>NC_137085.1:10241699-11441699 GCF_951640355.1 Cnephaeus nilssonii
ATTTACAGAGGAAGAGTCTGAGGCTCAGAGGAGTGCAGTTACTTTCTCCAGGTCACACAGCACATGAGTGGCAGGGCCAAGGTTTGGACCCAGGGCCAGCTGACTCCCCGGCCTGTGCCTTAAACTTTAGGCTATCCCGGTCGGCCATGAGATACTGAGCCTCGGCTGCAGGGATCCCTCTGTGGGATGTCCTCCTGGCTTTTGAGCCGCCCCACCTCACCGGGGATGCCTGACCTTTCCTGAGCCGGGAGTTGCGCCCTGTGGTCGCCATCAGAGCTCTGAGCTCCTCATTCTGCCTCTGGTCCAGCCCAGAGCGAGCCGAGTCCCCCTCCCGCATGATAGTCATGTGAGCTGGGAATGACACGCTTGCTGGCGGGAAGGAGATGGGGGGCGGTTTTCTCTGTGGCTGACCTCTTTTTTTTTTTTTTTAAGTATATTTTATTGATGTTTTTACAGAGAGGAAGGGAGAGGGAGAGAGAGTTAGAAACATTGATGAGAGCGAAACATCAATCAGCTGGCTCCTGCACACTCCCCACTGGGGATGTGCCCACAACCAAGGCACATGACCCTGACCAGAATCGAACCCGGGACCCTTGAGTCCGCAGGCCGACACTCTATCCACTGAGCCAAACCGGTCAGGGCTGACTGATCTCTTTCCCTGGGGTGGGCAAGCAGGTCCCGGCTGACCAGTACAGGAGCTTGGCTGAGAGCGCCCTCTTGGAGCCCCAAGTGAGAAGATACATCATCTACAACTCCAGGCCCATGCGACTGGCCTTCGCTGTGGTGAGGAGGGAGGTGGGCCCACACTGTCCTGCTGTTGTCCCTGTGGCATTGCTGGATTCGGCGTCCTCTGGTGAAGCCTGTTGGTGTGGGTGCCGGTTTGGGGGCTGGTGAACATTTGGTATAAGGGAATTTATGGCAGGGAGTGTGTGACCAGGGCCCCATGTAGAGGATGGGAGCAGGGTTTACTGGGGGCAGAGCTTGGCATTGTGGATCTGCAGACCCAGCACTGAGGCTCCGGACTCGGCGTCTGGCTTTGGTCAAGACTTCTCTCCTCTCTGGGACTTGGTTTTCCCATTTGTTCAACAGATAGGTCCATTTTAGCTCTAATCATGTGTGTGTGTACACATGTGTATAGATACATATAAACATACATATACACCTACATATATACAAACACACACATGCATACATATCTATGACGGAGCCAGTATTTGAACCCAGGCACTCTGGTTCAACCGCTCTTAATCACTGTGACTTGTTGCTCCTCTATGGAAAATGGTCAAATAGCACTTTTAACCCCTATGTCCTGCTTCTCAGGAAGGAAAAGGGACGGCAACTGGCTTTCATTAACTTTCTAATAAGTGCTATGCTGTTAACATATGTTATCTTACTAATCCCTATATCAGCCCTGTGAAGTTAGTATCATCCCCATTTTACAGATGAGGAAACTGAGGCTCAGAGCGTTGTTATAACTTGTCCAGACCACATAGCTGTTGAAGGATCACTGGGTTTCTGCCTCAAATTTCTCTCCCTCCCAAGCCCCCTGCCCTTTTCTGTTTTATTTAAAATCAGCGCAAACAGGGATTTGGAGTAACTATTCTCACCCCATTTTCCTACCTTCACTTATGATCAAGGAACAAGGGCTCGTTCTCACGGGTCCCCATCAGTCTCTCACGGGCCCTGTGAGCTCCCTGCATCTAAGGAGGTGTCAAAAGTGTGTCCCCTTGCGTGGAGCTGCCTCGCACGAGGACTGGCATTCCTGACCTTGCTGTTGCCCCGGCTTCCCGCAGGTTTTCTATGTGGTGGTGTGGGCCAACATCTACTCCACCAGCCAGATGTTCGCCCTGGGGAACCACTGGGCGGGCGTGCTGCTCGTGACCCTGGCCTCGCTGAGCCTGACGCTGACTCTCATGCTCATCTTCGAGAGACACCAGAGGAAGGTGAGATGTCCGGGGACCCCAGCCACGTCCCCTCTGGAGGGCTGTGCGGGCAGGAGGATCCCCAGTCAGAGTTTTTCCTTTCATTAGCTTCAGCAAATTGCTGCAACCTTGAAATTCACACCGGCCCATGTGCCCAGTGACCCAAAGAAATTAAGTTACACGTGTGATTAAATCCTCTCTGTCTTTCCTGTCGGATCCCTGTGGGTTGTTTCTCTGGAAGCAAGCTGTGTTTTGAGAGTCTGGGAGGTGAGAGAGGGCACAGAAAGCCAGTATTTGTGTGGCACTTAGAGGTTACTGAGTCCTGTCACTCGCCTCCTCCCCCCATGCTCAGGAGGGCTCTGAGCGAGGAGGGGATTACCGAGGACGGGGTCCCTGAGGCCGAGGGTTGAGGGAGCTGGGTGGGTGCTGGCTCTGTGCTCTGTTGACAGTCACGTCTCGTTTAACTCAGCAGCTACTTACTAGGCAGTGAGTGAGTGGTCAGAATTAGGTCATTTGGCCCGATCCCACTGTGAGTGGCGGAGCGGGGGTTCAAAGCTTGAGACCTCTGATTCCCCATCTCATTGCTCCCTCCCGGCGTATGTGTGGCTCACTAATGTATTCTGCTTCTTTAACATACTGATGGGCACTTCCTATGTGGTTGATCGTCTGTTAAAGGCTTTATGTACATTAACTCTTTACTAGTAAACCTGTCCAGTAAATCTCTGGGTAGAGTCTTCGATAGTCACTTTACAGATGAGGAACCGTAGGCTCCAGAGGCTCTAGGCATAGTCCAAGGTCATGCTAGCAATAAATGCAGAGCTGGAATTCAAGGCCAGGACACTGAGATTTCAAACCAACTTCTCTGTTAAGACCCGTCTCTCCTGGTATTTCATGGGTGCTGTGGCAGATCACCGTAAACGTAGTAACTTAAAACAACACAGATTTATTACCTTACAGTTCTGCGGTGTAGAAGGTTGACACAGCAGGGCTGCATCCTCTCTGGAGCCTCCAGGGAGACTCTGTTTCCTCACCTTTTCCTAGAGGCCGCCTACATTCCTTGGTTCGTGTTCCCTTCCTCCATCATCAGAGCCAGCAGTGGTAGGTTGAATCCTTCCCAACTCTTTGAGTCTGAGTCTTCTGCCTCCCTCTTCCACTTTTTAAATTTTTATTTTAAAACAATATTTTTTATTTTAGAGAGAGGAAGGGAGAGGGAGAGAGAGAAAGAAAACAGAAACATCAGTGATGAGAGAGAATCCTGCATGCCCCACACTGGGGATCGAGCCTGCAACCCAGGCATGTGCCCTGACCAGGAATTGAATCGTGACCCCCTGCTTCATAGGTCTATGCTCAACCACTGAGTCACATCAGCCAGGCCCTCTTCTGCTTTTAAGGCTCCTTGTGATTACACTGGACCGCCTAGATAATCTGGGACAATCTCCCTATTTTAAGGCCAGCTAGTTAACAGCATTACTTCCATCTACCACCTTTATTCCTCTTTGCCATGCAAGGGAACATGCTCACAGGTCCTGGGAGGAGGACTTAGGCATGTTGGGGGGTGCATTATTCTGCCTACCACACCTCTGCCGTCTTTTCAGTGCTGAGGAGGCTCTCCCAGCACCTGGCACAGAGCCGGACTTTGAGATCTTTAGCAAACACTCGGCTCTCGCCTGACTCAGGAGGAGAGGGTGGGGTGTTTGGGGTGTTGGGAAACGTGGTCGGGCTTTGGGGGATGAGTGTCATTTAGTGCCTGTGCACACAGGGACAAATAGGAACTTTATGGCTTAATCCTTCCGAAAAGATCTTTGACTTTGCACAGATGAGGCTGACAGAATAATGCTGCCTGGGGCTCTGTAGAAGCTTTCATGGCCCTTGTGCTTGGCCTGTAAGAAGTAAATTGAGCTGGCTGTTCCTGCAGCTAGAAGCTTCTCTCAGGGAGGCGGGGAAAGCAAAGGATATGCTGCTTTAGCAGGAGCAAGCGGAACATTGGCGCCTGGCTAGCGCTTCGAGGATGCAGATGTAATTAATGCAGGTCAGGGAATGCCTACTGTGGCTCTATGCCTCCTTTTCCCCCTTCTTATTCAGCTGGTATTTATGAAGCCCCTGCAAGTACCAGGGAATGTGCCAGGCGCAAGGCACAGAGGCGAACAAGACCTGGTGTCTTTACCCATAGGTGCAGCATGGAGGCCCTAGGTACACAGTGACACTTCTGTTATCACTCTTTGCTCATTCAGGGAACCCCTCCAGGCTCCTCTCCTTCCTAGTAACGACTACCATTTAATGAGCACCTACTATGTGCTCTGTCTTTGGAACCTGATATCGATGCCCAACAACAGCCTGACAAGGAGGCAGGACACCTCTGCCACTTGGAGGTTATTACTTAACTTCTCAGGGCCTTAGTTCTCTCACTTGTAAAATGAGATGATAATTGTGGCATCCTCCACCCCCCCCCCCCCCCCGAGATTGTTTGGAGAATTAAATGACTTAATACATGCCAAGTGCTCATAATCGTACCTGCTATAAAGTACGTGCTCAGTAAGTGTTAACTGTTACAGTTATTGAGTCTTTTGGCCAGTGGGGAAAAAGGCTCAGAGAGGTTAAGTAACCAGTCCCTGGCCACACAGCTTCCTCAGTTCTTGCCTCAGCTCAAGGACTTCTTCCTCCTTGGATCCCTTGTCACTCAGGACCATGCATATCCCTCTTCCTGACCACTGTCACTCTTACTGTTAGTGGCCGACCTGCATCACGTAGCATCCTTGAGAGCCTTAGCACTTTGCATATACTGCCTGCTTCCCCTTGTTTGGGGCATTAAAATCCTCTCTCAAATTTGGAAGGTTTATGGGGAAGGCAGGTAAGCCCCTGCCGTGTATCCTGTACAGAATAATGCATATTGCTAGGGCATGTGGGAAGGCCAATGTGGTATACAGCGGAAAACACTGCATTCTCAATTCATTATCATCATCAGAATGATATCATTACCTGACACGATTCAAGTGTTTATTCTTCCCAGGGTTCTGTGTGGATGAACTCATTTCATCCTTATTATAAGCCTTGCTATGACAGGGTGTGAGTATGTCCAATTTGGAGATGAGGAGATGGGGGCAGAGACATAGTGAGTAATTTGTCCAAAATTATGCAGGTAGTGAGAGGTGGAGTCAGGTGATGCAGGTTTCTGAAAGGGGGAACCACCCTTGCAAACACTCTAGGGGCTTAATCACAAGGAACAACAACAGCCTCTCATTATTGGAATTGAGTGTCTAGGTCAGTGGTCAGCAAACTCATTAGTCAACAGAGCGGCAAACCGCGGCTCGTGAGTCGCAGTTTGCCGACCACTGCTCTAGGCGAAACAAAACATAATCATTCCTTGATTTTCATAGTAGTGGCATTCCTGGAAAATTCACTGTATTTTAAACCTGTTTGAAAACAAATGCACTGTAGGTTTAAATGTAAAGTGGAGTTAGATTGGCCAGCCAGAGAATGATGAGTAGAATTTTCACCCAGAGGACATTTTTAGTCCAGGTTGGCCAGGAGACAGTTCTGTGTGGGATTGTCTCTCATGGGACATGGCCTCCGTGGGAGGCACGCAGTTAGCATCCCTGGCCCTTGTGCCTAAGGGCCAGCTTCGCCAGCCATTCCTATGGCAGCAGAAAGAGCTTCTCACATTTCCAAAAGCTTCCTAAGGGGGTCCCGCTCTTTTGGGAACCATTGTCCTTATTGAGCTGCTTTCTAATGGCATCTGAAGCCCTTAGAGGGGGGTCTCTTCCCCAAACCAGCGCTGTGGACCCTGACACCCTTCTCCTCCCTTCTCCCCAGCCTGCTTAGCTTCTACCTTGTCAGCTAAATCTATCATGTCATTGGTTTGGGTGGGAAAAGGAGACAGAGTTGTAGAGGGTCCCCACGCTCCACTGAGGGCCAGGCACTATGCTAGATACTTCAGAAAGTAGGTGCCTTATAGACGTAGTAGGTGTTTTACTGACACAATAAATGCCCAGTCCCCCACCCCCATTTTTAAAAAAATATATTTTATTGATTTTTTACAGAGAGGAATGGAGAGGGAAAGGGATAGAGAGTTAGAAACATCGATCAGCTGCCTCCTGCACACCTCCTTCTGGGGATGTGCCTGCAACCAAGGTACATGCCCTTGACCGGAATCGAACCTGGGACCTTGTAGTCTGCAGGCCGACGCTCTATCCACTGAGCCAAACTGGTTAGGGCACCCCCACCCCCATTCTTTCCCCCGCTAGCTCCCCCCCACTCTCCTCTATCCTCCCTCCATCCCCCCTCCATCCCTCCTTCATTCTCTGTCCGGCTCCATCCCCCCTCCTCCTGCAGATACCTATGGCCCCTGACTGTGTCCCAGGCACTGGCTTAAGTGCTTTACACACACAAACTCAGTTCAGTCTCACCACATTCCTAGGAGACAAAGACAGTCTTTTTCTTTGTTCTACACGGCTGAAGAAAGCAAGACTCCGGGAAGGGACATAACCTGTCCAGGGCCCCACAGCCCGGAAGTAGCAGAGCTGGGCTTCAACTCTGCCTGACACTATTGAATTGATTGTGTCAGCAACGCCACAATCCCATTTGATAGGGAGGACATGGATGTGTCTCGAAGAAAAGGACTGTCCCGTGGCGTCTAGGGGTGGGGTGGGGTGTGGTCATTTCTGGTGCCCGAGGGCTCCCTGGCAGCGTGGAAGTCTGGCCACAGGGCTGGTGTTTGTCTTACAGGCCAACACCAACACGGACCTCAGGCTGGCGGCTGCCAACGGAGCCCTGCTGCGACACCGGGTGCTGCTGGGCGTGACGGACACGGTGGAGGGCTGCCAGAGCGTGATTCAGGTACGTGGCTCAGAGAGACCTCTCCTTGACGGCCCACTTTTGGGCTGATGGGGAGTGGTGGCCCCACGTTCTCCCAGTCTGCGCAGTGTCCGCCCGAGTCTGCTAATAAGACAGTGTAGGCAGCCCTTCTCTTCCTCCCTGCTCCGGTGTTCCTTCCTGGAGACTCTTCTCTGGGTGGTACCCAGCAGCCTGGAACCTCCATGGGGCAGGCCGGAAGGGAAGCTCAGGGACAGTCAGCATTTATTCAGCAAACCGTGGGGCCTCCTCTGTGCCAAGCACATGCAAGGCCCCGGAAGAGGCAGGTCAGATCCTGAAGGCATTGTCCACCTGGCTCGGTTGTTTTCTTTGCCCTAAGGACAGGGGGGAGAACTTAAGTGACTAGTATGAGGTCACCCAGTGGGTCCTGGCTGGTCTCCCCAGGTAGGATGGCTAAATTTATTTAGCACTGCATCTGCCCCTTGCCCGGTGGGAGCACAGGGTGGGTGGGTGGCGGGGACCTGGGAAGAATCTCCTTGTGCACATCACCTGTTCATCCTACAAATATTTTTTTAAAATATATTTTATTGATTTTTTTACAGAGAGGAAGGGAGCGGGATAGAGAGTTAGAAACATCGATGAGAGAGAAACATCAATCAGCTGCCTCCTGCACACCCCCTACTGGGTATGTGCCCGCAACCAAGGTACATGCCCCCGACCGGAATCGAACCTGGGACCCTTGAGTCCGCAGGCCGACGCTCTGTCCACTGAGCCAAACCGGTTAGGGCCATCCTATAAATATTTACTGAGAGCCTAGTGTGTGCCAGGCACTGCTCTAGACACACACAAATCCTTGTGTTTAGGAAGCCTGAGATGGTGTAGAGTGTAAGGGGATCTTGACTGACGCCTGGGGGTGAACTTGATGGCATTGTAAGATGTCTGGCAGTTCAGATGTGACATGGAGATTGACATTTCCTTGGACCAAGGGTCCTTTCAGCCTCATTTGCCTCTGAATCCTCTTTATGGATTGGCACATGGGGTGACTTGGCAAGTGTTAGTTGGAGGCATAGATGGATGGATGACCCATGAATGGACACATCTTTTAAAAAAATTGGGTTCTTTCATTTTCAAAGTAGTATCTTGGGATGAGGTGATACAATATCTTGGGTTTTCTTTAAAATCATTGGGGTGGGACAGGGTGGGGTGGGGGATGGAGGTGTCTGGGGTGAGTGGTAGGTGGGGGTAGAGATGAAACAAGAGTACCCATGAAGTGATAATTGTTGAACCAAGATGCTGAGTAGCTGGAAATTAATGACATAATTCGCTCAACTTTTGTATCTGTTTTTAAAATTTTATAAGGAAAAATAAAAGAAATTAACTTAAAAAAATGTTCCTTGAGGATGAGACAGTGGGAGAGATTAGTTGGCAAGAGGGGTGTGACCTTGGGTCTCATGGGTCGGTCACTGGGAGGAGGGAAGTCTGGGATCAGAGGAAGTGGTCAGTGGTTGGAGGTGTGAGACATGGCTACCAGCTTCTTGCAGGATGTGGGTGAAGTGTGGCAGGTGTGGCGCTGTCAAGATGATGTGATGGGAGGACATGGAGGATTTCACCCTGGCTGAGTTTAATCTGGCTTCCTGAGGACTGTTGAGGTTGTGGCGGGAGGGGTGGTAACGGTGAGGTGAGAGGTCTTCGTCCCCTGCTCCCCTCCCCCCAGAGCACCCCTGTTGATGACCTCTGACCTGGTCGTGGGTAGTGGGGAGTGACAGCTCTGAAGGGTTTCATTCATTTGCATGTTGGATTCCAGACCGAAGGGCCCCTGAAGATGAAGGCAGTATTCCTGGATGGATACGTGATGTCCAGGGCGGCTTGGAGTCTCTCAGATGCTTAGTGACTGTGGGAGGTGGGGTTGCAGCCTTTTGAGCAGGTGTACGCACAGAGCCAGTTTTCTATATGGAGGAGACTTGCTCCTGTGTGGGGACTCTGGGAGAGAGCAGAGTGGCATGTTCCCGCCAGAGGCCAGGATACATCCAGTGGGCCTCCGGCAAGGCGGCAGGGGACAGAAGACCATCTCAGGGACGGAGGGTTCAAGGTCAGGCTGGCTTTGAGCCCCAGGGCTCACAGCTTCTTCTTTCCCCAGCTCTGGTTTGTCTACTTTGACCTGGAGAACTGTGTGCAGTTTTTGTCGGAACATGTTCGAGAAATGAAGACCAGCCAAGAGGTAAGATGCCTTAAATGAAAAGCAGACAAAATAAACCAGGAGACCAGATGGTAGAGATCGCCTTGGCTCCATGTTGGGGAATGCCTACGGAGAAGTTACTTAGAAGGAAGGATACTGTCACATCAGTGGTGGTTTTGCTGAGGGAATGAAGTCTTTGTAACTAAGTTATCTCCTTTTCTAACTATTGGCATTTTCCACATTTCCTATGGTGAGCATATGTTTGTTTATAATCCTATCTAATAATAGAGTAACATGTAAATTACCATCACTCTGCTACGCTCACAATTGGGCGGCGGGAGGCTGGGGGGCGGGACTCGGGGTGGCCTATCCGGCCATTGAGAGGCACGGATCTGCTGCCACTGAGGGGGGCTACCCTGCTGTTGAGAGGCGTGGGGGGGGACTCCGGCCCCCTGTGCCTCTCAACGGACAGATCCACGGCCGCTGAGGGGGCCTGCCGCGGACACCCAGCTGTGCCTCTCAACGGCAGGGTAGCCAGGTGTCCGCAGCAGCCCCCCTCAGTGCCTCTCAACAGCAGGGTAGCCCCCCTCAGCGGCCGCAGACCACCGTGAAAAGCGAAAGCGTGTAGGGGACCTTACACGTGCATGATTCAATCATGCACTGGGCCTCTAGTATAATAATAATGAATGTTAATAATAATAATGAAGATCCTGGTAGAGAAAAGTACCAGGCATTTAGGTGGCTTTCACTTGTTCAAAATGCCTGCCCACTGTTTATAAATAAGATCAGGGAACTCTTTTTTTTTTTTTTTAAATATATTTTATTGATTTTTTACAGAGAGGAAGGGAGAGGGATAGAGGGTTAGAAACATCGATGAGAGAGAAACATCAATCAGCTGCCTCCTGCACACTCCCTACTGGATATGTGCCCGCAACCAAGGTACCTGCCCTTGACCAGAATTGAACCCGGGACCCTTGAGTCCGCAGGCTGACACTCTATCCACTGAGCCAAACCAATCAGGGCAGATTAGGGAACTCTTGCTCTGATTCCACAGATGAGGAAACCGAGGCTCTGAGAAGTCCTGTCGCCACCCTCGGGTGGTCACAGAGCCAGTTGGTGACTCCCGGTTTGGGACCCAGCCCTCCTGTCTCCGAGCCCTGGAGTCAGCCTTTCCCTGGGCCCTATAGGCGTCTTGAAGTCAGGATTGTGGGTTAGCCCTGATCTTGGCCCACTGGCTCCTGTATGGCTTTGGGCAAGGCCTTTGATCTTCAGTTTGCTCATCTGCAACGTACAGGGAAAGTTTCCCCAGGCTGCTTTGAGAGCAAATGAGAGTATAAAGGAAAGTGCTTTAGGAGCGCTGAAGGACTGTACTTTTGTGGGAAATGACCTGGTCTCTCCAACGTGGCTGAGTTCCACCTTCTCCCAGCATCTGAGTCTGTAGAAGGCCCATCCATCCTCTATGATCTGCAACTCAGGCAGCGCCTTGGCCTCCCACGTGCCACCCAACTTGGGACACCACCCGAGCGCCCTCTGTTTCCTTTGCAGTCCTTGCTGAGAAGGAGGTTGAGCCAGCTCTGCGTTGTCATGGAGACTGGGGTGAGCCCCACGACGATGGCGGAGGGGCCTGAGAACCTGCTGGAGGAAGCTCCTCTCCTGCCCAGCAGTTCCCGTCCCACAGAGAGGCCACTGGTGCAGACTGAGCTTCTCCAGCTCGTTCCGGAGGCTGAGCCGGAGGTAATGGGCCCCCGGGCGGTTGGGCCACCTTCTCTCCTGGGATATTTGCATAGACTCCGAGTGGGGACCTCAAGTTGTAAATTCCGAGGAACATGGCTTTCCTCAGTTGGTAGAGACCATATATGTCTAGCCTACTAGTTTTGAATATTTTTGTCCTTACTTTCCAGCACTTCAGAAAATAGTTTATTAAAGGAGTTATTTGTTACTCACTGGGTTTCTCTCCCATTTTTAATATCTTGGACATTCTTTTTGGCAGTTTCACTGGATGTGTAGTTGTGTGTTGATGGATCATCGATTGCCTATCCTAATCCTGAACATGTTGATGAATATTTGGGTCATTTTAAAATCTTTTTATCTATCTTATCTACTTGTTTTGCAGTTAGATATTTAAATCTTAGCCGGTATGGCTCAGTTGGTAGAGCGTCAGCCCTCGGACTGAAGGGTCCCGCGTTTGATTCCAGTCAAGGGCATGTACCTTGGTTGCAGACTCCATCCCCAGTCCTGGTTGGGTGCATGTGGGAAGTAACCAACCAATGTCGCTCTCTCACATCGATGTTTCTCCCTCTCTGTCTCTCCCCCTCCCTTCCACTCTCTCGAAAAATATCCTCCGGTGAGGATTAACAAAAAAAATATTTTTTAAAATTAAATCTTATATTCATCTCTGTTGAATCCCAGTTCCTCCAGCCCCAGAGTTCTGTTGGTCTTGCTAAGCCAGTGGTCGGCAAACCGCGGCTCGCGAGCCACATGCGGCTTTTTGTCCCCTTGAGTGTGGCTCTTCCACAAAATACCATGTGCGGGCGCGAACATACAGTGCGATTGAAACTTTGTGGCCCATGCGCAGAAGTCGGTTTTCGGCCTGGGCGAGTCTATTTTGAAGAAGTGGCGTTAGAACACTCAAGGGGCCAAAGAGCTGCATGTGGCTCGCAAGCCGCGGTTTGCCGACCACTGTGCTAAGCTATCTGCTGGGTTTGACCAGTGCTGGTAGACCAGAAATCTGGTAATGTGTTTGTGGCTTATGCTGCCCTCTTCTCACTATGAGGATACACCCACTGTCTAGGAAACAAACATGCAATGAGGAGTGAGCTCAGGCCTGGTGTGTGCAGGGGAGTGGGGGGCTTGCAAATAGGACTATTACAAGAGAAAAAGATAAATATATTAATCTCTTTATTTGAACCCCATGGATTTTTTTAAAATAGTTATTTAAAAAAATATATTTTATTGATTTCAGAGAGGGAGAGAGAGATAGAAACATAAACGATGAGAGAGAATCATTGATTGGCTGCCTCCTGCACGCCCCACACTTGGGATCAAGCCCGCAACCCAGACATGTGCCCTGACCGGGAATCGAACCATGACCTCCTGGTTCATAGGTTGACACTCAACCACTGAGCCACGCCAGTCAGGCCCCATGGACTTTTTTTTTTAAAAGCACACAAAAGATGAATAATATCACGTACTCTATTGTGGCATGCATGTCTAGGTTTATGCAAAATAGCCTATTAAATATGATGGGTCTTTAAATTGTATTTTCAAATTCATTCAAATCAATAGTAATATAATTTCCTGCTGTGAATATCAAATCTCAGTGTGTGTGCACATGCTTGTGAAGTAGCTGCCCTTATAACTTAGCGAGAAAAAAATATAATCAATGCGCATGTCTCAGCATGGGCCAGGCGTCGTATTTCAGTAGGAAATCCGTGCCTGTGAAAGACGGAGAAATAGTTATAATCTCTTATATTTCGACAGCTTTTTGTTTTATCATGCATAAAATTCTTTAGCATGCTTTATGAGGTATGGATTAGTTTTTGTTCTTCTCTGATGGATGAAATAGCTTCTAAGAAGTCAGCTGACGAGCCCAAGGTCACAGAGCAAGGGAGAATGTGGCAAAGCCAAGGGCAAGAAGCCAGGGGGTGTTCTGTTCCTGCCCACCCCCATTCACTCGTGATTTTTTAAAAAAAATTATTGAATTTTTTACAGAGAGGAAGGAGAGGGATGGCGAGTTAGAAACATCGATGAGAGAGAAACATCAATCACCTGCCTCCTGCGCACCCCCCCACTGGGTATGTGCCTGCAACCAAAGTACATGCCCTTGACCGGAATCGAACCCGGGACACTTGAGTCCGCAGGCCGATGCTCTATCCACTGAGCCAAACGGGTTAGGGCGTGATTTTCTTCAGTGTCGTTTCCTTGACCTCATGTATTTTATAGGTTCATGGACATTGAAAACTGCAAACAGTGTGTGTATGTGATTGGCTGGGATAAATTAGTGCTAAATTCTCTAGCACTTTGAGGTTCCGAAGTTTTTGTGTGCATATTATAATCGCCTATCAGCAGTTAGGCTACCCACTTCAGAGATGAGGAAACTGAGGCTGCAGGAGCCTCACAGCGTCAGTTGCAGAGCTGGGGTTCCAGACCAGACCAGGCATCTTCCAAGAGCCCCAGATGAGGGCCCGGCCAGGCTCTTCCCAGTGAGCATCCCTGCTGGCCCAGGGGTGTGAGGACCGCTTGGCTTCTCCACGTGCACGAGCTGCGTGGCCCTCACTCTGCTTCCCTGCCTCTTCCAGGAAATGGCCCAGCAGCTGCTGGCAGTGTTTGGCGGCTACTACATCCGGCTCCTGGTGACCTCCCAGCTCCCCCAGGCAGTGGGGACACGACACACAGACTCTCCAAGGGTTCCGTGCCCCTGCCAACTCATAGAAGCCCACATCCTGGGCACGGGGTGCTGCCCGTTCCTGGCCAGGTGACCGAGGGACAAAGGTACGCATCCTCCTCCAGGACCGAAGGCGAGAAGTCAGGGAGGCCTCAGGAGCCCAAGGTGGCCCATGGTGAGCCCTAGGCGAGGAGAGAAGCATCGGGGGACACTCTGAAGGGTGTGTCACATCAGCAATGGGGTGTTGTGCTCACTCCAGGACCCTGCACAAACGTGACTGTTGACATCCCCTGATGACCCAGGCCTTTTCAGGAGCAGTGGTTGCCAGCTGCTCCCAGCTGCAGGCTACTCTCCGGGGTGCTTGGAACTGTGGGCCTGGAGGGAAGGGCTGCTCTGCCATCCTGGTCACTGTCTGAACAGCCCAGCAAATGTGAAGATGACCATCAACATTTGGTCTCTGATGATGCCCCCATCTCCACCCTCTCACGTCAGATGGGGAAACAGAGGCTCTGGGAGGAGGATGCTGCTCTGTGTGGCACTGCCGTGGGCCTCTAGGATGACAAGGCTGCCTCTTCCCAATCTGAAAAAAAGAGGTCGATTCTCAGAATGGTCTCCTTCTTTGTAAGTTTTCTCCTGTATTTAAGGAAAAACAGCGGTACCTCTGCTTGTTGTCTGCCAGTACACAGGCTACCAGGAGACAGAGGAAAGAAACGAACAGCACGTAACTGTTAGTGGGGCTATCTGGAGAAGACCCACTGCGTGCTTTGGCTGTGGTTTTATACTGCAGGTGGGAGCAACGCCCGGTTTCCTGGCCCTGGCACTGTCCTGGAGGAAGCATCTGCTGTCACTCGTGGATTCCATGGAGAGCTGAGGCTTCAATCTGGCCTTCATTTGCAATTTGGCCTCACCTCCCACAAAGTAAAAAGTTTCATAAGTTTTGCAGGACTGACATACCTATGCCATAAAAGCTGTTGGCTCCTATGCATGCTTCAAAGCCCCGCCTTTCTCACCCCATCTTTAGGAAGCTTTCCAACACAGCCAGGCCTGCAACTGTTTGCCTCCTTTTAAATTCTTGATGTAGCTGCTGCCTTTACTGATGTTTTGTTTTGTTGATTCTATTTTCCTGTGCACATGCATATTTTCCTAGCTAGACTATAAGCTCCTCAAGGAAAAATACTACACCTTATCTTTTGTGAATGGCCCGGTCCTGCTAAGGGGTAATTGCTTTGTCATCTCCATAATAGCTTTTGCAAGTAGCTTTTTGTGAGAGCAAATGATGAGGTTGGTACAGACCTGGGTTCTGGTCCTGAACTGCCACTTCTAGCTGTGTAACTTTTGGTTGGTCCTCAGTTTACCCATCTATGTAAAGGGTAGATTCCATGACTCTAAATGGCCCTTCCAAAGCTAAAGTTCTGGGAATGTCTTTTTATTTTGCTCCTTTATGGCCCTTGGCCTGTTTAACTTTTATGCCTTCACGTACATATAGAAAGGTTCTAGAACAGCATTCGCCAACCTTTCGGACCTCACGGACCACCAGTGGTCCGCGGACCACCGGTTGGCAACTGTTGTTCTACAGCCCCACATGGATGAGGTGTCCCAGACCTGATGCACCTTTGGACAGAACACTGGCCTCGCTAGCAGAAGACTTGGATTCTCACTCCAGATCTGCTGCTTCCTAGCGGCGTGACCTTGGCTAGGTCACCTACCCTCCCCGACTGTCCTTTCACTCCTTTATAGATGGGTCTGGTGAACATGAAATGTAATAACGTGGCTGACCTGCCGTGTAAGAGATGAGTCTAACTATGGCTTTCTCTGAGCCAGAGGAGAGAAATCGTGTGTAGAGCAGACCTTGGAAATGGCTGTTTTAGGCATTTCTCTTCAGCCAGCTTTTAGGGCAGCTTTGCTCAATGAGAATTATTCATGAAGGTGATTATTCCTCTCTTGGTCACCTGCCACAGAGGAAGTGTGGGCTGTGAATGTGATCAGTAGAAGCCCGTAGTTACCATCCAAGCATAAAATCCTGGTAAGTGTAAGAACAATAAAAATGTGTGGTAAATGACAAAACAGCAGTTTTCCCAGGTTAGGGCTTACAGGGTCCTTGTGTGTCCTTTCCTCCGTTTCTGACGGTCTCCCCTGCTGGGTGGGGCGTTCAGCTGTGCCACGAGGTACATGCTCAGCTTTCTCATTGAGGAAATTCTGTCATCTCTGTCTCGCCCACTTCACAGGGCTGCTGGGAAGATCAGATTCCACAAATGAACGTGCACCCTGTTTGAAGGCCCTGTGTTCATGGCAGCCATGGCGATGGGGAAGGTGGGACAGTGTCTGGAGGGGGCGCCTGGGTTCTAGAGTCACACTGATTCCAATCCGAGTTCTCCCCACCCTGAGGCCTCACTCCTCCCGTGTGGAATGGGGATAGGAGTACCTACCCGGCAGGTTATCGTGAAGATAAATGATAGAAAAAATGTCAAGTGCTTGCAGCTTTGAGTTGCAAGCTTGAGAAAGAGCTCAATAAGTTGTTGCTATTTTTCTTAAATCTCTCACTGTCTTGTATATGGTAGGTGCCCAATGTACTAGTATATTTTTATTGATGTAGTAGGCCATTAACAGTTTATGTTTATTCAGTCTACATCAGACCTCAGTCACTCTAGCACCATGGGGTATATTTATGTGAATAAAGATTCTAGTCAAATCTTTCTTTTTGTTTTTAATGCTCTTCAGGCACGCCAAAACTTTTTTTTTAAAAAAAATATTTTTATTGATTTCAGAGAGGAAGGGAGAGGGAGAGAGAGAGATAGAAACATCAATGATGACAGAGAATCATTGATTGGCTGCCTCCTGCATAACTCACACAGGGGGATCAAGCCCACAACTCAGGCATGTGCCCTGACCGGAAATCGAACCGTGACCTCCTGGTTTGTAGGTTGATGCTCAACCACTGAGCCACGCTGGCTAAGCAGATTTCTTCGTATTTATCCTACTTGGGGTTCATAGCACATTTTAAATCTGTGACACAGTATCTTTCATCAACATTTCTACCCTCTTCTCTCTCATATGTGTGTGAAGACCTTTTCACTGTATCTCTAAGACTGTGTTTTCCCTTCTTGGTTCCTCATGATTCAGTCTATATTTGTACTCTTGCCCTCATTTGTGTTTGATTGTTAATCCTTTCAAATTATTTCTTAGTTTCAGCTATTGTGGTATTTAATCCTGAATTTTTAATTGACTTTAAAAAATTGTTTACAGTTCTCAGCCGAATTATCTATCTTCACTTGTTTTCTTCAAGATTTTAAAGTCCACATCTGCTATCTCCAGTATCTGGTTCTTCTATAGATCTGATTCTTTTGCTTTTTGGTCAGTGGATTTTATCTTCTGGTATTCCTGGTAATTTTTGATTGAATGCCAGATTTTTTGTTTTTAAATGAAGAGATATGCAAGACTCTGGATATTCCTTCAGAGAGGAATTACTTTGCTTCTGAGAAAAGTGGGGTTGGGAAAGATTTGACTCTGGGTTTTAGTCCTGTGAGACCTGGTCCATTTCTGGTTAGCCCTGACTCTCAGGTTATTAACCCTTCAGGGATTTTAACAGAAAAAAAAAAAAAAAGACTTTTTAAAACCACTACTCCTTCTCCAAGGTGAGCCCTCAACCTCCAATTTTTGTTACTCCAGGCTGTGAATCTGCAACCCGGGCATGTGCCCTGACCGGGGATAGAACCATGACCTCCTGGTTTGTAGATCAACACTCAACCACTGAGCCACGCCGGTTGGAATAGGCAAAGATGTAAAGGGATCAGCTTTAGTTTTTGAAAAGCAGGCAATGAGCGATACATTTGGAGCCCAGAGGACAACTGAATGGCATTCTATCATCATTGTGAAGGGCAGCCTAACTGGTTGGTTAAGAGTATAGATTCTGAAGTCAGGCTTCCTGGGTTCAAGTCTCAGCTCTGCCATTTACTATTATTGTAACCTTAAGAGACTTTCTAAGCTCTCTGTCTCAGTTTCCTAATTTGTAAAATCAGGCTAGTAATAGTACTAACACTGTTGGGTTATTATACTAAGTTGATCTTTATAAAGCACTTAAAAGAATAAGCAATACACCAGACTTTATGCATTGCTATTATTACCATTACTACTCATACTCCTTCCTTAAAATTGCAGCATCTTTTAAAATTCCTCTTTTCTGAGGTGGGGGCAGGAACAGGGAGTGCTAATTTGATGAACTGTTTTTTTAACTCACCATGTTCACATGGCAACAGTCAGAAATCTGGCAATGTTATTTTGTCGCTTAAAACTCATCTGTGGCTCCCCAGGACCTTCAGGATAGAGTCCACCTCCCTTCCCCTGGATTGTTGGCTCTCACTGCACTGCCGCTCACGTCCCCCCACCCTCTGGCTCAGGTTTTCATTTCAGTCATTCCAAACATTGAAGTGCACTCTTCTCATACCTCCCCCAGGCTGTGCTTCTGTTTCCCAACTTTGCTTGTTTTGTTCCCTCCTTCTGGGGTATGATTCACCCTCCTCTTCCGTTGGCCAATTCCCTTTTCAACCTTCAGAACACTCAAGCACCATCTCTTCCAGAAAGCCTTCCCTGAATTCCCAAGGTGGTTGCAAGATGCTCCTCATCTTTTTGCTCTCCGAGTTGTTCTGTTACGATGAAGTGATCTGCTTCTGTGCCTGGCTCCCTGGCTAAACTTGAAGGCATTCGGGATCCCCTGCATGTTACTCATGTTTGCGTGCTCTGTGCTGTAGCAAATAGCTCCATGTAACTGCACTATCATTCTAGGGCTGCAAGTTGCACAACCGGTTTTTGCACAACCTGCCCGCTGCTCACTATGGTCGTGAGCACCAAATGGAGTCGCACAGCAGGTGAGCAGAATTATGCCCGCAAGGTCTAGTCATGTATTACAGCATCCATGGATAACTGCCCATTACACTAGCTGGCCTCTCCTAGACACGTCCTTGCTAGGTTGGTTAGGAGTGACTGAAATGTTTTAGGATGATAAAGTAACATTTCTTTTTAAGACACTCGGTTCTAATTACTCCACATGCAAGGGAATCGCTGAAGTAGGGCTGGGGGAGGGGAAAAGAGGGACACAGTCCTATGATGCAACCAAGGACTTTAATTGGAGGCAGCTCCTCCAGCAGTGGCTTCCTCAGGAGCTGAGGTGACTTGCTGGTGGCTCAGGGATGGCTCCAACGTCTTCTCCTCCTCGGGGGAGTTTCTGAATCAGTCTTCATGGTCCCTGTTCGCCTCCCTTTTCCTCCCGGAGTCACTCCCACAGCTGGGCCGCCTCGGTGACCTGCGTAGGGCTGCTTCCTGACTAGTTGAACCCTCAGGGTCTCCCAATAGTACATGCCTTCATCATCGTGTTGTTGGGGTGGGGGCATCTCTTTTGCCCACCATTTCTGTGAGGACTTGTGTTTAGATCTGAAAGTGAAGGACAAGGCTTTGAATTACACATGAATAAACAATCTTGGTCTTATCCCATTTGGCTTAATAAAATTCTGCTTGCTTGAGCTAAGAATAATCCTAAATTGGGTTAAACAGTTGATATCTTAGAGTTTACTTGTTACATCAGCATAGCCTAGCTGGTCCTGACTACTACACATACACAGTTTCCATTTGTTGAGTACCTTCGTGTGGTGCCATATTCTAAGCACTTATCTGTGTTGCCCCATTTCATCCTCCCAACATTCTGAAAAGTAGGCGATGTGTTATCATCTTCATTTTACAGAGGAAGATGCTGAAGCTCAGAGAGTGATCCACTGACATGCTCCAGCTTAGTAGGTAGCTGAGGCAGAACTCAAGCAGGTATGTCACACGCAAGCCAGTGATCTTTAATATCTAATAAATATAGTCTTTAGGATGTATCTTAACAGGTTTGGGTAATTACTCCCCTCCCACACCCCCAACAGGCTGAAAGAAATCTGAGGGGGTTCCAGCAAAAGGTGGCTGGGGAGACTCTGGTGTTCTTGCCAACTACCTCACAGCCACGTCTGGAACCTACCGAAGGTCCGTGGATGATTCTCTTGGGACATTGCTGCATCGTAGGGGTGGACAGTGTTAGGAGGCCCCTCGCTGGCCTCACAGCAACAACAGAAGAACTTTGACGCCATGTTTTGGTGGGCTGTGGGGAGAGGAAAGGGTACTGGGGTGGGGCTGGCTCTGCAGCCCCCATCTCAGAAGCCCATTGTTATTTCAGCAGTGTGTCATACTGGGCCAGCCTCTCCCAAGGCATCACCCCTCCCTCCCAGACCTCCTGAGTTCCCTGAGGTCAGCAGGCCCAGGCTCACCTGCGCGGGCCTACCTCTGGCCAGTCCTTCCTCTTCTGTCCAGAGTTCTCTTACCCAAGAAAGGGCTCGGACCCTCTACTCTGATGGTCTACCTGCAGAGGCGCCCTGTTGAGTCGGCAGACCTGGAGGTCTGGCACAGTTCTCTGGGCAGGGCTGTTTCCTTGAGTGAACATGAGACTGGAAAATGCCAGCAGAGCCCAGCACACGCATGCTGCAGCGCCCACGGAGAAGGCTGTGTTTAGAAGTCAGATTTACCTTCTGTTTTTTAGTATCTGCCCTTGGGCTGATTCTGTAATCTCTTTGAGCCTCACTTTCCTTCCTATCTGGAAAATGGGAATAGTGGTACCCACCTTGGAACAAATAGTTAACTGTACGTCAAGTGACCACGGTGATGGCAGGTGCACCTAGGTGCTGGCTCAGTGCTCACCCTCTTTGCCTTCGCTTTCCTGGGTGTAACTTATTGGCTCTATTCCAGCTTGGCCCTGGTGCCATGGGAGCATGATGCTGCGGCTCAGTCTTGCCAATTAAAAGCACTCACTTGCTGTGTGGCTTTGGGTTAGTCCATGCCTGTCTCTGGGCCTAGGCTCCCATCTCTAACAGGTGGTGGTTGGACCGCTTCATCTCTCCAAAGATCCAGCTATTATGATCCACATTCAAAGGTTGTACATCCTTAACTCATTTCCAACCTCCTTTCTCTCTTCTGGGCCCCTGGCCATTGCCTGCTCTCATTCCTGTGTCCAGGCCAAGTTGGTAATCTAATACTGCCTTCCCCCACTCCTCCCTGCTGTCTCCTCCCACCCTCCATTCTAGCTGCCTTTACCAAGGCTCCACCTTCTGCCTGGAGTGCTCTTCCCCAGAGGTCCGAGAGACTCGGTCCCTTCTTTCTTCAAGCCTTGCTTAAAGGTCACCTTTCCTAGAGAGGCCTCTGGCCTGTTCACCCTATTTAATTCACCCTATTTAGACCTTCCTTCCCCCAGAACTCCCTCTTCCCTTCCCCACCTCATTCTTCTCCAAAGCCTTCGTTACGTCTGGGAATGAGACATTTGCTCAGCATGTATTTATTGGGGACCTACTGGTGGCAGCACCGTGCAAAGGAGATGGCAGTGAATGTGTGGGAGAGATTCTCGCTCTCAAGGAGGCAGGGATGGGTCCAGTGTATCGCTGAACCCCAGCACTGAGCACAGGGCTTTGCACAGAGGAGGTGCCCTTGCAATATTGTGTGAATAGACACATGAGCCTTCTCTTGTGGACAACAATATGGCCATTATCATCCCCATTCTCCCTTCTATTAAGAGGGGTTTTACTCCCTGCTCACAGAAATGGATAGAAACATCCTGATTCTGAACTTACCTCGTTTTCCCAGTGAATTCAATCTTAGAAGATAAACAAGAGAAACAGCCAAGTTGTCGAGGACAATGGCATTCATTGAGTATCTAGGACAGGTCCTTTGACATCTATCAGCTCTCTTAACTTCCAGCATCACTCTGCAAGGCAGGACTTTAAATTTTCAGGTGTCGGAACTGAACTTTCCCAGGTCTCACAGCCGAGAGCAGCAGTGGGGATTGTACCGTAGTATTGGCTGGTGCCAGAGCCTGTGCTGTCTACGGCCTCACCCTACAGGCAATTCCAGAGGAAGAGATGCTCAGAACCACCTCAGAAGGTTGGCGGCCACTGGTTTTCAAATGGAAAGGTTCCTCCTGAAGCTTGGTGGAGCAGCAGAGCAATGAAGAACACACATTAAAGAAAAATTCTTTTTATTGATTTCAGAGAGAAAGGGAGAGGGAGAGATAGAAACAGCAATGATTAGAATCATTGATTGGCTGCACACCTCCTACTGGGGATTGAGCCCACAACCTAGACATGTGCCCAGGCCATACAATTTTTTTACGTAAATGGAGGTGGGCTATACTAGTAATTCTTGCTGGACCTTGCTGTGTAATTTAGAGCAGTTTAACCTCCTCGGACCTCAGTTATCTTAACCGTAAAATGGGGATGGTAAAACCTACCCCAGAATGTTTCTGGGAGGCTTGGGTGACAGATGTCTGGCACGTAGCAAGCGCTCAATAATGCGAACGATGGTGACGTAGGAGATGCTGGCTGTGCGGGTGGGTGGGGTGTGGTGTTTCTAGCACTGCCAGTGCGCTCCTCTAGGTGGAAGCAGGAGCCAAAGAAAAGGTTGGCCCCTGTGGGCTCTGAACTTCAGGTCTCCAGGGACCCCACAGGAAGAACAAGGTCAGCAGGAAGGCGTCTTCTGGAGCTGAGGAACCTGCGGGGGTCATTTGGCACAGCTTTGGAGACTGGGACCCAGAGAGAGAAACCGTGGGGTCAAGGTGAGGGGGAGTTACCTAACTTTGGAGCAAAGAGAACAGGTGTCCAGGAGTGGTGGAGACAGTGTCCCTTTAGAACGCCCCTCCCCCACTCCCCCGGCCTCAGGTCTAACCTCCGAGCCTCACTCATCTTTAGTGAGGCTTTCTGTGATGTCACAGAGCCGGGGCACGGGCACTGAGGCACGGCATGTTTATTAGGTATCTTGGTCAAGGTGATGCATCTGATCATTGGCAGAAAGAGGAGGGATCAGAGGCTGGGGCGTTTTAAAGGTTCAGGGTTGGTATTGGCAAATTGTTTCACAAACGGATTGGACCACTTCAGTTCCTTCTCCTTCAGTTCCTTCTCCAGAGGAAATGCTGGTGTATTACCTGCCGCCGCCACTGTCCCTCCTTCTGCCCTGGCCTCTGTGCTGTGGTGACAGAAATCGGCCCCAGAGCTGGGCTGCAGAGTTCTCCCCCTGTGATTACATGGGCCCGCTCTCCCCATCTCAGTCAGCTGACTCACAGCCTTAATTGTACCCTGCATCCTTGATCCCCTTTTATGAGGTAAGGTAATAGTCACAGGTTCTGAGAAGTAGGACAAAGACATCATTGGGGGCCATTATTCTGTCTACCATAGTCCTTAAATACTTGTGTCAACAAAATAAATCTCCAATTCAAAAAGTTAGAAAAAAGACATCACTAATCAAAAGAACATCCAATAAAAAATAGTACCAATAATTAAACACTGACATTACTTAAGTAGAGTATAAAAAGCAGATATCTAAATGATAAACCAAAATCTCTTACAAAAAAATTAACAAAAAATAGTTACTTAAGAGTATTTAATAGTTACTTATCAGAAAAAAGGGAGAAAACGCAAATATATAAACTTAGAAAGGATAAGGGAAAATAACCATTGAGACAAAAGAAATTATAAAAATATTGAGAGTACTTTATATACCTTTATGCAAATACGTTTGAAAAACTAGAAGTGGATAATTTCCTAGAGAAATGGTTTATAAAAATGACTGCATTAGAGGCAGAAAACTCTATTAATTTCTACAGAAGAAATAGAGAAATTCATCAAAAAACTACACTCCCCCTCCCTCCAAAGGCAACAGGCCCAGATGGTTTCACAGGGGAATTTGACCAAACTTTCAAAGCCCAGATAGTTCCAATGCTTCATAATTTGTTCTAGAGCAAATACAACAAAATAAAGCTCCCAAGATTTTTAATGCATTTTTTATGAAGAAAGTATATAATATTGATAACTAAGTCTGCTAAAGACAATGCAAAAAAGAAAATTACAGTGATATCACCTATTGATAACAAAACTATTAAACATTAGTGAACTGAATCAGACTTCATATTGTCAAAATAATACATTATGATCAGGTGGAATTTATTTGTGGAATGGAAAGTTGGTTAAATATGAGGAGAGATTTTCCCCATAGACGCTAGAACAAAGAAAAAAAAGAAAATTGATGGATATCCCCTTAATATGATATCTATCTCTGTCTCAATCTCTGGGCCAACAGAGGTACTTCTTATGAAATACAGATAAAGCACAGATATCCACTCTCTCATCATGTAACATTGTACTAGTGGCATTAGCCATTGTAATTAGACAAGATAAAGTAGAGATGTAAGAATTAGAAACGGAAGAAGCTATAGATGGTATAGAAATTGTCCTGGTAAGCCATAAGGGAGTCAATGATAAAATTAGCCCAAACAATAACAATTCAGAAAGGAAGCAAGACATAAAATAACAGTTAACTCAATAGTGTTTGTACCCACAAACAATAACTACTTGCAGTAAGAATGACAGAAAAACCCCAATTACAATGGCAACAGAAAAGATAAAGTACTTAGAACAAAATTTAATAACAATTTTGCAAAATGTAAATGAACATTTAAAAAGAGCCATGAAAGACGAAAAAATGGGTTTGAACAAAGGAAAAGCCATTTGTAGATGGCAGGAATCAACACCACCGAGGCGCCAGGTTAAAGGAGAATAAGGAGCTGTGACTACCACACGCAGCTGATGGTCTTGGATTAGATCCTGGACTGGGCAAAAAGTAGCTGTAAGACATTTTGGGGACAACAGATGACATTTGAATAGTATTGTATCACTGTTGAATTTTTTTTTCTCTTGTTAATTCTCACCCGAGGATTTTTTTTCATTGACTTTTAGAGTTGCGGGGGTGGGGTGGGGGGGTGGGGGGGGCGGGGGGCGGGGGGAGGTATACATCGATTGAAGTGAGAGAGACAAATCCATTGGTTGCCTCTGGACATGTGCCCAAACCATTGTTGATTTTTTTGTTTTTGATAATTGTCCTGTGGTTATGTAAGAATGTCTGTATTCTTGGGAAATACACACTGAAGAATTTAGGGGTAAAGGGATACGCTATGCACAACTCACTCTCAAATGGTTTAGAAAAAAGTTCCAGGGAGAGAGAGAAAAGAAATGGTGAAGTAAGCGGAGGAGATGTAACCCGTGGGCAAATCTGGGTAAAAGGTGAGTAGGAGTCCCCTATACCATTCTTTTTTTTTTTTTTTTAAATATATTTTATTGATTTTTTACAGAGAGGAAGGGAGAGGAATAGAGAGTTAGAAACATTGATGAGAGAGAAACATCCATCAACTGCTTCCTGCAAACCCCCCACTGGGGATGTGCCCGCAACCAAGGTACATGCCCTTGACTGGAATCGAACCTGGGACCTTTCAGTCTGCAGGCCGATGCTCTATCCACTGAGCCAAACCGGTTTCGGCCCCTGTACCATTCTTGCAACTTTTCTGTAAGTTTGATATGATCTCAAAATGAAAAAAAAAGGCTATCCCAAAGGTTAAAAAATTGTGTTTCAGGTTAGTTAGATGTTAGGTTAGCATATTTCAAAAGGGTAAGACGTTTTGGAAGACATTCTCCAGGGTAAGGGAGAGGGGAAAAGAGAGACACAGTTCTGCGATGTGACCAAGGACTTTAATTGGAGGCAGCTCCCCCCTCAGTGGTTTTCTTAGGAGCTGAAGTGACTTGCTGGCTCACAGGGATGGCTCCGACATCTTCTCCTCCAGTGGGGAGTTTCTGAATCAGTCTTCATGGCCCCTGTGCACCCCCTCTTCCTCCTGGAGACATTCCCGCAGTGGAGACCTGGGTGGGGTCCCCACCTAGAATCTTCAGGGTCTCCCAATGAGGCACGGCTGGAATGGCCACTGAATTTGCGAGTAGCGGTCTAGGTTTCTCTTTTGAAAACCTCTTTGGGGAACATCTGTATTCATAGATGAAAGAAGAAAGGAAAACATGCTGATGAAGACTTTGCTTTGGGCCTGGCTGGATGGCCCCTGTCCTCTCCCAGCGCCCCGTCCCCACCCCCCCCAATCTTTGTCTGATTCTGGAATGCTGTATGAGCCACGGAGACTGCAGCCAGGGACTCAGAAGTCACTTGTGAGAGGGACAAGGCCCACTCCCCTGGGGATTCCTGGTTCTGCATTGTACTCTGTGGGTGCATTCAGTGACCGTACGGGGCCTGGCCAAGTGCAGGGTCCTGGAAAGTGGGAGAATTAGGCCCATCCTGGTTCTGACCATGATGCCACGCCCTGGTGGGCTTTTGGGAAGTTCTCTCCCTATACAATGAGATGCGGGTTTTTAAACTGGGTTCCATGGAGCCCTCTGGTGAGTGCAGAGGGGAGAAGGAAGGGGAGGGCTAGCTAGTGGGGCTCCTGGCCCCCCATCCTCCTTTCAAGTAAAACGGATCCCCCTTTGATCTTCTATAGAAATTGCACTTTGTGTGAGATTCTGTTGGCAAGGAGGGTTTGGCTCTTAGGAGAATTCTGGAATGACTGGGCTGTTTGGTTCTTAGCTCAACAGCTGGCCTCATAGGGAGCTCACCCGGGCACAGAGTTGGTGCCTAGCAATGTGGCTGTGTTTCTTCTTCTTGGACCGTGCCCACTGTCCGGACCACGCTTCTGTCCTTCCACGGCCCAGAGACCTTTCACCCCACTGAGCTCAGGACTACGCTCACTTCCTAAGCATTTTCTGGCACAGTTGACTTGCCGTGCAGCTGGCTGCATTTGGGGGAACAAAACTGATATGGGCCCTGTCTTCCTGGAACGGACTGTCTGGTGCCCGAAGCAGACATTAGGCAATCACACAAAATACACACTTATGACAATGCCACAGGGCTTCAAAGGGAGGGATGGGTGTGTGTGCTCCCCTCCTAGACCTTTGTAATGAAGGTTGTCATTACAAACTTCCTCCTCACTCTCTTCCCGTGTACACGCAGCCTTGCAAGCTGAGTGTCCTCCAAGACCTGCTCCGGGTAATTCCTCGCTTGGAAGAGCATGCAGGCAGGTCCTACCTCCTTGGCCACTTTCCAGCATGTTCTAGAATATGACTACAGAGCCCTGATGGGAGTGATCCTGCCTCTCCTGTGAGCTCACTTAGCTCAAATATCATTAGGACAAGGCCCCCTGCTCCAGGAGTTCCTGGCCAGTGTTAGATCCCAATTTGCAACTCACCATCAAAATCACTGCTGCTAGACCAGGAGTCCTTTTCTGACTGGATCATGGATTGTCCCAAAGGCAAGCTGGAGGCTGTACTAGTGTACTTACTAGTAGGGTTCTGTCGGTCAAGCTCACTCGCCTGCAAACCTGGCAGTGAAAATTTCACGTGGTCATGTGGGGAGGCACAGAGGAGATGCCGGAGGGGAAGACATTCGGGTCTGCTCTGAAGCAGTGGGATGGGGAGCACCCCAATCTACCTCCTCTAGTCTCCGAGTGCCCCCATCGTATGCAGGTGCTGGATTTAAGATGCGTATTCTTTTTAAAAGATGAAGTTTACTTTTTTCCTGTTTATACATGTAATTGCATATCCATCATAGAAAAGCTAGGAAATACTGAAGACTATGAAGTAGGAAAAAAATGCCCCAAACACCCCTCCCCTCAGATATTATCACAGTTCCAGTCTTTTCCTATGTATGTCTTTACAGTCCACCACCTCTTATACATTACAAATGCATTTTACTTTACACATTACATTATAAACATTTTCTCATGTCACTCAAGTTTCAGAAGTAATGGTTGTATAATATTCTATTTTAGGGATAAGTTAAGGTTTATTTAACCAATGTTCTATTGTTGGGTGTTTAGACTTTACATAAATACTATTGTGCTGTAGCCTCTCCCCAAGTATAGGGGATAGAGTGGGGCCCAAGGACTGAAGGGCCCTGGGTTCGATTCCGGTCAAGGGCACGTACTTCAGTTGCAGGCTTGATCCCCAGACCTGGTCGGGGCCTCTCTCACATCTATGCTTCTCTCTGTTTCTCCCCCTCCCTTCCATTCTCTCTCAAAATCAATGGAAAGATATCCTCAGGTGAGGATTAACAACAACAATAAAAAATACTGTCCTGATGAACATTTTTGCATATAAGGCTTTGTTTTTATATGCTTCTAGATTCCTGAAAGTATACCACAGAGTTCTGTCAACAGACTGAGCTGCGTTCTGTGATAGAATAAATGGTTCTGTCAGTTATGAGCTGCATATCTTGAGCAAATTGCTTCACCTTCCTTCCACCTGTTCTCAGATCTGCAAAATGAGACATCTGTTTAGGATAATCATGTCCACTTCTTAGAGGAATTGTAGGGATCAGATGATAATAGTACTTTACTAGTGTGTAAGCTCTGAAAAGTAGAGGAGTCATTTTATCTCAGCTATGATCCTAGGGCCCAGATAGTGTCTTGCGTGTAATGGGGTCTCAGTAATGATCACTATTATTATCTTGGAAAAAGGGGTTGACATTTTAAAGCTGCTTGTTTTTTATTGTGGAACTACTTCCAGGGGAAGTATTTTAAAGACCCTCGGTGCTGATTTCTGGGAAAATATACCATGTGAATTTTCCCTTGCCATTGAACTCTCCTATATCTTGGCATGACTGTGCCAGAGGCCTTACTAGCCCTGCCCCACACTCCCCACCACGTGTCCGTCAGTCCTAGCTTTGCCTGAGCTTGACAGTAAAGCTTCGTGGTTTTTTTCTTTCCATCTGAAATTGGTGATTTTGACCCCCACAGTCTTGTCCATGATGACCTTCGTTCGCCCTGGATCATCAAGAAGACTGTCATCACAAACTTCCTCCTCACTCACTTCCCTTGTACACGCAGCCTTGGAAGCTACGTGTCCCGGAAGCCCTGGCTGAAGACATTAGGTAAACAAGAAACACACTTTCACTTTGTAGACCATTGAGATTTCATGACTTTTTTAGCAGCAGAGCCTATCCTATCCTGGCCAATACCCATATCGAGTTTCCATTTGTTGATGTTTGTTGTGCAGTCCTTGTGCTAGGTGCTTAAATATATCACCTCATTTAATCCTTCCAGTGATCCTGGAAAGTAGTGACCCATCATGAATGTGCTCATTTTGCAGGAAAGGACGCTGATACTCAGAGTGAGAGGTCAAGTGACTTGCCCAATTTGGTGGCAGAGCTGGTTAGAACTAGTCAGATACCTAACGGCAAGGATCTTAACCAATTTTTTTTTTACCTTTAAGAAAGCGTTTTCTAAAACGATAATGTACATTCAGATTTACCCAGAGGTCATGTTAAGATACAGGTTCTTAACATGAGGTGTGGACCGGAGTCTGAAAGTACAGTTCTAACAAGCTCCCAGGTGATGCCGATATTGCTGGTCCACGGATCTAAGTAGCAAGATTTTAAGCTCTATTGTGCATTGGTTTGGGTACATGGCCACCCACCTCCCACCTTATTTTAGGTAGAAATTATCCCTCGGAAGCTGAAAGAAATCCGAGGGTATCGCAGCAGGAGGGGGATGTGCAAAACGAGGTCCAGAGAGGCCTGGCACCTGGTCTGGTACCTACCAGGTTGCTGCTCTTGCATTTGACTAGAGATTGAGGAGTCGTCTGTGGAAGAGGTCTCGTCGGAGTCTCGGCAGCATGAACAGAAGATCTTGGAGGCCAGGTTTCGGGGGCATGCTGCAGGAGGACAAACATAGAGGGCCATGTTGTGGGATCTGAATGTGAGGTGCCCACTGGGAATTGTCTGTGATGAAGGTCCTCTTGGGTCAGCCTCTCCCAAAGTATAATAGCCTTCCCCTCTCCCAGACCTTCTGTAGTTCCCCATGGCTGGCAGGTCCACACCTGTCTGCCTAGGTTGGCCACTCTTAAGGCATTCTCCCAATTCTTATAGTTTTCTTACCCATGGAAAGGAGTCAAAGCCTCACAGTCCCAGCGTTGTCTGCAGGGCCAGTGTGTTGAATCAGCCGATGTTGAATTTGAGCCCAGTTCCCTGAGCAGGGCTGTTTCCTAAATAAACATAAGACCATGGCTGAAAAATGCGAGTCCTTTGCCTGTGCTTACAGTCCAGAGAGGACCCCGCTCCAGCAAACTTGCGGCTCTCGTTCAGAGATGCACCTGAGCATGCTCAGCATTCAGACAGGTCTGTGTTCTACCCCCTTTCTAGGTGCCTGTTTTTGGGTAAATTCCTTAACCTTCCTGAGCCTCACTTTTATCATGGTGCCTGCTTTGCAGAAGAAAAGGGTTAAATACTATATGAAAAGTGACCCCTGGGGTGCTAGGCCCCCAAGAAGTGCCTGTCAGCAGTCATCTCATTTCCCTCCATGTGGCACATTGGCTGTGAATGATTCCAGCTGGCCTGGGTCCCATGAGAACGTGGACAGAAGCATAGTCTTGTAGGGTCAGGTCCTGGTTCTATTACTAACTTGCGATATGGCTTTAAGTAAGTACATGCTGGTCTCTGTCTCAGACTCCTCATCACGAAGAAGAGGGTTAGGCTGGATGGTCTCTTCAAGGATCTTTCTAGTTCTGATGGTCCAGAATTATAAAGCCTGTTTTTGTCCCAAACTTCTATTTCTGTGTATCTTTCTTTGTCCCAAACTCTTTTTTTTTTTTTTTTTTTTGTCTCTGGACTTCCTGTTCTCACTTCCCTATTGGTGGCAAAACCCCCTCTTAGGGACTTGTTATCCTGGTGTTGGTTAATGTCTCTCTCAATATTCAATTCACTATGTGAGTTATCTCACTCATGGGTACTTGCTTCTCACTTTCTCTGCTGCTATATATATCCTGGTTCAAGCCACCATCATCTCTTGCCTAAATTATGGCAATAACTTCCTAACTGATTTCCCTGTTTCTTTTACCCCTGACCTCTTAATGATACAAAGTCTTTACCTTCCTAAACACAAGCTATTCAATATAGCACAATTTCTATATTGTGGCTAGATACATCCAGCCGACTAGACACATACAGATGTCCCCATTGTGTGGGATCCTTGGACCAACAAAGTTAGACCCAGGGTCCATTTAGCCCCAACCTCCAACAGTCTTTTGGATCTGTTGCCAAGTGGATTTTTCAGTATGATTTCAGCTCTGACACATGTCATTGAACTCTCTTTAATGAATTTCTTAGGATTTATAAACAAATAGAAATTTATATAAAGCAATCCAATCTTTTGTTTTGGAGATACACCAGTTAGCAAAAATGCTTGCCATTAATATGCTTATTCTTATGCTGCTTGCTTTAGTTTCAGTTTTCTTCATCTATTCATATCAACTCTTGCCTCCTGGGTTTTTGCGTTGTTTTAGATTGGCTGGTGTATGTTGAATGTGGAAGGAAATGTTTTATAATGAAGGAATGGAACAAGCCCTGAGAACTAATGTTTGGAGGTCTTTTAGGTGATTAATTTGTATGAACAAAGTAATTGCTAAAAATTTGCCTTGAATCCCTTGAAACATTCATGGGCACAGCTTCTGCCTTGTCAAATTAATGAAAGAAGCTCACTTTAGTCAGCTTATGTCCTGTAGTCAATGTGACCAACACTTGGACCACGCCAAGCATATCACTCCCCAACAGCCTCTGTGGACTACGTCTTCTTACACAGCATTGGGAGGAGTCAACCAGCAGACTTCTGGGGACAGGAGCTCTCCATAGGAGCTGGACAACTCAAGGTGTTCACTGTCCCTGACCTTGGCTGAAACAGTATACAGCCCAACTAGGGCACACTGACCAACTGACAATCCTTAGCTCAAATAATTATGGATAGTAATAAGAATACCTTTGAATTTTTAGTTTGCCTAATCAGAGGGAGCATGAACTATGCTGGTTCTGGATTAATACCACAGCTGAGGCTAATGTAGCCCAAACAAGAGGCAACCTGGCTGCCCAAAGGAGACCCAGGGAATCATTTGAAGTGCATTTTCTTGATCATGCCTGGGAAATCAAGGACCATGATTCTGGAGTGCCTTCCAGTCTCTCCTTAAGATACTTTAAATTACTATTGTTTGTCTTATAGTCGTTCAGTGGCTGTTGTCCAGAGAGTCAAATACTTTTATGCAGCCGCTGGCTCAGCTGATTCCACAGATGAGTCAAAGACAAAAGCAAGAAGACATCAGGCTAGTTCAGTGGTCGACAAACTCATTAGTCAACAGAAACAAATATCAACAGTACAACGAATGAAATTTCTTTTGAGAACCAAAATTTTTAAACTTAAACTATATAGGTAGGTACATTGTTATTAACTTAATTAGGGTACTCCTAAGATGGCTGGCCTTTGCTAAAAACTCAAGGGGCCAAAGAGCCGCATGTGGCTCGGGAGCCGCTGTTTGCCAACCAATGGGCTAGTTGATGCTGAAACAGAAAAGGTCTCTGTAAGTGGACAAATGGAACTTTTAAAAAAAGTTGATGACAGTGGTGAGGATCTGGACAATCCCCAAGAATCTCTCCTGCAGCTTTGGTTGAAGGAAGACCAAAAAGGGGAAACTGAGAATAAAAAAGATGTTTTCACAGTCCTAAGTAAAGACAATTGCTCTGTAACCATGGTAACAGGTAGTCACCAGAACCTATTTTAAACCCACTCAATAATCCATTAAAGAAACTCTGCCTTGGTGACCCTTCTCCTGAAAATAATAGACACATGATAGTAGTTACGCTTCCCCAGCTGATAGTCTCCATTCCTAAGCACTCCTCGCTCTGAAATCCCACCTGCCCACCACTTCACACCTCCCCAACCTCCTTATCTATCCTCCCTTAGCTTTGTTCAGAGACTTTGTCACAGAGGCAGTAGTTCTCTTGTTTAACCAGAAGTAAGTTCAGCGGTTGTTTCACTAATTGAATGGAGGTCTCTTCCCCTAACACAGCGCTTTCTCCTCTGTTTATAGCAAAGAGTTTTGAACTTTTGAACCCTTTTCAGAAATGCAGAGGCTCTTGGGGAGAGCAGCATAGCAGTTATTAGCATATTCTTTGAGGCATAGTTCTTTTTTTTCTTATTTCATTTTTCCCATCACCATTTATCCCCCTTATACTCCCTCCCCGCTCACCCCAATCACCACACTGTTGTCCATGTCCATGAGTTCTATTTTCTGTTTTGCTCAATATGCCCCCCACCCACCCACCATGGGATATCATTCTTAAAGATCTATTACTACTTATTAGCTATGACATTTAAGTTTACTCCCTCAAAACTCAGTTTCCTAATTTGTGAAATGGAAAAGATCATAATAGTCTCTGCCCTAGGAGGTGGTTGTGAGGATTAAATCATGATGGAAAGTGCTTAGCAGAGCTTTCTGGACATTGGAAAGGCTCAATAAACAAATGCTGATGTTGAAAAGCTGAGTTGATGCTGGCTGGGGCGGGTGGGGTGTGGTGTTTCTTGCACTGCCAGTGCCCCCCTCTAGAGGGAAGCAAGAGCCAAAGAAAAGGGCCCTGGGTTGTCCCCTGTGGGCTCTGAACTTCAGGTCTCCAGTGACGCCACTGCACTTGGACAACAAGAAAGATCAGTAAGGTCAAACAGGAAGGCTTCTCCTGGCGCTGGAGGAGCCCCTAGGGGTCTTTCAGCACAGGTGGGGCCCCTGGAGCCCCTGAGAGAGAAACAGTGGGGTCAAGGTAAGTTAGAGTTACCTAACTTACTTTGGAGCAAAGAGAAAAGGAGTGATGGAGACAGTATCCCTTTAAATACAGAACAAATACCCCCTTCTACTTTTAGGTCTAACCGTTGTTGAGCCTCACTCACCTGCAGTTGGCGGAGCAGAGGGGAGGCTGCCTGTGATGTCACAGAGCTGGGGAACCAGGGAATGTGGGGCGGGGGGAGGGAGGGGGCTCTTACTGAGTTGCAAAGGCAGGGAGAAGGGAGCACGTCTGTTGACCCCCTCCCCAGTGGTGCTTCCCTCTGTCCATGATGCCATGCTCGCCACCATGGGGTTTTCTTCTGAAAACATCTTGAAGATGGCTGAAGACCTACGTCCGAATTCTGTCTCCTGCACCAGGTAAACCTTAGGCAAATGGACTCTGCAACTGGTTTTCTTTAACATGGGAATTATTATAACAATTACATATCCTATATATATTTTTCGGTTTAAGTGAGGTCAGGTAGACATTTACCATATTGTCTAGCTGTAGTAAATATTCAAGAAATGGTTGTTAATAATATGTGCAAAAATAAAGAGGCATTCTTTAAGAAAAAAAAGGGGAATCACTTTATATTTGAGTCCTCACGGAATCTCTTACCATCTGTTGGGGTCACTGGGAGGAATTGACCTCCAGGCCAATTGGCTGTAAGGAGCAGCTTCGACTACAGTGGGAGAGCTGCTGTGCAGGAGACACCCCTATGAGCAGGACTTGCTTTAATGGGGCTTTGGTGCTCACTGAGTCTGCCCCTTGAGTGTGTCGCTTATGGATGTGTAGAGTTGTAATCTGGTATGGTCTGACACTGACCACTAGGTACACTGGCTCTTGGGACTCCAGGGAGGTGCAAAGTCAGCCACTGCCTGAGGCCACCCAGCAGGAGCTACAGAGAGATCTGCATTCTTCCTCTTTGTATCAGGTTTGGAAGTGCCTAGATGAGGCCCAGCTGTGAAGCAAGGCAGGCTGATGCTGGAGCTGGGTCTTGGGCCTTTTATTGATAGGTTTGAGGCTCTCTGACCCAGCTGCAGCTTGTTTGAAAGATTTAGCCTTTCATATGCAAAAGGTGCTGCAAACAGCTTGGGTGGGGTTATAAATTGGATGAGGTGGGGTCTTAGGGAATCACCAGTGAGAAGTAGAAATGGCTGCCAGTCAGCCCTGCGACCAAGGAGGTGCCAGCATAGGAACAATAATCCCTGCGAGCACCTCCATCTGGGAGAAAGCCACCCTGAGTTCCTGCCCCGATGCCAGACAATCCAGTTCCTCCTGGTATGTGTCAGTGTTCCCAGAGCCTCGCCCTGGAGCTCAGAGGAAGCAGGACCTTGTAAGTTCAGTTTGTGGTGTTGGCCTTGTAAGAGGAACAGCCTGGTCTCCAGCAGCCTCTGTGTCACTGAACCCCAATCCGCCCTGGTTTTTACAGCCCATAGTTCTTACTGCCCGTAGGGACTCCTTTTCCCAGCTCTGGGACCCTCAGCTGCGGGTCTGGTGTGGGGCTGGGACCCCTTGCTCCTCACGGGTGGTCTCCGCAGGGACAACCTCCTTCCCAGATTAAAAAAGCACATGTGGGTGCCAGACCAGCCCGATCCTCGCCTCCGCACCTCCTACCAGTCTGTGTGCTTTCTTCTTTACTTCTCTAGTTCTAGTACTTCTATTCGGCCAGCTTTCCGGCGGTTCAGGACGATGGCTGTTCTGTATTTTAGTTGTAATTTTGATGTGGTTGTGGGAGGCGGCGAGTACAGGAGCTTACCTCCGCCGCCATCTTCCTCGCCTTCGGAAACAGTCTTTTAAACCTCCCTGTAAAGCAATGTTCCTAATTGGTGAAATGGAAGGTTCTGGATTCTGGCTTGCCTGGGCGATTCATCAGAGGTGTTTTAAAACCTAAGAACGCCCTGGGGCCTCCCTTCAAATAGCTGAGGCTCTTGGGAAGGGCAGGGTGGAGGCTGGGCAGCAGTGTGTTTACAAAGCTTTCTAGATTCTTACCCGGCTGTCCCTGCTGGGCTGCGGGGTCGCCTTCCCAGGTTTCACTGACCCGGGGGTCAACCAGGGTCTGAGCAGAGTCCAGGGAAGATCCAGAAAGACACCATTCGTAGGTTTAAACGGGTGCCAGCGCTGAGTGCTGAAATCTCACGTGACTTGGGACGAGAGTCCAGCGTCTCCGCGTCCTTCGCACGCACGCACGCACGCACGCAGTCACGTGGCAGCCGGCGGGGTTAAGGGGAGGGTGAGGTGGGGCTGGGGTGTCCAGCTCTTACGTTGAAGCCGCACTAATTTTACTTCATGATGGCCCGGGATATGCCGAAGAGAAGCGGGGAAAGTACTTCCTTTACGAGAAAAGGTGGAAGTTCCTAAGAAGGAAGGTAAGGAAGTCGTCTGCCGAGGCTGCTGAGGCCTATGGGAACGAGGAGCCTGCTGCTCACGCACTCGTGAAGAAGGAAACAGAAGTTGGTGCTGGTGTTGCTGTTGCGTCTCCAACTGCAAAAGCTGTAGCCGCGCGGGGTGGTAGGGGCCTAGTGAAGAGGGACGAGGCATTAGCTTGGTGGGTGGAAGACAAATGGACACAGAACGTGTTCTGGGGGACGGCCACGGGTGGCGCCAGGCAGCATGGCGCCTAAACGGGACTTCAGCGAGGGGTCCCGGGAGAGGAGTGGCAGAGCGGTTTCCTGCCGGGAGGGCGGGCCGCGCTGGCACCGGAGGAGGCTTGCATTTTGTCCTCTCACATCGTCGTCCTAAGAAGGGTGAGTACGGGACCACAGGTACTGAGAGGGTGGAGCGAGAGCGAGACCGCGTTCGCGCAACTTTAATTACAGTTTGTCATAATGGTTCCATTTGAGGATTAGTTGTTGTTCATCTCTTTAATGGGCCTAGTTCATAAATTGACCTTTGTCATAGGTAGTTGTATATAGGAAAACGTGTGGTACTGATAGGGTTCGGTATTACCTGTGGTTTTAGGCATCTGTTGGGGGTCTTGCAATGGATCCCCGGTGGATAAGGAAGGACTGGTGTTTGTAATCAAGACCGAGAACCACTAGGCCGGGCCAGTGTGGCTCAGTCGGTTGGGCATTGTCCCAGGTGCCAAAAGGTTGCTGGTTTGATTCCTGGTTAGGGCACATGCCCAGTTTGTGGGCTGGATCCTTGGTCAGGGGTGTACATGGATCGATATTCTGCTCCCAGGCCCATATTCCTCTTTCTCCCCCTCCCTTTCTCTCTCTAGGAAAATCAATAAATATTAAAGACAGAACTGCTAAATTACATTGTGGAAATCTCTAGTTATATTGAAGCATCAGTTCTCAGCTCAGGCTGCACTTAGAATCATATCAGGAACTTAAAAACATGCCACATCCAGTGCCCACGGCAGGCCAGGACCATCACTGTTTTGGAGCATTGGTAGTTTTTAATGCTACCAAGTTGTTTTTCCCCCCTTTAAAAAAATTGAAATATAATTTACATATAACATTGTGTAAGTTTGAGGTGTACAGCATGTTGGTTTTATACATTTATGTATTGCAATATAGTTACTAGTGTTGGCTAACACCTTTATCATGTCACATAATTACCATTTCTTTTGTGTGTGTGTGTGTGTGTGTGTGTGTGTGTAGAACAATTAGATCTAGTTTCTTGGGTACTTCTAATACACTATGATTTTACCTGACAGCTAGTATTGAGAACTACTGACCTACAGAGCAAAACAAACAAACAAAAACCCCTAAATTTTCTTGATGCTAAATAAATGGGTCTTTTAGCTTTTCAGGGACAGCATAAAATATGGATTCAAAAGCAGTATTTTTCAAATAACTTAGAAATGAAGATAATATACTCTGGAAACCTGTGTTAGATAAAAACTGTGAAGTTGCTGATGTTAAAGATGTGTATGAAGTGTTTGAAGGAGATTATTTCAGAAAGTGGGAGGATAGCAATATTTCCAAATTAATATATTTTACATAATATACCATTGCAAACACCTATCATATATTGAATCCTTGTAAATAGATGGTAGGTTATTTCATCCATAGCACTAAACATATGTATTCAAATTGACAGAACTATATATATTTGCATGGGGGAACCTGGGAAACTGTCTTTGTTTGGTGTGGTTTACCATTCAAGCATATATGGTAGGGTATACCATTCAAGCCTTGCTTCCTTCCCTTTGGGTCTGCATTAGGAGACTAGTCAGCAGGTTCCTGTGCTAATTCCTGGTCCTAGTAGAGAATAATGAACTCTTGAACTGGCCTACAATGAGAGGGTGAATTTTGAATCTGGTTATTCCACAGCATGTGGGCTCTGGAGTCAGGCTGCCTTGGTGAAAAGCCTGTCCTTCTAATTTGCTGGATGACCTTGTCCATAGCCATTAACTCCTCTGACCCTCAGTTACCTTACCTTTAAAATGGGAATAATAATGGAGTTGATATGAGGAATAAATTATTTCAGCCATGGAATGCTATAAGTGTAGTGCTGGAGAGAAGAAGCATTTAATCAATGTTCTTTCTCCTCCTCCTTTCCCTTCCTCTTCTGTTTCATGGTTGTTTCTGTCCTCTTTGATTTTGAGAGTTAAGGATGAGGAGGAATTGGGGCTGAGGCCTATATGTCTAGCTTTCAGATCTATGGATGTGAAATTAGAGAATTCAGAAAGAGAAGCAAATTTTGCATAAGGATACATTTAGGTTTTTAAAAAACTTTATTTTGAAATAATTATAAACTCACTGGAAGTTACAGAGAAATGTGCCGAGCGGTTCCATACACTCTTCATCCAGACTCCCCTATGTTAACATCTTGCAACACTAACAATATCAAAACCAGGAAATAAGCATTGGTACAATCCACAGAGTTTATTCAATGTTATACATGTACTTAATTTTGTGTGTGTGTGTGTGTGTGCGCGCGTGCAATTTTATCCCATGTATGGCTTCACATAACTGCCACCACAAGCAAGACACTTAACTGCACCACAAGGCTTCTTTGTGCTTTATAGCCACCCCCATCCCCACCATCTCTAACCCCTGGAAACCACTAAACTATTCTTCAGTTCTATAATTACATCATTTCATGAATGTTACATAAGTGGAAACATGTATGTATGTATCATTATGAGTTTTATTTTTAAAACTCGGCATAATTTCCTAGAGGTTCATGGAAGTTATATATATATAAAGTGTTTAAGACTTAACTACGGTCCGCGGGCCACATGCGGGTGTTTTTGCCTTTTTGTTTTTTCACTTCAAAATAAGATATGTGCAGTGTGCATAGGAATTTGTTCATAGTTTTTTTTTTAAAACTATAGTCGGGCCCTCCCAACGGTCTGAGGGACAGTGAACTGGCCCCCTGTTTAAAAAGTTTGAGGACCTCTGGTTTAAGTAGTAAATCCTTTTTGTTGCTGACTTGTAGCCCATAGCATGGATGTACCACAGTGTTGTTTTTTTTAACCTTTTATCTCTTGAAAAATATTTGAATGGTTTCCAGTTTGGGACTATTACAAATAAGCTACTATGAACATTCATGTACTAGCTTCCATGTGAAAATAAGTTTTCATTTCTGAGGGACAAGTGGTCAAGAATGCAATTTCTAGATTGTGTGGTAAATCTATTTTTTAGTTTTAAAAGTAAGTGTCAAATTATTTTTCAGAGTGACTGTGCCATTTTACATTCCTACCAGCTATGTATGAATGATCCTATTTCTCTGCATCCTCTCCAATGTTGTTTTTCACTATTTTTTAATCTTATGCATTCATTAATAGGTGTGTCCTGGTATCACAGTGTGACTTTTGGTATGTTTTTATTGATTTCAGAGAAAGGAAGGAAGAGGGAGAGAGAGAGACAGAAACATCAATGATGAGAGAGAATCATTGATCGGCTGCCTCCTGCATGCTCCCCACTGGGGATCCAGCTCACAACCCAGGCATGTGCCCTGACTGGGAATCAAACCAATGACCTCTTGGTTCAGGGGTTGATGCTCAACCACTGAGCCACACCAGCCGGCTCAATGTGATTTTTATGTTTGTGTCCCTAATGGCTAATGATGCTGAACATTTTTCATGTGCTATTTGTCACCCATACATCCTCTTGGGTGAAATATCTCTTCATATCTTTCCCCACTTTCTAATTGGATGGTTTTTTAAATTCAGTTTCTTTTACAATGACAGCTTTATTGAGGTTAATTCACATATCACAAGTTGCAAGCTTAGGCCTTAAAATACTTTGCATGATGCCACTTATGCTCTTGTTCTCCTGCCACTGTCATGAAAGAACATGCCCCCTTTAGCCCATTAGTCTCAGAAACGAGGATGAGAGATGCAGATCAGAGTCACTCCGAGACAAGCTCTCCAGTTAAGCCCAGCTGAGATCGGCAACCCCCATGTAACTCACAGACAAGGGAATGAAGATGTGACTGTGGCCCCTGGGTTTGGGGATGGTTTGGGACACAGCAGTGGTTAAGTTGGGACAGAGGGCATGAGGTTTCTTTATCTAGATCAAGTACTGTCCGCATCCCAGGAAAGATGGAGAGTGCTCACTCCACTTGCTTTCAATCCACTTCTGTTTGAACAAGAACTCTAATCAATAAGAGACCCCGGGATTTGGGTTAGGTATAGGCTTTAATATAGTACTTTCCCAAAGTTAGGGGCACAGTCCCATGGTGGGAAGTAAGATGATTTAAGGTCAAACATGGGCATGACATTAATAGCATTGAATCCCAGCAAGAGAGAATATCTGATTTTAGTCCTTTTATTTACTTAAAGGGAGACGTCCCAGAGAAATCCCTCCCCTCTCTGTAGTATCTATAAACCATTGCTGATCTATAACAAAAAGAAGTCTTAGACAGGTGACAGCATGAGACCGGAATTGAAGCACAGTATTTTGTTTTTTATTATACTTATTTGTGTGCTGACCTTTTCCACTTATGCAATGATATGTACATTTTAGTGTAAAAGAATGAGATGGCTTCAAGAAAAGCATTAAGGAAATAATAGTAGAGATAATAGAGTCCCAATGATAAGTCAATAAATGGAGTTCATAGGAAATATTTGATGTACAACATATTATGGAATGAATTTGTTTCCTTTCTAAGAAGCTGTGGAAGGGCATCCTTTTGTTTGTAAACTCTTATATTTCTTTCCATACTTTTGGAGCTGGAAATTTGGTTTATTCTTTCAAAGGATTTCAGCGTCTCAATTTCCAGGAATCATAACCACTGGACTCCCTTCAAAGCCCCCAGGTGACGGTCACAAATAAAACCTTTCTGTGGTTCTTACATAATCGATACATGAGAACCTTCTGGAAAAATCCTCCTCTGTAATCTCACATTCGAAAACAGGCTTGACTTTTGATTGTTGCTAAATACACATTTTTTTTTTTTTATTACACTGGAGACAAAGAAAAAAATTTCCAGTATTACTTTGAGACTTGTGGGAAAATGGAGAGAATGAAAGTTTCACTGTTCTCGGTGAAGGTTTTGGTATTGAAGTTTTCTCGCATTGGCTGACTTCTGAGTGTTGTGGGGCTGGGGCAGGAGGAGGGGTAAATACTGTCACCAGTCATTTAGTAGGTTGCTTATTACTCAGATCTGACACCAAACGCAAAGGCTGCAGCCAGAAGACGAGGCTCGCATCCCTGTGCATGCTGTGGTCCAGGAGAGTATCTCTGAAACCCTCTGGTTTCTCTGAGTAATTACTGAATCGTCTCTTCATTACAGTGAAACCTCACAGTGACATTGTTTGCTGTGGGACTCAGCCAGAGAGTTTCCTCCTGGGCCTTCTTGGGTAGCAGCAGAAAGGGCGATGCGTGCTCCTTTAAAAGTCCCTCTCACTAGAGGAGCCTACAGAACAATGTCACGGAGCAGGCCATTTCTCAGCACTCACAATGGGCAGGCCCTCTTGGGGGGTGGATTTTGCCCTTCTTCCCTCTTCTATGGGAGAGTAGGTGGAGTAGGAAGGAGCAGTCACAGGCACTGTAGGGTAGCATGTCCTCCATAGCCCAAATGTGGGCTCCCCCATTCCTTCCAAGGATGTTTCCCCCTTAAAACCAAGTTGTCCACCAGCTCCATGGCCCAAAAGATAATTCACCCTTAATAAGGGGTGGATTCAGACTTCTGCCTTTCCCACCCAGGGCAAATCACTTAAGTCTCATTTGCTCATCTCTGACATGGGACCCACAATTCCCTCCTTGCCCAGGGCAAGAAGGAGCAGTGTGTATGAAGTTGCTGGCTGCACTGCGCTATATTTTGGAAGGACACCTGTACCTTCCCCAATGTCACACCGGCTGCCTTCATGCAGCTGTTCACTGCTCTGTATTTTACTTATTTGCCTCTGAATAGCAATTATGAACTGCTTATGATGTCTCTTTATACTATATGCAAGACTCAGCACAGTGCCATATATACACGAGGATGGTGCATAAATATACTTTAATTGGATTTGATTAAGAATTTACATTTATTGTTGCCTTGATGCTTGGAAAAAGGAAACAGAGAGGATGTAGGAAGCTGTAGGGGGATAGAAAAGAAGTGTGTGACCAGGCAAAGGACAATGTCTTACAGAAAAACAAATTAAAAAAAGGTTGGAAAGGAGAGATTCAGGGTCTCCAAATCAGTTGATTTACTGATTGGTGTAGTCCCATCCCTTCTTCCAATATTTTCTGTTTGCTGATGGGCAGAGGAGCACCTTTGGACATGACAGTGCATCCATGTGTCACGTGCACCAACTTTTCCATCTCTAATATCGACGCCTGAATGTTGGTCATCAGTCGTCTCTCCCACTGGACACGTTGGAAGCTGCTCCTTGTAAAGAAAGGTTGGAGACTCACTAGGTTTAGTCTCCACCCTTTCCATGACCCTTCACTTAGCCTTAGAACATATTTCAAGACTGACTAACTCCCCAGGTCTATGGAAGAGATTAGATCTTAAGACTGTTCTGATGAAACCCAACCTTCTCAGAAACCAAGAAAATAAGATGACTTCTCTGCAGGAGAGCATCTGGACTTCTCCCATGGAAGGGAGTAAGCTAGATGCGGTGGGTTAGGGGATCCCCAGGACTCCCTCACCCAAATATAGGCAAGAACCTTTTTATGGGTAGTCAGCAGAAGAGTAACATTTATGAGTGTCTGTGGGCCAGGCCATGTACTAAGTGCTTGTTCTGGAGCTGTGGCCTAGGATGAAGTCCCAGCTCAGCTGTGCGACTTGAACAGATCATGTGGCTTCTCTAAGCTTCAGTGACTTTCTGTAAATGGGATCCTATGTCCTACTTTTCAGGGTTTTGAAAAGATGTTTTGAGACATTGAACTCAAAATCTAGATGTAGAACACTTAATACCTAATGTTACTGTTGTTGTTATCCATACATTTCACACAAACTTCAGGGTAGCCCTGAGTTTTGTGGCAAATGGAGGAGCATTCTGTTGGCCTTGAGCTTCAGTGTCATTTTGAATTATTTCCCCCCATGGGGAGAGAGATATACTTGAATGTTAAAGTAAGAGGATTTCTGAGTTGTAAATTAAATGAATCTGATTTATAAAAGTAGAATAATTTTGACCACAAATTCAATAACAATGATTTCAAAGTAGATAAAGACAAAGTCGTAGACTCAAACTTATTTTGGAAGATGTTATTTTTTTTTAATTCTCACCCGAGGATATATTGAGAGAGAGAGAGAGAGAGAGAGAGAGAGAGAGAGAGAGAGAGAGAGAGAGAGAGAAACATCAATGTGAGAGAGAAACATAGATCAGTTGCCTCCTGTACACACCCTGACCAGGGATTGGGCCCTCAGCCTAGGTATGTGCCCTGACCAGGAATGGGATCTGCAACCTTTTGTTGTATGGGATGATGGTCCAACCCAGCCAGAGCTTGAAAGATGTTCTTATGTATACTAGGTGAACGAGATTTCTACTCTACAAGATTTGAAAGTCTCATGATATCGTCCCAGCCTACAAAGGAAGTAGAACTGTAAAGCTTTATAAGAATTGTAGAAGGCCTTAAATAGACTCTGAGCAAAGGTTTCTTCCCTCTATAAAGTGCACATATGGGCTATATAATTTGATGGTGGTAAATTAAAATGTATTTCTTCTCTCTTCTCACTCCAAACAGGGCCACATAAATGTTGCCTGGCTGGATTTTGAATATATGACCTCTCCATTCTTCAAATCTCTTTTGGGTTGCACAGCTTCCTTGTATTGGGTCCAGGGTAGGAATTGAGGGGCATAATTACATCTTTGTTCTTTGACCACTACTAGGTGCCTGAGAGGTATAGCTAGGTCAGTCTTAGGAGCTTCTAGGCCGTCAAGGCAGCCACTTCTATGAAACCCAAGAAGCAGCAATGAGGGAGTGTAGATAGATTCTTCTCTTTATCTGACTCAGGCCTTTGTGCTTGGCATTTGTCCTCTTGTTCACTAAATGCTCTCAGACTGAAGGGTGGACATCACCTGGGAGTATAAATAGGTGTATGGATGCCATCCTCTGATGGAAAGCCAACCTCTTCAGAGTCTTTATGATTTTGGAAAGTAAAGAGCCAGAAAGAGATTAAGGGAACATGTGTGCCAATGCTCCCTTATCCCCATTGTATAGGTCAGTGGTCGGCAAACTCATTAGTCAACAGAGCCAAATATCAACAGTACAATGATTGAAATTTCTTTTGAGAGCCAAATTTTTTAAACTTAAACTTCTTCTAACGCCACTTCTTCATAAGAGACTCACCCAGGCCGTGGTATTTTGTGGAAGAGCCACACTCAAGGGGCCAAAGAGCCGCATGTGGCTCGCGAGCCGCAGTTTGCCGACCATGGGTATAGGTAGACCCAGAGAAGGAAAGAATTTTCCCAGATTTACAAGTTGAGCCCTTTAGTTGAGCTGTGATATGGATCTAGTCTGTTTGATCCCAAACTGTTGGTACTTGCAGCAGGAACTACTGTTTCCCACTCTCAATCTTCCACGTCCCCCTTACTAATAGAACCTCCAATTTACGGCTGGGCATATAACTGTCTGGAAGAAAGACTTATTTCCTGTCTTCTTTGCAGTCGAGGTGGCTATGAGACTAAGTTCTGGCCAGTGACAAATGAGTGGTAGTGTCCTGTGCAACTTTTGGAAACATTCTTTTGTCTTTCCATGTTGCTGGCTGGAATGTACAGGTGATGGTTAGAGCTTGAGCATCTCTCTCGGATTATTAAGTGGAGGCCATGTATTGAGAATGGTGGAGCATCAAGTAGCAGGATCCTGGGTGCCTGACTTTGCAGAACACTATACCAGCCCTGGGATGCCCATTTCTGGGCTTTTTACATGAGAAAATAAAACTGTGTGTGTTTAACAGCTGTTATTTTTTGAAAAAATTTGTGCCATGTCCTTGGGCCTTATCTTTACTTATACTCCACTACCACATTCAGATCAGTTTTTGTTGTTAAGAGGGCAGAAGTTGGGGCTTGGGAATTCTGTTGGGGGCAGAGGGGCAAGATCCTCTTAGATAAAGAGGTGCTCTCTGTGTTTCTTCCAGCAGATTGGGATCCTTCGAGGGAAGGACAATGACTGATTTTTCTTTGTAGCTCAAAACCCAGCATAAGACATAGAAGACAGTGGTAAATGTTGTTGGATCTTCTGTTACTTATTGCCATAGCAATGCTGAGTAACAACCACAAAATCTCAGTGGCTTGTGATAATGCCTATTTATTACTCACTAGAAGCCTGTTGCAGGAAGATTCCTGCAAGAATAGGGCTTCCTTGGGCCTATTCCTGCAATAATAGGGCTTCCTACAGCCAGAGCGAAGCAGAGAAGAGAGCAAAGCCCACAGAGGCGGGCTTCCCTCCAGTCTCTGCCTCCGTCTCGCCTCCCTCCCCATCTCCGTCACCCTGCTTGCTTCTCCACAGCTTCACTCCCTTCTGCAGCGCTTGGCTTCCTTCTATGCTGTCTTCAGTCTTCGCTCTGTGTCTGTGTATGCAAATTAACCACCATCTTTGTTGGGTTAATTTGCATACTCACTCTGATTGGCTTGTGGGTGTAGTGGAGAGATGGTCAATTTGCATGTTTCTCTTTTATTAGTGTAGATGTGCTTGGGGTGGTCACCTAGGCAGCTCTGCTGACATTGGCTGGAACTGGTCACATGTTTGGGGAGTTGGCTGGCTGCCTGATGATATAGGGTGGCCATGGCTTCGACCACTGGGGTGACTTGACTCTGCTCCGCATGTCCCTCACATCCTAGCAGGCTGGCCCAAACCAATGGAAGAGGCTACAGGTGATGAGGGGAAACTCGCAGGTTTTTCTTGCCTCTGCTTGGGTCATATCTGCTAACATCCCATTGGCCAAAGCAAGTCCCATGGCTAGACCTAGAGACAGAGTGGGAGGTGCTTCACTCTCATATGGCAAAGGAATGGGTAAAGGGCAGGATGGGAATTGGGGCCTTAATGGATCTAATCTACTACAATGAATGACTGAATGAATGGAGGCCTGGATGGGGAAAGAGAATAAAGTCAAGGGGAGAAAGTTCTATGTGCTGTGCTGTCCAATACAAGGGGAACCGAGGTGCTAGAGGGCAGTTTTCCATGTGTCTGATGCTCTCTGAGGCGGTCTTGGTGTGGGGACTGCACGCGGCCTGGAGCTTTGGTGCAGACCAGGCTGTGGGGTGTTTGTATTATGACTTGCTTCTGTGCTGGGGGATCTTTGCTTCTGAGTGAGTCATTGTGAGAGGCTTCACGAGCTTTACCTGGTGGCTGAGAAGAGTCTGTTTTAGAGACGAGATGCCTTTTCAGAGACAACTAATTCATAACATGAAGACAGTTGTGCTGGGGCCTGAGAACTGAACGGGGAAGCAAGGAATCGGTGTTAGTCCTGCCTCTCCCAAGTCAGAAGAACAAAAAACAAACAACAAAAAAAACCCCACCCCAGAAACATGAGCTTCTCTTGGGCAATTTCTAAGTACCATAGGACTTGTTGGCAAGGAAGAGGCTAAAATAAAAGTTATTAAAAAAATTCCCATCCCTCCACACCATCCCCTTTGGCATCCATCAGCTTGTTCTCTATATCTAATGAGTCCGTTTTGTTTACTCTTTTTTTTTTCCTCTTCAGATTCCACATTTAAATGAAATCATATGGTATTTGTCTTTCTCTGCCTGGCTTATTTCCCTTAGTATAATACTCTCTAGGTCCAACCAAGATGTTGCAAATAGCAAGATTTCTTTTTTTTTTAAATTGCTGAATACAATGGAATATGTGATATATCACATCTTTTATATGCATTCATTTCTTGATAGACATCTAGGTTGCTTTTATAGCTAAGCTATTGTTACTAGTAATGCTGCAATAAGTACAGGGATACATGTGTCTTTTCAAATTAGTTTGTTTTCTTCAGATAAATACCTAGAAGTGGAATTGTTGTAAAAGTTTTAAAAAAATATTTTTATTGATTTCAGGGAGGAAGGGAGAGAGGGAGAGAGATCGAAACATCAATGATGAGAGAGAATCATTGATTGATCGATTGCCTCCTGCACCCCCCCTACTGGGGATTGAGCCCAAAACCCTGTCTAGGAATTGAACTGTGCATAGGTTGATGCTTAACCAGTGAGCAACATGGGCCGGGCTGCTGTAAACGTTTTATAGAATGCATTTTCTCCCAATCCTCATAAGTCTTTGAATATATTTGATAATTTAGTATTCTGTTATATAAGTGTGTGTGTGTGTGTGTGTGTGTGTGTGTGTGTGTGTGTGTATTAGAGGCTCCGTGCACGACATTCGTGCACTGGGTGGGGGGCGGGGTACTTCTGCCCGGCCCGTGCCCTCTTGTAGTCCAGGACCCCTTGGGGGGATGCCCGACTCCGAGGAGGCGGGAGAGGCTCCCACCACTGCTGCTGTGCTCTCCAGCTGTGAGCCCGGCTTCTGGCTGAGCAGCGCTCCCCCTGTGGGAGTGCACTGATCACCAAGGGGAAGCTCCTGCATTGAGCGTCTGCTTTCTGGTGGTCAGTGCGCATCATAGCTACTGGTCATTTGGTCGATTTGCATATTAGCCTTTTATTATATAGGATATATATATATATATATATATATATATATATATATATAATCCTTTATCATTAGTTGTTTCAGATACTTCCAGAAGAACATTTAAATTTCATATAAGTCATAAAATGATGGCTAGTGTAAATATTAAAGTCACAAAACAATGGTTAGTGAAAATTAAGACTAAAATTGTCAATGTGAAAATTAATGATTCTAAATTTCATAGTAGTTGATGCAAGAAGGAAATATAACAGTAAGTGTAACCAAGTTTTCATCAAGTTAATAAAACAATTTGTTTTGATGGTGTTAGGATGAACAACTCACTTGGTCATTTTCCTTCTGTCGTAGAAAGAAAAGTGATTCTGGCAATTTTCCTGGCCTTTCAACACAAAGTAAATGTTTGCTTACTAGTAATTGGGTTAAAGGCAATCAAAATTAGATCCAATTTCTTGGCATCTTCAGATCCTGCTGATTTTTCAGGGTGAAGGTCAAGGGCACCAGAGTCGACTATTTTCTAAGGAACTGAATGCTGGAAGCCTGAGATAGGTCTCTCTCATCCTCTTTCTGATCCTTCTCTCATCTTTATATCCTGGGGAATACTGAGGCCTTGGAGAAGAAAGAGATTTACCTACAGGAGTCTGGGGGTCACCAGAAAACTAGATCCTCATCCTGGTTCTCAACAAATTGCCTGGGATTACCTCCTTCCATCCTACAGCTCATGTCCCTTTAAATGGTGGTGACTTGCCAATTTCTAGATGCACTAATGCAAAACATATCTCTGTATCTACTTTCAGTAGAGAGAAAAAGCGGTTTTATAATGTCTCCCTGGGGGAAAATGGAGCAATAGCTATTCTGTTTTCTCATCACTTGAGTACACTCAGTCTAACCTCCATAAATTTGTTAAATACAACCAGGGTCATCTCATTCTGTCTCAACCTTTTTATCCCCGCCTTCTATGGGTTGCACTGAAATATGGAAGAGATGCCTTTCTTGTCCGGTGCATGGTGTATGATTTTACTTCATTATGAATTCAGGGTGGGGGAGAGATTGAAGGTGTCAGCAGCAGGCCCTGACAGCTGTGAGATAGGAGGGCTCCAGGGAGCGCCTCCAATCTCCTTCCATCTGAGGCCAAATAGATCTTAGGAGGAAAGTGGCCCAGGGATTCCTGTCACTTTGATTCACCTGGGATAATGATGCCTCTGGGAAGAATGATGGCTTTAAGAGAGGAGATGATTTTGAGATTCATTTGCTGATTCTTTGAGTCAAAACCTGCAGCTGGAGCCTTCCTGAGAAGGCTTGTTTTGCTTTCTAACAGTGGCCAGGATTGGGCATGCCTCTTGTATCAAGATTCACAACTACTTCTTTATCTATATTTTATGTTCTTTCAAATAGGGAAAGGCTGAACAGAAGGAGCTTTGGCCTCTTGCATAGGCTGCAAGCAGAGCAGCTCCATTTTTATCAATTTTATAAATTGAGAATACGTGGAAGATCGAATTCAAGCAAAGGATTCTGCTATTGCCGTAAAGCTTGAACTCTTCCCCACCCCTTTTACAAACATGGCCCATGATAGATATTTGGGAACTTCTTTCTTTAAATACTCCCAGGGACATGTGAGGGGGTAGTCAGAAACATAATTCCCCAAACTTTTCGTTGTCCATGACATCTCAGCAGTGGGTGGACTTTTGTAGTATATTGCAACGTTGTCCTTTCACGTGGTAATTCTTTCTTTATATCTCTGGTTGTTGGCGTTGGTTTGAACCCCTGAATATCTGCTGAGTAGTGAGTGACTAGGCTTGGGGACAGACTCGTTTTGCCCAAGTTCAAAAGAGACTGATGTACAAACTAGAAGCCATGGTGTCAGTGTACAATCTATATAAATCAAAAGATCCATCTGTCTGCTATTACATGTAATAAAACACTAATTGAATTTAGAGATTATATTTTGAATAGAATATCCACAATAACAATCTCTTTGTCTATATCAGTCAGTTTTTTGCTTTAAAATGTTCTATAGCACATTCCCTCACCCCCAAATATCAGTGGCTTGTGGTTTATGAAGACATAGATTTTCCTTGCAGATCTACAGGTCAGTTCGTGTGGCTCTGTTGGGTTAACTTGGACAAGCAGGGCTTGGCTCTAGCTGAGGGTTAGTTCAGGTTCGCTTCTCACGTCTTCATATTAGGACCTAGAATGAAGGAGCAGAAACGACTCGGCAGAAACTCTTATCATGGAAAATAGCTGGAGCACAAGAGACATGAGCAGAAACATGTGATGCTTCTTAAGGTCCGTGTTTAGAACTGGTCACACTCTGTCACACCTATGTTCCATTGGCTAGAACAAATCTGATGGCCCAGTCCCGTGTGAAGGAGCTTGGATATATATACTTTACCTCTTCTGGGGCCTCTGTTTACTGTATTCAGTGCCTGGTAGCAGCAAGTCCCAGGTGACCACATTCAAGCTGTGAACTTTGGTTTTTCTGTAAAAGATCAAAATTCTCCTAAGGATGGCAGATCTCATGTGATGTAGGTTCGTTTGTCTTGATTTCATTCTCAGGAAGTAAGTAGGCTGAGCTTCTAGATTTGACTGTTTTTGTCACTTTTATGTGCTGCCTACAATAATGCCGCTCAACATAGGAGAAAAGGGAGTGAGAATAGGATCCAGACAAGGACAGGAACTGAGAGTGACCAGTCTACTTACAGTACTCATGGCAGACACCAGTGCTCTCTCCTCAGCTTAGCTCACACGCACCCAGGCTCCCCAACAGAGAGTTCCCTACAGTCACTGCCATCTTTCCCTGAAAGGAAGTGCCCCGGGGCCACAGATAGAGGGTCTGTCCTGAGAGCTCTCCAAGGAGAGAGGCGAGGCAGTAGAATGAAAAGAGCTTTAATCTGGGAAGGGTGCAGGTTCCAATCCCAGCCCTGTGTGAGCTTAGGCAAGCTGCTTTTCTTTCTCTGGCCTCAGTTTCCCCATTGCTACAGCTGATACCTGTGATGAAAGACATGGGTTTTAGTCCTGGCTCAGCTGTGTCCTCAGTCGATTCACCGGGCCTTTCAGAATGTCATTGTTCTTATCTGGTAAAACAGGATTACATTTTCTCCAGTGACTGGGACAAGAACATGATCTGGAAACTCTGAAGTGTCCGAGAAATGCAAAGGGCCTTCATCTGAAGTCTACAGTTTGGTTGGACCTGGAAGAGCCAGGATTCATTGGGGGTTCCAGTTGACCTGGAAGAAGGCAGAGGACAGGAAACAAACTCTGGGGCCCCTTCTTGTCTGACTCTTAATGTTTCTGCAAACTCTCCTCCTAGAAGAGGAGAAAGGCCCTATTTCATGTTGGTGTGAGTGTGCACGTTGGAAACAAAACAAAACAAAACCCCATCACTTCCTAGCCTGGGGCTAGAAAGATTTCTCTCTTAAGAGAGAAATCAGGGATGCCCCGAAATTGAGAATGTGGCAGAAAACTGAGACCAGGTTGCTCACAACATCGTTATGTGACGGATGCTCAGTCATATCAGGACCCAGAGGACGTGTAGAGCCCTGCCCCAAGGGCTGTTTGAAGGTCACACCAACTCACCTTGCTGGGAAAAGAACTTGGTGTCTCTATTTGCGGGTTCCCTGTGCTGAAGGCATGATTCACTGGGGCTCTGGGTCCCCTATTCTCACTGCTGCCTGGCCACTTCTGCCACCACCCTCTGACCCCTGACCCAGAGCCCCTCATGCTTGGGGGTGACCTTTAGACTTAATTTTTTTGTACTCTCCTCTTGCTCTGTGTTTTCCTCAAAATTTGTTATAGTGGGGTCCAGGAAATGCAACGGTGGGCTGAGGCTGGTCCAATCTAATTGAAAGAAATACATGATTCATCTTGGGCAAGAAGCTGCGGTCTTTAGGTTTGGTTGCAAACCCTTGGGGAGTGAAACTGGAATGACACCTGTCACTGCTCTGAGGTCACCAGGCCACTCAGGAGGGTGAAGGGAAATGGTTTCTATAGAGCACCTGCTGTGCAGCATTTTATCTATACTGTCCCATATTAACCCCACAAGGCACATCGTAGGGAGGGAGGTATTATTACCACCCATTTTTTTTTTCTGATATGGCTCAAGGAGGGAAAGAGCACAGCTCAGGGGCCTCCCCAGCTCAGTGACCTCCCCAGCTCAGTGACCCCAGTGGTCACTCTGCCCTGGCCATGGGGAATAAGTAGGCCCTCGGCACATCTGTTTTCAGCCCCTTTGTCTTAAGAAATGTGTAGGGGAAAAAGCACAGCTGGTGTGGCTCAGCAGTTGAGCATCAACCCAGGAACCAAGAGGTCTCTGGTTGGGTTCTTGGTCAGGTTCGATCCCCAGTGGGTGGTGTGCAGGAGGCAGCCAATCGATGATTCTCATTTCTATCTCTCCCTCTTCATTGATGTTTCTATCTATCCCTCTTCATTCCTCTCTCTCTCTAAAAATCAATAAAAATATATTTTTACAAAAGAAAGAAATGTGTGCAGCAGAGGTGAAGGGTGTCATTTCCATTCTGCTCAGTGTCTTTAGAAAAATCCCTTGTCCTTTCTGGGCCTCAGTTTCTCTTTCTGTAAAATAAAGTCCTTGTTATTCTTTGAGCTTAAGAATCCTGTATTCCATGCCCTTAGTGCTCACATCAGTTCTCTCCAGTTCCAGGGCAGGTGCCTGACTTTTGGAATGTTGACCTTCATGTCAAGGGGGAGATCCCACGGACAAGCGTGGGCCTAGTTGAGAAGATGATAGGGTTTGACCTTGAAGTTGTAGGAAAGATGGTGAATGACTTTGAAATAAAACAAAAAGATTACTGGAAACAGTGGAAAACAAGGTGATTCTATGAGAACTCTGTGCCTTTCATTGCCCTTGAGCGATTTCAGAACTCTGCAAGTTGTAGATAAGCGAGAGCAATGCAAATCGTTCTTGTCCAGAGATACACATATTATTTTTTTCCAGTGGAAATACAGTTGGTTTACCACACCCCCTGTGGAATAAGCCAGCTGTACATCTATTTGTGAATTCATTTCAGCATTTCTTTGTGTGTGTGTGATTCTTTGAACTAATTGTGATATCTTATTGGTTCCCTCACAAATTAATGAGCTACATGAAATCCTTGACACTTGTTTGTTTTATATTTCTATGAGGGCCATGATTATATCTTTTTTTTTTTAAAATAGAAATTATCCTTTAACAGTATATAGTTATTTACAAAACAAATCTGTTGGGCATTGTTGGTGGGTAAGGGTTGATATAACCTTTGTGTCTACTTCCAGCCTAGAAACTGTTTCCCACAAACACTCTTCACTCACCCGAGTTTCTCTCTTGGCATTTTCTGGAAGGGAACACGTTCTTCCCAGCTCCTCACTTCTAAGCCCCCCTGGAAGCCTTGCTAGCCTCCTACCACCTACTTCTGTGTTCAGATTTGAGCCACCATGATTGAGGGGGTGTAAGTACCTCCCCTGGGGCAGCGATGGGGATTCAGTTAGGCTGTGCGTGTCTGAGGTCACAGTACCAGCTGAGGAGGTCACTTGAGGGGTGGATGCCTTGTGCTCGCCCCTTGTTTGTTTGTAAGAATTGGGCTCCCCTGGCCCTAGGTCACTCCGCTCCCCTCATCTGACCCTTAGCAAGGCTGGTGGAGATGCAAATGAAATGGGATTGATCCTGGAATATCATCCCCTGGGCAGTGGGAACCCCCTGGGTCTCTCTCAGACTCTCTCCCTGGCCATATGGGTAAGAATGCATTTGGCTGCAGGTACCAGCAAAACTTGATTTACAGTGACCTAGAAATTAAGGAGTTTTTTTTTTTTTCCTTATATAACAGAGTTTGGAGATAGGTATCTCCACGAGGGTCAGAGAACCTATGATTCTCTAGCCCTAGCTATCTAATAAGATAGTCACTAGTCAGTGTGGCAACTTAAATTTAGGTGAATCAAAATTAAAAAGAATTCTGTCCCTCAGTCGCTCTAGCAGCATTTCAAGGGGCTGCTGGCTGTTGCGCTGTGTCAGTGCAGGCACAGAACATTTCCATCGTGGCAGAAAGTTCCATCGGACAGGAGCAGCAAGACATCTCCCACAGCTTAGGTGTAGCGTGTCAGCAATAGGACGTTTGTTCCTTTTTATCAAGATGGGAACTTCTGCAGTGTCTTACTGACGGACTGACTAAGGCATGTGGCCCTTCCTAGCTGCAAGGAAAACTAGGAAAGTGAGGATCTTGAATAGGGTCAGCCACTTTGTGACTCCGAACAGGATTGGGGTTCTGATTAGCAAGATGAAGGGGGAAAGGATATTGGGCAGGCAATTCTGCGGTGGGGAGAGTCTCGGCGCAGTTTGTTCATTCAGTGTTGGGTTGTCTTTGTGTGTGTTCACCTCGTCTACCCCACTTTCCCCAGCAGCTCCTCTTCCATTTGCTGAGAACAACACCAAAAATGCTCTCACAAGGCTTTTGTGTGCAGTACACTCTAGGAGAGGTTTGAGGGACATGAAGGGGTCTGAGATTCTATTAGTGCATATTACTCAATGCTGACATCACATGTTCCTGATCTTACCGTTCTGTCTGTTCCACACTGCGTGTCTCTCTGCCGTTCCATTTCTCTTCTTACTGCCTCTTCATTTCATTATTAGGACACCCCACCTGCTCGGCTCCCCAATTCTCTTCCTTTTAGTAAGTAGAGCAATTTAGGCTGACACTACAGGCCACATGGCCTGGGGTGTGTGTCTCCCTTTGCACACTCAAAGACTCTGCAAAGCAATGCAGTCTTCTACAACACCCCCTACCTTTTCACGAGTGTAAGAGAACAGTCTCTTTCTTCTCTCCCTACCTGCTCTGCCAGACAAGAGAGCGCTACACAGATTTCTTTCCTCTGATAGAAATGACTTCTGTCTTTGGAAGGCAGAGGCAACCACAGCTTGTTTTGATTGGAAATAATATTTTTGCTTCTATTGTATTCATATACAGCATTTGCATTATTGGACATTGAAAATGCAATTAATCCAATATTTTGGTTAAGAACCAGGGGTTAACAGATTTTGGAAGAAATAAATTAAAGTATTTTTTATTCTGGAGGCAGAATTGTCCAGGAGTCAGATCTGAGTATGAGTGACAGTTCTGACCGCTGTGTGACCTTGGACAAATGTACTGAAACTCTGTGGACCTCAGTTTTTCCATCTTCGCAATGGAACAGTTGGATAAATCAGAGATTCACAGACCAGGGCCTTCTGGCCAGATTCTGCCATAGGTCTGTTTGTGGATGGCACCTGTGCTGAGAATAGTTTTTACAATCTTAAAAGGTATTTAAAAAATAAAGCAGAGACTGGATATGACCCACCAAACCAATCATTTATTCTATTTGGGCTTTTATAGAAAAGGCTTGCCCAGCCCTGGGTTAGCTGGCTGCGGAATTTTTACAATTTTCAGGGTCCAGTCTGGGATCCTGGTAGCCTAGATGTATAGGGCCTTGTGGAGCTCAAAGATGACAGTGGTTTCCCCTCATTTCTGGGGTCTCTCCATTCCCCTGTCACAAGGGAAATGGGAGGGTCATGACTGACTAATCAGGGGCTGGAGCTGGAGGCTATGAGATGGTGACTTTACGATAAACTTGCTGAAGTGGTCATGGAGATTTCCCTCAGCAGGTGAGGAGCAGCGAGTACGTCAGATCCTGGAAACTGTGGGGCAGAACATTCTGGCTTTCCAGCCACAGTCGGGCCTGCTCATCCGGAACAGATGTCAGCAGCTCCGACTGCGGTCAGCTGGGCAGCTCTGATACCAGGCCCTGGCTCGGATGTGTGTGTGTGGGGTGGGGGTGGAGGTGGGGGCAGTTGGAGGTGGGGGAGTCTGGCTGGGGGAACTGAGTCATATTTGCTTCCCTGTGATCATACTGAAGTCTTGAATTCCGCCCTGGGTAGGGGACTTTGTATGGGGCCTGGCAGCCTTGACCTGTCTCCTTCTGAGGCCTGGGAAACCAGCCCTTTAGTGCAGGGCTTGGGAGGGACCTGTCTACACTTCTATTCATTCCCATTGGGACTGGAGGCAAGTCACTTCACTTCTCCCACTCAGTTTTCTCAACAATAAAATGGCACCAATGAATTCTAACCCATAGATCTTGGGTCATTGAGAGCAAGAGAAGATATTATATGGAAAATCAGTTGCAAACAGAAAAGTACTGGAAGGCCTCAGAGGTTCAAGTGGAGCTTTCTTTAATTACCATTTATTGAACACTCATTATGTGCCAGGCACTTTTTAAGCCCTTTACACAGTTTTATTCATTTAACCCTCACCATAATTCTCTGGGACATGTATTATTTTCCCCATTTATGGATCAGGTGTCTCCGTGTCACATGCATTTTAAACAACAGCACTGATATTTGAACCCAGGTGTGTGTGATGCAGTTTCTGACTCTTAAATCTCTTTTGCAGACCTAGGAAGTAAGTAAACTTCTGAAATGGATGTTTTTAAGGGGCTCTGAGGAGTCCTCATTGCATTCCTGGGAACAACTTAGTGTTGATTTCAATAGGCCTCATGTTTGTTGTTTAAAGAATTTTATTGGCTCCTGATAAATCACATGGACTGTTGTTCCCATTAAAGATCTTAACTGGACTGTTTATATTATTTAGTAACATTAGAGAAAAGAAAAAGACACATGTTCTCAGGAAATAAATACCATTAAGATTTCAACCCAAAATAAAGAATACTAGCAACACAGAATAGTTAGGTTGGAATTTTGATACTTTGACTGAGTGAATTTTGTGCTATCAGGGGTTTCTAATCCTTTGACTTCATCTACCTCACTGCTAATTTTCATCTCTTTTCTGTCTGCATTCTGGGTAATTATGGGTTGAAAGAAGTTTAGAAGCATTACAGATTTCAGACCAGCTAAAGGGATGGTCTAAAAACATCAAGTCTTGTCAGTTGGGGCAGGTGATGTGTGTGGGCATGCACGAGTGTCCTCTTTTTCTCTCTTTTTTTTTTTTTAGCTCAGGATTCATGATTTAATAACATTTATTAAGCCCCTCTAATACCTTGAGTTCACTGCAAGGTGTGTATCTATGATATGCATTTCTAAGAGGAGGAACTGGAGGCTGAGAGATGTGCTGTGACTTGCCTGAGGTCACACAGCTGGCAGGGGCAGAGCTGGGATTACACCCAGGTCTCTCTGGCATTGAGCCACACCACCTGCCGCCTTTTCCCTCAGTCCAGGACCCCTTCCTTTTCAAGAATTCCCTGCCATCCGTCTACTCTAATTTGTCCCCAGGACCATCTTCTGGAGCAGTCCATGCCAGGCCCAGATATGAGAAAACTCAATTCTGCTCCTGTGTATGTGCTCTGTTGGGTCACAGAGCTCCTATCTTTTAGTCCTCATTCCCTTATCAGCAGCTTGTGTGCCTGAGCAGGTGGTCCCAGAGAGGATTAAAGAAGCAACAGCTCACAGATGCACAGCCCTTCCCACTCACATTCACTTTCCACGGGAACTGGGAAGGCTCACACACTTCATGGGTGTGTTCCCCTTCCAGGTGGGCTCCTGGGTTCTGTTCTACACTCTGCCAACAATCTTCCCATGACCTTGGCTTCCTGCCTTCCCTTTTCTGGACCTCAGCTTTTCCATGTACAAATGAAGGAGATCCTTAGAGAGCGCCTAAGGAATGGAACTGAGGCCTCTGTCTTCTGGGTAAAACTCTGTCTTACCTTTGTCCTTTAAGTTTTGATCTGTGTTGAAAGACTTTATTTAATATTACAGCAACACCCCAATCAAGCAGCAACTCTTTCAATCCTTTTTTGTTGGGGAGGAGGGCGGGGGGGGGGAGCATTTTTCTTATTATAGTGTAACCTGTGCCCAAGTAGAATTGATTGTTCTCCTCTACTCTACCCCCAAGAAACGGGGAAAACAAATTTAGCTTTGAGGCAACTACCCCCAATCAAGCACAAAGCCGCCCTCCGTATGGTCAAAAGCTGAGCTCCCAACAGCACATTGGAATGAAGACACACACATTTTCCACCCAGGGGACTGTATCTATTTTTGTCACCGACCTCATCCTTTTCAACAAGGGCTCAATTCTTGGACAATTTCGAGAGCTTGTTTTAGGGAAAAGCCCATTTTCCATCTGACTGCAGAGCTTTCTTTTTGAATCAGCTTTGGAAACTACAGCCGAGGGAAAAAGATAGCTTCTTTTGCTTTGCCAAATGCATTATCTTTTTCCTTTATGGTTGTGTATTGTGTGAACATCTCTTTCCCCATCACTCCCCCACCCTCCCCTCTGTCTATCTGGAAGCATGGATGTAAGATGGTAAATGGGACATCGAACCTGGGATAATTCTTACCAGGCTGCAAGGAGAGCTGAAGGTGAGGGGTCTCTGGCTCCATTCTTGGCCATGCTGTCCCTTAGAGTTGCAAGCATCTCCTGGTCAGGATGGGGATGTTTCCCTCATCTCCTCTGAAGCATCATAGGTCAGCTGTCCCTTCCCTGTGCTTTAGCTGAACTCTGGAGTTTTGCAGCCTGAAGATCTTCTTTTTTTTTCCTCAGGAGGCATCCCCCTGGGCAAGTAGATTTGATTGTAAAAAGTGCAGAGTTGACCAAGAATGGTCTGCTGAGGCCACACTGAAATTACTGATGTGTTGCTTGCCCCACCCACAAAGTCTGGGGCTGCAGGCTCTTCCTGGTGTGTGCTAACCACCTAGGGCTTTGCATATCAAACATAAACCTAGCTATTTGGTCTTCAGGGGCCATAGGCTGGTAAAATACGACTTTCCTAGTGTCCCTGCTTGGATAAGGAATACTCAGTGGCTCCTCTTATAGTTTTCTGTTTCTGTGTAACAAATACCCCCCAAACCTAGGGGGCCAATAATTTGGGAGCAGCTTAGCTGGGTAGTTTGGGCCTCAAGAGTTCTGGTCTCACCTGTACACATCAGCAGGAGAGACAGATTTATTAACAAATACGATAGCTATAATTTGTGTTACCAGCTTTGGGTATAAACATGGTCACAAAAAGTTACTAGGAAATGTATTTTAAAAGCCAAAAAAGCCTAAAGAATAATGTGATATTGGTGTACCCAATCTATCCTAAGAAACAAAATATTTCCAGTACTGTGGAAAACTTTCCCTGTGGCATCTTCCCCACCACCTCTTCATCCAACACGTAATCAGTTCCTTGAATGAGGTCTTTATCAGTCCCAATCATTTCTTACACTTTTACTACACCAGTATGTATATATCCTAAGCAATGTATAAAACTGCTTTGCAGGCTTTTAAAAAACATTAAATTATGTCATACTGCATGGATTTTTCTGCAATTTGCTTTCTTTTCTTCCAATATATTTTATACATATTACCTTTGTTTGCCCATTTTTCACTGCTGTATAGCATTTCCCTGTATGGATATACCATATTTATTTATTAATTTTCTTGTTGACGAATAATATGGTTTGCTTATAATTTCTTCCAAATTAACTGCAGGAGTTCTCCTTGACCTAATTAGCAGAAAGTTCTCTATCTCCCACCTTGAGGCTCTGTGCTATGTGCCAGAATGGCTAAGATTCTTAGTGACTTTCTTAGTCATGAGGGATGAGCTCTGCTTAAGAGTTGAATCTGTTTGTGGCTGCTCTGTTTTCTGTGATAGTTACATGGTGTCATTGCTCAAACTTGTTCCAGGTAGCCCATGTGTCCTTATTCCCTGATATGGTGACACCCCTAGAGAACAGTTGAGGTGGTGAATATGAATGAGAGCTGGGACCTGGAGTGTGAGCCTGGGCCATTGCTGACTCCATACAGGGATCCAGTCATCAAGGCTGTCCCTGCAGGAGGGCATAGGGACAAAGACTCCCTGAACAGAGTCTCCAGCCCAGAAAAAGTATTGATCCCGGTAAAGTGATCATAACCATGGCTCTAGCCACCCTGTAGGTTGGAATGCTATTGCAGAGGCCTCTAGAAGCACAGTCATTTGTTGGGTCAGCATTAATGAAGGTATATCTTTATTTTTCAACAGCATTCTCTTAGCCTCTGTATTTGATTTCTTATATGTAAAGAATGAGTTATTCCCACAAGATAATGAAAATCATAATCTCTGGATTCAACTTCACCTGGTAGAGGGACTCAGCCCCTACCAGCCCTTCTCTTTTCCACAGGCAATAATTCTGGCTGGGGCTTCCCTGTTAGGCAGCTGTTAGATCCCCTGTGACAGAGGGCCTGGCCAGACAGAACCTCTGTGATGGAGGGTGTGGTCAGACAGAACCTCTGTGATGTGAGGCATGACCAAAATACTGTTCTTGGAATGAGAAGACCTAGCTTAGATGCCTTCCTTCCACATTCTATCTATTCCACATTATATGTCTTCTTCATACTCCTTAACCTCTCTGAATCTCAGGTTCCCCATCTATAAACAGAGAAAACCACCTCTTTTTGCATAGAACTGCTGTGAGGATAAAATGAGACAATGAAAGGACTCAAGAAGTTAGAACAGGGGTGAGGGTCTTCTTAGCTTTGTAGGCAGCACATTCTTTTGTTGAATAGCTCTGACTTGGCAAACATCTACGTCAAGTCTTGCTTCACTCCAGCAGACTCTGGACAGCTTTTGTGAATTCAAATACTCCCAGCATGTTCAGCTTCCACCCCCCAATCACCTCCCTGAGTCTTTCCTTCTCCAGAAAACCTTCCCTAGTTCCTTCAAAAATGGTATTATAGGCCACAGTTGCCATAAAACAAAAGAGAGTTGTGAAATAGAAACTGCTTGAAAAAGTATAAAATGCCAATTCTAAGGTGATATCATTGCTAATGACCACTTACTGTCATAACTGGTGAGAATGACAACCACCCCTACTGAGAGCAGAGGCCATCAGGACATCCATGTCCCTAAATCCAGGAATACCTTTTAGTCCTCATCTGATTTAATTTCTCACCTGGTCATATTTCTTAATGCACACTTTTCTTTTGGTTCCTTTGACACTGCTGGGTTTCCTCCTGTTTCACTGGCAGCTCCTTCTCAGGCTCCTTTGCTCCCTCTTCCTTTTCAGACCAGCCCTTAAATATTGTGATCCTCAAGAATATGTCCTAGGCCAGGCGTCCTCAAACTACGGCCCGCGGGCCACATGCGGGTGTTTTTGCCGTTTTGTTTTTTTACTTCAAAATAAGATATGTGCAGTGTGCATAGGAATTTGTTCATAGTTTTTTTTAAACTATAGTCCGGCCCTCCAATGGTCTGAGGGACAGTGAACTGGGCCCATGTTTAAAAAGTTTGAGGACCCCTGTCCTAGGTGCTCTATTCTCCCTTTTCACACCATCCTGGAAAGTTCACCTGTGCTCATCTGTTCCATTGGCTTCAATTACCATTGTTGTGCTGATGACTTCCAAGGTCATCCAGGCCATATTTCTTTCCTGAATACTAGCTCTATAGCTCCATCTGTCTGTTGAACATCTCAGTTTGGATGATGGGCATGTCTTGTGGGCATGTCATTTTCAATGAGTCCTTTGCAACCCCAAACCTTCTCTTGCTCCTATGTCCTATATAATCTCAGTGAAAACCACTGCCATCCATCCAGTTACCCTGGCCAGCAAACATCCTCCATGTCTTTCTTGCCTTCTATTCCACATGTAGAGAATTGCCAAGTTCTTTCAACACCATCAGTTTCTCCATTCCTGTTGACACTACCTCTGTCTAGGAATAATTTATTGCAATAGCCACTTATCTAGTTTTTCAGTCTCTAATATTGCCCACTTCTAATTCAATTTCTACACTACAGCCACATAGATAATTCTAAAACAAGTCAATCATGGGAATTTCTGGATGAATGGCTCACTCCACTCCTCCCTGTCCCCTCTCCCACCTCTGCCACCAAAACCTATACTCTGGAGACACCATGGAAGAAAGAGAAGTATGGAGCTGCCCAAGAACTAGTATAAAATCTAGGTGAGAAAACTCTGGGACATCCTGCTCTGCATGCAGGGAGAACATGAGCCAGAGGCAGAGAGGGATAGGGGGATAGGGGACAGGTTTGACTCCTGTTCTTTCCTCGTTCTCACTCCTTGCCTCTTGGCACAACTGTGAAATGGAAAAGTATGGGGGAAACTTGGGTTATCACTGCAGTTGAAGCCAGGAAAAAGCAATGAGAGATTGTATCCCCAAGTTTATATTTAAAAGTCATAGTCCCCAGAACCTTAGAGTGTGACTATTTGGAGATAGAGTCATTCAAAAGATAATTAAGTTAAAATAGGGTTATTAGGGTTGTCCAAATACAATATGACTGGTGTCCTCATAAGAAAAGATTAAGACACAGACATGCACAGCAGAAAGACCACATGAACACAGGAAAAAGAGTCATCTACAAGTCAAGCAGAGAGCCTCAGAAGAAGCAGCCCTACTGACACCTTAATCTTGGACTTCTAGCCTCTGAAATTCTAAGAAAATACATTTTTGCTGTTTAAGCCACTGATCTGTGGCACTTTATTATGGCTGTTCTAGCAAACTAACACAGAGGTGTAAAGATTGGAGGAAAGAGATAAAAGTTCTCATTATTCACAAGGGCTATCTATGGTTATCTACATAGAAAGCCAGCTGACAGCAGATCCTCTTTTAGAATTTTTGAGAGGATTCAGCAAGATTGCCACTCACAACATCAACTACTAAAAACCAATAGCATGTCTCCACACCAGCACATACCAACCATAAAATAGAATACCTTTTGGCTTGGAGGAGGCTTAGGTGCATCTTTCTTCGGTTGTCCTGAATCTGAGTTCATCCGGTACCAGCTGCCTCCACTATGCCACTGAAGTTTGACCCAATGAGATCAAAGTTGCATGCCTAAGGTGTACCAATGGGGTTATAGGGGCCATGTCTACCCTGGCCCCCAAGATTGGTCCCCTGGGTCTGTCTCAAAAAAGTTTGGTGATGACATGGCCAAATCAACAGGTGATTGGAAGGGTCTGAGAATTGCACACTGACGATTCAGAACAGACAGGTCTGGATTGAGGTAGTACCTCTACCTCTACCCTGATCATCGAAGCTCTCAAAGAATTGCCAAGAGGCAGAAAGAAGCAAAATAACATTAAGCGCAGTGGAAATATCACTTTAATGAGATTGTCAACATTGCCCGACAGATCTTTAGCTAGAGAATTCTCTGGAACCAGTAAAGAAATCCTGGGGACTGCCCAGTCTATGGGCTAGAATGTTGATGGCCACCACCTTCATGACATCATAGATGACATCAGCAGTGGGGCAGTGGAATGCCCAGGTAGTTAAGAATTGTAAAGGAAAATATTTCAATTAAAGATCATTTGCCAACCAATAAAAAATACAATAGAAAATATGATGTCATTCACAATAGCTACAAAAACTATTATCTACTTAGCAATTTGTTTATCAAGAAATAAGTGCCCTACAGAAGAAAAATTTAAATTCAATTAAAGAACATCAAAGGAAGTTTTGAGTAAATGGAGAGATATTCCATGTTCATGACAGAATAATATAACATTGTAGTTCTCTTCAGATTAATTTATAAATTTGGTACAGTTATAGTCAGAACATTTTAGATAGGTATGTTGAGGAAATTGACAAACTTTTTCTCAAATTCCTAAGTATAAAGGTTGGCAAGTAGTTGAGTCAACTTTTTTAAAAAGAGGAGGGACTTGGCATGGAAGAGGGAAGATGCCAGCCCAGCTGAGAGTTCTAGAATCACTGGGCCTATAACACACACTGCCAGGAGTCTCCACTTGGTATCAAGAGTCCTGTCTCCACACCTGCCTTTGCCCTCATTGGAGATGGATTGGACAAGTCTCTTTCTGTCTCTGGTCCCATTTTCCAGGCTCTACAATGCAAGAGAGGATGCTATTCTCCAAGATCTCTGGGATACTATCAGGCTCTCACTGCCAGGGGTGCATGCTGCTGGGGCTAAAATGAGCTGGATATTTTTTTGAACAGACCCATTCAAAGCAAAGCAAAAGGAGGGGAAGTAATAGTAAGGTTATAGGCTTGAGACCCTCCCTTAAGGGTTAGGGAGCCTGTCTCAGCCCTGAAGCAGCACAGGAAGAAGTTGCCCCCCTTGGGCTTTGTGCTTTAATAGAAGAGGGAGGGGGCTGCATTTCTCCACCCATCCACCTCCATCTCACTCCAAAGTAAGAATTCACATTGTGTTTAACTTTAGATTAATTTTGAGAGCTATCATCTTCTAAAAAATGGTTTGGTCTTCAAAGCACAGGCTGACCCCCTCCCCCCTTTTTTGCATGTTTAATCAGGGATAGGCAGTTTCCATGGTGTGACTGTGGGTCAGGTTGTCATTCATTCTTCAGAGTTTGATTGGAACCCATGCTTGTAGGCTCCAGGCAATGGAAGAGATGGGGTGGCAAGGGTTGAGGTTAGGGGAAGCAAGAAGAGCAGGAGGAACACAGAAGAGGGACATTTAATTGAGCCTGGGGATGGGTTGAGGGGTGAGAGAGCTCTGGGATGCTTCCTGGAAGAGGTGATATCTGAGTTGGGAGCTGGAGGATTTCTACAGGTGAGGGTATTGGGGCGGGGGGCAAGGGGAAAGCACTCTAAGTAAAAACCTAGGAGCGAGTTTGTCTTCCTCTGACTGGGCCAGGCTCAGGGAGGAAGACAGAGGGGCTGGCAGAGCAAGAACACAAAAGACCTGGAAGGCGGTGGCGAAGAGTGAGCTCTTTTCTGAAGGCAATGGGGAGCCAGTGAAGAGTTAGAGCAGGGGAGTGACTGGGTCTGACTTGATTAATTTGTTCCTTTGTGTGTTTTGAGGAAGTGGGAATTGGACCTAGAGTGCAGAAAATACATGCATGTTGTCCATATTCCACCTTTATGAGCACCTTCCTTCTTTTTCGCCCTTTGATTTACTTTTTGTTGAGGCAATAGAGATTTACTGTTCAGCTTCACCAAGCCTTTCAGGCACATATAAAATGTGGTTATAACAGTTGTTTTGTAGAATAGACTGAAGAGCAGATATTACCTATCTCATTTTGTAAAGCTATAACCTTGATACTTAAACCCAGTAGGGATGGCACCATAAAATAAAGTGTAAGACAAATTTAAATATGGCCATAGAACTTTTTATTGAATTTATTGAGGTGACATTGGCTAATAAAATTATATAGGGTTCAAATGTACAATTCTATAATATGTCCTCTGTATATTGTGTGTTTACCACCCTAAGTCAAGTCTCCTTCTGTCACCATTTATCTCCCCTTTACCCTCTTTTCCCTCTGGTAATCACCATACTGTTGTCTGTGTCTATTGAGTTTTTTGTTTTTTTTTAAATCTTGTCACCTTTTTTCATCCATCCCATCAACCTTCCTCTTCTCTGACAGTTGTCAATCTTGTTCTGTGTTTCTATTTTTCTTTTTTTTATTCATTAGATTCTACGTATAGTGAAGTCATATGGTATTTGTCTTCCTCTGATTGGATTATTTCACTTAGCATAATGCTGACCAGGTCATCCATGCTATTGATTTTCTACTTTTTTTTTTATGGCTGAGTATTATTCCATTGTGTAAATGTACCACAGCTTTTTTGTTTGTTTGTTTTAAATGTGTTTTTTATTTTTAAAGAGAGAAGAAAGGAGAGGGATATATATAGAGAAACATTGATGACAGAGGGACATCATGGATCGGCTGCCTCCTGCATGTCCCCTACTGGGGAATCAAGCCTGCCACCAAGGTACATGCCCTTAACCAGAATTGAACCTGGAATCTTTCAGTCAACAAGCTGATGCTCAGTGCACTGAGCCAAACTGGCTAGGGCCATAGTCGGCAAACGGTGGCTCGCGAGCCACATGCGGCTCTTTGGCCCCTTGAGTGTGGCTCTTCAACAAAATACCATGGCCTGGGCGAGTCTATTTTGAAGAAGTGGCGTTAGAAGAAGTTTAGGTTGAAAAAATTTGGCTCTCAAAAGAAATTTCAATCGTTGTACTGTTGATATTTGGCTCTGTTGACTAATGAGTTTGCCGACCACTGGGCCGCTAGGGCATACCACAGCTTTTTTATCCACTCATCTACTGATGGGCACTTGGGCTGCTTCCAAATCTTGACTATTGTAAATAACGCTGCAATGAACATAGGGGTGCATGCATTTTTTTCAAATTAGTGTTTTGGGCATCTTTGGATATATTCCCAGAGTGGAATTGCTAGGTCATAAGGCAGTTTCATTTTCTTATATTTTGAGGTAACTCCGTACTGTTTTACACAGTGGCTACACTAATCTGCATTCCCAACAACAGTGCATGAAGATTCCTTTTTCTCTATATCCTCACCAACACTTTTGGTTTGCTGACTTATTGATAGCCATTCTGACAGGTGTAAGGTGATATCTCATTGTGGTTTTAATTTGCATTCCTCTGATGGTCTTTTGCCCATTTTAAAATTAGATTTTTTTTGTGTTGAGTTGTATACGTTCTTTATATATTTTGGATATTAACCCCTTATCAGATGTATCATTGGCCTTGTAATAGAGTCTGATATCAGGTAGCATGATTCCTCCAATTTGGTTCTTTTTTCTCAAAATTGATATGGCTATTCAGAGTCCTTTGTGATTCCATATAAATTTTTAGAATATTTGTTCTAGTTCTGTGAAATATGCCATTGGTATCTTGATAGGAATTGTGTTGAATCTATAGCTTGCTTTGGGTAGTATGGACATTTTAATAATGGGAATTCTTCCTGTTCATATGCATGGTATATGCTTCCATTTACTTGTATGTTCCTCAGTTTCTTTCTTCAGTGTCATAACTTTCTGAGTACAGGTCTTCTACATTCTTGGTTAAATTTATTCCTAGGTATTTTAATGCAATTATAGATGGGATTTTCCTACTTTCTCTTTCTGATATTGGTGTATAGAATGCAACTGATTTCTGGATATTTATTTTGTATCCTGCTACTTTACTGAATTCATTTTTCAGTTCTAGCAGTTCTTTTGCAGACTCTTTAGGGTTCTCGATATACAGTATCATATCATCTGCTGGCCATAGAATGTTAAAATCTTATATAAAATGCCAGTGACTTGAATTCAGCAATGTATAAGATATCTCATGATCAAGTACTACCACAAGGATATTCCTTCAGAAAATCTGTCAACATAATCTACCTATTATGGCTGAATGGTGTCCTCCCAAAATTCATACGTTGAATTCCTAACTCCCAGTACCTCAGAATGTGACTGTATTTAGAGATAGGGCCTTTAAGGAGATAATTAAGTTAAAATGAGGTCATTAGGGTGGGCCCTAATCCAACAGAACTCATATCCTTAGAAGAAGAGGAAATTTGGATACAGACAGGTACAGAAGAAAGAGGTTGTGAAGACACAGAAAAAAAGATGGCCATCTATAAGCCAAAAAGAGACGCCTCAGAAAAAAATCAAATAGAAAAGCCTCAGCAAAAACTAATCCTAATTATATATCTCGTTCTCAGACTTCTGGCCTCCAGAATTATGAGAAAATAAATATCTAGCATCTCCTGACACCTCTTGAACTTTTCTTTTTTAAATCCTCACCTGAGGATATTTTCCCATAGATTTTTAGAGAGAGTGGAAGAGAGAAGGAAAGACGGAGAGAAACATCAATGTGAGAGAAACACATCGATTGGTCGCCTCCTGTACGGCCCTGACCAGGGCCCGGGCCTGGGAGGAGCCTACAGCTGAGGTAGGTGCCCTTGACCGGAATGGAACCCTGGACCCTTTGGTCCAAAGGCTGACGCTCTATCCACTGAGCCAATCTAATGAGGGCGAACTTTTCTACTTGGATCTCCTGCTGTCAGGGATGTGCATCCTCCCTTCTCTCACAGACCAGAAAACTCACACCCCTTCCTGACTTCCTCATTTACATCCTTGGCACGCCTGCCTGCTCCCCCACAGTGGTTGCACTGCCTTGGAATAAATTTCCTGCTCACCTTGGCCTTTTGCTCCCTCCCTCTGGACCAGAGAAGAGTGGGTGTGAGTTGCAGCCTTAGGGAGTGGTTAGCAAAAAGCACAGCGCCTCCAGCCACAGGATTTGAATACCCAGCAGGAGTGGCCTGTGTGAGTCATGACAGATAAAACCACAAGGCCCCCACCGCTCCCCCACCTCTCGTGTTTTTCTTGGAATTGGGTGTGTGGGTGTGAGCGCCCTCTCACAAAGACCTCTGAAGCGTTTGTCCTGAAAGGAGGCTAACAGCTGAGCCTCACAGAGCGCTCTGGAGTTTACACAGCAGTTTCACACACCTTGACTCATTTCCACTTTATGACAGTCATTGAGGTTGTGTTTATTATTCCCAGTCAAGAGCTGTAGAGACTGAGAGTGACTTGCCCAAGGTCATCACCAGTAGGTGGCCAGACTGAGACTCAAAGTCTGGTCTTCCTGCTTCCAGGTGGAGGAAAGAGCATGCACTGGGCCCCTCTCGCTGCCAGGCCCTCTCAGTTGTTACCTTGTTACATGGGAAGTTGAGGCTTAGCTAAGTGGGGTAATTTGTTCAAGGTCTTCAGCTGATAAGTGTGTCTTCCCTTTGCCAAGTCCCTGGCACAGACAGCTGTGGCGGGACAGGAGGACACGTCTTTGAGCTCATGGAAAGTAGGGTACGTGTCCTATAGGACCAGAGGATTGAGTATTCGGGTTCAGTTCCTCCAGCTGCCTCTTGCTAGATCAAGTGTTACCTGAGGACAGCTACTTAATATCTTGAAGCATCACTTTCCTCATCCATAAAATGGGGATGATGGCAATGTTTGCCTCCTTCAGGTGATATGAGGACCGATGACACGCTGCCTGCCTGAGTGTGCCTGAGCAGATCCTCACGAATTCTAGCTATTGTTATTGTTGCCCCTGTGGTTTTTAATCCCAAGCTCTGGGCTGAGTAACAGGCGGAATCAAAACTTGGTAAATGCATTTTAGTTGGAATGATGCTTAACCCTTTGCACTCACTTGCTTTTTTCTCGATTCCTTTATTGTACTCGGGATTTAAGTTTTTTTAATACCCCAGATTTTACAAAGCGTGGCAGTAGAATAAAAAACGAGTTTCTTTTCATAAAAACTTATTTATTTGGATTTTTTTATATTTCAAATTATTGATACATTCAAAGAGTATAAAAAGAGCTGCTACCAATGCTAACCGTGTCGAGTCACACTCGACATCCGAGTGCAAAAGGTTAAAAGGGTTTAAAAATGAGGTAGGTGGACATTCAAGTCAAAACTGCATAAAATTCAGTTGGGGTGAGGATAAAAGAAGACCCTCATGTTACCTTTTGCTAAGTTATTCTACGATGACAAACATCACCAACATCTGTCTCAGAGGCTTACAACAATCAAGGTTTGTTTTCCTCGCCTTTCAGGTGCTTGTGAGCCAGCTGTGGCTCTGCTCCATGTGCTATTTTTATTCTGGGGCCCAGGCAGAGGGAAGAAGCAGGGGATGGACCACAAAGCTTCCGCTCACATCTGCAGGCCACACCAATCACACGGCTAACCCTGATGTCTGGGATAGGGTAGGGGCAGTGGCTGTACCTCCCCCAAGGAGGCACTGCAGGTCACAGAGCAGTGAATGGGAATAATACTACACTGACCACCCTCTGGTCTGAAAGCTTTAGTTATTTTGGGGTCATGGTCTGATGCACCCCTTCAGCTCACTCACTTTGATTCTCCACTCCCAAGCCAGAACCACTGCTTGAGGAGATTTGGGGGGCTCTCAACTAAGAATAGATAACAGAATGGTCTGTGAGGATCTCTTGTTCTGCAGATTTGGGTCACAGGTTTCAACCTTTGAAACTCCCATCATGGCAGTGGGAAACCGGGACAACCTATATATCCAGCCATAGAGAAATGGCAGATGAACAGTGGCTTGTTCATGCAATGGGATTCTATACCATTTTTAAAAGAAATAAACTATAGCTAAATATCGAATTGAACGGAAATAGGCAATACCTCAAAATGTTTTATATATACAGTTATGACCTAGCAATTCCATTCTTTGTATAAACCCAAGAGAACAGAAAACAATTGTTCATACAAAAACTTATATAAGAACAGTCATAGCTGCATTTTCATAACCCAAAAGGGAAGCATCCTAAGTGTCCATCAACAGATGAATGGATAGACAAATGTGATAGATCCATAAAATGGAACATTGTTTGGCCATAAAAAAGAATGAAGCACTGATACATGGTAGAACAACATGGATAAACCTCAGAAACATCAAGCTAAGTGGAATAAACCAGACACACACAAAAACACTCATATTGTATGATTCTGTTGATAAGAAATGTCCAGAACAGGCCATCTTATAAAGAAGGTTAGTTGTTGCTGGGGGCTGGAAGAGGAGGGAGTGACCGCTTAAAGGGTACAAGGTTTCCTTTTGGGGTGATGAAAATGTTCTGGAACTGGATAGCAGTTGACATCATGAATGTAGTAAATGACAGTGAATTTTCTATTTTAAACTGGTTAAAATTTCATTATATGTGTTTTACTACCGTAAGAAAAACAATACAGATCAACATATACATAGTGTGTATGAAAACTTGCACAGAACAGGATATATCAATATCATGATAGTAGTTATCTTGGGAAGGAGGGAGGGGAATGGAAGTAGTGAAGGGGTTTTAATTGTATCTGTCACATTTTATTGTCTTCAAATGCCCAAAGTTTTCATGTGAAAATGTCAACATTTGCCAAATCTGGGTTAGTATGTGAGTATTTCTTGTTTGGCCCTCTGCATTTTTCTGAGTGTTTGAAATGTATCCTAATTAAAGGAAAAGAAAGCCCAGCAACTTTGACAACTGATTCTGGGCAGAAAAGTGTGAGCATGCCTTCCACCCCCTTGTACTTGGGAGCAGGTGACTTAGGGAACAGGGAACATTAGATTTCATTGTATTTTTGCTTGGCTGCATCCCATTATTTTGGATTCTATTGAAATTAATGATGCAGGAACCTTATTTCTTTCCATCCAGACCTGGAACTTTGACTCTGATCAATGAATTTCATCTTCCGGAGGCACAGTGATGAGCTGGGGGTTTTATCTCAGATAATTGCTTTTTTCTTTGTTTGGCCGAAGACAGAATTTTCCTTTCAGGCTGAAACTATTCATAGATAAGGCAGTAAACTTGTTTCTCAGATGTGAGGTTTTAAATGAGTTATTCCATCATCATTATAAGTGATTCTTCAATTTATAGGACCTCTCAGAGATGATGAAGTGGGAGAGGGAAGAAGCTCGGGTGCTAATTTTAGATGTTACTGATTATGTCTCGGAGCAAACAAATTCATGGGGATGAGGCAGGAGACAGGAGTTATTTTGCCTCAATAATATTTAATACCTCTCTGGGTCCTCTCTTTTTCTTTGTAATATAAAGTGATTGTCCTCGTCATTTCAGAAGCACCTATGCAATGAAGTTAATAATAATATTAATGATATTCAGTTAAAGTCATATCTCCAGCAACAAGCATAATGCCACTGGGGTTGCCACTGTCAAATCTTTCCTGAAGGGATCCAAGGTCATGGTGTCCACCGAACATATATGAAAACTAAGGCCCAGTTTGACAACAAGCCTTGCCCAATACTCCAAAGTCTGTTTTTCTGTCCGAAGATCTATTTCTATGTGGTCTTCTCACAAATCTACCTTACTTACTTACCAATCTTGACTTCAAATGTCTATTGTATATTTCTAAAAGAAGCCATCAGACTTTTCCTTCCAAGGACAGATTCCCCAGTAAAAAGAGTTTTCTTAAGGACAATTGTGCTGTGAAAAAAAACTCTGCATGTCAGAGTAAAAAAACTTGGTTCAAATCCCTGCTTTGCCTGAGAATCTGTATGATTTAGGCCAGTCACTTCTCTTGTATGAATGTCAGCTTTCCACCCTACAAATTGGGCCAAGGATCCCTAAATCCAAAGGTTGTTGTGACACAGCAGATGCTCCCTTTGTTTGAGAAACTTTCAATCAAAGAAAAGAGGTCCAGTTGGGAGAAATTGGGCATAAGCATAATTTCAGATGGCAACACAGACTCAGTCTTCACACATTGGTACATTAGCAATGAAAGCTGGCTTCTCTCGGCCCTTACTATCTGCTACCCGTTGTGCTTGTCATTTTGTGGGTTTTCTTCTTTGATCCTCATACTGGTGGGAAAATAAGGTTCAAATAGGGTAAGCAATTTGCTAAAGATCATACAGCTACTGAGGAGAAGCCAGAATTCACCACCGGGCCCGCTGGCTCCAGTGTTTCTGCATGTAACCACAGAGCTGTCTTTCCTCTCTGCTTGCATTTGCAGTTCAGTTAGATGTCTTCAGCAGGTGAACCCCAGACCTTCTTGTCTCAGTTATAAGATCTTTGGAGCATTTCAATGGGGAAAGTTGCAGCGGAAAGAAGTACCTAGATGATGGCAGCCAAGCCCCAAAGTTTTCCTCCTTGACAGAGATAACCTTGCTGTTTAATTTCTGGCTGTTAGCAGGATGATTTTTAACAAAAGAGCATGTGCCAGTACCCTACTGTTTTAATCACTGCAGTTTTGTAATATATTTTGAAATCTGGAAGTGTGATGCCCAGAACTTGGCTCTTCTTCTTCAAGATTGCTTTGGCTAATTAGTGTCTTTTTGGTCCTATATGAATTTTCTGATTGTTTCCTCCATTTTTGTAAAAATGCCATTGGCATTTTGATAGGGATAGCATTGACTCTATAGATCACTTTGGGTAGTACGGACAATTTAGCATTGTTGAGTTTTCTAAACCATGAACATGGGATTCATGCATTATTTGTGTAAACTCAGATAGTTAGACCAGAGGAACTGATTGCTCTTTGACAGGGTTATAAAGAACACACAACAGGAAAAAGATGGTGTTGGGAAAACTAGATGTTTGCCTGAAAAAGAATGAACTTGGACCCTTATCTTCCCCATGCACAAAAATCAACTCAACATGGATTAAAGACTTAAATGTAAGACCTGGAACTGTAAAACTCCTAAAAGAGAACATAGCAGAGGAGTTTCTTGACTTTGGTCTTGGCAGTGATTTCTTGGATATACTATCAAAAGCACAGGCAACAACAGCAAAAACAGACAAACTAAAGAGCTTCAAAGCAAAGGAAACAGTCAACAGATTGAAAAGGCAACCTATGGAAGGGGAGAGGAATATTTACAAACCCTATATCTGATAAGGGATTAATGTCCAGAATACATAAAGACTTCCTACAGCCCTAGCCGGTTTGGTTCAGTGGATAGAGCGTCGGCCTGCGGACTGAAGAGTCCTGGGTTCGATTCTGGTCAAGGGCATATGCTCAGGTTATGGGCTCGATCCCCAGTAGGGGGCTGTGTGCAGGAGGCAGCCAACCAGTGATTCTCTCTCATCATTGGTGTTTCTATCTCCCTCTACTTCTCTCTCTCCCTTCCTCTCTGAAATAAATAAAATTATATTAAAAAAAGAATTTCTACAACTCAACAGCAAGAAACAAAGGACTTGAATAGACATTTCTCCAAAGAAGACATACAAATAACCAAAGTGTATGTGAAAAGGTGCTCAACATCACTAACCATGAGGAAAATGCAAGTCAATCACAATGAGATATCACCTCATATCTCTTAGAATGGCTATTATCAAACAAATAAAAGATAAGTATAGGCAAGGATATGGAAAAATTGGAACCCTTGTATATTGTTGGTGGGATGTAAAATGGTATAGAAGGTATGCAAAAAACAGTATGAAAGTTCCTTAAGAATTTAAACAAGAAACAACTACTATGGTATGATCCATCAATCCCATTTCTGATATATATCCAAAAGAAGTCAGGATTTTAAAAAAAAACTACCTGTACTTCTGTGTTCATTGCAGTGTTATTCACAATAGTCCAGTTAGAGAAACAGCCTAAATGTCCATCAACAGATGAATGGATTAAGAAAATGTGGCATGTATAGACAATGGAATATTATTCAGACTTTAAAAAGTAGGAAATCCTGCTACATGTGACAACATGAGTGGAGGACATTACGCTAAGTGAAATAAGCACAGAAAGACAAATACTGCCTAATTCTACTTCTATGGAGTATCTAAAATAGTTAAACTCATTGCAGCAGAGTACAATGATGGTTTCCAGGGGCTTGGGGCAGGAATATTTGGGAAGGTGTTCTTCAACAGGGATAGAATTTCAGTTATGTCACGAGACAAGTTCTAGAATCTGCTGTACAACATTGTTCCTATTGTTAACAATACTATATTGTGCACTTACATTTTTGTTAAGAGGGTAGAGCTCATGTTAAGTGTTCTTATCACAATAATAAAGATAAAAGAGCTTGTGGAATTTCGCTTTCTTAAGATAAAGAGAGGCTGAAGAGGGAGACCACATGTGTTGAAAGGATGCTTTTAGAACGTAACCCAGGATAAAATGCTCTCGCCTTCCAGATTCCAGGTCAGAGCAACTTTCTCTGCACCACCTGCTTTCACCTGCTCTGTCTGCACCAGAAAAATATCAGATCAGCGATTTGCCTAACAGGACTTCTGACATTCTCCCCTGTGGACATAGCTCCCTGGGGGTTTCACGGAACCACTGTGAATATATTTGGGCTCTGGTGAGAGCATTTTTGGTGCCCGCAGCAGGGTCCCATGAATAATGTTTGCATGGGGTTTGCAATCCATGTTGGGTAGTCATGACCTGGACCCCCTTCTTTACTGCTTTTTGGGGTCCTGGTACTCTGTCCCTGTTTCCCACCTTAGGTGGCCCTAGGTCAGGAGGACAGTAAAGAAGGAAGTATGGCCCCGTTTTCTCTTTCCCACCTCTGGCTCTCTCTGCCCTCTCCTCACTTGCTTTTCCTTTCAGCCATGTACTTACAGCCTCCTGGACCGAAACTCCTATTGCCCTGGGAATGTCCCAGTCTTTGTTAGGATGTATTTTCCAGGTTGGTGAAGCACATTCTATTGAGTGCTCTGTTTGTTTTTTCCCCCCTAAGTGAGGTCCAGATAATGAGGTCCTGTCTTCTCATCAACCTAAATGTCTTCGATGTGGTTTTGTTGATCATTCAGGTACTCATCCCTTGTCTGCAGTTCTGAAATCTGTGATGCTCTGTAAACCAGAAGTTCTTCAGCTGGGAAAGTTCTTTTTCTTACCCTTACCTGGACTGATCTGAGGCTCTTTGTTTGTTTTATTTATTCTACTTAGGATGACTACACATGTGTTTTGCTGCAGATATTAGTATGTTTGAGTAGTGATGCTGCCCCAGACTTGGCTGGGAATGATACACAATGCAATAGAAGCAAGGTATAGCTTTCCTAAAATTGGAAACATTTGACTTGCAAAATACATCAGGCCCTAAGGGTTTTGGATAAGAGATTGTGCACCTGTATAATGTACCACATGGGTTTTCGCTTGTTGCTGTGTGTTTATGATGTTTTTAACTCAGCACTATCAGATAAAGTGTCTGTCACTCAAAACCAACCCCTCCTCCATTTGGGATTATGTCCTTGAGAACACTCCCAGAGTGGCATTGCTTTATCAGCGGTCAGGAGAAGTTTTATAGCTCTTTGGCCTGGTGCCAGGTTGGGTTCCCTAAACTGTTAGGTTTGTGACTTTTACCCATATGTGGCTTACTCTCTCCACACTCCAGGGTTGCGGTGGGGACTTGCATGAAGATGCTGTCTTACTCAGAGGAGGCTGTGAGGATGAGCAAGCAGCAGGATTTATACAGTTACCGTGGCTCCTTGGATTTCCTGGGTGTAATATGATCACATCAATTCTGTTAGTTGGATGAGGCCACAGATACTGGCTGGCTTTCTAGGGGGTAGAGGTGAGAGTGTAGGGATGGAGCTCCTTACTGCTCCATCTTGTAGGACTTCAGGCATGGAAGTGGTTCCAGGAGAGGGAGAAATATGCATCCATGCATCCATCCATCATCCATCTTTCATGAGATACTTATTGAAGTGCTTTCCTCATATAATTCTGATCAGGATTGAGGTAACTCATACAAACCTCTTAGAATATTGCTACTGTAAACATCAACATCAGGTATTGTTGAGTAATAATAAAAAAAATAAAGAATGAATCAGGTTAAGCTTTAGGAGTTTGTCAGTAAATGAGAAGAATAGCCAGGTTATTTTATTATGGGTGATTAAAATTCTGCACATTTGTGATGTTTATGATCCTGTGATGCAGGCTCCCAGATCCTTTCAGTAACCCTGTAAGGCCAGCTGGATGGCCCCCTGATACCTGGGTTGGGGGGACGGAAGCGACTCACTTAGGATCCCACCTACTCTATCTGAGGACATATCTCAGGTGGCTTATTTGAGCCCTACCTGATGAAGCCTTCCCTGTGCCTTTCAGGTTTCAAAGGGACTTAAAGACTAAAAGATTTCTAAGAATCCCCTTGAATAGGACATTTCCTCTCCATTGCAAAAATGCAACATAACTCACTTCTTTTGGCATTTATTAAGATGGCTAATTGGGCACCATTAGAATGTGGGGTCTTGTAAGTCATGCTAGGTTGGCAGCTTTGTTAATATGAAGGCAATTCGTTTTGAATCCTCTGGACTGTTCTATCTTATAGACAACCAGCTGTGGAAGAGATTGGTATCTGAAATAATAGGTTTCCGTAGTTCTTGGAGAAACCAGGCATTCCATTGTTCTTTTAGAATCTTCCAGTCATGCTTCAGAGGGTTTTCTTTCTAAGTTTCTAAGAAGTTGCCTTAGTTATAGCTCTATTTGTTTCTATTAAAATATTAACATAGTAGGTTTTAAAAGAGAAGTAACATAACTTTTTGACACTAGCACTGGGTGGGGAAATTACCCAGTCTTGAGCAGCGTTAGCTGAAGTGCTACTTGCTGACAGCATGGCTCGGCTGTGCCAAGGGTTTAGGGACATGTGGACACTGACCACAAACAATGGGGACGTCTGTGTTTCATGTCAGAGAGAATGACTTGGGCTGTGCATGGGCATTAGGGACTGGGGTCTGGCCTGGCTCTGACATTTGTACTTGGATGACCTCAGGCAAGTCACTCTCCCTCTTGGCCTTTTGTCATTGTCCCATCTATAAATGAGGATGCTAGACTGCATGGTCTCAAAATCCCTTTCACTTCTGGAATTCCAGGATTCTGTGAGCTTTGTAGCCCATTTGAAAACCACACCCTATCCATTTAGGTCCACCAGAGGGCGATATGACCCATGTTTTGGCCCTATACCTGACCTACCAATCACTATGGTAAGTGCCCTGAAAGAGGAAAGGGGAAAGACAGGACACAGTCCCTGTCTTCCACCGAAGGTACATGAAGAAAGACACTATTGAAGTTGTCCCTTAGGCCTAGAATCGACAAAGGATCTTCAGTCTATTGTTTTTGATCTCACATTAGTTTCCTGTGCCAGATGCTATCTTCCCATTTCACAGGCCAGGGAAATAAGGCCCAGGGTATTGAAAGGACTTGCTTTGGGCTATTGGGTTTCCAGTGGTGGACTCAGGACCTTATATCTTCATTCCCACTGAGTCCTCTGGCCATTTTCCACTGGACTTCAGCAGGGTGCCTCTGTTGCTAAGGAAATTCTGTTGAGAAGATAATTTACACATAAGATGATTAGGGCAAATTTTGAATCCATATTAGATAGAGCTAAGAGTAGGAAATGAGGTGCCTGAATATACTAAAACCTCTTTCCAATAAAGTTCTTCTTTTGGGATTTAGACTAAAAGATCAATAGTATGTGGTGGCTGACAGGAATGGTTCAGGTTATAAGTTGCAGACAACAGAATCCGCTCTGGTTCATTTATGTGCAAAGGCATTTTTGAAAGGGTATCAGGAAAGTCTCAGAATCTCCAGGAGGGCCAGAGAGTGAGAATCTAAAATTATGCATCCAGAAACTATGACCAGTCCCACTGCAGGGACTTTTCTAGGAAAAAAAATTCTGTCACAGCTGCTTGGCACCTGTGATGTCTGGAACTGGTAGCGGCGTTGAACTATCAATTGAGTCTCTTTTTATGTGCTGGTCATATTTCTTACCTCAGTCAGTCCTGAAGAATAGGTATCATTATCCTTCCTTTACCGATACCTGCTTAGGTAAGCCCAGGCCTCTCTGACTTCAAAGTCTGGGCTCCAATAGAACAGAAGGGTATGGATCATTGGGCTGGAGATAGGGTCTAGCTCCAGTCCTCAGAGGGCAATTTCAGAAGATGAGGGACTTTTCTTGGTGTTTCTTGCTGCCTTTGTAGCCCTGTAGTAACAAGGAAAGAGGAACAAAAAGGAATAGATTTGGCCCTATGTAACAGAAAACCCAAAATAATAGGGACTTAAACATGTATGGGTTTCTTTTCCTTGTTCTTTTTTTAAATCCTCACCTGAGGATATTTTTCCATTGATTTTTAGAGAGAGTGGAAGAGGGAAAGACAGAGAAGCATCAATGTGAGAGAAACACATCGATTGGTTGCCTCCTGCACACGTCCTGATCAGGACCCGGGCTGGGAAGGAGCCTGCAACCAAGGTGTGTGCCCTTGATCGGAATCGAACCTGGCATTGGGTCCCGGGTTTGATTCTGATCAAGGGCACACACGTTGGTCCACAAGCTGACACTCTATCCACTGAAACAAACTGGCTAGGGCTAGATTTATTTTTCTTGACCCAAAAGAAACTTGAAGGTTGGCAGTTTGGGATTGGTACAGAAGAGTGACAAAGTCATCTGAAACCAGGTTTCTTCTGTCTTTTATCACTGCCATTCTTAACGTGGCCAAAATTGGCTGCTGGAGCTCCAGCCATTGTGTTCACATCCATGTGGAAGAGCAGAATGGCAAAAGTGAGCCAAAACTTAGACATGTATATCTGCAAGGAGCCTTGGAAGAGTAGGTTTTCAGCTGGGCACATTGCCTGCTGTTCTGGTAGAAAGAATAAAAGCAAGAAAGAGAAAATGGGTGTTGCATAGGCCTATTGTCTTCAAACATTTCTGCTCAGATATCCTTAAAAATTTTTGAAATATTAGCAACCACCTTGTACATTTTTATATTATCCCTGGAAATATATTTTTAAAATCACAGATGTGTATGGATGTGAAGGATATAATTTCTGACCCATTGTAAATACTGGTATAAAAGATAAAACTATTATATCACCTTTTAAAATACATCCAATGGTATGTAAATTATAATTTATAAAATATATCCAACAGAGTGTAAATGCTATTGTGATATGATAGCACCATCCTCCATCTAAAAAAATAAATGAGTTCTTAAATCGCTGGACATTTTCTAGCATTCCTTTTCTCTCATTCTACTTCTTCTACAGATTTTTCTAATATATATATTTTCTGTCCGACCTTTGAAATTTATTTTTATTATTATTTTCATCATATGAACAGGTTTAATGTAACATGAAATGCAAAAGATTAGAACCATTAATAATAGCTCTAATAATGTACTTCAACTTAAAAAAATAAATAAAATCAAAACAAGATAATGACCAGAATAATAGTACCATTATAATCACATTAAATAGAAAAGCTTCCATCAACATCATAAGAATGTAGCAAATACAGTATAATTCATTTAAAAATATTCCAATCAATTTTATAATCTATTTTTCATAAAACTATTTCTCAGAAGAGAGGCTTCAGACACCCATGAAAATATGAGAATTCAGGTTAGAAATATGTAACTTGCCAGGATTTGCTAATTCACTGTTGAAAAGTACCTATATTTGCTGTTAGATATTTTAAACAAATGAGTAATTATTATATTTCACACATAATACAGATGGTACTTTACTTACATTAGAATTATATAAACCTTTAGATATACATTTAAATCATTTTACTTTGAATTTTATAAGTTAATTTTCATTTCTACTTTCAAAGGCTGACCAGGTTATTAGCCAATACAGTATTAGGATCAACAAATGTTGGACATTTAGTTATAATATATCTAACTTATCCAATATTAGGATCAACAAATGTTCTACATTTAGTTATAATACTAGGGGCCCGATGCACGAAATTCGTGTAAGAGTAGGCCTTCCCTTTGGCACCCGGGACCTGGGCTTCCCTCGCAGCCTCGGCTTCATCAGGAAGGTCGTCCAGAAGGACGTCCAGTCTAATTAGCATATTTTGCTTTTATTATTATAGATATCTAACTTATCTAATTTCAAGTAATATATGAGAAGTGACACACCCTTAGTTTGTATTTAGATATGTCTCTTTGAAACAAAAATATTAATTTTATGAATAAATTGATAAGAAACAGCCTTATTCATTAAAAGCAGTACAGATAGCCCATATATAACACCTTTACTCTGACTACCAAGATTTAGAATTTTTGGTTAATGAAATGTAACTTATCCTATTTTAGCTCAACTTACATTTCCAATTTCTGTCCTATAATTTTCCAGCATAGAACCTTTGCTCCATTCACATTTTTAAAGAATACTTTATATACTCCTTTCTCTGACTTTTTCTACTGCCTTTTTACTATTTTTTTTAACCCTTCCTTATTTGCTATAGCCATAGTAAAGTTATACCTCCTCCATTAACTCTCCCCAAACCACCCAAACTCTATGAGTGGTGTAGTGGCTTCAGAATTTAGTAAACCTAAATTCAAATCTGTTCTTTGCCCCTAACCAGTTGGTTGACTTGTGTAGATAATTTGATGTCTTTGAAGCCTGTTGTATTCATGAATGAATGTTAGATACAGTAATGTATAAACTCCTTAACATCAGTGGCTTATCACAATAGAATTTTATTTCTCATTTAAGCCCAATGAAGGGGCACTCTGCTCCATGCAGTGATTCAAGGCATCAGACCAAAGGGTATCAGCCCTCTTCAACATATGAATCCTGGGTGTGACATAGAGAAGATGAAAAATGAAGGCTCCCACAGAGTTTTTATGGGCCAGGTCTGGAAGTGGCTCATGTAACTTCTATTGGTCAGGACTCATCCCCAGAACCATTCCTGCAAGGGAGATTGAGAAATGTAGTCTACATGTATGAACAGGAAGCTGAGAAATGAATTTATTCAAGGTTTGCCAGTCTTTGCCACATGGAGTTTCTTCTCCCACTGCATATTAAATGTAGAAAATAATTTTCATCTCATGGCTTATTGTGAGGACTGAATGCAATGTCATATGGAAAGTATTAACATACTATTGGCATAGAGTAGATACTCAAAAATGTTTACTTTCTCCATCGTTTGAATTTCTGACTTTAATGTTGGTCTTATACATAAAACTGCCTTGGCTTATAATGAGTCTTCTTCATCACTGAGCTTCCATTGTGCCAGGCATGATGACTGGTGTAGAGTAGGTATTTGATGCAAATCTGGTGGTTGACTATTTGCATTTGTTGAGAAGGGGAGAAGGTTGAGGCCTGCATACTCCAAAAGTTCAGAAGTTACAGACGTCAGATAGTCTGGATTGAATTAGGCCCAGTTCTATCAGAGAGAAGTGGTTTAATAATTGTGGTGGCATGTTACTTCCTTTTTGCACAATTGTTTAAAGAAGCGAAATGGAGTGGACAGTGCTATGACTCCAAGACCACAGTGGCCAGGAACCATAGATGTGCAAGGTGAGACTAGGGAGTAGGTGGGGACACTTCTTCTGCAAAAGGAAATGCTACCCTTTGCTTCCCTACATACAGGGACCATTTTAAACATGGAATGAAGAGCTTGCAAATTGTGTGGTGGGGATAAAGGAAGTCCAGGCTCCAACTCTGTTTAGTGGGGAATTTAAAATGGACAAAAATGACTCTAGGTGACAGCTCTTGGATTTCTTCCTTTGTTCCCCTAAAAGGGAAGTGTGAGCTTCCAGGGTGAGGGTAATGATGATCAGCCCCAAGTTGTTCTTTGGAACTTGACTTGTTGGGTTTCCCTTGTCCCTTGGGGGCCCTTGTATTCAAGAGGAGTTCTGTCCCAGTCCATTTCTTTCTGACTTTATGGCCCTTCACCTCCCAGACTAAAGTATCTCCTCCATTTATGAGATGGGAAGAGTGTTATTCATTTTAAAGGTTGTTGCAAGTGGTATATAAATAACATACGGTATTAAGCATATCACCTTGCTATCCCTGAGCCAAACCTGTTTTCCTCCTAGGGCAGTGATGGGCAACCTTTTGAGCTTGGTGTGTCAAACTTCGCCAAAACCTGAGCATAACTCGGGTAGTGTGTCACTTTGAGGAAAAAACTAACTCCAAGACTCTAGTCGCAAATGTTTCATCCTCAGGAGCAGCAAATGTTTCATCCTCGGCATGCGGCCGCATGTCATCAGAAATGGCTACACGTGTCAGTGCTGACACGCGTGTCATAGGTTCGCCATCACTGCGCTAGGGGCATCTGGCGTTGAGTATCATCATGCACTCAGTTGCTCAAGTCAGAAACCTGAGCATCCTACTTACACTTCCTTCTCTTTCCACCATTGCATTCTATCAATTATAAAGGGCTGTTGAATATGCTCAGACAAATCCTCCTGGGTTTGTTCATATAAAGGAACAGGAGTTATGAGCTTTGAAGAAGAGATAGGGGTAAAATCAGGAGAGTGGGGGCGTCATAGAAGTCAAGGAAAAAGAGCAGTGTCTCAATGTGGTAGCAGGGATCTGTTTTAGTTATTTGTCACTGAGTAAAGAATCATCAAGTACTAAATGCTTGAAAAGAATAATTCTCTCTGATTGTGTGGATTGTCTGGCAGCTCCATCTGGTGTCGGGTGGTGAGCTGGGATGGTTACAGTCATCTGGAATCAATCAGGCTGTAACATCGAACATGGCTCGCTCCATTGTTGGAATTGAATGTTGACTGTCAGTGAGGAGTTCCACAGTTTCTAGGTGACCTAATTCACCCCCATGGCTTTAAAAATGTCTATGCCGATGGCTCCCAAACATACTGCCTAGTGTTGACTTGTCCCTGGGACTGTAGATTCATATTGCATATTGCTTGTCTGTCCTCCCCACATAGCTGTTCAATAAACATTTTAAAATGTACATAGTGAAAGTAAAACTCTGGATTTTCCCCACACCCAAGACCATTCTTCTATCTGTTGACTTCACTTTAGTAAATGGCAACAACGATCATGAAAATACCAAATCCCAAACAATTAGTGTTAACCATGACTTCTCTCTCCCCCCCAACCCCACATCCAGTCCAGTATTAAATTTGTGGGATCTATTTGAAAAATGTAATCCGAAATAATCCAAATAACCCACTTCTCTTGAATCTTCATTTATACACTGTAGCCTCATTTTCTTTTGCCTTGGATCATCCAATCTCCTAACTGGTGTCTTTCTTTCCTTGCTTATACCTATACAATCTATTCTCTAAACTGCAGACAGGCTGCTCTTTGAAAATATCATTCAGATTATGTTACTAACTTGCTTAATTAGAATTAATTCGGATTGCCTGTAGATGAAAGCCTAACTCTTTCTCATTAGACAGTGCCCTACATGATCTGGCTCTTCTATTCCTCTCTGACCTCATCTCCTACTACATTGCCTCATCATACCACTTCATCTTTTTTAAAAATATGGTTTCTTTGATTTCAGAGAAAGGAAGGGAGAGAGAGAGATAGAAACATCAATGGTGAGAGACTGCCTCCTGCATGCCCGGAACCTGGGCATGGGCCCCAACTGGGAATCGAACCATGACCTCCTAGTTTATGGGTCAATGCTTAACCCACTGAGCAATACAGGCCAGGCCCCATTCCACCTCTTCTTGACCACACTGGCTTTCTGTTGGTTCCTTGAATACTTCAAGTTCATCACATTTTACCACCTTTGTGCTAGTTGTTCTCCGTGCCTGGAATTGTCTTTCTTTTGATCAACTATAGTTGATTCCTTTCTGTTCCCCAAATCACTCCTGATACCCTCACCATATTTTAGTTCTCTGTGTAGTGGCTGACTTGTTACCACTTTCACCCACTAGAATATTATCTCCATGAGACCACAGATCTTGTTTGTCTTGCTCACTGTGGTGTCTTCAGCAATAGTGTCCAGACATTATTGTTTAATTATTTAATGTCGGCATTATTATATTTAATTATCGGACATTCCAGTAATTCCTGGCATATAGTAGGCACTCAACAAATATTCATTAAAATGGATGTTCATGAACACCTCTTTTTCATTTTCTCATTTTTTTCTGCTTCTTTTGAGCAGAGATATATAAATGCTATTGAAAATGAAAACCACTAGTAAACCACCAGAGTAGGCTGGAAGAAAGGAGTCTCCCAAAAGCACCATCTTGCCCAGCAGCATCAGTGATGCTTATAACACAATATTGCCCAACTCAGGAGTTCCATTCCCAGCTCCACCTGCCTCTTTGGTCTTATTCACCATTGCTGCTCTATGTCACTCTCTCCCCAGCAAACTCATCTTCTTCCTTAAATATCCAACTCCCCTCCCTGTTCCTGTATTTTTTACATTATCCCCACAAACAAAATGCCTGTTCTTTTTGTCTCGACCTATTCTTCAAAATCCACCCTCAGCCCCACCTCAACAGGTTGACACACCTTTATTGAGCTCTTACTACAGGTCAGGCTTGTTTACTCATGGGATCTTAGGCATCCCTCACAGTGGCGGGTACCACTCCTTATGCGTATTTAGCAGATAGCCCTGGATTCAGTCTCTGGACAGGTGGAGAGAGCCAGAGAAAGCTGCCACGAGGTGGGGGAGGCTGTTAGGGTTTCTTTAACGTTACTTCATCAGAGCAACTCTGCTTTATGGGTTTTTATACGGTGAATTGCCATCCTAACCAGGTAAGATTTTAAAGTCAGAAAACCCTCCAGAAGGCATGGCTCTGGAGAGTGACTCTCAACATGTGCAGCACAGCCAGTTTTGTGTCTAGTGGGGCTGCTGTACCTCTAGTTGAGCAACATTTTGTCTTTCCATTACTGGGCATGCTGTGGAGACAGTGCGTATCTACACCTATAAATGATGGAGCTGCCTTCAGCTCACACTCTGAAAAGAGGCAGAGTTGAGATCCTTCCAGGGTCCAGCAACATCACACCTGTTCACGTGGTGGAATGCCCAGCAGAATCCCACTTGATCTAATTTGCCAGTTTTGTGTTTGCAGGCAGTAGTAATCATGGTTTGTTTGGGGTTTTGCCCACTGATTGCCTTGTTCTTAAAGCCTCTTACATTTTATTTCAATAGAGAGTGCTGTGATTAATATGTCAAAACCACAGCTCTCTCTACACATTGTCTTCTGTACTTCAGCAAACTGCTGAGTTTGCATGATGCAATATGCATATGCAATATATCTTGGAGCGGATCTGAGGCCTACAGTGTAATTATGGCTTTGAAATTTTAGGAGCAGGAAATTCATCACATGTGCCATAATATACAATCATGAAAGATGACCCATAGCATTAAATCAAGCTGTTTCGGCTAAAAGGAATGCTATTGAGGTGCTCTTTTCTTCCTTTTTATTCTGACTTCTCAGAGTTAAAGGCTATTCACTCAGCAAGGTCCAGAGAAAAAAGGTTTTTAATAGAATAAACTGAAATCAGCTTCATGAAGCATTGTGTGAACTGACTAAACAGCATTTCTAATTTCTTGTTAAAATCTCCCAGTGAATTTCAAGAGGAGAATCTTTCTGTGCTTCACAACATATCAACAGAAAGGACCCGTGGGCTTGATGTCATTTTAGGAGGCCACTGCATTTAGTTCATTCATTTAGTCCATATTGTTGAGTGCTTACCTTGTGGCAGGCTGTGTCCCACATGCATGGACTATAACCATTAACAACATAGGCAGGGTCCTCTGCTCTCAAGGAGCTTATGTTCTAGTGGAGATGGAGAGAGACAGTTAATAAGAATAAACAAACATGATTTTGGATAGTGCTGTGTTCTCTGTATGGACAGTAGGAGCAATGGAGGGAATTATGGGATCAGGGGGTATGGATCAGGCTTACTAGGGTTGGGGAAGGCCTCTCCAAGTAGGTGACCTTTGAGCTGAGATGAACTGATGGAAAGGAGGAAACCACACAACATTTTGGGAAGAACATTATGAACAGGAGACCAGCTGGTGCAAAGTGTTGAGAATTCCTGAAGGAGGATCATAGGAATAGTGGTCTTGGCAGGTGGGGTCCTGTTATGTAGGACCTGGTAGACCGCAGTCAGCAAATCCCCACAGGGGACATTTGCTTCTAAATGCAATGGGAAGCCATTGGAGGGTTTTATGCATCATTTAGACCTTTTGAGAAGTGTGTGTGAGAGCAGATAAAGTCCAAGGTGATGAGGACAGAAGATGTTTGGCTGGGCTTCCCGGTGAAAAGAAAATTGTTGCAGAAATGGGGCTGCAGACAGGATTGGATGATTCATTACTCTTGCATGGAGGGTCCATTATTTTCCCATTGCCTCTTGGATTCAAGCTCTACCTCACGCATTCCTTAGGAATAATCAAATAGAAAAAGAGCCTTTTTTTTTTTTTAAAGATGGTCTGAATGGATATTGGTGCATGTTCTTAGAATTTCCAAGCGTTGTACCTTGTAGATTTCATTTCCAGAGTGAGATGTCTTTATCACCTCTAAGGGAAATTAGTGTGTTTACCCAAAAGTCCTTTAAAATTTTTAGCTTCTGTAATGCTCTTGGTCACGTCTTTAACCTTTTCAATGGGGGAAGTATACTGACTGAGCTCCAAAGCCACACCAGGATGTGAAATAAAGCTTGACTCTTCCTATTGAATCTGTCCCAGGTGAAGAGCATCTTCTCTCTGGTTCATTTTAAAATTTAATTTTTTCCATATCCCTGTTTTGTTTTTTTAAAAAACATATTTTTATTGATTTCAGAGAGGAAAGGAGAGGGAGAGAGAGTTAGAAACATCAATGATGAGAGAGGATCATTGATTGGCTGCCTCCTACAAGCCCCCTACTGGGGATCGAGCCTGCAACTTGGGACCCTTCAGTCCGCAGGCCAACGCTCTATCCACTGAGCCAAACCAGCTAGGGCCATCTCCCTGGTTCTTAAGGCTATCGTTGCTAACTGTGAGAATCTTCTCTTGTGAGCTAAATAAACATTTAAAACCATTTGTCAAAGCATGCTTTCCATAATTTTTAAATTTTGCCCCTTTTAGAGCTTCAATGTTATTCCAGTTTACATAAGAAAATTCAACACCCATTCCACCAGGAGTGAGCTGGAGGAGACTGAGGGAGGGAAACTGAGGGTTGGAACATCCCATGTAAAGGCACTGAGTTGTTGAGCTTTGAAAAGAGTTCCAAGTGTCTCAGAGTGATCAGACATTCTGGGAATGGAGTACAAATGACTGTGAGAAGAAGGATGGTGCAATTCCATTCCAACTCTTGGTTCTATTATATCAGAATTAATGTGGTTGAGGACAAAGATCTTTAGATCTGAATTTCAGATTAGTTTTATTCCTCCACTTGATTGACACCATCCAAGAGTATTTTTGAACCCCCAAAGCAAGGCAAAGCAACAAGACTGGCAGGGTGGGGTATTTCTGCTCCCTCTGTAAATGTATTGGAAGTGAGGCCTCTGCTTTGTGAAATTGGCCCCCTGTTAAGAAGAGCAAAATGAGATAATCAGAGTGTGTGTGTGTTTGTGGTTGAAATGGAACTAGGGGAAGGGCTGGGAGCCAACACAATGAAATGATCATGAATATATTTTCTGAGGTCCTACTTTGTTACAGAAGCTGAGGGGTTAACACAGATTTCATAAAACTACTATTTATGGCTGGAGAAGTACCTGGCAGCTTATCTCACTTTCTCCAGGATTCTTGTTTCATCCTTGTAGTAACATTTAAATTGATTTGCTTTGATGGTCTCAAGTCCACATGGTAGGCTACACAAGATAGAAATGTACTCACATTAGCAGAAAAGAAACAAAATGTGCAGGCTTGTCTATAAAAGCTGACTCACACCGTTTGTGAACTGACATATTCCCCAAGAGAATTTTGACTTTCCTTCTTGAATATTTTGCACAAATGGGAAGAAGGGCATGAAAACAATAATAGTGTTCAGCTCACTGAAATAGACTTCTGGCATACAGATAACTAGTAGATAACATTCAGGGAGAATGTGCAAGGTGCTAAGCAGTTTATATAAAGGGTCTCATTTAACGCTCATGATAATAGAATGAGGAGGCATACTTGTCCCATCCTCATTTTGCTAATGAATGGCCATTGCTCTCAGCTATTGCCTATGTCATGCATCTCCTGGAACTAAGAGATGCTGAGTTGCTTGCCTGCAGTAACTCAGCAGGTGAGGAGTAGAGTGGAGAGCAGAACCACAGTAGTTTTACCCCAGGCAGTGAACACCCATGGTGAACGAGACTTCATAAGGTTTTTTCCTTGTTGAACTTCTTTTAAGAGTGGGGTTTCACTTGGAAAGATGCTCACTTCTCCACTTTTTAATGGACTAGAAAAGAAAAAACTTTACAGTAAAATCCTAAGGACTCACATTTTTCTGGAGACCTTGGTTTTGGAATGGTCTGTAAAATCAAATACTGAGAATGGCTCTGAAATTCATGGACCACCTGGAGACCATGAAAACATTAAAAGCAGGTATCTGTGACCTGGATCACAGAGGACCATTCCTGGGAGGAGTCGGAATTCATCCTAAGGGCCATGGAGAGTGACCCTGGAATATTTCTAGTTCAGACCAGTCACTGAGTGCAGTGCAGGGACTCAGTGGAGAGGTCGGACTATGGACTGAGTGTCCGGTTAGAAGGTGATTGCAGTGGTAGGGCCTCAACTAGTGTGGAGAAATGAGATTGTAGTCGAAACATGGAATGGAGAGATGACAGAGAAGGATTCCATTCATATCCTGAAAGAGTTTGCAGATTAGAAGGAATTCTCATCATTTGCAGCAACCTGGGAGGAATTGGAGAACATTATGTTAAGTGAAATAAGTCAGTCAATGAAAGAAAAATACCACATGATATCACTCATTTATGGATAATAAAGAACATTATAAACTTGAACAAAAAGATAGAGACAGTAAAGCATCAAACAGACTGTCAAATTACAAGGGGAAGGTTAGGGAGAGGTGGGGGAGATAAGAGATCAATCAAAGGACTTGTATGCATGCATATAAGCATAACCAATGGATGCAAAACTCTGGGGGGTGGGGGCATATATGGGAGTGGGGTGTGGGAAGGGCAATGGTAAGATATGTACACATATAATACCTTAATAAAAAAATTGGAAAAAAAAATAAAAACCAGCTAGGAGATTTAAGGCAAAAAAAAAAAAAAAAGAGTTTGCAGATTAGAGTGTGAACCTCTTAAGACAATTATAAGGTCATTTTATTTCAATTAAAATGTAATTTACATACAGTGAAATACAGAAATCTTAAGTTTGACATATACATAAAGCTATGTAACCCACATCCCTATCAAGATATAGAACATTTATATCATTCCAGACAGTTCCTTATTATCTCTTTTCAGTCAATTTATGACTCCTGCCTAAAGGAAATCATTTTTTGATTTCTATCACTAGATTAGTTAGGCCTGTTCTACAACTTCATATAAATGGAATCATACAGTATGTACTCTTTTGTGTCTTGCTTTTTTCACTCAACATAATGTTTTTGAGATTCATGCACGTGGTTGCATGCTGAGAGTAGTATCCTATTGTATGTATATACTGCAGTTGGTTTATCCATTCTCTCCTTGATAGACATTTGGGATGTTTCCAGGTTTTGGCTGTTATGACTGTCTTCTCAGTACATTTTTTGGGGAATATATACTTTAACTGCTCTTGAAAAAACCCAAGAGTGAAGTTACTGCGTTATACATAGGTAGATATATGAAGTAACGGTATAAGAATGTGTGAGGGTTGTAATTAGTCTTGACAACACATGGTATTGTCAGTACTTTTAATATTAAACATTCTAGTGAGTGTGCTGTGGTTTCTCTTTGTGGTTTTATTTACATTATTTTAATGACTAATGCTCTTAAGCACTTTTTCACATGTTTATTGGTTACCCTTAGTAACACACATGTTCAAGTTTTAGCCTACATTGTATTGGGTTGTCTGGCTTATTTGAGTTGTAGGAGTTCCTTTTATATTCTGAAGTCTAACATCATTTTTCATGGTTAGTGTTTCCTGTGTCCTGTTTAAAAAAATCTTTGCCTGCCCAAGGTTGGAAGTTATGCCTTTTTACTTTCAGTTCTTATATTTAGACCTATGACTCATCTCAAATACATTTTTGATGCATGAAATGAGTTATTATCTTTCGTATACATATCTAGTTGTTTTTATGTCATTTATAGAAAAGACTTGCCTTTCCCCTTAGAATTATTTGGCTTTTTGTAAAAAAAAAAAATCAATAGAAAGTGTAAATGTGGGAGTATTTTAAAACTGTATTCTAATCCACTGATCTATTTATCTATTCTTGTGTCAGTGTTTTGATTACCATAGGTTTATCATAAGTCTTGAAATCAGGTAGAAGAAATCCTCCATCTATGTTCTTTCACAAGATTGTGTTGGATACTCTAAGTCCTTTGTAATTCCTCATGCATTAGAATTAACCTATCGATTTCTATGAAAAAGTATGGGAACTTGATTGCTATTATATTGGATTTATCAATCAATAATAGGGAGAAATGACATCTTAACAATATCTAGTTTTATAATATGAGAAGTAGTAAATTTCTCCACTTTTTAAGGTCTTCAAGTTATTTAAACATTGTTTAGCACTTTTCAGTGTAGAGCAGGAGTTGGCAAACTTTTTTGGTAAAAAGCCAGATTGTAAATATTTTACACTTTGTGGGCCAAGAGGCCAAATCAGATATCTAGGTTCTCATATAATAAAGAAAACAAATTTCCGCAATTTTTTATTTATAAAACTCATAATATGGAGTATAATTTTTTTGTAATACAGATCTATCTACTAATAAGAAGAATAGAATTTTTTCTTCAGTGGATAACATTTTTGCTTAAATGGAGTTCAGAGTTAGTTTTCTCTACCATAAAATTCAGTTGCAAATATTCATATGTGAATGGTGGTCTGTAATGAGATTTTCTGTATTTTATGTTTGGAAAAGTTGCTTTTCCCCTTCCCCCTCCCCCCCTATACACACACACACACACACACACACACACACACACACACACGGATAGGTACTCAGAATCCTGATACCAAACCATGAACATATGTCTGTAATTGAGCACCTTCACCATTCACCATTCAGAAGTCATTTAACAAGTCTATTAGATTCTTCTCGTGGCATTTTCCTTTGAGCATGTCCTTACAATGCAGATAAACCACCTCCCAACTGAAAATGAGGTGGGAGCTCCTCAACTGCCTAGTTGAATGGGTTTTGAAATATGGACACTTCCTTTGCACTTACATTGAGGTTTAAAAAACCCTGCTGGAACCGGAAATTTGAGTTGAGAACACACTTATGCCTCAAATTTGTATGGGAATGGAGATTTTGCTTCTTGTTTTAACTTTTGACAGCATGGTTAGTGCATAAAGTACCTTGATGGTGTTTGTAATTTAGACAGTGTTGGTTGTAGTCATATGACTTCCTATTAGTATACATTTCACAAAGACAGGCTGTTGCCTTACAGTTTCAGGTTGAACTCATCAAGAAATATTATTGAGCCGGGCTAACATGGCTCAGTTGTAGGGCGTTGGCCTATGAACCTGGAGGTCATGGTTGGATTCCTGGTCAGGGCACATGCCGGGGTTGCAGGCTCGATCCCCAGTGGGGGTTGTGCAGTAGGCAGCCAATCAATGATTCTCTCTCATCATTGATGTTTCTCTCCCCCCCCTTCCTTCCTCTCTGAAATCAATTAAAAAACAACAGCAGCAACAACAAAGCACCTAGTGCTGGGCTCTGGGACAGGCACCGTGAACACTAAAAAAAAGAGAAAGAAATATTGAATTTTTATTTCTGAAGCCATTTAGTTTGATAATACTACTGGTTGAGGCAAGTTCTTCCTATTCAGAAAAATTTCAATCTCATTGATGAGCTTAAGAAATTTGCAATACATGTTTACCACTGCTAAACCATCAAACTGCTGTATGGTAGGGGAAGTCAAGATAGTCACTTTTATTTTTGACAAAAATTCATGGAACTGACATGGAACTTCTTTAACATAGGAGTGAATGAATTTCACCATTGATACTACTGATAACATGATTCACTTAAATATTTTCTGCAAACTACCTACTGATGAATAATATAATGAATAAACCATTGACCTCAAACACCTTACATTTTCACAAGCTTTGTAAATTTGTCCAACAAAGAGTTCTGCTCTACACACATTTTTACCACCATCAGTTATAACACATCTTCATAGATTCTGCTTTAATTTGTACTAAACTAGAGTTTTTTTCAACCTCTTTGATAGTATCCTTTTTTTTTTTTAATCCTCACGCGAGGATATTTTTTTTACCATTGATTTTTTTTTTTTTTTGAGAGAGTGGAAGGGAGAGGGAGAGACAGAGAGAAACACCACTGTGAGAGAGACACATTGATTGGTTGCGTCCCGCATGCCCCTGACCAAGTCTGGGAGCCTGCAACCCAAGTACATGCCCTTGACTGGAATCTAACCTGGGACCTTTCAGTTAGCAGGCCGATGCTCTATCCACTGAGCAAAAGTGACTAGAGCAATGATATTCTTACCTGTAGTTGTTTTACAAAATCTACTCATAGAGGCCAAATGTTCAGTTATTTCAAATTTGGCAATGACTTCTTGAATAAACAACTGAGCAGTATTGGTAACATCTGTCAACTCATCAATAGCCAAGGAAAATAAATCATTTGCCTTGTTTTTTAATTGACTACTGATGTTCCTCCCAATGTCCTCAACTTGTCAAGCAACTGTTCTTGCCAAAAGATAAATAGTCTTAAGCAAGTTTATTTTCTGTGCTCTGAACACATTTCTTTTGCTGCTGCAAACATGATTTAATTAACTCACCATTGGTAAATGGTTTTCCTTCCTTGGCTAACAAATGAGCCACTTGGAAACCTATTTTGATTGCAGCTTCATTTCTGTTATTTACATATTTTCTGTGAAGAAATTTTGCTGTGAGGAGATATTTTATTTTCAATTTCTAGATTTGCTGATCATTACTATCCCATGAATTGGAAATTGTGTGATAAATGCTTACTCTGGTAATGTTGACATATGTTGTATTCTATTAGAACAGCTATAGTGCTGTTGCATAATAAACACACCGCATTGTCATCTACTTGATAACAAAATAATTCACCAGTACTTGACCTTCACGTGAGACACTTTCTCTTTTGTGAAAAGGAAGTGCACTTTTCTCTTTTTGTTTTAACATTATGGATCTGTGCTGGTAATAATAAAAAAAAGCATGAGGTTCAAATGCTGTTAAGTGATAAGTGTATCACTGTGATCTGTAGTTTCCCGCATGGCAGTGAGAGGTGGTGAGATATGGTTTCTGTTGCAGCTACTCAATGCTACGGTTATTGTGCAAAAGCAGCTATCAATGCTGCTGAGGCCAATGAGCATGTATTCTAATAAACACTTATTATGGATACAAAAATTTGAATTTCATGTTGTGGAAAATTCTTATACTAGTGGCCTGGTGCATGAAATTTGTGCACGGGGTGGGGGGTGGTGTCCCTCAGCCCGGCCTGCACCCTCTCCAATCTGGGACTCCTCGAAGGATGTCCTACTGCCAGTTTACAGGGATCGGGCCTAAACTGGCAGTCGGACATCCCTCTCACAATCTGGGACTGCTGGCTTCTAACCGCTCACCTGCCTGCCTGCCTGATTGCCCCTAACCACTCTGCATGCTGGCCTGCTCGCCCCCACCTGCCCCCCTATTGGCCTGATCACCCCAAACTGCCCCCTCCTGCTGTCCTGCTCACTCCAACTGGCCCCCGACCAGCCGCCGGCCTGATCACCCCCAATGGCCTCCCCCACTGGCCTGATCACCCACAACTGCCCTCCCCTCTTGGCCTCTAACCGCCTCTATGTTGGCCCTGTCACCATGGCTTTGTCCAGAAGAATATCCAGAAGGTCTCCTGGAAGGTCTCCCAGTCTAATTAGCATATTACCCTTTTATTAGTATAGATTATTTTCTTTTGATTTATTTTGAATCACCCAACATTAAAAACTGTGAAAGCCATTCCTACCTGTGGACTTCTGGTGGTGGCAAACCAGATTTGGCCTGTTGGTGGTAGCTTGCCAACCTCTACTTTAAATAGTCCATTTTCTTTTAAAAATTTAACAAATTAGGTAAGATTTCTTTTTCTATTGCCTCTTATATTTGCAATTTCTGGTGTTTTCATGCCTTTGTGTAGCTCTTTGCTATGGTATCATTTTCCTTAAACCTGAAGAAATTCCTTTAACATTTCTTTCAGTGCACATCTACTGCTGATGAATTCTCTTTAGTTTTTGTATATTTTATTTTTTATTTATATTATTTTTCCCCATCACCATTTATCTCTCCTATATCCTCTTCCCATTTCTATCCCTTCTTCTCCCCAGTTTTTGTATATTTTACATTGTTTATTTTGCCTTCATTATTCCCTTTTAAGTATTTTTATGTTCATAAAAACAAAAAGCAAAAGCAGTACACCAATAAAGACTATTAATAATGTTTGAAGAAAATTAGAAGTAAGGACATTTCTGGTATAATGTAATTACATGTTTATATTCTGTCTTGCCCATCAAAATATCCAGTGCTATTAATTTCCAATTAGCATTCAGATTGTTTATGAGAAACCTTTCCAATCTTCTTTCCGTGGTTCCCGGATGATGCTTGTAGATTTGTTTATGTGATGATGACATCTCAAGAGGCGCTATGTGAGTGTGTATGTGGATGTGTGTGATAAGTGAGTGCATGTTTTGGTCCTCTGTTCAAACTGTTAGAAATGTCAAGAAAACCTGGAGTTCCTCTTTCCTGGGGCTCCTTCTCTGTTACATTCTCTCAGTTCTCTGCATCTCCACCAAGGCTTTGCTCAAGTGAAGGCTTAGTTTCATTCCAAAGTATTATATTAAACTAGAGGAGGGGGCAGTGTCCCTCAGCCTAGCCTGTAACCTCTCCAATCTGGGACCCCTTGGGGGTTGTCAGACTGCCGGTTTAGGCCCAATCCCTGCAGGCGGACATCCCTCTCACAATCCAGGACTGCTGGCTCCCAACCGCTTGCCTGCCTGCCTGATTGCCCCTAACTGCTTCTGCCTGCCAGCCTGATCACCCCCTAACCACTCCCCTGCCAGCCTGATTGATGCCTAACTGCTCCCCTGCCGGCCCGATTGCCCCCAACTGCCCTCCTCTGCCTGCCTGATCACCCCCAACTGCCCTCCTCTGCTGGCCCAATCGCCCACAACTGCCCGGCCATCTTATGGTGGCCATCTTGTGACCACATGGGGGTGGCCATCTTGTGTGAGGGCATGACACTCAATTTGCATATTACCTCTTTATTATATAGGATTGTGCTCCCAATTTAACTTTTTTTTAAATAACTGTCACTTAAAGGTAGTTATTCAGTTAGGTAAAAATTAAAATTCTTAAGATTACCCAAATAAAAATAATGTGTGCTTAAGATTCAGCATACAGGAATCTCTCTATTAAGAAGGAGAAAGTAAAGGAGAAAATATATTCTGGATTTAAAAATTTTTTTGTGTGTTGAAATTTAAGCTGCAGTATTTTAATATGTTTCATAGTTTTTATATACATATATATGTCTATATCTATATCTATATATCTCAGGAATAGAATTAACATCCTTTGTAGAATAAAAATACATTTATATTTTTATACTTCAATTTCAACTTAAAATTTAAAGTCTTATAGACTCACTATAATTAAAATCAATAAAGCTACTCAATGCACATATGTAAAGATGTATAGTACCTAAAGTTTTTCCTTTTAGTAAGCTATATTCCAATTGAGTATTCCCTCATTCTACACATTTTCATTATGTATTGAGAGCACTGTGCCAGGTGCTGGGATTCAGCAGGAAAATGGCAGATGCTCTGCCTTATAAACACATAAAAATAAACCATGCAAGGGGCCACGAAGGAAACAAAAGAGATTCAGGGCTATATGTAGAGTGATCAGGGAAAGCTCCACTAAGGGGGGAATCAGTGAATTGAACTACTTTGAAAAATTACTGATAAAAACGTGGATGAGAGATAGTACTGATGGGCCACCTGAGACAGTGGTAGACTCCTTTCCGATTGCTTGTGGCAGTGGGACCTAGCCCTTTCATTCAGTCTTAGAAGTGTTCCTATAGTGGCTGCTGAACTGGAGCTGCTGGACATTGTGCAGCTGAGCTGCATGAACTGACGAATTGTTAGTGCATTAGTGCCGAGAAAGAGGTGCTGCTGAGAATTGTGGTTCAAAGGCTGATGGTAGTTTCTGAAGAGTCCACTGGTATCTGAGTACCAAGCCTGTCAGACTCTAAGGAATCCACACCAACTTGTTCCAGGCATCCAGATTCTGAGCTCCCAGATTTTAAAATTCTTCAACTAGTGGTCTATTAGCTGTAGAATTCGGAAGAGGTCCTAGTCCATCTGGGGGGTTAGTTCTGGGCCTTAGATGCTCAGCTACTTCAGTTAGGGATACCTGATGATTTCTAGCAGTACAAGCAATTAATAGTCCTCTCACTTGATATATATTTTTAGAATCATCATAGTCATCTCCCTGTTTAAGATCTCTGTCCCCAGCCCAGCACCCTCTCCATTGCTCCTATTGCTCATACACAGCATGTGCACTTCTCTCATGTTGTGAAAGAAGTCTCCCTCCCCACCCCACTAGACTATAAGCTTCTTGAGAGCAGAGCCGCTGCCTATGTTGTTAGTGATATACAGGGTGGGGCAAAAGGAGGTTTACAGTTGTGAGCATGCAGAACATGGAATTTATTCTTGCATTATTATTTATTTATTATTGCATTCTTTTTCATACAAACAACTATAAACCTAGTTTTGCCACACGCTAGGCCCAGTGTATTTGGAACACTTCCTGCTACAAGGTTAAGTCCTCAACAGATATTGATTGAATGGATAAACTGAATGCATTGGCCTCCTAAAATGACATTAAGCCCAGATGTCCTTTCTGTTGATATGTTGTCAAACACAGGAAAATCCCCCCTGTGAATTTCTCTGAGTTATTTTAAGAAAGGAATCCTAGTTACTCAGTTCACACACAATTTCTGATCATGGAGACAGTATCACATTTACTTCATTGTTTCCATGAAAACCCTTCCAAGATTTTCTCTGTACAGTAATAAGCTGGACCATTGAACGATGAGAAGTTTTCCATGCAATTGTTCTCCATTCATCATCCCCCAGGAACTATGCCATTTTGCATTTTTTAAAGAGACACTTTTTGGTAGGCAAAAGCTATTCCTGGATGAACAATGACAAGAAATTATCCTTTTGATGATGGGTCAGTAAAGTTATTATCTCATATATGAGATTTTAATATAAGGGCTTTAGAGTCATAATTTATTTTATCCACAGACAAACCTAGACTACTGTAATTCTCACCTGTCTCCCATGCTGCAATATAACCTCTATTTTGCCTTCATTTTTGAAGGAGAATTTCACTCAATGTAGGATTGTGTGGATATATTTTTTCCTTCAGCAGTTTAGATGTTATTTGATTGTCTTGTTTCTATTGAGAAGTTGGATGCCATTTCTATCATTGTTTCTCTGCATGTAATGTGTATCCCCCCCCCCCCGCTGTATTTATTTATTTATTTATTTATTTATTTATTTTTAATTTTATTAAAAGGCTGGATGAAAAAGGTGAAGGGATTAAGAAAAAAAAAACACAAAACAAAAAAGTCCTTATAGATACAGACAATAGTATGGTGATTGCCAGAAGGAAAGGCAGTGGGGGTAGGTAGAAAGTGTAAAGGGGGGATAAATGGTGACAAAAGACTTGACTTTGGATGGCGAACACAACACTATATACAGATGATGTATTATAGAATTGTGCACTTGAAACCTATATAATTTTATTAGCCAATGTCACTCCAATACATTCAATAAAAATAAAAAAATATTACCCAAACATAAAAGAGATCTTTCTTTTCTTCATTCAAGTATGATAAGCCTTTATTTGTTTTTCTGTCTTTCTTTTAAAAAATGTATCCTGTTTGTGGTTTTTTGAATTTCTTGGGTTCCTGGGATTTTGTCTTTCATAAAATTTGGAAATTTTGGCTACTCTTTCTTCATGTATTTTTTTTCTATCTCAATTTCTTTTTTTTCTTCTCTTTCTGAGATTTTAATTAAATCTATGCTGAACCTGTTTTTGTCCCTCAAGTCACTGAGGTTCTGTTAATATTTTTCAGTAATTTTTATCTTTATGCCTTAGTTCAAATAATTTCTATTGACTTTCTTCAAGTTCACCATTTTTTTCCTGCAATGTGTATTATGTTAAGCCCATTCAGTGAATTTTAAATTTCTGATGTGTTTTTTATTGCTAGATTTTTCTTCTCATTGTTTTTATAGTTTCCAGTTATTTACCGAAAGTTCTAGATATTCACTGATATCCATCTTTTCATTTAAAACTGTGAACATATTTATTATAGCTACTTGAAAGTCCTAGTCCCCTAAGTCCAACAACTCTGTTATCTCTGGGTATGTTTCATTGATTTCTTTTTCTTCCTGGGTATGTGTTTCATTTTTTTCTGATTGTGTAGTAATTTTTAATTGTAAACTGGATATTGTGAATGCTATGCTGTTAACAGCCTGGAATTTTGTTATCTTCCTTTGAAAGATACTGATATTTTTTTTTCTTCCTGGAAGTCTCCATCCTCTCTAGGCTTGTTAGGATGAGACTAATGTCTACCAATGTTTAGCCTATTCCTAAACATGGTCTTTCTAGGGTCTCAACTGAATGCCTGGGCTTACAGTCATCTGTCTGTACCCTGGCTGGTCAGAATGCCATCCTATCCCAGTAGTGCGAGACCTCTGCATTCTCCATTCAGCTCATAGGCCCCCTGTAGCTGTTTTCTGTGATGTTACTGACTTTGCAAAGTTTAATATTCAACCACAGGGACTTGCATGAAGATTTCAAGCTGCTCTGAACAGCATCCTCATTTCTGTATCCCTCCCCACAAATTCTAGCTGCCTCAGAAGTCCCCAAACCAGATATATGTCTTCTCTACCTTGTAAAACTGTTGCTTCCCTGTTGGGCTCCACTTTTCTGGGACACTGTTTGGAAACGTAATAGACAGAATATTAAGATTATTGGGAGGTGAATGTGGAGGGCATGTATTTCCCTTCTCCCAAAGATCACAGCCCAATGTTGTCTGTTGTCCAATGCTTCAAAGCAGTTGCTTCATATATTTTGTTCAGTTTTATAGCTGTTACTAGAGGCCTGGTGCATAAAAATTCATGCACTGGAGGGGGGGTCCCTCAGCCCAGCCTTCCCCCTCTCACAGTCTGGGAGCCCTCAGGGGTGGGAGGCAACCAGGCGATCAGGGGAAGGCAATGCCCCATCACACCTCTGCTGCTGCCACTGCCAGCAGTGCCAGTCTTGGCCAGCCCTGGTTACCTGAGCCTCAGGTGGCCCAGGGCGGCTGGGCAGCCGCCAACCTAGGCTTGCCTGTGCCTTGGGCTGGCCCTGAGGGACTGGGGGGCTGAGGGGACTGGGGAACTCCAGAGGCCGTGTGCCTGCTGCCCTGGTGGGGCTGAGGGGACTGGGTGCCGCCACCTTATGGCTGTGGGCGCCACCATCTTTGAGGGTATGACAGTCAATTAGCATATTCCCTTCTTATTGGCTGTGGGCACCGCCATCTTTGAGGGCGGGCCAGCAATTAGCATATTTCCTCCTTATTAGCTGTGGGCATTTCCATCTTTGTGACAGTGTGAGGGTCAATTAGTATATTCCCTCTTTATTAGATAGGATGACAGAAAGTTTAATCCTTTAGCCATTCCTCTGCATGGCTAGAACTGGAAGTCCCATTGTCTTCTTTATCTTTGTTTTCTCAGAGCTTAGAGTAATGCTTAGTACTGGATGCCCATGTGAGTTGAATAAATGCATAATAATTTTGTCATGTGACCTGGCTGAGGGCACGTGGTAGAGCAATCCATAGACCTGATGTCTCTGGTTTCTTGGTCTGGGCCTTTGTATGCTGTAATTCATGGGCTTCATTTTCTTCTGTCTGTGGTTCTGAATTGGGGCCCAGAGTTCACTTGACATACCTTTGTGGAAAGAAGGCTTAAGTTCCCCAGTAAATGACTTCTTCTTCCCTCCTTTACGAAATTGACACCCACACTTGTGATGAAACCACATTTAACCTTTTGGGAGTCACTTTGGGGGACTGTGGGGGATGCACAGGGAAATGCCTAGCGGTTTTCAGTACTCTCTTCTTAGCTTCCTTCTTCATTTACCAAAGCCACGGAGCATTGCTTGGAGCGCCTATCTGATGCAATCTGGGGCTACTTTCCTGTCTTCTTGAATAATCCTAATGATTAGTCTGGTCCTTCTAGAACAACTGCTTATTGACTTACATTCTTTCAAGTTGATGCTGAGATATTGATTTGTACGTAAGTTATTTCCTAGGAGTGGCTGCACAGGGAAGTGGTGTTAGAAGATTGTGTCAGGTCAGACATGTGAAATATGGAAGGAAGAAGGTCTCTGAAAGCTGAAGTCTCAGTTTCTTCATATGCCTATCTACTGGTCAAATGATTAACAAGGGCAAATATTTCTCCCATTCCCTTCTTTATTTCACTTTCCTTATCTTCCCCTCCTTTCTTTCTTCTTGTCTTTCTGCCTGCCTTTCTTTCTTCCTTCCTTCCCCTTCCACCTCTCAGGAGAGAAAGGAGCGGTATATTTTGTTTACAGTGGTTTAGAGCACTTAAGAAAAAGACTGCTTTATTGAGCTATGATTGACCAAAAAACTGTAGAGTAGCATGGTTTTGGAATCAGCCATGCCTCAGTTCAAGTCTTGGCTCCCAGCTTATTACCTTTGGGAGTTGGAAGAGACACAGCATCTCTTCAAGCCTCAGTTTATTCAGCTGAGAAATGGAGGTAACAAGTCCTGATTGATAAGATTATTGTGTAAATTGAATAAAAATGAGTCTGTTTTGTGGCAGGGGGGATTCTCTCTTCTAGTTAGCTCTGGATCAATCCCAAAACAGGCTCTGGGATTAGCTGTTTGGTTGGTCAAGCTTCTTCCCATTCTGACTTCCGCTCCTTTCTTGCTAGATAGAGTTGGTTTGGAGTGGGGATGTGGGTGGCATCTGAACTTATATTTCTACAAAAACAAAAATGTTAAAAACCTATTTTGCAGATTTCAGTTGGAACCTTCCCCTTTCACTTTCTTAACCTTTATCCAGCCCCCACTTAAAGCCTGGTTTGGCTTTGGGCAGGATCCTTGGGGATAGATAGGATTGGATAAATCCTATAATAATTTCCCATCAAAAATCATTAACAAACACAATCTTAACTTGGAAATTGGGAGACAGATGCTAACAGGAAGGGACTCTACTTTTAGAATTGTGTTTAATAGTTTCCTCCACAAACATGTATTAGAATCCACTTGATTCTAGTTCCCAAGGGTGAATAAAGCATCATCTAATGGTTGGAAGAGAGACAAGCAGTGAGTCAACCTGAGGTGGGGGCAGGGGTGGTGGTATCTGCAAGAGCCCCTGGATGGGTCATTCAGTAAAGGCTCCACAGAGGAAGTGAGTCTTGAGGAACAAATAGGAGTTCACCACGAAGTAGGGGGAGGGCCAGTGCTCTCCCCAGAGTAAAAAGTAAGCACTCTAAATGTGAAAAAGCAGTGCCTTCGCCAATGATGCTGGGGCCAATATGTACCAACTCTTAAGAGCTGAATGTTAACTTTTTGTGTGTGTGTGTGTGAGCCGGTCATTAAACATGGCCACAATTCAACATTAAATTCTATACACTTATTTTTAAATAAAATATAATAAAACAAAGGTAATAAATACTCAAAACTTACCACTTAATTACCACTACATTTTATTTTTATCTACCCTCTTGAGATTATTTATTTCTATTGTATCAGTGTGATAAAAATATATAATGGTGCACTACTACACACCCCCTTACAACTCTCCATTCAGTGGCAACATATTGGCTGCTTGAAATTGGTCCTGGGGGAAATATTTACACCACAGATGGTATAAACCAGAGCTTTATTTTGGAGAGCTGGTTGTTAAACATTTACCAGCACATCCCTGCTATAACACAGGGGGAGGGGACACCTGTTGAAGCAGGGAGCCTGATAGAGGCTGAATCAGAATGGTCTTGGATTTCCCCTTAAAGGGGATAGGAAGCTATGAGAGCATTTTAAAGCAGAACTATAGAGTATGGCAAAAGGAGGTTTATAGTTGTTCATATGGAAATAATACAATGATAAATATTAGTACAGGAATAAACTCTGTTTCCTATATTCATAACTGTACACTTACTTTCTCCCCACCCTGTACATGGCCCAGTTTGTTATATAAGAGCGCTCAGGCTGCTGTGCAGTGGGTGGGCTGGAGTGGGCTTCACATGGGGCAGGGAGCCCAGGGAGGAGGCTGCTGTAACAAAAAAGATGAGTCAGCCTCAGTGAGTGATTAAATGTTGGGAGTAATGATCTCTTTCAGGTGGCCTTGGGCTCAGCCTTTGGACACTTGGTGGAAGAGGGTGATGCCTCTATCGTGTTTGTGCCCATGAATGAATATATGAACTGGGAGAATGTCCTGGACACATGAGAAGGTCCCAATGCCTTGGGGTCTTACTCCTCTGTTCCTGCCAGCATCAGATCCACAAGCAGTTGGGATTTACTTTTGCTGTGTAGACTCCCAGAGTGGGGCATCTCTGATCCTTTTGCCCAGGGACTGTACCCTTTAGGGAGGCATCATGGGTCTGAGATTATAGTACTGGGGTTGATCAGACATGGCTCCTTTCATTCTCATTATTTCTTAGGCATGATGGTTTCCTCTCTGAGCCTCAGTTTACTTCTCTGTAAAATGGGTATTGTCATCCATACCCTATTCTACTCCCCATGGAATTCTCGGGAGAAGGGATATAGGCTAGCAGTTTTTTATGGTATCAGATTGTGTTTCCTAGCAAAAGGGCAAAAGTAGGGAGAGTGCACAGAGTAGCAAAGAGGCAAAGGAAGTCTAGTTGGGTGTCATTCTTGAAAAACAGCAGGGAATGCCAAAAGGGATTCTGTGTCCCCATGCAGTGGCTGCCAGGGAAATGCTTCCCATCTGAAAGTGTGGAGTGGAGCTCTAGGGATTGGTGAGGTGGTTGTGGTTGTCACCAGCCATGCCAGAAGAGTCCATGGTGCAACTCATTTGATTTGGCTCAGGGACAGCTGGCAGCTGGCCAGTGCTCAGTCTTGTTTTTTGCCCCTGAAGGTCCTAGTCATTAGCATTACCCACTGAGTGAGTCACACTTGCTATCAGTCAGTAGTTATATTGTGGAGTCACAAGTCCAAATGTTAATGAAATCAAACACACTGAATCACACTGAATCAAACACACTGAATCACACTGAAATCAAACACACTGAATCCTATAAAAGAGGAGTCCCCCTTGATGTTCTCTGTCTTTATATCCTGTTTGTTTCCTTGAGATTGCTTATCACATGTGTTATTTATTAATTCCTTTATTGTACCCCCTCACAATTTCAACTCAATAGCACAGAAGCTTGGTGAGCCCAGTAACCATCCTTTTTTGTTGTTATTAATCCTCACCCGAGGATATTTTTCCATTGATTTTTAGAGAGAATAGAAGGGAGGGGGAGGGACACAGAGAGAGAGAGCAACATCAATGTGAGAGAGACATCGATTGGTTGACTTCTGCATGCACCATGACCAAGGCTGGGGATTGAGCCTGCAACCAAGATATGCACCCTTGACTGGAATCGAACCCAGGATCCTTAAGTCTGCAGGCCGACACTGAGCAAACTGGCTAGGGCAGTCATGTCTTTTTCACTCACAGCACCCAGCAGGAGCCTAACACATTGAGGGTGCTTATTAAATATCAGGTGAATGAGTGCTGTTCCTCATTGCTCCCAAGCCCGTAAAAGGTACAGGGGCTGGGTGAGCAGAGGGGTAAAGAACAGAGCTGTCGGAAGAGAACAGGATTTTCTAACCCTGGAGTTTACATCTCCATTCTAGTTACCTTTCTATTTCCTGCACTGATGGGGTGAAAAGTCCCTGAGTGCCAACTGGGGAGCTTTGTATCATAGGTACATGGGGAATTTGCTTTCTCTTGGATAAACCCTCTTCTCTCTGTGCCCACCTCCCCCCACCTGAAAAAGGGAAGCTCATTTGAAGGTCAAGCATAGAATTATTGAGACCTATTTCTAAACTAGCTCGCTTCCTTTGCCTCTGCTTCTGATTCTCAGAGGAGGAAATTGAGGTCTATATACATGAAATGGTTGGCCCAAGGGCTCAGAATATGCCAGCTGGGATACCTGGGCCTGGAACACATGTCTACTGACTTCAGATCCACTGTGTTTTCTACAGTTCTATCCTGGAGCATCATTATTGATAGTGATGAGTGATGGTGATGATGATGATGATGATGATGATGATGATGATGATGTGTATCTGTGTTAGTGGAAGCAATGTAAATAGGGATGGTAGTCAAAATATCTAACAACCAGTGTGCCATAAGCACCAGGCAGTCAGAATCATGTAAGTCAGAACAGGTCCCACTCCTGGACGTCCTGACTGAATGTAGCTGGGCTTTGATTGGACACTGGATAGCCACCATGGACGACTTGACAAACATCAGGAGAGGCAGTTGGTTAGTTTTGTTTCCTTGCTCCACAGTTCCCAGGGATGGCGAGTCCTCTTGAGAATTGATTGAAAAGTTTGCTTTTGGTGAGCTGGATTAGTTGAAGAACTGGCATTGTGACTTCTGCATATGATTGACTTTTAATGAATTTAGGGCAAGTAATTCATTTCTCTGCATAAGTGTAAAAGGTGTTTTGTTCATATCACTCCTAGGAGTGGATACAAGCTAAATGTGAGAGCTGAAATTAGGAAGGATGTCAGTACATTCCAAGGTCTCCCATTGGGAGGGAAATTTTTGAGACTGATGTTTTGGAAGAGAGTCTTACCCTCTCTTCTCTTCATCTATGTCTTATTTTACCTACAACTATTAGATGGAAACAAGTGAAATTCTATGTGACCATTTTTGACCCACCGAAATGTCAATTTAATATGGTCCCAATATAACATTGGCTGAGTTTCAGTTGTGACTCCAGCTACTGTTCTGGAAAATGGAAAGAGATGGATAGGTTGAACCTCTTTGATTCGTGCTGATTCTTGTTTTCATGAGAGGCAGGGGGGTGCAGTATCAGAGAGATCTGGGTCTAAATTCTGGCTCCATCAAATACTAACTTGGCCCTCTCTGGCCTCTCTATTTTTTTTGCTATGTCTGAGTTTAGGCGACCTAACTACAGTTTCCTAATTCATAAAAGGAACTCAGTAGTTTCCCTTCTTCTATCCTTTCCTTCATCTGACTAGTGGCACAATCTGTGGGGTTTCACAGTCAATTTGTTATAAGATTTATTATAACCTGTGAAAATCAGTTGCATTCAAGTGCATGGAAAACTAGATACATTTTTAAAACTATTCTTCCGGAGATCTTAACTTGAAAAACACACACACAGATTAACAAAGATTGACTCAGTTATTAAAATTCTGTGGCTTTTAATGCCAATTTATTAAGTTACATCTATTAAATACATCAACACATTTCATTCACAGAGATTGGAATTGACACAGTAGTGTCTGAAGACATGGGTTGTGTACCAGTGAAGTACGTATCCAACGACATACAATATGTAGTTCACTTTGGGAGTGTGACGTTTTAACATAAAACATAAAATCAATGAAAGCACATGGGGCTTATCACTAAAACCACACAAACATGTACATTTGTTTAATTTCTACACCCCTGAAACAAAAGCGGGGAAAATTAGACATTTGAATGACTTTAAGAATAAAATCATTTAATTAAGTTAAGCTACTTTATTTACTCAAAACTGTATGTCTCCTTCCTCCTGAATATATGCACCATGAGATGCCTGTCGTGTTCCCTCTTGTCTTGTCTCTCCAGCCTCTTTGTAAGTGCTACTATGTGACTGATGTTAAAAAAAGAAAAAAAAAAGAACTGATTAATTAATGGATGAAATGGAAAGTCTACTGGGCTTGTTGTCAGGAGATATGGATTCTAGTCTCAACACTGCTGTTAGCTACTGTCTGGCATTGGGCTATTTGTAGCATCTTTCTGAGCCTGAAGACATCCTTAAAATGATGTAACTTGGAGCAGATAAACTATACTGATTGCATCAGTTCTAAAACTCCATGACAATCTCTATTGGCCAAGATCTCAGAGTTACTTTGTGTTGGATACTCTCCGAACGAGTGGGAAATGGCATGTACTTCCAGGCTGGAAGCCACTGAACTCCACAAGGCCTCCCAGGTTCTTAATGATCAAATAGAACACACAGAAGTTAATTAAACAATGGCATAGTCATAGATTTTGGGAAAAATTCCCAGATATCATTTGGTTCAATCCCTCCTCCTCCCTCAATGGAAGAAATGGCTTCTATAAAACCCTCGAGCTAAGCCCTTTGCTTGGAATATCTCTAGGGACTGAGAAATCCCTATCTGGGGATAGTCGGTTTGAGATATAAAATTCCTTTGGCTGTGAAGCCATAAATGGAGACCCTGTAACTGCAACTCAGTAGCTCCAGTGCCTTCCTCCAGAGACACGTGGAAGAAGTCTCCTCTTTCCTTCTACATCATCCCATTATCTCCTTCCAATTTCTCCTCCTGTCATTAGAATGAATGCTATTTGCTAAGAGCAGATGGTAACTGGATGGGCCTAGTCTTCTGATTCAGATTCACGAAGATGGTATTCTAGCTCTAGATATGCCATTAACTCCTTGTGTGGCCTGACAAGTAACTTCTGTCTTGGCTGGTATGGTCTTTTCTTCTTAAAGTGGGGTGATGTAAGGGGTTGGGGGCAAACGTGTCTCAGAGCTTGGGAAGTTGTAACTGTGGTTGTTGGAGTGGGGCAGGGCACAGATGTGACTGCTCTGCCCTATACTCTGTCACCACTGGAGCAAAAGGACTCAGGAGTTAACAGTCCACTGCCTTCTCCTCAGGCCCAGCTGCCAATGTGATGTAATAGCTGTTAATATCCAGGCTAGTGACGCACACTTAAAAAAAAATTCTGCTAAAAATGGAAAAACACTTCCAGGACCCTGGGCCCTAAGAGAACAAGAAATCTTAGGGCAAGAGGGTTCTGCATGTGTTTTGCAAGGTGTGGAGTATAAACCACTGTGTCCTGAAGAATTAATCCCCAATGTCACAATCATGGAAACACGACTGGAAACAGACTTGGGAAATACCTTGCAAGGGAACTTTGGCAGCAGGCATGCCTTGTGCACAGGGAGCTGGTTGAACTTTTTAACCCAGAGGAATTATTGACAAGCACAGAGGTGGAATTTCCTCTGGGGTGACATAGCTTAGGTTGAAATGGAGCCAAGGGCTTTGGCATGCCCTATTACTGAACTGAACCAGACACATTTCAGGATGTGAAAGGTACATCTTTTCACATTCTACTGTAGCCTAGTTAAAAGAGTCAGAAATTTTAGTACCTTAAACAATTCTATTCTCTCACATAGCTCTAAACCACGCTAGGTTCTAAATGCTGGTTGACCCCATGCATTTTGATCATGACTCCTGGATTTGCTGAGGGACACCCGCACCTCTGGGTCATCCATAAAGTTCTAGTATTTTCAAGAATGTTGCTGGCCAAACTTCATAATAACCTCTCTCCACATTTGGCTTGATAATGGATGCCACTATAGAAAACATTAACTTTGTCTTCTCCTCTTACTTTTGGAAATCTGTCTTTGGGTAGCTGTTTAAGAAATCACTTAGAGTATACAGAAATCATGTCGTTAATGATCATCCTTCACCAAATGGCACCCATTTTCATAATGAGAAAATATCCATGTGCCTAAAGTTAGCTAATTAATTAGCTAATACAACCAAAATAAATTAACAGACCTACAGACAATGGAAGTACTAAGCAGTTAGAATGAACACATCGGAGACTAAAATAATTTATCTTTGTGTCTCCAGGACGAGTGGGTACTCAGTAAATGTTTGTGGAATTGATTTGAAGTCGGCCTTTTGCGAGACCCTGGACAAGCAAAGCACTTTCCCCCTAAATTAACCATTTTCTGAAGCACCTTCGGAACATTCTGGACCTTCAAATGCTCTCCATTTAGGGGACTATCACATGGTCTTAAGAAGCATCCCCCACTTGATTTTAAAAACTAGGGCACACATATTTGCCAAGGAAATAATGCCTAGGACTCGAGTCCTACTAGAAATGTTTGGCTGGGCCTTTCTGACCAGTAAAAGCTATATCATAGGACATTTAATAAACTCAGTCATGAAAACTTGAGCACAGTACATTCTTCAATAAATGAGCTTAGGGTGGGAGCAAAATAAATATGTGGTACGATCTTTCCAAAACTTCAAGTCTTTTAGGAAGTAGGAAATTCCAATTTCTTGAATAAAATTCCAAATCCACCAGCTGCGCAATGGAACAGTGGGTGGGTTTGAAGACCCTGGGCACAGGGGTCCTTCTAGCAGAGAAGAGGAGTAGGCCACCCTGGCCTCCTCCATGCAAATTCTTGCCCATTCCCCAGGTCACTTGGTACTCTCATGCAGATGCAGACAGAGCATTTTATTTTCTTAATGGAGTGTTAGTTCTGATCGTGGAGCCAGTTGAGAGTCATTGATGAAACATTTGTGATCCACCCATAAATGTTGTACCAGGAGTCAGTTGAGGAAACATTCACTAATCAAGTTGGCTTTATAGTTACTGAGAAACCTCTCCGTTCTGCTTTAAGGAAAGGGTAATTCCTCCATCTGAGATGCCCTTTCTCTGAGGCCATCTGTTGTCTGCCCACCTTCTTTCAGAACTCACTTCCTTCATGAAGACACTTCTGAACCAGGTGGAGGTGCCCACACCCTTGTCCGTGCTCCCACTGAGTCCTGTGCTCACTGTTTTGAGAAGCTGAAGGCTTTGGAGCCTTAACCTCCCAATGGAGAAACAGAATTTTTGTTTAATTATAACTCAACAAACATTGGTCAAGTACTACTGCACCAATCATTGTGCTCAGGAGCCCCATCACACCCCTCTGTCCTCTGTAGTCTCCTGGCAACAAGGGGAAGAGTTGATTTTGGTGCCAGGTTTGCTTCCAGACCCATTGTGAGGTCTCCTCTATAGGGAGCATTTATAATAGAGTCTGAAGTACCATGTCACACTGCCATGCTCTCCTACTTCACAGAATGCTCAAAGTTAACAAATTTCATCCCCATGGACTCATTTGATCCTGGGAAGCAAGTTGGTGGATTCTTGCTTCACAGACAAACCAACAGCCCAAGAGAGCAGAAATACCCCTCCCACCCTTGGCATATTAATGCAGGAAAATGATATAGGGCAGAGGATATGAACCCATTGATGATCAGGAAGGACCTCCTCAATGTCCAGCCTTTCCTCCAGGGAAGAAGTCTTAGCTGAGCTGATTAGCTAATCCCATATTTAAATCCCTTAGATATTTCAAGAGAAAAATACCCATATAACACTCTGCATATAAAGTTGTGAATCAAAATTCAAAGCAGATCTAGGTTAACTTCTCCAGATTTGGAGATTGACCCCCTCCCCCGATCCCCAAGAGAATAAGTCCATTGTCTCCTGGCATCAATCAAGTTTGTTGTACAGTTGGTCTAATTAGCTAGAAATCTGTCTTCAAGTTTCTTGAGTTACCTAATCAGCTGGACAGCTTACATGGTCAGAAACACTCCAGAAATCTTGCATAACACTGTCAAATGATATGTTTTTTAGGACTTGGAGTTAGTCCTTGGATCATGTTGAGACACATTTGACCAGGAGCCATCTAGTGACATTCATATAAATTTTTAGTAGAGTGTGACTTGTTCATAGTGTCTTTTGGGTAAAGATAATGCCCAGAACATAATAGATGCTCAAGAAAACTGTGGTGAATAAATGCTATTGTTGTATTTTTGATATGCACATGGAACTCATACTTGCTTATTTTGACACCTGTGTACAAAATAATGGGAAAGGTAGTTACTTTCATTTGCCATAGATAGCATCATGAAAACCAATTTCTTTTTTTGAGAACATTCATGAAAAAAATATGAAAAATACCAGCTCCTTCCTTCCTTCCTCCCTCCCTCCCTCCCTCCCTCCCTCCCTCCCTCCCTCCCTCCCTCCCTCCCTCCCTCCCTCCCTCCCTTCCTTCCTTCCTTCCTTCCTTCCTTCCTTCCTTCCTTCCTTCCTCTATGTATTTGGGGAAATTGATTAAGGATTTCTCCTCTGAAAGGTTTACACTGTTTTCTAGGGCTTTGGATGTTATTCAAGGCTCCTGAACTGAAGTGATTGCTTCATAATCAAACTGAACAGCCACTGAGCCCACTGGTGACAACTGTGTTGTAGGAAGGTGTAGAAATGTTCTGAGTAAATCATCCATTCATTTGGTAATGAGTGTTCTAATGTTCAGAAATTCACCAATCTTCCAGGCAACCATGGTAATATGTCTGCTTTTTTCTCCCTTTTTCCAATTTGTATTCTCATCAGTAAGGCATATAAAGTGTGGGCTTTGGGCCCTACATTTCATAGCTAAACCATTTTCTCTGTGGAATGCTTCAAGAAAGCCCCTGGTTATAATTACATATGAATGAAGAAAATTAGGAACTAGGAGGAGAGGACCTTTACACAGTGACATCTGCCTTGCCCCTACAGCAGGAAGGCTCCAAAGAAGGTTTTATCTTCTTTTGTGTAGTCCACCAAAGAGACGTCACTGACATTCACCATCAGCTTGTCCCCTTCTTGCAAGGAGAACATGGCTCCTAGATAAATGGGTTGGAACCAGTTGCTGCCTATTTCACACACTGTCTTGGTCCCCATTAGGAGCTGAGTGGGTTCGGGATAGTTCTCCGTTACCTTGGTGATGACCACAATGATGATGTCTGGCTTGTTCACTCGGCTCCCTTTGCTGATTTCATCACATTTGGATGTGATACCTCGGAATGTGATCTGGGAGTAAACAAAGTAGTCTCCCGACTCTGGGATCACCAGGAATTTATTGGTGTAGTTCATCCGGTTCTTGGTGAAGGCCAAGCCAAGTTCATGTTCCCAATCCAGAGCTGGGAACTGATTATTCAAGGGCTGTGTGGAAGTTTGTCTCACAACTGCAGAGACAAGAGAGAGGTTTAATTTGCTTGTGTTGGAACTCATGGACTTTGCAAAATATGTCTCATTGTTTTTAAATTTATTTTTATTGTTGACAGTATTACAGATGTCCCCCATTTCCCCCCCTCTGTCCACCTCCACCTGGCCCCTGCCCTGCCCCAGGCCTTCACTGCACTATTGTCTGTGTCCATGGACGATGCATATATGTATATAAGTTCTTTGGTTAATCTCTTTCCATCACCATCCCCACCCTCCCACCCCACCCCTGTCACCTGCCCTCTGAGTTCTGTCAGTCTGTTCTTTGTCACCCTCTTTTAATACTGCAGTCCAAAAATACATGAAACACAGATAGTAATTAATAAGAAATCTACAAGCAGAGCAAATATTGGAACCAGAAATCCTGGATTTTTTGGAAATGCCTCTCTGATATTGATAGATCCAAACTATAAGCCAATGTAATTGACTTGAGTGGAAAGGATCAGGTCTCTGGGCTCCGTGGGCCCCATTCCAATCCGGACTCTACAACTCTAGGTTATTAATCAACCAAGTAGGTTCCTCCTCTCTGACTCTCAATTTCCTGTGTGTGAATTGGAGATAAAGCTCCCTCATAGTCTTGTTCTGAAGGTCAAGTGAATGAAAGAGACACGGACATTTTTATCTCGATGACTGGATATAACATGATTCAATGCATATTTATTTTCTTTCCCCAAATAAACTAGCATCTTTCATTTCAACAGATTAAAAAATAAACCCATTTTAATTTATTTTTTAATCCTCACCCAAGGACATGTTTTGATTGATTTTTAGAGAGAGAGGAAGGGAGAGAGAGAAACATCAATGTGAGAGAAACCTCCCATATGTGTCCTGACCGGGAATTGAACTTGCCACCTTTTGGTGTATGGAATGATGCTCCAACCAACTGAGCCATCTGGCCAGGTCAAGCCTATTTCATTTTATATATTTTTACATATTCTTATGTTTGCATTATTTATATGTATACATCATGTAGAACACATGATGAATACTTTCATGCAGTATATACCTAGTATAGCAGAAAAAATGAATAGAATCAAACCATATTTCAAATAGGATAATCGGCAATAAACTAATACTTTACAGTGAAAATAAAAACACATTTTAATTTTCTACAGCTACTTTTGAAACCCATAGTAATCACCATTATGTACTGTCAGCCACAGTTTTGGGACTGGTTATATTTAAAGAAGCACTTAGCAACCTTCACACCTGGTGGTTGACCTGAAACCTGGCCCCTGGATTTTCCTAAAACATGTTTCCCATTTCTAACTAGACTATGGTTTCTTTTGCAACTGTGATACATGTTCAGAATGTGTGCAGTCTCCCCTGGCCCCTCTACTACTAGTAAGTGGCCTCTGGAGAGTTCTGTCGCTTCTTTGCAAAATCTTTGCAAGGCACTTTTATTAGTCACCCATGATCATCTCTACTCCTTCTTTGTTGGTGATGCAGTAGATTAAAAAAGAAAAAATTCCTCCCAAATGATACAAAAGCAAAACTCATTTAGTCTCTAGATACATCAGATTCTGTTAAATTGGCATGAAATTAGCTCTGTCAACATAGCAGCAAGTAGGAGTGTGGGTGGGAAGTTTGTTGTAATGGAAACAGTGCAGTTTTGAGAGTCAGCTCATCCTAGTCAAGTCACTGGGGATAAGTGAATTTAGTTGCTCAAGCCCCAGTTTCCCCATATCATTGGGCTAAATAAATCATAGATGTAAAATGCCTACCGCAGTGTCTGAAATGTATTAGAAATTCAGTAGGGCCTAGATTCCTTCACCAATTTCAACTCCCCCAGTCAATATGGCATCTTCATACTCAGTTTTTAGGGTTTTCCTGGCCAGCCTTTTCAATCTCACCCATTCTTATAGGTGAGTGGTAAGTGATGGCAACTTGGCATCTCCCTGATCATAATCCTCATTCAGGACTCCCCACAAACATCTTCCTCTTGAACAGATGTCTTGGGCCCAAGGATATCCCCCTGTGGGTTGCATATTTTTCTTATAGGTCAGGAAGCATATTTTTTATGCTTTTAATTCTAGTTTTTCAATGGGTTTTTAACATTTTTCGGCACTGCTGTGCTTTTTTCTCTCGAGTCATAAAGGTTATATACAACTCCAGGTGTGAGATGCCAGGAATTTCCACACTAGACTTGGGGAACTGGCCATCTGGTGATATTATGAGATTGCTCTTAATCTCTTCATATCAATGGGAATTCTTTGGAAATATCTTTCTGAGTGTGAATGTACAATAACTTCATTTTGCATAGGGCACAGATGGATTCGATATATTGGCAACTCAGGGTCATTCATCTTTGACCAGATTTAGAATTATGAGAGTCTCAGAGTCTGAGGAAAATCAGTTTGGAATGACTGCATGAATGAAAGAGAGAAACAGTAGAGAAAGGAAGAGGGCTGATAGAATCTGAAAGAAAATACCCAATAAACATGAGCCTTTAGATCCCTCAAGGAAGGAAGACATCTGAAAGCCCTCGACTGAGAGGAGGAGTCTGTTACTAACAGGGTGTCATTTCTAGTTTGAAACCATTTGAATGCGTTTTGGTAAACACGCTGAAAGGAATCTCAGGCCCATGGCCTCCTGGGAAGAACACTGCGGTCCAAAAACTGACATCTGCGTTGTGTAGTTGGAAGTCACATCTGCAGTTTTATCCCCCTTGCACACCAACAGGAGAATTACCTGTCAGGTGTGCCCTTGGCTTATCTCCACTAGCTCTGGGAGGTGCATCTATAAAGAAAGGAGAAAATGCTTTGTATGAGTCAGAGGGTGACTGGAGTGAACACAACATTTGGGGAGTTGCATGATGCCTGCAACTGGAGAGAAATATTCTTCTCCAGTTTGGTTCAGTTCCCCTCTTTGGAAGTTTTTAAATTTAAATTAATTTTATTTATTTTTTTGCAGTAACAGGGGAGACTCAGGAGAAAGTCTTAAGCATAAATGAATCTTGGCTTCATGACTTTGGACAAGTTATCTAACCTATCTCAGACTTTGTTTTATCATCTCTAAGATGGGCACATTAATTCCTACCGTGGATGGAGAGTGTTCAGAATGATTCGTAGCATATGATGGGTGCTCAATAAAGCTCACCTTGCGTTTTCTTTCATCCTCCTGCTTCTGTGGGATCAAATTTCTCTTTTGCCTTTTTCATGGTCCTTTTAACTATATCCACTGAGGTATCTAATGGCCTAAGAGAGTGGGGTGGAAACCACTCTGTAGCGATATGACCTTGTCAGGTGCCTTTCCCTTTCTGGTCCTCTGTTTCCCTATCAGCTCTCCAGAAGTCCTCAATTGTTTTGGGTTTTGGAACTGATTATATTGGACAAGTTTGTTTTAACTGCAGTGATAATGATAATATTATTGATGTTAAAAAGGAAAAATCAGTATATCCTTTTGATGTGGTAGGCATTGTTCTACTATCTTTATGGGAATTAACTAATTTAATCTACACAAACCCTGGGGTGAGTACTATCATAACCATTTTTATAAGCCAGTAAAATGAGACAGAGATGGCTGAAATGATTTTCCCAAAGGCCATCAATCCACAGGCCCTGCACTCAGCCATGGCATCATTTTGCCTTCTTAGTGGTTTGGGAGGCCCCTCACTTCTCCTCTAGGTTTGCATCCCCCTGAATCCCCTATATGCTAGAACTACTGGATATGTTCTTGTTCCCCACAAGAAAGGCATTGAATATGAATATACTTACAAGCTCGCTGAGGTGAAGGTCCAAATTCCTGTCCTTTTGGAGTCTGTTGGAAAAGAAAGATATGGTTCAGACCATCTGTGGTCCTTCTGACCCTAATTCCACACAGCTGTCTAAAGCATGGGTGGGATTAAGATGCTGCTGCTACCCCTCCTGGGCATTCTGAGATGAGGGAAATGAGACTGAGAATATTTGATCCATGGGAATCTTGCACCCAAGCTTCCCCCTTTTCTCCTCCAGTACTAATGACCTTTCTCTCTCTTATGCTTGTCTCGAAGGTCAACTTAAAGGTTCTGTCCTGAGAGTTTTTCCTGTTCCATTCTAGGGCACTCCAACATCTTGTCAATGGTTCTATTATTTTAACAAATAATAACACTTACTTCATTTTCTTTTTTATACCACAATTTGGAAATTGAAACTATTTTTAAAAAATTATACCAAAAAAGAAATAATCACTATGTTCTCCTCGTTAGTCTCTTTCTTGTTTCATTGTAATGCATGATGCCTTTTTCATTAAATTAAAAAATATATATATTTTATTGATTTCAGAGAGGAAGAGAGGAGAGAGAGACAGAAGCATCATCAATGAGAAAGAAACATTGATTGGCTGCCTCCTACACACCCCAAATTGGGGATTGAGCCCCCAACTCTGGCATGTGCCCTGACCGGGAATCAAACCCGTGACCTCTTGGTTCATAGGTCGACGCTCAACCACTGAGCCACACCGGCCGGGTCATGATGCCTTTTTCTTCATTGCAATCCCAGTTTGTGAGCCATTTCAGAACCCACACGGTAATGGGAGAATAACTGCTTTGGAGGCAGACTTGGACTTGGATCCCAATTCCACCATTTATTAACAATATATTCTTGAGCAAGAAGACACTTCTCCTCTGAGCTTTGCTGTCCTCATTTGTAAAATGGTAATATTAACATCCATAGTCCTAGATAACTCCCAGGTTTGAGATGAGGATCAACTCATATGAGCAAAATAAACTAACAAAATAGAAACAGACTCATAGATACAGAGAACAGACTGAGAGCTGTCAGAGAGGAATGAGGTTTGGAGCTGGGTGAAAAAGGTGAATGGATTAAGCAAAAAAAAAACACACACCAAAAAAACCCCCACACAACACATACACACACACACACACACACACAAAACCCCCCCAAAAACAAAAATAAAACCCACACAAAAAATCCCCTCAGACACAGACAACACTATGGTGATTACCAGAGGGAAATGGGGGTGTGGGGAAGTAGAAGAGGGTAAAGGGGGGATAAATGGTGACAGTAGGAAACTTGACTTGGGGTGGTGATGTATTATAGAAATGTACACTTGAAATCTATCATTTTATTAACCAATGTCACCCCACTAAATTCAATACATTAAAAAAAAAAAAATGTGTGAGTTAGTGCAAAGAAGACATGGGAATGGAAGGAACCACCATTCACGTGCCGGAATAGAAAGCTCAGGAGCAAAACTAAGCTTTTTGCTTAGGAATAAGATTACCATCTTACATTTTACAATATTTCCAAAGAACCCTCTCTGATATGATTTTGACTCAACCCAGGGCCTTCTGGTTTGGTTTTCGTAATTGCTCAGTCCCCACCAATAGTCATCCTCATGGATACTTTATCAATTTTATATCTTAACACCCTACGTGGGTGTGAATATACACTTGTGAACAAGGAATTGTGTGTTTGTGTATGAGAGAAGACAGCTCCCTTGGTGAGAAAGAGAGTTTTGCACCTGTATATCTAAAGTGTGTTATGGTGTTCTGTCCATGGCTGTTTCTACATGCATATATGTGTGGCCATGTGGGTGTAGCCATGTCATTTCTGAGTCTAGGCCTGTGAGCAGTTCTGTGAGAATGGTGATTCTGTTGGAACCCAGACTGTCAGGCTCTTTTTGCTTCCAAGCCACGTGACCTAGCCTCTATAGGAAGCTCTCTTGAGGACAAAGATCTTGTCTTCGATTGACAAACTGATTTCATGGTCACTCCAGCTCCCTTTTCTCTGCTTCCCAATTCTGTTACTGGTGCCACTACCGCTTTCCCTTAGTTACCAGGCCTAAAATTTGCTTCTTTCTTCTTCCACAAACCTGAACTGTCATTTCTATTTTGCAGTTTTTCTTTCTTGAATCCACTTAAGGCCTCAGCATGCTGCTCGCCTGGATTCTTCCAAGAACCTCCTACCAGGTCTCTCCTGCATCCGTTTTATCCTTTCCCCTAACCCATCTCCTAGCCTGTCTTCAGAGGTCTTTTTCTAAAGCATCACATTATCTTGGCATTTAAAGTTCAAATTTACCATCCCAGTCCCAGAGGTGGGGGAATCAGGGGAAATTACCCCAGACCTGAGTCTTACAGGTCCCACAGGTATTAGTCTGGTGGTAAAAGGTGATAACTATTCCAGACCAGGCCAACGGCTGTGAAAGAGTAAGGAGGCCCAACAGTGCATGGGAGCAGTTGGGAAACTGCAAGGATTTCTGCCACCAGATGAACACATTAGATACATTTGCATAGGGCATGAGTACAGTGTTCTTTGGAAACCTAAGCCAAATTGATGTGACTACTTGTCCAGCATCAGTAACTTTGATGGGATTGGGAGGTGGAGAAGCAGCCTAGAAATGAGCTTATTTTGTAGCCTGTTTCCTTAGTTGCTATTGACAGAGCTGATAAAGAATCAGTTCTTTGGCAAGGCAGAAAACTGAAGGTGGGGTTCTCAAAGAGAACGAGGGAGACTTTGTTGCATCCCCTTGTGCATGGAATGGTACTTTCCCTGACTGGCCTTCTCTGACTCATTCATTCTGCTAAGAAATCTTCTCTGACATCTGCTTATTTTTGACTAAGCAGACTCTCAGCTAAGAGTTTGGAGCATTCCTTTTGGCTCATAGAACCCTTGTTGTTAACATGTATTTGGGATATGAGCACATTTTTCTCTTTGCTCTGCGGGATTTCTATAACTTGGGAACACATTTTATTTTCATACATGGATAGATGTGTGTGCATTTTAGTGGCCTCAGAATGCCACTACATGTCTGGAGGCTGTGATAGAGCCAGCTGGCAGGTGTTGAAGAATACAACATCCCCAGAGTCCCCAAGAAGAACACCAGCTGGGATTCTTTTTCCATGATCAGCACAGAAAGCCTCCCATTGCTGTTTCTCTTAGTAATGACTCTAACATGAGAGGAAGATTATTGCAACAGAAGCAAATGAAGAGGAGATTTGAGAGGAAGAAATGGTAGTTTATTTGGGGAAAGTTTTGTGCATTTGAGTTGGTTGGCTCAATGCCTGCTCTCCAGATGGTTGCTGGCGACACCAAGCCAATAAAATGTCTATTGTCGTCCAAACCTGACTCATCTCCATTGCTTCTGGGTTCCCCTGGGGAACCCAGGAGATGGTGACTCCCGAAGGTCAGTGCATCATTGACTTCCAAATCTGAAGAGACACAGTATTCAAGAGCACCCAAGGAGAATGTGACTTATTTCCCCTTAAAAGCCTTCTCAAACCACTGGCTAGGAACCAGGATCCCATCTTAGTTCCCTTCCTGAACATTTATCACTCTCTAGGGATATTACTTATTTGACTGTTTATTGCTTTTCTCTCTCCAGTAGAAGTCAAGTTGCATGCAGACAAGGACCTGGTCTGTCTGTCTTGCTTACCTGGTCTTATATTCCTGGTGCCTCGGACAGTGCCTGGCACTCTCACTGGATTATCCATGTTGGAAAAATTTGCTGGTGCTCGGGCATCAAAAGGAGAAGCAGAAAAGAGAGCAGAGGATGGAGGAAGGCTCAGCTTCAGTGACTTTAGCCAAAAAAAAAAAAAAAATAGGAAAGAGAACTTTTTGTTTTAGAACACATGCTAAGTTTTGGGTTTTTGTTTAAATTTAAAAACTTTATGTAGTGGTAGGTAGCCAAAATCTTTCAGAACTGGGGCCTCTGTGTGCTTTCATCAGGCTTTGCTTGGAGCATAGCCATGGCTCTAGAAATGTTTGTTGAAAGTTGGGAGCTTTGGTCAGAGTCAGAGCCAGGAAAGGCCGGTATGTCCAGTGTGTATGCCCATGGGCACACACGTTAGTGAGGTAGGGGAAGCCTGCCACCACCACCATTTAGTAGCCTTGGCAAAGCAAGTGGGGCTTTTCACCCCGTAGTCTCCATAGGTCGGAATTTTCACTCTCATTTGGTTTTCTTTCTTTGTTTCTTCTAAAAAGAAATGTTTGTTTTGGTATGTTGATTGATAATCTCTGACTCAAACTAATCATGACCTATTACTATAGGCGTTTTTGGGATTACTCTGATCCTTCAAATAAGATAGAAGGAGGATGGAGGAAAGGAGGAGACTGATATCTAGCAGAGTGCTTAATGGGTGCCAGGCCCCATGGTAGGCATTTATGTTTGTTCCTCATCTAATACTCCACCTGCTCTCAAGGGAGTGTATCACCTTTAAAAAAAAGTTTTTATTGATTTCAGAGAGAGGAAGGGAGAGGGAGAGAGAAAGACACCAATGATGAGAGAGAATCATTGATCATCTGCCCCCTGCATGCCCCCTATTGGGGATGGAGTCCGCAATCTGGGCATATGCTCTGACCGGGAATTGAACCTGGACCTCCTGATTCATTGGTCAATGCTCAACCACTGAGCAACACCAGCCGGGCTGTATCACCTTTTTATAGCCTTTGAAGCCAAAGGTCAAAGAATAAGAGCATATGAGCCTAACCAGCAGTTAAGGACAACAGGGGGGTGGGAGCATGTGTGGGGAGGGGTGTGGGATGGGAATGGGGGGGATGAGGACAAATATATAATACCTTAATCAATAAAGAAATTTTAAAAAAAAGAATAAATGGAGGGTCTGGGTTCTGGACCTTTAGACCCAAGTACAGACCCTGGCACATATCAGGAGCCCTATAAACCTTAGTTGAGCACACACAATGGAAGATCGAACCTGAAGCAAGATGGCCTTTGAGATGATCTTCTTGGCATTTCCCAGCAAAATCCCTCGAGTATATTTTAACTAATGACCTCTTTGGCCTTTCTCCCATGTTTTGTAGTCACTGTATAGTATACTCAAAAACGCAAGAGGTATCCATTGCTTGCCCTCATAAATGCTGCAACTGGAAAGGTCTTAAGTGTTTTATGACCCATAATATCCTCCTAGCACTTCTAGGAGAAATACTAGTACACAGATGTTTGCCTTCTTGTCTCTCTCTCTCTTGCTTATCCCTGTACCTGCACAAGGATAAATCCAACCTAGAAATGTTTTATTCCAAAGCCATTTCATTTCATCATCTGCTAAGGTGTGCCGGGCTGGGCTTTAATTTACAGGCAACATTCAGAGCAGTGCAGAGCAAAGAACATGGTGTTTGCAACAGAGCAAATGTGGAAATCCCAGGTCTCTTATTTCCTGGTGGTCTGACTTTGGCATCTCACCTAACCTCTGTTTCCTCGTCTGATAGAGCAGACAATGGTTCCCCCTCCCAGGACTGTGGTGATGGCTAAGAAAGACCATACACGGAAAGTGGATATCCGATTCGTTTCCTTCTTTCTTTGGGCTCAATAAATGCTTGTGGCATATGTTGTTGGTTCTGTAGAGCTTCCCTTGGGTTTCATCATTTTAGTGGTAAACAGAAGCCACTCTGTCTCTTTATGACCGTGGTGGATTGGGATCCTCTGGAGCTCTGGAAGGCTTCCTCCTGCTCCCAACAGGAAAGGCTTCCTCAGTCCACAGTTTGCTCCTGGACGTCTGCCCTCTCAGAATGCAAGGGGTTGAGGGAATGGGATGTACTCCCCATGCATTTCAAAACCTAAGCTAGTTGCAGCTGTCAGCCGTGCGGCCTCATTAAAGAGCCCAGGTGGAGAGACGACTTCTCATGGCCATTGTCCTGCTGCAGGCGGGCAGTGTGTGATTTGTCAGGTGTGACTGTTGGGCATTTACTGATGTGTGTGTTGACTTCAACAGATGAACAAATGGGTCCTAGAATCAATCCCCAGCTAGGAGCTGCCACGGGTATTTGGGATTCACACCCACAGCTCGCTCGCCCTTCCTTCCCTTGCACTTGCCCAGACAGCCTCCACAGCCTAGGGTTTCTCTGCCCTTTGCCCACAGCCTGACCTTTGGAGTGGGTTGGGCTTCTCTTCCGGATACGCCAGGACCTCCTGAAGCTATAGTAGGACAACTGAATGCAATTTACAAAACACTTTTATCTCAACTCTTTGTTTCCTCTAGACAACACAGAAAGGGGATTATTTTGACTGTGCTCACGCCAGCAGAGATAAAAGGGCTCACCCAAGGTGGAGCGGGTAGGGAAATAATGTCTGTTGAGCATCTTTATGGCAGTTGCTTTTTGGATATCTCCTTGCAGAATTCTCACACAGTGCTATGAAGATAGCATGTTAACCTTCCCATTTATAGACAGAGAGTGTAAGGCTTAGAGAGCTCAGGTGCCTTGTGCATCCCTCCATCCTTCCATCTATTCAACAAACAGTTAATGAGTAACTTCTGTGTGCCAGGTGCAGCTAGGTGCTCTCCAGAGGAAAGAGAATAGCATTTATTGAGCACTTACTATGTGACGGGTCACTTTTCAGGTGTCATTGGTAAAAACTTCTGGCCACATCAGAAGGTATAATTTGTTGGGCATATATCCAGAGGCCAACTAGCATAGTGTTTAGGAGGAATGTGTATGGTACAGTTGAATCCCAATGTCACACTCTAATTGTGTGACTGGACACATGGCCTAATGTTTCTAAGCCTCAGTTTCATCATCTCTAAAATGGAGATAATAGTAGAACTTCCCTCATTGTGTGACTACAAGGACTGACTGAAATGATGCATGTAGTAATACCAGCAAACTTGCATTGCATGTGTTTATACCAGACACCATGCTAAGAACTTTATAGATGTGATCTCATTTGTTCTTCTCAAAACCCTAAATATGAAAAAGCTTAGAATGGAGTCTGGTGTATAATACATTACACAAGACAACTGTCATGTGGTGAAGCCATGGCTTTCCCTCAAGTCCGTGTCACTCTGAAGCCTGAGCTGGCATACTATGGGGTCCTGTTCTGGGACATGTATGTGTGGGAGGGAATAGGGGGGGCAAGGAACAAGGGCCAAGAGCCTTGCAGGGATTTTCAGGAAGGCAAGGAATTGAGATTGGAGGAAACCAAGGAGGACATGGGGGAGAGTTTATGCAGATCTTTCTACAAGTGGAACCTGGAAGGGAAGGACGGAGATAGGGTGCTGGTAGGGAAATAATGTCTGTTGAGCATTTTTATGGCAGTTGCTTTTTGGATATCTCTTTGCAGAAGCAACCCTGGGAAGCAATGCCTTGTATGGCATCCCTAACAACTCATTGCCCAGTGCTAAGTACCCACTTTGTGGCAGGCTCAGGCTGAGCATGTGAGGTGCATTCTGCCATGTCTGGGGCATGGTGTTTGGAGAGGACAGAGGCCTGGCCTGTGGACCTATCCTGAGGACTGTGGAAGCCATTAAGGACCTAAAGAAGGCCCAAACCATGGTCAAGCGCACCTGGGTCAAGAATAGATTGGAGTGTAGGTTGAGGATGCAAGACCAGGGTAGAGAAGGAGGCATGAAGATAGCTCACAAATGCAGAGACTAAGAGCAACCCTCCAAGGCCCATACCTGCTCTGTGACCCGGTGATGGTAGATTCCAGAACAGGTGGACAAGTTGTTCTCTATGATGTAATTTCCATGAACAGGGAAATTCCCTAGTTACCACTTACTAATCCCCCACCTTCTGCCAGTCACTATATTTCTAATTATTCCCATTTCATACATAAAGAAGCTGAGGCCCCAGAAAGGTTAGGTACTATGGCTCAGAAGTGGCGAGGTTGTAATTCAAACTGGGTTTGAACTTCTGACCCATTATTTTTCTAAGATGCAAATCTACCTGACGTTGTCCAGGAGTCTAAATATCGTAAAATATTATGCTGTCTATTTTTTTTATAGGTAACAGACATTTTGTACATTGGGTATATGTTTAAAAATGTATCTGTCTTTCCCTTGTCGCCCAGCCACCAGCTCCATCTCCTGGACAAGAGCAAAGTCACCAGTCTCTTTTGTCCTCTTCTGGGACAGTCTGTACATTTATGGACACATTCATATATGTGAATATGTGAATATGTATTACTTTCTTAGAAAATGAAGTGCTCTGTACTCTATATGCTCTTTTGTCCTTTGCTTTCCCCCCTTAACGTTGTATCTTAGAGAAATTTTCCATTCTTACATGTGGAAATGCCTCACTGAAAAAAAAAAAAAGATCATTGCAGTTGCAGGTTTCATAGCATGGCAGGACCATGATTTATTTAATCGATATTTTATTTATGGGCAAATCACCTAAAGGCATTTATCCCAAACCTTTTCACACCTAATTTTGATTTCTGCTCTGCAACTTACCTAGTAATGAGTTTGTCATATTGAATCTTTCCTTACACAATCAACCCCAGAAGGAAGAGTGTGTGTGTGTGTGTGTGTGTGTGTGTGTGTGTGTATATGACTGTTTTTGTTGCTGTTAATAAAAACTCAGAACATTTCTACAGTTGCTGTTCTTTTCAATGTCTGATCTGAGGACTTAGCAAGAATAGAGTCAGTCCTATTTGCTGGTGGAATGAAGCCAAGCGACTGTAGAAATAGAATCTAATTTCGGCTCTGTCCCCCCTGACATATTCTATGATGCTGAACTTTTCTTTCCCATCTCTGATCCTTGATTTCCTCAATTGTAAAACAAGGAGATAGGACTAGATCAAGGGTCAGCAAGCTTTCCTATAAAGGGCCACACAGTATATTAACTTGGTAGGTGATAATCACTGTCACGATTACCCAACTCTATTGTTGTGGCTTGAGAACAGCCACAGACAGTGTGTAAGTGAATGGGCATGGCTGTGTTCCAATAAAACTTTATTTACAAAAATAGAAAATGGGTGAGATTTGGCCTGTGGGTCATAGTTGCTGACCCCAGGACTAAGGGCATTTCCATTTCTTAGTTTCTATCTATGGATCTGTGAAGAGCTTTCCTCTTTTACTTAGGCGAAGGAAGGGGACAAACCCCCACCCAGTGCCCACATTGCTAGGCACTCACCGGGGCCTTATGGAGATCACTTGGAATCCTCCTAGCACTTCTGTTGGGTAGGTAATGTGGGAAAACGGAAACTCAGAGTGGTTGTGTACTTTGCTCACTCTCCTCCTTTGGAGCCCCTTTGAGCCTCCTCTTCTCCAGGTTAGATTAGAAAAGATTCTTAGCAATGCCAATCTCCTGTGGTTGTTCCAAGGATGGACAGAGGAGGTGTCTTAGAGCAGTTCTGGTAGAGGGAGCAGCCAAGTAAAGAGAGGGAACAGAAGAACACTTGGAATGCTGGCAACAGAGGAAGGCAGGGTGGCTGGAGGCCAGTAATGGGCAGGGGAGAGAAGAGAGAGGGTACTGGATGAGGCCACAGAGGCAGGCCCATGACACAGTCCAGTGAAAGTTCTCAAATAATCATTTTGGCTCCTGTGTGGAGAATCAAGCCCTGGCTTGTCTTTATAGAATTTGTTTTACACAGTGATCCATTCATTCATTTGTAAAAGGGGTGGAAGGAAAGTGCTTTCCATGATCACAAAGCTTGATTGTGAGTGGAGAGGGAGGCAACCTGGAAACCATGAAGACCTAGAGTTGCCAACTGAGACCTAGCTTGGTCCCCTCCCAGCTTTGTGACCTTGGGCGCTCACATCGACTCTCCCACTTCAAGTTCCTCATCTGCCAAATGTGACTGCTCACCCCCTCACTGCATTTCTGGGTTGCTGTGAGTGTTCAATGGGATCATCTTTGTGAGAGCTCTCTGCAAATGTGAAGTGGGAGTTAATATCATGTTATTATTATTGTTGTTATTATCATTGGCTTATCCTATGCTGCTGGGCTTGCTCATCAGGGCTGTGAATGTATTGGAAGGACTGGGTGACCCTCCTCTCTTACTCTTCCTGTGTTAGAGTTGATTGCCTAAGGCCTGGAGCATTATAAAACCTTTGAAGATCAGGTAGCCCCCCCCCCCCCCCCCGCCCTTTTTTTTTTCTCTCTCTCAATGACCTGGGAGCTGTATCTTTGAAATGTGAGGGGCAGCCTGACACAGTGGAGGGGGCCATGGAGCTGGGGGTCAGATGGTCTGGTTTGTAGCTGTAGGCTTTACAACCTTGTTACCTCCAATGGCCTGTTTTGTCTGACGTGCGTTTATCTTTAAATGGAGTCTGTGTCCTGGACCTCAGGAATAGCATTCTAGCCACTGGCTTCCTTCCCCTCTCCAGATGCCCTTCCGTGAACCACCTCTTCCTCTAAGGCTGGGCTAGGAGAACATCTGGAATTCCAGAGCACATAGTCTATTTCCTTGTCACGCATCAGGCTCGGAGCTCCTTAAGGCCAAGATCAAGTTTTCTTGGTGTTTGTCTGGTGCCTGGCATAGAGTGACAATCATATTGCAGTAACTGCATGAGTGTAGTTCTCCCCGTTGTCAAAGTACAAACGGTTCCTGCACATGCCTTCCTTATTAGTGCTGTTGAAGTAAGGGTATTAGTATCCTCTTTTGGTAGAAAAGGAAACAGGCTAGGAGCAATGAAGTCACATGCCTATTTCACACAGCCAGAGGTGACTGAGCTGGCAATCAAACTCAGGTTTCTAAGAGCCATGACATTTCACTGCTACGTCCATGCCCACCTAAGTTGGCTCAGTGACCTGGTTTTCCCTTCTTGAATCCCATCTATTTTTTTTAAAGGCAAATATCCTTTTATTTATGTTAAACTGAATATCAATTATTGTTCCCTAGGCAACCACCTCTTGCTTATACCTACAAGTTAATTTCATGTTAATAAAACACAGATGGGTCCCATCTTCTTTAGTCTTCTCTGAGCTTGTTATTGTCTGTTAGCCACTCTGAATCCACCCTTCTTGGACCTCCCTGTGCCCTTCGAGGCTGACCTCAGGACACACTTGCCAGCTAGGAGCAGAGTGGCCCGAGTTTCTCTCCCTCTTCCTCTTCCCTCCCTGCTGTTGGCAGACTTCTGGCTCCCTTTTACCCATACTGCAGGCAGGCCCCTCCTTCACGTTGCGTTCCCCTAAATCTTCTTCCTCCTTTTGCCCCTTCAGGCCAAGGTTTGGGGACCCGCCTCCCTCTGTTGCTAATCCCCAAGATGCTTCCAATCCTGGAGGCTTCCTTTAATCCGTCTGCATCACAGCACGTAGACCCTTCTTTGAACCCATTTTCAGTTCTTTAAACATTCTTCTTTAAACTCTTTTCTTTGAGTGGGCCAGCTGTTTCTTATCAGGACCCCAATTGCTGTGTGTGCACAGCCTCACCCCTATTTCCCTTCATCTTTCTTCTGACACACCAAGAGTTACATCTCCTGGCCAAACCACAGCTCCAAGTGTCCTCACATGGTCAGTCTCCAAGGAGATTGGTTTAACTGTAATGGAACGTAGTTTTAGCCTTTTCTTCTCTTGCATACCTACACTAGGGCAGACATTGGTGTTTGTCTGGTGCCTGGCATAGAGTGACAATCATATTGCAGTAACTGCATGAGTATAGTTCTCCCCGTTGTCAAAGTACAAATGGTTCCTGCACATGCCTTCCTTATTAGTGCTGTTGAAGTAAGGGTATTAGTATCCTCTTTTGGTAGAAAAGGAAACAGGCTAGGAGCAATGAAGTCACATGCCTATTTCACACAGCCAGAGGTGACTGAGCTGGCAATCAAACTCAGGTTTCTAAGAGCTTCTTGTCTAGCCACAGCTCCCATCTCAAAACTTTCTTCCTGACGAGGCAAGCCACTGGCCCCATCTGGACTGTGGCATTCCACCCGATGGCCTTCTAGATCAACAGAGGTGTTTTCTGGCTTCTGCCAACAGACTTTGTTTTGGCAGAGGGAGTGTTTCTCTTCAGAAGGCGAGAGAGCGTAGGCTACTGGAGTCACTCAGTGCCTCCAAAACAACAGCCTCTTTCTGGATAAAGATGGACAGCATCCCAGAGTGTCAAGTGGACGCTGTAGTTTGGCTTCCCAGGAAACAGCACCATGGTGATCTTGGGGTCACACCCTGACCTCTCATGCCCTGCAGTGCTCCTCTAACATAAACAGCATTTCCGGTTGGCTTGCCTATGTCTACATTTTCTGAATGATGGCACGTGGCCTTGGATGCTGCCGCCTGAATCAGGCACAGTCTGTTTGCTGACCCTGGTGGGTGGTGAAAGTTACACCATAGCCATGGCTTGCTCTCTGTGTGTCTGCTTTGAAGTTGGCCAGCATTGCTTGGAAACCAGTTAAACCAATTGAAAAGCTTATGAAATGTAACACTTGAGACTGAAATTAAACCAGTCACCCACAGGTTATGCAAGAGCATTGTTAAAAAGGGGCATTACTTGAAAGGCACATTCTTCAGGCTTTAAGGTTTTTGATGTTCCTAGGTCAGAACTATAAGTTTCTGCCTTGACACCTGTATCCTCTCATTGTTCTCCGTAGACCCTCTATATATTTTTGAGTAAGGTCCCCCTAAACCCCTTCCCTCCCCCAGCAAGACTGAATGATAGACAATCTGGCAAGCAGTTATTTCTGGAACATTGAAAAAGAATTGTACTGAAGCCAAGTAAGGGGATTGATTATATAAATTATAGCACATACATATATAGTAATATAATACAACCATCTATATCCTCATGCTGCTGTGAATTTATTAACAATAAATTTAATTATAACATATTAAGATACTCAAAACAATTCCATTAAAAGGTAGAAATTATGTATCCCCAAATGTTAAACATTTTAGAGTGGTTACCTCTATGAGGTTATGGGTAATGATAATTATCTTCTTTTCCTAATCTGTACTTTCTAACTTTTTTTAATGACCATGTGTTAGTTATGCAATTTAAAGAGTATGTTGTATTCTTTTCAAAGAAAAGGAACATTCCCTACTTATCAGTGCACTGCGGTTATAATTATCTAGAAATATGTGGCTTGAGGTTGTTCCCACACAAACATAAAAAGGGACAATTCATTCCCTGGAAATATTAAGAACAAACACCCCTCCACCCCTCCCTCACATTCTGCATTTCCTTTGCATGCTGAGGCAAGGGAGGGGAGGAGGGTGATGGATCAGGGAGCCCTGCGCAGGGCTTCCTCAGCTTGCAGATGTATCCACACTGACCAGGGCTGTACAGGCTAAACTGCCTGCAGGGGTCTGCTGATCCCCAGGGCAGCTCCAAGTCGTGCTTACCTGGAACACGCAGGCCTCTCCTTGGGTTCTGAGCTGGCCAACAAGCAGGTAGGCAGTGAGTCCTGCCAGGATGGGGAGTGACACCAGGCAACAGGTGAGAACCCAGCCAGAGCTGCTGGCCCTGGCTGCCAGCCCGGCTCTGGCCTTTGGCCTGCAGCTGTCATCCTCCGGCAGCATTTCCAAGCTGGCTGTTTTCCCAAAGCCCAGCCCCAGGTCCTCTGCCATGCTCTGGCTGGTCCCAGAGACAAAGCTGACTCCTCTTGTGCAGGGAGACCTCCCCATTAAATAGAAGACCAGCGCTCACAGTGGGTGAATCAATCACTGCCTACTCCTCCCCCTGGCCTCTCCTCTCCCCTCCACAGCACACTGCGCCCCGCCCTGTTAGGGAATGCACCGCCTACAACAGAAACCAAAGTTTGGTTTAAGAAAAAAAAAAAAAGAAGAAGAAGAAGAAAGCTTCCCAAACATATTTATATACGGTGTGCTCATGTGCTCCTTCCTTCGCTTACAGAAGGAAGTCAGGAAAGTCCCTGGAGGAGGAGAAAAATAATTCATCAAGTCAGTGGGTGGGGCACATTACAATATACCTGTTTCTGTGGTGGAGGCCTGCCAGCTATGCTAGTCTGAAGGTGCTTCTGCTGGAAGTGAAAGTGAGGGATGTGGAGGTGTGGGCGTGGCTTGCAGACTGGGAAATGGAAATCAGGTTTGCATCACCACTGGGCAAAGTGCTGCCAAGCCCTTCATCTGTTTTGAGCTTCATAGGAGCCCATTCCCATTTTGCAGATGAGAATACCGCAGTTCTGGAAGGTAAAGGCACGTGTCCTAGGTTATCCCGGGATTCAGGCAGAGGCGTGTGGAAGATGATCTAGTTCTTCTTCTTCTTTTTTTAAAATAATCATAGTTTCCATGTTTATTTTTTTAAAATATATTTTTAATTTATTTCAGAGAGGAAGGGGGAGAGGGAGAGGGAGAGGGAGAGGAGGAGGGAGAGGGAGAGGGAGAGGGAGAGGGAGAGAGAGAGAGAGAGAGAGAGAGAGAGAAATGGAAATGGAAATGGAAATGGAAACATCAGTGATGAAGGAGAATCATTGATTGGCTGCCTCTTGCATGTACCCCACTGGGGATTGAGCCCGCAACCCAGGCATATGCCCTGACCAGGAATCGAACCCATGACCTCCTGGTTCACAGGTCGATGCTCAACCACTGAGCCATGCTGGTCGGGCAATCTAGTTCTTCTAAATCATGCTTTGGGGTTCTTGCCTCTAGCACACAACTCCCTGGGAAAGGAAAGTGTATTTCTAGTCTGCGTTGACCAATTGTCTAAGCAAAGAATATGAGGTCACATAATTGATTGTCTGTGAGGAGAGGACATTGACTTCTACTCAGCTGATTGAGCACCAGTGATAGGCCTTGCCCAGAGTTGAGTGTATATAGGGGCCACAACATGTAATCAAGGTTAGCATTTATTAAACTTTGCTTTGTACACCAGAGCAGCTGGCTCAAAGTGCACTGCGAGGAACAGCAGCTTGGGAAAGTAGTAAGAGATGTGAGTACAGTGTATCAGTGAAATGATTCAATCCTGAGATAACCTTTTGATGTAATAATGTTATTATTCCCATTTTGACAGTTAAGGAAATTGAAGCGTAGAGGGTAAGCAGCAAAGCCTGGATTGGGTTCCGGGCAGGCTGACTCCACAGCTCCTAACCATTACACTACACTGTACTTACTGCTATATAGTGCACGCACAGGGACACCTGCACCTGTTCTACCCAGGAGGGGTCCCCCCTTCCATCTGCAGGAGGGGGAGGCTTCCTGGAGAAAGAGGTGGTGCTGGAATTAGACCTTGAAGCTTAGGGTGGTGGATATTGGAGAAGATTAGGGATTCTCTGCAAAAAAAAAAAAAAAAAAAAAAAAAAGGATGCAGAAAGAGGAAAGCTTAAGGATATCCTGTGGCATTTGGTGGAAACCAGTTAGGCTAGCACCTCCATTCAATTGCTTCTTCTATTTATCTCACAGCCTAACTCATTTAGGCTATTTGGAATGGCCTTTTATGACCTGGTACCTGCCCACCATCACCCCTTCCTGATGTCCAGCATCATCTCTTTCTACTTTCCCAAGCTGCTGTTCCCCGCAGTGCACTATGGGCCAGCTGCTCTGTTGCACATGCTGTTTCCTCCACTGTGAAAGCTTCCAGTCCTTTCTCTTCATATCACCACATGTCCCTATTTTTTAACTTCATGTAAAAAACTTTCCTGCTTCTTCTGGCCTCCAAGCTTGGGTGAGATGCTCCTCCAAGCTTGGGTGAGATGCTCATTTATATTCTTATCCTATCATTGAATATTTCGTACTAGACTGTAATTGACTATTTTCTCATGACCCCCATTAAACCATCAAATCTAAGAGGGCAAGTATTAGATTATATCCCTTCCCTGTGGCTGTAGCACCTACATAGCAACTGCCAAATAGTGGACTCTTATCCAACATCTATGGAAGTAAGCATCTAACATATTTTCAAAGAATCCCATTAAATAATGATTCTTATGTCCCTTGGTTGTCCATTATTGGTTAACAAGTAGAGTAAGAAACTTTTCCTTGAGATGAAACTAAATTTTTGTTGTTGTAACTTTTAAGTACATAATCACACGTAATAACTGATCATCTTGAGGAGATTTACAAATGTGTTCTTAGCCTTGTAGTTCTTATTTAGAAAGTTGGTGTGGTTGAACAAACCAGGGTCTTAAAAGTGGTAAATGTATGGGCTCAAATGATGTGTTTTGTATTATCATCCATAATATAAAAAGACCTTGAAAGGTGGTGAATGCTAAAACACCAAATTGGGCATCTGGAGAGCTGGGTTTTAGTTCCTCTATTCTGTGAGCCTGAGAATTCTAGCAGGCTGCCCCTGCCCTAACATATCTGGCTATTGCTAATCATGGGAACTACGCTTAATAGAATTCTGTTTAAAGTCAGTGTCACTGGATTCTGAATTTGTGCCTGGGGAATATCCTTTGGGAAGAGAATAAGTTTTAGGTCATGGACCTAGAGACGTAGCTTTGAGATAATTGTAGATTTACATGTAGTTGTAAGAAATAGTACATTACTCAGTTTTTCCCAAAAGTAACTTCTTACATAAGTATAGTATAATGTCACAACCAAAAAATTGACATTGATGTTGATATTCAGATTCCAACACTTTTATATGCACTCGTGTGTGTGTGTGTGTGTGTATGTGTGTGTGTGTGTGTGTGTGTGTGTGTATATATATATATATATATATATATATATATATTTATATATATATATTTAGTTAGTTCTGTGCAGTTTATCACATGTGTAGGTTCCTGAGACAATCACCCATGTTAAGGTACAGAAAAGCTCCATCATAAGTATTCCTCAATCTACGTTATACAGTCACAGCTACCACCCTCCATCTCCTCCTCCCTTAACCCCTGGTAACCACTAATCTGCTCTCTAATTGGATAAATATTATTTTACAAGTGTTATATAGATGGAACCATGCAGTCTGTATCCTTTTGAGATTGGCTTTTCCCCCACTAAGCATAGATTCCTTGAAGTTCATCCAAAATTATTGCATGACCAATGGACCACAGTTTGTTTAACTAGTCACCCATTGAAGGACATTTGGGTTATTTCCAGTTTTGAGCTATTGTAAATAAAGCTGCTATGAATATGGTGTACAGTTTTGTTTTATTTGTTTTTTTTTTATTATTGTTGTTTTGTTAATCTTCACCCAAGGATATTTTTTTCCATTGACTTTTAGAGAGAGTGGAAAGAAGAGAGGAAGGGAGGGAGGGGGAGAGAGAGAGACAAAGAGAGAGACAAAGATAGAGAGAAACATTGATGTGAGAGACACATTGATTTGTTGCCTCACACAAGCACCCTGGCTGGGGATCTAAACTGCAATCCAGGTATGTGCCCTTGACTAGGAATCGAACCTAAGACCCTTTGGTGTGCAGGCCGACGCTCCAACCACTAATCCACACTGACCAGTGCTGTACAGGTTTTTGTTTGAACAGGTCTTCCTTTCTCTGGGGTAAAAACCCCAAGAGTGAAATTGCTGGGTCATATGGGGGCACCTGTTTAGTTTTATAGGCAACCGCCACATCTTTATCCAGAGTGGTTGTATCATGGCACTCCCCACCAGCAACGTGTGAAAGAGCCAGCATCCTCTCTGTGTCCTCTCTCTAGTATTGGTGTTATGCCTATTTCTTTTATTCTGGCCATTTTGGTAGGTGGATAGTGATATCTAACTGTGGCTTCAATTTGCATTTCCCTAATGGCTAACAGTGTTGGACATCTTTTCATGCACTTATTGCCATCTGTATAACATCTCTGGTGACACAGACATCTGCTATTTTGACTGCTACAAGGTACTTCTCACTGCCTTCTTGATTCTCAGTGGATTGCAAGGTGAAATTACCGTACTTTCCGGCGTATAAGACGACTGGGCGTATAAGACGACCCCCAACTTTTCCAGTTAAAACATAGAGTTTAGGATATACCTGCCCTATAAGATGACACCCGGTGTATAAGACGACCCCCGACTTTTGAGAAGATTTTCCTGGGTTAAAAAGTCGTCTTATATGCCGGAAAATACAGTATATAGCTTACAGATAAATGATGAGTTACTGCACTTGAGTGTTAATTTTATGCAAGAGAGGGTTCTGGGCAGTAGGTGATAAAGCAGTGAAGATAACAGACAAAAAATATCCACTTTCATGAAGCTTATATTCTAGTGGGGGAGATGACCGGTAAATAAAATAAGTCAAATTTATAGTATATTAGGTGGTCTTAGTGCTTTAGGGGAAAAAACAAATAAACAAACACAGAAAAGGGAGATTGGCAGTTAACCTTAGTTGTAATTTAAAATGGGATGGTCAGGAAAGGCCACCTTTTCAGAGAGGAGACATTTGAGTAAAGACCTGAAGTGAGGTAAGCCTGTGGGTGTCTGGTAGGAGACTATTCCTGGCCTTGAATCAGCTGTGTTCTAGGAGCATCAGGGCGGCTGGGATGGCCAAGGAGTGAGGAGGAGGAGAGTGGGGCTGATGAGGTCAAACAGCATTGCAGGAGGCTGACCATGAAGGGCCTGGAGGCATAGGTAGGACTTGGCTCCTCCTTCAGGGAGATGGGGAGTCTCTGGACAGTGCAGGACAGAAGGGTGGTAAGTTCTGATTTCACTTCAAAAGGATCATCCTGGCTGCTTTGCTCGGAGAAGGGTGGAATCAGGGAGACCACTGCAGTTGTCCAGGCGAGGCATGATGGTGGATTGGATAGGGTGGTGGTGACAGCGAAGGTCACAAAAAATGGTCAAATTCTGGATATTTTTTGATATAGAGCAGACATTATTTTTAATCAAGCTGGATGTGAGGTGAGAGAGGTAGCAAAATGTCTGGATCCAAGGATTTTGGTTGGAGTATTAGAAGGGTAGAGTTGCTATTAGGACGCACAGGTATGGAAGCTTGAGAGCTCAGGTCAAGACATGCACCCTTTACGTTAACCCTTAGGTAACCAAGTGGGGATGACATGCTGCAGAGGCAGTGGATGATGAGTCTGGGGTCCCAGGGAGAGGCGTGAATGGAATATTAATTTGAGAATCTCTGACACAGCAGTTATCACAAAGTACTCCAAAGTGAAGGCTCCTCTTGATCACAGGTCCTCAATTCTTTGATCCCAAATCCTTGCGGCCATGTTTAAGAAAAGTATTAAGTTGAGCCATAAGAAATTGCCATTATCTGGTCATTTTTTTGACCTACAGTAATAAATTCACATGGTTCACCCTAATATACTCTGTATGCCTATCCTATCTAATAAAATAGTAATATGCAAATTGACAGTAACTCTGCTACACCCACCAGCCACACCCAACAGCCAGTCAGGAGCAAATATGCAAATAAACCCAAGCCAGATGGCTGCAGCCACATAGAGCAGGAGGGAGGCTTGGGTTTCCCCGGCAATGGAGGAAGCCAAGCTTTCCATCTGCCCTTGCTGGCCTAGGCCTCCACTCAATGCTACAAAGTTTCAATGATAGAAGATAAATAAATCCCAACAAAAATGGCGGCAGCCATGGAGCTGGAGAGAGCAGGAGGCTAGGGTTGCCCCCGGCGATGGAGGAAGCCAAGCTTCTGCAGCCCTGGCTGGCCTAGGCCTCCAGTCCAGGCTACAAAGTTTCAGTTGTAGAAGATAAATCCCAGATACCAGGGCCTCTGCTTGGGTCGCCAGGGGGCATGGCCGGCCTGCAAACCACCACAGGCCCCTCACCCAGGCCGCCCCATCCCCCAAGGGAACCCCCACCCTGAACCGGAACACCCTTCAGGGCAAACCAGCTGCCCCCAACCCATGCACCAGGCCTCTATCCTATCTAATAAAAGAGTAATATGCAGACTGACCATCACTCCAACACACAGATGGCTGCCCCCATGTGGTCAAAGATGGCTGCCCCCATGTGGACACAAGATGGCCGCCACAAGATGGCCAGCAGGGGAGGGCAGTTGGGAGGGACCAGGCCTACGAGAGAGGGCAGTTGTGGGCGATCAGGCCAGCAGGGGAGGGCAGTTGGGGGCGATCAAGCCTGCATGGGAGGGCAGTTAGGGGTGACCAGACTGGCAGAGGAGGGAAGTTGGTTGATGCCTAACTGCTCCCCTGCCATCCTGTTTGCCCCTAACTGCCCTCCCCTGCAGGCCTGGTCACCTCTAACTGCCCTCCCCTGCAGGCCTGGTTCCTCCCAACTGCTCTTCCCTGCAGGCCTGGGTCCCCCCCCCCCGGGCCTGCAGGGAAGGGCAGTTGGGGGGGGGGGGACCCAGGCCTGCATGGGAGAGCAGTTGGGAGGAACCAGGCCTGCAGGGGAGGGCAGTTAGGGGCAAACAGGATGGCAGGGGAGCAGTTAGGCATCAATCAGGCTGGCAGGGGAGTGGGTAGGGGGTGATCAGGCTGGCAGGCAGAAGCAGTTAGGGGCAATCAGGAAGGCAGGCAGGCGAGCAGTTGGGAGCCAGCATTCCTGGATTGTGAGAGGGATGTCCCACTGCCCGTTTAGGCCCAATCCCACCATGATCGGGCCTTAACGGGCAGTCGGACATCCCTTGAGGCATCCCAGATTGGAGAGGGTGCAGGCTGGGCTGAGGGACACCCCTCCTCCCCCTGTTCATGAATTTCGTGCACCAAGCCTCTAGTATATTACATAATACTCTCTGTGGAGTCTGGAACAGCACCCTGTCATCAAACACAGAAATATTTCTGCAGCCCAGCATACTCATATTGAGTGGGATAGATGAAGACAACACACACACACACACACACACACACACACACACACACACACACACACACGTGTGCGTGCATGCGCACAAACTTATGCACACATGCCCTTTCAGGTCAGCTTTTGTTGCTAAATGCGTCCTAACAGCTTTCAGATTTTTTAGAGCTTTTTGGATGTTGGACTGTAGACTTGTGTTATCATCATTGTTATTGTTGTTGTTTGACCGTTTGTGGGGGCATCCAGAGAGTTGAAATAGGCCAGGGAGTGGAAGCTACTAAGAGGCACATTTCAGCTTGGATTTAAAACTATGTCAATGCTATTCAAGGACACATCATGCCTCTTCCAAAGGTGGGAGCTCTTTGTCCCAGGAGTGAACTCAGGATGGGAACAGCCACTTATTGGGGATATTTTGGAGGAAATTCAATTCAAATTCAGAGATGACTGGAGTTGATGTCTTTTACAGCTCTTGGTCTCACTGAGGTAGGATGACTCTAAGTCATTTCTGATTTTCAGGCCTCATTCTCTTCATCTCTAAAATGGGGCCAAAGTGTTGAACGGTGTGATTGCTGAGGATGCTTCTGGCATTAATGTTTTCAGGGCCTCTCTGCTTCTCTGTGTCTGCTCTTTGCTGACTGGTTGTTCCCCCGCTCACCTCTACACATCCTTGCTTTCTGAGTCACCCTGTTTCCGGTCTATACCCTGGCAATTTCCCCATAGTGTGTAATGAGGAATTAGGCTGGACATTGGAATTGGGACGGGGAAGCAGACGTTTTCCCTATTGCTTCCCAAATTGGTAGAAACAGTCATTTTTTCAGTAATCACTTCTTTACATCTAAGCTTGTTTTGGCTTGTGCAACATTCGCAGGCTTCCTGCCAGAGGGCTAATCCAGGGCACAGCTCCATCTTCCTGGAATGGTACTGATGGTTGCAGGCCCGCCCCCCCGCGCTCCCCCCCCACCTTTCTGGTGCTCTTGAGAAATGAGCTGTACATACGAGGTAAGAATTGTTCAATGATTGACACAAAGCCCTTGAAGGGACAACCTAAAAAATGCAACCATTTTGAATGGAAACCTTTCTAAAATATAGTTTATATCTTCAAAACAGTTCACTTTCTGATTATAAAAGTAACATTTTTTTGGTATTTTAAAAAATCTTTAATGTTCAGATTATTACAGTTGTTCCTCTTTCCCCCCCCCCCCCATAGCTCCCCTCCGCCCGGTTCCCACCCAACCCACCCCATGCCCTTACCCCCCCACTGTCCTAATCCATAGGTGTATGATTTTTGTCCAGTCTCTTCCTGCACCCCCCCACACCCCTTTCCCCCCGAGGATTGTCACTCCACTCCCTTTCTATGCCCCTGATTCTATTATATTCACCAGATTATTCTGTTCATCAGATTTTTAATTCACTTGATTTTTAGATTCACTTTTTGATAGATATGTATTTGTTGTTCATAATTTTTATCTTGACCTTTCAGCATTTCATATAATACTGGTTTGCGGTGATGAACTCCTTTAGCTTTTTCTTATCTGTGAAGCCCTTTATCTGATCTTCAATTCTGAATGATAGCTTTGCTGGGTAGAGTAATCTTGGTTGTAGGTTCTTGCTATTCATCACTTTGAATATTTCTTGCAACTCCCATCTGGTCTGCATAGTTTCTGTTGAGAAATCAGCTGACAGTTGTTTGGGTGCTCCCTTGTAGGTAACTAACTGTTTTTCTCTCGCTGCTTTTAATATTATCTCTTTGTCTTTTGCTCTTGGCATTTTAATTATGATGTGTCTTGGTGTGGTCCTCTTTGGATTCCTTTTGTATGGGGTTCTCTGTGCTTCCTGGACTTGTAAGTCTATTTCTTTTACCAGGTGGAAGTTTTCTGTCATTATTTCTTCAAATAGGTTTTCAGTATCTTGCTCTCTCTCTCCTTCTGGCACCCCAATAATTCGGATGTTGGTACGCTTGAAGTTTTCCCAGAGACTCCTTACACTATCTTCATATTTTTGGATTCTTTTTTCTTTTTGCTTTTCCGGTTGGGTGTTTTTTGCTTTTTTGTATTTCAAATCCTTGACTTGATTCTTGTGATCCTCTAGTCTGCTGTTGGATATCTGTATATTATTTTCTATTTCAGTCAGTGAATGCTTAATTTCTAGTTGGTCCTTTTTCATATCCTTGAGGGTCTCACTAAATTTATCGGCCTTTTCTAGAAAATTCTTGAAAAACCTTATAACCGTGGTTTTGAACTCTATATCCAGTTGTTTGCTTTCCTCCATTTCTTTCATTTGTGACCTATTTCTTTGTCTCTGCATTTTGGCTGCTTCCCTGAGTTGATAGAGTGGCTTTATGTGTTAGGTGTCCTATAGGGCCCAGTTTCTCAGCCTCCCCAGTTACCTGAGGTAGACACTCTTGGTGCACCTCTTTGTGGGCTGTGTGCACAGTCTTGTTGTAGTTAAGCCTTGATTGTTGTTGGTATCACTGGGAGGAATTGACCTCCAGGCCAATTGGCTGTGAGGATCAGCTGTGTCTACGATGGGAGAACTTCTGTGCTGCAGAAACCCTTATGAGGCAAGACTTGCTTCAGTGGGACTTTGGTGCTCACTGAGTGTGCCCCTGAGTGTGTCCCTTATGGATCTGAGGAGTTGTAATCTGGATGGTCCTATCTGACCCCTGTGTACACTGGCTCTGGATCTCCAAGGAGGTGCTAATTTAGCCTCTGCCTGAGCTACATAGAGAACTTCAGATTCCTCTTCTTTGTTTGGGTTTTGGAGGTGCCCAGATGAGACCCAGTTGTGAAGCAATGCAAGCTTCTGTGGGGCCTTGGGCCTTCTTTTGGATGTTCTCTGTCTCTCTGATTCAGCTGCAGTTTGATAGGTAAGTTTAGAATTCAAGGGACCAGGCCATTCATATGCAAAAGCCTCTGCGCACAGCGTTGATGGGGTGGAGTCTCAGGGTGGAGCAAACAGCAATGGCTTCCCATCAGCCCTGCCCTAAGAGGCCCCAGGGTCTCAGTATCCTGTGGTACTCACTGCAAGCACCTCTGAAAGAAAGCTGCCCTGGAGTTCCGCCCGCTGCCAGACAGTCCAGTTTCTCCCTGTATGAGTCTGGGTCCCCAGAGTCTCGCCCGGAACTGGAGTTCAGAGCAGTCGGGAGCTTTTGTCTCCCTCCGGATTGAAAACACCAGCCACGTACTCAGTTGCCAGCCCTCTCTGAGCGCACGCCTCCCTCTCCTCACACGTGCGCCTCTGTACCTCTGCTTTCCGCACCTCCTCTGAGTCTCAGTGTGCTTTTCTCTTTCCTTCTAGTTGTAGAATTTCCACTCAGCCAGTCTTCCTGTGGTTCCGGATGATGTCCGTTTTGTCTTTTAGTTGTAGTTTTGAAGTTATTGTGCGAGGCAGCAAGTTCAGGTGTTTACCTATGCCACCATCTTGGTTTCTTAAAAGTAACATATTTTGCCGAAACCGGTTTGGCTCAGTGGATAGAGCGGCGACCTGCGGACTGAAGGGTCCCAGGTTCGATTCCAGTCAAGGGCATGTACCTTGGTTATGGGCACATCCCCAGTGGCGGGGGGGGGGGGGGTGTGCAGGAGGCAGCTGATCGATGTTTCTCTCTCATCGATGTTTCTAACTCTCTGTCTCCCTTCCTCTTTGTAAAAAATCAATAATATATATATATATATTTTTAAAAAGTAACATATTTTAACTTTAGGAAACTGAAGGGGAAAATGGGGAGGAAAATAAATATCTGCACTCTCTAAATGGAGAGTTTGGCAATTTTTTTCAGTGCAGAGTCAGATGGTAAGTATTCTAAAATTTGTGAACAAAATTGAAGATAGTCTGTAGGTGCTTAGATAACCATTTTAAAATGTAAAACAAGTCTTCGTTTGCAGGCCACACAAAACTGGATTTAGCCCATGGACAGTAGTTGTCTGACCTCTGCTCTAAACCTTCTAGAATCTGGTATTAACACTTAAGAGTATTTCTTTCCAATTTATTTTTCTACACGTTTAATTCTAATCATCGTTGTGATCGCCTTGTGCATCCCAGTTTGATTTTGCTCATCCTGTTGAATAGCATTTCACGAATTTTCATGAATAAAGATGTTAAGGACTGCATCAATCTGTGAAATGAAGGTATTGTTGTTCGTAGACCACCTACTGAAAGTGCATTTGATTGTTTCTTATTAGTTTATAAAGAGAGCACAGATTGTGTGTGTGTGTGTGTGTGTCTTGCGTGGAGTCCCAGGAGGGCGTCTCTAGGACAGAGGATATTGGAGGCTCTTCCTATGTAGAGGGTACCACGTATCAGACCATTTCTGCCAGAATTGGGTATTTTTCTAGCATAACATCATTTCAGTATTCACTGAGATACCAAGACAGATTTCACTGTGTCTGAATAATTCTTTTTTTTTTTTAAGGTAGGAGGATATTTTTTCTTGTTTAAAGTACTAAAAATAGTAGTACACATGTCTCCTTTTAAAAATATATATATTTTATTGATTTTTTTACACAGAGGAAGGGAGAGGGATAGAGAGTTAGAAACATCGATGAGAGAGAAACATCGATCAGCTGCCTCCTGCACACCCCCTACTGGGGATGTGCCCGCAACCAAGGTACATGCCCTTGACCTGAATCAAACCTGGGACCTTTCAGTCCACAGGCCGACGCTCTATCCACTGAGCCAAACTGGTTTCGGCCACATGTCTCCTTTTTCCCCCCCATTGACCTTCCCCCAGGCTCCCTAACCCCTGGCACATGCCTTCACCCCACCCCACCCCAGTGTCTTGAATCCATTGGTTATGCTTATAAGCATGCATACAAGTCCTTTGATTGATCTCTTCCCCCCTCCTCCCAGCCTTCCTGCTGTATTTTGACAGTCTGTTTGATGCTTCTCTGCCTATGTATATATATTTTTGTTCATCAGGTTATAATGTTCTTTATTATCCATAAATGAGTGAGATCATGTGGTATTTTTCTTTGACTGATTGGCTTATTTCACTTAGCATAATGCTCTCCAGTTCCATCCATGCTGCTGCAAATGATAAGAATGCCTTCTTTTTTTACAGCAGCATAGTATTCCATTGTGTAGATGTACCATAGTTTTTTAATCCACTCATCAGCTGATGGGCACTTAGGCTGTTTCCAAATCTTAGCTATTGTAAATTGTGCTTCTATGAACATAGGGGTGCATATATCCTTTCTGATTGGTGTTTCTGTTTTCTTAGGATACACTCCTAGAAGTGGTATTACTGGGTCAAATGGCAGTTCCATTTTTAAATTTTTGAGGAAACGCCATACTGTTTTCCACAATGGCTGCACAGTCTGCATTCCCAACAACAGTGAAGGAGGGTTCCTTTTTCTCCGCATCCACTCCAGCACTTGTCGTTTGTTGATTTGTTGATGACAGCCATTCTGACAGGTGTGAGGTGGTATCTCATTGTTGTTTTGATTTGCATCTCTCGGATGATTAGTGACTTTGAGCATGTTTTCATATGTCTCTTGGCTTTCTGAATGTCCTCTTTCGGAAAGTGTCTATTTAGATCCTTTGCCCATTTTTTGATTGGGTTGTTTATCTTCCTTTTGTTAAGTTGTATGAGCTCCCTGTTGTGTCTGAATAATTCTGCTTCCACAATGGACATCGCTGCTATGTCTGTGCTTGTCTCCCTTGCAGCCATTGAATCACAAAGAGCAATTTTGTTCCAGTTCTTAGTTTGCCCCCAAATTAGGCTTTTAGAATCTGCTTTTCCCCCCTTTCTTTGTAATCTCTCTCTCTCTCTCTCTCTCTCTCTCTCTCTCTCTCTCTCTCTCTGCTTTGTTTAGACCAAACTTCCCTTTCGATATATCTCAAGCGTTAGAGTCCTCTCGTTCACTCCTAGGCACATGCCCCAGAGAGATTCTTGCACATGTTCAACAGGAGATACATACAAGGGCCTTCGTCATAATACATGTCCCAGTAGCAAAAACCTGGATGTACACCCTAATGCCTGTCACCAGGAAAGTCAGTAAATCAAGCCACCCAATGATCCAAAGAAAAGAACAACAACAATGTGCTCAATTTGGATGAATCTTAGCAAAATGATATAAAGTGAAAAAGTAATTTTTCAACTTCTGTATACAGCAAGATTATATATAAAGTTAAAAATAATGCATATGTGCACATACACAAACACATGCGCGCGCGCGCGCGCGCGCGCGCACACACACACACACACACACACACACACACACACACACATATATATATATATATATATATAGAGAGAGAGAGAGAGAGAGAGAGATACAATGAATTAAAAAAGAGTAAAGCAATGATGAATATGGGACTCAGGATGATGGATCTCCTGAGCTGGGCAGTTCAGGAGTGGTTATGAGGGGTTTTGTATGGTGTCATATACTCCGCAGGTCTTGGCTTCCATCCTATGTTGTGGGTTAATAGGTACTTGCAATGTTATAACTAATTTCTGACTAAAAATCCAAGCATGGACCATGCTGACAGTGTGAGACCAAGGAATAGAAAATGGAAATAAGTCCGTGGGCACTGCATGCGGTCCTGATAGGTTTTCCAGTGAATCACGTGGATGAGCATCAGTATGTAGATTTCAGGGTGTGTGCTTTGCCTTCACAGAGGAGTGTTTTTATTTTCTTTTTAATTTTTTATACTGGTCCAGGCAGCAGATGTTACCAGATAAATGAGGTCTTGAACCTCTTTTAATTATTAAAGCTAATAAACATTCCCTTAAAAGGGCCTGGAGTTGTGATTGTGTATGTTGATCATTCAGTTATGGTACGAGTATGAGAGGAGGAGGGGGAGGGGAGGGGTAAGGAGAGAGGAAGGGGCAAGGGAAGGGTTGGCAGAGGTCAAGGATTTAAGGGAGGGAGAGTAGAGGCAGAGAGTTGTACCAGAGCAAGCTAGATGAAGCTGGAGAAATTTGGCCAAAACAGTAGATTGTTTCTTTGGATTCTTTCTCCTTTCTCTAACCTTTACATTATTAGTTAGTTTCAACCAAGAATGCTGTTAAGTTGTGAGGCCTGGCTGTGGGTGTGGGTATTCTCTCATTTCTCAGGTACTTAGCCTGTGGCCCATACTCAACCAGCAACTGGAGACAGATGTGACCCAGATCTGAGGTTGAAGATAATTATAATTTTGTCCATGTTTGTAGACCTACCTCTCAACATGAATAGTATTGGTTCTTAGTGCTGAATCAAGTTGAGTGAGTCTTGCAGTAAAGGAGCAGAAGGCTAAGCTATAGAATTGCATCATAGGGGTAGCCCCAGGCAAAACTAGAGCTCCCTCCTGACAGTGTGTTCAACCCACACCTCGATTACTGACATCTTATCACATTGCATTGTTATGATTTATTTATATAGCTTTCCTGCCCACTAGCCTGTGAGGAGGTGAGCATCTCAAATGTAGAGACTATGTCTGGGGGAACACCAGGTGTTACACCTGTTGTCAGCACTGAGTGAGTGAGACCTCAAAGTACAGACAGATTATCATCATTAGGAAGGGTTCCAGGGAGCTCAGAAAGGAGGGGTGGTTTGGTTTGTGTTTTAAAGTGGGTTTCATGGATAGAGACAGAGGAGGGACTGTGGGAGGGGTGATAGTAGTGGAGGTGGGGATAGTCAAAGTAAATAACAACAGGGACTCCATGCCTGCTGACCCCTCAGAGTAGATTGTCGTGGTAAAGAGTCAGTACTACTCTCCCTGTGCTTACCTGCTGCAGGTCAGCTGGGAGATGAAGAGACCTGGGGTTTGGGTGGTGAAGAGGCAGAAAAGGAATAAATGTTTCACTGTCACTGTCTTTATTCCAGCTCTGCATCAGGAGCTTTCTGTACATGTTCTTACTTGATTCTTACACAACCTTGGCAGGTCAGCACCATGACTCCAATTTTTAAAAGGTGTGATGCAATTTGCTCAGAATTATCCAAAAAGTGAGTATTAGAGATGGGATTGACCCAGACCTCCAAGATGCTAAACATATGCTTGGTTCTCTCTGTCATCCTGTCACACTGCCACAGTAGAGGGTGTGGCCATTGGAGGTCATGATGAGAGGCAAGGCATAAGGTGGGAGCCATTAGACACATCCAAAGGACTGTGCAGGGGAGGCGGCTGCAGCAGAGGGCTGGGCAGCTCCTTTGGCTGTCGTGGTGTCTGTGGTCAGGGACATTCTGTTTGGAATCTGTAAACTTCCACAGTTTGACAACAAACTGTGTTCCCAGCATGTTCTCTCTTTTTAAGGACCATCACCTACAGTTCTTTCGCTGGTGTTATCAGTCAGAACAGGCCAAGTTACACTGTAGTAACAAACAATCCCAATATGTCAGGGGCTCTTAAACTTGGACTTTCATGGCCAAGAAAGTCCACAGTGACCACACCTTGCTATAGTTTTTCTTAGGATGTTGCTGGAACTGGACAGAAAGCTCAGGCAGGGAAAGAGGATAAGGCACTGTCCCAGGACCAGGACCAGAGACAATAATTTTGGATTTAGGAGGAAGAGGTTGAGCACAAGGTTTTAGCCATTGGGGTTGGAGATGAGTAATGTCTAGTTAGGGGAGGAGCTCTATTCTAGGGATGAAAAGAAAGTGACAAAAAAGGAATAATCAGAGACTGAAGATATGACTGAACAAGTTAATGGTTTTAATGTCCGCTATGGTGAGAGGACTGTTTTCATGGGGTCATATGTCACTAAAAACATCTGGGTAGTATATTAATGGAGGCAATGTATGTGGGGAAGATATAGAGGGAAGTTTGGGAAAGAGGAAAAAAGTTTCACAGAAACAGAGGCAGACTGAGATGGAAGCAGAAATATACAAAGATAAAAGAAAAATACAAAGATACAGAGACACAGAGAGATAACACCCTAAAGATCCAGGGGCACCTGAGAACCAGGGCAGTGAGAAAGAAACGGGGAGGTAGAGAGACAGTGACAGAGACAAAACTAGGAAGGACAGTGACTCAAACACTCAATGGATAGCTGTGTTTAATGGAGAAAATACATGTGAACTTCTGGAGAAGGACTGCATCTGACTCTGAGCTCCCCCCCCCCCCCCCCCCCCCGCCGGGAGGATAGTTTCTTTGGCTTAGCTGAGTGCTGGATAGTCCAAAGTTTCTGTGCTTTCCTTGCTGATAGGGGGGAACCCTGGGGTAAAAGGCCACCTGCAATATAGACTTTCCCTGTGATGATAGCATCTCAGCCCTGGAAGAGGCCTTGGTGCCATTTCCCCTCTTCTCAGACCTCCGCTTGAACCTCCGTAGTTACCTCTAGTGACCAGTTGCTCAGCACTAACTCTCAGAACATCCTTTCTTAGGCTGGGCTTCCTCCCTGGGACTTCTAGTTTTGGAGAAATACACAAGCAAGTCTAGTACTGCTTCCCCACTTGGTTCTTCAAGTTGTTGACAACGAACTGTGTTCCCAGCATGTTCTCTCTTTTTAAGGACCATCACCTACAGTTCTTTCGCTGGTGTTATCAGTCAGAACAGGCCAAGTTACACTGTAGTAACAAACAATCCCAATATGTCAGGGGCTCTTAGGAACAAAGGTTTATTTCTTGTGTTAAATAAAAAAATATTCTGTTAAGAAATTATTCATGATACATTGAAGAATGGTAAGGCCGATTTTATGAAAGGAAGGCTATTGTGAGGTTAGGGACCACTTCAATAGGGTCTTGCAGAGATTGGAGTCAACTGCAAATACAGCATGGGCAAATGGAAGGTTACAGCTAAGGAGCAGGGTAGGGATCAGTGGATGGAAAATTACCAAGAGGAAACATCAGGAATAAGGGGGATTTTGACTAAACTGACCTAACAGGATTCTTACTGAAGGTAGGCCAGGGTGACCTGACATCACCTGGGGGATGGAGGTTGAAGATCCTGATGAGATATTAAGCATGACCTGGAGTATGGAGGATTCTGGATAACCTGACTTGGCAGGAATCTTGCTAAAAGTGAGAGACAAACACTGAAGCTCAAAAGTCAGAGTAGGTCCAATGAGAGAATCTTTGTCACTCGCTCACACTGTATATCTTGAGCAACTGCTCCATTTCATATTCATGCCAGCATCCAGGCTGATCAGTCAGCCTCTATCGAAAACACAGTCAGTCATGGTGGTTGAATGAAAAGAGAACATGAGTCCCCAAACCCTGGTCCCGAAAGCTTCTACCAGAAGTGGCACATGTCACCTTGAATCAGGTGGCATTGCCCAGAGCCTTCTGTCAATGAGGTGGGGAAGGGAACTCTGCACTCAGGATGGGGCAGCAAATATTTACAAATAATCACGAGTCTACCAACAATAGCTTCTTTCTAGTTCCCTAAGCTAGGCCATTGTTTCAGGAGGATCCTAATTTTATTGATATTTGGGAGCCAGTTCTAGATAAGACACTTGCAGGTAGGTGGTGCTCATGGGACACCAGGTGATCACACCCATGAATGGTCCCTCTCTATCTTATAGCTATGCCACAGAGAATATGTGTGCATGTTTGCCAAGGCCACAGAAGAGGGAGAGAGAGGAAGCACACCTTTAATTTGATCTTTCTAAAAAGATTTTACTGGGTCTTTATCATTCACTGCCTTATAAAAAATCTTATCTGTCATTGCTTGGGATCTAGAAGCTCCAAGTTGGAAAAGGGCAGTCTATCTTCATTGGACTTTGAGTGAGTGAGAAGCAAACCTTTATTGTGTTGATCCACTGAAATGTTATGATGTGTCTGTTTTGACAGCTGCTGTTAATCATTTTAATGCAGAAATTGGTATAAGAAGTAAAGTGCTCCATAATAAAAACATAAAATACATGATGTTAGCTCAGTGATCTGGGAACAGGTAATAGGAAACTGAATTGGAGGCTGAAAAGATGGTGGTCAGTGTATTCAGGGGCAATGTAGTTGTAAAGTTGTTGCCTATGATGACTCCAAAAAGCAGATCCAGTACTTACCGAACTTGTCATTCCAGAGGAAGAGGTAGGAAAATTGAATGATGGTAGCTTGGCTGCATTTGCAAGGTATTACAAGCATGAGATGAGCTCTGGAAATGGTTAGGTGGGTTTCTAGCAGAAATGAAGAAGAATAGAGAGAGTCCAGAAATGTGAGGCCTTAAAGTTGTAATGTTACACTGCTTTAGATACCACACAATAAGAGATTGGATTCAATAAGGATTTAAGTGGCAAAGGCCCTGTAAAACCTCATAGTTGTAAAAATGACGCAGGGCATAGCTCAAATGTAAAAAACAGACTCCTCATCGATTTTTCCATATAGCCTCAAGGTAGCTGCCATTAGTTTGAGAGAGAGAGTGGGAGAGAACCAAGGAAATGAAAAATCAAGGAAAAGGACAGATTTGAAAAACTGTATCTTAAAAAGAATTTTGGTTGTGGTCACTGGGAATAAATCAGAAACCCATTATTATGTTGTTGAGTGAAATGCAATGCCAAAAACACCCCTTGAGTCAGGTCTAGAAAATATTTGAAGTTTAAAACCACCCTTGGGATGCCAACCTTTTACTAACAGGAAGTAGTCTAAGAAGACTGCAATGTCTAATGAGAGCCAAATCCCTAACACTCACTGCATATGTGTCCAAGGAAGGTAAGTCATGGCTCCTGAAGAGTGGACCAGGGGTCCTGAGCTGCCCTGAGAGGAGATTCACAGCCGCTTACCCAGAGCCGGAGCCCCCTAAAGTCTGCCCAGCAAGATTTCAGAACTGCTCCCAACCAGCAACTCTTGTATGTTTCCTGTTCTTACTGAGTAGGCATGTTGGTTCTGGTTATCTTGTCCCCTATTCCTCCATGGTATCTTGGATGTATGGTGTTGTATGTTGTGGGATAGGAGTGGCTGGGAGAGAGGGATACATACTTTGTCCTGTTAGATCATAGAACTAGGGTAATGTTTTTCACCTGGGGGACATTTGGCGCTACCTAGGGGCATTTTTTAGTTGTCACAAGTTGGGGAGGGGTGCTTGCTACTGGCACCCAGCTCACAGGAGTGAGGGGTGCTGGTAAACATCCTACAGTGCACAGGATAGCTCCCCCCCAACAAAGGATTGTCCAGTAGAAAATATTAGTATTATCAAGATTGAGAAACTCTGATCTAGGGAATAAAAGGTGTAGCACCCCAACCTAATAGCCAGGTTATGGGACATCCCCTGGAAATCAGAAAGCCATTCCTTCATTCAGTCCTTAACTGAGTGCCTTCGAAGGGGAGAGGGAGATGGGGAGTGACAGTGGAGGGGTGGGGGTTGGCCAAGGAATTATTGCTAGTTGCTACAATAGACAACCTCCCAAATCTTGGTGTCTTAAGCAATAAACATTTATTTTTCACATCATGTTTGGGGAGAATCTGCTTTTCTCCTGAACAGCTTATATACTTTTTTCTCTCTTATGGGCATTGTGAGCCTGGTAATGGAGTGATTTTCCTAATTGACTTGACTACTAGGAAGTTCATTATAACAACTGTTCATTGCTGTTTACTGATATTCCCTGGTTTGGGTTCCTATTTGACTTTCATTTGCCCATGACTTTGATTTTCTTCCCTCCCTGTTAGTCCTCCCACCCCAAATTGTGTGCTTTGTTTGTTGCCTTAAAGGACATTTGAGGATAAGGTGAGTTACAGAGTTAATGACTGAATTAAGAGCATTCTTGCTGGAAGATGGCTTCTATTAAAGGGAAATTTGGGAACTACTAAGTATCCCTTTCTTTAAAAAGGAAAGTGGAGCGTTGTGTCTTGGCTGAAAAATTTACAGAATTGAAACTGCTGTTTGGTCTTGGGATCTGCAAATAGCAGCTCTGTATTCATTCTGTAGTTTTACTTACCTCTTTTTAAGTTGCTATTTTAACAAACCCAAGCCCCATTTGCTTTAACTGGCAGAGAAAGGATACCAAAAAAAGGGAAAACCTTTTCTCCAAGGTTTTTGGGGAATCACTTCATGCAAATGTATTTTGTCTCAGAAGGAAACTGCCCTTGGTTAAGTCTCTGACTACTCCTGAGAAGTCAGCATTTGGAGTTGCTGTTTTTCCTTTTGCTTTTCTGTTTCCAGTTATGAAATTGACAAGAGTCAGGAGACTAGCCACAAACTTGCTGTGTGACCTCAGGTCTTTTGCACCCTACCTCTGGCCTCCAGAAGAACAAGTGTTCTGAGAACCCATCCAGATACCACGGTCAATATACCAAACAAATGGGCTAATCCAGTGGCATATGCTTTCTGATGATTTTGGAGAGTATGATTGTAGTGACCCCCCATACCCGGTGTTGGGAAGAAGCTGGCTCTGCTTCTTATAAATATGGAGGGGATGATGTGCTTGGAGATTCAGGCCAGAGTCTCGCTGGTGACAGTCTTGAGAGATGGGTCAGCACGAACCCTGGAGCCTTACTGCCTGGCTTCCAATTCCCGCTGCATCCCTCAATTGTGTAACCTTGGGCAAACCATGTTGCCTCCGTAGACCTCAGTGTCCTCACATCCCCAATAGGATGATAGGCAATAGAACCACGTGTTATGAAAGAGTAAATGACATAATGCTCACAAAGTGCGGGCACATTGCACAACATCTGTTCCTGATTTGCTGCCCTTAATTGGGCCAGACACTACTGGGTTAGGTGGGGTGTGGCCACCAGGAGGACTGAACAGGATGCCCTGTCTCAGGGCCTCACAGAACCATCCTTTCTCCTTTTCAAGGAGGATGGAAAAGAATTGCCCTAGTCATAGTCCCAAAGTGGGATGGCAGGAAGGGTACCGAAGCATCCTCACAGAGAAGCTTCCAGACTGCCAGCTCTCAATCTCCTCCATTGTCCTTTTCCTCTCTGTCGGATCCGTCCTCGGGACATGAGTCCCTTTCTCTTTCTGGTTTCCATTTTCTCTTCTGTGCAATGGGAAGTTAGATTGGCTCCTCTCTAATCTGATGTACTTCATCCCACCTCAGTTTGAATATTTCATGTTAAGTTAAAGCAGGATTTCTCAGCCTTGGCATTATTGACATTATAGACCAGATAATTCTTTGTTGTCTTATGTATTGCAGAATGTTTGGAAGCAGCCCTGGCCTCTGCCGACTAGATGCCAGTAGCATCCCACCCCCGTCAAGCTGTGACAACTAAAAATGCCTCCAGACATTGCCAAATGCTATGGGGGTGGGGCAGGAAAATCCCTTTGGCTGAGAACCATTGACTTAAGAGCCCTTATCTATGCTAATAATAGATTAGGGCCGTCACGACCAGACGGACGACCAGTCCAGGTGGGAGCTCTGCGCAGGTGCACTGGGCCCACTGCCAAGTGCGGGGGAAAGCGGAGTCCGGGTGGGAGCGGCCCGAGCATGTGTGGCCGGATGGCGCCGGCGAGCTGTGTGGAGGGCCTCAGAGCTATGGAGCTGTTAGGGCAGTGGCCTGCGGGGTCAGCAAGGCTGGGGTGCCAGGTAGGCCCCAGGTCCTCGGGGAACAGCCGGGGGAGTGTGGCCGTTCAGAGTGGGAGAAAAAGCCCTTCTTTCTGGAAGAACGCAGATGGTTTAAACGTGCATAGAGAAACTGCAGTGGTACTGACATGGCTATGTCAGTTCCCTGAGCCGCCTGTTGGTGCCTGACTGCAGACTTCACTGTGGGGCACAGGCCCGGACGTGGGCCAGGATATGGCCTTGGCAGCCGGACTCACTCCTGGCGTGGCCTCAGCTTCACGACTTCACGACGTCACCTGCAAGTGGCCATCACTGCTGGTCTGTGGGCCCCGGTGAACGGGCACCGTGTGTGCTCAGGGCAGCGCTCTCTGTGTTTCCGTTGAAAGGACACCATATGTGATGGGTGCTGTTGATTCCTTAAGGTTGAAATGGGACAGCCTGAACTAACTTACGACGCCATCTTTTCTCCGTATTTTACCGCACAGTCTTCTCGGGCTCAGGGAACTGGCAGCCACTGGAGCGCCAGCTTGGCCAGCCCACACAGCGAGACGTCACCAGGAAGCACAGAAAGGCCAAAGCCCCAATGGAACCCATCGCGAAACAGACCCCAGTTCACATACAGGAGCAGAAACAAGAAAACAGTGGCACCTGTTGGACCTCAGCTGGGACTGTGCCCGCGGGTCTGTCTGCAGGGTTCCTTCACCCTGGCCGTGGCCCAGTGGCCGAGGAAGCTCTGCAAGCCTTGATTCTGGAGTTCTGGATCTCAGCAAGTAGGCAGGTGTGCAAAGGTGGAGTCAAAAATAGTAAGGTTAGACTGTGTGTGAGGGTGTGCATTTATACACATATATGCCCATTTCCCCCAGTCTTTTTCTGAGCTGTTTGAGGGCATGCTCTACACATGACAGGATGCCCGGATACTCCCCTGTGCATTTCCCAAAAGCAGACACTCCTACATAACAATTCTCCACCCAACCACACGAGGAAATCTCCATTCAAATGGTATTAAGGTTCAATCCACAGATCCCATTTGAATTCTGACAACTGTGTCAACAATGTTCCCCATGCCCAACCCCCAGGATCCCATCCACCTAGGATGGGTCCCCTGTCATTCCTGTCCCTGACAGTTTTTCAGTTTTAATTAAAAACCATAGACTTTTGCCCTAAAATAAAATTAAATAAATAAAAATAAAGAAAGTGCCAGACCCACTGGCACTCCCAGATTGGAGAGGGTACAGGCTGGGCTGAGGGACACCCCTTACCCCGCCCCTCCCCCCACAAATTTCGTGCACTGGGCCACTAGTATGTAATAATGCTGATCACCTTTGCAAAGTACTTCTTTATGGCAGCCACAGTGCTGAGAGATTTCCATCTTTATTTAATCTTCATAATATTCTTGTGAACTGGGTATTAATATCCTCTGCTTTGCAAACAAGGTTGTTGAGTGCTAATATCAGACGAGATTGGGATTTGAACCCATGTTTTCCCAACATTTGAGCCTGTTATGCTTTACTAGTTTAAAGGTTTAAAAATTTTTTAAGAGCAAAGCAACATGGTTTATTTAGTAAGATCACGAGCTTTGGGAACAGGCAGACCTGATTTGGAATATCATTGATGAGCTGATCATTACCTCCTCACTGAGCTCCATTTATGCCATCGTTAAGTTGAGAGTCACACCAGCCTGGTAGGTTATTGGAGGACAAAATGAGGCAGACACCTGGTGCACCAGGTTCTTCTCCAGCTCAATTATCTGCTCAACAACAATGGAGGAGCCATTGTTGAGATTGAATTCCTTCCTTCCCTGCAGCCCTGGGTGTGGTGCTGGCACTCCTAGGGTGGGTGAAAACCTCATGCCACAGTGTATCACCTTTTCTGGTCCCACCTTCTTTTGAGTGTGTAGGCCTTTCCTCTGAGCTCCAGACCAGTGTGGACAGCAGTCTGTTGGATAGTCCATACTCGATAGAACCAGAACGGAAATAGTCATGTTGCTCCAATCTGCTCCTCCATCATGCCCCATTTCTCAGTGACCCCTGTCATCCTAGGGGTCATTCTTGATTTCCCCCAACTCCTCACTTTCCATAGCCAGCACTGTCCATTGTACTTGCCCACAGTACTCCCTCCACCCCAATTGTGACCACCAAAAATGTCTCCAGCCATTGCCAGTTGTTCCCTTGCGTTGGTCTGCATCTCTTGTCCTCTCACCTGGCTGCAGAGTAGCCTCCAGTACATAGAATAAACCAGTCTCACTGCCTCTAGTCTTGCCACTTGCCCTTGGGAGCCTTCCCTGATCCCTAAACCTGGTCAAATGCCTCCGCCATGGGGCTTTCTTGCTAAAGCAATTACTCTGCTCCACTGTACCATCTTTGACAGATGTCTCCCCCACTAGATGGCAACTTTTCTGGGTAGCAAGTGTGCCTTTTTCTGTAATCCCCAGTGCCCATCACAGGGCTCATTAAAATAAATGTTTGTAGCACGAATGAATGACAAGCAATGTTGCATAAATTAAGGAGCAGCTGTGAGAAGGAGGGAAGTAGATAAGTGAGTTATAGAAACTGACATATGACGGTCCATGACGACTCCTAAAACTGGCGTGGAGGCTTCTCTTTCCATTTTGAAATCCACAGGTATTCAACAGAAAGATTATCCTATTAGGTGGAAATGTGACTCAAGGTAACTTTATCTTTGACATTAAGACAAGGAAACATCTTTGTCACTGACAAAGAGTCTCGTTTCTTTTTGTGGGATAGATGTCAGGTGGAGAGGGTCAAAGAATGGAGAGCTGTGTGACCTAGGATCCACTCTTAGCTTAGCCATCAGAGAATTTGTTAACAAGTCTCTCGGATGATGTGATCTGAAAAAACAGGTGAGATTTGGTCGCTTTAGAGCAACCTTTCTCAGCCTTGCCAGGACTGACATTTTGGGCCAGCTACTTCTTTGTCGTGGGGCTGCTCTTTGCAGTGCAGGTGTTTTGCAGCATTCTGGCTTCAATTCATCAGAAGCCACAGTACTCGCTCCACCCCAACTGTGACCACCAAAAATGTTTCCAGCCATTGCCTGTTGTCCCCTGTGGGGGGAAAAGTCAGCCCTGGGTGGGAACCACTGCCCCAGAGGAGTTGGAATCGGAGTCCATCTGATGGAGCCAAGGAAGCACTGGACAAGTGTTGGATTTCAGCTTCATTGCCAAGTCTGCCATTTAGTGGAAGTATATTTTATAAGTTTTCTATGAACTTAAAGGTCAGGATGTTTGAATTTGGGGAATCAGCTGGACCTCCTCGGCTTGCAGCCTTTTCATCCAAAGTAATAGAATAATGCAAGCACAGAAGGTTTTGGATACTTCCAAGTTCAGTTTTGGCCTTAGGAGTGATCAGGAAGATGGAGTGAGACTTGGGACACGGATCTGTGACCTGGCAGCTACAGTCAGGCGTTGAGCTTCAGGCCTCTGCTTGCTCAGGGTGGCCTGTCTCCACAGGCCAACCCAACTCTCACCCCAGAGCTCCTCCAGAATGCCCCCGGGGGGACTGAATCAATCAGCCACTGCTTGGCTGCTCTCCCTCCCCAGCAGCTGACTGTCAGACCTGCAAAGGGCTTAGAAACATTTGGACTGAGCCCTTTGTTACAGAGAGGGGTGGTGATGGGAGGACGAGGCTCACAAGAGGGAAGAGATTTAGCTAAGATCACAAAGTAAGCTAGAGGTAGACTCCCTTATCGACCCAAGTTTCTTTCTTTTTGTTAAACCACTTTATTGAGATATGATTGACATGTAAAAACTATATATTTAATGTATAAAACTTGATGGGACTGGGGATAAAGTATACATCTCTGAAACCATCACCACCATCAAGACCATAGACGTACATATACACCCCCTCCCAAAGTTTCCTCCCACCCCTTTATATTATTATTAATATTCTGTGGTAAGAACACAACATAAGACCTTGATAGATTTTAAGTAAACAACACAGCACAGTTAGCTACAGGCACTATGTTGTATAGTAGAGTTCTAGAACTCACCAGTTTTAATTATGAGCCAAGTGTGTTGATTTGGAGTCAGATATTCTTTCTCCCACTCTCTGTGCTACCTAACTCTGGGATACTTACTTCCATGTTTGTTCTATCCTTGGTGGAAGTTTTTATTGTAGACTTTTCCTGGAATTTCTTTTTATTTTGTAGAAACTCACATGCATTTATCTTTGCATTCTGATTTTTGCTTAGTGATAGCCATCTAATGTCAAAGTAGTGCCAGAACACTTTAGTAATAAAAAAAATATGGTTCCTTGACTTTCCAAGAGAAACATTTGGCTTTTAATTGAGCTCTAACCTTATGAAATGAAATTAATTGTAGGAATCTGAGTCACTGAGCTAGGTTTAGAAAAACTTTTGGAGCAGCTAAATCCTTTTGGGAAATTCCCCATCTTTGGAGGTCACGTAGACTAACATTGTACATAGAGTTGCATACTTGGGATGTTTCCCGTCATGTGATTTAGAGGAAAGAACCTGGGCTTTGGACATAGGTCCAAATTCCAGCTCCACCTCTTCATAGCTGTGTGAATTTACCACAAAGATAAGACCATTTAGAATGATTAGTGTGGGCTGGTCACATTACCTATGTTATTTTATTAATTCTTACAATAATCATGGGAAGAAAGGATTACAGTTTATGGACGAGAACATTGAGTCTTAGAGAGTTTATGATACAAAGTTACAATAAAATTAGAAGTGGCAGAGCTAGGAGTTGAACCCAACCAAGGCAACTTTGGGCTCCAGATTATAAATGACCAAATTGAGATTTTAAAAAAATTTAGGCATAACATAAATTCTCTGAAGTTCAGTTTCGAAGTATGCTGAATTGAGATGATCATATCTCCTTAGAAGGATTGCTGTGAGGATTAAATAAAGTAATGCAAATATAGCTTGTGGCACCCCCTGGGAGTCTAATAAATAGTCTCTTTAGCACAAGTTCCTCTTATTAATGTCAGTTACAGTTTATTAAGTGTTAACTTTTTTTTTGTTTCAATCTTTATTCACTAGGATAGATTTCCAGATTGGAATAGCTTGCTAAAGGATGTGTATATTTAAAATTTTGCTATTTATAGCCAAATTGTCTTCCAGATTTTAAAAAATCAATATATACTCCCAATAGCCTATGAGAATTTTTGTTTCCCTACTTCCTTTATTTTTCTTATCTTTGTGACTCTCCAGTATTTAACAGTGCCTTGCACAAAAGTAAATATTTAAAAATGTTTGAATTGGGTTGAATGTCCATTGCTTGTATGTGCCCTGAGAAATCTCACCAGTCTGTAGTTGACATGCTCTTGTTCTTTCTTTTTTAAAAAATTTTATTATTTTTTTTTACTGGCTTTATTTTATTTTCCGAGCACCATTTATCCCTTCTATGCCCTCTTTCACTTCCACCTACCTCCTACCTTGCAACATGTTCTTGTTCTTTCATTCAACAGTTATTTTTTTAATCCTCTTTCAAGGATATGTTTTTATGATTTTTAGAGAGGAGGGAAGAGAGAGAGAGAAACATCGATTGGTTGTCTCCCATATGTACCCCGACTAGGGATCAAACCCGCAACCCAGGTATGTCCCCTGACCAGGAATTGAACCCGCAACTTTTTGCTATATGGGATGACACTCCAATTAACTGAGCCACACGGCCAGGGCTCAACAGTTATTGATGGACAGTCACTGGTTCTGGACATTGGAGATGCAAAGATAAATTAGACATACTTCATTCCCTGACTTTACCCTTCTCTACTCTGTTGGTTGACACTTTTCTCTCACACCATATTTATTTTAGATACTCTCTTCCATATTTCCTTTTGCAATGCTTCGTGGGTATATTTTACCTGACAGTCAAATGATATTGTTCAGGCAGGGATTAATATCTCCAGGTAGCTGATGGGCTCACCAAGGCTCAGCAAGGGAAAGAACCCTTCCTAAGGTCCCATACAACCATGCCTAGTCTGTGGGGCTGGGATCTACGAAATAGAAACTGAGCCTTGGCTCTAATAACTCCATTGCTCTATAGGAGGTGCCCACTGGTGATTCCACCTTGTGTCTGGACCTTCATGAGAGGTGAGTGGCTGGTATGAAGGACCCCTCCAGTCATCCTCCAGGAGAGAAGTGTAGGGCATGACCTCTGTGGTGTTGGACAAGATTGTCTTGGGGGCTAAGAGAGATCCTTCAGGGTCATGAGGCCTGCAGTGCCCAGTCCATACTTTAATAGAGGGAAGTCTGGATGTTGCTCAAGGGTATCTGTGGTCTCCATGGGGCCCCTTTGTCCTGCCTCGCCACACTGACCAGAAATGCTGCTGTTGCCATTTTAATCCTTGACAGTCTCTTGTCTTGACAATCTCTTGACAATCTCGTTATATGTAACATGCCTTTTTTGTCCCTTCAGCTCTTTGCAAGATTCTTTTAAAAAATCTTTTGTTTTCAGCAATGTGAGTAGTAATTCATTTTTGGTAATTATACCACTTGAGGTCCACTGAATTTCCTGGATGTGTGGGTTGCTGTTTTTGTTCCAATTTGACAAAAAAGTTGGCTAGTATATTTTTATTACATGCTAACTTGGTGTGCGCAAACTGCTAAGAGATGTACATACGTAATTTCACTTAACTGCAAAAACTCTATAAGGAAGCTCAATATTCCCCCCATCCCCCATTCCTGCTGAAGTAATTGAGGCACAGAGAGATGTAGTTAACAGCGGAGTTCAAACAGTGAGGAGAGGACAGTCAAGATTTGCATTTATGCCTGGCTGACATCAGAGCAGAGCTCTGCCCCCATTGGCTATGCTCACCCCTCTACTCAAAGCCACAAATGAGTTCCAGAAAATCTCAGATGCCCCAAGTCATCTCCTGGTCTGTTTTTAACCTTTCCAGCCTAAGATAAACCAAATTTTCATCTTAATTTATAGATCTTTTTCTGTTCAGGAGGCTGGTGCATCTGAGTTCTATTCAAGCCTTGCTTGTCCTTGGTGAATTTCTAATTCAGGCTTATATCCATCCCTCTCCCATCCTGCCCTGAAGGCCTCAGGGACGTCAGACTCATTGTCAGCCAAACTGTAGTGAGATCTAATTAGAGCTATTTATTGCCCTGGCTGGTGGCTCAGTTGGTTGGGTGCAGTCCCAGTCACCAATAGGTTGTGGGTTGGATTCCAAGTTGGGGCACATACACAGGTTCAATCCCAGGTTAGGGTGTGTACGGGAGACAACCTCCCTCTCTCTCTCTCTCTCTCTCTCTCTCTCCCTCCCTCCCTCCCTCCCTCCCTCCCTCCCTCCCTCTCTCTCCCTCTCCTTCCTCTCTCTTTAAATAAAAACATATATTCAGGTAAGAATTTTTTTTAAAAAAGGTTTTTGTTTTTAAGTTATTCATGGTTTGCACCCAAAGTACCTGGGCAGCCTCATATTTCAACATACCCTCTCCTTCTGCTCAGCACAACCCATTCTTCATCTGATTCAGATTTCCTCTCTCCAGATCTAAGCCTGCAAGTCTGCAAAAGTTGGGTGGGGCCAGAGTCACATTTTTTTTTTTCAGGCAAAAATGATGAGACAGGAAAGCAATTTTCTCTTAATATTTTTGTCTGTAAAATGCTCAATATGGTGCCAAAAACTGTAGGCTCTAATAAATGCCTCAGTGATTGGCAGGAACGAAGCCAACCAGAGGATGAAAGGGACTAAAGCATTTAAAGAGAATAAGCAACTGTACTGTAATCCATTCGTGCTTAGGGTTCTTTTGGGAAGAGATTCAGTACATTCCTAAATCAAGCTGTGTGGTTTGGGAGGAAAAAGAGTGTTGATTATTTTTACATTGTGTGCCATGACTTTTACCGTGGGGGTTCCACAGCCAAATTCTGCCCCCTCCTCCTGTTTTTCAAAGTTGTGCTAGACCCGTGGTCGGCAAACTGCGGCTCGCGAGCCACATGCAGCTCTTTGGCCCCTTGAGTGTGGCTCTTCCACAAAGTACCACAGCCTGGGCGAGTCTATTTTGAAGAAATGGTGTTAGAAGAAGTTTAAATTTAAAAAATTTGGCTCTCAAAAGAAATTTCAGTCGTTGTACTGTTGATATTTGGCTCTGTTGACTAATGAGTTTGCCGACCACTGTGCTAGACCAACTAGTTATGTCTTCTTCCTTGGAGGCATTCTCCTTGGAAACCAGCATCTTGCCTTGCAAAGCATCAATGTATGTTGTGTGACCCAAAACAATAATTGGAGTCAAACTTGCTTTTTGGTTTTCTGATTCTAAACTCAGTGTGTTTCCTTTTTTCATGGCTTCTTTGAAAAAATCTTTCCTATGATTCAGATGCATCCGTAACAAATTAGACCAGAAACTGAAATGTAAGCTTCATGAGGGCAGGTACTTTGTTTTGTTGCTACTGAGTCACCAGTGCCCTGTGTATGAGAGGAGGAGGGGGGGGCGGAAAGAGGGGAAGAGAGAGAGAGAGAGAGACAGACAGACAGACAGACACGGGTGGGGTGGAGAGAATGAAAAAGAACCTTAAAGACTGGTGTTGGGAGACCCTTAAGACATTATAACCAACTGGGCACCATGGGCAAGTACTCTACGCTCTCTGTATAGTTGATTGGTCTGTAAAATGAAGTGGGTGGGATAAGTGGATGTGAAGAGGATTAAATTCAATAATGGATGTGAAAGTATTTGGGGGGAAATACCTTGCTTTTATCATTTTTCCTTTCTTTGAAATCTCTCTATGGGGAAATCTCCAATACGTTTGTTTTTGGACCATAGTAGACCAGTAGCTTTACACCAGGGTGGATTCCTAAGACATTGCCAGGTTCTTAATGACTTCTGGGTTATAACCAGATGAAATACACACTCTGTTTTCCAGAAGTTTATGCTGCAGTAGTAATGTATGCCTTTCTGATAGATATGCATCGAGGGACCATTAATGTAGATGGGGAGGCAGAGAGAGCAGCATAGATGTTAATGGTGCTGCTTTGGAAAAGAATTCAGTATATCTTAAAGTTAGAAATTAAGATTGTTTAGGTCAAATTTGTATTCACAAAAGGGTGGAAAGGAAAATGAGGAAAGGGGGAAATATTAGGTTTGAGAGATTGAGAGAAAGCAAATGAAGAAATGAGTTTATGAGGAGCTAGTTGATGCTTGTCCTCCTCTAGTTGTGTGACTGGTCAAGTCATCTCTAAAACAACCAGGCATTGTTTTAGCCTCTCTGGGGATAGAGATGAGTATAAACCAGTCTCAGTTCTCATAGCCTTGGGAGGAACAGGCAGATAAAAAAAAAGATGCCATTGAGAGATGACTGCTAAGATAGGGGGGTGCACAATATTCTGTGGGAATACAAAAAAGGGAGGGGATTGAATTTGCGGGAGTGGTTCTGGGAAGGTATTAAAGAGGAGGTGGTATTAGAGATGGGCATTAAGAGAGCAAGAAACCTTTCCTAGGTGGAGTAGGAATGATGGTGGGTCAGGTGGCACTCTTCTTCATGGAGGGAAGAACTTGCACAAAGCAGGGTGGGATGAGGTCGCATGGTGTCTTTTGGGCAATGCATTGTGATTTGGCACAGCTCTTAGCTTATATGGAGAAGAAAGTAGGGAAGAGAGAGAGAGGGCATAAATGATAAAAACCCAGCATAGCAGGCTCACGGGGACTTTTGTACCTGTAGGCAGTGATAAACTATGGAAAAACTGCAGGCAGAGGAGGAGCATGGTCACATTTGCATTTCAAAACAATCCTTCCAGCACAGTGTATGGGATGAGTTGCAGGTGAGAGAGGCTGGTGACAGGCCCACTGGTGGAAGTCTGTGGCACTTGCCCAGGTGAGAGATGATTAAGGCAGGAGCCACAGACATGGGATAAGGAGACAGGTAAAAGTAAAATTAAGATATGCAGTCCTGGCCAGTGTTGCTCAGTGAGTTGCATGTCATCCTGTGATCAATGTTTCTCTCTCCCCTCTCAAATAATCAATAAAACATCTTTAAAAAAGTAAGGGATGCTATCATCAGGGCTTCATATTTTCCCCATCTTTAAAGTTAAATAAAGTTAACTATTTCTGAACGCAAGTTTCTATGATGGTCTCAAAGACTAAAATGGAGTGTGACTATGGCTGGGATTGGAGATACCCTGGGAAATGAATGTTCTCACCAGGCATGCCATTTTGTAAACTCTCTAAAATTTTTTTGGGTATATTAGGGGAGTGGGGTGCAAAAGGGTTCTAATTTTCATAACAGCCTTGCTAAAGGATGAAGACACTCTGTTCTGAAACTTGAAGTCTGGGTATATTTGAATGATTGTAAGAGAGTCTCAGGGTTGAAAGAACCTTGAGAAGCCACCTTTTGGGTGCCATCAACACCTTGACAACATGCTCACTAAGAGGCTGCCCAATCTCGTCTTGGTTCTTCCTGTAACGAGAAGATATTCTCCTCTTGAATAGCCTGCTCCATTGCTAAAAAGCCTCAACGCTGAACATCAACCCATCTGTCACATTCCTACCCCACCTTGGGCAGAAAAAGGAGTGTCTTTGAAAGAGACTCTTAAGAATTCTTGCAAAAAATGCCTGATTAATGAAAGCATTACAAAAGCAAGCCATGGCTTTGATTGAAATTGATTTTCATTTTTTCTCATTTGAGGCCCAGTATTTCAAGCTGCGTGTCAGACACAGAAATGTGATTGAGCTCAAGAAGGATTTTTGTCAAAATATACCTCTGGGAATTGATAATTCTCCTGTCTACAGTGCAGTTGAGATGGTTTCATCCATGATGAGGGGTCCATGTGGGGCAGGAAGGGCATAGCATACAGGCTGAGAAAGCCAAATCCACTTGTGGTGGTATTCTAGGATGTACATGGCAACGTTTAAGAAATAAGGAAGAACCTGCTGCAATGAGTGTGACTAGAGGGTTGGAAAAACACTGAGGCAATGACGACACATGCAATGGGATGCTTACTGCCCTCTCTCACCCCCACTTCCCTTATCCTCCTACTCTAAACCTTTTCTTCCTGGTTTCTTCTATTGTCCTCTATCTAAGTCGGCTACCTTCTTCCTCCTCTCTTCCCCACTCAGCTCTTTCTCACTCGAGGTTTCTGTCTCCTTCCCCACATAGAAGGAATGCCTTACTTTTCAATGATGCTTCACAATTCACAAAGCCATTTGGAATACATGATCTCATCAACCTCACAACCACACTTCTTGGGAGGTGCTGTCCCCATTCTGCAGATGATGAAAATGAGGTTAAGGGAGATGAAGTAACTTGCTCAAAGCCACATAACCATGTGACAGCAGAGACAGGTGTTGGCCTATATTCTTTTCTCCATATATCACTCCATCTCTCTAACTTTAGGTTGAGTATCAGATATCCCAGCTGCAGACTTGCACTGGATTTTCCCTGGCCATAGGGAACTGAATGATCTCTTCACTTAAGGACCCTGAAGGATGGCCACTTTCTCTTGGAGAAGTTTTTAGAGAAGGTCAAAGGAGAATTTGTCTCCGTGAAAGTGGTCTTGAATTCTGGGGAAATTCTATTCTAAGTCATTGGAATCTTTTAATGTCCAAACCCACTGTGTATGCCCAAACTCCTTTCTGATGAAATCGCTGCTGTGGGCAGTAGTATGCTAGAATCAGTGATGTGCTGGAGCCAACTCACGTTGGCTCTTTTGTTAAATTTTCAGGAATTTTGCAAGTTGGTTGTATGGGAAACACAGCCATTATTGGAAATTATATCAACTTATAATCAAATGAATTATTATAATATAAACAAGGTAAGAAATAGCCAAAACTTCACTTCTTGTTTTGTTATATTTTATTATAATTACTGTACTCTGAGGTATACTTACATCTATTGTATCAGAATATACTATATAATGAAGCATTATTGATCATCTCTTCTTATCAACTCTTGGTTCAGTGATATTATATTGGCAGCTTGCTATTGGTCATGGGGGAGAAAATTTATACCATGGAAATGGGCAAAAACTACAAATCATATCATTACAAATCAGGGTGCTCTTCCTTCTTTAGTAAGTGAGTTATTAAACACTTATTGACTAAGTTGGATAAAGATTGGTGGTCATGGGTCCTCTAGAATTCCAATTGCCAGCTAGGTCTTCCTTCCTGCCAGCATGAGCTTGAGCAGAAGGGAGAATGGTGTCCAGAAAGGAACGGAGATAATATTTTTCTTCCCTTCCTCCACCTGGGTGGTGATAACACCAGCAATAGTATACAACATTTAATACCTGCCGTGGGCCAGGTACTGTATTAGTCAGTTGATACCCTGTTCCATTTAATTCTCATAAAAGACATATGAAGTATTACTGTCCTCATTTTATAGGAAACTTGAAATTCATGGAAGAGGAATGAATTGCCCAAATTTTCCCAGAGAGAAAGTGGTAGAACCAGGCCTTGAGGCCAGTTCTATCTGATTTCAAATCAGTGCTTTTTCCGAAATGCTGGTGCAAAGGGAAGTTGTGGGAATGCCACGGACCACCCTGTACATCTTTCCTCACCTCCAAAAGCTCTTGTATGGCTGTCGGTTGATGTTATACCAGGTGTCTTTTGTTAAAAATTAATTACTAATTCCAAATAGAAACGAATTTGAGGCATCTATTCATTTATTTGAATAATGTTTTGAGTGCATATTGTGTGCCAGGCACTATCTTTGGAGCTGTGGATCCAGCAGTGGACAAAGCACAAAATCCCTGTTTTTGAGGAGCTTATGGACCAGCAAGGAGTTGACTTTAGGCCTGGAGAGACACTCACAGATCTGGCATCCCCCCCGCCCCACTATATCCCCAGAGCATGCTCTGAGGTTACTATGTTCAGAAACTGGGTTACAATCATGTGCTCTCCTGCAAGTCACCAGGCCTTGCGCAGGCCTGGCAATATCCACCTCTGAAGTTAACAAAACTCCCTTTCTCTCCCCTCTTTAAAAACAAGGGTGTCCAAAAATTGTCAAGTTCACTATTGCTTCAGGGAAGGAAAGTGGCCCTGGACACTGTCCACAGATTGCTTCTCTTTCCTGGCCAAGGGTGTTGGAGGAGAGGTGTGCACATGATTTCCTTAAGGTGGGGTTTTCTGTTTGGGTTTGTAGTTTAAATCCCTGTTTTTGGCAGTCACCTTTGCTAGAGACTGGCTAATTATGTAGCTATGTCTGTTTCCTTATGGGACAGATTTGATGTTAGTGGGGAGGTGTCTGATTTAATTTTCATTCTTTTCAGGGAGGGGAAGTGAAGCTAGTAGTTGGGGAAATTTTTTTTTCAATTTTTTTTCAAGGACAAAAGGTCAAGCCATCCTAGAACACTTTACTGCAGCCCCACTCAGGTTGCCTAATGGTGATATTTCCTGAAGCCTACATTTTGGCTGGGAAGCAAATGAGAGAAATCTTTTGGCGGTAGAGGTGTTACAATCACTTTGATCTATGTAATGGCTTTTTCCTTAGGCAGGCTGGAGTCATTCTCTCTCGTGATGGTGATAGAAACCTCTTGAAAAGCCTGGAAGCCTACAGAGGAAAGTCCCTCAGGAAACATGACTGTTGAATGAGCCCAACCACAGCCTCCTTCAAATGTGACCAGTTCAGTTACCTGAAGACTTGGGCTTCCCATGCTGCCTTCTCCCTTCTTGCCAGTTGTAAAGAAAGGTAAGTACTGATTCTATTTGAAAAGTCTGTGTAGAAGATGGCATTCATTCCAAAGGGATTATGGGAGTGGCATGATGGCACCAGGAAATGGTAGGCTGGGAGTCTAGAGAAAAAACAGAGGAAAGCACCGGCCCAGCTGGTGAGGTACCAGCAGGAGAGTCCCAACCTGGCAGGGAAGGGCTGTAGAAGCAGGTGTGGTCTGAGCCAAACTGGTATTCCTCCCCCGGCTGGGCTGCCTTGCTTTTCCTCACAACAGGGACATGGCTAGGTTCTTTTTGATAGCACTTCCCAAAGAGCGTCCTGCTTCAGAAACCCAGGCAAATGGGGCTGTTTCCTAAGCTGGAATCACAGTGGGGAATTTCTGTTCTCCAGAGTTCTTGACCTTTACATTGCTTGGATTGCATCTACACTATCTCCTTGGAAATCCCTGCCTACAGAGCTCCCAACTCTTTCTCATCAGGGACATTTTGCTATTTGACAATTATGCTGCCCAGCAAACCCCTATGTTTGAGAAAGGGAGAGGGGGAGAGAGATAGAAACATCAATGATGAGAGAGAATCATTGATTGGCTGCCTCCTGCATGCCCCACACTGGGGATTGAGCCCACAACCCGGGCATGTTCCCTGACCAGGAATCGAACCGTGACCTCCTGGTTCATAAGGTAATGCTCAACCACTGAGCTATGCCAGCTAGGCACAAACCTCTATGTTTTGAAAGATGCTTTCTACTGGTAATTTATTTTACTAGTTTTCATGAATTAAAGACCTTGGAAGAAATGATGAGAGCTGAACTGCATGAGATATTCAGAGAGACCAAGTTCATTTACTTAATGATCTTGGACAAGATCATGGACACCTCACTTTGCATAAGCTTCTACTATTTAGGTGAACATAATAATAACACAATAATATACACCTCCAAGAACTATTGAGTGGCTTTTAAAGACCAGGGTATTGCATCCTTAGCATTGAACTTGAACTTGCTGTGGTCTGTTTGATTATCTTATGCATGATGGATTAGAGGAACGATGTTTGAGGAAAGCTTGTGCTGACACTAAGTTTGACCTGGTAGACACGGTAATAAACATCCCTGATCACGGTCTCTGTTCTGTTGGAGCTTCAAATTCAATAGGGAAGAAAATCCAACTCTAAGAAAACTAGTCTGGAAGAGAGCATGTCTTGCCAACTCCACATGGTTCAGATGTCCTACCTGGTGGAGAATTCTGTTTCTACCATCTTAACTCTTGCCTATGTGGAAGCCTTTCCAAAGGCTCTTTCTCTGTGACTTATCTTCTGAGAGTTTCTTGTTTTTAACTTTCTCGTGAGCATTAGCTTGGCTGTACCACCATCATTTAAAACTCATTGTATCTAAAAGCAAGTGTATCCTTTTCTTCTCTCTGTCCCGACATTCCTTCTGAAAGGCACTAATATTCCCTAGTTTAGCTGGAGAGCTGGGCCGACTATCTGGGTCAGCTTTCCTCTCTTCTCTGTCTCATCACATGTATTCTTTTCATGACCAGATTTGTACGATTCCAAGGTATTATCCCAACCTTCCTGTATATTATAATCATCTCCCTGTCTTTAATCCATCATGCATATTCATTTCTACTACATTAATTTTCCTTAAACATGACTTTGTAATACGACTTGACCATATATTGAATACCTATTATATGCCAGGTTTTGTGGTAGGCATTTTATTCATTACCTTTTAAATACACCAAAGATTGAGGTGCAGAGTATGTTCACCTAAATAATAGAGGCTTTTGGGAAGTGAGATGTCTAAGATCTTGTAGTTTTTAAGTGGAAAACAGACTTCAGTGTAGTGTTTTTTTTTCCTTACAAAAGAAAAAAAAACCTGTGTTCTTAACTCCTATGCTAAATGTCTTGTAGATTTTTTTTTAAATGTCTGTTTTATAAAAATATTCAGTGGCTCTTTTTAGCTTTAAAGGTAATATCCAAATACCCAGTTAGGTTCTCCTTTTGCACATTCTCTCTCGTCATTTTCCGGCATGAACTTTCTGCTTGGGCCAGACCAGGATCCTGAATTCCCTTTGAATGCTTGGTTCATTCCAGCCTTTCCTTTTTCGGTCATGCAGAGTGCTATCTGAAAAGTCAAGAGACTGATAAAGGAGCCTGATTTAAGCGCTGTTTAGAGATCAAGAGAAACAACTTAACTCTATTTAAGTTAGATAAGAAAAAATGTAAGTTCAAGGAAAATGACAAATATTATGAAAGGAATTTGCATCACATGCAATTGACTTGTGGCACCATGAAGTCAGTCAGTTTTTTGATGCTCACGAGCTAATGAGACACCTAATGATTGCAGCCCTTGCAAAGTATTCCTTGAGTGAATGAATGAATTTCAGAGTGGTGAATGAGAAAGCAAAAAGGCAAGATAAGAAGAATGGAGAAGGAATGATATAGCAGGCTTTAGTTACATGTTGAGGGCCTTACAGTTCATCAATAAAATGTTGGAGGAAGATAATTAGCCAGAAATGACCTCAAGCAATGAAAGTTTTAGATGTTTACAGAGGTCATCTAATTTAGTCATTTAGAGGAAGGCAAAGGAATCTAACCCAGATTCAGTAATTTTTCTTGGGTTCTGCTTTTCCAGATGTGATAGGTGAAAGTGCTATGGATGGCTTCATAAAACAATAGAATTAAGTGGTTATGCTTCAAATATCACAAATATATACCAAAAGAGAAATGAAAACAAAATCTTCCAATGTTCTGAAAATGGGGACTTGTTGCTGGGGTTACATTTGCAATGTGAGTAAAATTTGTGGATTAACTAATAGCACTTAGCAGAAGTAGAGATAATAGAATCTGAAAAACTGAGATAACTAAAAAAGGAGCTCTTGTGATGACAAAAAACACTAATGTTGAAGAAGCACATGAAGACTTTGAATAAAATTATTATATATGAGAGTGGGAGAAAGTAGTATTTCCACATTAGCATAATTTATATATGGGGTTATTTTAGATGTGTTTGTGTAACTTAATTGCTATATTAAATATTGTGAATAGAAATATAACTATTTCTTGTGTATCCCTAAAATGTTATCTATCAGCTCAGCCAAAAATCTTTTTTATTGGTCTTTTGTTAGGGAAATTGGGCCTCTCCCTACATAGAGGGTTGCCTTCTATTTGGGCACATAAGATGTTTATTGAACTCTCTAGGAAGCATGGTTTGGTTATTGGTACAAGTTAAAAGTTGTATAAGGAATGCCTTTTTCAGTCCTGCCACCACTGGTCTGTGATGTGCAACTGTAATTGGAAGTAAGGTCAAAAGTCTATATGGTGGGTCCTCCATGAGTTTGAGGTCCTTCCTGCTAGGACCATTATATGGTCTTCCAAGAGAAGAAACAGCATAGGAGAGGGCTAGGTGTGGAGATCACAGGAGATCACATCAACTATTTAAACTTGTAAGTCATTCTTTTCTTCCCAAACCTCAAATAGCCAAGAAACCATCCTCATACCATGTATCTGGGATTCCCTCTCCTTACATCTGCCTGCCTCTATTTCACCCTTTCTCAACTGAGAGCCTCATCTGAGTCACAGAACACAGGAAATGATTTGAGTAACTATTTTCTCATTTCTCCCAAGGGTGTCATAACTAGTCTGGATGCAGAGGAGAGAAGTTAATGGATTATGTATAACGCATATCTAAGGTCTCTCTATTCCATCATTTGAGGTTTCTTTCTTTCCCAGAATTCCTATAGAGAGCCATCTCCTCATTAGATGACAGATACTATTGAGGCATCACTCATTTTATGCTAGGAATGTGTGAGATAATTACATAGATCACATTTACTCTTTCCAACAAGGCCATGACCTGTGTATGGTTATTTACATTTTGTGACTGGGGAAATGGGGGTTCAAAGAAGTAAAATAACTTGGTGATGGTGATGCTTAGTTACAGAGCCAGAATTTGATGCCAGGTCATCTGGACTCCAAAGACCTCACTTTTCCCTGCTACCCTGCATTGCCTATCGCTTGGTATGAATTAGATTTCTTCCCTCCTGCTGATGAAAAGTTTAATAAGACTAAGGTTTATAAGACTCATGAGCAAACACTCAATCTACTGTTTGGCCTTTATTGCCTTCCTGGTATTTTTTTTTCTGAGTCCCTTTCTACCTGAGTCTGTCTAAATGTCTCTTAAAAATTTGACTTAAATTGATACTTATGGGGTACCTACCATGAGCTGCATGCTGTGTTGGGCAGTAGTGTAAAAGGAGAATTAGAAACTAGTCCCAGAATTTCTCCTAGGGAAGATGCTTTATTTCGTAAGTATCACCTGAGGTAGTGAGTGAGCTCTCCCAAGGGGTTTGGTTAGAGATTTTTAAAAAAGGAGCTAAAGGATTCTGTATAAGAAATCAACAGGAATTTGTGTATAAAGGGGTGAGAAGAGGAGAGAGGCATAGGGCCTGATGTTGGTAAGGAAGCTGCAGCTAAGGAATATTTTGAAGGCTGTAGAATTTTTGGTCTACAGTATAATTTTAACATGATTGGACTGTTGTAATGTAGCACCATCTTTATTCCTATTATTTCCACAAACCTCTTGCAGAATCTTCTGAACATACCAAGGTCCCTGTGAGCTCATGTACAGAAATGAGTCACATTCCAGATCTGCATCAATGTTTAAGGAAGAGAGAAAGTGCGTACTAGAAAGCAGGACAGGGTGCAAAGTGAACTGATTCAATTGTTAGAAGCTGGAACTCGGAAGGTTCATGAAAATGTCATTCCTTGGGGATTGTCAGTAAGCTTGGGGAGTTCCCCACACTTTCCCCAAGATTAGTGATAAAGATTCAACACAATTCCATCTAGATTTTAAGAGGCATAGTGCCTGTAGCTCTGAATTTGATATTTGGGTCATTCAGAGAGCAAGTTATAGATTCTGTCCTCAAGAAACTTAGTTTAGTGGGAAACACAATTACATAAAGAGATCATTTCAAAATCATGTCCCAAGCTCTTGGGAAAGAGAAACGGACTGGACCCTATGACTTCAAAGGAAGGGAGCAGGGATTATTGTACTAAAGCCAAGAAATCTCGGAGGAGATAACAAGAGTCTTCTGGGAAATTTAGAAATTATTTAGTGAAGAAGAGTGGAAAGAACATTCTGGGTAGATGAATTAGTCTGAGACTACTACTACTACTACTACTACTACTACTACTACTGGCACTAGCTTATGTTAACTGAGCACATACTGTGTGTACCAGACATTGTTCTAAGCAATTTACACCTATAAACTCATTTTAACCTCAAAACCCTATGAGATATGTCCTATTATTGTCATCACTTTACACATGAAGGAGGTGATCAAGTGATTTGCCCAGGATTATATAACTAAATAAGTTGTGATGAGTTGAACTTATACAGTCTGGCACCAGAGCCCAACAAACATAATCACTACAGAAGAGTGATGCCCCACCAAAATTTAGGGAGTTTGGTGTCACTGAGTGTAAGGATAAATGTTGGAAGTGGTCAGAGATGTACCTGGAGTTGGTAATTAAAGGCTAGGTCATGGGGTCCTATTACTCTTTTCTTCTGGTGAAGAGGCTCCTGGAATTTTCCTTTCATCTCTCTTCTCTACCAAGCAATCTCTTTCCAGTTGAGATGGACCAATACTTGAGTTTTGGTTGGGTATTGTATCAATTGTCTATGGTTACAAAAGTTCTGCGTAACAACCCACTATAAAATATTTAGCTCAGGAGTCAGTGGGATTCAGATGATCTGGGTTAGACTTGATCTTGGCTGCGCTTGCTCATGTATTTGTGGTTGGCTGTGAGTTAGGTGGCTCTGCTAATCTTGGTTGAGTTCACTCACACGTCTGGGAGGAGGCTGACTAGTGGTTGACCTAGGCTAGGGTACGGCAGCTCTGCTCCACGTGAATTTCATTCTCCAGTGGGCTAGTTCAGGCCAGATCACATGGCAATGGCAGAAGTAAAAGAGGCAAGTTCAAATGTGTGAGTTCTTTTTCAGGCCTCTGATTGCATCCTGTTTGCTAACATCTCATTAGCCAAAGCATGTAACTAGGCCAGCCCAGATTCCAGGGGCTGAGAAAGAAACTAAGAAACACATGACACCAGTTTATAATGTTTTTTATTATCCATAAATGAGTGAGATCATATGGTATTTTTCTTTCACTGACTGGCTTATTTCACTTAGCATAATGCTCTCCAGTTCCATCCATGCTGTTGCAAATGGTAAGAATTCCTTGTTTATTTATGGTAGGGTAGTATTCCATTATGTAGATGTACCCACAGTTTCTAATCCACTCATCTGCTGATGGGCACTTAGGCTGTTTCCAAATCTTAGCTCTTGTAAATTGTGCTGCTATGAACATTATAAACTGATTAACAAAAATGGATAAAGAGGCAGAGAAGCATCAAATAGACTGTCAAACTACAGGGAAGCCTGGGGAGGGTTGTGCAAGGGAGGTAAGAGATCAACCGAAGGACTTGTATGCATGCATATAAGCATAACCAATGGATGCAAGACATGGGGGGTGGGGTGGGGTGGGTGAGGGCATGTGCGGGGGCGGGGGGGCGGGTAAGAGAGGCTAGGGGAAGGTCAATGGAGAAAAAAAGGAGACACATGTATTACCATTTGTAATACTTTAAACAATAAAAAAAAGGAAACACATGGCAAAGGGCATGGTATATGGATGCATGAAGAATCAGATTATTAGTTCTCAGTCTATACTATTTATGCTAACATAACAGACATTCAGACCTATAAAGAATTTTTGCGAGTTTATTTGAGCCAAACTGTTGACAAATGCCAGGAAACAGAATCTCTACGTTTTGAGATAATGCTCTGGAGAATGGCCGTTTCTCACTAGTTTTATAAATTACCATTAAAGAAGACACAGTGGGTTACAGGAAATCTATTGGTGGTAGAGGGAGGTGGTGGAGGGAACCTCTGGGATTGTATAGAAAGTAAAATGACAAACATATATTCCTTTTACATTGGTGGGTACAGCATAGTTAACAGTCAGTGATTAACATGATAACAGGAACAATGAGGGAATTTGTGGTCTTCTCCCTGGTGCATTGGTTCTGCCCTGAGGGGTCCAGAAAAAAGAAAGTTACAAGTTCTCTTGACATTCTAAAGGTATGTTATCTAGATGTAAAAAGACAATAGGCTCAGTTAAGATCAAAGTTGATCTTTGTCAGAGAAGATACCAGCCTAGGATGCGACTACCCACTATAAACTGCTTTTTAATTTTAAAGGTTTTAATTTCAGACCATCCTCTGTGGTTACTTTTGGTCTCTGAGTTTGCAAGGTCGCCACGCAGGCCTTCTTTGAGTTAGGTTACCAGATGGCCCCTTTTCATCCACACTTACATGATCTCTTGAAGGAGTTGCTTGAAGACTCTTTAAAGCAAGAAAAAGAAGAGTGGAGAAAATAAAATAACACAGGGTTCCTTTTGAAGTGAGGAGAAAGACATTATAGGAAAAAGTTACAATTCTGCACTTTTAAAAAAAATAAACCTCATATTTTAGAAATTTTAGAATAGTTTTAGATTTACAGAAAAATTAAAAAGGTAGTACAGAGAATTCTCATATGCCTGTCCTCAATTCCCCCCATTATTAACATCTTACATTAGTATGGCACATTCATTATAATTAATGAACCAATATTGACACAACATTATAAACTAAGGTCCATATATTATTCAGATTACCTCGGTTTTTTACCTAATGTCCTTCCATTGTTTCAGGATCCTGTCACCTTAGGTATCTCTTGGCTGTGATAGTTTTTTAAAAATATATATTTTTATTGATTTCAGAGAGGAAGGGGGGAGAGAGAGAGAAACATCAATGATGAGAGAGAATTATTGAATGGCTGCCTCCTGTACACCCCCTACTGGGAATCAAGCCGGCAATCTGGGCATGTGCCCTTGACCAGAATTGAACCTGGGATCCTTCATTCTTTAGGTCGAACACTGTATCCACTGAGCTAAACCGGCTTGGGGGTGATAGTTTTTGTAGACTTTCCTTGTTTTTTACAGCCTGGGCAGTACTGGTCAGATGTTTTGTAGAATATCCCTCAATTGGAGTTTGTCGAATGTTTTTCTCATGATTAGACTAGAGTTATGACTTTGGGGGAGGAAGACCACAGAGGTAAAGTGTCATTTTCACACATCACATCAAGGGTACATGCTGTCAACATAACTTAACACTGTTGATATTAACCTACATTGCATTTTTAAAATTAATCATATAATACTTTTTAAAAGTTATATAAACTAGTGATTTTTAACCTTTTTTATCTCATGGCACACTTAAACTAATTAGTAAAATTCTGTGGCACACCAAAACATATATTTTTTGCCGATCTGACAAAAAATTAGTTATAATTTTGATTCATTCACACTGGGCAGCCATGGTTGTGTTGGCTGTTGTGTGTGTGTGTGTGTGTGTGTGTGTGTGTGTGTGTGTGTGTGTTTTAATTTGATAATCTAAAGAGAAAGAGGTCAGTGTGCCTGACTAAATAGTCAGGTGTTGCATGTTTTAAAAGCTCTTGTGGTACACCAGTTGAAAATCACTGATATAAACTCTAGAAGGAAGAACAAACTTTCAAATGTTTTTCCTAATTTTAGAGAATCTATATCATTTTAATTACTATTTGGATTAAATATGACAAAATGTGAGATCTTAAGTCAATGGGTTAACTATTACAAGCATGATAAAAAAATTTTAATTTCTCACAATTTATAAAGCAAGTAAATTTTTAAGGTAATTTTATAAGGTAAGTAAATTTACTGCTAGGGCAGTAAATACAATTTTCAAAGCAAATGAACAAGGGAAACATCTTAGTGTCAGGTTAAAGATGATGCCACAATGAACCTTTGCAGTTTGAAGAGTATCTCCTGTGAAAATTTCCTGTAAATAAATGACTTTTTTTCATGATGACAGGAAATAGAATCAGGGCTTTACTTTTCAGTAAGGTCTTTCCTCCTCTTGACTAATACTTCTCCCTGCCACTAGTTACTTCCAGTCTTTGGGAAAATGACACTGTCTGCCCCGCCGTGTTTCGTTCTTACAAGAGCTCCTGGCAAGAAGTTCTTTCTCCTTCCAGGTTTCCTCATTTGCTGCCATGCAAGCGCAAGGCCTCGGGTTTCACTGATAATATCAGCCAAAGCTGAAACAACATTGGGACACATAGCTCTTTATTTCCGTAGTCTAGGGGCACCGACAAGAAGGAAGTAGGCAGGTGAGCATTAACTCATTCAACAAATATTTATTGAACACATGTTTGGTGCCCGGCTCTGAGCCAGGGGACAGTGAGGTAGGAACTGCCCTGAAAGACTTCCCTCATGAAGTGGAAACAATGACAAGCCAGTGGGAAAAGTGTGGTGTGAAGGAAGCCTAGCATGTGAGACTACAAATCAGGGGCACCCCCCCTCTGGAAATGGGGCTCTGGGCATGTCTCAGGGAAGGTTTCTCAGAGTCGTTGACTTCTAGGGGACCTGAAGGATGAGTAGGATTAGGGAAGGAGGCTTTGGTGTGCATGTGTGTGAGTGTGCATGTGCATGCATGTCCATGGGTGTGTGTCCCCATGTGAATAAAGACTGTCTTAGGTGGAGGGAAAATCATATCTCCAAAACCTAGAAATAAGCATGGTTGTGGCACATTCAAAAAGGGCCAGAATGTCTCTGTGTTTAATTTCATCAGAAGAGTTTGAGGGTTGGGAGGGTTTCCTGGAAGCAGTAACTGTCAAGCTGGTCTTGAATGATGGGTAGGAGACAGCGAGCCAAATAAGGGGGGCAGGAAGGCAGGGCTCTCCCAGCAGAGTCACAGCCTCAACCAAGGCACAGAGGAAGGGAAATGTCTGGTGCCTCCAGGGAAACTAACTACAAATAGCTCAGCCAGACCAGAAAATAGGTTGCGGGGGAAGAGGAAGGGACAGAGAGAGGTGGGGAGGTGACAAGAATCTCAGGTCTGCCACTCACTAGCCTTGTGACCTTGAATGAGTTAGTTGGCATTTCTGAGCCTCAAATTTTTCATCATAAAGTGAGGATAACAACACCAACACCAACGACAGTAGACCTTGCTGCACAGCATTGCTGTGAGGATTAAATGAGATAGGCTTGCAGAACAGCTCACACAGTGCTTGGCAGATAGCAAGAGCTCAGAAAGGGGCAGCTTTTATTAGCTTTGAATTGTTAATGCACTGATTAGTAATCACTCTTTGCAGCTGGAGGTTTCTGAAATTCTTCTGAGTGTTCCGTGGAGAGAGCCTTGGCTGGGCACAGTCCCTAGCACATTGTGGGCAGTCAAGGACTAGGTGTGGAGGGAAAGGGAGATTATTCTTGGGGTTTCAACCACAGCGACGAACATTAGCCCTGCCCAGGCTCAAGTGAAATAGATGGGGAGGCTCTGCAGGGATTTGGCCTGCACTGGGAGATGTTCCTCACCCTTGACTGAGAGATTTCAGACAGACAGGTCTCCTTGAAGGTCACTCTTGGTTCTTATTCCAACTTAAATCCCCTTTCTCCAATGTTGAGGCTGTGCATGTTGAGGGTGATGATAGTACGAAGGGGTGTTATGCAACTTTTTTTTTTTAATTTGGTGAAATACTGCTTTGCCAAAAATTCTGCTTGTGGTTTTTATCTTTTCTGAGTAGCTGACTCTGGGTATGTGAACTGTTCAATGTGACAGAAAACTTTATGCCTTTAATCTTTAAATATAGAGAGAAGGGACCTGGGGAGGCAAGCTGCCTGCAATGGAATGAATGTTATGTCCCTTCAAAATTCATATGTTGAAATCCAAACCCCCAAAGTGATGGTTTTAGGAGGTGGGGCATTGGAAGGTAATGAGATCATGAGGGTGGATCCCTCATGAATGGGATTAGTGCCCTTCTAATAGGGACTCCAGTGGGCTTTTGCTCTCTTTCCCCCACAGGAGGATACAAGTCTGCAAGCGAGGGTTCTCATCAGAATACAGTAGCCTGTGTCTGTTGTAGATGTTGCAAATACATTTTATTTTTAGTGTATAATTTCCTTTTAATATTTTTACTACAAAAGTTTACATTTTTGCATCATTATTTTGTCATTTGAAAAGCTAATCTATAGACATAAAAGCAGCTCAATGATGAGTTAGTCACCTTCCCCTTCCCAGGCTCCAGCTTTCCACTCCAGAAGTTTAGAAAAATTTTATTGCCAAAGACATTCATCTTTCCTTTTGTGGTTTCTATCTTTAGTACCATATTTAGAAAGTGTAGGATTTTTTACACGATGTTATGAATATTTATTTATATTTTTCTTACTGCTTTTAGAGCTTATTTTTACATTTAAACTTTAATCCCACTGAATTTATTTTGATTTAGGGCATGAAATGAGGTTCTACTTTTTTTTCTGATTAATTAGCTAACATTTGAATTTTAAATTTGGAGGCAAGTTAGAATATATTTCATGTCCAATTGCAGAATCCCAGAGAATTAATTATGCAGTAATAAAAAGAGAAAAGATGCTTCCTCGGAGGAAAAGCTGAGGATGTCACGAGGAAGAACTGCTTCTGTGGGAGAAAGTGAACACACTCGTGATCACACCAGTGGAAGCCACAATGTTTTTACAGAACTGGCTTGAACAAAGCTATGTGATGAAAGGGGAACCCTCAGGCCACTCCTGGCAGACTCTCTCAGCTGGATTTCTGCCAGGGTGCTCTGCTGTAACACCAGGGGAGGACCCAGGAAGGCATTCTCCTATGCATATCTGATTTAGGCCATCCTTAACTTTCCTGGGTGGAGATGCAGCCCCTCTCAGGGTCAATGTCTTTGGGGTCGTTGGCGAACAGCCGGTCCTGGGTCCCACGAGGGAAGATCTTACTCTGCAGTGTCTGAAATGGAAACTAGGACCTTGGGAGCAACAGCATTAGGGGAACATGGTGAATTAGATGGAGGCTGCTCTGGGGAACTCCAAAACCTGTTCTAGTTTCCATTTTCCCACTGACTCCGTGAATTTGAACATACTCAAATTCTAGAGAACGTTCATAATTCTTTCCACTTCAAGGTTATGATCCTTCTTGGCACTTCCCATTGTCATCCTCATAGTCCTCAGGCATTCATTCATTCAGAAAATATTTATTTTTCTAGTAGGTTAATTCAGCGGTAGAATGACATTCAATACCAGTTTTTTTTCTGTCTTTCCTCTCTAAGCCATTCTCAGCATGTTAGTTGATTGCCTCATTTTCCCTTCTAGGGGCAAATAAAGTGGGCATTGAAATGCCTGGAGCTCTTTTCCTAAGATCTAAGAAACTGTTCCTAAAACAGTTTCCTGTTCCTCATAGGCTTTGCACCTTTGTCCATAAGTTTCTGTCACAAATCATTAGCCAGAAGTAAAATGTATGTCCTTTCTGAAACCAGTTGCTGGTAACAATAATGAAATTGCTAATTTTGGCTTAGACTAATAAAAATTCTTTCCCAGATGAGACTGGGCTGGGACCAAGAAAAACAAAGCAACTGGAAGAGTTTGGATAATGGAACAGATCTGAGTTCTGTTGGCAAGGAGGGATGCTGTTGGGTAGTTAACAAACCAGTCATATTTTGTGCCAATCTTGGAGGCAAAAGGTGATTTTTCATAGGCTTGTTTTTATTTTCTTTTCAATTCTTCTACATTTCTTGGTCATTTTTTATTTCTTTCTTTATGAATTGCCTGTTCATGTCCATGTCTCAGTTTTTCTATTGGTATATTCATTTTTCTTATTGATTTATAAGAGTTCATTGCTTACTATTTTTCTAGTGGGGTTATGATTTTCTTATTCCTTTAATTCTGAATCAGGTAATCCTGAGTTCTTTCCTCAATCCAACATACCTTCCAAATTCACCTTGGAGATGTCTCAAAATTCTTTCTATAATAACACACACAACTCTGGTCTATCACAAAAGTTTCCCACCAACATTTAGTTAGTCTTCAGTCTCCTGGACTATGTATGTATGTATGTATGTATGTATTTATTTATTTATTTGTTTATTTACTAGAGGCCCAGTGCACGAAATTCGTGCACAGGGGTGTGTGTCCCTCAGCCCAGCCTGCACCCTCTCCAATCTGGGACCCCTCAAGGGATGTCCGACTGCCCGTTTAGGCCTGACCCTAGTAGGATCAGGCCTAAACGGGCAGTCGGACATCCCTCTCACAATCCAGGAATGCTGGCTCCCAACTGCTCGCCTGCCTGCCTTCCTGATTGCCCCTAACTGCTTCTGCCTGCCAGCCTCATCACCCCCTAACCACTCCCCTGCCAGCCTGATTGATGCCTAACTGCTTCCCTGCCAGCCTGTTTGCCCCTAACTGCCCTCCCCTGCCAGCCTGTTTGCCCCTAATTGTCCTCCCCTGCAGGCCTGGTCACCACTAACTGCCCTCCCTTGCAGGCCTGGTCCCCCCCAACTGCTCTCCCCTGCAGGCCTGGGTCCCCCCCTACTGCCCTTCCCTGCAGGCCCGGTCGCCCCCTAACTTCCCTCCTCTGCCAGCCTGGTCACCCCTAACTGCCCTCTCCTGCAGGCTTGATTGCCCCCAACTGCCCTCCCTTGCAGGCCTGGTCCCTCCCAACTGCCCTACCCTGCTGGCCATCTTGTGGTGGCCATCTTGTGTGTTGCAGTGATAGTCAATTTGCATATTACTCTTTTATTAGATAAGATAGAGGCCTGGTGCATGGGTGGGGGCCAGCTGGTTTGCCCTGAAGGGTGCCCCAGATCAGGGTGGGGGTTCCCTTGGGGCGTGGGGTGGCCTGGGCGAGGGGCCTGTGGTGGTTTGCAGACCTGCCATGCTCCCCAGCGGCCCAAGCAGAGGCCCTGGTATCTGGGATTTATTTATCTTCTATAATTGAAACTTTGTAGCCTTGAGCGGAGCCAAGCCTCTTGCTTGCTCTGTGGCCGCAGCCATCTTGGTTGGGTTAATTTGCATACTCGCTCCTGATTGGCTGGTGTGTGTGGCTAATGGGTGTAGCGGGGTGATGGTTATTTTGCATATTACTCTTTTATTAGATAGGATTGTATATGTTGTTAATCCTCACCAGAGGATTTTTTCCCCCCATTGACTTTTAAAGAGAGAGTGGAAGGGAGAGGGAGAGACAGAGAGAGAAACAGCAATGTGAAAGAGACACATTAATTGGTTGCATCCCACATGTGCCCCGACCATGGCTGGGAATTGAGCCTGCAACCAAGGTACCTTCCCTTGACCAGAATCAAACCTGGGATTCTTCAATCCACAGGCCGACACTCTATCCACTGAGCTAAACTAGTTCTAGGGCTGGAGTCTTCTTTTAAAGCAAAGGTCACAGCCTCTTTTCCTCTTCTCATCGTAAATGCCCCAACTACTTCTCCCTTTGGATTGTTGCCATGGCCTCATAATTGGTTTCCTCTCTTTTAATGCCTTCCTTTTCATCCAACCTCCGGTATATCAGTGACAAAGCACTAAGGTGTGACTGACACAGCTTTATACTCATTGTTGCTAAGGCTGACCTTTTGCGTGTTGAGGAAAGTTCAGACTTAGCCTAGCATGTAAGACCTGCTTCATTAGTTCCAAACAGCCTTTTCACCATTGCCTTATGCTCTTATATCAGCCTACCATGCCTAATCCTGCTTCTGCTAGTGCCATTACCTTTTGTCCTTTTGGTAAATCTCACCCATTTTTCAATGTCCTCCTCAAAAGCTACATCTTGGCTTTCTAGATTCCTCAAGTCAGAATGACCTCCTCTGCTCTTTCATAAGCATTTTCACTGTCTATTGGAGCATTTAGCACATCTTGCCTTTATCATTGTTCTGTACACAAAGAGCTCTCCACCACTCTCTCGTGTAAGCCTGTGTCCTCATCATATTGTGGGGTTTATGTGGAGTGGTGATCAATGTGTGCTCCTTGAATCTGCTAGTGCGCAGTAAATGTTTGACATTAACAATTCCTCTTGGTGTACAATTTACCCAGGGGCCAACTTAAATTTAATTGCCACTTAGCCTTTGCTAGAGCAAGGCTTATTACCACTATAGGCACAAGTGCTTTTGGGAAAGGAGGTACTTTCCACAGTTTGTTTGTAGTATGGATTTTCAAGTCTCATTTTTAATTTGTTAGCAGAGGACTCTACAATAGTACTTTATATAATTGACCCTTTTAGGGTAAGTGAATTCAGCCCTAAAATTACTACTATAAACAAATATTTGTAAGTCATGCTGAATTATGGGAAGCAGATCAATTGTAGGAATTTACTTTTCTAGTTCCTTTAAAGAAACTTTAAAAGATATATAATAGGTAACAGTTATTGACAATTTGCTACATGTCATGCACTATTATAAGCACTCTACATGTATTTAATCCTCATAATAGGTCTAAGAGATATGTACAATGACCGTTTTCATTTTAGAATGAAATGGAGTCTTCTTTTAAAACAAAGGTCACATCCTCTTTTCCTCTTCTCATTGTAAATGCCCCAATTACTTCTCCCTGTGCTAGACCGGAGCTGTGTGTGTTATAAAAGGGGAAGAGGGTTTAAGTAATTTGCTTTAAGTCACACAGCTAGTAAGTGAAGGAATCAGGATTTAAATTCAGGCAGTTGGATTTTTGAACCTGGACTCTGAAGCGAACTCTTAAGACTTATTTTTATTGACCACCAAGGAGATACATAGTTAATTCAAAGCTATCCTATATAATAAAGAGGTAATATGCAAATTGACTGTTACTCCAACACACAAGATGGCCACCCCTTGTGGACACAAGATGGCCACCACAAGATGGCCACCACAAGATGGCCAGCAGGGGAGGGCAGTTTTGGATGATCAGGCCAGCAGAGGAGGGCAGTTGAGAGGGACCATGACTGAAAGGGAGGGCAGTTGGGGGCAATCAGGCCTGCAGGGGAGGGCAGTTAGGGATGACCAGGTTTACAGGGGAGGGCAGTTGGGGGTGATCAGGCCTACAGGGGAGGACAGTTGGGGATGACCAGGTTTGCAGGGGAGGGCACTTGGGGTTGACCAGGCCTGCAGGGGAGGACAGTTAAGGGCGACCAGGCCAGCAGGAGAGGGAAGTTAGGGGCAATCAGGCTGGCAGGGGAGTGATTAGGGGGCAGTGATCAGGCTGGCAGGCAGAAGCGGTTAGTGGCAGTCAGGCAGGCAGGCAGGCAGGCAAGCAAGCAGTTGGGAGCCAGCAGTCCTGGATTGTGAGAGGGATGTCTGACTGCCCATTTAGGCCCGGTTCCTGTGGGCAGTCGGACATCCCTCAAGGGGTCCCAGATTAGACAGGGTGCAGGATGGGCTGAGGGACACCCCCATGCATGAATTTCATGCACCAGGCCTCTAGTTTAATATAAATTACTTTGCAATAACCATAGGCTTTAAGGGACAGGAGTACAATGGGGAAATTATTTTGCTACATCTACAGTTATGAGAGTTCAAGACTGTATTCCTCTATCATCTTAGTCTACTTTTGGCTTCCTTGCTAGAACATTTGCTGATCTGGAAGGCACAGTCAAAGATGCAGAATGATGACAAGGTAGAAGTTAGAAGAAATATTACAGACTCTACAGTTTTGTGCTACTGCTATGAATATTCTGTTTTATGCAGATAAGCCTTTTTTTTTGCAGATAAGCATTTTATGGATTTTAATATCTCTGATACTTTAGTCATTTAATGAGAATGCAGACTCAAATTTCTCTGCTATGACATCCTAGTATATAAGGATCTATCCTAGTGGAATAAACCATTATATCTCTTTCAAAGCAGGAAAACAAAACTTTCATTAATTTTCCCAACTGTGTGTAGCACTTGAAATGAATGGAGCAACATTTCTCAAAGTGTGGTCAGGGGCTCCCTGGGGATCCCTGAGATCCTTTTAGGGAGTCCAGGAGGCCAATGCTATTTTCACAATGCTATTAAGATGTCATCTGACTTTTTCATTCTCATTCTCTCACGAGTGCACAGGAACTTTTCCTTAGTCAACAGGTTGAATGCAGAAGCAGACCTGAGCATCTAATTGACTTGTACTGAGACAATCATTAAAGAGGTTTGCAAAATGTAAAACAGTGCCACTCTTCTGATTAAGTTAATTTGTTTTGGAAATATTTATAATATATGATAAAAATGTATTTATGCTAACCCATGAACATATATAATGTGTTTATTACTGTTATTTTAACATAAATATTCTTAAATATCAGTTTTAATTCTTAATGCAGTCCATATCAATAGGTATAACCCACATAAACAAAAGCTCTTTAAGATCCTCTGTAATTTTTTGGGAGTGAAAAGGGATTCTGAGACCAAAAAGTTTGAGAACCACTGATGTGGAGATGCTAAAAAGGATCTAAGTCATAGGTGGTATCTAAGTTTGCTTCTAAGATCACAATTTAAACTCTGCGCATGTGCTGGAATATGTATAGCTTGAAATGTATTCATTTATTCATTACTACAGTCAATGGATATTTACTGAACATTAGCTGTGTGCCAGGTGCTGGGGAAACATTGGGGCAACAGTGAGGAACAAGACAGCCTGCTCTCTCAGAGCTTCATCTTGGCCTTCCTTTACTCAGCTTTTCATTTAGCAGCTATCCTCAAGGTCTACTCAAGTTTTAGCACAGCCCCTAAGGAGTTTATAATCCAGGGAGACATCATTGTGGACAGGTATGATAAGGGATTCTGGATCTGGACTTAAATCCAGAAGAGCAGGCAGGGTTAAGAGAGCAGAGTTGAGAGAAAGGAGCCAAGCTGGGTGGGGGAAGAGATGAGCAGGCTTGTGGAAATCTGAGATCATTGTGGGGATGTAGGGACCTTTGAGATCATTGTAGGGATGTAAGGGAAGGCAAGGGCCTGCTGGAAAAGAAAAACACTCTTATGGAGGGGAACTCTTGGTCTAAGACTGGGTTTTCTTCTGTAGCTGATGGAAACCTACTGGTCATCAGATGTCTCTCTTGGGTGTGATTAAAAGGCTATGCCATCATTCAGTGTTTCCCAAACTTGTTGGATCCTAAACTTTACCAAATAACAAGAATGAGCTGGAAGTACTTGTTAAGGACACAGATTCCAGGGATCCCTACAAGAAACACTGACCAGGAGAGGGGCGTGGGGTGCTATCTCAGCTAGGAAAATCATATCTGACTCCATTAGGCATGCCAGATGATTTTCTTGCCTTTTTAAAAAAAATTATAGGCAAATTTTGGGAATAAAACTTAACCTATTACCAATGGTTCCAACCCTGAATCCTCAGTGGGGAACTTAAAAAAAATTAACCACTGCTCAGGCCCTACTTGCAGGAATCTAACTTAATAATAACAAAATGATAAAACTCAAGATACAATGACAATAATTAGAATTAAATTAGGAAGTTTTTTGGTCCACAGTTATTCTTCCAGTTATACCATATCCTCCATAGCCCCAGAATCAGCTAGGAAATCATATCCGACCCCATTAACAGTTTTTTTTTAGTTCCCAGGTGCCAAGAATAGAGCATTTTGAGCCAGGGGTGTGATTACTAGTGGAGGCAACCTGGAGGCAGGAGAGTGACATAACTTGCTTCGGAGAAAAGAAAACATTTACAGTTATTTTGGGCTATCAATGTTTGTTTAGGTCACAGCAAATATTAAGAGCAGCCCATTGAAGCCAGGAAATAATCCCCCTGATTCAGTTTAACTGAAAACTTTGGGAGGAGGCAGAGAACAAAATCAAATCAGTGCTCTCATTGTTCCAGAGAACTTTCTGAGTAAACGTAAAGTATGTGCTGATAGCCTCACAGGAAAATAAATTCTGTTTTAACTGGGGAAATTGTTTGTATTTTTCCATTTACGATATCATTGCCTCGAAGTTTTGGGAAGTCATAGGGCTAAGAAAACATTTGAGAGGCCACTTGACTCTACTGCTTTTTTTCCTCTCTCTCTGCTCGTCTTCATGTAACCTAGACAGGGTATCTGGAGGCTTGAACCTTGAGCTGCCTCTGGCACTGGCTTGCTGTGTGACCATGGGCAAGCTCCTTGCTCTCTCTGGGCTTCAGCTTCCCTATCTGTTCAAAGAAAGGTGAAGTCGTTCCAGCTGAAACTTTGCAAAAGTATAAGGCTTTATTATGACACTAAAGGCCTGGTGCACAAAATTCATGCATGGGGGTGGGGTGAGGGGGGTGGGGTAGGGTGGGATGTGTCCCTCAGCCCAGCCTGCATCCTCTCCAATCTGGGACCCCTTGAGGGATGTCTGACTGCTCATTTATCCCAGTGGGCAGTCGGATATCCCTCTCACAATCCAGGTCTGCTGGCTCCCAACTGCTTGCCTGCCTGCCTTCCTGTTTGCCCCTAACCACTTCTGCCTGCCAGCCTGATCACCTCCTAACCACTCCCCTGCCAGCCTGGTTGCCCCAACTGCCTTCTCCTGCAGGCCTGGTCACTCCTAACTGCCCTCCCCTGCTGGCCTTGTCGCCCCTAACTACCCTCCCCTGCAGGCCTGGTTCCCCCCCAACTGCCCTCCCCTGCAGGCCTGCTCTCCCCCAACTGCTCTCCCTTGCAGGCCTGGTCCCTCACAACTGCCCTCCCCTGCTGGCCATCTTGTGGTGGCCATCTTGTGTCCTCATGGGGGCAGCCATCTTTGACCACATGGGGGCGGCCATCTTGTGTGTTGGAGTGATGGTCAATTTGCATATTACTCTTTTATTAGCTAGGACTAGAGGCCCAATGCATGAAATTTGTGCAAGAGTAGGCCTTCTTTCCCCCAGCTGCCGGCACCATCTTCCCTCTGGCACCCGGGACCCGGGCTTCCCTTGCAGCCCCAGCTTCGTCCAGAAGGTCGTCTGGTCTAATTAGCATATTACTCTTTTATTATTATAGACTGTTTTAGAACCCTCTTAGGCAAAGGACACCTGTATATAGAAGCAAAAGATTGAACTGCATCTAGAAAGAACTATACTTGTTTTGTGGTCAAACTGAACAGGATCTGTGAGGGGACTTGGAAAGCAATCTTAGCATTCAAGAAAGCACGTCCGATATTCTGAAGAAAGGAAGGGTCAGAAGCTTGACCTTCTTAATTCAACTCATGCTGGGTTGTATGGTCTTAATCTTAGACATTATTCTCTATGGGATTAATTTTCTTCATTCATAAAATAAGGATAACAACAACAACAACAATAATAATACCTGTCTCCTGAAGTTATTCTGACTAGTGGATAAAATAATGTACTTAGAGTTTCAATAAAATTGGTTATATTATTTTTCCCTTATAATCTTGGTCCCAGTGGCTATTTTCTCCTTTCCTTGGTGTGTCCCATGGTATTGTTCGAGCTTAGTTTTATTAATGCATCTTTATTCTCTTTCTATTTTATAGTTATTCTGGCCTGGTTCATCTAAAAGAAAGAAGAAAGAATTTTTTTTTTATGGAGTCAAGTTTTAAGAACAAAAGGACAAATGGTACACCTGGATGGTAAGATTCAAAGCTGAAAAAGTACCAGTTTTTCATGCTGTCAAACGGAGGCAGAAAGAGAGTCCACAATTTGGGAAGGAGAACAGGTCTCTGGACGAGGAACTGCTCCCCAGAGCTGTGCTGTATGACCTCCATTTCTGAGCAAGAGCTTTCTGGGCAAACCATTGGCATGAATCAAAGGACATTTGGTTCTCTCTCAGGCAGCTTCCCGGAGCAGAGCAGCCATCAGGGCTTTCCTTTCCTCTTCGCAATCTCTCGTCTTCTCAACCCCAGTCCCTTAGAATGGAGCTGTGATAACGAGGAGTCCACAACTGCAGCACAGCTGCCATGGGCCAGGCCTGGGAATCCAGTCTTAGGATTTACTCCTGGTTCTTCAGCCTCTGTTCTCCATGAGGCCTTGAGTGGGTCTCTTGTCCCATCTGCCTCCGCAGGTTCTGTGCTTGCAAGTGGGAGGCTGGAATGAATGCACAGCTCCATGCATCAGGAGGACCTAAGGGCATGTTATTAAAAATACACATGCTCAGACCTCACTTTCAGAGATGCTGATTCAGAAAAGTCAAATATGAGTTGTTTTTGTGAGTCACTGCTCCTGACCCAAGACACCTGCACATAAGATCCTAGAGGTCCACGATTCGTGATATGTGGCATGAATCACCCACTTACTGAAATGTGAGGGATGTTAAGCAAGTTTCCTCTTGGTGCAGGATTGTCATCAGGCTGTTGTTCTGAAAATGTGGCCTCCGGGTCTCCAGTGAGCCATGAGGATCTGTCTGAGGGTCTCCGACTGAATCAACTGTGAGTCCTTTTCTTTATGTTTAGGAGGTTAATGAAATAAGTTCCCATAGGTTGGTATTTTTTATATAATTGGGGATACTTGCTAACAATCTAATATCTTGAGTTTGGGTTCCCCTGAAAGCAAAACCTAAGGCAAGGATTTAGGTGAGAATTTTGTTGAGGAGGTGACTCTAGGAAATAGGAGGGAAGGGAGAAAAGCCAATAAATAGTGACCATTGAAATGGCCACTATGGTGGGAAATTGGAGCTTAACCCTTTGAGATTCCTCTGTCCATGGAGTTCAGTGATTTTCAACCAAAAGTGATTTTTTGTCTCTCTCCCTGTGTGGCATTTGGTAATGTGTGGAGACATGTTTGGCTGTCACACTGGGAGGTGCTAGTGGCATCCAGGGACACACAGGACAACTCCCAACAACAAAGAATTATCAGGCCCCAAATATCAATTCTCACTAATGCTGAGAAACCTGTCTCAGAATTGTCCCTCTTATAGATGCTGAGCATAGAGCATCTACCCATCAACTCTAGTCCTCCTCTGGGTTGCCTCCGGGAACGTGAATGACCTCTTACCACCAGGCTTCACGTGAATTAGGACTGAGCAGGCTTCTATAGTTTTGGAGAAAACCCTGAGACGGAAAAGCAGAGAGACCCCATGACACGCATAGGTTGAACCCTGGCCATGTGCGTGAAGTAGACTCAGGTGTGCTGAAATCAGGCTGAGGCCAAGGGGACGTGGTCAAATGTGATTTTCCTAGCTGAGCAATGATTCTGGGGCTGTGGAGAATATGGTACAACTGGGAATAAAATTATAGACCCCCAACTGTCCTTACTTAATTCTAACTATGAAAATGGCTGAAGTCTAGAAGTCCAGGATTATACAGAGCTGCTGTATGGTAAAATGGTTAAAAACATGGTCTCTGGGCCAGGAATGGCTGCCTTCTAATCCTGCTTCCGACATATGTTAGTTTTGTGACCTTGAGTAAAGTAAATTCTCTGTTCCTCAGTTTTCTCACCAAGAAAATGAGATTAATAATGGTTCAAACCTTAAAAATTTGTTGTGAGAATTAAATTTTGGCCCTAGCTGTGTGGCTCAGTGGATAGAGCGTCAGCCTGCAGACCAAAGGGTCCTGGGTTCGATTTCGGTCAGGGGCATGTACCATGGTTGCAGGCTCCTCCCTGGCCAGGGCCCTGGTCAGGGTGCGTGTAGGAGGCAACCAATTGATGTATTTCTTTCTCTCACTCACATTGATGTTTCTCTCTGTCTTTCCCTCTCCCTTCCACTCTCTGTAGAAGATCAATGGAAAAATATCCTTGGGTGAGGATTAAAACAAACAAGCAAACAAACAAATAAAATAATTTGTGTGTGTGTGAATGTGTATAAAATTAAAACATACACATATTCACTGAGTGGCCAGATTATTATGATCTCTGAATGCATAATAATCTGGCTACTCAGTGTGTGTGTGTGTGTGTGTGTGTGTGTGTGTGTGTGTATGTGTGTATATTTATATTTTTATTTATAATTTTGGAAGCCTGGTGCATGAATTCGTGCATGGGTGGGGTCTAGCCAGCCTGGCCAATGGGTGGGGACATGGGCAGTTGGCCAGCCTGCCTGCTGGTTGAACTCCTGGTTGAGGGGACAATTTGCATATTAGCCTTTTATTATATAGGATATACACTGAGTGGCCAGATTATTATGCGTTCAGAGATCATAATAATCTGGCCATTCAGTGTATGTAATATTTAATGTAACATAGTAACAGGACTTAGCATTTGGTGAGCAGTGGTTGGTTGATTGGGTGATAATTATAATTATCCCAGGGCTTGGATTCTTGGCTTGAGGCATTGCACCATTAATCCAGTCTGGTCTTTTTCCATTGGTAGTAAGCATAGGAACGTCAATTCAATTCAATTGAAAAATATTTATTAAGCTTCTATTGTAAACCAGATAGTATGCTAGGCTCTTGGCCAACCTCTTAGTAATAAGAATAGGAATTTCCCTCTTTCCTCTTACGCTCTTTATTTATGTACTGTCATTCCTTCCTTTGATTTCATCAACTGTGGGTGAAGTAAAGAGTATAGAACTTAAAGAAATGAATTTCAGTCCAGGCTCACCTTTGTCATTCATTGGCTGTGAATTTCTGAAACCAAATTCTTCTAAATGTTCACATTTATAAAGGGAATATAACCAACTGCCTCTCTGTTTTGCTGTGAGATTTAAATGAGATGGTAGAAGCAAAAATATTGCAAGAATTGCTAAGTGTGCCAGTAGTTTATTTTCCTTGAATGTCCAGTGTTCTCATCTCTATGTGGGACCATGGAGCTTTAAAACAGACAGATTTCTGGGTTCTAGCCCTATTATTGTTGAGTGTGTCTGGAGGGAATCTATAATGTAAACATTTTTTTTCTAGTTAATTTTGATGAACAGCCAAATTTGAGAATCCCTAAACTATACTCTGAGTGCTACAGAGCAGAGATTATGTCTTATTCAACTTGGTTGTCCAACTGCCTAATGTAGTTTCTAGTATACAGTGCAGTCAATAAATGTTTTTTTTTTAAATAAAAGGCCAAATCTCTATACCTAACATAAAAGATGAAAGGTACAACTCTCCAGGAATTACCCTGTTCCCCCAATCTGTATGTTTGCCTAAACCACCTTCCTTCCATTGCATTTCTTTGTCTTCGAAGTACTTGAGCTAATTTACACCTGATTGTTCCACCTCACAGATGCATTTAACCAGTATTTATGGTCCTACTGCTATGTATCAATGTGAGATCAGTTCTGGGGATTCCTGATTTAATGAGAGAGTAAAGATTATTGTTCATGGGTGGAGAATGCATCAGGGATCAGGGGTATGGAGGAGGCAGCAAGGAAGAGGTGAAAATAGGCAGGAATCTAGTTCAGAACCCATGTGAGGATGATGGTTTGGATTATAGTGCTGAGAGGAGAAACAAAGAAAAGAGGAAAAATGTGAGAACTTTTTGCTGCTTGGATGTTGGTTATTACTGAAAGGGTGGTTTCTGGTTTGAGCAATTGAGTTGATGAGATAACATATACCGAGGAAGTCTAGAGAATGGGAGGCAGGCAGGGAATAGAAGATGTTATAGTACAGAAATTTAAACATTTTACATTTGAAATATCAGGGAGAAAGGTGTCTCATTGAGGTGGGAGAAAGCACCAGATGATTGTGGCATTATGGAAGCTGAAACAGAAGCATGTGCCAGGGAGGGAGTAGTCAACTGTGAAGAATGCTGGAAGTTTGAATAAGATGAGGACAAAGAGGTGTCTACTGGATTTAAAAACATGGAGGTTATTGATTGATGATCTTAACATGAGCAGTGTCTGTTGAGTGTTGGGGGTGGAAGCCAGAGTAGAGAATATTGAGAGTAAAGGGTAAAGTCCACTTTGTCCCATATTTCCAGTTTTATTTTGATATGCCCATTATAGGAGCAACTTCTGGATTTCATGTGTATCCTTTCAATTCATATAAAAATACATATACAGATAAATATCCAACTCTTTCCCTGTATTTATAAAATTTCCAGAAAAATACATCCCATCCTATGGAGTCATCCTTCAGAAGGACCTCGCTTCCTTCATTATGCCATTTCCTGGAATACGATTAGTCTCCCCCTCTCTCCACTAAATAATTCCCATCAGTAAGCAAGCATGTCTTAGTTAGTGTCTGCTCTTACCTACCAGAAAGGCTAGTCTTGACCCCTGCCTTGCCCACAGCATTCATTTATCCGTATTCATCACCAAATTTGTCAGGAATTATCTACACATAATATTTCCAAGTTTCCCCCCTTATTGCTCTTTTTCACTTAATGTGTTTTTCTGATACTTGGAACTGTTCCATTCATGTGAACACCATCAGCTCAGTTGTGTATTGTTTTCTCCAGCAATACAACAGTTGCTTGGGGCAGCCTCAGAGCGGGGAGATGGCCTGCATGGGCAGGCAAGAATGATAAAGGAGGCTGTGGACAAGGAATGTGAGGGGATTTGCTAGACAGTAATTAGAATGTGTGCTCACAAAATCTAGTATGGGCAAGAAGGGAGGCGAAGTCAAGTGAGACTAAGGGATGGTGAGAAAATGGTAGGGATTGAAGAATAAGGTCAAAGAGTAATGGTGGTGGGAGTGGTAGGGGCTGTTCTGGAGAATGTCATTTGAAATAATGGGAGGTAGTGGTCAGGGTGTGGGGTGTTTAAGATAATGTTTCATAGATGATATAGTTTCTCTTGGTGGAGAGACTCAGGATGTGACCATGGGAGTGGGTAGCTGAGGTAGAGTGGAGAAAAAGTGAAGGAGCTGAGATATCATGGTGCTGGATGGTCCACTGTGTGGATGTTGAGACCTGTGAAAGTAGTAACAGGAGTTGGGATAAAGAGGAAAACTGAGTGGGGAGCTCAGGTCTTTAAGGATAAGGGAGTGGTCAGGTGGTCAGTAGGTAAACACAACAAGGAGAAGAGCCCGAGTGTTTTATAAGCGTAAAGGGGAGGAAGGGTGTGGAAGAAGAAATGGGAACAAGGACACGCACCCCATCTCAAGACTGTGATGGTGTGAGATATGAAATAACAAAGCACCCTCTCCATTGAGAAAGCCTCAGGAAAATTGGCATCTCAGAGAACAGCTGGAACCAACTAATGCAAAAAGGTAAAAAGAACTTACCAAGAAGAGTTGATGATTTATGGATGTTTGCTGACCCCAGACTAGGATTTCCAGAGGGTTACAGTGGAAGAGTTTGTGGGGAGGAATTGGGTTAGATTAGAAGATATACAAAGCAGCATGGAGATGTGCTCCCCTCCCTGCCCCCCTACTCTCTGTTATCCCTGCAGAGCCAGACTAATTCATAGGTAACTGACCACTCTATATGCTTTGTTGGGTATGACCTATCATTGGTCAGATCTCATAAAGTCACATGGTGATGATTCGGGTATGGAGTGGGCTTCCTATGCTTAAGAAGCTAGCTGGTCCTATTTCTCTCAGCAAAGGCTGAAGGCAGGGCAGACACTCTCAGAGAACGGATTCCTGTACATGACTCTGGTTATCTGTGGCTTATTTGCCACAGTTTTAGTTACCTGGAGTCAATCATGGTCCAAAAATATTAAATGGAAACTTCCAGAAGTAAGCAGTTCAAAAGTTTTAAATTTATCTTTATTGTTGCAAGCAATACAGTTGTCCCCTTTGTTTGGTTGTGTGTGTGTGTGTGTGTTTTTGTTTTTTCCCCATTGACCCCCTCCAACCCATACCCGCCCCTCCCAGGCCTTCACCACTCTATTGTCCATGAGTTATGCATATATACATATACGTTCCCTGGTTAATCACTCCTCTCTCATCCCCCTACTCCCCACCTTCCTTCTGAAATGCATCAGTCTGTTCATACTTCTGTGTCTCTGGATCTACTTTATTCATCAGTAGCAATTCAAAAGTTTTAAATTGTGGGTGGTTCTGAGTAACATCAAATCTCAGGCATCCTTCTCCATCTTCTTGGGGATGCGAATCACCCCTTTGTTCAGCATCTCCACATTGCAGATGCTCCCTGCCCGTTAGTCACTTAGTAGCCATCTGGTTATCGGAGTGACTGTCGCAGTACCACAGTACTTGTGTTCAAGTCCCCCTTATTTTACTTCACAATGGCCCCACAGCACAAGAGTAGTGATGCTGGCAATTTGGATATGCCAAAGAGGAGCCTTAACATGCTTCCTTGAAGTGAAAAGGTGAAAGTTCTCGACTTAATAAGGAAAGAAAAAAAAATCAAATGCTGAGATTGCTAAGATCTACAGTAAGAATGAATCTTCTAACAAATTTGTGCTAGTTTTGCTGTCACACCTCAAACTGCAAAAGATATGGCTATGGTGGGTATTAAGTGCTTAATTAATATGGAAAAGGCATTAAGTTTGTGGGTGAAGACAAATGAACAGAAAACATGCTGTGATTGACAGCATTGTGTTGTGCCAGACAGCATTGAGCCTGTATGGAGACTTCATAAGGGACCCCCAGAAAGAGTGACACCATGCTGTTTACTGCCAGCGAGGGATGGCTTCATAGAACCCAGGAATAGGCTTGGACTGAAAGATATAAATGTTACTGGGGAGGCTGCACCTACCACTGAAGAAGCTGTGGCCACATTTCCGGCAGAGTTGAAGTTGACCAGGGTTTGATACCATCCTCAGTGTCAGGCATCCACTGGGGGTCATGGAATGTATCCCCCGTGGATAAGAGGGAACTACATATAAAACCTTAACCAATCTCAACCCCTTTTCAAAACTAAAGTCTTCTCTATACCATTTCTAGGGTCTCATTTACTTTAGTGTTGGCAGTTTCCAGCATATTTATGTAATTAGGTTATTTAAAAAATGTCAAATAAAATGTCTTCTAATCCCCCTCATATTAACAAAAATAATGAAGATTGGTAGTATCCCTGGCTAGTGAAAGTGTGGCACCACTAAACACTATCGGATGGATAGTGAATTGGTTCAAAATTCGTGGAGGTGAGGTTAGGATATCTGTTAAAATCTTAAATGCCCATATCTATTGACATCAAATTTCACTTCCAGGAATCTAATTTACAAAAAATTTTAAATTATATTTTAGGTGCATAAAGATGTCATGGATGTTGATTGCAGGACTAAAATAGCAAAAAACTGCAACATTGATGAATAAAATAATATAGGTGTACAATTCATCATCATCAATACAATGTACAATACATCATCCGAACATTAATTGTGTGTTCACCACCCCAAGTCTCCTCTACTTTGACATGTATCAATGCAGATTAATTTCACCCATTCTGAACATTGTATAAATGCAATCACACATGAGTGTATTCCATTCAGCAAAAGCAGTCAAGTGGAACATATTCTTTTATGTCTGCCTTTTTTTGCTTAACAAAATGTCTTTAAGATTCATTTATATTATTGTGTGTGGCTTTTCCCCCTTTGTTGCTGCCCAGGATTTCATTGTATGAATGTACCACTATTTATTTACCCATTCTTCTGTTGAGGGACATTTGAGTTATTTTTACTTTAGGGCTATTATGAATAAAGCTGCTACATTCTTCTGCCTGTCTTTTTGTGGATATGTGACTTTAGGAATATGCCTAAGAGTAGTACAGTTGAGTCATAAGACAAGCGCATCTTTAACTTTAGTAGGTATTGCCAAACAGTTTTCCAAAGTGATTGTACCATTTTCACTTCCCCCAGCAATTTATCAGATTTCTAATTGCTTCACATCCTCACTGACACTTGATATTGTCAGTCATTTTAATTTTAGCAACTCTGGTGTAGGTGGTATTTCATTGTGGTTTTGATTTCCATTTCCCTGACTACCAATAATGCCAAACATCTTCTCAAATCCTTATTGACCATCTAGGTATTCTATTTTTTGAAGTCTTGTTCAATACTTTTGCCCGTTTAAAAATTATTTTGCCCACTTAATGATTGATTGATTTATAGCTTTTTTAAGCGAGTCAGTAATAATATTTATTTATTTATTTATTTATTTAATATCTATGTTGAATGTGTTACCTATATAGGTGTTTTATTCATACTGTGAATGTGAATCCTTTATCATATATTTGTAGTAAACATCTTTCTAAATATATGTGGCTTTTATATTCACTTTCATAATGGTGTCTTTTGATGAACAGAAGTTCTTAATTTAAGTGAATACTAATTTATCATTTTATGACATATTTGTCTACCTCAAGATCATGAAAATATTCTCCTATATTTTATTGCAATAGTTATATTGTTTTATTATTTACATTTAGGTCAGTGTTCCATCTCAAATTTTTATGTATGGTACAAAGTAGGGGTAAAAGTTCATCTATATATATAAAAGCCTAAGTGACTGTTATGACTGGTTGATAGAACAACTGGTCACTATGATGCGCACTGACCACCAGGGGACATATGCTCAATGCTGGAGTTGCCCCCGGTGGTCAGTGCACTCTCACAGCCAACCTCCTGTGGCTGGCCAACCTCCCATGGTGCTTCCCCCTGGCCAGCCGGCCCTGATCAGCCCTGATCGGGACTGGGCAAGAGGGCCCTGATTGCCTGCCAGGCCAAGGACCCCACCTGTGCACGAATTCATGCACCGGGCCTCTAGTTTTTCATATAATTGTTCCAGCATTATTTATTAAAAAGAACATTGTTTCTCCAGTGAGTTTTTTGTGTTGCTATTCAAATAATCATGTGTATGTGGGTCTATTGTTAGACCACACTGCTTTGATTACCTTAACTTTATGATAAATTTAAATTTGACAGTGTAAGTTTTGCAACTTGCTCATTTTCTTTGAGGCTATCTTGTCCATTATAGGTTCTTTGCATACTCAAATAAATTTTATAATCAGTTTTCCAATTTCCACACAAAAATATCTACAAGGATTTTAATTAGCATAGCTTTTATTCTATATATCAACTTGGGGAAAATTTATATCATACTATATTGAGTCTTACAATTCATACACCTGAAATATCTCTTTGTTTAGGACTTTAATTTATCTTAGCAATATTTTATAATTTTTAGTTTAGAGTTCTTTTACATCTTCCTTTAGAGTTTTTCCTAGGTATTCAATATTTTGGGGTACTTCTGTAGATGTTATACTTTTCTTAATTTTTGTCTTCTAATTGTATATTGATAATATACAGAAATATAATTGATTTGTATATATTGACTTTGTATCTACAACCTTGTAAATTTGTAGACCCTTTATAATTTTTAAAATACAATTTCAATATCATCTATTAATAAGGGCACTTTCACTTCTTTTCTGATTGTTGTACAATGTATATCTTTTTTCTTATAGCACTGGCTAGGACCAGCACTTCAGTATTGCGTAAAAGTGGTGACAATGGACATCCTTGTCTTGTGACCAATCAAGGGGCAAACACTCAATATTTCACCGCTGAGTATGATTTGTAATTGCAGGATTCTGGAAAATATATTTCTTTCGATTTTTAGTGTGAATATTTAAAAGAATAATGGGTGTTAATGAGGAGTACTTCTCTTTTCCAGATGTTGTTTTCACATGAAGGAAGCTCAGTTAGCATAACTTCATGTCTTTATGTGTGTGATCTTTTGTTTATTCTGCCATAGGGATGGTGGAGTGACTTATCTGGGAAGAATGCAATGGATATGTACCTCTCAACAGCTCTCTATCTTTTTCTTGGGGGACCTCTGTTCTTGTTCAGAATTCAGTAATGCTATAACAGGCAAGTTGTCTAAATCTGGGATTTGGCTCGCAAGGCTGGCCAATTTGGCTCTCAAATAAGCAATATCCTCCAACTTGACCTTGAACAATCACAAATTGATATTTTAATTTCCCATCTTTCTCAATCTTTGTTTTAATTTTTGGCTTGTTTCAGAGCTTGGATGCAGAAAGGAAGGACTTACTATTTATTGTCTTCTCCCCCTCCCCCAAATTTTAACAGTTGTGTTCAGGATATTATCACTTTTTTGATGCATTGTTTTAAGTATATTTAAATAAAACTAATCTTTTTCACAAAGAATTTTTTAAAAGTCTGTTAAGGCAAGATATTTTTAAGGTATGATTTTTCATAGGCCATTTAAGCATCCTTCCTTATTCTGCTTATCACACTCTTGGCCTTCTTCCAATTACCTTTTATTCCCCTGTACCTTTCTGTCATGCCTTTGCCGTGCTTCATACCCTTTCCTCCTGGGAGGCCTGGGCTTCTCCTCAGCATCATGGTGTCTGCACAACTAATTTCTCTTATGGATCCCCTTCTTCCCTGTGGGGCCAAGAGTGAGGTCCTCCAAAGTCAAATCCCACAGTTGTCACAATACTTCTACCATTAATTAGACATTCTCATGACAGACACTGACAGAAATTAACCTCTCATGGCCTCATGTCCATATTTTTTATAATTGGAGATATCAATTATACCTATGTAGTATACCTATAGATAGTATACCTATGCAGATGGAAAGAGGATTTGGATGTAAAAGCACTTAGACTAATGTGTGGCACTTAATATGCTTTTATTATATGTTAGCTGTTATTATTAGTTGATATTATTGCACTTGTTGGGCTTTTTAATATATCATTTTATACTTTAAAAAAATATATTTTCATTGAATTCAGAGAGGAAGGGAGAGGGAGAGAGAGATAGAAACATCAATGATGAGAAAGAATCATTGATCGGCTGCCTCTGGGGATTGAGCCTGCAACCCAGGCATGTGCCGTTGACTGGAATCAAACCCGGGACCCTTCAGTCTGTAGGTCGATGCTCTATCCACTGAGCCAAACCAGCAAGGGCTCATTTTATACTTTTACTGGGATGTTTTGGGGTATATATAACTTAAATTAGTTTTCAAGCTCTGTAAAAGCACATATGAGTCTTACACTTTTCTTTCATATCCTTTGTGCTAGTTCAATTCACTATCTGCAAGAAAATAGCAAAATGATGATTTTGATATCCCAGTATTTTTTTTTACCTGTATTTCTAAAATACCATAAGCCTGATCCTTTTTGAAGTGATGCTATTTTAGGGATAACGGATGTGTTTTTATTATGTGGAGATTTAAATTCTTCAATTATTTAGAGAAAGAGATGTGGAAATCAAATGAAAATTAATTTGGTTGCTGAAAAATCTGGGTTGGAGTCTTGGTTTTTCTATTTATTTATTAGCTTGGGGATTTTCATCTCTGATTCTCAGCTTCTCTATGTCAATGAAAAATGAGGACAATAATGCCTTTTTAATGTAGCATTTAGCTTCTATATTTCATTATTCAGATTAAAATACCATAATAATATTTTTTTCAATAAAAATATGACTTAAAAATACCTTGGCCACCAGAATACTATAAAGCTGTACGGCAACCACTAGTGTGTGTATGTGAGTGTGAGTATGAGATATACATATATATGTACATGTATGTATGCATATCTAGATATCTAGATAGATAGATATATGGTATTGTTAATAATTGCAGAAAAGGGGATAGACAGACCAATGTTTTCCAGAGAAGGTTCTCTGGAGATGTGAATAGAGGCTCCTGAGTGGGGGAGGCAGTTACAAATAGATGGAAAACTGGTCAATATCCACAAAATACTAATCAGTTGCATTTCATGAAGCACAATTTGCATTTTAATGAACAAGAATTTTTTGTATTGCTTTCCTTTCAGAATGGTAAAAAAATCTCAGAGACAACAAAAGCTTAAAATAACAATTGAAGTCAATACTCTCACTAAATTTCAGTGTTTCACAATTTTTCCTTGTACCACATGTTTTCTCAAATACAATACTGTTGTTGCTAATCATTTATATAAAAGGAGCCTTGGGTTAATTATTTTACAAATATAAGTATATACACCTCATTTAGTGAGTATTTGATTAGCAGATTTTCAGTTGGAAAAGAGATTGAACTAAAAGGGAAAACACAATATAGGAAGTTTTTTTTTAAAGGTGATTTTGTTACTGAACTATAGAGGATTGTTCTCCTATGCATCTCAGAGCCCAATTAAATGCCAACAGGAGTTTGCAGCAAAGAAAATAAAGGTTTATTTAAGGAACCAGTGCCAAACTCAGGGTCACAGGTGAGATTTGCTCCAAGACCTGGCTCCCTGGTGGCTTCTAGGGTTGGGCTATACAGAGGACTAAGGGAGTTAGGGTTGTGGTTAGGGTTGTAATCTCTACTGATTGGTTGGCGCTGGGGACGGGGGTGGTTGATCATTGCATCTGGTCCTGATGTCAGCCTTGGTGGTGTTCTGTCTGGTTTTGTAAAGATGTGTGGGCAGTGGGGTCACTTCTCTCTAGTTTGACTGAAACTCTGTCTCTGTGGTCAGTAGACCCGAACCCCATTGTCCTGAGGGCTTAATGATTAAGGGAGAGGACCAAGAAAAGGAGGGAGGAAAGTGATTCATGGTGCTGGGTGAGGCCAGTTTGAATCAAACGGAAAGAAAAGAGAAAAGGTCATATTAAAGGAATGAAGTTTCTATGCAGTTACAATTTCAGCTTCTGTTCAAATCATTAAATATTTCATAAGGACCTACCATGTGATTCAAAGAGGAATAATAATGATAACCTGTCTTTATTGGACACCTACAATATTCCACCACCCACTGTATTGGGTTTGACCCCATGTTTGAATGGAACCCCGTTTCTGATAGTATATTTCTAGAAGTCTGGATAATTTATTCTGAAAAATAGCCATATGTGGGATTCCATAATTCATATAGAATTCATGTAAGTTCCCTTTACTAGTGTAAATGAAAGATACATTTTCATATCCCTTCAGGCACCATCTAGTCACTTTTTTCAAACTCCTTTGGGTAACTGATTTAAAAAAATACAAACAAAACATACATATCTAAGAGCAAACAAGTAATTTTCCTGGAGTAGGACATTCCGTTCCCATATTTCCACTTAAAACCTTTTCATCATTATAAAGAAGCTCAAATCCTCATATCTCAAAACTTTTATTTAGAACCCAATCTTCTCTTTGTTTTTGTATAACAAAAAGGTCCATTGATGTATTTTTAAAAAACAAAAAACTCTTTGTTCTCAAAGGGTAATTCACACTTCTAAAGTTAGAAAGCTCCTAGCAGCTTTTTCTCTAACTCAAGTCATCAAGATTAAATAATAATAATAATAATAATAATAATATATAAGAAATGTGCTTCAGTGTAAGCCATATTATGACTGAATATTATGACTGAACTGTGTCATTTTAAGTATGTGTTGGGCTTTCACCCCTGAGCTACGTTGTGACTTAAAATTTTTCTGTTTTTTCATGGTTTTTCTGTCACCTCTTACTGCAAGCTATTTCTTCTCAGTGCTTTTGGTGGACTTGCCTCTAAGGCCCTTTTTCTTTTGTTGGGAGATAGACAACACCATGGTCCAAGCCCATGCATTTCCTCAGAGAACCTCTTACTCAGCATTCACAAACATGTCCTTTTTGAGACTTGTTTTTGGTTTTTAATTACAGGTGACCTGCGATATTATCTTAGTTTCAGCTGTACAGCATAGTGATTAGACATTTTCATGTAGCTCAGGAAGTGATCACCCTGGTAAGTCTACCCATCTGACACTGTACATAGGTATGACAACTTTATTGACTATTATCCTATGCTGGGCTTTATGTCCCTGTGACTGTTTTTATAACTGCCAATTTGTACATTTTCACCCCTTCCCCTTTCTCACCCATCTCCCTAATCTTCTTCCATCTGGCAACCATCTAAATGCCAATGGGCATGTCCTATGCTCGATTCTAACACACTTGACACTCCCTTCTTACAGATGGCAAGGTTGAGAAGTTCAGATAGAGGCAGTGGCCAAATCATTCTCTTTGTAGGTGAACTTAGCATGTGTGTGTGGTCTGTAAGCATACATATCTTAACACATATAGCAGGATTGGCAAACATTTTCTATAAAGGGACACATAGCAACTGTTTTAGGCTTTGCAGGTCATAGAGTCTCTCACATTCTGAGACAGCTACTCAACTTGTAGTCATTGTAGCACAAAAGCAGCCACAGACTGTACATAAATGAGTGGATTGAGCTGGGGTCTAATAAAAGTTTATTTACTAAAACATGTAGAAGCCCCAGAAGCTATGGTTTGCTGATCCCAGAATATTGTATAGTCTGGATAAGAGATCAGAATACCAGGGGCTCCCAGCTCTGAGCAGCTTACTCCCCTCATCTTTCACTTGAAAGAATAGTTTTATAAGCTCTAAAGTGCTATGCACACAGAGAACAGACTGATGGTTGACAGAGGGGATGGGGGATTAGGGACTGAGTGAAAAAGGTGGAGGGATTAAGAAGCACAAATTGGTAGTTACAAAAACACACACATAGGGAATATAGTCAATAATGTTGTAATAACTATATGTGGTGGGTGGCATGTGGGTACTGGAAATATGGGGAGCGTACTTTGTAAAGTATATGATTATCTAACCACTATGCTGTACATCTGAAACTAATCTAATAAAAGAGTAATATGCAAATTGACCATCACTCCAACACACAAGATGGCTGCCCCCATGTAGTCAAAGATGGCTGCCCCCATGTGGATACAAGATGGCCACCACAAGATGGCCATCAGGGGAGGGCAGTTGGGAGGGACCAGGCAAGCAGGGGAGGGAAGTTGGGGGTGATCAGGCCTTCAGGGGTGAGCACTTAGGGGCAAACAGGCTGGCAGGGGAGCAGTTAGGCATTAATCACGCTGGCAGGGGAGTGGTTAGGGGGTGATCAGGCTGGCAGGCAGAAGCAGTTAGGGGCAATCAGGAAGGCAGGCAGGTGAGCAGTTGGAAGCCAGCATTCCTATATTGTGAGAGGGATGTCTGACTGCATGTTTAAAACAGGCAGTTAGACATCCTTCGAGGGGTCCCAGATTGGAGAGGGTGCAGGCTGGGCTGAGGGACCACCCCCCCGCCCCGTGCATGAATTTCATGCACCGGGCCTCTAGTGCAAAATAATATTGAATATAAACTGTTTTTGAAAATTAAAATTTTAAAACGTACTATGTAAACATCCAAAATGGTATTCATTTTATCTATCATTTATTTAACAAATGCATGTCCAGTGAGCAATGTGTGTTAAGAACTGTCCTAAAACAACAAAGTGATAATAAATAAGGATGAGTCGCATCAACATTGGGAAGGGTACCAATATTGGACTGTTGGGCAATTGTCAAGTTGGGGTCATAGGGTTAGATGACAGCCCGGTAGGTGGAGGTGGGGTTTTCCCCTGAAAGGAATTCATGTTCACACGGTCACTCATTTTGGGAAGTGGTAAATTCTGGGCAGGAAATGAGTTGGCACTTTGGGTTGGGGGTGGTCACGCTTCTTTCTCTCTCAGGCCACGGAGAATTGGACCAGGATTTTAAGTCACGGAAAGGCCTCGGTCATTCTGGTTGTGGGGACTGAGAGGCTTCCTGGCTATGTGGAGTTTGGCCTAGAGTGATTAGGACCATTAAGTTGTGATTTTCCACTAAGTTGTGACAGTGACCAAGAGGGGAAGCAGCCAGCATTTCTGGAGTGGCCAGCATGAAGGCTCAGGGGTGTAGAGTTGTGGCCTCGGGTAGCAGTGTTCCTTCCAGAGTCCAAAAGAGTTGTGAATGATGGTGGACCATGCCCAAATCATTTGGAAGCAAGAATCACTTTATGTTTTAGACGGTGGTGGTGAAGTGTACTATTTGTAAACATCGTTCTTACCATGAAGTGCACACTCTAGCAAGGGAGATAAACACATAACCATACAATCCTAGTGCAGGGTGATGAGTGTTTAGAGGTGAGGACATCAGGCCTGGGTTGGATGCCTAACTTAGCCTGGCAATGGTTCTTGAAAAACAATAAAATCTCTGAGTTGAGATTTTATGAATGAGGTCAGTTAACCAAGCTTAGACGGGAGGGCAAGGTCCTTGTAGACAAAGAAAACAGCCATGTGCGAAGTCAGGTGGCTTCACAGCAGAGCAGTGCAGGGTCCTTAGGGAGGTGGCTGTGGAGTCAGACTTCAAGCATTTATATCCTGGCTCCAAGCTGCTTAAAGTTGGACATGTGTATGCATCTCTTAAGATAAGGCTGTGTTTCTTCATCTGTAACATGGGAATGGCAATCTTTCTCATAAGGGGCTGTGAGAACAGAGCACTATTTGAAGGCTTTATTATGATGCCTAAAACCGGCAAGCAAGCATTCAGTAAATGTTAGCAGTTACATAGACTTATATAAAGCTATTTAAATAAACACACCATGGTTGATGGAGGAACATGTGAAGGTCAGGTGCAATGGAGGGCTGTCTGAGTGTATGCATGTCGCTCTGACAGAAGGAATTCAGCCTCCTTATGCATTTTCTCACACTGTCCTCATCTCAATGTGTCAATCCCATGACAGGTTGTGGCCTTTCTTCCTTTGACTCCTCCTGCGCCTGATGCTGAGTGCATCAGGCCAGCTGTTAAAATGAAACTCCTCGTGAGAGCGGAAGGCAAGTCAGAGGTCACAACAGTTGTGTCATCTGTACCGCCAGCACAGGGAGTGAAATTATGACATTCCTCAACTAGTTTTCACTCGGAGTCTTCTGGTGAGGGAGGTACAGGGGACTTCAGTCCAGCATGTTCTTAACTAGTTGTGCTGATATCCTTACTTGTCTTGCTGTGAGTGAAATCTACAGATTTCCTGAGAGTTGACTTAGTGCCGGACATTGATCTGAGTGCTGGGGTTCAGATTCTCCCCTCCTAGGTGCTCCACTCTAAGTGGAAAAAAAGACACGAAAACACCAAGGAGACAATGAAGGGACCCCATCTCTCAATATCAATTGGCTTAACCAGGCCAGTTTTCCCAAAAGTATGAAAGCATCCCCTAGGCGTTGGCCTCGTGTACACCTTTGTTGGTCCAGTGGCTGTTTTTCCCGGATGCAGGTGGGAGTCGGATTCAGTGAATTTGAGGAAGCTTAATTCCTCTCAAACCTGCACCTTCCCCCAGAGCTAGACTCCTCTGAGGATACTGAGTATCATAAAACACGACACACATGCTCACTTTTCGAGCTTATTGAGTGTTTGTTTTCCCCACAGCTTTGGGATGGATTATGCTTCTCATTTTGCAGCTGTGGAAGTGTAAGTTTAGAGGATGTTTGTGGCTCAGCAAGATCCCAATGTGAGCAATTGCCTGAGCTAGGATTCAAACTCAAGTTTCCAGACAGTCTTCCCATCTGCCGCCCCCAGACTTGTCTCCTCTCTTTCCTTGGCCATAGGGAAAGTACATAGCCCACTCCTGACTGTAACCCAAGCTTTCAACATATTGGCCAGAACCTTGTTCCAGAACTTGCCTAAGACTCCAGAGGGAGAGAACTGGACCAAGAGCATATTACAAATGAATACCGTCATGGTGACTTGAGGATGCTCTCGGGGGTGTCTGGACTCTTACCTTTACATGAGCAGCAGAAGAGGAGGGGGAACCCATCTCCAAAGTCAGCTTGGGAAGCATAATGGATTCAGGGAAAGTCATTGAAACCGGCGTTCCTAAAAACCCATGGTGTAAGGAATTATCCAGAGGGCTGAGGAAACAGAATCAAGGTTGCGCTTTCACAGGATGTATGTGTCTGAGAGTCTCTTGCAGATCTTATGAAATAGAAGTTCTGTTTAATAGGTCTGGGTGGGGGTGAGATTCTGGGCTACTGGTCCAGGACACAATTTGGACAGCAAGGATTTAAACCACTGACTCTCAAACGTAGCCTAAAGTCTGAGAGTAAACCTGATGCCTGGCTTTTAACCCCAGAGATTCTAACTTAATTGGCCTGAGATAAAATTCGATTTTAACTCTCTATGGTGAGTATTCCCACCTACAAAATGAATAGAATGGCATCTAGCTAACTCATAGTGGTAGGAATGTAGATGAGTTATATGGAAGCTATACTGCACCTGGCTCATGAGAGGTTCAGTAAACTAAACAAACGTTTGTCTTTTTTCTTCCATATTCTCAGGTGGCAGCAGTGGGCTTTGTCTCCTGAAAATGCCCCCTTTCTTTAATCGGCATTCTTACTCTCCTGAGTGCTAAACAGCCTTTGAAGGAAAAAGACAGCTTTCCATTCACATTTCCATATTGTTGTAAAGAGTTTTTATTCCTTTTTCGGGGGTGGGGTGGCTTATTTGCTATTTTCCCCTAGAATGAAGCCCCTGTTGAAAGATATTTTCTTTGATTATTCACTTACAAAATAGTCACTGAGCGGCGATCTGTTTTGCCCCAGGAGCTTGCTGGGCTATGAGGACTCTGTGCTGAATAAGATAGGGTTCCTGCCTTTGAGGAGTTTGGGTGTTGGAGAGATACTACAGCAAGAACCAGGGCTGAACAGCCCCGTTACGCACCTAAGGATGGAACACGTATGGATGAAGACAGAAACGAATTTGGAAAGGCCAGAAGAGTCAGGAAGACCTCTCTGAGATCAGAGCAATGATCGGAGTTTACCAGGCCAAAAAGGAAAACAAGTACAAAGAATATCTGCCAACATCTGGTGGCAACACTGAGAACAAAGGCTTGAGGAATTTGGAGAAGTTCCATGTGATCTGAGCATAGAGCACCAGGAAGTGAGAGGGAGCATGAAGCTAGAGAGAAAGGCAGGGTCTAGATGGAGAGGGAGCTGGCTTAGAGACCTTAGATTTCAGGAAGGCTGCATTTGTAGTGATCAGAGCAAGGAATGTTGGAAGGTGGATGTTCTCACACCAGGACTTGAATCTCAGCTCTGCCACCCACTGATTGTGTGATGTTGGCCATGCTACTCAGTGTCTCTGAGTGTTAATGTCATTGCTGAGGAGGGATAATAATGACTACCTCATTGTGGGCTGTTTTGAGAATTAAATGAGTGAAAATTAAATTTAATTTAATTAAAATTACATGAAAAGCTGGGCAAACGATTATTACTGTCAAGGCCAAGGACAACTGTTATTGCTGTTAGGAGCTGGGAATTGTGAGGAAAAAGACAAGAGGCAAACATGTGAGTTAGGAGGTAATGAGAGTAAATGCAAGTGAGATGATTGTGGCTGGGACTAGACAATTGGGTGAATTGGACAGATGCGAATTGGATGGGAAATCGGAAAGAAGGATCCTGTGAAATTCATTTTGAGTGACTTTGAGATTGAGAATGCAGGGATGGTAAAAAGTTCGGGGTGTTGTGAGGTCAATGTTGTACATGCTGAGATTGTAACTATCAGGTACCCATTGTGGAGTATAGGAAGTTTAGCAGGAAGGCACTTATCATAGGGTATTACAAGGCTTACAGAATTGTCAGGAGGGTTGAGGAAGCAGAGTCCAGCTTGAGCTTGCAGGAGCAACCTCTACCCCCTGTCCTAGAAACTGCGCTGCTGGGGTAGCTGCTATCTCATCAATAATCTTGCAACCAGGAAACTGCCCCCTCAGGAGCCACCACACTGCTGTTTCGAACAGGAAACCATGACAATCAGGAAGCTGCTACTGCTGCCAGTTCTAGAACCACTGGGAATCTGCAACAGACCCCGTCAGCAGAATGGACGCTCCTCTCCCTCCACCCAGACGCGCCCCACCTGCTAAGCCAGTATCTGAACGCGGGGACCTCTGCAAAAGCAGCTGCGGAGAAGCCAAGTGCCTCCAGAGCTGGGCTTGCGGTGGAAGGGACAAGCATAGCACAATCGGGTCCACCGCAGACGAAGCTATTCTAGAGCAGTGGTTTCCAACCTTTAGGACCACCGCTGTTCTGCAGCCCACGCTGCAAGAGAATAAGGAGAGTATATCTTTAGTTTTCCAACTTCTGGAGCAGAGAAGGTCACACTAGAACAGTGTTTTGTAAATTGTGAGTTGTGACTCACGAAAGCATCGTCAGATCAATTCAGAGGGTCACAAGACTCTTTTTCTTAGTCACGAGTAGTAAAAGCAACTATTAATGTAATGAAACTTCTGTCTGAGGTGTGTGTGTGTGTGTGTGTGTGTACACACGTGTACACACACATCCCTATTTTCAAAGTAGAACATTCTTCCCTTTGGATCATGATAAAAAACCAAACCCTCAAAAGTCACTGCACTGGACGCTGAATGCCAGTCTTTCATTGCAGGGTCTTAGAACTAATGGGCAGACCCCAGAGTCTACTGAATATGTAGGGTGGGTTTTAAGAGAAAGTCAAAGCTGGGTATCTAGATTATATCGTCACTGGCAAGAAGTGGCATTTGAAGCCCTGGGAGTTAAGTGGCCCAGGGAGATGGTGTGGAGTGTCAAGGGAAGGAGGTCTGGAACAGACCCCAGGGAGCACAGGTATTTCATCTCGGGGCAGGAATTTTCTCCTGGGGTGTGCTGGTCCTGCTTGCACTCTGGCAGTTTTCACATGCTCTCCAGAAAGAGCTGGATCCAGGGAAGCCCCAGAGCGCAGGAAAGGTGTGTTCCAAACACACGTGAACTAGGGCTGATTTGGCAGCTGCCTGGCAGAGCCATGGCACACACCACACTGGATCATAAACCGGCACTGGCATGGGACCAGGCACCACACTGGCACCATGACATGTGTGGGATGAATGCGCAGAGCAGAGATGTTCTCAGGAAAGGTGGAAAGAGTTCCTCAGATTCCAACGTTCAGGAGCTGGGACCCAGAGGGGGCGAATCTCACCAGCCAAGGTTGACTCAGCAGCTCTGGGCTACTGTAGCAGCCTCCTTGTCTGTGGTTCCAGGTTTCCTGCTTTCACTTACCCACAGTCAACCGTGGTCTGAAATATTAAATGGGAAGTTCCAGAAATGAGCAATTCATAAGTGTTAAATAGCGGGCTGTTCTGAGGAGTATGATGAAATCTCATACTGTCCAGCTCCATCCCACCCGGGACATGACTCATCCCTTTGTCCACTGCAGCCACACTCTACACACTCCCTTCCTGTTAGTCACTCGGGTAGCTGTCTTGGTTATCAGATCGACTGTTGCAGTATACAGTGCTTGTGCTCAACTCTCCCTTATTTCACTTCACTTCACAGTGGCCCCTAAGCACAAGAACAGTGAGGCTGGCAATTAAGATATTCCAAAGAGAAGCCAGAAAGGGCTGTGGTTTTTTTTTTTTGTTGTTGTTGTTTTATTTGTGTTTTTTTTTTTTTTTAGAAAAAAACCCAGAAAAGTTAATATGCATATGAAAACCCCCCCACATAGTACATATAGAGTTTGGTACGCCATGGTTTCAGGCATTTACTGGGGGTCTTGGAACATATTTCTTGTGGATAAAGGAGGAACTGCTGTATTTATAATTTTTAAAGAGTATTTTGTTGCATAGAAAACTGGCAATAAGGAGTGGGAGATGTTTGGGAAGGTGGACTTTATTGCAGCTAACTCAGGAGATAAACTGAGTGTGCATCCATAGAAAAATGGGCAAACTGTGTATAGTTAAACAAGGAAATACCAGTAGATGGCAGTTAAATGAATGAGCTTGATCTACATGTATCAGTCTACATGAATCTCAAAAACCTAAGGTTATGTGAAAAAACTCAAGCACAAAATGTTATATAAAGTATGATATTGTTTATTGAAATGTTAAAATCCACACAAAATTCTCTTATATAGTTTAATGGGAGAACAAGTATAAATTTATGTAAGCGGAGGAGACACACACAAACTTCCAGGCAAGGGCTGTTCTCTGGGGAGAGTGTAGGGACATGGATGGAGGATTGAGATTTTAGCTCTATATGGATTATTTTCTTTTTAAACAGAAGCAGAGACATATAGCAAAATATTAATAGTTATTAAATTAGCTGACGAGGCATGGGAGAAATATTATTTTCTGTTCTTTTTATAATTAAAAAATAATTACAAATGAATATACAATTTGTAATGCCCAGAGCAAGAATTAGGCTTCTTCTTCTGACCTCTGATTAAGCAGATGATCTTTAAAACAATTATTAGGGAAAAGTACACACACATACTACATGTATATATAATACACACAAATGTATAATGCACACATGTGCACACATGTACATGCATGTATGTACACACATGTGTGTACATATATATGCATATACACATATGTATAACTTCAAATTTAAACAAACTTTTTATTGGAAAAATACTGGCTTACATATTTCTTCACTTTCTGAGAAAACTTTTATCTATATCATGGGACTCGAACCTTTTTCTGGATTTGGCCACATATTGAATCTAGAGACCATCTGTGTCTCACATTAGAATGATCATCCAGCAGTGACTGGAGTGGCAGAGGCAGAACAGGGGCAGCCCTGGACACTGGCTGCTCCAATGCAGGGCTCCAAAGCTGTGACCTGAGGACTTACAGAAAGGCTGCCCAGCTGGGTGTGGTTCAGTGGTTGAGCATCAACCCAGGAAGCAGGGTCACCGGTTCAATTCCCAGTCAGGGCATATGCCCCGGTTGTGGCTCCATCCCCAGTAGGGGGCAAGTATGCAGCCAATCAATGATTCTCTCTCATCATTGATTTTTTTTTCTCTCTCTCTCCCGCTCCCTTCCTCTCTGAAATCAATATATATATATATATATATATATATATATTTTTTTTTTTTTTAAAAGAAAGGCTGTGGAAGGGGACCAATAAAGCCCAATGGGAAATAGTGGAGACAGGAGGCTGGACTCCAATCCTGGCTCTGCTACTGATCATGTGTAAGGATTTGGCAAGCTCTTGCCTTTCACTGGGCTTCCTTTCAAACATTGGCTCTGCTGATCTCTCAGGATCTTTCCAGAGATGACACAAATGACTACTGTATCTTCTTGACTGAAGTCTCTGGCCTTATGTCAGAATAATCAATGGTATAAATTTTCCCAAGGGCAGCAATACAGTTAGTCTTCATTGACTTGTTACTTTTTCATCAACTCATCCTCTACAAGTTTTACAAGTATTGTGTGTGTGTGTGTGTGTGTGTGTGTGTGTGTGTGTGTGTGTGTATTGGGGAGTGGAGGAAAGAGCAGTTGAGTTTTTACCAAAGAGACATAATGTTTCAGGTAGCCTGAATTCCCAGTTACAAAAATCATTTATTTTATTTGCATACATTGTGTCATTTGCTCATAATATTACGAGGGGCTAGTTAACCCTCAGAGAGTAACAGAATTTAGGTTTGAACTTCTTAGGTTGTCCACCCCCTACATATCAGGTGAATTACTAAAGATTATTCTTTTATTGTTTTGTCTTGCTACAAGATTCCTTTTAAGCTGTGTTCCCTGTGTCTTCAGCTGTTGGCTCTCAGAGTATTGCTTGATAGAGACTGAAATTGGGAATCATTCACAATGTCCAAGTCAGGCACCTCTGCTCAGAGGATGGTTGGTGAAAAGTGCAAATGGAATCTTTCTCGAGTTGGAATATGAAACAGTAAAAAATTTGCTTAGTTGACACATGCTTAGGTTGCAGATACCTTTCCAGGAATGCATGAATGACTTGGTTTAAAGCAAGATTCATTTGTCTTACAGAGTTAGGGTAGAACTCAAATGCCAAGAGGCCTCCTTATTCTCTACTTTTGGGCCCTCAAATCCTGTCTGTGTTTGTTATCACATGCCTCTTGTCTTGCTGAGTGCAACACCTCTTTCAATGCACCCTGCTCCCCAAGAATCTACTCACAGAAGCGTTGAAGAGAAATGTAGACTTTTACTGAGTATTTCACTGACCTAGGAGGAGTCAACAGAGCATGCTGTTCAGCAAAGGACTTAAAATTTCCCTTTAGTCATTCTGTTCTCCCAAGGACTTCTCATCCATACCACCCCTGCTGATTTTTTCCCTTCTTTTAGATCTTTTCTAATCTTTGACAAACTTTCCTGAATTTCAACGCCTTTCTTTTCTCTCTTCCTTCTTGAGAAAATGCAAATTTTGTTTCATTATTTTGTATAGCAGTTAAGGGCCCCTTTTCTTTCTGAGGAATAACCTCAGTGGCTTACACTTTAAGTTCAATGGTACTTTCAAATAATAAGATGCTGCTTCAGAGATGATGGACAGTTGTAAGGGTTGATGGAGCTAGAGAATCTCCTGGTTATCCAAATCAGGAGACAAGGTTGCCATTGTGCAGAGAAGTCCTTTTCGCCATTTCCAAGGTTGTCATTGTCTATCAACAACTTTGTGGGGCTTTAAAAGCTCACACAGAAATGTTTTTCTGAGAGGTGTTTGAAGCAGGGAGCAGGATGAGCTCATGTGGAAGATGGCAGCAGCTATGCCCTAGCCAAATGATTGCATCTCCTGACCATTGCACGCTGATTTCAGAGTGTGCTGAAGGCATAGCACTTTCCTGACAGGAAACAAAAACTGTCTGTTGTTGAGATCTTGTCCATCTTAACTGGAATGGAGTCAAGCCTGGTCAGATGGTTTCCCAAATATCCACAAGGCCTCTTTGGTTCTGGGTGGTCAGTTTGGCAGTCCTTTCTTTTATGCATTTTAAGTCCTACAGTTCACACCATTTGGCAGGTGCCCTGAACCTTGTCTCCAAATTCTGACTCTGCTGAGGTGGCATGCAGCCAGATGCTGCCAGTACCATTGGTTTCACACTGGTGGGGGGCCTTCCCTTTGGTTGGGGGCTTCCAGAACGCTGTCTGAAATCTTAGTTCCCAGGTCTGTGATGAGAGAGGCTGGTCTTCTGAGATGGAGGACTTTGGAGAGATTCAAATCCAGCCCCTTCATTTTTCAGACATGGATCCTGAGTTCCAAGGAGGGGAAAGGAATAGGTCCAGGCCATACAGTGAGTTAGTGGTTGGGGCATACATCCATCCCTTCCAATTCCCTTTGGGGACTCTGCCCACCACACGACATTGCTTCTCTGCCTTCTCTCTGAAAGACACGTCACTCAAAACTCTCTTTTTATCCCTGGAGCTGTATCTTCCCAAGAGACAGAAGGAGATGCATACTATGTAATAACCTTTGTGGTTTCAGTCTTGGTCTAGTTTCGTTTTTGCCCCAAGTGTTGGATGGATGAGGTGCTATGTGGTAGAGGCCAGGAGAAAGGGTTCAGTCTGAACTACTGTATAAGAAGATGGACAGTACATTCTCAAGAGGAAAGGTATTTGTATCCACATACTGGAACTTATCCACCTTGACCGAGATGGTGGTATTGACCTGGAGGTGCTCCAGCAGGAACTGAGAGAGGTTCTGGTATATGTTTTTGGTTTGCACTCCAGACTCGCACACTGTCACCAAAGTCTGCCTTTTGACATCTTGGTTGATGAGAAGTTCCAATTTTAGGTCGACAGAATGTTCCGGGCATTCCACCAGAAACTGCAGTTGGCAAATAATGAAGTACCAACCTGGGAACTGGATCACCAGGTTCCCATCCTGATATCTGAGTCCATGGACAATGCCATCTTGGTTCCAGGACAACTTGGATTTGTTTATGTGCTTTGACACTGGAAAGAGAAGGAAAAACAAAATCAGAATTATTGGGCAGAATGCAGGTGCAGACGGGAAAATTTGAAGCCTTTATTCAAAGTTCCCCCTTTAAGACTCCTGTCTTCTATAATATTATCTGCTGTCCCAACCATCCAGAATATCTTCTGTGTTACTCTTTCTAGGTGCTGCTTAATATTCAAGGCACAGCTACAAAACTTCCCTCTTCCCTTTTCCCAATGCCAAAGCTAAGGGTCTGAACACACGTGGTGTTGGGCCTCTACCTCATACAGAATTATTTTCCACTTATTACATTATTCTGTTATTATAATTATTATCTTTGCCTTTTCAGACTATAAGCTCCTGGGCTATATTCCCCACAAGTTCTGGACTATCATGCTCATTTTTAAAAATATATATTTTTATTGATTTCAGAGAGGAAGGAAGAGGGAGAGGGAGTTAGAAACATCAATGATGAGAGAGAATCATTGATTGGCTGCCCCTACTGTGGACCAAGTCCGCAACCTAGGCATGCACCCTTGACCGGAATCCAAATCTGGAGCCTTCAGTCTGCAGGCTGATGCTCTATCCACTGAGCCAAACCAGCCAGGGCTCATGTTCATTTTTTCAATCAATAAATGATTAATCAATGCGGGACTACTGTTTGGGAGGCATTGCAGAAAATATCAGAAATAGGACATTTATTTGTGTTCATTTAGTAACCAATTTAGGCATCAAGATGGCCAGGATAATCTTAGTCTATTTGCTTCCACATTAAGATGCATCCTTTAGCCATTCATTGTCTAAATTTTTTAATGTTTTCCTCTCTTTGAAAGGGCAGCCAAACATGACTGTGTAGACCCTTTACATTTAGACACTTTAAGGGGCTCTTCCCAGCTGGGGCTTGTAGAAAAGCAGAGCATTAGCAGATCCTCTAAGCCAACATGTTCATGTCAGAAGCCAAGGCTTTCTGAGCCCTAACAAGTGAACATCAGCCCTGATCGGTCAGGGTGCCTTTCAGAGCTGGGAAGCTGGTGTGTTCGTTTTAATTGCCTCTATGACTTCTTCCCTTTAAACCTCATTGCAATTCAATTGAAAAGTGCAAACTAATTTAACTGCAAAATTGAATTTCTAAAATGAGCAGAAGGGCTATTCAGAGAATCCTGGATATCTTTTCCAGATCTCATTTTTCCTGGTGTAAGTAGCTCTCATTATTTCATTTAGAAGGGGCCTCACCTTGCTGCAATATGCAAATAGGCCCCGTGCTGACATGTTCATTAAGCTGTCAATTTGGGGACAGGGCAGTTTTGTGGTCCCCTTGGGAATAATTGATAGAGGCAGAGCTTAAGAGCCTGATTCCCTTGTATGAGGAAAAGCACTGTGCACGTGGCCTGCAACTTGTAGGTGGCGGAATAGAGAGGTGGTGGAGTTGGAGCCCAGATGCCTTCAGGGGCATGTAGGCAACAGGAAGGAGAGAATGGGGCTGAGGAAGGAGGAGCCTTGTAGTTGTAGAGTAACTCTCTTCTCTTTCCCCATAAGGAATTTTAATTCAAATGATTATAAAAAAGGTTATAGGCTAAGCAGAATACATCTGCAGGTCACATTCGGCCTTGGGCCTCTACTTGTGACCTCTGGCTTAGACGTTTCAGGAAGGCCACAGGCAGTGGCCCTTGGGTGGTTGGGGTCCCAGGGTTTGGTTACTGACCTTGGAGGTAGGCCCATGACTTCTTGAAAGGAGCCCTTTGCAGGATACATAAGATGTCCTCTGAGCAATTTCCTAAAAATGAGAGTACACGTGAACTGTCTTTCTCTGCTCTGGGAACTGGAGACACCAGACCATTTTTTTGTGATCCTTTGATGGAGACAGTTACCATTCTGTTTTCATTTGGGGTAAAGGAAATCTGTGTATTTCTCATTTTGCCATCAGGTACCTTAGATTTTAAAAAGTTGATTGCTTCCCCTTGGGCTTTTACAAAAGACCTTGGAAGTTGGGGAACGAAAACATATATGACCTGGGTTCCTATGTGTACCAGGTGCCATTCCTGTCTGATTACCTATCTCACCTCACTTCATCTTTGGGGCAACTCCATGAGAGAGGTATTAAGTCCCTTTGACAGAGCGAAAAAGCCTGGGGACCAGACAGATTAAGTACCTTGTCCCAGGTCACTCAGCCAGCGGAGGCAGTCAGGACAATATATGGATGGAAATTGTTGCTGTCCTTCCTGTAAGAGGGCACCAAACACTGGACGCGGTACCTGTACATATTTCAGCTCATGTAATTCTCAGAATAACTCTGCAAGGTTAATCCTGACGCCTAGACGTGGTCAGTGGTACAAGGTCAAGCAGGTTGGCGGAAATGCTGAGATTCACCTCCAAGTCTGCATGGTTCTAGAAGCTAGGCTTCCTCCTTGAGGCTGTTTTGCTAGACAGTGGGAATAAACACATCCTTATGCTCAATTTTAAGAGGATATAGGATCAAAGAGTTCTAAGCAGGGAGCCTGCTATCATAAGCTCCCTTGGTGGAAAAAGACAATGTTTATATCATTATGATATTTAAGATATAAAAATATTTTAAATATATACATTGGTGATGGTGGCTTAGCTTCTTATTATAGTAACTCTTTTGTATGCAGAGGACCAAGTTACACATTTCCTGCAGTCCCTCATGAATTCAACTTACTCTGGACAAATTCCCTTTCGTTTTTGGGCCTTGGTTTCCCCGGCTGTAAAACTGGTAGATCTATAACCAGACATTGACAGCTTTTGGATGATGTCATCACAAATGACTACTCATTCCATCCATCAGACACCAGGCAGCCAAGAGCCAATTCAATTGAAGCCACCTCAGCCATGAATTTGCTTACTGGTCTCTGAACAGTACTCAGGCTCACAGTCTTCCTCCCTCACAGGCCCGAGCAAAATCTCTCCTGGTTCTTCACAGCACTGGACCTGGAAAGGTTGAACATTAAGTGGAGAGTTCCCTCTGCTGTCTGAACAGGTTTGCTGCTAGAGGCCCCTTCAGCAGAAGCAGAGGGTGGGTTCATCCTTGTCTGTCCTCAACCTTTAAAAAGGCTCTGCAGGATCAGGGCCACGCTCCTCCACATGGCATCCATGCTCCCTGGGTTCTCATCCCTCATCTTCTGTCCTAATTAATAATAATAGTAGCAATAGTAGTGCTAGTAATGATAATAATAGCTCATATTTCTCTGACCCTTCCCTCTGCCTATCTTCCTCCATTGAACTGTAAAGAGACTACTGTTCATCCATTCCCCACTGCTCAGCCCAGAAGATGTTCCACAAATGTTTGTTGAATTGAATCATCCAGTTCTTCCTTCCCTCTGTGAAAGTTAGCTAAGTGCTCAAGGCTTGAGCAAGGTAAATGGAATGCTTGGCTTGCTTTTCCCTTCTGGGTTAAGATAACACGCGGGCTCATTCTCCCATTGGTCCTGCAGGTTTGGTTAGATTACATGAGAGGATAAACTCGTGCCCTGGACTGAGGCCATCATATCCCAGTGAGGACAGACTCTGCTCATAGGCCAGAGGCCCCCCACAGCACACCACCTCAGGTGAGCTTCTGTAGGCAGATGACTGCAGAAGTACAAGCCTGGGCTTGCCTCTCACACATGCAACTGCTTTTGTTCTTTCCCCTTTGCTCTTTGCATGTTTGCTGGGTTGACCTCAGTTGTAATTCTGAGAAACCCAAGGATGGAAAAACACACATCTTATTTTGAAACATTTACATTTCCTGAAGTCAAATGGCATGGTGTATTTTAATTGTTCTTAAAGAACCTTTTAGATGGTTTCAAGTGAAAGGAAAAACATGGGCAGCCCCCCATGACAGGGCTAAGGAAAAGGGGCTGGGACCCAGTATGCTGGAGGGGTTGCACATGGAATGAATGGGTGGCTGAACCTGGAGAGGAGCCCAGAGGTGCCTTTGCCACCTGACGAGGAGGCTGTCATCAGGAAGACGGCGCAGCCTGCTCTGTGGGGCCCACACGCTGAGGCTCCAAGTGCACATTTAAGGAGATGACACACTCAGCTAATGGCCAACGCTGCTCTTATCCCCATTTCTCAGGCGAGGCAGTGAGAAGACCTCAACTGAGGACACACAAACCACATTGGAAGTTACAGTACTGGCACCTCAAATATTTGACCAGTTGGTGCCATTCAAAGAGGCATTGGGTGGCTTTACAGGGTCATGGGGCTCTTACCAAGAGCTGGGTGAACTTTATATGTGGCTCTTGTCTCCTCATCACCCTTGGGCACCATGATCTGACTTTTTTTGGTTATGAAGACAGGAAGGAGTGACTTGTGAATAGCTAGTGTTACATACAGTTGGAATCCTGTCATGTCCCTGGAATCTGGAATGCTGGGAGCATAGGGAGCAGCACACTCCCTGTTTCATTCATTTCCCAGATGAATGTCATGTCTGGGGGTGGGCATTAGTTTGAAGAGCTAAAGGCTTACATGGGGAAAATGAGAACCTTCTGTAAGTCATGGTTGAGTTGGGGGCCTGGGAGTTTCCCCTCTCTGGGCTCTCGTGTCCCTAGCTAGATGAAGAGCAGTGTGGATTTGATGATCTAGAAAGGCCCTTCTGGCCTGTTCTAGTAGGCTGTGTAGACTCGCTGTACACTGCCAGGCCTGTTACAGGGGGGAAAGTTAGTCCCAGCATCTGCCTTTGTGGGTGTGTTGCTTTATCCCAACTAGGAGACTGTCTTTACATATTCAGTTTTCCAGACACCTGCCGTGGTAGAACAGAACATTTTAGCTCTGGGATAATCAAGGTTATAAAGAGTCTGGTTCCTTAGGATTTTCATGGTTCATAGAAATGGAAGTTCCTGAGAAGTCACCTGGTCCAGGCATAGTAGCTACATAATATATGTGCTCATCAATGTTATCCTCACAGCATACTTGTCCTAGGTCACCCCGTGAGTTAGTGATGGGGCAGGACCAAAGTCCAGGGCTCCTTACTCCTTCTGCGGGGCATTCCATCCTTCAGACAACTCAGGTGCTCTGAATTCTCCTGAGGACCAAGGCCTTCTGATGGGAAAGAGTTGTAAGCTGTTTTCCCAAGCTTTGGACTCCTCTGGAAGGATCATGAAACTTTCTTAGGCTTTTTTTTTTTTTGAAAGCCCGAAGAGAAATATGTGGCAATGAAACCCTCCTAGCCAGTTGCACAGAAGAGAGATGTTGCTTAAGGTAGTTGAAAGGATCATGTTCTAGACATCAGAATAGTGATAATCTGAAGACTGGACCCCACCTTGAGATCTTATAAGGTTAGGCCTGAAAGGGCCATTAGATGCCAAGGTAACCATGATTCTAGTCCTATAAGTGGGGAGACTGAACCCAAAACGGCTGAAAGTGTGGCCAAGATCCCGCAGTAGGTCAGGAACAGAGCTGGGCTCAGAACACTTCTAGTCTAAGGCTCTGTTCCTATTGTTCGGTCTTCCCATGGAGCACAGAAGTGGGTTTGCAGCCACCATAAACTCTGGATGGAAAACAGGACAACTGGAGGTGCTAAGAAAACAAATCTCTGGGCTCCCTCTTGTGGGAGAATACCAGAAGGTGACTCCGGGCCCATGTGCCGAACCCTGACAAGTCATCTGTCAGGGACAGTCAGGCTAACAGTAAGATGCAACAATGCCCAGGGTGGCAAAACAAGCCACACTAACCACTGCAGCCGGATGGTATGTGGTCTGCGTGCCAGGCACCGTCCAGGTTATCGGGATGAGACAGACACAGTGCATCTCAGAACAAGCAACCTGGGTTCTGGTCAAGGCTTTTAGCTTCAGACCTGTCACTTCCTCTAACTGACCCTCAGTTTCTGCATCTATAACAGTGGGGATAACAGTCAACCCAAATGAACAGATGTAGTGATGATGCAACAAGATCATGGATGTCCAGTGGCCAATGCAGAATGTGACATAGAGGAGACAGCCAGCAAGTAGTAGTCCCTTCCTCCCAGACTCCTTTTTTCCTAACAATACCACTTAGAGCGATCTGGCTGATGAAATGCTCATTAAAACACAGCTCATGGCATTACCTGATGGGTCAGAGTTTCTCAATTACGTATATAAGTGTTTGAGGCCATCTGACACTTCCGGAAAAGTGTGCAGAGTCCTCCTTTCATCTGTTGAAAATATTTAATCCTCCCAGGAAGGAGAGCAGTTATTCTGATGCCTCTGCATCTGCCTTGTCCTGGCTTCTTCTTCCATCCGCCTGGGAGCATAGCCAGGAGAGTCCCAACAGTGACATCTAGGGGACAGTCTCTCCAGTATCGGTAGGAGTTGGAATCCAAGTTCATCCTCAGCTGGCTTTAACTTAACCGCTTTCTTGATGCCACCAGGCCCACTAGTGATGGAGAAACTCCCTGATAGGTGACCTTGGATTTACAAACATCAGTTTTGGGGACTACCCACGCTGGCATGCTCAGTGTTAAACACATAAAAAGTGATCAGTAGTAAAAACTGAGATCAAGGTGCCACTCAGTTGAATTCCTTGAAGGTTCCTTAGGATGTGGGGGTTTTCAATCCTGACCTGTTGCAGTATGTAAGATAAACCTATCTGACCCTATGGGTATTTTCTTGAAATTTGCTTCTACTAAATGCAGGTTGAATGGATATCATTGGGGGCATTTCAGAAGCACCTTTAAAGTCTATAAGCTAAAAGGCAAATCTGGAGTCTGCGGTGCCATTGGCTAACCTTTTAAATACCGTTTTGAAAATACTTCCTAGCGTATTCTAGATGCAGAAATGTGACAGCACACTTAGAATGTTAGGCTTGGGATCAGACTGGCTCGGGTTCAAATTCTCCCTCTGCCACTTACTAGTCACTCAGCCTGTGAATTTTCCTACAAGTGAGGACAATCATAAACTCCCTTGAAGGGTTGCTGGGAGGATTGAATGAGATAATGCATAACAAGGAGCCTCTATCCATCACCCAAAGTATATTCAATAACAGTTGGCTCCCATCCTGTGGTTCGGGGCTTGCACTGCTGGGCTTTGTAGAAATATAAGCCAACACATGTGATGTCCGGATGTCTAGGCTGGAATTAAGTGTTGAAGCAAGTTTGAGGGATAGGCCTGTTTCCCCTCTCTCTTCCCTCTGTCCCTCCTCCCTTCCCCACCTCTATTTCTTTCCTTTTTCCTTAAAATAGTTAAAAGATGAGGATTTCCTCTGTATTTAGAGACTTATGATTTGTATGTGCTAAATTCAAGTATAATTTTTAATATTTCTCAGGGATCAGAATATTTCTCCCTTCTTTCCCTCTTCTTTCCTCCTATCTTCCTCCCCTCCTTCTCCTCCCCATCCCTCCCCTCCTAGTACCCCTTCTCTCCTCTTGAGGGCAAGGGGTGGGATTAGGTATAGATCCCCTTAGCACTCTAGATGGCCTCTCTAGCACCCTATCCCACTTTATTCTGACTGGCCCATTTTCTGTTTTCTTTCTTGTGGAGAGATTCCTGATTCCTGTTAGCTCTGCCTTAAGAACAAGACAGCAAGTGTAAGAGAGGGTTTGCAGTGAGTGTGTATAAGTAAAAAGAGAAGCAAATAGCTCTCCGAGGCCTGTGACTGTCTGAAAAGAAATTTCCCCCTAAGCAGAAGTGCCCCCTCTTACTATTAAAAAAGAAAAAAAAAAGCGACAGCATCTGGTGGGTTGGGCTATCTAGATCCACCTCAGTCCAGCCAGTAGAATTGAGGTCTCTGCTTGCTAGTTGCAGTCTTTCTAGGAAAGGGGGCTGCTGCTCCTCCACCTGCCTCTTCTCCTGCAGCGCAGGGTCCTGATGGGGCTGTGACCATGTGGATCGCAGTCATGTGACATCAGGGATAGCTGGGGATCGGTGAGGAGCCAGCCTGAGTGCTTTAGCTTCATTGCCTTTCAGTGGGCAGCTTTATTGTTTCTTTGGGCATGGGTTCACTAGGTGCAATTAGAGAGCCAACCTTACTTGATCGCTCTGATGCTTACATTTTCTGTTTAGCATGGGGACAAGTTGGTCTGCCAAGCCACGCAAAATTTACAAATCAGAACAGTCAAATGGCCAACAAATCTTAAGATATTTGCTTGATTCCTGGAAGTTATGCTCCAAGATATTTGCTTGATTTCTGGAAGTTATGCTCCAAGCAAAATATCAAAAGTGATGGGGGCCAGCCAGATGGGTCAGGCCATCTGGCTGGCCCCCATCACTTTTGATATTTTAGAAAGCAGGAAATTCCAGTTCCTGCAAGAGAAAGTGAGTTGCTTCAAGTCCCAGGACTGGACTGTAGGTACGTATTCCAAAGTAATGGAGAGCATGATTCATCAGCAAGAAAATAGACAGCCGCTGGAGCAGGGGCTGAGAGTTGAGGAGGAGTCGGGAAGTCCAGCCCCAGAGAACTGAGCGGAGGAGGGCCCTGGAAGGAAGTAGCCGCGTGTTACTAAGTGTCTGGTGGTACAGCCCTGGTTAAGCAAAAGGGCTCCAAGGCAGGCCAGCCTGGATTTTGAGGTCTTGTTGCCCTCCTTGTTAACTGTGCAATCTTAGGCGAGTCAGTAAACCTCTCGGTGCACCAGTTTCCATGCCTACACATAGAGATAATATTTATCCCTGGGGCTTGTGAGGAGTGCATGAGTGAATCACAAAGCCCTCAGCCCAGTGCTTGGCACATCGATGGTAATTATTTTTACTCTGCCGGATCATCATTCATATGAAGTGAGGGGATAAAAGAAAACTGATTTAAAACTTGTCTACAGAATTTCTCAAGTGCCGGGAAGCACTGTCATTCAGTTGCTGAGATGTTGGGAAGGCCTGGGAGTGAGACCAAGGGGACAAAAATTTTTCTACAAATAAAGTCAGTGGAATTGGAATTTCTGCAGAGTTTGAGGGGAAGCCGTGTGTATTGTGTGAGGGGTGGACATGGGAGGAGGAGGACATAGAAACAGGTGGGAAGGAGAGGGGGTCAGTGTGCATGGTGGAGGGCTGAACCTGAGAGGAACGCAGTCCCTGCAGAAATGCTCCCTGGATGGGGCCACAGAGGCCTCCCGGGACAGGGGCACAGTACGCCATGTGCATGGTCCTCTGCCTGGAATGCACCACCCGCCAGCTTCCCTCTGCACCCCAAAGCCTGCTGTAAACGTGGCTATACACAAAGGCAGGGCGCTGTGCGAACTCGGGAAAGAAGGCAGAGGTGTCTGCAGTCTGTGGTTTGGACATATAACATGAGCACACGCAAGGTTCAGAATGTGGTGGAAACAGAAGATTGGAACAAGAGGTGAGGAGAAGCAGCACAAGCCTCGCCCTCCCGGCAGCCCGCCTCGGTTCCTCGCCATATATGGGCTGGAGTGAAGCCATTTTATTGGTGATGAAAGAATAGAGTGGACCATGGGACCAAAGGACACAGGCTCAGCCAGGTGGCAGAGAGGGTTGTATGTGCTGTCCCATGTCATCCTCTCGGTGGCTCTGTGCGAGATTTATTAACTCCGTTTTCTAGATGAGAGGAGGAGGGTGTGGTGGAAGGTTCTCCCCAGGCTCTTGCTGGCCCACAGTCCCGGCTGAACCCCAGAGCAGTCTCCTGAGTCCTAGGCACAATGGAGCGAGTGTGAGGTGGATGCAGGTGACCAGTGTCCTGGCCAGGAATAGGAGGCTTTTGTCTTGGGACTGAGCACTCCTTTCCCTACACAAAGGGCTTGGTTTTCCGTGGTTTCCCTGCAGCTGGTTGTCAGGCTGTGCTGTTACTTAGTGCTCAGGCACGGCCCTGTTTCCCAGGCTCTGGGCTGCTGCCCATTTCCTGCTGATGGGGGACAGTTTCCATCAGCTGGTGGCACAGGCTCCCTGGAAAGCGTCTGGCTTCTGCCCTGGTCCACTCCAGTGACAAACCACATGCTGCCTCTGGAGCACCCTCCCAGGAGTTTCTGGGAGCTGGTTCCGCTCTGCCTGGAATATCTTGCAATGGCTTTTCAAAGGGGACAATGTGCTGCTTGTGCCTGTGTAAGGCGGGCTTGCTGGGGGCAGGAGCCCTGGCTGCAGATTGCCTCAAGGGCTTAGTTAGACTTTTTCTTATATATTTACATATTAAACAACAGAATTATCATAAAGTGTCAAAGCTGGAAGGACTTTCCAGTTCATTGAGTACATTCAGTTACAGAAGAGACGGGGGAGGGAGAAAGACATGCCCAGAGAAACAGCTGGTGGAGTGAAGGTCGGTTCTGGAGACCAGGTCTTCCTCCCCGGGACTATGCTTTCTGTCTCGCCTTCCCAGGAGTCTGCCCAGTGAAGGGAAGAGTAGGCTTGCATTAAAAGCAGGAGGAAGCTAGGGACCAGACACAGTGGGTGATGGGCGCTTATGGCTGAAGCATGTCATGCAGGGAAATGGAGAGGAACCTTGGGGGTCTGGTCTCTTGGACGACCGGCAGCTCCTTGGACGACCTTAGACAAGTCGCCTTGATTGCATGGGCCTCAGCTCCTCACCTGCAAAATGGGATCATTAAATCCCCATGTTGCTCACTCCCGGGAGGGAGGTAAGATCTACCCAAGGGAGGTACTGGAAGGCCCTTTCCAAAAGTTCCATAGCCCTAGTGGGGATTTTTATTAGCATTTTTATGCTAATGTTGCAGAAACATTAAATTGTAAACTGAGGCTGGTTGTGGATTAGTTTCTCTTCTGATAATTCACAGTGATGGCCAAGAGTAGAGACAAATGCAGTAGTTAGTGATTTCAATGATAGGAAGTGTGGAGGGGTGGGGTGGAGAAGAAGGTCTGTTTTCCCAAGTCCTCAACTGCATTATGCATTTTGGCTGCTACCAGTTATTTAATGCCATGCCAAGCAATTTATGAATGAGGTCTGATTGGATTCTTGAATACCTTCATAAGGTAGTATTATTATTCCCATTTCAAAGATAAGGAACTGAGGCTCCTAGGTGGAATGTAGAGCTAAGACTCACTTGCCCAACTCCAGATTTCAGGCCCTTAACACAACACTGCTTTGTGTTCCCGTCCATGTCTATGCAACAGCCTATGCCAGAGGTAGAATTTCCATCAGTGGGAGAGGTGAGGGGTGGTGGGAGACTTGTGGGGATGAGCTTCATCACAGCGTGCTCTGGTGAATCAATTTGCAGCAGCTCCACCCTAAGCAGCCCCACCTCCCCTCTATCCTCTTTTCTATTGGGCGCTGCCATGATGTCTCTGGCTGTTGATCAACTCTGATGTCATGTTGATGATTCACTACACATTTACTCCTAACCCCAAGGTCTTACCTCCTTTAAGGGGGAATTTTCCTGGGGGAGTTGGAATGGAGTCCTAGAAGAAGAGAAAGAAAGGAAAAAAAAAAAAAAACGGTGTGAGGAAGATATTCAGTTGAAACAACTCACCTTTTTATTTTCCGTTTTGGTTGTCCTCAAAGTACTGTGCAATTTAGAATTCACCTTCCATCTGACTCTTAAATTTTAAAAGATAAATTCACTGACTTAGTTATAATGAACTTGCTCATGCATTTACTTGACAACATGCCTATCAAAAAAGCAATTCAGTTACTATCCACATTTCACAGGAAAGGAACCAGAGTTGAGAGAGAGAAAATGAAGTTTATGGCAGCTCAGGGACCAGCATCTGCAACTCGACCCCCAGTCTAGTGCTTTTTTTGTCACCTCCACATGTGTTATTTTTCCCCCCTTCGGTAAACATAAGAACAATCAAATATAAATACATGTGGGTTTTTTCCATTTTTGTTTCATCAAACAGTGAAAATAGGTTGTAATTATACCTGGGAAGGTACATTTATATCCCTCCTGTGGTTGGGAATTCTGAATTAATTGAATGTTTATGTGCCAAACATCATGAGGATAATGAAATAATTAAATTGACCTGTCCTCTGGATTTATTACCAGCTTAAAATTGGATAGATTATCCAAATATTTATAAACATATAGCATAAATAAATGCAGATATCTTATATTTTTATATATTCACTGTATATTTCATATTCTTTATATATAATACACATGAATATATACATCAATATTGACACAGATAAATAAGAGTTTGATAGAAAGATTGTCTTCTGGAGGGGCCTCCTGGACTGGGGGTTTACAGGGGATGAAAAGGAGGTCTTGTTGAGGTGCACTGAGCAAGTAGGCAATAGAGCAGATGGGCACAGTTCTTCACCCCAATTAACTATACAGAGACTAACTTCCTCACACCTAGTCTCCCTCCCACTTCTTCCCACCTTGGCCATGGAGACATCTGTCAGATGTCCTGCCAAGAAGAAATGAGATGTCTTACTCATCTTTTGACGTGTGCAGGTTGGGAATCTCCTATGGTTCATTGGATTGCAATATTAATAAAGACCTAGAGACATTAATACATAGATGAAAACACCTTCCCAATCTATCAGAGCAAGAAGTTAGCAGTTGCCCAAATCTTCTTTTCTTAGTGTTTAGTACAAACACCTAGGACCATCTGGAGTTCCCTTTTTATTCTATCACTAGAGGCCCAGTGCACGAAATTCGTGCACTCAAGGGGGAGGTCCCTCAGCCAGGCCTGTGCTCTCTCGCAGTCTGGGACCCTCGGGGGATGTCCGCCTGTAGACTTAAGGTCTTCTAAGCTGGCAGGCGGACATCCCTCTTGCAGTTCTGAACCCCTTGCTCCTTACTGCCCGCCTGCTCACTGCTCCTTACTGCTCCGCTTGTTGCTCCTTAGCACTGCTGCGGAGGCAGGAGAAGCTCCTGCCACTACCACTGTGCTCACCAGCTGTGAGCCCGGCTTCTGGCTTAGCGGTGCTCCCCTGTGGGAGTGCACTCACCACCAGGGAGCAGCTCCTGCATTAAGCGTCTGTCCTCTGGTGATCAGTGTGTGTCTTAGCGACTGGTCATAGCGACTGGTTTTTCTGCCGTTTGGTCAATTTGCATATTAGGCTTTTATTATATAGGATTTCCCCAGGTGCTCTGTCTTTTGCCTTCCTGGTAAATGGATCTCTTCTCCAGCCCAAGTGGGTTGTAATGAGTTTAGAAGTCTCCTGAAGGCAAAGCCCTAGCATAGCACCAATCTGGAGAAGGTGGAAGTCAGTCTAAACTTTTGGGCTTCAGCTTTTCATGGGAAAGAAAGTGAACTGGACTTGGAAGGTTCTTCCCTGTTTGCTCTAATAGTCTATGATTTTATTGTTTTAGTTGAAAGTTCTTAACTTAAATAACAATGCTGTTCATTGTGGTCTCTCAGTTATGCTTGCAGTTCATAGGAAACCCTGACATCACAAAATTCCCCCCTGTGTTGCCTCTGTGAGACAATAAACAGCATTTCAAAATTTAATCAGCACCTCATTTACTGTCGAGCATGACCATTGATTAGTGTGATGTTCAAATGTACAAAGAAAATCATCTATGTTTGGGTGTGTTACTTAGATCATTGACATGGTTGGCTGGCAAGGAAAGTATGCAGGTACCATGAGAGAATGCCACAGCAGGAAAAAAAGAAAAGAAAAGTGGGCCATGGGCAGGTGGAAACTACCAGAGAATCATACATTCAGCACATACTGAATGAGCACCTGGTGTAGGCCAGGCACCAAGCTAGTGTTGGAAAACATCCTGTGGATTTTATGGCTTAGCTATTAAAGCAGTTATTTAAAATACACAAATAAATATATAATAAGAATTTTGCAGCAAGAGCTAAAAAGGAAAAGAGTCTATTTCAAGATTGTATAGTAGTCCCCTCTTATCGAAGGGGATACACCCTAAGACCCTCCATGGATGCCTGAAACAATGGAAAATACTGACATCTGTAGATACTGTGGTTTTTCTATATATACATAGCTTTTTCTTAAATGATATCCAAATCGCCTGCATCACTGCTGATGGCTTTGGAGCCATTGTGAAGTAAATGAGGGTGGTGTGAGCACAAACACCGCAATATGATAGGGCAACAGTGGGCCTGACCACCCAGATGGCTACGCAATGACTAGCGGGTGGGGAGTACACTCAACATTGGGATGCTGGACAATGGGATGATTCATATCCTCTGGACTGGACAGGGGGGTGGAGTGGGACTTGTTGAGATTTTTATCGCGCTGCTCAGAAGTGTTTATTTCTGGAATTTTCCATTTAATATTTTCAGATCAAAGTTGACCACGGACGACTGAAACCACAGTTAAGGGTGGGGTGGGGAGGGGACTGCTGTACCTCCCAGGCATTTGCTAAAATGCAAATTCTGACTTGACAGGTTTGGGCAGAGCCTGGGAGTCCATTTCCGACAAGCTCCCAAGTGATGCTGATGCTGCTGGCCCACAGAACACACTTTGGATAGTAAGGTTGTAAAAGGCAATATCTGGGAGGAGAACTTCATTTATAGGAGGTTAGAGGAGGCCTCTGTCTGTCACCTGAGGGCTTTCTGGTTTCCTAACATCAGACAGAAGAGGTCAGAAACAAAGCTTCTTTGTACAAGAAATAGTCCTGTGGCTTAAACCTTGGATGCCCAGGACGTCCAAGACAGGAGTGTGGCTATTCCTGTTTTGAAGAGCTCTTCAGACAAAGTCTTCTACTTCTCCTGGTTGCCCGTGGTAGGAAAGATCAGAGAATCAGAGCCAGAGGGGAGCCTAGACGTCTTTCAGTCCATCAAGCTATTTTTACAGAAGAAGAAACTGAGAGACTCTTGAGTCAGTTAGTGGCAGATCTGAACCAAAGTTCTCTGGTGCTCTTTCCACTTTCCCAGGAGTAGTGGCTATCCTCAGAAGCCAACGATAGGAAAGCTCATTCTACCCTCCTCTCTCTTCCCATTTGGAGATAGAAAAGCAAGGTACAAAGGGATGATGGCTTTTAAAATTTGCTGAGGACTGTATGTGCCTTGGGTACTACGCTGAAGGCTGTCCATCAGTTTCTCTTTGGCAGGTGCCTCTCAGTCCTAGAATTCTCTCCCATCTCTTGCCTGGTGATCCGGATCCTGGCTGGGGAAATGTGAACCATCTTGCTCAGTGATTTGACTTTGAGGGGAAAAGTACATAGGCTAGACACAGGTACAAGCCAATGGACCCTCTCAGGATGTCATTCTCAGCTTCACTGAGTAGCTCAGGAAACTTCATCTCCATGGTTACCAACCAGCTATACTTCCTTCAGTGTACCTCTTTTGGCTTAGACTCTGAGTATCTGATGGGTGTCTCCAACATTTCTGTGCATGGTGGGAGGAACTGTCACATTTAACCTGCTCATCCAGGTGAAATGACCCAATCCCTATCATCTTCCCTACCGAGGACTCTGTGTCCTCACTTCCTTTAATCACTGTGATTACAGGGCTAATTATCCTTCCCTCCACTGGGTTGTTGCAGGAATGATAAAATGTTATATATAAAGTGTTTGCGAATGCTTGAAAATGGTATCTATTTTGGCTACTCTCTTGATCCTAGAGATGTGCTTAATTTGCTTCAATACCTTGAAAGGCCGTTTCCTTTCACAGAGCAATGCTGTGCAGGGATAATCAGCTCCCAAATTTGCTTTTGACAGAAGATGCTTTCTCTGATTGAAAATGGCCAAAGGGGATTCCACATCCCCTTCTTTGCTGGCCTCATGCTGCCTTGTAAGGTGGGCCACAGAGATCTTTGCCAGAAATGCCTCTTATTTTCAAGTTAACATGACTAAGCACTTAATCCTCTGTGGTTAAATGCTTTATTTTATTTGGCTTTTACTCCAAGAGTTAATGACTAACCAATAATTAGAGAAGTGACTTAATGATTACAGAAGACCCCACAGATAGTAAATAGTGGGGAAAGGATTCAAACTCAGGTGTGTTGACTTGGATGGCATATCACAGTGCCTTTCTAGGGTAGGGCAGGATTAAGCTGAGGCAAAAAATTCTCCTGGGACTTTATGAGAAAGTGGATGGAGGTCATAGAAAATCCCCAGGAGAAAGAAGATTTTTATTAGCAGTCTTTGTCTTGATATAGTTAGTTAAAGTGGGAATTGAAATAGAGTGGCTCCAAGTAATGATTCTCCCAGTGAGGATCTTGTTCAAATGCTGGTTCTGGTTCAGTAGATCTGAGATGGGTCCTTAGGCTTTGCATTCCTAATGGGCTTCCAGTGATGCCAGTCTGCTGAGCCATGGACCATGCTTTGAGGAAGAAGGGCTTAAAGCCATCACTCAACAGGCAATTAGGACAACTGAGATCTTCCTTTTCCAAGGAATTGGGAATGGCTATAGGAGGCTGAGTGTGTGTTTAGGAAAACTTCTTCCTAGACTGCTGATAGGGATGGAATCCTATCCTCTCCCCTTCCTCCATCAATGCTTCTTGCCACCTAGGTCTACTTCCTGCTGCTCTCCTGTGCAGCCTGACTGACCACAGTTCTGGCTCTCCATTACTCTCCTCACACCTGGGCTTGCCTTCCTCTGGAATGCACCTCTGCTCACTCTTTCCCTCACCTGGAATGCCCTGTCCCAACTCCACCTGCCTCATCCTTCCAATGGAGACCTCTTCTCCATTGGAGAATGCTGGCTAATAAATGTGGAAGTACTAGAACTAGGCAATCATTAATCTTCTACCCTCAAGAGCATTACCCCATAGATTACTCATTAGTAAGAAAGAAAAGAAGTGTTTTACAAAAGAGATAGGCAGTGGTGACCAACTTAATCAAGTGACTAACCATCATTGCCATTCATGGGACAACCTGACATATGTCTCTAGCTGTGCTACAACTAAGAAGTATATAAAACAGTACCTGTGCACTATAACTGCCAAAAATGATTCCTTTCATATAATGACAAGTAAACACTATAAGACAAATCCAAAAGGTGAGTTATTCTACAACGAAACTAGCTTGGACCCTTCGAAAAAGTCAGTGTCATGGAAACAAAGAACAAAGGGCAGAGAAGATGGTTGGATCATTACTTCTCGGGGTTGAATGTGAATAGATCCCTGGGGACCTTGTTAAAACGGAAGTTTTCAATCCAGTAGGTTGAGAATGGGGCCTGGGATTTTGCATCCTATCTAATAAAAGAGTAATATGCAAATTGACCATCACTCCAACACACAAGATGGCTGCCCCTATGTGGTCAAAGATCCTGCGCCCATGTGGACACAAGATGGCCGCCGCAAGATGGCCAGCAGGGGAGGGCAGTTGGGAGGGACCAGGCCTGCAAGGGAGGGCAGTTGTGGGCAATCAGGTCAGCAGGGGAGGGCAGTTGGGAGGCACCAGGCCTGCAAGGGAGGGCAGCTAGGGGTGGTCAAGCCTGCAGGGGAGGGCAGTTAGGGGTGACCAGGCCAGCAGAGGAGGGAAGTTGGGGGCGACTGGGCCTGCAGGAAAGGGCAGCTGTGGGGGGGGACCCAGGCCTACAGGAGAGAGCAGGTGTGGGGGCGGGGACAGGCCTGCAGGCTAGGGCAGTTAGGGGCAAACAGGCTGGCAGGGGAGCAGTTAGGCATCAATCAGGCTGGCAGGGGAGTGGTTAGGGGTGATCAGGCTGGCAGGCAGAAGTGGTTAGGGGCAATCAGGAAGGCAGGCAGGTGAGCAGTTGGGAGCCAGCAGTCCTGGATTGTGAGAGGGATGTCCGACTGCCCGTTTAGGCCCGATCCTACCAGGATTGGGCTTGAAGTTATTTTAGTGTTGATTTACGAATCACTCTTCGTGAAATGAGCTGGATCCTCATATGTGCTCTCCTTTTAAATCTCCTTTTCCAAGAAGCCTTTCTAGCTCCGTGGCCGCAGCCATTTCTAAGAAGCCTCCTGCTCGCTCCGTGGCCGCAGCCATTTTTGTTGGGATTTATTTATCTTCTATAATTCCTACCGGGATCGGGCCTAAACGGGCAGTCGGACATCCCTCGAGGAGTCCCAGATTGGAGAGGGTGCAGGCTGGGCTGAGGGACATCCCCCTCCCATGCACGAATTTCGTGCACCGGGCCTCTAGTTTCTAATAAGCTTTGAGGACCACCCTTGAAATAGCAACATTTTAGATTAACAGGCATAACCAAATACAATGTGCATCCTGAGACTGGATTCTGGATCTCCAAACCAAACAGGGCACAGTGCCTGTAGAAGATGTCTTTGGACAAGTGGGGAATTGAAGTGTGGACTGCATATCATTATTAAATGATATTACCGAATTAACATTAACTCTCTTGGCTATGAGAATGTCTTTGCAGTAAGTAGGAGATGGGCTGAAATCCATGTAGGTGAAAGGTCACACTGTCTGCAACTTCGTATATAGGTTATATGAGTATTTACCATTCTAGTTTACTGAAGGTTAAACATTTTCAAAATAAAACTCTGGGCATAAGACATGATCCTTTTAACCTTGAAAGGAGGCTCAGCTTACATTCCAACTATTCTGTAAACCCCTCCCTCACTGCAAAGATGTTCCTAAGCAGAAACTGTCTTCCTCTCCTGTGGTCTATGGCATTCTGTGCCATTCTGCCCCAAACTAGAGAATTCCCAGAAAACAGAAGTCCTGCCCTATTCAGTCGGTCCTCCCATCACGGCCCATTGGATCAAGCATAGGGCTTGACCCTGAGATTGTCAGAAGATTTTTTTTGATTGATAAATTGAATGCATTGAAGAGAGTAACTTGGGTAGAGGGAAGCATCACAGGGCATTTCAAAACACCTCTTTATTTTATTGGAACTTAAAAGTAAACTAGAAAAACCAGACCACCACCCCACTCACTACCCTTAAACAGGCACTGCTCCACTCTTGGTAAGGCCACACTGTTTTAAAAAGGAATTTTCTTTGCTTATAAAGAGAAAGGAGGCAACTTCTTTCTACAAAGGGCCTCCTTTCAAACCTAGTGATTCTGAGCCTCTTGCTTTGCACTAATCTTGTTGAATGTAAATGGATTTCTCAAGGGGCTGGATTAGCCCAGTCTCGGGTTTGCAACAGAGATGGTCCTTTCTAGAGTCAACCTGGCATGCAGCCTACCTCCTTCTCTAACTAACCCTTTGTCTCTGGAGGAGACGAGAGAAATTGTATTGTTTTGCTTTGCTGTGTAAACTGTGTGGAATTTCATCCTGACATACCTATGTGTACTATGTTGTGCTCACTCAATAATAAATTACTTTTCTTTCTTTATATCTTGAGGTGAAGAGATGTCTCTTTGTTGGTAGTACTTTTACTTCCTCAAGAGTATTCTGGTACAATCTCTTTGGAAGCTGATTGGCAGTATTTACTGAAGTGAAAAATACACATTCTATTCCTACCACTAGGAATTTATTCCATAGATATACTTGTAGACATGCACAGCGAACACAATTCTAGGCACAGATAAATTATGATGCAGTCATTCAATAGGATACTATTGTACGACTGCCTCATACAATAGGTGGGTTTCCATGTATTGGCATGGATGAATCTCCAAGATATACTGTCAGTCAATAAAATAAGATGGAAAATTATGAGTTTACTATAATTATATGTGTGTACTATGTATTTGTAGATACATAGATTTTGGGAAGGACAAGGAAGTATCTGTTAATGGTGGTTATCTCAGGAAAGGGGGATTGGTGGTTGGGTGGGCAGGGTGTAAGAGACTGTTACTTTTTTTTCCTTTTTCCTTGTTTCCTCTTTATTTCTCTTAAATAATTTAAATATAATATTTTATAATAAAAATACTGGTTTAAATGTAAATAAAACAAAGTACAACCACACAGACACAGAGGCATTACTAGACTACTGTTTCATAAGCAACATGAAAGCAGGACTTCTGTTGGCTTTTTCAAGGCTATATATATCCCCATTGCTCAGAACAGTGTCCTGCACACAGTAGATGCTCAATAAACATTTGTGATTGAAACCCAAGTGACTTCTTTGTCTCACCCAAGGAGTTTGACCTTGGAGTTATTTGATCTTCAGGACAAACCTCAAGGCAATCTTTGTTGATTTTCCTACATGCCTTACATCTTCTCTTCTCCGTCCCTTTGCTCATGTTGTTCTGTTGACCAGGAGGGCCCTTCCCTTTGATCCCCCTTCCTCACCTGCTTGAAGTTATACACATTTCTCAAGCCAACCCAAATCTTCAATCTCCAGTGGAGTTTTTGTTAGACTTTCCTGTTCTGTCTCCTTAACTTGGGATCTTATGGTAGCCCTAGGTGGCTCCTTTCCATCACTTAAAATAGATTATGACTTATTTTAACTTTGTCTCTACATGTGCCTTTTTATCTACAACTGTGACTTCTTATGCCAGTAAAACCTTTCTCATGGTTCTCTACCCCTGCCCCCATCTATCCTCACAGACTGCTATGTGGCCATGAACCCATTTCATTTTTAATAATTGGGATGTGAGTTTAAATTCCTTGGGTATCTCCCACTGATTTTCTTAAAAGCAGAAGTCCTGTTAGAGTCTCTTTATTTGTCTAAGTTACACCTACCTAAAGTCCGCCTGCATTCTCTCTTCCTGAGAAAGCCTTCCCTGAATGCTTGAGCTCATGGAGATAACCCTTCTCATCTCTTAAAACAGTTAATATCTAAACAATTTAGTAGAAACAATATGTGTAAAACACTTAATACTTAGCACTGTTTTTAAGTGAGTAACTGATACTTCTCAGGCTAAGAAATCACAGCATACCAAACCACACAGTCAGATTGTGAAATGAATCTTTTCACATCCAAACATGAGGGCTAAGTCAAAAGAAATGGATGCACAAGACAATAAAGATCCCCAGAGAAGACTGAGAACAAAGTTTCTTAGTGCTTCTATTGCTGTCTGTATTGGAAAAGGGAATGTTTTCTCATTAAGCAATCAAGTAGCTGACTCTATCACTTTCTCAAGATGACTTAGCTCATGCTCTGTCCCCTTTCTGTTCCTCATTTTCCATGTTTACAAAAATGAAGCAGAAAGATGCATGCCAGTTCCTTTATGAAAAGAATCAATTAAACTAAAAGTGGGATTTGAATAAGAGCCATTCTGGAGTTCTCTAGCTTTATATGTCACCATCACCACTCCACCTCAATCATACCCCCCCCCCCCCGCCCCTCTCAGAAGTTCTAGATGCAACCTTTAACTAAATACCTTAAAGGCCACTCCAATTTCTTTTCTTTGGCCATTGCTATAAAATGATACACCTCTGGTTTACATCAAATTAGAATTACAGAAAAATTATAGAGCCTCTACCAAAAAAAGAGTGCCCTAGAATATTTTCAGAGTATTATTTTTAGTAGATATAGATAAGGCCATTAAATGACGAGTTTCATAAACTCTACCAACGAAATCAAACAGAGCAATTCTGTTTCCTTTCACTTTTATGGAGATGTGAGACTCAAAGTGTCATTTAAATTTCAAAGCTCAAGGACACTTGTGAAAAGATACCAAAGCCTTTTAAAGCCCGATTCTTTTTAGTAATCCACGAGTTATAGAGCCTTCAGCCTAAGGGAGTGGCAGGGAAACCAGGGCACATTCTGCAGGGCTGTAATGTCACGCAAGTGGGAACTATGAAGGAACAAACAGAAACGTTCTCACTCTGGCAGGGTGGGGAGAGGGTGCAGTTCTTAAGCTATCACAATTAACAAAACCTTTACTTAAGAATTCATCAACAACAGGTACTTCCAGACACTGCTCTTTATAACACCTACTGGTGGATTTTCTGTAAACACCAATTTCTTAAAATATGAGAGAGCTTCCTCCTTCATCACTTCTGTTTTTGCACCAAAGTTCACTTTTACTTCAAACAAAGTGGGTCTCCTGAGAGGTGTGACCTCTACCGAGCGCACCCATAATGGCTTGTAGCTCCAGCATTCTGAGCAGTCTCAGAGGGAACAGGTGTTAAAAACATTTCTATGATCTGCCTCTGGGCTCTTGTTTCTTGTGACACCCTCAGCTCTTCAAAGCACTGACTTGCGAGGGAGCTTTCAACTTGTCTTGGGGGTTTTAATGCTGAAATGCTCAAAGCTCTAAGCGGCCCTGGTCTTCCCTTTTGCCCCCTTCCCTTTCAGACCTTGGCCTCGGATACTTTGCTTCTTGTTTTTTTGTTTGTTTGTTTTGTTTTGTTTTTAAAAAAGCCCTTGGCAATGGATGAGGCCACAGGAATCTCGGGAATATTTGATCTGAGAATATAGAAACTGGGAATCTGGTCTGAAGACTCTGAAAACGTGAGAAGAAGTTGTACAAATAATGTTACCCGGTTTTCTTATTGCTTCCTTCCTTGCTCAGAGTCCTTGACTCTGTTTGATTTAAACCTTCATTTATCAGAGCTAAGAGCTCTCCTCCCTCTTTTGGCTCAGGGAGTCTGGAAAGTTTTGAGATGATAGCTCAGCAAACCTTTCTTTCCAAAAGCCAAAGTATTTTAGAGATTTAAGTTCCCATTTCTCTACTCCCTTTCTCTATATGATGTGTACTTTTAATTTTTAAACCTCCCCGCTAATTTATTAGCTGATTCCCAAGACTCTCTCTGGGGAAAACTGAACGTAAATCAGAAAGGAAAAGCGAGGAGGAGAAGTCCACTTACCGACTTCTGAACCACCAGCACCATGACGGTCGCCACAGCAAAGACGAGACACACAGCCAGCGTGGCCGTGGTGAAGCAGAAGTAACTGCGGCTCGTGGTCCCCCAGTGGCTGGTGATGGAGCCTGTCGGCTCGTGCATGGCTGTGTCTTGAGAAGGGGCCACTCGGTGGAGTGCTCGCTGCAGCCCGGGGCCCATTCTTATATAGTCTTCCCCGCATCACACCTTATCGCTCCTCATCTGCTTCGGTTCTGGGCCCATCTGGGTTCCAAGAAGGATTCTCCCCTGAATCCTGGATCATGTGACTTGGAAAAAAACCTTCACCGGCTGCCTTGCAAAGAAACTCTTCTCCGGGGGCGTGAGGCACAAGGCAGCAGCACGGGTGGGGGAGAGGCTCATTTTTCATGGCCAGGGATTAAGTTGAGCACAGAGACACTGCAGCGACTCAGGAGGTGGCTGATGTCAGAGGGCGAGTAGGAAAATGACGGTTTCCCTATTCTGGTGTGTGTGTGTGTGTGTGTGTGTGTGTGTGTGTGTGTGTGTACAGAGTCACTTCTGTTTCATTTAGACTCAGCCGCAAAGTGCCTTCCTGCTTGAGAAGCTGCACACTCTCTTCAGGGAGGCCTGCGGGTCAGAAGACCTGTCAGAAATGCCTCTCTGGGGATTTGAGGGGGGGGGGGTGGCTGGATTCCTTGGGTTCAGCTGGACAATATCCCTCCTGCTGAAAACTGGAGATGCTACTGGATATAGATGTCCATTGATGTAGAGATTGATGCAAAGAAAGACAAACTTGTGGCAGTATGAAATGTGGGGCAGGTGCAAAGGGACTGTGAATAGGAAATCTGAAAACACTGATCTTTGGAATAAAAATTTCTGCTGAGTGTATTGGGATCTGTTGAAGTTGCAGACAAACTTGGGCTTGTCATAAAACTCACAAAGAGGGGAAGGGATGGGCTGTGAGGGAGGGGGTGGGGAAGTGGTCTTGTGCTGAATGTGGGTGTGTGTGTGCCCGTGCTGCATGCGAGTGTGGTGCATGCTGTGTGCATTGTGATGTGTGGTGCATGCTGTGTGCATATGTATGTGTTGTGTACTGTGTGTGGTGTGTGTGTATGTGACTATTATACTTGAACTTCTGTTGTCTCAGGCACAGTGCTAGGAGCTTTATGCCTGGCCTCACTCCACCCTCACCTCCACAGTCTGAGGCAGGTGATATTTCTTTTTTCCAGAGGGGAAAATTGAGAGAGAGAATGAAAACTGTTTCAAGCAAAGTTGCTAATGTTGATCAATGAGCTAAGGGGTGCATAGCCATACCTGGCTAGCCCCCAAGCCCATGCTAAACCATTCAACCATCTCTGCACTTGAAGCTGGAAGCCTGAGGTTGGGTCTCAGCCTTGCCCATTGCTGGCCTTGGGTCCTTGTACTCCCTTTGACAGCCACTGTGAAGATGAAATGGGATGGTGGTGTAATAGCACTTTGTGAGTGGGAATAGACTTGGCCGTGGTGTTGGACCATTCCGGTTAAGCATCTGAAGTGGTCCCCTGGGCCCGGTCTGGAATTTAGATGGGTTCAATGAATAGATTCTCTGGGGGACAGAGCTGCTTACTAATGCTCCCCATGTCAAAACACCATTGAAAATGTGAGCCACTGCTGAGCCCGTGCCTCTGGAAACAGCTCTGAAAACTTCCCCTGGAAGCACCCAGTTCTTTGCAGCACCCTCCCCTTTCTGCTCCCTGTTTGGCTGCAGTGTATCTCCGAGCACCAGCAGAAACCCCAGATCCACCCAAGGAAATGTGGCCCGAGCCAAGCTTGGATTATTACCACTGCAGTCTCTGTGGGGATCCCAGGCTGCTGAGCATCACCCAGTTAGACAGACTAGGAACTGGCCTGGATGTTCCTTCCCAGTGAATCTATCAGAGCATAGATTCTGGATATGGAAGAGCTGTTAAGAAGTAACTTACTTTTTTTTGGCTGAATAGAATAGTAGGCTGTGTACCTATTTTATACTCAAGGAAGCTGAAGCCTCCCGATCCCAAGTTGGAATTTTATCCGCCCCCCTATTTTATTGAGAAGAAATTGACATACATCACTGTATACATTTAAGGTGTATAGCACGATTTTTTTAAAGCGGTGAAATGATTCCCACAATAGGCTCAGCTGACATCTGAGCTTGGTTTAGGAAGAAGTCGGCACACACACTCATTTGGTCTAGTAACTGGGGTGGGAATGAAGCAAGCTAGTGCTGTTGTCCTTTTTGCGTGTGTACCTGGCCGATGTGGGGAGAAGGCTGTGTCCTGTGATGGGCATGGGCAGTGAGTGGGTAGTGGGGGCTCAGTCATCTGCCCAGAGCTGCTGAGAAAAGCTGCACCCTTGGCCTCTCTCTTTAGTCTCTTTGATGAAAGTGGAAAACTTCTGATTGTTAAATGGCAGCTGTGGGTGTTGAAAATAAAAAAGCTTTGCTTGAAGTGCAGGTCTTCCTGAAGGCCCGCGATGGCTGAGAAGGGCAGTGGAAAAAAATGTTTGTCTTACAGTCACCTGTTTTGCATACAGTACAATGTCCTGGGAGGGAAGGCTGACAAGGGGGAAAATCAAGCTTTGTGTTTACGCAGAACCTTCTGCGCAGTTGAGATTTCCAGGTCAGTTTGCTTCTCTGGCAGCTGCTGGGCCTGATTTCACTTCTCTCCCTGGGCACTCCTCCACTCACAGACTTCAGCGGTTTCCTGACCACTGCTCCCGTGCTTGTTAAACTTCTCTCTGTGCCAAGCTGTTCCAGAAGCTAGCCCGGCCACATCCATGTGCGAACTGGCTGCTTTCTTTTTTCTGTTCGGCCACCCAACACGCCAATGGGAAGAGTCTTTGCAAACTGTCTTGTTGCGTGATTCTCAAATCCTTCCTGGAGGTGAAAGTGCGGGGAGTGAAACTGTAGGAAAGCAGGGGTTCTCTGGAGAGGTGGATGGGACACGGGGAAGGGCTGAGCCCAGCTGCTCATTTTACCTGCTAATGGCCTGGGGTCTGGCCAAGATGGAACAGCATTTGAAAACTTGTGATTTAGCTCAAAACACTCATTGCTCAAATTGGAAAACTGAGACAAATAAGTGGAAATGACTTGTGCGAGTTCACATGGGGAGGGTAGAGATAAGCTTAGAAGTCCCTGTGCTCATTCTCATCTCTCCTCTGCTAATGTTGCAGGAGCACCAGGTTTCTCCCCAAGTTCTTCCTACCCTTTCCCTGCATCAGGTCCTTCCCGTCCCTCCAGGCCCTGCCAGCCTGCCTCCCCTCCTCCAGGAAGGCCTGTCCAGATCTCTCAAGTCCACCAACATCCTCTCTCCAGAACCCTGTCTCCGTGCCATCTAACATTGCATCTAATAATCTACTATTTTGCTTGTGTGAACACGTGAATTTTGCCTTCCCCATAAGATTGAGATTCCTGGGGGCAGCCTGCACTTTCCCAGTCTTCTTCTGATTCCTTGTATCCCACCCTGCATGACTTGGTGCTGTGCCTAGGTATGAGTTAATGCTGTGTTGACTTTGTGTTTATGGAAAGAGAAAGTTCTGCAAGGTTGGCTTATGCAAATGAATTGCGTGATGGAATATTTGCTTCTTTTTAGCTGTCCCCCCATTTCCCTGTTCTTCTCTAGATGACTCACCTGGTCCCTCAAGAGTGACCACCAGCCTCTTTTTAGCCTATAATTAGTGGTGAGATGAGGCTGCAGCTTCTGAGACTCAGTGGACAAAAAGAACTAATTGCTTATCCCTTCAAGAAGGAGCCCCATTTTCAAAAAGAGGAATGAGCTCCAGAACACCCCCCACCACCACCACCACCACTACTAGTGCTTCCCCATAGAAGGGACTGTGAGAGCTCTAGCATGTAGACCAGTGGTTCCCAAAGTGTGGTCCCTGGACCAGCAGTAGTAGAACTTGGGGGCACTGAAAATTCTTAGGCTCCACCCAAGAATCAAAACTCAGGCTGGGGTCCAGCAATTTGTATTTTAACAAGCACCCCAGGGAGTTTTGATTCCTAAAACTGTTCAGAAATCACTAGTTTAAGGAAATGACCAGTCTATTCTAGGGTGAACTTCCAAGGGATTATCTGGTCCAGACTGTGGCCTTTGGGTAGGTGAATGCCTACACCAGTCGTATAGATGAGAAAACTGATGCATAGAGAGGTTGTTGTCTAGGGTCATGCATCTGGGGAATGTTGACATGAAGACTCATTTTTCTGTCCCTTGATTGAACCTTCTTTCCAACCTCAAATATGGCTGTAAAAATACTGTTGCTTATGCAGATGGAGATATATTTGTACTATGCACTGAAAGTTCTCTTATGGTGATCATTGTCTGTGGTAGAAAGACATATCTAAAACTATTGGTATATGTGAGAGAAGGACAAACTTCCCCAGGGTATTTTCAAGCAATAAAATATGCAATGACACTGATTACTGAGGAGGGAAGGTCCTGTCCCAGGAGCTGAGAGCCCTCTGGTTCGCTGGGGTTACCTTGAGTAGATTGGCATTGGAATTGGCCAGAGTGATACTCACTGAGAAGAAGCAGTAAGGACAGACAGACACAGTGGGAGAAGGTTTAGAGCAGGTCACAAAACAGGTCACTGGCCAGATCCAGCCTGGCACTCTTTTATAAATAAAAATGTGTGGTAATGCAGTCTTGTCCCTTCACTTACTCATCATCTATGGCTGAGTTTGCACTACAACAGCAGTTCTGAGTAGCTGCAACAGAGCCCTCATGGCCCACAAGGTCTAAAGTATTACTAGTTAGCACTCTACAGAAAAAGTTTGCTGACCCCTGGTTTAGGGTATTAAACTCAAGGCAGGATAACAAAGAAGGGATTTGGAGAATAGAAGAGAAATGTGTTTCCTGAGTCCTCTACAAAACCTTTACTTACATTTCCATTGCTAGCTCATGCCTCCCTGGGAGAAGATTCGTTTTTGGGATTCACCAGTTGTAGAGGAGTCAGTTGTCCTGATTGGTACATGACAAAAATAGAGGACACAGGGGTTGAGGGAGAGGTGTGGAAGAAGCCATCTGGAAAATAGACAATATATATTTTCAGTATTGGACATATGTGTGTGTTTATAAATAATACGTAATACACATATACATATAAATGAATATATGCATATATGTACATGAATTATATAATATATATACACATACACACACACTTATATATGTTATTTCTGCCGACTCAAAAAATGTTTACATAAATACACAAATTTATGAGAACTGAAGCCGTAAGACAAGACAAAGGTAGGAGCCAGGATATAAAGGTAGAGAGAAAGTGGAGAGAGTGAATGGATTAAGAAACCCGGCTGATGACGGTCTCAGCAGCTGAGCACAACATGTATACCTCTGAGCTTCCTGGTAACCAAGGCAAAGAAGAAAACACATTGGGTTGCATAACTCTCTTTGATCGTAAGAAGCAGATGAGTTCAAAAGGAGAAATGGACCCTTTGCTTGCTGTATAGGTGCTTTGAAATATACCTCTTCTGAAATGGCAGATGATTGTAATCGATGAATTTCAAGCATGTCCCTGAAATGACTTGGGATAAGAGCTAACCTTAAGGATTGGAAATACTGAAGTATGTCCAAAGAAATGTAGTTTTATAATTTTCAATGACCCGGAACTAATGATAAGCAAATACTAGGGAAGTGGGAGATTCAAGAACTAAAATAGACAATCACTTCCCTGACTTCTCTGGGCTTCCAGTAGAATTAAAGAACTAGAAAATTCATAAATTAGATGTTCTTGAAGAACTCCACTGTCTTTCAAAGAAGGGAAATGAGTCTTTACTTTCTGCAAAGCTACGGTGAGGTCCTTTTCTATCAGTAAAAATATAAGTAAGGGGGGAGACAGGGTGATGTGTTTTATGCTACAATGTCCATCGGGCATTTGAGAGCTTATTGTGCACTGGACACTGTCAGTATAACAATGGATGTAACAGATATCATTCCTGCCTTTGCAAAGCTTATAATTGAGTGAGATGGGCAATTAAATAGGTAATTATATCATGATTGATATCAGTAACAGAATTCAGGGCATCATATGTGCACAGTGGGAAAACTCAAGCTGACCTGTCATTCTCAAGGTGAACTCTTCTTGGACCTCTACACCAGGTTAATGAGTAAAAATCCCCCTGGACACCACTAGGTACTTTCACTTCTTTCCTCTTCCAGTTTAAAAGCTTCCAGGACCTCCCCTTTCCTGTGGAACCCCGTCACGTTTCCTTGCGAGTCCTCCCTGGTTTTCTCCTAAGCTTCTTTTTCAGCCTCTCATTCCTCTCAACACCCCCCTCCACTCCAGGCACGCTGTTTATTTGGGTGCGCTTCCCTGCGAATCCCCTCACTGACTCTGTTTTGTTTTGTGCAGACAGCACCCTCACCACATCAAATGCCCTTCCTTACAGCTCTTGCTCTGATAAATCAACACTTTTTTTTAAAGTTGCTGTTCAAATATTGTCTCTTCTCTGAGCTTCCACTCCGAATGTTCAGTAAGAAATGTGTCCTTTTTTTCTCTGTAGGGTTCCATAGCATACTTCTATCTTCAGTCAATCATGATGAGAGTAATAATAATTATTTTATGATCACAACTGTCACCTACATTTAGTGAGCTCATATTGTGTGCCGCCCACATTAGGTTCATATTTACACTTTTTACAATTATCCCATGAGTGCTATGATTCCCATTTGGCAGGTAAGGAAACTGAGGCTTGGAGTTGCCAAATAGCTTTTCTGAGGTCTTACTATTATGCACTGATGGAGCCTGGCTGCAGAGCAAGTTGCTGCAATCACTATGCAACTATATCACCTGCATTCTAGGTGGCTACCTGGGGCCCTGTCTCTCCAGCTACACTGCAGGCACCTTGAGCACACAGCGTGCCCCTTGAGTAAATGGCTAGCAGGTATCTACACCCAGCAGGCTCCCAATAAAGGATTAAACTGTACATCTACATAATAAAACTAATGAAATACAAATATTGGGGGAAACACAATTTGTTTAAATACTTAAAAAAATTATTTTTCATAAATATGGTCTAAACATGAGCCTGTCCCAGAAAAGAGATCCCAGGCCTGATCCTCTCCCCAACCCCCTTTCCTCTGGCTGCCTTCCAACCTCCAAATTCCCTTCTCTCCCTACTCCAGTCCTTGCCTCTAAGTATATTAGCACATATGTCTTGAAGTAGAAGCAGACAGTAACTGTGGCCCATAGATGACTAAGGCAATTGGTGTCTTCTTAGAATGGTGCCTGAAATATAATTGATGAGCAAAGAATTAGATGAGCAAATATTATATGAGAGAGAGAGAGAGAGAATGTCAAATGGCTCATTTCTCTGGTTATGTTAGATTTATTGACTGTACTGAGAGAAGATGTTGACACAAAAAGATGTCCTAAAATGTTGTTTACTGATTTTAGCAAAACCAGGAAGTGGCCTTTTCTTTTCTCTTTAAAGTGGGCTAACTCCGCCCCCCCCCCCCCCCCCCCAATTTCTGTGAAATTTGAAGTTCTGTGGGTCTTGGTTTTGTAGTAAAACTTGATTTATCCCTTGAATAAAGGATTTCAAGTTGAATAGGTGCTTTTGCTGTGCAGTACCACACATTTTCAGTTGTGAAGGGACAAGTAGAGGAGGAAATATGTGAACAACAAGAATGCACCCCTTCATTTTGCGTGGTTGTTATTTTTTACTGGGAAGGAGAATTAAAAAGTCCCAACCTAACTCTGCTTTCTTAGCATCAAACTTTCAGCTGTGCAAAGAAAGGGGAGATTAGCAGACCGAAAGTGCCTAAATGTGAGCACCTGTCTGCAGAGGGGATAATCGAGGGGGAAATACAGAAAGTGCTAAGAAATGAAAAAAAAAGTGTAGTATAGCATCTCTCTGGGAAATTTTTCCTCAGTGAAGCTACAGTAGTCTCTCCCCACCCCCTTATTCACAGGGATACGTTCCATGATCCCTAGCGGATGCCTGAAACTGGATAGTACCAGACCCTACAAATTCTGTTTTTCCCCCGACACATTAATATCTACCATAAAGTTTATCAGTTAGGCACAGTAAGAGATGAACAACCATAACTAATAATAAAAGAGAACAATTATAATAATATACTGTAATAAAAGTTCTGCAAATGTGGTCCTCTCTCAAAATATCAAGTGTACTGTACTCACTCTTCTTGTGATGATGTGAGGTAATACAGTGCCCATGTGACGAGGTGAGGTGAGATGAATGATGTAGGTATTGTGACGTAGCACTAGGCTACTACTGCCTTCTGACCATAATCCGATCAGGAGGAGGATCATCTGCTCTGGGTGAGCCTTGGATTATCAAGCCATGACGATGTCCATGGCTGGATGTCAGGAACAGATGATGTCCATGGTTGGGGAAATGTGATTTAATTTTTGAACCACATTTGATCACAGGGAATTGAAAGTGTGGAGAGCAAAATTTTGGCTCAGGGGAAACTGTTGTATAGAAGGGAATGGATGTTTGGAGAAGTGTTCAGAGGAGTGACCTGGAGACACAGACCTGATTTCACAGTCTCTCCCCTTCCTTCTACTCAGAATGGACATTTACTGAGCACTTACAGTAAGAGAGGTATTTCTAACCTTTGGGAGGGGGTCGACGTAGTTAATTACCCTATGTCTCAGTTGCTTTTAGTGGTAATATGACAAGATTGTTTTCACTTCTAGCATGGTTAAAAGATTGATGTTGTGTTTAAAACACCTTATCTCTTGATACATAGTGGCTACTTGTTTTACATGTGTTGCAAGTACTTGGGTCTTTTGTTGACTTGAAGTGTTAGATACTAATCTAGCTAACTAAACCATTGGGTACATATCTAGGCAATGAAATTCCCCCATCAATACTGGTCATATCACCAAAATGTCCATTCCTCTTTTTCTTTCTCCCTTTAAAGCTCTTTTCCCTCTTATTTGTCCTGTTCCCTTCTTGGTCCTTCTATTCCCTCCTGCTCACTCACCTGCAATTTTACTAAGTATACGTCTCTTAATTTTTTACATATTTTTACTAAGTATACGTCTCAAATTTTTACATATTTTTACTAAGTATACGTCTCTTAATTTTGTTACATATTTTTGTCCCAAATTGTTTATAATGACATATATTGCTTTTAATAAAGAAATACTAGAAATGACCCATAATCTTTACCACAACTAATATCTTGTGATTACAGTAGAATGAATATATATATTATGCTTTTATTTTCTTTTAAAAATATATGTAGTTTCCTACAGGCTATGGGAAAATCTATTACTCCTTTGTCTGAAAACCTTGTACTACCTTTCACTACCTCTTTCCAGGGAATGTGGAATGTATAAGAAATAAAATTCAATTTCTCCCTCCGAAACCAGCCCATGGAGTGGTTGACCCAGCCCTGTGTGTTCTTTTCTTCTTGCTGTGAATGTGGCTCTCTGGGGTAGTCCCTCTGTCTTTCACGTCAGAAAATGTTAACGGAACTGACAAAGAGCTGGCCAGGCTGAAAACCCTTTATGGGAACTGAGAGAGAATGAGGTCTGGCAGAGCTTTGGAGACGATTCCCCTGTCCTTCAAGGACGAACCCAGGCCCTGCTTGGCAAGGTGCTCCTGGCGGTGCGCTCCTCCTGAGAAGTCCTGGCTTTGGTTTCCTGGTGGATGCCCCTGGGAGGATCCAGGCTGGACTTCCTGGGTCAGGGGAACCCCAGCTTCAAGGCCACATGGCTTTGCCTTTCTTCCCTCTTTCTCTTCCTTTGATGTAATGGAGCTTCATAAGCATTTTGGGGGAGAAGAAATAAAGCCTAGCAGTCAATGCATTTAAAACACTGTGGAAGTTGTTGGCCTGCTGCATGGGATTCAGGGCTAATTGATTAATTGTAGTTATAATATCATGAATCAGTCCTCTGGAGAGCATTGGTAATGATGTGATTAAAGAAGTACAAGTAAAAGCTAGGAATAACAAGAAACAATACTCATGAATGTGGATCCGTCTTGGGAATGAGTACGATCATCCTAAGAGTAGCAGCAATGGGCTAGTGTCCACTGCTCTGCCCACACTATATGACTACCAGTCCTGGTCCTGGGTTCATCTATAACCACTGCCTCAGAAACTTTCATTATGCATTGTAGTTGCCTGGGGAACTTGCTAAAATGTTGATTCTAATTCAGTACGTCTGGGATGGGGCTGACCACATTTCTAGCAAGTTCCATTAATGCGGTCCCTCCAAAGGCCATACTTTGAATAGCAAGGATGGATAATCAAGCCGACATGACCGCCGTGGGCCACTTCACCTAGAAGAATGACAGAGGAAGCACTGCAGGCCAAGAGGGCAGCATCAGGTGTGTCTCTTCAGCGAGGGTCTTCATGGCAGTCCAAGGGCTATTGTCTTCCCCTGAGAAACACAGGTGTTGACTTTGCAATGAGACTCCACTCTTGTATATAGGGTCCACTCTTGTTTAAAAGCCTTAAGCTCCATTGGAACCAATACCTGTTTCACAGCTTCCAGGTCTCACCCTGGGAGAAGCCTAAATCTATGCCTTTCAACCAGGTTTTCATAGTTCATTCCAAGTCTGCTCAGTCTAGAGGCAGTTTATCAATCAGAGGTCATTTTCCCATGAGCAGTGTTAAATGTGGACCAATAGTTGTTTTCCCATAGAGAAGGTGAAGGCATGTTGTTAAACTTTTACTCATACTCAGCAATTTGATTTTCAGTTCTGAGTACACAAGATCGCCATGGATGATTAGTCCTTGATTCTGTCCCATATCTACCAGGAAACTGGGCTCAGTACTTCATATCCTTCTCTCCCACACATATCATCATGCAGGGTATTAGGGTTACAACATACACATTTTGGAAGGGTGCAAACATGTGGTCCATAACACAGACCTTCTTCTGCCTATACTCAGGGTACTATATGATTAGAAATATGGATACTTGGGTTCTGGCCCCACTTGTGACTCTGGGAACTGGAGTGTGGTAGTCATGGGACTTCTTGATGCATTAGCTTCCTAAAATATCTACCTTCAGAGCTCTTGACATAGTGAGCATGAAGGACAGTTATGGAAAGTGGTGGTGATTATTGTGCCATAGCCAGAGGGGGAGAGGTTGTATGCTCATCTTCTCGTTTGCATGTATTTTGAACACTAAGTGTGAAACATTTCCCCAGAAACTGGAGATACAATGGTGACCAATAACACACTTGCTAGCTGCACAAATCGTCTCATAATCTATATTACTTTTATGATGATTTGAATCACACGTAATTTTGGATTATAATTAGTGCCATGAAGGAAAGGCACTCCATTACATGAATGCCCCCATTCTGATTTGGGGGACATCAAATCTTCCTGGAGCAAGTTCTATAGGATAGGAGGTCTGATGGGTAATTTGGAAGTAAAGTAGCCATTAATGATGGTGATGACAGCACTTACTGAGGTCTCACTGTGTGCCAGGTGCTCTTTCATGCACCTTCCCTGTACTATTCCAGTTATCTTTCTATCTCCATTATTCCTCACAGTAACTCTGTGGTCTAGGTATTAATATTATCCCATATTTATACAACTAGTTGGGAGAAAAGGGGATGAATATCAGTAATATGGTCCTGATATTCATGACCACTGCTATGGGCAGAGCAGTGGACACTAGCCCATCGAGAACATGGCACTCGATGCATTTGAAGAACTAAGAGAATGATGAAATATTTGATATGATTTTTTGTAGTAATGCTAAGGAAAAAGACTTCCCCTTCCCATCCGAGTGTGAATGTGTTGAGGGACTCAGAGTTGCATATGTAGAATTTTGTGGTTGGTTGTTAAATTTAGCTGTCTATAAAACACACAGGCTTAGGACCTTCTGGAGAATTCGATTGAAAAGCTTTGTGTCTGGATTCTTCATTATGTTACCACAAGAGCTCAGAGAAATCGAATCTTTTGGAAGATGCATAAAATCTCAAGACCAGGAGGAGGGAATTGGGGATTTGCTAGCGCTTTCCTTCTTTTGAAGCTGGAAGTTGAGTTTGGGAGCTTCCAAGGTCGGTGGAGAGCAGAGTTCAAGGGGAATACTTCCACTCGACCTTATGTAAATCTGCATTGTGGACTGGGAAAGATAACAATTCTGTACAGCACAGTGATAGCTTCTCTAGTCTGGCTCACAGTGTTTTCATAGCAAGTAACAGGAAGGACTTCTTCCCTTCTCTTCTTTGAAAATGATCAGCTCTTTTTGAAGTTAGAGTGTGATTTTCTATATTAGGCAGCATTTTGTTTTCATTGAACTGACTTTGATGTGAAATGTCCTGGCATTCCTTAATTCTGTAGAGGGGGTTTCTCCCTTTGAAACTGAGATATGTATGTGTACAATTATACACGTGGCTGTGTCTCTGACTGATGCCTGTGTTCTCCCATTCGTTAGCAGGATTTCTTCAGCACCTCCTATATTCTAGATTCTGGGAATGCTGTAGTGAGCCAGCACATCAAGCCAGGCTCATGTCTTCATGGCCATGGGGTTTACCGTCTGAAGGTGCTTATAGACATTCAGAAAAAAAAAAGGGGGGGGGGACAGAAGTGAAATTTTGATTGAATAATTAGATGAAAAAGCATGGGTTGCTATGAGGCAGAAGAACAGGGAGGTTTTCTTGAGAATGGGTGATGAGCTGGGTAGCTGCTGACCACCCCATCAACCTTCTTCCCACCTCCACACTTTCCAGGAGGCTGGCCTGCACAGACTGCCTTAAAGAACCCCTCTGCTCCCAACTGGGAATAGGTCAATGATTGGGGCAGTGAGAGAATGAGGCTGGGGTATTTACTTCCCTAGTCCTTTCTCTACTAGGCTTCCCGTCTTAACTGACCTTCTACTGAAGGCCGCCAGTACTTTAAGGTAGCCTCCTTCTTACACCTACTCTCTCCAGGTTCTTGTACACATTCCTTCCCCTCCTGCTTCAGGCCTGAGCGAGGTAATGTCTGCTTGCTGTTGCTAGCCCTGTGGCACTGCATTTATGATTTCTTTGTTTTTTGTTTTTTTGTTAATCCTCACCCGAGGATATTTTGCCACTGATTTTTAGGGAGAGTGGAAGAGATAGGGAAAGACAGAGAGAAGCATCGATGTGAAAGAGACACATCAACTGGTTGCCTCTTGCACGTGCCCCGATCAGGGCCTGGGCCAGGGAGGAGCTTGCAACCAAGGTACGTGCCCTTGACTGGAATTGAACCCAGAACCCTTTGGTCCACAGGCTGACGCTCTATCCACTGAACCAAACCAGCTAGGGCTCATGATTTCTTGTTGGTGTTTCTAAACTCTGTCCATACCTTCATCCATAGACCTTTTTTAACGTTTACCCCACTTGGTATATGCTACCTGTTTCCTGCCAGGGCCCTTACTGATATATATCCAAGAGGGTATTGTTTTGAGGATGTGGCTTTTAAGGTGAAACCTTAAATGTCAGAAATTGTGGACCAGGAAATTAATGGGAGGAAGTGGGTTTCAGAAAGAGAAGAGTATGTGTGAAGGCCCCAAGGCCAGAAAGAATTCTATATGCTCAAAGGTCATATAGAGGAGAGGCATATATGTAGGACAAAGGAGAGATGGTGCCAGATGACACTGGAGAAGTGAAGTGGATTTAGAAAGTTTGGGTTTAATCTGAATGGAATGGAAGCTATTGAAAGAGCTTAGATAGGAGAGTGTCATGATCAAATTTGATTGATTGATTTATTTGCTTGTTATTAACTGACACTTCCTGTATGCCCAGACCTGAACAGAGTATGGGGGAGAGGGAGGCATATAAGGCATGCCCTTTTATCAAGTAGCCTACTGGAAGAGTTAGGATATGAGTATAGAGAATGCTAATACAAGACATGATATATGGTAAGTAGTATGAGAGGGAGTACGGACTACAGATTATTTTCAGTAAAGATGAATAGGGAAGACTTCCTGGAGGTGGTAGCATTTGAGGGGGCTTTAAAGGATAGATTGATTGATCTTTGATAGAAAGGCAGTCCAGGGGAAGAGAACTGTCTTAGGCAGTGCTGTTCAAAGTAGCTGGTCTGAGTACCAATGAGAAAAGAAACTTGTGTCTGAATGTAAGTGCATTGTTTTCTTCATCAAGAGAGTCTTTCAATGGGCCATTTGACATTTGAAGGAAGGAGGGGAACACACACACACACACACACACACACACACACAGAGAGAGAGAGAGAGAGAGAGAGAGAGAGAAAAGTTTGGTAGAGTGGGATGCAGCCAGATCACAGAAGGATGCAAATAGCTGGGTAAGGAGTTGGGATTTTAGGCTGTGGGCAGTGGTGGGACATGGAACATTTTTTAGAAGAATGGTAAGTTTAGAGGTGTATTTAGAAATATAATCTATCAAGATAGGGCTGGATCCAAGTGGGAAATTTTGAGGCAGTGATCAGAAATCACTGTGGAAGCCATTGTGGCCACTCTGTTCTCTTTCTTGTGGTTCCATTAATTTAACAGGAGCTGTTTTATCTTTGAAATAATGGCTGTGGTCTAAAATGTGCTGTTATTTACCTGCTCCCTTTCCATGCTAGTTTTTGATATGGAACAAAGCCACGGGTCCTCAAAAAATGAAAAGAGTGAACTGTAGCCTGCTAATTCTTAGCTTGTTGATTTAGGCGGGAGAGTGTGTAACGATCAATTTTGTAACCTATGTGAACTTGGGAAAGTTTCCGAAATTTTTTGGGGGGAGGGAGGCTGAGGCTATACATATCTATTCTTAATGGGTATAAACTTGGGTAAATTATAGATTATTAGTGGAGTGGACCCACCACTTTTAGAGTAATGTCAAAGAATTGTACAGAGAAATTTGGTGAATTATCAGCATAGTGTTTATTTGTAGGAAAAAAAAGAGATCAATCATTTTAATTAAGAAAAGTCCCAAATAGGATTTATAGATGAGAAAGGGGAGTGGAGGAGGGAAACAAAACTCAAACAGGTTCAGGCAGTCTAGGAAGAGCGGGTCTCCTGGGCATGTTTTCTGGGTACCCTGATTAGCTGGCATCAAGCTACCAGTTCTGTGTGGACAGCATCCTTGAGGAGACTGGCCAGGGGTATCGAAGAAACCCCTTTCATCTATGGAGTCTCTGGAAAGCCAGAGAGGTTAGCTATGGAACATACATGGCAGACTGGGTGTGGAGGGGTTCGGGGTTCAGAGTGCTTTTGGGCAGAAGGAACAGCAGCCAAGAAAGCCCTGGGGCTGGAGGAGCCCGGCACAATCCAGGACCTGAAAGATCAAAATGCCTGAGAACCACAGATTCCATTAGTGTTTAGGACATATTATTAACGCAGTGCTGCCTTGTCCCAGTGCAATAAAAATAATTTGTAATTATTCTTTAGTAATTTTTATCAGAAAAGGCCAGCAGCAGTAATACATAGACTGCCTGCTGTTTGAAAGGAAGCAAGAGTTAATATGCAGAGACATAAGTGCTATTTCACAAAAATAATTACATCTGGGTGTTACTTTAATCCAAGAGCATGCACTGTAAAATGAAACACATACTTTTAGATATGAATTGCTATTTCTCTAAAAGAGGAAAAATCCTCTGTTAATAGAGGGGAAAAGAGGAAATTCACAATCTCAGGCTCCCATTCACAGGTGTGTATAGATTTTTTGTCTGAAGAGTCTTAAAAGGAGGACCTCACAAACCAAGGGTGATGCAGTCTGCATTGTGACCCTGATCCTGCCGTCATCTTGCTCTCTGAAGTTGGGAAAATCTCTCCCTGGGGTCCATTCCTCCTGGAGATAGGGAGAGGGCATTTATTGGGTCCTCCCTTGAAAGATCCAAGTCTGGCCTGGCTGATGTGTCTCAGTGGCTAAAAACTGACCTATGCACCAGGAGGTCAAGGTTCCATTTCTGGTCAGGGCACATGCCTGGGTTGCAGGATAGATCCCCTGTAGGGAGCAAGCAAGAGGCAGCCAATCAGTGATTCTCTCTCATCATTGATGTTTCTTGCTCTCCCTTCCTCTCTGAAATCAATAAAAATATATGCTTAAAGAAAGAAAGAACAATAATAATAAAAGATACAAGTCTGTTTTAAGACATCTGGAACAGAATGATGAGAGAATGAAGAACAGGGCACTTAGAAACTCAGACAAGTGATGGAGAAGATCAAGACTTTGGATTTGGTTAAGGAGAGGCGAGAAGAGATTGGAGGGAATCCTGCATCCAAAATTCCAGGGTGTGGGGCTAAGGAGATAGCGTAGTCAGGGTTGGAGCCAGGGTTTACTTGAGAAAGGCAGGTTCCTTTTTCCCCCCAATTACAGTTGACATTCACTATTATATTTAGGCATACAGCATAGTAGTTAGATATTTATATAACTTAAGGAGTGATTCCCTGGATAAGTCTAGTACCCTCTTGACACCATACACAGTTATCTTCCTAATAAAAGAGTAACATGCTAATTGACCGTATATTTGTGATGCCCACCAGCCAATCAGGAGTGACTATGCAAATTAACCCAACAAAGATGGCGGGTTAATTTGCATACATGGGCACCAAGTGGCAGGGGGCGGGGCAGGACGCTTGCGTCATCACCATGGTGACGATGCAGGCGTTCCGCAACACCCCGGCTGCTCTGGGCCTCTGTGCAGCGTGGGAAGGCAGAAAGGCGGCTCCGGGCTGGAGCAGAAAGATGGTGCCAGCAGCCAGGGGAAGGAAGGCCCATTCTTGCACAAATCTTTGTGCATCAGGCCTCTAGTTACAACATAATAAGGCAGTCACCTTTAAAGCCGGCAAGGACATTGGGAGGTCCCCTTGCTGTTTAGAGATGAGTTTGACACGCATCTTGAAGGAGACAGATACAGTCTGGCTCAACTCTCTAACTGTATAATACCTTTTTTGGTAGATTGTGGATTTCAATGTTTTTATGCAAAAATCACGAAAGGAAGAAAGGTGCTCCAAATGTTGGTCACAATCTTATGACACATTCATGTCATTCTGTTGGTATCATCAGCCAGTGTTCAGCAATGTCTTTGGGATGCTTCAAGATGACATATGGTCTCTTTCTTGCTGTCTTGGCTAGTTTGGTCCTGAACTTCTATATCCACACTTTCTCATTCAGCCAATCCCATCCAATTCAAGTCCTTCAAAGTCATCATGCTTTATCTCACCCCTGGGCCTCTACACAGGCTAGTCCTGTCTGGGAGGTTCCTTCCTCCAAACTGGATGGCCGGCTTTCAGGTTATCAGTTCAAATGCCGTCTCCATAGAACCCACTTCTCTGGGGATGATGTGAATTTATAGTCTATCCACCTCCACTATTCTTTTTCATGGTGTCTTGTTTTGGGGCTTCATCACACCTACTGACTTTTGTAGGTTTCGAGATGGTGTATTTTTGAAAATTAATTGCCACTTTATCAAACATTATGTATACACATCCTATATAATAAAAGGGTAATATGCAAATTGACCCCAACGGCTGAACAACTGGTCGCTATGATGCGCACTGACCAACAGGGGGCAGGCGCTCAACGCAGGAACTGCCCCCTGGTGGTCAGTATGCTCCCACAGGGGGAGCTCTGCTCAGTCACAAGCCCGGCTGGCGGCTGCAAGCGCAGCACCGGTGGTGGGAGCCTCTCCCGCCTCCTTGGCAGTCAGACATCCCCTGAGGGCTCCTGGGCTGCCAGAGAGATGTCTGCCTGCCAGCTTAGGTCCAATCCCCTGGGGAGCAGGCCTAAGCCAGCAGGTGGACATCCCCTGAGGGGTACCGGACTACGAGAGGGTGCAGGCCAGGCTGAGGGACCCCCCTGAGTACACGAATTTTCGAGCACTATGCCTCTAATATATTTTTAAAAAAGCATTGTAAGGTTTATAATGAAAAGAGTGCCTTGTGTACTAATCCCTACCTCACTTGGTCCTGCTCACCAGACAAGTCACTTTTTTATCTCTTTTAATTTTTTCTTATGGCACATGCCTCTATATTTCTAGCAAATATGCTTATATTGTTATTGTTAACATAAAAAACATTGAAACCTGTAAAGAATTTTTGTGAGTTTATTTGAGCCAAACTGTCAACATATGCCGAGAAGCAGAACTTCAAGGAATTGAGATAATGCTCCGGAGAATGGCAGGTTACATCTGTATTTATACATTGCAATCAAAGGAAAGGACATAGGTGGGTTACATGAAATCCATTGGTGATAGATTAGAGAGGCGGGAGAAAGCAAAGCGTGGGTGGGGTGGGGGAACCCCTAGGATTGGATAAAAAGTAAAATGATGGACACATACTTAGGTGGGTACAGGAACAATGAACATGATAATGAGGGAATTTGTGGTATCTGTCCTGGTGCCCAGCACATTTGGTTGTGCCCCAGGGGGTCCAAAAAAAGGGAAGTTACAAGTTACCCAGACACGTCAAGGGTATGTTATCATAGATGCAGAAAGACAGATAGGCTCAGTTAAGGTAAAGGTTGACCTTGTCAGTGAAGATACTGGCCTAGGACGTAACTGCACACCGTAACTGCTTTTAGTTAAAGTTTAATTTCAGACCATCATCCTTTAGGTCTCTTGAGTTTGCAAGACTGCCATGCAGGCCTCCCTTGAGCTTGTCAGGTTAGCATGTGGACCCTTTCGTCCACATTATCTATTGATTTATCATCATCAGGTTTCCACTGACTTTCTGCTATAGTAGATTAAAATTTAGAGCTTTTATACATCTCATTTCTCTTCTCCTCTTCTCTTAATATTTATATCATACTTTTGGGGTAAATTGGAATCAGTGTTTCTATTTTTATGATCATGCAAATATTCTTCACTGCAGAGTCCAAATAGTGTCTTAAGATCATTTCTTTTCTGATACACCTTGTATTTCCTGAGTTAACAATTGCCTCTTTATCCCCAGTTGGTTATTTTCCCCATTTATTATGTTTTTTTGCCCATTCTATCAGATCAGTAATTTTTTTTTCCTTTTTAAATCAGGGGTTGTCAAACTGTGGGAAAAAAATAACATAGTAAAAATCTGACACTTCTCAGTCTAGACAGTCTCTGTCACAACTGCTTAGCTATTATAGAGGGAACACAGTCGAGGGCAATGTGTAACTGAGCTGCAGACAGTATGTAAATGAATGTGGCTGTTTCAATAAAACTTTATTTGCAAAACTAAGTAGCAGGTAGGATTGGAACATAGGCTGGAGTTTGCCAACCCCTCTTCTAAATGACAACATATATCAGATATTAATTTGTGTCATTTTTTTTTTTCTTGCAGCCCTTGCCTTAACCCCGCCCCCTCCCCTGCTGTCTATACTGCCTGCCCTGCCTGCATCCTGGAATTTCCCCACCCTGCTTTCCTATTTTTGACCCCTTGTTTCTTGGATCTCTGCATCTTCCTCTTTCTTTGCTTAGCTGGAGGACATTCTCAAGTTACTTCCTGAAAAAGAGGGTGTGTATGGAGGTGAACTTTCTGAATCTTCCTTTGTCTGAAAATGTCTCTGTTTTCCTTATTTTTGTTGATAAAGTAGCTATGTAACGAGTTTTATATCCAAGCTTTCCTTAGAAGTTTGAAGGCCTTCTCCAATATTTTCCAACTTCTAGCATGCCCAGTAGAAGTCCGATTGCAATCTGACCCCATTGGTTTGTATATGATCTTTTTCTCTTCCCCTACCCCATTTAAGAGCTTTTAGGATCATCTGAAATGCCATGGGGATGTGTCTCAGCATGATCCTTTTTAGCCCATGCTCTGTGCCTGATGTACGTGAGTCTGGGACTTCTTTAACAATTTCTCCAGACCAGCTCTCCTGTCTTTTGCTTGTAAAGTGGCTGTCAGGCTCCTTGGGGCCAAAGGGGGCATCTAAGGGTTTAACTCTTCCTGTGTACAGATGCGCAGCCTCCCGCCCTGCCCCTTGCTTCTGCGGAACTGCAGGTGTCCCCGCCTCACCATGCAGGTGTTCTGCAGGGTGTGTGATTATGTTCAGCATTCGCCTCCCACACACTTAAAGTTGACGTTTTCTCCACTCTGCTAAGTTGACCATTGCTCATCTATCTATACCCCGTCTACCAAAATTTGATTATGTCATTTGTTGCCCACTATACCTTAGACATTTCTTTGGTCATTTCACGGGGAAAAGGAGACAATATAAATGCTGTGCTCAGCTTGCCTTGTTTCCCCAGGAGTTCACAATTTGCATTATATATGCACTTACTTGTCTATAAAGCCTGCCTGCTCCACCTTGGAGAGGCTGTGTCTGTTTATTCACCTACTGGATCCCTAAGGCCTGGCTCAAGTGGGCCTTCTACAAATGTTTAGTGAATGGGATGAGTTGTGTCGAGTGGAATGGCTTAACTGGAGCAGAGGCCTCAGTGGGGAGCGAAGGGAGATGATGCTGGGAGAAGCTGAGCCCAGGTTATGAAGAGCCTTGAGCACCGGGCCAAGGAGCTGGAAGGCTGTGGAGGGTTTTCTGTGATGCTGGAAGGTGGTGGGTGAAGAGTATTTTTCTGGCTGTGATATAAAGGCTAGTTTGAAAGGAGTACACATGTAGGGGAATAAAATGTCATGAACTAACAGGAACCCGTGAGAAAGGAGCTGGACTGCAGAGAGCTGTGGAGGAAGAATCATAGCGTTTATGTTCTGATTCAGGAATTCAGTATGGGGAGTTAAAAGTGAACCTCAGCCCAGCTGGCGTGGCTCAGTGGTTGAGCATCAATCTATGAACAAGGAGGTCACGGTTCCATTCCCGGTCAGGGCACCTACCTGAGTTGTGAGCTCATTCCCTGGTAGGGGTGTGCAGGAGGCAGTCAATCAATGATCCTCTCTCGTCGTTGATGTGTCTATCTCTCTTTCCCTTCCTCTCTGAAATCAATAAAAATATATTTTAAAAAATGAATATTAATAACTGGTGGTTCCATTAGCAGAAAGAAAGGACCATAAAAAGGATTTGTGGGGGGAAGGAGAAGAGTAGATAATCATTTTTGTTTGTTGTATTTGAGGCAATAAAGGAGCATCCAAGTGGAAAGATGTAGCAGGCAGCTGAGTATACTAGAGGTAAGGAATGAAAACATAGGTTAGGAAGTTATTCCCCTAGAGCAGTCAAAAGAGAGAATGACACGAAGAAAGATTCTTATTGCATAAGTCACATAGATGACAATAGACCACCCCAGGATTGGAAGTCAGATCTCTCTAAATCTATTCTCAGGTTCCACCACAACAGTGGACTCACTCTCAGACTCCCTCCAGATGCAGCCCAGGAGAGCAGAGGTGTAGGACTGGCCTTAGGAAAGCTCCCATTTAGTGGGATGGGGACTTAAGAATGAAGGCAAGCAGTGCAGTAGGAAGCTGATGAGGTCTGAGAGAAGGATGCTGACGTCACAAGACTTGCAGAAGTCTGGACAGGTGGCAGGACCTGGAAACCTGGGTAGGCCTGGCAGCTTCAGCAGGCCAACTTGGCTTTGGCCAGAGCTGAGGTCTGCCACGGAGCCCGCCTGCTTTCACTCTGACGACTTCCCCCAGAGCATCAGCTGTACTTTCTTTACTTACACTTTCCATCCTGCCTGCTGCTACCGTTCAAGCCAGAGCAAACTCAGAACCAGGGCTGATATCCTGCCTGGTTACTCTCTCACACTTGCTTAGCCCAGAGCAGCCTGAGGGAATCATGGGGAGGTGGGAATTAGAGATTTTCAGAAGTGCCCCATGCAGGGAAGGACTCCTGGGCACCTCCCCCGAGGGGCCCTTCCCTGTGGCGCGCTGAGGGTTCATGGCATGCGCTGAGGAAGGAAGAGGAAGCAGAGGCCCTGAACGTAGGGGCATGGGCTGTGTAGGTTGTGAAACAATATGAGAAACCTCCAGAACCAGCAAAGAAAGCTTTTGTTTCTGGAATTTGGAATTAAGAGTTTTTCACACTCAAAATTTCTGTGACTAGAGGGTGAGATAAAAATCTATGTCATCCCATTTGTTTTCATCTTCATTTTAAATTATCAGATTTTAAGCAGAAATGATCAGTGTGATATTGTTTCCTTTTCTAAAATGTGGTTTAATTTCATAAAGAGCCGAGTAAGACGGCAGAGCTGAATCATAGGAAGTGTCAGCATGCAAGCTCTGTGCCTGTGATTGCAAAACCTTGGCCGGGTAACCTTGCTGTTCTTGAAAAAGGGTTCCTTAATCCGAGGTTTGTGTTTTTCATGAGGGGCATTTTCTCTTCCTTTTTCCTCCCAATACAGCCTCTTTTATTTCATGGACGAGAATGTTTAATCTAGCAAGAAAGCATGGGTCTTGGGTTTGAATCCCACCCACTCCTCTTTCTTACTGGGTGATAGTAGAACAGTCACCTAACTTCTCTGAGCCTCAGTTGTCTTCCTAAAGTGCAGATGGGAAGACAGAGTATATACATGTCTATTTATACATGATGACTAATATATTGTTAATGATTATGAGGTATTACATATATGATTAATTATTGTGCTTATATAATTAATGTATTGCTGGTATTTAGTGGATGCTGAAATCATGTTCATTCCCCCCATTGAACAGGATTAGATAATTTTTTTTTCCTATTGCTAGTCACTGACTCACCAAAAAAAAAAAAAATCAATTTACTGTATGGTGTTAATTCAAGGGAGAGAGTTGTGGGTGTTTGTGTTTTGGATGCTATTTTTAGACATTACAAACATGTTCCATCCACTGGATTCTGAAATTAAAAAACATTATTTATATCTGAATCATATATTACAACAGATGAAAGTATTATATGCAGGAGTTCAGGTCTATATTATAGGCATTTAAAGGAGAGAGAGAAGAGAAAGAGGAGCAGAGAGAGACAAAGGAGGGAGGGAGGGAGGGAGAGAGGGGAAGAGAGAGAGAGAAGCAGGGAAGTACTAAGGGGAATAGACACAAAATTGGCAGATTTTTTTTTTTTTTTTTTAGTTAACACTTTATTATTTATTTATTTATTTTTTAAATTTCTTTATCAAAATTGGCAGATAATTAAAGGACACAGCAAGGGCTAATGGATGTAAGCATTAGAGTTTGCACATTTGGGGGGCAGGAAAGGCTTCATAGAGGGGGTGATGCTGTCTATACTGGGTCTCAAAGGAAATGCAGTGACTTGTTAGCAGATAAGACTGTAGGTATGAAGGAGGTTAAGAGTGTGTTCTGGGCAGAAGAAAACCCTAAATAGCTTTTGGAATGACCCAGTCCTGCCTGAACTGGGAAATGGTTTACCTGAAGCCTAGCTCTGTGTGCTCTGGGAGCCAGGTAATCAAGATCCTGGATGCTGCAGGCAGACAGATGCGGATTGAATCTTGACTTACTAGCTGTGTGGCTTTGGTCACACTGTTCCTCTGAGTCCTAGCTTGTTCATATCTAAAAGGAGGATAAAACTCAGGAATGTTGCAAACCAAACTCAAAGGCTAACACAGTCCAAATAAATGAGGCATGCAGCCCGTGGGCCGTGAGTTTGACATGCTTGTTGTAAACTTTCAGTGAATTGTCAAAACACATGTGAAAGATTTGTGCATTCCTGGGCACACAGTAGGCCCTCACAATTGAAATCATTATTTTCATTTTGGATCTTAGTGGCACTCTGAGCAAGCTGGGTCAAAGGTGAGAAGTGATCCCCTGTTTAAAAAAAAAAAAGGTTATGACTTCTCAACTCTTCTCGGAAACTTCTTAGAAACGTTTCTGAATCACAGTAACTCAAGTATCAATGTCAAAATTTTCCTTTGGGGTGTATCCCTCTGTATTTTCTAAGGTTGGAATGAAATCAAACCATGGGTGAGAGGTGAGAGAGTCATTGTATTTGTTGTAAATTGCCTCGAGGTGATGAAAAAACCTTAAAACATTAGCTTTGGAGAGCAGAGCTCTTCAGAAGGCTACCAGCCATATGCTTGGTGCAAAGCTGTTTCAAGCCTGTAGTGATGAGTAGCACCAAGGATACCCAACGGAGAGGATGCTGTAAGTCTGGGTCAGCTCTCTTAGCATAGACGCTCATGGACAGAATGTAGAGAGCAAGTACAGCCACGAGACTAATGCATGAATAGAAAGAAGTCATTTTCAACACAGTTCCACTTGAAGTTAGCTTTCTTTCTCTAGTAGGACGATTAACCACATTAATCATCTGATGTGGTTGAGTGACACTGAGTGGGTCTCTACTTTATAATCTCTCATTCACAGGTAACACAGTAGGGCTACAACACAGTGTCCAGGTTTGCTGTTTATTGAAAACCAGGTTTTTATATAAAACCTTGTTAAAAATGCAGAACTAATGCAATTCACATACATTTGCAGAATTCAAGTATACATTTGATTTTGCTAAGAAATGCCATGAATAAACACAGGCAAATGAGATCTAAATAGGCACACAAGTAATGTCATTAATAAACTTAAGAGACACACATGTATTAATAGTTGAGAAAAATTTTCTCCAATTATTATGTAAATCCTGGACCCTGGCATATATAAATTATATGAGTAGAGGTATAGACATGTAATTAGCCTGAAAGAAGGTAGACAGATGATTATTACATATAGAGTGATTATAACATTGTGGAATGCTGTTTTTGTTTGTTCTATTTGAGAAAAATGTGCTGTTAATATTCTCTGCCAAAAAGTACAGTATGAGCAAAACACACAAGAAGAATAAAAACAAAGATGTAGGAAAAAAATAAAGATGTACAGGGAGAAAGCAGCTGATGACTGTCCTTTTATCCTTTGTCATTGAAGTTTTCAGCTAGGTATATTAAGAAGGAAAAGTCATTCTCATATTTCATTATTAAAAAAAGTCAATGACACTTGTGTTTTTATAGAAGACAAATTTCTAACTTTTAGCTAACCTTGACATAATAACCACCCCACCCCCATCAATACTTCTAAACACTATGTGCTGGGCAGTGTTTTAAATACCTTAAACACACTACTTACTTAATTATCATAATAGCCAAGTGTGATAGGTTTAATTATTCTCTAGGAAAAGACTGAACTACAGAAAGGTTAAAGCAATGGGCTACAGGTCACCTTGCTGGTGAGTTTGCCAGGATTGGGATCTGGACTCCAGAGTCTATGTTTCCCATCACTACACTGGACTACATCTTTCAAACAAAACAAAACAAAACAAAAACAAAACAAAACAAAACAAAATTTAAAAAATAGTGTGTGCATTTTAAATAATTTACATCAAGTACATTTTTAAAATTTGCATACTTTTATACTTCTGGAAACAGATTCAGTAAGTTGCCTTCTACTCAGTCTGTTCTTTTTCCTTTAGACATTAACAGGAATATACTATATCAGCCACTTATTGGTACATGAATATCTTCATATTCAATATTCAAAAAATAGTACCTTGCATCAGACATGTGACTTTGATTCTTAACTACTGTACAAAGCATGTTACAATACAACTGTCTGGTTCTCCTCTGTCCCCTACCAGCAGTCTACCACCACCAATCCATGGCCTCCCAGGGCCAGGCTGAGGGCGGAGCCTGCAGGCTAGGCTGGGTGAGGAGCTGGCAGCCAGTGGGGGCCAGGCTGGCGAGAAGGCCAGACTTGTTCTTTATTTTCCTGCGCCTTTGGCCATAGTTTGTCTTAGGCTCATAGTCTCAAAGTTGAGTATCAGAATCTCCTTGTTAAAACACAGATGGCTGGGTGCCAACCCCAGAGCTTGTGACCCAGTAAGTAGGTCTAGGGTGGGGCTTGAGAGTGCATTTCAGAAAGGTCCCAGGTGCTGCTGGTCCAGAAACACACATCAGGAACCGCTGATCTATCTCAGTATTAGTCCTTTTGAGTCACCCATCTCCCCCAACTGTTTTTGTGTTTACTGGGTGTAATGAATATTGAATCGGGGCTTGTTTCTATCCTAAAAAAGAAAGGAATAATAGTGTAGGGGGGGAAATGAAGGTATTCTCTAAAATCTGAAGATCCATTGTATCAAAACAAGAATGGGAGGTGGATCTTACCAAGTGGCCCATTATGCCCCAAACTAAACAAAACATTTTTAAACCATTTAAATTATTTGAAAATGGGCAGCTTTTGGTTGAAGATGATAGATTGAACACACATTTATCCATGTTCTCTCCTATAGTGCCAATAAAGTGACAGTGACTGAACTTGTGGCAGCATGTATGGCATAAATGCTCAAGGACAAAAAGAAGAGAAGGGATGACAATACTGAAAGCTGGAAAGCAGTTGGACAATTGGTGTTAGCGGACCCAAGAATCCTGATTCATTAGCTGGCAGAAACAGGGGAGCAAAGGGATTTGTACCCTAGAGCCCCAGAAAGGTTATGGATTCTAGAACTTCTGAACAGGGTGAAGTTGGATAAAAAAGAGGAGCACTGGTTGAAAATCTGTAAAAGCAAAAAGACCACTAGATCACCCCAACCAACCACATCAGGTGACATATCTTCCTACTCCCTGGCGTGTAGCTGGAGGTTTACCCTTGAGGGAGCGAATCAGAGGCGCTCTGGGCTAGTGGACACCAGGTGCATCTGGAAGAAGGGGGGTACCTTATAGAAAATGGGTGGGAGGGTTAAAGAAAAGCCAACACATGGAACTTTTATAATCTGTCCTCTTCCCGTACAAGCTCCCAGGATCTTGACCTTCAATGTGTGCCTTCCAGGTAGTAGTATAGCATTGGGATTTAGAAGGTACTCAACGACCAGTAGCTATTACACAAAAACGATTGGGAAAGGATGGAGGAGTTTGTGGTGCAGGGGAGGTCTGTTGAAGGTGTCCAAATTGAGTTTAAGGCAACAATATTACAAGGCAGCTACTTAGCACCAAAGAGCAAGCTCTAAGCTCTGATGATTCATTGGTGAGTAATATTCAGTGCTCATACCTCAGAACTAGACGAGAAGGGTGGGGGAAGGAACAGCATGTACCAAGACAGACAATAGTGAAGCAGCATGCTGAGTTTGTGGAACTACGCGTAGTTCAGTACTTTTGGCATGGAAAGTGTAGACACACAGGCAGCGTGGGAGGAGGGGAGGCTAAAGAGGCGCTCTTGTGTTTACTTGTATTGGTTTTCTCAAAGTTTATTATTATTTCAGACGTATTTTGAATCCTGATAAATGTTTTTGTGTGTTTTTTCTCATCAAAGACAATGCATTTCTCTAATTGTTGATGATTTCTACTATCTCTTCATAGGCTTGTTAGCTTTTGAGGCTTCCTCTTCTGTAAATGGACTGCTTATATCCTATTACAATATTCCCAATGGGGCAGCTGTCTGTTTCTTGTTGATTTGCATGACGTCATAAAATATTGTAGCTATTAATCTCTTTTTGTGTGCTTATCTTAGCAATGAGGAATACCCTTCAGTTGCAAGTCCTGCTTCAAGATGTAGCCATAGAGTATCAAACAGAAAAATGACCTTGAGACTTCAGACAGAATAAACTGGTAGTGAGGCTTGTGTGTGACATATTTATGACCTCAAGGACCACTGGGATTATGTTGTCATTAAGTCTTTCCCCTTCATCACTTCATTCACCTGTCTAATCTTCAGCTACAGTCATGACATATTACTGTCATTACCATTTTACTTTTTATTACACAAATGAAAACTATTTTGCTGTTGAAACAATGGTACATACTCAAACTGGTAACAAAATTATTAAGAACCACCCACAACTCTGCTACCTAGAGATGACTCCAGTGAATCTCTTGGGATGTATCCCAATCCCTGGAAGTGAATGGCTGAGAAGATATAAGCATCATTAAAGCATATGGGCCTCCCCTTCCATTCCCTTGCTCTAGATCAGTGGTCGGCAAACTCATTAGTCAAAAGAGCCAAATATCAACAGTACAGCGATTGAAATTTCTTTTGAGAGCCAAAAACCGACTTCTGCGCATGGGCCACGAAGTTTCAATTACACTGTATGTGCGTGCCCACACGTGGTATTTTGTGGAAGAGCCACACTCAAGGAGCCAAAGAGCCGCATGTGGCTCGCGAGCCGCAGTTTGCCGACCACTGCTCTAGATGAATTTGCTTGTAGAAGTTCTACATTTTACTATGGTTATCTGTTCAATAACTATTTGTAAATAACCATTTACTAATGGTTATTTGTTTAAGGATTATTAGAACACGGGTCAGTTGACTTTTTTAGTTTCATCTTTGATTTGCCAAAGCTTTCTGTTTTTCAAAAAGAGGAGACCTTGACAATCTTGCAAAGACATTTTGACTTTCTTCTGTCAGTGACTGGGAGCCACCGAAGGAATTGAAGTGGTTGAATCACCCAAAATAAGTTTGATAGAGGCAGTTCTCACTGGAAGCAATGGTCTGTGACTATAAGTGAATGAAAATAACATTCATTGTGCTGAAGGTGTTACCCATTTTACTGGATCTTTTCAGCACTATAATATAAGGATAATCACCCCCAAGATAGAGATAAGAAATTGAAAACTCATTGGGATTAAGCGATATGATCAAGGACACACACAGGAGTAGGGAGTTAAATCCAGCACGTTCAACTAGCTGGTTTCTTTCCAGGCACAGAGGCTGATTCAAAAGGTATGTCAGCACTCTAGGTGAGATCAGTTTCTATTTAATGGTGAGAGGTACAAGCACTAGCAAACTACATTCTTACAGCTGCAGCATTGGTTGCTGGCTGTCCCCAGGGGTTTTTCCCCATGCGTCATACACAGCAGGGGAATCCTGAGGGAAGCTCAGCTTCTATTTCCTGAATTTCAGAGTCCTAACACACTCTGTAGTGATTGCAGATAGAGATCTGTGTCCTTGTCAGCAAAGAGATTGAAGGAGGGACCATGGGTAAGTCCCTTTCTCTCTGGACCTCAGATTTCTTAACCACAAAGGATTAAGTGATCTCTGAAGTTTTCTTTCATTCTCACACTCAAGGATCTCTCATCTTGCCTAATGTGATGTTGAGTTCTAGGTGGGACTTAATAATAGTATTAGTGATTTGTAGGAATTGAACCAACAGAATATCATTACACACAGATGTGGTTGAAAATAGGCTGTAGGCAGGCAAAGGACCTGAATAGACTCTTCTCCAAAGAGGACATACAAATGGCCAATAGTCATATGACAAGATGCTCAATGTCACTAATCATCACAGGAATGCAAATTAAAACCACAATGAGATATCACCTCACACCTGTCAGAATGGCTATCATCAATAAGTCAACAAACAAGTGTTGGTGAGGATGTGGAGCAAAGGGAACCTTAGTACACTGTTGGTGGGAATGTATATTGGTGCAGCCACTATGGAAAACAGTATGGAGTTTCATAAAAAAAATTTAAACATGGATCTGCCTTATGACCTAGCATTTCCACTTCTGGGATATATCTGAATAAACCCAAAACACTGATTCAAAAGAATATATGCACCACTATATTCATTGCAGCATTATTTACAATAGCCAAGATTTGGAAGCAGCCCAAGTGCTCATCAGTAGATGAGTGGATACAAAAATTCATGTACATTTACACAATGGAATACTACTTGGCCATTAAAAAGAAAAAAACTTCCTGGCCAACATGGCTCAGTGGTTGAGCATCGATTTATGAACTAGGAGATCATGGTTCCATTCCTGGTCAGGGCACATGCCCAGGTTGTGGGCTTGATCCCCAGTGTGGGGCATGCAGGAGGCAGCCGATCAATGATTCTCTTTCATCATTGATGTTTCTGTCTCTCCCTCTCTCTTCCTCTCTGAAACCAATAAAAATATATTTTAAAAAGGAAGATACAATCCTAAATTGTACCCACTTAATAGAGATTTAAAATATATGACTCAAAAATGAACAGAACCAAAAGAAGAATTAGACAAATCCACAATTATATTTGGAGACTTCAACTTTCCTCTTCTTATAATTGACAGAAAAATAGACAGAAAGCAATTAAAGCTGTAGAAGAATGGAACAGCAGCATTCAAATTGACCTAGCTGACATTTATAGTACACTCTACCCATAACAGCAGGATTCAGATTCTTCTCAAGAGCTCATGGAGCATTCACCAAGGTAGACCACATGCTGAACCATGAAACAATGCTCAACACATTTAAAAGGGCTGAGGAATAATGCAGAACATATGATATGCAAATAGAAGAGCTAACTTAAAAGTCAAAACAAAATGATAATTCCTGAATATTTGAAAATTAAACAACACTTTTCTATATAATCTATGGATCCAAAAATATAATAGTACAAAGGCAACTAAAAAACATTTTGAACTGAAACCTAGAGGTGTGTACTGCGTCCAAGCCAAGCGCTGTATAAGAGAAGGCGTGCCCTCTCCATTTTTTCACTCCCTGCTAACTGGAATGCCCATGTGATTGTGGGAGCTGAAACAGCCATATTGGCCACAGTTGAAAACTATGTTAAGGACGAAAGAGCAACAAGGTAGGATTTGGATCTCTGGTTGTGGAGGTACCATGCCAGCTTTGGAAAGAGAAATAACATGTGACTTTGTTGGAACCATTGCTAATTTGGGTCTATGTCACATCAGCCAAGCCTTTAATCTATCTAGTGCAGTAATAAAGCAGGTAATAGCATTGTCATCTTGGGACAACAAGGATTGTTTCTAGAGATGAGGCTGTGAGGGTAGAGCTTTGCCAGTGAGCGAAGCGCTGTCTAGAGCAGTGGTTCTCAACCTTACTAATGATGCCGCGACCCTTTAATACAGTTCCTCATGTTGTGGTGACCCCCAACCATAAAATTATTTTCGTTGCTACTTCATAACTGTAATTTTGCTACTGTTAATGAATCATAATGTAAATATCTGTGTTTTCCGATGGTCTGAGGCTACCAGCAGTGTACTAAGGCGACCCTGCTAGCGGTTCTCAACCTGTGTGTCGCGGTCCCACAGGTTGAGAACCGCTGCTGTAGAGCCTCAGACCATCGGAAAACACATATATTTACATTATGATTCATTAACAGTAGCAAAATTACAGTTGTGAAGTAGCAACGAAAATAATTTTATGGTTGGGGGTCACCACAACATGAGGAACTGTATTAAAGGGTCGCGGCATTAGAAAGGTTGAGAACCACGGGTCTAGAGAGTCATAACTTCTCTGTCTCCCCAGTTTCAAGTCTCAGCAGATGCATTCCTGTGGCTTGGGGCTCACCCCCTGGCTTTTGCCTAGAGTTTTGGCAGACATAGCTCATAGTGGAGCAAAGGAAGACAAAGAGCATGCAGAGATTTTTCCCCTGAAGGTTTCAGTTTGAAAGCAATTGGTCTTTTTTTTCTTTTTTGAGTAAGTTTGAAATGCTCTCTCAACCAATCAGTCCAGAATTGAATAGCATTGTGGGTGTGTGTTACTCAAACTATTCCACATCATTAAATGCCTCTTTGGAAACTTGGAGCTTTTCATGATCCCTCTGGTGGAAAGTAGGAAAATGGCAAGATAATTCATAAGGAAATTGCAGGAGATGCCTCTCTCCTCAGCTTTCCTATTGGGGCCCTGGGTGAAAAGAAGGTCATTTTTTAAATTGTTACATTAAGTCAGAGTCAAATTCTTGAGTTGTAAAATGGCAGGGCACGAATTCTCTTCTCCAGTCATGCATCCTTCCCACCCCAACGAATGGCTGCAGCCCTCAGCTCTTTAGCAAGGTCTGTTTATGTAGCTCCCTCCATGAACAAAACTACCTGTAGGTTCTATCTATGTTTGCTTTCTAACTTAATGAACTTTTAAATTATCTTAATAGCTGGTACCAAAATGTGTCTCTAAAGGGAACCTTCTGATTTGGAAAGATTACATGCTGAGTCATCCTGAGTGGCAGGAGAGCCCTGAGGGGCTTTGCAGGAGCTCCAGCAAAAGAAAACATTGGAAGTTGGCAGCTGTGGTCCAGGCTGAGAATATAAGATGCACTAAGAGATGTCTCTCTCTCTCTATCAATGAGGAAGAGGAGAGATAGGCAAATATAATGGAGTGAGGGGAGGAGGGAGGGGCCAGGGAGATGGTCTATGACTGAGGAGTACTGGAGGTAACCAGAGCCCCGTAGGCAGGTTCTGCAGGTTGTCACTGCTCAGGTGGCTGGCTGAGGGGGCAGGCAGGGCTGCAGTAACACCAGGGTCTGCCCTCCAATGCCTGCTCCCAAGCAGGGGGTGGCCTGACGGTGACTGGGGTAACCATCCCATGGGGATTCCCTCACAGAAGGGCACAAAGGACAGTTTCACAAGGGAGAGACACCTAATGTTCAACTTGAAGTGGTTAGTGTGTAACCCTTTCCTCTCTCGTAGGGATATCTTCAAGTAAGTGTATTATCCTTACCAGTTCTTGTGCGAGATGCTGCACGTGTGTGTATGCATGTGTAGAAATTGAGGAAGGCCTGGGTTTCTTGTCTGGTTTGTAGCAATGTGGAAAAAAATGGAATTTGTAGAATCAGTCACCCACCCCCGAAATCTGCAGAAATCTTACAGGCTTTGCTTTTCCGTGGAGTTAATGATCTGAGCTCACTTTACTTGGATTTTATAGGGCAGGGAGGCAGCAAGTAACATCAGGATTATAGTTCATCGTTTTGGTGCCTCCAGCAATGTCATTGGTAAGTTTATTTTATTGGCTCTCTGTCTTTTGCTCAAGTGAACTGCTGTTGTATCATGGGTGGTTTACACTGCCCTTGGAGGTTTTAAGGAAGTATCTAAAACACAAATTATATGAGCAAATGGAGATCCTGATCTCTGGGATACGAAGGAGAATAAATAGTTCATGTGTGTGCCATGCCTCTGGAATGTATTTTTATACACTCTGTAGTTGGATGAGGTGGCCGAGTACAGTGAATGGTATGGGAGGGTAAACAGTTAGAAGCCCTGGGTTCAAGACCCAGCTCTCATGCTAAGTTGCTGTGTGAATTTGGGTTCTCTCTAGCCCTCTCTGATATATAATTGTCCTGTGACATAGGAGTGGTCTTCAGCATCTGTATTACGACTAAATTAGTCGGAGTGAGGAATGTGTCATTTGTATTAAGTACTAATCTGAAGTATGAATGAAAAGGATTGTATTACTTCTTTTTCTTCCCTCATGTTTCTTTAATAATCTCATGACTACTAGTAAATGCACTCAGCAGTGAGATGGGATGGGTAAACTCTGGGGCATGAGACAGGATGTAATGACTCGGCACTGAAGTTAATATGACCACCGATCCCCAGGGACTTGGGCAGATGTCAAAGCTGAGTTGCCCTTGAGCCAATAGGTCACCGTGGGCTTTGAGACCATGAGCAAAATGCTCCATTTTTTACTCCAGTTTCTTCACCTGCAAAGGTGAGATACTTGTGCTTGCCTAATGAACCCCACCAATTTGTTATAAAGACCAAAGGATGTAATAGAGATATACATATTTCAGAAGAATGCATGGTATTAGGAAAATACCTGTCAATTTTTTAAATGTCTCTCTTTGATATTAGCATGGATTAAGATAATCAGCCTACACCCAATTTAAATGCTGGGGTTATTTAACTCTGGGATTGTTTGAGGCAGAGGAATAGGCATTTGGGGATCTCCACCTTATCTTGGAGAACCTGGGCCTGGCATAGCACCAGGTCTCTGGCTGAGGCCCCCAGACTGGGAGCCTGGTTCCCCCAGGACTGTGTGGGTGTGGGTATGCCCACTGGGAGCATTCCTAGGAGGAATGTTTGGGAAAGCTTGCCACAGCTGCTCACTATCCCTCATTAACATTTTATGCCCAGCATGCCATCCACAAATGGATATCCCAGGGTGGAGTCAGAGGAATGAGAGGAATGAGGAGGAGCATACAGATAAGCACACATCTCCTGCACCCACTATTTATGCATGGTGTGCCCATCATGTCCTGGTAAGTGTTCTCTCACACAGTTCATCAACAGCAGAGCAAGAATTTACAGCCAGCTGCATATATTCCATTGTACCTTACTCTACCTGAGGAAAGACATTTGGGATTTGTAGGTTAGCCACAGCCGGGTAGGACAACATCAGTGCTAGACTTCCTGCTATTCACTGGGTACCTGGCTCTTCCGGGCCCAGCCCTGCACTGAGCACTTGGATGTGAACAAGGCCAGGCTCCCGGCCACGGGGGTTTCAGAGCCGGTTGCAATTGCTTTCCGAGTCCGTTCTGTGCAACTGTCCCCTACAAACAGGGTAAGGCTCAGTCACAGGGTGAGTCACCGTGGACTTCCCCACCGCGAGGCCTTTACTATGCAGGTCCCTCCGCTTGCAGTGACCTCCCTCCAGTGCACACATGCTCACACCGGTGCCAGGACACCTTTGCAGGTTCCCATTCTGACCCTCGGACCCTTCCTCTGGGCAACTCTGACCCTCCTCCGTCTGCCTGGGGTTGGATTGAGCTGCACTTGTTTCTGTCTGCCCAGCGGGACTGGGAGCCCTATGAGGGCAGAGTCTGAGGCTCTTTCGTTTCTGCGTCTCCTCAGATGCCCGCCATGGAGTGGATGCCACCCGAATGCGCCTTTGTGCCATGAGCAAGGTTGGCCCTCAGTGCATAGTGCACTGAGGGTCCCCCTCCTCCGGAGGCCTGGATTCTAGAGGGGTCTCAGTGAGCAGCTGTCCAGATGTGGCCAAGGAGCCCTGGGCAGAGCATCAGGACCTCAGGTTTCTATCCCTTCCTAGACCTGGGCCACTTCCTGAAGCACTTCCCCTTTTTGGGCCTCAGTCTCCACCTCTGTAATGGGGCTTGTCCCTATAATTCAGAACAGATAAGAACCTGTTGTTATTTGCTCTGCTGCTTTCAGATCAAACCTCCCCTGTGTCTGTCTCAGTCTCTTTCCTTCCCCACTGTCCTTCCTCTTAGATTCGTAATAAACCAAGAGTTTACAGTAAAAGCACAGGAAGAGCTGAATGATGTGTTCTCTTCAGGAAAGTACCTGATCCACCAGGGAGACGGTGGCGGCGCAGGAGCCTGTGCCTCCTGAGCTGTGACTCTGAGGACCTTCTGTGTGGGCCCAGCAACCCAGCCTTTGGTGTGGCTTTGATCCGCGTGCTACTCAGCGGTCCTGACTCAGAGCTGTGGGAAGGGCCAAACAGTGGTGCTGGGGACAGTCAGAAGGTCCACTGGGGAGATGGCATGGAACATGAGGCTCCAGGATCACACCCCAAGGATGCCCAGACATCAGGCAAGACCGACCTCTTTTCCACCAACGCTCTGCTAAAGAGGAGAACAGACAGGCCTGTGTGTGCCCCAAGAAGCCAGGAGATGCTCAGAAGAAATCTCCGGAGAGACAACACATAGCTCCCAAATCTTCAGAGGTGTCTGCCCTCTTCTAAAGTACTGGGAATCCCCAGGTGGTTTATTCATGTCTTGCTTTTCTTAGTAGAAATAAAGGTGATGGAGGAACCTGAAGGTACAGTCTCAAGGCTTTCATTCAAGTCACTCATCTGTGCATTCACTTACTTAGCAAAGATTTGAGGACCTATAATATATAAGGCACTATGAGGGACATGAAGGATACCATGATTCAGATAGATAGAGAGATAGGTGATAGATAGATAGGTGATAGATAGATAGATAGATAGATAGATAGATAGATAATGATAGGTAGGTAGATGATAGATACATGATAGATAAGTGAAAGATGACAGATAGATGATAGATATGTAGGTATGGATCTAAAGATATAGACATAGACACAGACACAGACACAACAGACATAGACACAGACACAGACACAACAGACACAGACACAGACACAACAGACATAGACACAGACACAGACATAGACGTAGGTATAGCTACTGGACCTTTGCAAAGCTCAGACTCTGGTAATGGATATAGTCATTGTACAAACAGTGGCACACATAATTGTGGTAACTGCCCAGAGGGAAAAGACTGGTGAACCACAAATCTGTAAAATGGGAAAATCCTGATTTATTCTGGGAGTCAGGAGAGGCTTCTTGCATAGAGTCATTTGATAGCTAAGTCCAATGAAAGGAGATCACCCTTCCCAACCCCCTATCGCAAACACTTGTGTAACTAATTGTAATGTGAGTCTGACTGCTTGAGTTTCAGTCTGCCTCTCTATGAAGTAAGAGTTGTACAAAGTCATTGAGGACCCAGGCTTCTTCCTTCTACCCTCTGGTCTCCAGCTTCGGGTCAAAGAACAGAAGGACCAACCACCGAAGGGGGCATTTTCTTTCAAAGGGATTACCCAGAGCTCCACCCATTGGATTCTGCCTGCATCTCCTTGGCCAGAGCTGGGTCTTACTCTAGAATCTACTCCTAGTTGCAGTGATGTCTGGGGGCAGGGAGGAGGACTTTAAACTGGGCGCTTTGTCTCTTTGAACCAAAGCAGAGGTGATTGATTGGGTGGTGCACTAGCTGTACCTGCTCCAGGTAGCATCGGGGTTTACTTCCTTTGGTAATCTGTATCTTTTCCCCATGTTTGGCAACACTGACTGAATTTTCTCTCTGGAAACGAACCTGCTCCTACAATGGAGGATCCTGATATCCTGCCTTCCTGAACCCAAAGATGGACCTTCAGAACTTTGAATCCCGAAAAGGAGAGGCAGAGATGGGAAAAGAGTTGGAGTGCATTCCTTCTAAGACATGGACAGGATCACTGGTTATGTCCTCCCTCCTGAACGCCGGAGCTGCCCAGTTTCTGTTCTCTCAGACTTGGTTTTCTAGTCTCTCAGGCTCAGGGAGTCCAAGCCTCTGTGCCCTCTTCCTGGATTCCTCCTGTCAGAAGCCACCCCCATTCCCCACCCCAACCCCCAGCACTAACTCTTCACTTGAAGCTCAATCTGGCACTCAGGATGGTGAGCTTTTCTGCTTTAGGTCATTACTTATATGCCTATGCCTCTTCTACTCCCCCCTTCCCCGCCCCCCGCCCCGACACAAACACACTGGACTACAAACTTTTTGAGGGCAGGGACTGGTCTAATACATTTTAGGGCCTCTAGCACCTAGCATGGCGATTAGCATGTGGGGTTCCTCAGTACATGTTAATTGTTGCTTTTTATAGATCCAGCAAGCTGCAAGAATGATTACAGAACAGACAAACCAAAAGGCAAGAGTCTTGGCCGTGGAGATTCCTGACCATGTCTCCAGAACTTTTCTCCGAATCCTACTAGCTGGACAGACTTAGTGACTCCTTATTCTTCAGTAAGTCCTGACTCATGTAGCCACCCTCCCCTCTACCACATATCCCCCTCCTCCTCCTCCTCCCCCTCCTCCTCCTCCTTCCCCTCTCCCTCCTCTGCCTCCTCCTTCACCTTCAATGTTATCATTATCTTTTTCATCATCATTAGTAACTCATATTGAGCATTTCCTATATGCCAGGCCTATTCTCAGATAAGCCTCTTGCCCAAGATTACAGATAATTCATGGCAGGGTTAGAACTCAAATTCAAGTCAGTTTGGCCCCAAACCGATGTCCTCCCTCCCTCCCTCCCTCCCTCCCCACTCTCTCCTTTAGCCAGGGAGGCTCTGGGGAGCATGGGGAACCTCTGTAGCCAGGCCTCACCTTAAAATCCTTCCCTGAACTTGCCCACTGTGGTGCCCATAGAACCCTTTGCCACAGTGGGCAAGTTCAGGCTCCTCCCTCGGTCTGTACAGAGCCCTTCTTCACCCTGACCTGTCTACATTCCCCTTCACATGCCCGAGTTCTCACCCAGCCACCTGCGTGGTGTACCGAGCATGCGCTGTACTGTCCTAGCCGGATGCCTTTGCTATATGTACACCCTCCCACCTGAACCGCCCTCCCTCCCATGCATCTATGGAAGTCATATCCTTCATTCAAGACCTATATACGCCAGGTGATAGAAGCACATGAAATCCTCCTGAATTCACCCCACCCCCCTTTCAAAGCTTAGCTCTCTCATCTTTGATCCCCCATATTTTCTTGGTGTACAAGGAAGCCCTGCGCTGGGGGTATAAGGGGACGAAGGCTCTGTTGAAACCCCTATTCAGCCCCTTACTAGCTTTATGAATTTTGGCAAGTTACATAGCCTTTTTGAGTCTTTTAGTATCTGTAAAAAGGAAATAATAGTACATACTTTGGGAATATGAGACAATTCTTATAAAATGCCTTATGCCCCCACCCTCACTACCACTTTTGTTACATCTGCCGCCCATCCTCTCTGGGGCAAAGATGCTAGGCAGCCTGCAGGCCTGACTCTCTATTATTTATCTTCTAGGGCAGTGGTCGGCAAACTCATTAGTCAAAAGAGCCAAATATCAACAGTACAATGATTGAAATTTCTTTTGAGAGCCGAAAACCGACTTCTGCGCATGGGCCACGAAGTTTCAATAGCACTGTACGTGCGCTTCCGCATGAGGTATTTTGTGGAAGAGCCACACTCAAGGGGCCAAAGAGCCGCATGTGGCTCGCGAGCCGCGTTTTGCCAACCACTGTTCTAGGGAATAAATCATATTGAGAGATGACACCCTGGGCTGTTATCACTTCTGTCTTATCTGCAGGGTACTCATTGCCCTCCTGGTAGTTTCCTGACCTCCGGTGGCTGGTGAGCAGCACCTTAGACACACAGATCTGCCCCTTCAAGGACGGAAATTCTCTCTTAGCGGCCTTGGTACTGCTTTATATTGGTAGGTCAGGTAAAGGGCCATGCAGACCATGGTGGAAGGAGGAGGAGGATATATGCCCATGAAAAGGAAAGCAACCTGGTTCTAGTTAGGGCACTGCCTCTTACTCGTGGTGTGATTCCATCTGGCTTCTGCCTCTCTCTGGCCTCTGTTGCTATCCATACAATGTGAGGTGGGACTCAATCTATATGCAAGGTCCACTTGGATCAACAATTAGGGTGTGTGAGCCTTGTTTCAGGGCGGTCAGCTTGGTTAGCTTCAGATGCCCGAAGGTGATGAGGGATGGGTGGTTATTGGTGGTGGGTCATCCTGAACTAGAGAGTCTGAGGTGTATGTGTGTGTGTGTGTGGATAGAGTGGGGGACCAGGACCAATCCAGGGGACTGCTAAGGGGATGTGCTACATAATACCTAGGTACGGTCACTGGGCATTCAGTACCACTAGGAATTCATGAAGATACTTTGTAGATAACCCTAAAGACAAGCAACTGATATTCATTGAGTACCTACTTTATACCTATATGATACTGATAGGAGCTTTGCATTTAGATTCATATTTTTATAGTTGGATAGTTGGATTACTCAAATACTTCATCTCAGGGCACAGCATCATCATTGTTCCAAACAGCCTCTCTTGTTTTAATTATGCATATTATTTTCTTACCTGCACACTAGTTCCCTTCTCCCACCTTCCCCGTCATAAAGATATGTGTATATTTTTAAAAAATGAGTAGTGTTTGTGGTTAATGTGTTTGCTTTTAATTGATATACATGATGCTATCATATATGCCTCATTCAGTTTCTTTTTCCTTCACTCCATTTTCTATTTAAGACTCTAGCCACCTGAGTGGACATAGTTCTAGTTGACATTTGCAACTGCTACATGCTCTCTCAATGTGGAACTGTAACCAGACCATCAATGGGTCCACACTGCTTGAGCCAATTGAGCAGAGACAGGGTTGAATCATATATAAGCATTTATTCCAATACTGCCGGCAGCATGGGAGAGCAGCAGGTCACTCACGAAAATCTGCTCTGCCTCTCCCCATAAACCAGCCGCTTATATTGGGTAGAAGGACAAAGATTACATGGGGAAGTAGGCAAAAGGGCATGCCAATGGGCAGTTTACAGGTAACAGCAGGCTGGAGATGTGCAAAGGCCTGTGGGTATGCAAAGGCTGGGGGTCTTCAAAGGGCTGGCACCTCTGGTTTCTGCAACAAGGTTGTTAATCTTTTCATGATAATGGCAGATCCCTGATGGGGAGGATGGGCTGCATTTCCAGGTGAGCTCCCAGGTCCCATATACAACTCCCAGCCAGGTTAGAATGTGCCTTCTTTAATCAGGGTTAACAGAGCATGATTAATATTTCTTACAATTATACCTGGTCCCCAGTATTCTATTTCTGCCCCCTATTGGAACCAGGACACTGTGCTCCTCCCTCCTCCTAGGAATGGCAAGTGTATCGCCTCCAATTCCCAGAGCAGGGATGCAGGTCTTGTCTGCTGGGTACTCGTTGCTTTTCCCCAGTGCTTTTCAAAGGCGACACTGGTTGCCAATGGAAGTAGTTTTAGGTGCTGCATAGTGTGCCTGTTGCTAACATGGAATGACATTCTAGGTTGCATCATGAAGATCCTATCAGTTTAGTGCTAGTAAGTTATTGCTTATCCTCCTTGCTTGCCAAACTTCCCTTTTATAATAGAGTAAGAGCAGGATTTATGCTAATAGATTTGTGGGCAGCCCATCAGCTGAAATTCAACTATGTTGGAAATGAAATAAAACTAATTTAATAAAATACGTGTATTTAAATGGTTCCTTCTATTTTTAATAAGCAACCCTGGTTTTATACTCAAAGAGGGGATGTGACAGTCATATTTAATATAAAATGTTGCTGATTATAAAGCATTGTTGTTACATATTCTAGTAAGACAGAGATATACTTTACTAATCAAGCCATCATACATCATTGACTGTAAGAAGCTTGCTGCTTTCAAAGATGCTACAATGTGAGCCAATGTGCATCTACTGTGGTTTCCTTTAACAAATAGGCTGTTTGAGTAAAGAAGGGAGTTGATTCAATGACAAAATAGTAAATGAGTGACAATTTGGGTGTTTAAGTGAATTTAGCAGAAAGGAGCCGCTGGTGTGGGAGTGGCCGGAGTTTGGGAAACAATGAAGGTCTCCTGTGGGTGGTCCCTACAACAGCTTTGTAAGGGAGGTTGCTTAGCAGGGAGAGGAGGCCTTCCCACGGCCACAATGTGAAGAAGAAAGTTATACTCAGGCAGGTAGGTCAAAAGTCCCCACTTCCAGGTACCAAAAGTCCATAAAACTCATGCTCTGACTCAGCATGGCCTGTCTCCTGCCCCTTCTGTCTGAGCGGCCTTGAGGAGCACCCAGTTCTTGTCCTGTTTCATTCAGTCTTGAGCCTCTGAAAGCAACCACCTGCTGGTCCTGCCTGAGTAGGCATGAGAAAGGTATTCCGGTACCTTTCTCACAGTGGCGACACCATCAACGGAAAAATCAAATAATGATGAGTGGACATTTCTGACATCGTGGCATCCAGTAAGGGATGTAAATCAAGGGCAAAGAATATCCTCTATTAGTAGTTGTCGTAGTAACAGTAATTGCTTTGTTAGCTGTCGGCTCTTTCACTTTTATCTCCCTTTTATCTCACAATCATATGGGTAGATATCATCCCCATTTTACAGCTGGAAAACTGATAATGTTAGTCTCAAATCACAAAACTAATAATGGGTAGAGCTGTAAGTAGATCCATGAAGGCACTGCCTTTTTCTTTTTTTAAAATTAAACGTTTATGTTGAGAAAATTGTAGATTCATTACTGTAAGAACTACTATAGGGAGATGCAAGAGATCTGGTGTATCCTCCCATTGGTAACATCTTGCAGAACTATGTGCCAAATCACATCGAGGATGCTAATAACCATACACCAAGATGCAGGCCATTTCTGTGGATCTATCACTGGTGTTGCCCTTCTTTAGGCACCCCTATCTCCCTCTCCTGCACCCCACCCATCCTCTGACTCCTGGCAAACACTGATCTGCTCTCCATGTTACATAAATGGAATCATACAGTGTTCAACATTTTGATACCGCCCCCCCCCCACCCCAGCTTAATTCTCTGGAGACTCATGCAAGTTGTTCCGTATATCAATAGTAGTTCCATTTTATCGCTGAGTCGTATTCCATGGTATGGAGGTGTCACAGTTTGTTTAATTAATCGGCTATTGAGGAACATCTGGGTTGTCCCACTTTGGAGCTCTTATAAATAAAGCTTCTATGAACAATCATGTACAGGCTTCTGTGTGACCATAAGTCCTCATTTCTCCAGGATAAATGCCCCCAAGTGTCATTGCTGGGTTGTGGTAGTTGCATGTTTATTTTTGTAAGAACCTGCCAGACTGTTTTCCAGAGTGGCTGTACTATTTTGTACCTCCCTCCACCAGGAATGTATGAGTGACCCAGTTCCTCCCCATCTTCACCAACATTTGGTTTTTAGCCATTTTGATAGTTGTGTGATTATATCTCATTGTGTTGTTAATTGCTTTTCCCCACTGGCTAATGCTGTTGAACATCTTTTCATGTGTTTGTTGCCCTCTGTGTATCCTCTTTGGTGAAGTACTGCTTCATTTTCATTTTCCCCACTGTCCCTTTTTTAAGTTGAAATTTGCATTGCGATAGTTGTAGATTCATATGCAACTGTAAGCCATAATACAGAGATCAATAATAAAAGGATGAATAGCCCAGTTAAAAAGTGGGTAAAGGATTTGAATTGACATTTATTTCTCCAAAGAAAGCATACAAATGGCCAGTGAGCATATGAAAAAATATTCACCCTCAATAGCTATCAGGGAATGTAGATTAAAACCACAACGAGATACTACTTCATACCCACTAGAATGGTTATAATTTAAAAAGAGAAGTAATAGTAAGTGTTGGTGAGAGTATGGAGAAATCAGAAACCTCATATAGTGCTGATAGAGATGTAAATTATGCACCTGCTTTGAAAAACAATCTAGCAGTTTGTGAAAAACATAAACATAGAATTTGTTCATAGATACACAGTCAAGAGAATTCAAAACATATCCATGCAAACACTTGAACATGAATATTCACAGAAACATTACCCGTAATAGCCAAAAAGTGGAAACAACCCCAAATCCAACAACTGATGAATATATAAACAAAACATGGTCTATCCATTCAATGGAATATTGTTCATCAATTAAAAGAAATGAAACATTGATACATACTAGAATAAATGCTCAGTGAAAGAAGCCAGTCACAAAAGAAGCCAGTCATACACCTAGTGTATGATTTCATTATATAAAATCTCCAAAGCAGGCAAATCTATAGAGAGAATATAGATTAGTGGTTACCTAGGGCTTGGGTGTGGGGAACTTGGAAATGGTAGGTAAAATGATGTGGGGTTTCTTTTGGGGGATAATTAATATGTTCCAACATTGTGGTGATGTATATACAACTCTATGAATATACTAACAGCCGCTGAACTGTACACTTTACATGAGTGAATTGGGTGGTATGTGAACCATATTTCAATAAGCCTGTTTTGTAAAAAACAACAGAGATTCTGTATACCCTTTACCCAGTTTCCCCCCTCAGATATTTTGAAAAACTATAGGAGGATAGGATATTGAGACTAGGATTTTAAGATTGACCTAATGCAGTGATGTTTAGACTTTTCCAACTTTATTCATTCTCATTTTTCTGTGTGTATGTATGTATGTATTAAGCTCTGTATGTTTTATCTCATGGGCAGGTTTGTTTATCCACCATCATGGTCAAGATGGAATGGACTGCTGCCTCTTGAAGCTCCGTTCACCCAGAGACCGTCCGCTCCTCCTCATTGTCCATAACCCAACGCAAGGCAGTCACCCTTCCTGCCTCCAAAGCTTCCCAAGAGGGAGAGCATCTGCTCCTTGCTGTCGAGGGCAGAAGTCATAGAGGGACACGAATTCCCACCCCCACGGGAGGCGCGAAGGTCAGGATTGCCGGCACCATTCATCTAGATTCTAGAATCACCCACACTTCAGAAAGAGTAGGAAATTATCTTACCAAAAGGAGGACCATGAATTCTGGAAGGGGGATACGCCCCCGTGTCTCTGCTCCCCGCTTTCTCCTCCCACCAAGTTCCGAAGCCATCTCTCTAACTCCCAGGCCCGGTGGGTGACTTGTCAGCGCTTTCGGAGAGCTGGTACTTACTGGGTTGCCACCAGCACAGGCTCTCAGGGAGAGGCCTGGCAATGATTCATCTGTACTCATCCCTGTGTTTTCACCAGCCTGCTTCTGTGACAGGGGACAGCCCCACTGGCTCTTCCACAGCATCATCACTTTGGTTTCTCTCAAAATGTTTGCTCAGAAAAAGCCCAGAGTTTGGCCTCAGTTTATTCTGGGCTTCCAGGGGAATTTCCCATCCTCGGATGCTATGGGTGAAGTTACTAGAACATTCGCTCCTTACCTGGTGGGGCAGGAGGTAAATCTGGCTTCAGCACAGATTTGTTTATTTATTTTGGATTAAAGACAAGCTCACTAGGATCACATCATTTGGGACAAGAGAGATGGGAAGGAGTCATGTCATCATTATTCCCTGTCTTTCAGCTGTCATCCTACTGCCCCCAAATCACTGGTCTTGTCATAGCTGACCACATGCCAGTCCCAACTCTACCCTCCACCCGGATCTTGGAACCCAGCCATGATTTGGCCATCTAAAGCTTCTACCTCATCCAAATCCACCCCATACAACCCCAGCTGTGGCCTCTCAACCCTGGCTTGTCGTCCAACCCCACCTCTGCAAAACCTCAAATTCCACCGCTCACAAGCCCAGTTGAACTTTGCATTGGGACTGATGCACGTTAACATCTCCAAAAGTGAGTACTACTGTTAATGATAATTATGGTATCTTGATTAGGTGAGAAACTTTGTGAGACAAATAGAAGCTCAGAGATGCGAAAAGACGTGTCCAAGACCACACAGTATAATGGCAGTAAGTTTTGAATAGCAAATTTAAATTTCTCCATGTTAGCCATGCTTTCCCTGCAGCCTCCTTCCTCCTCCAAGATTATTATTCCAGAGGTTAGGTATCTGACTTCCTAAATAAGACAGTAGCCTTGCAAACTGGGCCCTATAAAGAAGAAAAGGATGACCAGCAAGCTAGATACCCAAGGAAGAGGAAAGCATGGCTAAAATGGAGGTAATGTTGTAGCCTGAGTCTGAAGGCAGTCTTCTGGAAGTTTTCTTTGAAAGAGAAGAAAGAACTTCCGGCCTTCAACTGATTGGATGAGGCCCACCCAGATTACGGAGGACAATCTGCTTTACTCAAAGTGTACTGATTAAAATGTTAATCTCATCTAAAAAATACCTTCACAGCCACACCCACACATGCTTGATCAAATATCTGGGTACCATGGCCTAGTCAAACTGACACAGAAATTGAGCTGTTTCACCAGCCTAGGTTTCTATATAAAGGAGACGACTGGGAGGGAGGAAGGAGAAGAGATTAAACCATCCTGTGAAGGCAGTTGACCAAGAAAAGAGAAGTGCTTTAGATAAGTGAAAGGAACATCCAGAACAGAGGGAGTTTCCAGGCAGAGCCACCTCACAGGATGTCCTAGTAATGTCACAGCAGCTATCTGAAATAAGCATGGCAGTGTAGCTCCTCAGAGGCTGAGGGAGGCTTAGAGGTTTAACCCTCCCAAGCTGCCCTCAGTTCCGGGATGCTATGGACAGCTGGGCACTGGGGTGGAGTACTGGCTAGGAGGTCCACCATAGTAGGACCAAGGTGGTTCTGTAGAGAAGGCTGCAGAGATAAGAAACCATTTGGGCTGAGGCTGAATGTATCTACAACAGCCCTCAGAAAGGTCTAGAGGTGGTGGGACTGAGCTAGCCAGAGAGCACCTGGACTTTGCCCAAGCAGAGAGATAGAGATAGAGATAGAGATAGAGATAGAGAGAGATAGAGAGAGAGAGAGAGAGAGAGGGAGAGAGAGAAACTCAGCAGACCTCCAGTCTCACCTGTTGCAGACTTCACTTGGTCAGTCTGCAATCAGGTAGACCAGGTATTATTTCTGTCACCAACATCCAACTGGCTTGGTGCCTCAGGCCCCCAGTGTTTTGTTTCCATCATAAGGTTGCATAGACCACACCCAGGCATCTTGGGTTGGAGTTGGGGATGGCAAGCAGGAAACCATCCTTTCAGAGACTGGGTTTTTTTTTTTTTCTCCTAGAGCCGTGGTCGGCAAACTGCAGCTCGCGAGCCACATGCGGCTCTTTGGCCCCTTGAGTGTGACTCTTTTACAAAATACCATAGCCTGGGCGAGTCTATTTTGAAGAAGTGACATTAGAAGAAGTTTAAGTTTAAAAAAATTTGGCTCTCAAAAGAAATTTCAGTCGTTGTACTGTTGATATTTGACTCTGTTGATTAATGAGTTAGCTGACCACTGTCCTAGAGCAACTGAGATATTCCTAAAGATCTATTTAAATTATGGGCTCAAATTAAATATAAATTATATAGATTTTATAGTCCACATATTATCTACTAACTGGCATAGAGAATGATATCACATATAACACCACTATCCAAATTAACATGTCCTATTTGTTTCTAGTCTTTTAAACATGAGTGAGATGTTACAGATGGACTTATTGTCCCCTTTGCCTGTTTTCTTCCTATCTTCCCCAGAAGCAGGCAGGTTCACGAGTTTGAGGTGGATTCTTCTAGCCCATTAAAAAAATACTTTTATACACACACATGCACATATCCATGAAAGATACAAATCATTTTGCATGTGTTTTAAAATCTAATCACACGTACCCAACCATATGCCTAATTTGGTAACTGCATTTCCCCTTGCTCTTAATGAGACTACATGTTAATGATTCTAGTTATTCATCTGTAGAGGAAGCAATCCATTGCAGAGCTGATGTGTGATTGCATTTGTTCTGGTAATAAGGCGTGACTCCAGGAGGGAAAACTAGGTCGTCATTTCCTCAGAGTTTTTATACTGACCCCCAGGTAGTCCATGTGATTAACAGATGTGCTTCAGGATCCTCCACCACCTCTGGCTAACTCCTGCCAGCCCCGATCCTACCCTCTGACCATGGCCTTCCAACATGCACTCTGAGGTCAACTGAGGCTGACTAAGGGAAGGGCACTTCCATCATTCTTTGTACAGCACATTGCTATACTTTTAATTTGAGAAATGTAAAAAATGCAGAAAGGTATCAAGAATGATATCACATATAACACCACTATCCAAATTAACATGTCCTATTTGTTTCTAGTCTTTTAAACATGAGTGAGATGTTACAGATGGACTGATTGTCCCCTTTGCCTGTTTTCTTCCTATCTTCCCCAGAAGCAGGCAGGTTCACGAGTTTGAGGTGGATTCTTCTAGCCCATTAAAAAAATACTTTTATACACACACATGCACATATCCATGAAAGATACAAATCATTTTGCATGTGTTTTAAAATCTAATCACACGTACCCAACCATATGCCTAATTTGGTAACTGCATTTCCCCTTGCTCTTAATGAGACTACATGTTAATGATTCTAGTTATTCATCTGTTATAATTTATTTGCTCTCCTATTGATGGACATTTCCCCCCTAATTTTTACATTTATAGCCAGAATCCCAGTGGTCATCTGTACATGTTTCCCCGAGTCTCTGGCAATGGGAATGCTGGCTTTCTTGTTTTGTGTAAGGCAGTTACCACACTAGGGCATCTCTCCACCGAGACACTGAATTCCTTGAGGTCAGGGGCTGTGCTCGATTCATTTCGGTATTGCCAGTGCCTACACATCATATGGAGATAAATGAATAGACACATCAATGAATGAAATGCCTTCATCCCTCCCCCTGCTTTCCCAAACTAGCTTCCTCCCTCAGTCTAGCATGACGAGTCAAGGGAATTTCCTGCCACAGCTTACAGTATGTGTTACCTGCATTTTCTTGTTTAACTGCCCCAACTTTCTGAGATATAACTTTTTACAAGTGATAAAATGAGGCTTAGAGAGGTGAAATGAATTGCTGTCATCACAGTCAGTAAGGAATCAAGGTGAAATTTGAACCCAGGTCTGTGCAAATCCAGAGCCTGTGGCCACTCCACTCTCTTCCGCTACGTCTCAAATAGTGGGATTCGCTAATATGGAGCCACCTGATCTTTTGCTTTCATTAACATGATCTCAGCTTTGACAGTTCTCTTCCCTTCAAAGAAATCTTTTTCCTCTCAGAGTCTGGGGAATTCGCAGTCATTAATTATCCCACAGCTTTGACTAATTAACTGACATCTTTCTCGGGCCTTGCATCTACAGTAGAATCCTCAGGTGTTAGCAGGATGCTTTGTATGAGTGGGGCCAGCCCCGTGTTTCTAGAGATGGGAAAGCCAGACCAAGGAGCTGAAGAAACGTGCTCAAGGTGCTATAGTGAAGCTAAGGCCAGCACTGGGTCTCCTGTGACCAGGTCTGGTCCCTTCCATCTGGCATTTGGATTATCTGATGGGGCTGGTTCTCTAACAGGGAGGGAAGTTGAGTGGTGTATGGCTTTGCCATCTCACTGACTTCAGGGGAAATGAAGAAAGGTGCTGGCAGGACTCGGGCTGGGAACAGACGTCCCAGAAACCAAGGGCCGTGCACCTGGTGGTCCGGTGTGGGAAGCACCAGAGGGAAGCTCCAGGCGCTGCTGACTCTATTGACGAGGTGCAGGAGGCAGCTGCCTTGACGCAGAGAGCCTGTACTCATCAGGGTTGGCCGACTGCTGTCACAGACAACTCCAGGTGCTCAGAGGCAAAACTAAAATTAACTGCTTCACATCATGGTCCAGAGCTACCGGTGGGTTTGATCTCTGCTTTCTGGGGTGGTTCAGGGAGTCAGTTTCCTTCCATCTTTGATCTATTCCCTCTCCAACATGCAGCCTGCAAAGTCAGTATCCAGGGTGGATAGGGAGCTGAGCTAAGTCAAGGTCAGTCAAGGGCAGATCGTGTACTCCTGGCTCCACAGCCAGTGGCTGGGATTTCTGTCACACTGTCCTTCCCGCCTCCCAGCCTATCAGAGCTTGCTTGCTCCTGTCTGAAATGGGAGTCACACAGCCTGCTCTGCCCATCCTCAGAGCTCTAGAGCAGCGGTCCCCAACTGGTGGTCCCTGAGGTCCGAAAGGTTGGCGACCGCTGCTTTTGAATACATTTTGTATATGTTTGGAAACACATCCTGCAGACAGCCCACCTCAACCTGACCTTCCCCTTCAGGCTCTGAGCATAGATGACAGATCTGAGAAAGGTTCTTCAGGAATGGAAGGACAGCTGCAGGGTGACGGCACAGGACAGGGTGGCTGGGTCGCTGCCCCTGCGAGGCGAAGGCACAAGGAGCTCCTCTCTCCAGACGAGGCTGGCGACTCAGGCTATGGTGCGCTCAGACATCGAGACTCAGTGCCTGTCTCCCCGACCCCGCCTGCCAGCAGCCAGCAAGCTCACATCTGCAGGGTCAGTTGTCGATCTTGAACTTGGGCTGCAGCACTGCTGGAGCCTGCTAGGGGAGTAGGTTGGCTAGAGAATGGATTTTGGAATCCATTAACTCTGGATTTGAGTCTTGGTTCTGAGGCTTAGTGGGCTCGCTCTCCTCCTCCATAAAATGGGGAGAATGACTTATGTGGTTGTTTTGACAACTACGTGAGCTCATTATGAAAACTGCTTAGCAGATTGAAAACTAGCAGCACGCAGGAAAGCTGCGGTTCTTTTCATGCCCTATCCAATGTGCGAGAGATGACTGCGGGGCACTTGCATAAGGGTTGAGTCAGAACTTCCCTTGTGGCTTCCCTCGTGGCCCCATTTCGATGAGCAGCCTTTTGCCTCAGTGTCCCCTTTCTGCCCATCCTAATCTTTTCCCTGAATCTTAGCCGGCTTAGCAGAGGCTCAGAGACTCCAGCTAGCCCTTCGAGGCCAGGTCTCCAGCCACCCCTGCCTCCCGAGGCCTCGGCTGGATTCCCAGGCTGAGCTATACCATCCGGAGCACCTTGGCAGTGAAGTCTGAAATCTAACCTTTTCATGACCGTATTGATCATGGGCCGGTATCGATCTCATGGACTTGATCTTATGTAACATCCGGATTCCCACTAGAACCGCAATGAGCTTCCTCCGCAGCTGATGAGGCCTAGAGCAGAGCCTGAGGCCAGGGCTTGGGAGGGGACCCCAGGAAGTGGGAGTGAGGGTATGGGCAGGGAAGGTAGGGAGGAAGGCGAGGCCAGCGTAGGCCAAGAGTCACATTCCCCCTGGCTCCTGTGGGAAGCATGGGCAACGTGCTCTGGCATTGTCCTGCAGAAGGAGAGGAGCCGGGACGATTGCTCAGAGCCCCCACCCCTCATTGGTTGAGGTCCCCAGGGACCCCCCACCTCCCACTTTGAAAGGCCCCTGGGTTAGCTCTGAGTAGGCTTCCCAGGCTCAGAAGAAAGCCGGAGGCAGAGAAGTGGAGAGACTTGGAGGCATGTGCTGGCAGGAGAACATGTCCATGGATGTGGGGGTGATGACGGCTGAAGCCGCTTTACTTAGCGAGCTGCTTCCCACTCTGGAGTGTGCCTGGAACACTCTCAAGGTCTAGGCTCAAGTGTCACCCTCTACAGGGGGCTTTCCTGGTGTCTTATCTGAGGGAACCAACCTGGGGTTTCTCCATCCCGTGCTGTTTTTCTCTCCACGACCCTCCTCTGGCAGCCTGGCCCGTGGAGCTTGAGACCTCCAAGTCCATGAGTGGGTCTGGGTGTTGGGATCTGTCCAAGTCAGACCTGCACCAGACTTGGACTGGGGTCATCACAGACCAAGAGGGTCTAATTCCAGGACACAGGTGCCAAAAAAGTGCCAGTTCTTTGGGTGATTGGCAGCTGTTGGGGTGGAAGATGTTAGCATCGGGCCCAGCAGGCAAGGTAAGCGACTAGCCCAAGGTAACCAGCAGCAGGAAGTGGGGACCTCGGGAGACAGAGGTCCAGTGTCATTTCTGCAGACAGAGGCGGGCAGCAGGAGGCTGTCTCGGGGAGCCAACCAGGCGCTCCTCCTGGGCCCGCGCTGTCAGGTCAGGGCCCTTCTCTGGGCCTGGTTCCCATTCCCTCACTGTGGCCACAGCGACGGTGTCACCACAGGGTGGGAGGAGAGGAGGGGCGAGTTTAGGGCTGCCTCAAGGAAGATGCATATTTATCCGGCTGCAGCGCATTTGCAAACTGACCGCGAAGGGATCGTGGGACCGGAAAGAGTGTCCTTTGTGCGTTTTGGTCCAAAGGGGCGGAGGGGGTGGGGGACGAGGCAGCCTGCAGTTTAGTGCTCTTGTCCCTGGAATTGTGGAGACTGGGTGCAGAGCAGCAGGGCAGACCCTTCCGCGGAGCATGGGTTTTTGAGCCTCAGGGAGAACAGCCATGTCTCCATGAGGCCAGCTCAGCAGGACCACTTGCCTGGACAGTGAGTCACCTTCCCGACTGTGGTCAGGAGCTGGGGCTGCAGGCGTCCCCTTCTCAAGGACCTCGCCGCCCCATTTTGCTTCTCCACACTGTGATGGGCACTAGGCGAGGGGGCGCGCGAGGGAGGTGTCTGCCGTGTAGTCAGAGGAAACACTGGTGTGCGCCCCTTTGCCTCACACATCTTTCCTCCAGGAACCCGGTTGCAACAGTAAATAACCTCTTGGCTCCCATCGTTTCGATAGTTCCTGAGAATGAAGCGTCAGTGGTGGCAGGGAAATCTGATTTATTCCTTATCCTTCTAGTCAGTGACTGCGCGGTGCGCTGGCTCCCTGCTGGCGTTTGCAAGGTGCTAATTATATTTACCGCCATCTTCATGGTTCCCATATGATAGGGCTCTAAATAAAGGTTTTCATTTGAGTCCTAATGCACTAAAGAAAGTGCATCCTCAAGAGTGAGCTTTGAAGTTACCCAACCTTCCCGTGCCTCAGTTTCTCCTCTGTGCTATGGCTGTATGGTGTTATGCCATAACATTTTCCTGAGGACCAAATGAGTTTCTACACGGGCAGCACTTATCACAGGGCCTGGCATGTACCTAGAGCTCTGATGAGCGCTTCATGTTGTGATTTTCAGCATCATCACTCACTCATTTAAAGACAGGGAATCTGAGGGAGGGAAGTCGGGGATTGCTTTCGAAGTTGGGGAGTCCAAATTGGGAGTCTCTGTGCAATTTCATGTTCTCAGTGCTCTTGTATCTTACCTTCTTGCAGAAAGATTTGCAGTGGCTTATGGATCAAACACAAATAAAATCGCACCAGTGGGATGAAAGCAGAGAGCGACGGAAGGAACCAAAAGGAACAGAGCCGTAACGACTGGAGAAGGTAGGCGATGAGTTGTCTTTACTCTGCTTGCACCAGAGGCAGAGAGAGAGCGTACTATCCACTTCCTGATCCCAGCACCAGGTACGCATTCATTTGCCGCAGAAAGCTCCTCGGGCACAGGGACAGGGACTGGACACAATGGGAGTGCACGTGGGGTTCCTTGAGGCATAGCTCACGCTGAGTACAGTTTACTGTGTCTGTGTGTCCAGCTCTACCAATGAAGAGCTGTTAAAGTGTGACTTCTGTGACTTCTATGACTCCACTAGAAGATCTGGCACTGTGTTTTTTAAAGATACATATTTTTAAATTTTTAGAGAAGGAAGAGGGAGAGAGAGAAACATTGATGTGAGAGTAAAACATCAATCAGCTGCCTCCTGCATGCCCCCTACTGGGGATCGAGCCCACAACCTGGGCTTGTGCCCTGACTGGGAATCGAACCAGGGATCTTGTGGTGCATGGGACAACACCCAACCAACTGAGCCACACCAGCAGGGGCAAGATCTAGGACTTTGCTTTTTGGAGCTGAAATGGCAAAGCAGAAATCGGGGTGTGAACCACCAATGGCAGATGTGAGTGTTGGCTGCCTCTCCCAGTGATACACTCAAATCTTAAATTTCCTCTCCTCTCTCTGCCCAAATCCTGCCATGGAACAGCTACCTGCACGTAAAGCTCATGAATCACCTGTCTGAGCTTCTTCCTAAATTACCTGAGAGCATTCACCTTAGCTCCACCTTTGGCTCCTCCGGGCAAGTGTTTACTGATCTCTGCTTCGTGTGAAGTATGTTTCTAGGGACTAGGGGGGCACAGCACTCACTGAGCACCCCCTACATGCCAGACACCTTGTGCGACACTTCAAACACAGTATCGAGTTGACTGCAATCATGCGTGTTAGCTGTTATTCTTGCTGATTTATAGACAGAATGACCTGAGGCTCAGGGAAGTTATGTGACTTAGCCAAGGTGGCACTTGAAGCAGAGCCAGAGCCTAGACCGTGGAGGGATTGATTCCACCGCCAACTTGCACACTGCCGTCTCCCCTGCCTGGTGCTGCCGCTTCGGAGTCTGCTAAGGACTGTTCCTGCCCCAGCACCCTGCCGTCTGTTTGGGGACGCAGTTTCCTGACTCCATGTCTAGTAGTCTTGTTATAATCAACCTCAGACTTTAGTATTAAAGCATGTATTACAGCCCGGCCAGTGTGGCTCATTCGGTTGAGCATCATCCCGTGAACCAAGAGGTCGCTGGTTCAATTCCTGGTCAGGGCACATGCCCAGGTTGCAGGCTCGGTCCCAGTAGGGGGCGTGCAGAAGGCAGCCAGTCGATCAATGTTTCTCATCATTGATGTTTCTATCTCCCTCTCCCTCTCCCTTCCTCTCTCTCTAAAATCAATTAAAACATGTTTTAAAAAAACCCACATACATTATTATAGCTGTACATGAAGCCATTTCAGTTTCATTCAAATTGGCGTTTAGGTGAAGTGGGAGAAAGAATTAAGTGGTCACTGAGACTGGAGCTGAATGATAACAGCGTCTCTTTTTACACGTAAGCTAGAGGTTCCCGCCACCTCCTAAGGGAAGGTTGGGAAGTGAGATGTGGTTCCCGCAGTCCGGGAGTTGGTGAGATTCTTTGGCAGCAAGTCACGGTGGAGGCTGCAGACTTCTCTTTCTGTAAGGAGCTCGCTTCGGAGAAATGAATGAAACCTACAGTTTTGAGGGCGTCTGCCAGCATGCCGGGTCCCTGGAGGAAGGGCTCTGTCTGTGCGCAGGAACACTCACCGCTTTTATTTCACCTCCTGTCTTAAGGGGTCACGTTCTTAGGGGTAAACATCTGTGTTTCGTGATGTCGCAACTCTTCCAGGGTTTCCTTTCCTTTTTATATTTGGGTCTCAGGCTGGAGCAGACACAGTTTGGACAGCTCATACTAACGGAGCGGAGGTGCAGAGTAAGTTCATTTTAGGGCTGGCGGGACATGCCAACTCCACTTTAACCCTTGCACTCGCTTTTTTCTCGATTCCTTTATTCTAATGCTAACTGTGTCGAGTCACACTCGACATCCGAGTGCAAAAGGTTAAGTCGCCAAGCCCTCGGACCCTCTGGTGCCGGGTGCTCACGGCTGCGGTGACAGCCCGCTCGCCTTCTGGGCAGCTTTGGCCGTGAGAAGTTCTTGTCTAACTTGAGAGCAGTGTGTCCCCGGGGACATTTCGGCACTGAATCCAAGTTCTTCTCTCTGTCCCCCAACAGACGCCTCCTCTCTCCCTTCTGGGAGAGACCTTCAGAGACTTTGAGACAGAGATTGTGTCCCTGCGCGTTATCCCAGGTTTCTCTCTCCAGGGAGGTGGTGTTTCTAGACTTCTCACCATCCCTATTGTCGAAATATGTGCCATTCTAAGGGTGACAAATTTATTAACAAGACATCTACTAATTGAGTGCAACTCTTTTTTCCCCCTTGAAACTGGGATTGGTCGTGACCTGGGAATCTTCCCAATAACTTGCAGGCAGTTACTATAGTTAATTGCTTAATAAAGGACTCCTCATTGTGCAGTGACTATGTTCGAGCACTATGGGAAGAAATGAATGGGACCTACCGTTTTGAGGAGGTTTGGGGTTCTGCCAATGTACCGGGTCTCCGGAGGTCTGTGGGTGCGGCCCTGGAGACGCAGTGGAGTCTGTAGCCTGCCCTGGAGCTGACCCGTGTGGCACTGAGTTAAAAGCCCTTTGCTAGCTTGGAGCTGGGCTTTTGGGCGGAGATAGAAGCCTTTTCACACCTGACTCTGAGGCTCACCTGAAGGGCGTCCAGGTGGCTGGTCCTCAGGCTCCCTGAGCTGAGTCCCCGTGTGTCTCTCTCCCTGGCCCCTTTCACACCCCTGGGTCTGCTGCTAACTGCTTTGAGGGCCTTGAGTGCAGGGACATGTAGGCAGAGAGAAGCCGAATGCCTGAGGGGATGATCCAGCCTCATTTTATATTGGGAAGCAGAGGTGCTTTATGGAAAAGCTCTCGGGCCCACCACGAGGTGAATCCAGTGTAGTGATGCTCCTACTATCCCTGGAAAATGCCCTCTGATTCTCTCTGCCCTGTCACTTGAGTAATCTTTTAACAGTTAGTGCGTGTAAATAGAAGGCTGGGGAGGTCAGCTAATCTTGCTCACTTCCCATCAGTCCTTGAGAAATGATGGCTCTGGGCATGGTGGGGTGGGAGGGCCTGTCCAAACCCGGGAGGCTGCTCTCTGAGCCGCCACGTGTGTGGAAAGTCCCTGGAGAAGGGATTGGGGTTGGACACACACCATGTTCTGTCTTTCAAATGACTGATGCTTATGGTGCTTTTCCCTCCAAACATCTGCTGGATTTCTCCCTCCTTGGCTGGAGGACAATCTCGGCCGAGGCCGGCCCTAGGAGAGACTGCTGCCTGGGGCTCTCCATACAGCACTTCCTTTGCTGTTTCTCTAAATCGCACTGTTAGGTTCTGACCTCTTGAGATCACGATGTGGGTGAGTGGGACCTGAATTTGAATCCACACTGATTGCCCGGCAGCTTTGGGAAAATCGTGTCCTCTCTGAGCTCATTTCTGCATTAAACGATGATCTGGGGACAGAGTTGACACTCGACGCATTCAATAGAAAACGAGGCGCGGCTAACCAGGTCTCCTTGCCTCTCCTCCCAGGGCTGGCCGTGCGGCCAGGTAGCAGGCCATGACTGAGAAACGACAGCACAGGCTCTCCTCTGGGGGCTGGAGATACGGCGGAGAGGACACTCATATAGCTCCTGCTGTTCAATTTCATTGGTTTCTAGAAAACATGCACCTACATAAGTAAACTAGTAGCAAACCTGATGGAAATATGTGCTGTGGAGAACAACAGAGAGGAGTACTGGGCCCAGGGCTTGTGTGTGCCTGTGTGCACACACATGTGTTTTTTCATGTGTGTGTGCATGTTCATGTGTGTGCTTATGTGGGTGGCGAGGGCAAGTCTCATTTAGAAGGTGACATTGGGAGGATGCCTGAAGGAAGTGAGAGTGAGTGACGCGTGTGTTGGGGAAAGAGTGTTCCAGGCAAAGTCTGAAGGGGGAGCGTGCTTGCGGGTTTGAAGGACAGCAGGAAGGCTGGCGTGCCCAGAGCATCCTGGGAGAGGAGTTGAGGTCATGGAAGTTTGAGGAGAGGGATCACGCAGGTCCTCAAAGCCACTGTAACTCCCTGGACTTGGGCTAAGTCAGGAGGCAGTCTTTGGGGATTTTGAGCAGTGGGATGAGATGACTCAGCATTTTATAAGAGGATCACCCTGCAACTTCCTGGGGGCAGAGATGGGCTCTAGGAGGCAAGCATTGGGGCACTGACTTTGTTTTCAGTGCTGCCCAAGCTTCTCAGGATAATCTGGAGAGATCGCCATCTAACCTAGGTGTTAGGGGTGAAGAGAAAGTATACATCCAAGGCAACAGGAACTGGCCCCATTGCTCTGAGCTCGAAAGTTGAGCTGTAGGAAATGAGGGGCCTGGGACAAGCCAAAGGAACAAGCGTGGGACAGTAGGAAAGGGAGAGCTTGGCCTTCACAACCAGCAGTGAGGGAGGAGAAAGCAAACATAAGTTAGTGGTGGGATGTTAATACAACGGAGCCCTTAAACATGCCCGAGAAGGTTGGTCAGTAGTCCTTGCCAGGAGGTCCTTGCAGAATCTGAGTGGGATTGGACATGTGGTCAGAAACCCTGTCCCTGCCCCCCACGTTCCTGTCCCTCACCCCAATGCAGATTTGCAGGCGGTGACAAACCAAGGGTGTGTGGTTGTCTACAGGAGGCATCGTGCAGCGCCTGCCATGCCCTGGGCAGAACTTGAGCCCCTTATGGAGAGAGGGATTAGAGTGGAGGTGAAGTGTTTTCTCAAAAGAGTCTGAGTCTGGGAGCCCAGTTGGCATCATGTCCACATCACCAGGTTCATAAGGAGCTCCTACCCCCCCTAAAGCTGGGGGAGACTGCCATCTACTGGAAGACTTAAGTATGCATCCAGACACAACTTGTGAGACAAACTTGTATTGGCATTTCCTCCAGGCCAGGCACTGTCCAGTTTCTCTTTTAAATCAACACAAATTCTCTTCAGGGTAGGAGGTCCTCTTCATTCTCATTTTTAGGGGTACTCTGGAAAATTAAGCGAGTAGACCAAGATCGTTTGGTCATTGGAAAACCTGGGGTTCAGCTCAGCTCCAACTGCAAGGATTACTTTGCAGAAGTTGCTGTGATCATACCTGCTTTGCAAACTGTAAAGCGTGATGTGGGAACTGGCAAGTGGCAGGTGTTTGGGTGTACTGAGTGAGATGGCGCGCCTCAAGGCTCTGTGGCTGAGGGGCTCAGAAGTCCTGGGCTTTAGTCCCAGCTCTGGCACCTCAAGGCCCGTGAACTTCACTGCTCTGAACACATTTAACCTATAACTGCAAATATACTGGACTAATGCAGCAGCTGCTTATTTGCACTGTGTGTGTGTGTGTGTGTGTGTGTGTGTGTGTGTGTGTTTCCTATAATATACTGAGATCTACTTTCCAGTCTTAGGGTTGATCAAGGAGAGACCTGATTTCTGCTTCCTTTCTGAGCTTTCAATTCATTTTGGGGGCTCACTGGGAAGGGAAGAGGAGGAGGGAAGCGAGCCCTCTGCTGGCCACTGATATAGCACACCTGCTCACATCCTGGCCGGGTGCACTTGGAGGCTCCCAGCACCCACTGGGCCAGGGGACACAGGTGGGGGGAGTTGCCCTTCTGAAGAGCAAAGCTGATTATGTCAGTCCTGCCCTAAATACCTTCCACAATTCTCAGCTGCGCTCAGAGAACACAAGCCTACAAGGCCAGGCCTGTACTACCTTCAACCTTTGCAGTGTTAACATAAGAAACATTCAAACCTGTAAAGAATTTTTGTGAGTTTATTTGAGCCAAACTGTTGACAATTGCCGGGAAGCAGAATGTCAACATTCTCTGGAAAATGGCATTACTTATATTTTATTTAAATTACAATCAAAGGAGGAGACATAAGTGGGTTACATGAAATCCATTGGTGATAGGTTAGGGAAGTGGGAGAAAGCAAAGCTAGGAAACTTCTGGGATTGGATAAAAAGTAAAATGATAGATAGACACTTGCTTCTTTTACATAGCTGGGCACAGGATACAAATGTGTTAACAGCCAACAATTAACATGATAAAATAACAATGAGGGAATTTGTGGTCTCTACCCTGGTGCATTGATTGTGCCCTGAGGGGTCCGGATAGGATAAAGGGAAGTCACAAGTTACTCTGACTTTCCAAAGGGGCCTTAGAGTAGCTGCAGAAGACAATAGGCTCATTAAGATCAAAGTTGATTTTTGTCAGGGAAGATACTGGCCTAGGACATGACTACCCATCATAAACTGCTTTTTTATGTAAAAAGTTTTCAGACCATCCTTTGTGGTTACTCTAGGTCAGTGGTAGGCAAACTCATTAGTCAACAGAGCCAAATATCAACAGTACAGCAATTGAAATTTCTTTTGAGAGCCGAAAACTGACTTCTGCGCATGGGCCACGAAGTTTCAATCGCACTGTACGTGCGCGCCCGCCCGCATGTGGTATTTTGTGGAAGAGCCACACTCAAGGGGCCAAAGAGCCGCCTGTGGCTCACGAGCCGCAATTTGCCGACCACTGCTCTAAATCTCAGAGTTTGCAAGGCCACCACACAGGCCTTCCCTGAGCTAGTCAGGTGAGCAGGTTGCCCCTTTTGGTTCCCAGCAGCCAGCCACAGCCTGGCCTTGGTCTTACCATTGTCTTCATTCTAAGCACGGAGCCGCCTCTGAGTCCTTCTCCCCTCTCACCCACATTCTGAGGAGCCATGCCCTACCTAGTGCTCCAGGTCTCTGCAGCCCCCCATTCCCGCAGTTAGTGGGGCCTTGACGCTGGCTCCCCACATCTCTAATTAGGCTCGCCCCATTGAAATGGCACCATGTCTAGGAAAGATGCCCTGTTGGAATTGAGGGCAGCTCAGGATATGGAGAAGCTCTCTGGAACCCCAAGTCCTATGGGTGTTACCTTCTAAACCTCGAGGAATCATGAGCACCAGCTTAGCTCCATCTACCTTTTTTGGGAGGGGATGGGACTGGTGCTCAGAAACCTTCGGGCAGGAGCCAGCAGAGGGTTAAGGCTGCACTAAGGCTTGGTGGTCGCAGGGCACCCATTTGTTTGGGTGTATGGAGCAAAGCGGGTGTTGCTGTGGCTGAATTGCAGGCAACAAGTCTGTGATCTGGAGCAGCAAATTGTGTCTATGACATGACAGCGCTTGTTAAAGCGTGATAAACTGTGCAGCAAAGCGCCTGGCCAGAGTTCGATGCTCTGATCCTCTCTCTGAGCCATCACATTCCATTTGAATGAGGCCTATCAGCCCCAACATTTCCATTAAATACATCAATTTGCTGCAAGTGCCTCAGGGAATGAACTGGGGATTGCTTTCCCCATCCTGGTTCTAAAAGAGAAATGTGTCAAGTGTGGTTCTGACTCTTAGTCACTGGTTGTGAACAGATCTGCCTGCTGTGCTGGGCAGTGAGCTCCCCTATTACCAGACGTATTCAGGCTGAGGCTGGGGAATGGGGGACACTGGGCTCTCCCTTTCTTTCAGGGGACTTTGAGTAGGGGAGAAGGAGATATTCCTAACAGGCATTCTTTGCAGTTCTAAGATTCAGGATTGTGGACTCTGATGAAGGATCCCGGGGACCTTCCTCATTCTGCAACCTGTCCGTTGTCCTCATGGCACAACTTTCCCCAGGGAAGGGGGGAGTTTCATCAGGGATGGGGGTGGAGGAGCAGGGACATTGGGGCCAGAGTTTAAATCCTGGTTCTATTATTAACTGGGTAAGTAGCCACACACAAGGCATCGCTCTTGTAGGAACCCCAAACCATCATATGTAAAATAATAGTAGGGTAACTACTGCTTATTAGCACTTAATGTGTGCCGGGCACCATGCTAAGGGCCTCCTGTGAGTGATATCATTCATTTCTCACGGAAATGCTTTGACATGAACACGTGTGTGAGCACCCCCACTCAGGCAGTTCTGCTCATCTATGTCATAACATTGTTAGGCAATCACATAGGAAAATGGGTGTAAAGAACAGCTTTTAAACCATAAACAACTAGTCTTGGAAATATTGAGCAAGAAGCTGAATCTAATGTGTAAGCTTCTCCGACCTTGTTCATCTCTGTCCAGAAAAGAGTTTTCCCCCCTTCTGGCCCTTGTTTCCCACGTGACCAGCACCCTCCTCGCCTTCCTGTTCCAGTATCCCCTGCTGTTCAAATACAAGCTTGGTTTTGGTGGGATTCAAGCTCAACCATGGAAGGTGAAACAACAGTCCAATTTAAAAGTACTTGTGCTTTTATTAAAAAAAAATACAATCAGGTACTGTCCACATGTGTTTCGGGAAGGAAAGTCTCTTTAAAAATCCTTAGTTTTCACCATCATCCTTATTATTATATTAATAATATTAATTATATCCTTAACATTGAAACAGGGTTGCTTTTCTGGGTTCTGTTGTATGAAATGTAAAAAATGGGGATGGCTCCCAATGACACACATTGAATCACTGGGAACAAAAATAACAATAATTAATTATGCAGCTTTGTGTAAAAGACAGCCGGTTCTAAAACTACCACTGTACAGCGGATACCCCCACCCCATTCCCACAGCCGCCGCGAGAAGGAAAGCCACTGGGCTGCTGTCCTGGAAGGCTTTTGCGGCTTCGAACAACAACAGAAACCTGTTGGAGAGGTTGTCTTTGGTGCGAAGGAAGGAATCGCAGAGGGGGGAGGCCGTGCTCCTGCCGTTGGCCCCGAGGCGCCGTGGTCCACGTGAACTCCTGCCAAATGCCCAGGTGTGGCTTGACGGTTGGACGGGTTGCACTGGTGCTTTGGTAAAATTCTTTACTTCCTCTGGGCCCTACACGCCTCAGCCAGTTGTCCCTGCAATTCACGCCCGCTTGCGCCTGCCTTCGAGGTTTCGGAAGTTGCTGGGTCTCACCTTCATCTCAGCAAACTGAATGGAATGTTCGTGGCCCTTCCAGTGGAACCAGTTAACACCCTGTAGAATGAGAGAAGAGCTCCCAGTTGGTCCCCAGTAGGCATGACCATTGCTCTCTAGAGGATGGGGTGAGTTCTGTTCCAGCGTGACTGCCGGGCAGTTCACAGCTGTCTGTCTGTTGACCTGTGCGGTGAAAAGTGCCAGAGGGACCGGCAGAATCCGACTCATCTGTGCTACTCTAGTCACAAGCCACCTGAGATTGGCTCTGCCATCTGAAACTAAGTGGTGGTTGGTGGGAAAAGAATTCAGGCAGGACTGGAGGTAACAGAATTGAGTAGCTCCGTGCGGGGGCGTCTATAATCTTACCAAGGATCTGACTGGGGGGTCGGAATGGAATGGCAGAATGTGAAGGAGCTAGCACAGCCCTGGAGCGGAGCCAGAGCTAGGGCCCAATCCACTCTCCTTTACGGCCTTTTACGTTCTCTTCCCCTTCTTCCACAATTGGGTGAAGGATGGAAAAAGACGTTTCCCTTGGCACATAGCTGTCTTTATTTTTCGGGAAGACTTTGTATTGCACTGATATTAGGGTCAAGGCGGTGAAGGTGATACAATAACGCTCAGAGTGGAATTGTAACTGAGGCGACATAAGACGCAGGAACACCTGCGCTCACCCCGCTTCACCTCATGGCCTTCCCTTTGTCTGCTCTCCTTTTGGGGTTCAGACAAAGATTTTGCCCGAGGAAAGCTCTCTATTTTGGAGTCCACTTGATCAGTGGTTCCCCTCGTGTGCTATTTCTATGACCACCTGACCTGCCTGTCACTGAGGTTCCCCCTGCTGTGCTAGGGAAAATATGTCATCTACTGAGGTTGCTGCCCCTAGTCTCACCCCCAACTGGCTTCCCAAGCTTGGTCCTGCGCCCTCTCGGTCTGCTCACCTGACTGTGGTTATTGTCCCCATATCTGCCCATCAGGTTGACACGGTGACAGTTCTTGTACCAGAAGGCCCCCTTGTAGGACAGAGCACAGTTGGTGATGGCTGAGTCCGTGTCCTTGTCGAAGGTAGAGAAGGATCTGCCATTGTGGTAGGCCATCGAGTCACCTGGGAGAGCGAGAGAGAATGCACCTGAGAGATCCCAGCTGGAGTCTCCTCTGGGATGTGAAGGATACAACCTGAGGTGACAAGGGAACGGTCCTGGGTGGGCCGGCCTTGAACACTGGACCAGATTTAGGATCACACATGGGACTGGATGGGATATGAGTGTCATCCAAGGATGCATTTCTGATAGAAGTAGCATAATGTGGTAGAAAGATGGCTGTGGGTGACTTTGGATGGTCCAGCTTCAAGTACCATCTCTTTCACTCCCTAGCTGTGACCTTGCACAGGTCAAGCTGCTTGTTGCACCTCAGTTTTCTAAGTTATAAAATGGGACTAGCACATTGATTCTATCCACCTCAGGGGACCATTTATGAGGTGTATGCTAAAAAGGTAGAGTTGAGCAAATAGTTATGATTGGTGCTATTTATATGATGTTTTGCATTCCCTGTCCATAAAGGCGCTCACTGAGTAACGCGAGAAATCTGCATTTAAGAATGCTTTGCCCCACATACAAATCTTTAGAACCATACTTAGAATTAAACCCTTCAGCTCTCAGATGTCACCCAATAGCCTGTGCACCACAGAGTTATTTTTCTAAGTGTTTATGGGACCAGCGTTCCTGACTCTTAGACAAGAAGCCCACTCATAGAGTGCTTTTGGGGAATCTGGTTTGTAATTAACACATTGAGTTTTGGGAAGATTTCAGTGCCGTTCTTTCTGTGCACCCTCACTCCCCACCTGGCCAGCGCAGTGCATGAAAGCATCAGGATGCCCTGGCACCTACCCTGACCTTTAGGAGCAGGTTGTCAGAGGCAGCAGGTGCCTGTCTAAGCTGCTGAGAGCATGAGCGTGGCAGGTGGACACTGATGAATGAGATGTCTCCTGTCAGGGATGCATCCCAGCTCATCTCTGCTGGAATTAGAGATGGGTGGAGGCTCACTCACTCCCACTGACAGCGTCTTTGTTTGCCATGTAACTGGATCCCTCTTGCCTGAAGTCATCTCCACCAAAGAGGTATTTATGGCCAGCTAATAAAATGTCAGGCTTCTTTGAGGGTGCTTCTCTCTTCTGTAAAGAGCTTTGTCTCTCCTTTGACTGAGCCTGGCTTTTGGCAAACCTTTATCTGGAGTCGTCTTTAAAAAAATCATAGATGTTTTCTTTCAGGGCTCAGAGAGGCTGTGAATGTACCACAGCATCTCTTTTGTTTCCATGCACATCACCGAGAGCCACCCAAAAGGGGCAGGGTGGCACGGGCTGGGCACACTCGCAGACCTGATCCCTCTTGTTCCCAAGAGCACCTTCTGCAGCCCGGCTTGTACCTGGGCCCACCCTCTACAAGCTGTGTCACTTGGGCAAATTGCCGAACTTTTCTGAGCCTCGTTTTCCTCCTCTGTGCCTTCCTGGCATGGCTTCTGTGAGAGCTGAGTGGGGGTAACGTGTGGGAATATCTGCACCAGAGGATGCGACCCAGGAGCCCTGAATGCATGCTGTGTCCTTGTTTATTTCTCCTCTAACGTGGCACCAGACACCACACAGAGGCCGTGTCAAGTCAAGAAATCTGTGCTAGGTTGGGGACCAAAGAACGAAAATACTGCTGTGGCGGTCTTCTGCCCTGGGGTGTTCAGGCTGATGCTGGTTGGCTATGTGGCAGGGATGTCTTCGAAGAGACTCGAGCAGTTGGTAATGCACTGAATTGTTTGCTACTCAGAGTGCAACACCACCCACAGTGGCATCACCAGGGAGTTTGTAAGAAACACTGAGTCTCGGTGGCTGTGTCAGCACCTGGCATCCCTTGAGGGCTCATCCTATATAACAGAAGGCTAATATGCAAATCAAACCGCAGAACGACTGGTTGCTATGATGTGCACTGATGACCAGGGGGCAGACGCTCAACACAGGAGCTGCCCCCTGGTGGTCAGTGCACTCCCACATGGGGAGCGCCACTCAGCCAGAAGCCGGGCTCACTGCTGGCGAGCATAGCAGCGGTGGCAGAAGCCTCTCCAGCCTCCGCGGTGGTCGGACATCCCCCGAGGGGTACTGGACTGCGAGAGGGCACAGGCTGAGCTGAGGGCACCTCCCCCCGCCCCAGTGCAAGAATTTTGTGCACCGGGCCTCTAGTATGTACATAATAGATTGAGAAGCACTGGGTTACACGAGTATGAAGGCCCACTGAGAGACTTTTTCTGTCAGTCTACACTGAAATCTAAACATTTCTAAGTGATGGCAGCTCCTGAGTGTCCTGCTTCCCAACCTTCTCTATTTTGGTGACCAAAATACCTGCCCAGCTTGGTCCAATAGCAGCTCTTCCAGATTAGCACGCAGTAGGGGATACAAATACTCAATAAATGGATGACCCAACAAATTAATTGATTAATGAAGGAAGGGAAGGGATGATTCAGGGAGGAATCAGCTGAGAGCACAGGAAGGTCCTGTGGTTCCGTGGGCTCTCAGTGGCCGTCCGTACCTGCTGTCCCGCTGTACCCCTCCACCTTCAGCTTGTAGCGAGTCTTGGCTTCTCCCACGCTGAACTTGTCGTAGACGGCATAGGCTGTCTTCCCATGGTCCCGCAGGTCCACCCGCAGCTCGTACTGCCCCTGGGACGTGATTTTGTTCAGGTTGTCTAGGCCTGTAGACGACAGGCAAGGGTTGATGCAGAAGCACCAGCGACAGAGGCCATTGTTTCTACTCCACTCACATCAGGGCAGAGGCTGATGTATGTTAAGGAGGGTCGTGTCTCAGACCCGGGCTTGCAGCTTGGTCTGCTCCTTGCTGGGGCAACACCAGGCAAAAGAGATGATGTTTCTAAGCCTCAGGCAAACTTGGGTTGAGAGCTTTGCCCTGCCAATCCCTAGGGTGTTGTGAAGATCAGAGGAGATGAGGTGGAGAAAGCCCTGGTAAACTCTAAAGCTCCATACAAGTGAAAGGCAATGGATGATAGCTGGATAGACATTCCCCGCCAGACAATCCCTTTGCAGGCGTTATCGGAAGGTGTGAGCTGTGTGGATGGATGGAGGAGGGCATTGTAGTGCTGCCTCAGGAGATTTCAAATTGCAGCTCAAATGCTAACAGTATTGGCTAGGTTCTCCTCCAAGACTCTGGTTTCCTATGTGCAAAATCGGAACTTTGTACCTTGCAGGGGTGCTTAGAGGTTATGGCTATAAGACCCCATCTCAGCACCAGGAGCCCAGGGCAGAAGCAGTTAATGGTTCAGGAGGACAATTCTTAAATGGCCAGTGAATGACTAAAGGCGAGGCTCATTCTTAAGGCCCGGCTGTTGGCTTTCCCTTGACCAGAGTTTTATTTTTAATGATACAGAGAATTTAAAGTATTTTCCACTGAGAAGTTGAAATTCTGTGTCTACTACCAGAGCTGCTTCCCCCTCATCCATTTCTCTCCCAGAGGTCGCTGTGGGTTCGGACAAGTGACGAGGGGGCAGAAATGGACGTTTGGGACACAAGCATGCAGGGCGGCCTCACCGAGCCAGAACTCTTCTCTGCGGTCCCCAAACCCAGCGGCATAGGCTTTCCAGTTGCGATAGAAGTCCTCGCGTCCGTTTTTGCGTCTCAGGAACACCTGTGAACATAACCAGTGAGGCTGGGTACACTTAAGCTACTGGAGAAAGAGAAGGCATCTTTCTGAGAGGAAGAACATCGGGCCGTGGGAAAGCACCTGTCCTAGCTCTGTCCTCACTAATTTTCCAGGTAACTTGGGCAGCTCACCTCCTTTCTCTGAGCCTCAGTGTTGTCATCTGAAGCACAGGGACTAACAACACCACCCACCACCCGTGATGATGCTGTGTCAGTGGAGGGTCGCTTGTAACTAATGCATACCCTGGGGCGGATGCTAATGGCGGGAAAGGCTGTGCCTATGGGAAACAGGGCCTGGGGGCACTCACTATACCATATGCTCAATTTTTTTTAAATAATAGTGTTGCATTTTATTATTTATTAATTAATTACTATTTTTAATCCCCACCCTAAGGTATTTTTTTTCCCCATTCATTTTTAGAAAGAGTGGAAGAGAGAGGGACAGACAGAGAGAAACATCGATGTGAGAGAAACACATCGATTGGTTGCCTCCTGCTCATGCCCTGACCAGGGCCCAGGCTGGGGAGGAGCCTGCAACCAAGGTACATGCTCTTGACCGGAATCGAACCTGGGACTCTTCCATCCACAGGCTGATGCTCTATCCACTGAGCCAAACCAGCTAGGACCACATGCTCAATTTTGTTGTAAATGTAAAACTGCTCTAAAAAAATAGTGTATCAATTTTAAAAATATTACCCAGATCGTATGGTAATGCAATTGAAATAATTCACATAAAATTCTTAGCACAATGCCTGGTAGAGAGCAAATGGTAATTAATATATACAGTGGGTTTATGACCACTGCCATTTTTGTGCATCACAGAGCTAAGCATCAGATGAGATAAATTACAGGAAAAGTATTTGCTTCTTTTCGCCCCCATTCTTTTAGCAACAATCCTTGAGTGTCTGCTTGTGGCAGGCACTATCTTACAAACCTCATGCGCCTTGGGGTCAGAGTGCAGGGGCAGGAACTCCAGCCCTCCTGCCCCACGTGCCCTCTGCCCCCAGCCCCCGTGCCTGGGGTTTCGGCGATACTCACGATCCATCCACCCCCATCAGAGGTCATGTCACAGAAGACTTCCAGAGCCTGGGCCTTATCGCCGTTCAGATAAATGGTGTAGAGGCCAGAGGTCGTGTCTCCGTTCAACATTGCCTGGGAGCAGTCCCTGGGGAATGGGTACAGGAGTCCAACTGGGGGGTAGAAGAAAGAGTGATGTCAGAGCAGGGAGACTGGGGTGGGAGCTTGTGGATTTCAGCTCTACTCCTTGTTGGCTGGATGACTGACCCTCCCTGAGGCTCTGTTCCCTCAGATGCAAGAGGGGGACAAAACCTATTTGCATGGGTGCAGTGCGGCTTAGAGGTTGTGGATCTAAGGGACACGTCCATTTCAGTCTCTTAGATTGATGGAAGCTGTCAATGATGTCAGTGGGAGGAGGGCTGAGCCACTGTGATGGCCATGTGGGAGGTTGGCCTCAATCTACCTGGAGTGGCCAGGCAGCATCTGATGGACACCCAGGTACTGGCCAGGATGTCTAGGTCCCCAGCACCCAGTGGGTGGCTCACTGTGGATCAGGGCACTCTGTTAGGCCAGATGCATCTCACTGTCACCAGATAATTTAGGAGTTCCAGTCCTGAACTCCTCACTTCCTTGCCTTAGGAGCTGGAGATGGCATTTAACTGCCCTGAGCCTAGGGATCTTAGACAGGTGGGGTTGGGGGAGAACAAGAATGCCTGGGGAATTTCCAAGTACAGTAATGTGATGCAAATACTTAAAAACCATGATCGATACAATCTTGGGTCTGTGCTTAGCAGGTGGCAGGGAGAACTGATGGCCACAACTGTCCTTTTTCTGATCTGACTCCTCACTGTACTTGACCTTCACCTGAGGTTGCATCATTAGCTGTTGTCTATTTCACAGCCCTCATCTGAAGTCATATTTAGGGCACACTCATATTTTTGTGTTCCCAACACCTGGTGTAAGTTCTGGCAAAGAGGTGCGTTTGCCTGTGACCCTCCCTCAGCAGGTGTGTGCAGAGTAACCAAAGTGAAAAGTGCGGGCAGGAGGTATCTCTGGGGTCTGCTCCATGCAACCCAGGTTCAGGGCTCCCCAAAGGCAGACTCCTCTCTGCCCAGGAACGGCTCCTTCCTCTTACTCACCAATGGAGCACCTGGCATGTCTAACATCTACAGAAGATACGCAGTGGCAGGGTGCAGGGGTGGTTCCCTGGTCCTGGAACACCTGAGCCCAAAGCTGACTCTAAGTCATGGTGTAGCCTTGAGAAAATCAAGGGAGCCTCTGTTTCTTCACCAAAACACCGGGAACGGCATTCCTGGCCCACCACACCAGGCTGGTGGGAGGCCTGTGCGTGAGTGAATATGGACAGGCTTTGCAAATGTTGAGAAGCTGAAGAAGAAAAAGAGGGGACCCTGAGCGTATAATGAGCCCTGAGAATGGATGACACAATGGGCTAGGAGTTCAAACACAACACAAGGACCCTCACAAAGTTATTATGAAGAAGGGATGGTTATCAAGCCCATTGTATAGATGAAAAAACTGAGGCTCGTAGAATGGCAGTGATTTCCTGAGACACACAGAGCAAGTGGTGGAGATGAGGACTGAATTCAGACGTTCTCACTACTGACCCTCCTTCCCTTTCACCATGAGCCCTGTCATCTCCTGTACCCATATTCCTTGGGCTGTCAGGGAGTGGCAGGGAATTGATCCTTGTCAGAGATTTGATGGGTGAATTTAATGTAGCAGTCAGAGGAGAGGAGGAGGGTTGGTTCAGTCTCACAGGTTTGATCCCTACGCCCCTTACTTGTGGTGAAGATGGTCTGGACCAGCTTGCTCCTCAGGGGCCCGTTCAGTGCCTGGATCTTTGCTGTGTAGTGAGTGGATGGGCTCAGCTCTGCCAGGCTGTAGGAGGTGGTGTCTGGACCCACAATAACTTCCTAAGGACAGAAGGAAGAACATAATAGCGTTCGGCCACATAAATCCTTAGGACATAGATGATGTAATCAATAAGAAGCCACTTAGTATCACTCTGTGCCAGGTTCCATGCTTCCTTCTAAGATGTCAGAGATGGAGAGAATGTAGCACGAGCAAAGGTCCTGGTGCCAGAAGAGGCAGAACTAATGAAAATAATATGAAAAGGCAATGACCTATCTCAACTATACTTGGTATTTGGTGGGGGAGTGATGATAGAAGAGATGGGCAATGACCATATGGCAAGGGGGCTTAAAAGTCATGCTACTGGAATTTAAAGTTTATCAGGATTAGAAATGGAGATTCCTCAAAGGTTTTTGAACAAGTGAATGACACAAACCCAATTTTAATCTGGGAGATTAAGGAGAAAAGGTTTAGACTTTGAGGCAGTTTTATCAGTGGTCCCTAAACATGGCTCTTTTTTTCACGGCCCTCTGGGAATTTTTTAGATAATACAACACTTGGGCTCTACGCCATACTGCCTGGATCATACGGGCTGGGGGTGGGGCCTGGCCAGGTGCATATTCAAGAAACTCCCCAGGTGATCTCTTAAGTCAGGAGATGGTTACGGGGCTCAGTAGGCATGGCCTGGTGACGCCTGGCGCTGACCCAGCACGCCCCTTTTCTAGAACAGAGACTTCCAGGGGAGGCAGAGTGTGCCGCTGCGGCAAGCCTGCGCTGACTACACTGTGGCTTGTGCCTGGTCGCTGCGCTGCTGTCCAGAGGAGGTGATCAGTTTCAGTTTGCAAGAAATGCTCTTTCTTTTCGATTCTTCTTTCCAGCTTCCAATGCCTGTGAAATCACCTTTTAGCAAATGAACTTGGTGCCTGGGATTGGAATTCAACCTAAATTCCTAGCTAACCAAACACAGTGGTGCTCTCCACAAGCTGCAAACACAGCCGACTGGGTTCAGGCAGGAATGAGCAGTGTGGAGGCCCCTGGAAGGTCCTCTTCCACCCTCACAACTGGGCAGGTGAAGTTCTCCTGATTTTTCCAATGGGGGTGGAGCTTCCGAGAAGCTGAGATACTTGCTCTCGCTCCAGCATTTATTGGTGGCAGAGGATGGTCTTGCCTTTTGTCTCCCAAGATCCTGTCCAGGACTCTTTCATCCTATACCAGGATGCTTTAAATCCATTCATCCTCCCTCCCTCCCTCCCTCCCTCCCTCCCTCCCTCCCTCCCTCCCTCCCTCCCTCATTTTATTGATTTAAGAGATGAATGGAGAGGGAAAGATAGAAACATCAATTAGCTGCCTCCGGCACGCCCCCTACTGGGGACCAAGCCGGCAACCTGGGCATGTGCCCTGACCCAAAATCAAACCAGTGACCTCCTAGAGCATGGGTCGATACTCAACCACTGAGCCACACCAGCCGGGCTTGCTTTTCTTGAGTGAAACGCATAAAGCTGGGGATTGGACGTACAGGAAAGTAAACCAGGGTAAGTGCTCAATTGATACCAGTGACCCAGTGACCTTCATGTGGCCCCTAGGTCTGGCCCTACGGGAAGGATCAGGTACAAAGCTGGGTTCATTGAATTACTTGGGGATACAATTACCTATCAGTTCTCTAGGCTTCTGTGCAAAGTCATCCTCTAGGCAATTAGGATGCACTGAAACGAGACTCAGGACTTCAGGTAAACACCAAGTCCTAGAACACCTGACCAGGAAGGGTGCTGAGAGACGGTGGGCCCAATGCACTCTTTCTATGGATGTGGACACTGCCACCCAGAGAGAGCAGGACGTGCCTCTGTTCACACAGGGAGGGAGTGCATTGTTCTACCGACTCTAAGAGGGGCCATGAGAGTAACCAGAAATGCGTGTCCACTTCTGGTTAAGCATGGCAGAGCAGACATGCCAGTTTATCTCTACTTGCTTCTGATGCCCAGTAAAATGATGGTAAATGGATATAAACTATAAACCCCCAAAGTGAGGGAAAGGGCCGAGGAGACGGCCACAGGCATGCGATGTCAACAGGATCCTGGTAGACGGAAAGCGTGCGGTGCAAGGACATGGAGGGACAGAATGGAGCGAGCCGGGGCTTGAGGGGGGCAGAGCCTGGCAGAGGCTCCATGATGATGCCCCAGAGCCCAGCAGGTTCAGGAATGGAATGTATGCAAAAGCAAAGATGCTGCTGAAGGCCAGCTTGGGGCATGGCTGAATAACAGTTTGTTTAAAACTGCACAAGAAACAGATTTCCAGCTCTGACAGTCGGCACACTGTCCTTCACGTCCAGGCGGAAGGCTGATGTTTAGTCCCTGGAAAGGCTGAGCCAGGCAGAGACTCTGCATTCAAGTCCACCAGGGCCAGCTGCAGGGGAGGCCGCGACATCACCCTAGATCCAGGCCCGCACACTGGGAGCCACGCTCTTTCTCCAGCGAGGCTCCCGGCAGCCGGGCCTGGCGGAGTTGGACAATCCTCTGGGGAGACAGAGTAGCTCAAGTGAAAAGGCTGACAGCACTGGTACTTGGGAGCCCCCACTAAAGATTGCCGGGCACTTGCCCCATCACTCTATGGTGAGCCCCAACATTGACAAGCCTGTAGGTGTGATTGGGAATCAGCAGCTTCCTTCTTGGCCCCAGCACGAAAGGACAGACAGACATTTCGGGGCATCTCCAAAAGGAACAGTGGAGACCTCAACCAAACCAGTGGCAGCAAAGCAGAAGGAAGAGCTATGCAGGTTGTGGAATAAAATCACGGTAACATATATCCTCCTAGGTAAAGAGAAGTAGATGCAGGGAACACAAACAATACACTAGAAATGGATGAATGTGCAGAGAATAAGTAAAAGATCCTGGGAATATAAAGAATAGTGACTGAAATTATAAACTCAGTAACAAGTTCAGTTTGGAAAATCTCACTTGTGGGAAGGTCTGAAGTTATTTCAAATTACAAAGTAAAAGAAAGAAGTTCATAGGTAGAGAAAGTAAATAGTCTGAACCATTTCTGTAAACTGTATTAACAGCTAATGTCCTAAGAACATGGTTAATGTGTATTTCACCATAGCATGGGGTGATGCTACCTGGGAGATCACAGATGTATATATAGCCAGAACACAGAAGAAGCCTTTAGCTTTTGCTCAAATATTAAAGGACCAAGAATCCAGCGCCTAAAATGTCCTCATCTTCTGAGCATGGCTCTTGACCTTGGCTGGCTACCGACTCTGGAGCCTGGTAAAAATGAGAGGCTGGAGCCAGTGATTCACAAGGTCTGGCATCCAGGCCCTGTTCGTGTTTTTTCACTTTGCCAGTTGCACTGGGTAGAGAAACACACCCAGATCATTCTTCCCTTCTTTGAGGATAATGTAAACATTTCAACCAGCTGTGGGGAGTTGTTTATATACTTCAACGTACCTTGACTGTACCGTCCACGGATTCATACACCAATAAGTAACCGGTGACAGGTGCCCGGGGGGCTCGCCAAGTGAGGAGGGCAGTTTCTGACTGGACCTCAGTAGCAGTCAAGTCTCTGGGAGAATCAAGGTCTGGAGAAGAGAAGACAATCCATAGCAAATAAGTCTGCAAGTGTACAACAAAAATCCCTGGCCGGGCATCAGGAGGCCTGGGACCACGTCCTTCCCCACCACTGTCCTGGATGACCTTGGGTGGAACCTTCCTCATCTGTACATGAGGAGATTGAGCCATATCATCTCCAAAGACATAGATTCTCTGGGGTTCATCTCATCCCAGGGGCCACGTTTTCCTGAGCCCAGCATGGCCTTGGTTGGATGGGGAGAGAAAGACAGAGCTGTGAACACATTTACTAATGTCGCTTATTCCTAAACAAGAGGACAGATGGATGCTGATCGTGCTCATACCTGAGAGGAGGCCTCCTCCAAGGCCCTCCTCCCGACAGTGTGTAAAAAGATCTGTGTGTAAAAACCCAACGGCCATCTATGAAAACTTGCCTGGAAAAATCCTTCTCTTAGAATATTTCCCTGCCTAGAACATGGATCATTAAATACTGGATTTCCACTGGGGGTCTGGTTTTCCACTTAAAAGCTCTTCTTTTAAAATCGCTTCCTAGTCCCTGGGGAGAGCAGGTCATTTCGGTTCACAAGGACCTGGATGCTGCTTCAGGTCCTGGTGGAATGGGCAGTGGTGGATGTGGCTGGCGCTGAGCATCTCCCTGCCAGGATCTGTCTTAGGAAGGAAGTTGGAGAGAGTGGCTGTTTCGGGGGGGCCATGGCTGGGCATCTTCCTGCTCTCGGTGTCTCTGTACCTGTTGTGAACTTGGTGCTGATGGTGGAGCTCTTCTGGGGCCCTTTCTCTGCAAAGACCCTCAGCGTGTACTCCGTGGCAGGCTCCAGGTTGGTCAGCACGTACTCCACCGTGTTCCCGGACACCGTCCGTGTGATCTCTGGCACTGAACATGAAATACACAAACCCAGGCAGTTACCGCTTCTGGTCGGAGCCATCAGCAGGCTCAGCCAACGACGCACACCCTCCTTCTAACACACACACTTTCAGTGACCCTGCAGAAATGCCTCACGCCCCTTCCTCTCTCTTGAGCACTCACCTCACATACAAAAGATTTATGATACGGAGACTGAATTTTTTCAGGCACCAAATCAGAAGGAAGGAGAACTGGGGGTCAGGAGAATTTTCCAGCTGCTGTCGCTGGGACAGAGGAACCGGCCAGAGGAGAGGAGCAGGTACTGTCTCTGAGCCTTGGGCTACCACGTTTAATCTGTCCCATGCCTTGTCTCTCTCTTTTACTTACTTACATGTGCTTTAATAATTGGCCAAATGTTGTCAAATCATTAGGCTAGGGGACCTCAAAAGTCAGGCATCAGACACGCCAGAGCCTGGTTACTGCCTCTGAGACCCGTTGCGTCAGGTCTGACGTGGAGACCAAACACCAGGGCCCAGGTGTGTGTGTGTTCATTTCCACCCACTGGGACCAACAACCCAGGAAGCCAGAGTGTGGGGCTTTTAGCGCTAAAACTGGGAAAGCCCTGGACAAATTGGCAGCATTGGTCACCCTACCACATCATGTATGAACCTCCCACGCCACCCCCTAGAACAAGCCCTTTTTCCAGGCAGCCAGCATTTCCGTGATTCCTCTGAACTGTGCCCTGATATATTTTTGGTGAGAGAATACCATCTTCTCGGACTCTGTAGAGTCTCTGTGTAGAGAATATTTACGACTTGAAGAATAAAATACACGCAGCCTGGCTGTTATGGCTCAGTGGTTGAGTGTTGACCCATGAACCAGGAGGTCACGGTTCGATTCCCAGTCAGGGCATATGTCCAGGTTGCAGGCTCGATCCCCAGTAGGGGACAGGCAGGAGGTAGCCTATCAATGATGTTCCTGTCATCATTGATGTTTCTATCTCTTTTCCTTTCTCTTCCTCTCAGAAATCAATAAAAACATATTTTTAAAAAAGAATAAATGCAAACTCCTTTCCTTCCCCTTCATCCCCCAAGCTTTGTCCTCACAAAGCACTCTCTTAGGTGGCTGCAGGGTCTGAGTTAAGATGCTCAGAGGTCCCAGATCAGATTATGGTGCCTTCTCCTATTGTCACTGAAGGTAAAACAATACTGAGCCCTCAGATATAAAACTTGCATTTGCACTGAGATGAAAATAGTAACACTTTTTCCTGGAGGAGCTCATTAGAAAAGTATGGGTTCATTCAGTGGAAAGGAATCTATTGCTCTTTCTTCCCTCTCTTATTTGGATTTGAGTTTAATGTTCTGGTGCTGTGTGCTAGTGCCCCAAAACAAGTGTTTAATTTGCCAACTGAGTAAATTAACTAAGATGCTTGCAAAGACAAGGATTTCGCAGTCAAATTTGCTATCTCTGGCTTTCTCTGAGGCCTCTGAGAAGCCCAGGCTCCCCAGCACCACCCGACGCAGCCTGCTTAAGATTTGAGGTCTGGACTCCTTCTCTGTAAGAGATGAGAGCTGCCTTCTAGGGAGGGTGCTCATGCCGACAGGTGGAGACCCTCGCAGGAGAGGAGGAAGACTGCGGAAGCATGGACAGGCTCAGGGTGGTCCATTTTGTTTATCTTAAATGCCCTACTGGATTCCCTTGACATAACTACAACATGGAAGCTCTTTCACTTGACAATAAGCAGAGGAATATGGGCAGGGCCTCCTTGTCTCCCCCTGACCAGGCCCCTCCACACCCACCCCCAGCTCTAGCCCCAGCCCCTGTTCTGAGGTGGCAATTGAGAGTCACAAGGGCACTGCTGGCCTTCCCAGCCTCCCATGCATTTCTGTCATCCTTTACCGAATGTGGGCAGAGAAGGGAGAATGGGGAGAGTTTACAGCCAGAACCGACATCCTCAGAGTGGGGAGGGCCTTGGACACAAGCTCACCTCTTTCCCCTGTGTAGGAGATGACGTAGCTGTCCACGGGGGCGATGGCCGGCTGCCACATGGCCAAGGCTTCAGAGTCGGTGATGTTGGCTGTCACCAGGCCAGACGGGCTGTCGAGAGCTGCAGAGAGAGACGGTAATGTGTTAGCGAGATAAGCAGCCATGGGTAGGACCTCAGACCACAGCTGTCTATGCTGCTTGGGACTCCTGGTTTGGGACACAGTGTCAGCTGCATGGAAGGTTTTCAGTTCTAAGCTTGGAGCCAAGATGACCTGGGTTTGAGTCACGACTTCTTCCCTTTCTGGCCTTGAGTCTCTGTTTCCCCATCTATAAAATGGGGATAGTAGTTCTGCCTGGCTGTATCCTCAGTGTTCTTCTGATTGTCAAATGATGTTATAGGTCGAGAGACGCTATATAAAATGGAAAGGCTGAACACACAACAACGGGGGTTATCATCACAGTTCATATCTCTTTCCCAAGGGAAAGAACCTACAAAAACAGAGGGACTTTCAGAGTGAAGGCTGCCCGAGGCTTTTCTGGGCTTTGAGCGAGAGCCCTGATTAAATGGCTTGTAGATGACATGGACCGGGACTCTGGAGGCCGGGGGTCTGTGTTCTACTGTGGCTTCTCTGTGTGGGGTCTATGTGGCCTATGTCATTTCCCTTCTCCAAACCTCTCTTTCTTCAGTCGTCCAGGCTGCCTGCTGTAAGCATGAACTAGACCAAGTGTATGATATGTGCTAGGGGGTGTTATTAATAGACTATTAAAGTTATTTGATATCATAATAGTCTCAAAGAGTTTATGATAAAATAGACATGATCTCCAAATGACTCGTCCTGAGAAAGAATGGATATTCACAGGGCTCAGGCCCATGTGACTGATCACTGTTGCTACCCAGCACTGCTTTCTCAGAAAGCAAGCTCTACTCAACTATTCACCTCTCAACTATTCCAGGACCACAGCCCGGAGCACAGAGGCTGCTGTCAGGAGCTTGTTTGCAGATGACGTGCCTGAGCCCCAAGAGATGCCAGGACTGGCCTCCCAGTCAGGAGGGCAGAGTAATTTGGGGGGCCCACACCATCCGCTCCAAGCTCCTTCCTACTTCCCCAGGCCTGTTCAGACCCTCCAGCCACTGACCAGGACAATGAGGCCCCGGGAAGAAAGGCATCTGGCTCTTGCCATGTGTTGCCATGAGAATCCATGAATGAAAGATTTCTATGGGGAAATAAGGGTGGACAGGACTCTGGGTTCAGATGGGATGTTTTAATTGCATATTATAAACTCTTTGAGGCTATTTTTAAGAACTTCTTTGAGGCCCATTCTTTGCATCCTTGAATGGATTAGGCTGGATAATTGTTCATCTATCAAAGGATCAATTGTTTAGAGACATGGCTGCCTGAAGAAAAATTTCCCACTTCATTCTCCTTCAATGCAATTCATCATTTCCCCTCCTTACAGTGTGTTGCCCAGATCAGGTTATAATAGGAAAATGATCCTTTATTTTAGGAGAACGTAGAGTTTGGAGTGAAACTGACCTAATTTCAAATTTGCTTCCAGCATTTCCAATTTATAGGGCCCTGGGGCTCAATGGTTTTCTCTGTAAAATGGGAATGATAGCAGCCATTTTAATGGTGCAACCACACAGGGATTAGTAACAGTTGAGAGCAGTTACTTTGCAGCTTTCACCATTGCAGATCCCTTGTGATTCCCAGGTACCAGGCCAGGGAGGGGAGGAGGCCAACTGTGTGAAGTCATCATATTACAGATGCTTTACCTATATAGTTCCACGTGATCCTTACAGCAAAGGAAGCAGAATTGTACCCATTTCATAGAGAAGGAAAGTAGAGCCTAAAGAAATGAACTGACCGCTCATGTATCTAGAAGTAAGTGGTTGACTTGAGATTTCAACCCGGGTCAGGATGACTCCCAACTTGTGCTTTTTCTTCCATATGGCCCCAGGAATCGGAAGCCCAGCGAGGTTAAGGATGAAGTCAAGGATCCCCAGCCCATGAGAGGCTGGGGATGGACCAGAAATGAGGCCTGTGGTGCTCCGAGTCCAGTCCACTCCCCACTAAGATTTTCTAAATAAAAACATTTCCCGGCTGCTGAGCCACGAGCAATAATGCTGAAGGCGAGACCCTCACCTGTGGTGAACGTCCCCGAGACGGGCTCGCTCTCCTCGAAGCCTTTCATGGCCACGATGCTGACCAGGTACTCGGCTCCGGGTAAGAGTGTCGTCAGCTTGGTCTGAGTCTTGGTTCCATCCACAGTGACCGTGGAGGGCGTACCTGGAACACAGTGAAAGCAACATGGAGACTGCTGAGCCTCCCTGAAACCTGCTCACTATTGCCGCCACGAATGGGCGTGTCCAACTCGGAAATGACACTGCATCTTTATCCAACACCATTTTCTTGACTTCTCATTTGCTCCTACCCTCTGGCATAAGAGAGGAGTTCTTACTTTTTGTATAATTTTTTTTCCCCATCCAAGCAGATGCCAAAAACCAAGCCAGGAGAGGAAAAACATGCTCACAATGTGCTAAAAGTGGCAAATTTCCGTTCAGTAGAGAGCTGTCATGTTGAGTAAATTTCATTTATTTTTTTCACAGAGAATATGGCAAGCTCACTATGTGACGTATATCTAATATATTTAACCCCCACTGTCTTAGGTTAGGGATATGTAGGCTCCCTTACTAGCCGAGGTTCTACTCTTTAAGAAAAATAGTCAGTCATGGTCAAGTTTGTACTCCTATAGCTATTAAAAAGTCCAAAATTTATATTTCTTAGAATTTCAGGACTGGTGAGGAGCTTGGACATCACCTGGCCAAACTCCCCACAGACACGCCACAGCATTCCTCTGAAGAGGCTGTCCAGCATTCTCTCTGTGTACACTGCCACTACAGTAGCTCACTACCTGACGGATGTGTTTTAGACAGATTGGACAGTGTTTCCTCCGTGGTCTCTGTTACAGCGCATGCGCTCTAAATGAGAACTCCCAGTTCTACTGAGTCACAACTTCTCATCCTTTCCTGAGAGACAGACACAAGGGTGAAACCTCACATACAGCCAGGTGAGGAACAGCTTTCCAGATGAGCATGCTCAGAGAGAGAAGGTCATTGTGTGGACGCAATTTTGGGGACCTGTTTCTCAGAGATGTTAGAATGTCAGCGCTGGTAAGTGTCTTCCTAAAGTGACCCTCCCAAGGTCGTGTCTTCTAAGTGACTTTACAAATGAAGTCTATCTCGATGGCCTCAAACATCAGGGTGGCCATGATGCTGGGAAGGAGAGGAATGGCCTCATTATTCCACCCAAACCCCCCAGGCTCCTCCTCCCGTCCCCTCCCCAGGCTGTTACCTCCGGCAATGGGCACATAGGTAATCCGGAAGCTCTCCACCTGTGCGGTGGGCGCCATCCAGCTGACAGTAGCCGAGTTTTCAGTGATGTCAGAGAAAATGATTTCCTTTGGGGAGCCCATGGCTGTCACGGAGAAAACACAGGAGACATGCAGAAACGGTTAACTACCTTGCTCACCAAAGATGCTTCCTGGATTCTGTATCCAGGAAAATTCAGCCCCTCGTCTGTGTCTGAGCCAAGCCTTTAGGATGGAGAGTGTAGTGCTCTGTGGTCAAGTTATGACTTGATAGGAACAACCCTCCTTTCATTCAGGTACAGGGCCCAGGGCTGTAGACCTCCACTTGGTTTCATACAGGGAGAAGGTTAGCCCCGCAGCTGACATCTAAGGAAGTGTGGGCAGTACGCCCTCCTTTAATTCTGGATTTTAGCATTTTAAAAAATTGTGGCTTTCTAGCTCCTTTTATCAAAGGGTACCAAGACTTGACAACCGTATAGTTCTTTGCAACTGGTAAGGGTTAACTCTCATTCAGAAAGCCCTGAGAGGAAGGTTATGGTTACCCATTTGACAGGAGGAAACCGAGGCTCGGGTCTCCAATGAACATTCTTGTGCTGTGACCCTTCTGGGGCCCAGGACTGGACAGCAGAACTGAGCGCAACCCCAGGGTTCTGGAAATAATGTTCACATGGATACTGACCTCGGCAAACCCATTCCCAGAACTGGATGGAGGTCCAGAGCCAGGGTAGGAACCTTGGGCTCATCACCAAGGCAAACACCCTGGACATTGGGTCTACCTGTGGGCGAGCTGTGCCTTCCCCTGACACCCAGTGTCCTTTGGCTCTCTCTGTGTTTTGGCTTGGCGTTCTGCCCTCTTTAGCGGACTGTGCTTCACCAGAGAATCCAGGAAACAGTTTTTAGGTCTCCAGGGATCTCACTTCATCTGTTCCCCTCTCCAACCCACGTTGATCATTAAGTTCTGAAACCCACAGACCACTTTGGAGAGGGTGTTTTTCCCTCTCTCCATTTCTGTCCTTTTCTCTCCTCCTGCAGCTTTCTCTTGCAACCTGGTAGCCACCCTCAGACTCTGCGGCTGCCTGGGGTTCTGTCCTCTCCTGGGAGAACTTAGGAAACCACAAAAGCTCTGGAGCCTGTCTGATCTGATTGTCCAAATACCACAGAGATCCTGGACAACCTGGGGCAGGACCCTTCACTTCCATGAGCCTCAGCTGCTCCATCTGTCCCGTGATAAAGGGTGCCGACCTTCAGGAATGTTTGAGGATAAACAGACACAATGAGTATATCTGGCATGCAGCAAGAACTCGGTAAACACGCTCTTTAATTTCTTTCCCATGTGATTCTGCCATGGGCCACCCTGGATTCTGAGGCAGCCCCAAGGGAAGATGTAGGTGAGGCCAGCTGAGAAACAAACCCCAGGGAGGGTGTAAACTCAGGCACTGTGGCTCTCCTGCCAACCTCTCTGATGCAGTCCTGGCCCATTTTAGATGGTATATCTTGAGACCATAGATTCCTTTGTTAGACCCCAGTGTTCTCCTGTAAAGTGGCAATACGATCCGGCCTATCTGAGAAACCACGGGCATCAGTAGCCTCGTCCATCATGCACTCCTGAATCCACAGTAGTGGTGGAATTTCAGGGTCAGTGTGTGTGGTATTTTTGGACCACAGGCCTACCTAAGTGTGGACGGCTGTTTGTTATTGTAGCATGTCTCCTTCCACATGAGGAGCCTGGGTCAGAGAGAAGGGAGGATTGCCAAGCAAGTGTCTCTGCAGACACGTTGACCCAGGCTCCAGACACAATGTTATTGCAACGCCGAGGTGTGTGGTTTCAAATGCATCTGAACTAGAACTGAGGGGAGGAGTTAAGAGGTTGTTTGGCTGGGGAGGGTGGGGTGCAGTGGGAAGGGAAACATTCTGGGATTTGGGAAAAGGGGCATTGACCACCCCCATTAGCCTTGGGGGTGCATGTCTGGGATTCCCAAAGGGGACAGGTTAAAGAACCTCCAGAAAAGAATGACAGAGTCATTTTACTCTGTGACTGAAATTTAAACTATTTTCTGTCTATTCTGTCCCCCTACCCCCACCCAGCTAGTGCCTAGATACATGTTGGCATTGAACTTCCCAGAGGCAAAAGCAGCCCCTGGCAACCCTGGACCTCCCAAAGGGGAGGCTGCAGTGAAGGAGGGGCTCAAACCACAGAAGGGAAGATGCGCCATTGTAAATCCAGGAATGACAGCTAGAAGGAGCGCCAAGTCATAACCTAAATTACATAAATAAGGTGTGTGTGATTTCTCTGAGATCTATTAGTAAGCAACGAACACAATCACACACACACACACACACACTCTTCTCTTTGTGATCCATAAGGCCCCAGAGAAAGAAATCAAAGAAAGGGCTTTCCATAAAAGTAGGGTCTGCCTTTTCTTGAATCATGATTATTCATTCTCAGTTTGGCTTTAGAACTGCAGGGCCTCCAGAAAAGACCAGCAAAACAAAATCCATCTGAAGTAAACTTTGAGAAACAGTGTTTATAAACCAAGGTCAAAACCAGGCTGCGCTTCTGATCTGCAGTTGTTTTATGGGCAGCCACGGGGGGCGGGGAGGATACAGACCCACATCCTGGGGGTGGGGTGTCCTTGTTAATAAGGCACGGGCTTTCCCCCTTGGCTGAATGGCTGCCTGGATTCAGCATTTCATCCACGTCTACAAATATTGGTCATAATTTCTATAGGGGCTTCTTGGAGCTCATTAGGCCCTGAAACTTTACATCACAAAATACCCATCTCTGAGCAAAGAGAAGGTTTGGGCCAGTGTTACACCCCATGCCTATCAGAGATGGCAAGTATATGCAAGGTGGACAAAAGTAGGTTCACAGTTGTGTGTATGGTAAATAATATAATAAATAATAATGCAAGAATAAACTTTGTTTTGTACTCATAACTGTGAACCTACTTTGCCCACCCCGGTATAGTCATTGATTATCTGTCATCCAGCCTGCTTATAGTTAATAGTATTAAAATAAGTTGGAATTTGGGTCTACCCCCAATCTGGTTGTGTGACCTTAGACTAATCGCTTTACCTTTCTGGGCCTCAGATTCTTCACAAGATGCACAAGCAGAAAAGGCTGGGCTACATCATTTCTCTGGTCCCTCCAACCACTTCTGTGGTTTTGTGATTCTTTCCCTCTGCTTCCTCTTTCAACAGCCATCTCTATGCTCCATTGCCCTCAGTCCTGAGAAGGAATTCACCCACCTGTGGTAGGCCTTTCCTTTTCCTTCTAAAGAGCCATTTTAGTTTTCATATTATCATTATAATAAGTCGTGCTATTAACCATCTTCCTTTATTCTCCTTGGAACAACTCGTATGGAAAGGGGTTTTCATTTCCCCCTCTCGTGCCTTTTAAGTATCAAATAAAATCAGCAACCTTCCTGAAGAGCAGCCCCTAACCTTGCCAGCTTCCCCCTTCCCTTCCAGATCACGGTACTGATTATTCACGCATGCATTTCATATATATTAATTTTTATAGGGGAAGGTACTATTCCCCATTATCCTTGCAGAGTATAGTTTGAACATTTGACCAAAGAATGAGGAAGTGTATCTCTGGGTAAAAAATGAGATAATAGGTAGAAGAAGTCTTTGGAATGGAAAAAATTCCATCATTGTAATGATGATATATTAATGATAATGAATATGTAAATATATCTCATTTGCTGAGCCTTTGCTATGTGCCAGCCCTTCTGCTTTGAGTTTTTCATGAATTATCTCATTTAATCCTTACAACGCTATTAATTAAATGGCATCAGACTCTTTTTGTGTAAAGACTTAGCCAAATTGCCCATCGTCACCCCTTCTGTAATCAAGAGAGCCAGGATCTCAATGCGAGCTTGTCTGCGCCCAAAGCCCCTGTTTTTTCCCAGCCCTGTGAGGAGAAGCCCCCAGGTGGGGACTCCGCTCTGTCCTCTCCTGTTTCTGTACGGTACCTGTGGTTGCTATAGCACTGACTGGCTGGGATCGCCTTCCACTGCTTATGCCATAGAGCTCAATCTCGTAGGCGGTGGCCTCTCTGAGACCCGTTATGTCCCTGGTACGTTCGGGGGCAAGGAGGGTTATTTCCAGTGGCTCAGACTGCTTTTTGGTGTCTCTGATTTTGAGAACAAAACTGTCGAAGACCCCTTCATCAGCTGTCCAGGACAGACGGAACCCGTCTGGGGTGGCATCTGAAACCAGAAGGTTGTCGACTTCTGGCTCGGCTTCTAGAAGGGGAGAAAATGGTGGTAGGAGGAAAGAAAACATCATTTATCAGTGTGTGTCATCTTCTCTCCAAGGGGGATGTCAGTATGCAGTGATGTCCTGAGAGATCGAAAGGAAAATCATTCAACATGAGCAAGTCTAGCAGGCCTAGGAGAAGGAAAAGATGGTCTTGACACATTTAATACAAACTGAGTGGATGCTTGCATATGTGAGTTTTGTCTAAAAGCAATCCTATAAATCCACATCTGGACTCAGCATTGGCCCCTCCCCTGCCTTATTAAACAAGTTCAAAGCCAGGAACTTGTTTACATTTGCTCTCTGTCTTCCAGTGGCCGAGTGCCCATCCTCCATGAGATCTTTTTCTTTTCTTTTTGAAAAGACAAATAAACCAGCTTTAACGATCTGTAGAGCTGCCTATGATGATACCGCTGATTATATTTCCCTTGATCATGAGCAAAATGGCTTTTAAAATGATGTAAATGTTATGATCTTTTGGCTTTTTTCTTGGAGCGGTTTTACGAAGGCTCCTACTCTTGACTTGCTTGCTTTAACCATTAGATATATGTTAAGATGGTAGAACTAAGGCTTGGAACCTTTTGTGCTAGATACTTTGGACACAAGGCATTATCTGGGATTGCCTGAACTAGACAAAACTCAATGTCAAGATAAATCTACAGCTGAGTTTCCCAAAGTGTACTCACAGCACACTAGTCCTGTTTGATCTTCTTCCTTAAAAGGTATCCACTATCCAATAAGCTTGGGAAATACTGCCTGGGTAAGTCCCTCTTGGAGAGACATGCACATTTGGTTGTTCTGTAAAGCCTTGTGGTCAAGGACCCTGTTTTAAGTCAGTGTTTCCAAAACTTATTTGAACATGGTTTCACCAAGTGGGGCTTGAAAAATTCTATGGAAATAGTAATCTCTAGAAAGACTTTGGGAAACACAGATTTTTGAATGTTAATGTTGTTAATGCTCTACTTCTCTAGGAATGACTAGTCTTGAGAAAATTATGGATTTAGTCTGTGTTGAAGAATATCGAGGATATTAGTGATTACCAAGATAATAAGTTGATCATTGGTTTTCCAATGACAAGCCCACCTGGTGAGTTTATCAAGATTACAGTTGAACCTTGGAGATGGTAAGTGTTGTAGTTTTTGAAATATACTCATTGTTATATTTCCTGAGAAGGCTGAAATGTAGCTGGGAACCAGCTAGGATGAGCACAGGGGAAGGTGATGTGGAGTAAACACAGAAGAGCTAGGGATAAGTCATGATCTAAAGGATTTGGAACACGAAGTGGAAACATTTGGAAACATCTCATTTCTGGAGTGGGAGAAGGGGAGTGCTCATTAGAGACATAAGACGAGGGAGAACATGGGGTGGGGACATAAAAGAACAGGCCACATCTATGGATTAAGTAGAGCACATGGACAAGGATGTTAAAACCATGGTGATCCGGTACATAGATTATATGGTAGGAAACCAGGAAGGGAAGAAAATGGCTCACTTGAATCAAAATACCTGTAACAATCTCAGCCCTCAAGGGCTTGGTTTGGTGCCCTTGGGTGAAGCCAGAGACCACAACCTCATAGCCAATGCCGGTTATGAGGCCTCTGAGCTCCAGCTTCCTTTGGGTTCCTGAAAGTGTGAATTCCTGGGGATCCAGCAGCTTCCCTGAATCCACCACCGTTACTAGGAAGCTGTCAAAGGCATTCTCCGATGCCATCCAGGAAACTGTGAACCCGTAGGGATTAATGTCGGAAATGGTTAGGTTTTCCAGAAGGGGCAGAGCCTCTGAAAGAAGGGAGGAGTGAAAAGAACTCAGGTTAGCAGCACTGACTCCGCCAGGACAGCACAAGTCTCTGCAAACACTGCAGATACCCCGTCAACCAGTACATGTATTACATGCTCAGCAAATGCATATCAGGAAGAGTTTAGATGCCAGATGATGGTATCTTGTATAACCTCATAAGAAGCCTATGAGGTAGATATTATTTGCATTATAGTGGTAAGAAAATTGAGCTTCAAAGAGATTGATTGGTTTGGCCAACTCACATAGCTAAGTATGTGATAGAGCAAGGTCTTCTGGAGTGTCTGACTCCAATGGCCATGAATCAAGTTGATTAGGCCAATTAGTGACACATATTCACAAGGTGAGATAAAAGGAGGAAGTAAGATTTTTATGGTTATGGCCAGTAAAAAATACTAAGACTTGCTAATTCTTTCGATGTTTGATTTTTCTGGATAAAAGTAGGAGATAAGGACATGTCTGGATCTTCAGTATGTTCTGTTAGCGTCATTTGTTCATTCATTCACCAAACATCTGCATCCCGGGCACTCCTAGTTTTTAGGTGCCCAGGGATCTTTCCATACACTGGGATTCCTAAGAGGAGTGAGCTTTTAACAGCTGAGTATCAGTCAATACTTCCCTCCCCCATCACATCTAAAGAAACAGGGAGGTCATTGACTTATCCAAGATCACATATCTACTAGGTGGCTCAGCTAAGATCCAACCCAGGTCATCATACTCCAAATTCAATGTTCTTTCCACACCCTTAGCCAACATCTCATTAGTCAACCCCACCAGTGCTGGCAAAGTCCCGAGGCATAAGCAGGATTAGTGAAGGTCCAAAGCCTCCCCTCCAGCAAAACAAAACGCAGTAATGGAGAATGTACTTATTTTTTACTGGAGGGGCATGGGCTTGGGAATTCCATGGCCAAGGCTGTTTTAGCTGCGTCTAGTTTAGAGCCTTCTTTTTCCCTGCAGCTAAATGGAAACTTTCAAAGAGATAAATGACCGCTACACTAACGCCCACAGTCTAATCCACGGGATGTAAAGAAAAATGTTTTAGAAAGAAGTGTTTGGTGAGTGAACGAACAAGTAAATAAATGCCCTCATCCCCTAAGCAGAGACTGAAATTTTACTGTGGCTTGGACTTTTCTGAACTTATGTTGAAACACTTGGTGTTTATTTTGAGACATTTTTTTTTTTTTTACCACGTAAAGATCTCCCCAGAATCATAACTCTATCAAAGGCAAAGATGAAATCACGTGGGCTGTGCAAACAGGCTTCCTTGTCGGTAAGACAAGGGGCTCAAATTCCGTGGCTGAGTCTTGTTTAGACAAGCGGCGCCTCGATTTGAGAGCTGCCTCTTTGCACCTCCACGCTGTCAAAGCAGCGCATTCTGATGAAAAGGATGGCGTGCGGGCTAATTAGTCCATCAAAGGCCTGCTATTTGTAGTCCCCCGTGTTCGCTTTTCCCCCTTATTAAAATATACTTCTTTTAAGATGCAGTCTTTTTTCTTCAAGGATTAGCTGAGACAATGCTGTAACTGGATCTAGGATTCCCAGAGCCAGCTTTCCCTACCTCCTTCTCTTCTCTCTGTTCTGTGGGAGGTCCTTCAAGAGGCTACAAGTCAGGGCCTGATGGGACCTGTGGCTGGCCATTCCTCCCCTCCTGGGCAGTGGGATTCTCATGTCATAGCTACCCCTGCCTCCCTGCCTGCCCCCCCATACCCCACTAAGGAGGTACCATGGTCTGTGTTTGGAGACCATATGATGGAGTGGATTTACATTAGATAGCAGGACAGAATATATAACCACTTTTTGATCTGACATTAAAACATAACTGGGATTCTCTTTAAAATAATAGGGAAGTCCAGATTGCATGGGTCTTTGGTTTCTATCTAGGTTTACCACTTATTTTTAAGAACAGCACTTTCCTCATAGTGGGAGAAAGAGAGGACCTGGCATCTGTGAAATGCCAACTGGGTGCCAGGCGGTTAAATCTCATCATAGCCACTTAGTTCCTGTGACAAGGTTGCCAGTGGGCACTATGGTATCCTCTCCCCATATATAAGGAAACTTGGGTTCAGGCAGTTAAGAACCAGATGAGGTTATATAACTGAGAAGATGCGGGAGAGCTTTAGGAACCACGCAGGCCTGGCCTCAAAATCCTCGCTCTTGTAGGACTATGTTGCCTCCAATTCAATACTTATTTGAACTTATTAACATCTTTTACCATAATTTAGACCCTAGGAGGTTCCTGGTTTAATGTGAAAACTGGTGGCAAAGTTGGTTTTCCCCTTTTTCAGAATAGATATTTGGTAAATCGACACTATTTGCAGCCTTTGCCGTTGATTTAGGATGATCTCAGGAGAGGAAATGGCAAAGTATTTCTTTATGTAACTCAAAGAGAAGTTAGAAGTCAAGTTAATGGATGGGTAAGGTTTAATTAAGCTTGGAATTTATCTCCTAGGTTGAGCCTTCATTAATTTGTTATGAAGTCAATTTTAAAGAAGTCTTTTTTTTTTTTAGAAGAAAATGATAAATTATTACATTTCTGGGGCAGGTAGGTCATGGTCTGCCTGCCTTATGTAGCATGGACAAATTCCTGCCCTAGGCCACATTAACATATAAGTCACTCTTTAGCCAGAATCTCCAAACTGCGTATCAGACAGTGTATAAAACTGAGCATAGACATCCATGGAAGTTTTATTCTGTTGACTTCATTGTCTCAAGTTCCTACACGTGGCTGCCTAAGATCCCTCTTTGCTCTCCATTTAGCCATTTATATTTGGAGTGAAGACTATGTTTTGGGTTCAACTTCTCTTTAGAATGTCTATCACCTCCCCACCTTCCCCCCGCCATTTCCCATCTCAGAATTCTAAGCAGACAAGTGAGAACCTTTGAATGAGTACCTGTCACGACAAAGGCAGTGAGGGGTCTGGTAGGTTCCCCTGCCCAGGTGGTCCCTGTCACGCTAACGTCATAGCCAGTGTTCTCCACCAAACCGGTGACGTGAACATGCTGAGCATCTCCTGAGACTGTGATTTGCTGGGGCTCATGCAGCCCATAGGAATCGCTAACATTGATAACAATCTTTGCAAAGGGCCCAGCCGGAGAGGTCCATGACACGTGGAAGCTGTCAGAAGTAATATTGCTAAGAATTAGCGTGCCCAGCTCTGGCTCTGGCTCTGAAGAGGAAGAAGGGAAACGGGCAGAGAGAAAGGGAGAGAGACATTGTTAGAGGAAGCGGTAGACCTCTCAGAATGTAGCCACAGAACATGAAAGTATCCATCCCTCCAAATAGTTGCTGAAAGGTAGCACATTAGGCTCCACTGCTTCATCAGCAGGCATTGATTTGCGTTCTTTTTAAGTGTAGACATGAGCACCAGCTAGTCATGCATGAAGAAAAGCAAAGAAGCCACAAGAGCAGTACACAGGATTAATGCAAAGGGTGTCAAGGACACCGGCTGTAATGGGGCCTTAGCTCTGTAAGCTGTTCCAAGAAGACAGCTTCCTGGTGAAGTATACGTGGCAAACACAGAAGACTACACCTCACCCTAGAGATTCCCAAAGCATGCTTGCATTTTAAAGACTCTGAAATGCTGGCTCGGTTCAAAAATAAACAAACAACAACAACAAAAAAACCCTTCATTTTGGTTAGCCCAGCATCTCATAAACTTATTGATTCATGGGTACCCTTTATGAGGGATATTCTTTGAACATCTCAAGAAGCTGGTGTGCCATTGAGCATGCCTTAGAAAATCTACTTTGAAGTTTCCTTAGTCTTCTGTACATCTATTTGGATTGTACAAATTAAAGGTTACTATCCATTCAAGAGAAATTCTTAACAGTACTTAGAAACCCAAAGGTATATGCCATAGGGAAACCTACATCTCACCCCAAATGCTTTAAATGTGGAAGTGACTTTCATTAAAAAATTCCTGGTGTATGCAAATGTGAAAGAGAAACTTAACGTCAGGCGCTGCCTTTTTCTGATTAGGAAATTCCCCTAGTGGATAATTTGGAAAGGTGGATGGTTCCATTGAGGTTAAGTTTCTCTTGTCCCTTAAAGTCTAGACAATCAGGGATAAAAGCAACTCATTTTTAAAGTGGGGGGCTTGTATCATTGCTTTCAACTGAGATGCATTTGGTCTGGTCTCCTAAATGCATATTTATCAAATACTACTACCACTAAAGTAAGTTCAGCCCAGCCTGTATTTTAGAGAGAGGCAGCAGCCCTGGAAGGTGAAATCCGAGGATGAGGACTTAGGGTTGGGAGGAAGCAGACCAATCCTCCCACGGACTTAGGAGTTGTTTGGCTGCAGCTACTGTATTTACAGGAGGAGGGGACTCATTTGTATAAACTTGAGCTGGACAACTGCACAGCATAACTTGATGCCATAAAGTCCCTAAGGACAAAAAGGATCTGGCTCAGAAACAGAATGTAGCCCTAGGTAAGGGCATGGGATTTCCTACTTAGCAGTCAGCTTGAGGCATAATTTGCAGCCACAGCACTGGCAGATTCCTTCAACCCTACAAAAAGTAAAGTCCTCCAATCGGGACTCTGTTTGTCCTGTATTTGGCTGTGGAAGCAACCTCCCGAATTAAGGATGCACGCTAGGACTCTCCTCATGTGACCAGACAAGAGACTGGCAGTGCCAACACATTCACATGCTGAGTAAGGCCTGGCTCCTCACTGCCAGGTCTCCTTACTGCCAGCTGTCTCCCAAAGGGTGCAACCAAGCTGAAAAGTGAGGCGCAAGAAAAGACGCAGAGAGAGAATGGTAGTTAGTGTTCCATGCAAGCCAGAGACGTTTTTCTCCCACCACGTCTAACCCTTCGGAACAATGCCTTGACATGCTGCCTGCTTCCAGGAAAGACAGACATTTTCCAAAATTGAATGCTCTGAATATTCACCACATGCACCAAGATTCTGACAAGATGATGGATGAGGAGGGAGATTCTAACTCTTTGTGAAGATTTCAGTGGATGACAAAACATGCTTGATCGAGTAAATGTCAAAAAAGGACAGTCTATAGGGAATGCAGGCACAGGGAAGGCTCAAGGACAAGGTGAGCCCACTGGGTCCTCTCATGTGGTTCCTGGGGTGTGCTTTAGGGTCTTTTCTCTGCCTGTTAGTGGTGCTACTTCTAAAATCTTTGTGGAGAGAAAGAGAATGTCGAGCATTCTGATCAAGGAACCAGAGACGGCATGCACATACCTTGTTCAATATGACACAGGCAAACTCTGATTAGAAAGACCACAGGCAGATGATAATGGCAGGAACTGGAAACGATTATTCAAGATCAGATGAAAGGATGGTTTAGAAATTCAACCAAAGCAAGTCAGGTTAACTCTTTCCAATTCAATCCAGATGTGAATGCATATTAAGGAAACAGCGGTTGACATTAAAGTTCCTTAACTGGGGTAAGAGTATTTTTTTAATCTTTAAATCTCTGATTTGGGTGGCTCTATCACATTTTGAGAAAGATCTAGAAGAACTAGGAGGATGAAAAATGGGGAGCGAGTGATTTTTTTGGGATGCTCCTCAAAGGAAGTTCAAGGAAAGTGAAGAACTGGTCCCAGGAAATGCCTGTGGTTGTTGGACAGCCAGGGTCTGCGTGTGCTGCCCGCCCATCAGCCCATGAAGGTGGGCAGGGTAGATGGAAGGAGCTCTGAGGGCAGAGATGCGGGACACTGCAGGCATAGAATGCACCACGGTCCTCGGAGGTGGTCAGAATGCCTAACTTCTCTACGAAAGCCATCAAAGGCACATTCCTAGCTTTCCACGAGATAGACACACTGCCCCAGGTCACATGTGTGATAGTGAGCTGGCTAAGGAGCGGTTTGGCTACTAAATCAAGGAGGGGGAAAAAACACGAAAGTGTGTCAATCTGAAACACTCTCACAGGGTCCAAATCAAAACACATATGACTAAATCCGTAAAGTTTTACACTTTGCCCTCTGGTAAAGGAATGGGTCCTTTGTTGGAAACCAGTCTGAACCATGAGATTCACATACATGTGGCTAATTTTCTTCCCCGGGTTGTGTTCTAGTACTTGACCCTGGCTGAGACCAGAATGAGATAATGCTGGCCCGCTGACTTTCCTGTGAGCCACCCTGATAACAATTTGTAGTCTTACATAGAATGAAGACAGACCCTCCCTCAACCATGGGGGACTTACACGAGAGATCATTTTGATGCTACAATGTCTACTCTTTTCTTGAATTCCCCAGAATATGAGATTGTGAACTATAAGAAGAAATTCTCCTAGGCTTATTCCACAAATAACGTTTTTCTTCCAGTTTGTGATGTCTTACGTTATCTGTCAAGAGAAGGCATTGTCCTCAAATGTGCTGAGGATGCTATTTTGAATGGAAAAGGCTCTCCTTTCCAAGTTCATTTAGATTATTCTCTTTTGCAGCATGCCACAGGACACCGGCCTCAGAGTGTGTCACAGGCACTACGGATTTAAAGTGAGAGCCATTTCCTCTTCTGTTAAGCAAGCTCCTGGTTGAAACATGACTACCTTACTTCTGTGTTTGCCATCTACCATTCGCTGCTCTGGGGGCCAGACAGCATGTTCTGGTCTTTTCTCTTAGAAGTGGCATTGGAATTGGGGTGTTCTGAATGGAATGGTTTCCTCTGCACGCATCTGAGGAGGAACCTGCTCTTATTGTTTTCCCAATTAAAAAAATAGCACCAATACGACTTCATGAAACCATCAGGATGTTTGGGTATTAAAGAGGTCAAAGGCACTAGGAAGAGAAAGACACTAAGATAACAAAAATAGGATTTTTAAGACCTCTTGATGGATGTGGATGTCTTGCCAACTCAGGGACAATGCTCATTATGGGTATTTTTTGCTTTGTTTTGTTGCTGAAGGGGATAATGCTTTTCTCCAGATTCTATATGGCAATCTGGACCAAAATACATTTTACTCTACAAATGTGCTAGTCAGTGATAACGCAGGCAAGGCGAATGCACCACTTGGGCTGCTGTTGGAAGAGAATTTTGTTAAATAACCTTGAGCTTGGCATCATGGAGGAGTCACTGCACTGTGGCTTGCGGGTCAATGGGCCAGGAATGGCTGCACCCTGCAAGGAAGACCCTGGAGAGAGAGGGCGTTAGACATGGAGCATGCACGTGTACCTGTGGTGACTGTGACATTGATGGTTTGGGTCCGGATGCCGGGAGCAAGTCCAGAGAGGTAGATAATAAAATCATTACTAGGGCGGAGCCCTGAGATGTAGGCAGTTCGTGCAGCACCGGAAATTTTGTATTGCACCGTCTCCAGTAACCTATTGGAATCAATAATTTCAATGGTAAAGGTCTCGAAGGCGCCATTGGTAGCTGTCCAGGACAGATTGAAGCTCTCAGGGGTTATGTTGGAAACATTTAAGTTTCCAATTTCAGGTTCTCCGGCTGGAAAAAAAAAGGGGGGGGGTAGGAAAGAAGAAACAAATAAATTTGAGTTAATCATTTGTCTGTGTTTTAAGGTTGAGGTTGTTAATAGAACCGCAGTCGGGAAGAAAGATCTGATACATGAGGGTTATGGTGAAATGCAGCAGTGTTACCAATCAGTACCCATGAGGGAGGGAAGGGGGGGTTGTTAAAAGAAAAATACAAAAAGGAAGGTACGGCAGTTAGAGTTCCCCGCTCTGGAGCTGCCCATGCCAGGCTGCCGGATCTGGAGTGTGAGAAACATGCTGAATGACTGGGGCTGTGCCTGCTGTGCCTAAGCCTAGATGCTCCTGGGAGCCCCACCTCAGGGATGCTGGCCATCGGTCAAAAGATAGGAGTGCTGGCAGCTTCCTGGCTCCGGATTTGCAGTCAGGAGACCAAGGTTACTGCAGGCGCCCTTTGCTTTGAGGGAGCTCCCACCTATTCAAATGAAGATTAAATAATTCTGATGCCGTCACCCTCCCAAGATGGTACCTGGAGGCTTCTGATTTTTGTGACTTGAAGGAAATTGGCAATGTGTCAGTGCCATTCGTGGGACTTGCTTTATCCTTCTGACAAGGGCCAGCCGTTCTCACAGTCTGTTAAAATAGCTTGTCCTCTCTTAACTGCTTTCTTTGTGGGCCAAGAAGGCTAGTATAGCATTGCCAACCAGGAGACAAGAGCCAAGGCAAGAAATAACATTTTGTCTTGGAGATGGTCCTGCCCAAGCTTTTCTGAGCAACGGGAATAACCCATGCGGAGGGCAGGCAGGAGCGGGGATTGAAAAGCTAATACTGTCTCCTTGGCAAGGAAGGAGAGGGCCTTCCCGTCCCAGCGGATTTGGTGAAACACAGAGCAGATAGAATTATGGCCCTTCCCCCCTGATACTGACTCATCAGAAGCAAGAATGTTGCTGTCACTAAAAAGAAAAACAACAATAAAAATATGAAGAACACTCAAACCACAAGATCTGCAGGAAAGATCAGAAGTTGAGGGTGATTTCTCTGCCTTCTGAGGAGGATGGTCTGTGGATGTGAGATGAAATGAGCCGCAGGTCCATCCAGAGCAGCCGAGGTGGCAATATTGAGGCAGTTCATGCAGCGGTTGCCTGTGTTGTATGTGCATCTCAGCGAGAGCTACTAAAATGACTGAGGCTAGAATGTTGAGCTATATTTTTTATAGAACCAACTAGGACATATAGGTTTGCATGAAAGTTTTGTTGCAATAATTATCTAAAAATGGGGCATATGCAAAACCAAACAACACAGCCTCTACTGAGCTTCCAGGCAATGGCAGCCCATAGGAAGGTGAACAATGGCAAACGTGCTGGAAGGCTGCTCACAAGCAGGCTCGTGGGAAACACTGGACGCCTTGTCACTCAGAGTGATGAGCCAACTATGAGGCACTGTCCTGGGTCTAGGCTGGGAGTGTGTCATCCAAAGGCCAACACTCCAGGGCGCAACTCTTGATTAAAAGAGCAAAAAGGGCACCAGGTCCCTGACACTCATGGCCGGAACATTCCTTGCTTCAGATGCTGGGTGTACTTCTGTTAATGAATGGCTTTTTCTTCGGTACTGTCTCCAGTCCTAATCGTGGGATTTTCTTTCTCCCTTTTTGGTCTAGCTATTGGCTAATTTTGTGTTCTAACAATGACTCAGTATCTGAGAGAATTCCCCAGGGGAGGGTAATTCAGTTCTCTTATTATGCTCAGTGCATTTTAAAGAAACATTTAAATTAAAACATTTTTTGAAATGGAAGAATGACAGTGTCTATACCCTTGAGGGGTTCGGGATAGGAAAGGATCATTTCCAACTAGCAAAAAGGCTCTCTAAAGTAAGTAATCTGTGCTCCACCATAACTCACACATGGGAGGGGTCAGCTTTTAGTTATATCCAAGCACTGGAGAGAATTCAAAAGAGACAAGAGATGTGTTGTAGAATTAGATAAAGTCTGGGGGAGGCTGGAAGCTGAAGGTCAGAAAAGGTAACATCTGTATTGCTCATTCTCGGGATGCAAAGGCATCTGGACCAAGGCACAGCCCCAGGGACCATGCACAGCCGGCAGCTAAGGGGCACAGGGAAGGGATTCAGACATGGAGAGAAGCTGACTTCCCCGATCGCTCGGAGAGAAAGCAGGGAACCTGGGGAGAGAGCGTCGACATGGAGAGGAGGTACCTGTGGAGGCCTCAGCGGAGAGCACTGGTGTCCTATAGCCCCGGATCACCCCGTAGATGGTAACTCTATAAGGGGTGGCGGCCTTGAGGCCTGGGATGTCCACAGCCCGCAGGCTGCCGGGCACTGTGAGGTTCTGAGCCGCCTCCACCTTGTTGGCCTCCTGCACCTGAATGACAAAGTGCTCATAGGCCTGGTCAGCTGCGGTCCAGTTGAGTTTGAGGCCATCCCAGCCCACCTCGGTCACGACTAAGTCTCCCAGCTCAGGGAGCTCCTCTGAAGAAGGATAGAGAGGTATGTGTCAGTTCTGTAAACCAAAAATGAGGAAACCAAATGTCCCACAGCCCAGGGAAGAGAGAAAGGGATGAGAGAATAGTGTGTGTGTGTGTGGTCATTCTTGGTCTCTGGCTATTTTCCCTTTGAACTCTGGTAACCTGGCCACAGCAGTTAAAAATGGGCAGAAAGGAGAACATCTGCATTGTTCATCCCTGCGTTGGCCATGCCATCTGGACCACTGCACAACCTACCGAGAGGTCTCTGAGCAGGCACAGCCAGAACTTAAGAGACAACTGGAAAAGGTGGGATTGTCTGTCAGGATACAGGAAGTAGGAATGGATAGAGGTGCAGTCTTTGGAGGCTGCCAGGTCTTGGTTAGAATTCCATTACTGATGTTTACTAGCTGTGTAATCTTGGCATGTCACCCAACTCATCTCTGAGCCTCTCTCCTCACCTTTAAAAGGAGCTGACAGCACCATTTCCTTGGACTGTGTGATGATTAAGTGCTGCTATTTATAAACCTCTGAGTGTCCTACCTGACACGCAGTGAGTGCCTGGTAATTGGCAGCCTAACAGGTACATCGTTGTCTTGATGCTGTAACTACACAGGAACTCCATTTCTTTAAAATGACCTTTCCCTAATCCCAGCCAGCTTCCCCCTGTCTAACAGCACCATGACTCCCTTGCCTCCTTTCGACCAGACCCTTCCACCTTCACACACTGCCATCCACTCCTTTCTCCTGGAGCACTCGGGACAACTAGGTTCTGGTCAGCATCAAACTCCCTTAAAGAACAAGGCCTCAGGTTTGTTGATCAAGAGAGTTTTCGTCCAACTAAAGATAACATCTTGACCTGTTATGTTTCAGTCCCAGACCCATGAAGGTGGAACAAACCCTACTGACCACATCCTTTCAAAATCAGAGCGACGCCATGGCTGATGTCAGGACCAGATGCAATGATCAACTACATCCTACCCTGGCCCTGACCAGGCAAGTAGAGCCCATGCCCCACTCCCTTAGTTGCCATGATTAACGCTTTCCCCCCTATATAACCATCTTCCAGAAGCCACCGGGGAGCCAGGTTTTAGAGCATTAGCTCACCTGTGTCACCAGGCTTGGTGCCATTTCCTTAAATAAACCTTTACTTTCCTTGCTGCAAACTCTCATTTGCATCTTATTGGGCTTTGAATTGCACAGGCAAACCAACCTTCAATTTCTCCCCTTGGGAATTCTTATTTCTATGGGAGATAATTCCCACTTTATTTCATTGCTTGACCTCGGAGACATCATCTCATTGCCGGCCACAGGCTATCTGACTGGGTTTATAAAGCCTCAGGTTTAGACAAGTCTGATGTCTTATCTCTGGACTTTTCCCAGCTTTTGGGGATCAAAGGTTCTGTATGGGATTCTTGGTCTGGTTCTTTCCCTCTCACCGGTCTTCTGCTAGAACTCTGTGTCCGAATGAAGAATGTCTGCACTAGGAAGCAAGGCCCTTGGTGTGAAGGGAGGGCCCACGTTTAATGAGAAGTGGTTATTGCTTGGTAAATGGTGCAGAGCACTATTTATTTCTCTACACTGTAGGAAGGAAATTTAATGTAGTTATTATGGCTAATTTTAGAAAGTTTAGATTCAAATATGGAAAAAATGAAACCCTGCTTCTCAGGGTTAAATGAAATCTCTCAGCCTCTCTTTTGAAGGCTGAAGTGGCCATGGATTCAAAGTTCGAAATGAAAATAACTGCAGGAATTTTACCACGAGAGTCTGAGCAAACCCGGCCATTTAGAGGGGCTCTTTCCAAACTATGTTCCACATAGACTTGGTGTTTTTTGGAAGAACCGGGCTGTGGCCATGGGTCTAGGCAGCCCCCTGCTCCTTCCCAGCTCACCAAGATCAGCTGTTTGTTTAGCTGCCATAACTGGGGCTCCTTGTAAGATTTCAGGTGCCAAGGAATTCTGCTGCTAAAAACGAAGGTTTGCCAACTACAGATGCAGACGGCAGCATCTTGCGCCCAGATTATCTCTGTCTCAAAGGCCCCTTCGCTCTTTGGTGTGAAGCTACTCCAGGGAACCCAGGACAGTGACAGTTTGGCCAGCTCAGGGATTGTAACGTTACCTTTCTGACTTTTGGAATTGTGTGCAGTTTCTAGCAAGGACCAACTTTATTTGTTCTATATGAGCAAAAAACACAATTCTTTGATTTAGCTTATTTGGACAGTGTTATCAAAACAGAATCTGTAGGAAATATCATGGGCTTAAGGCTCAGCATAAACATCCTACTAGCAAATATCTGCCCCATTTTCCCACAGCTCCTTTGAACGCTGTTTCAAGAAACCTCATGAAGAGTATGGAGTTTTCTGTAACAGACGGAGCAGCATAGTTTCAGGGAACAAATTGAGATGAATTGTTTTTCCTCCCCAAATCAAAGAAAACCTTGAAGTCGAATGTGGCTGTCCTTTCTTGGAAATGTTCCTGCCTTGAGTGTCTGCTAAGGAGAGAGAGACTTGCCCACTGGTGTGGCTCAGTAGTCGAGCATCAACCTATAAACCAGGAGGTCACGGTTCCATTCCCAGTTATGGACATGCCCCGATTGTGGACTTGATTCTCAGTAGGGGTCATGCAGGAGGCAGCCGATCAATGATTCTTTCTCATCATTGATGTTTCTCTCTTCTCTTGCCCTCTCCCTTCCTCTCTGAAGTCAGTAAAAATATATTTTTAAGAAGAGAGAGACTTGACAATTTTAGATCATTTCAAAGGTTACTCTAGAGATCTGACTCCAAGGTGGATGGCAGTGAGTGACTCTGAGGCCACCAACAATACAATTTCTCTAGAAAGTTCTGAATTTTATTCTTGTGCAACAGCCCCAGTCTATGCTATTTTTATCATGAGATGTTGCTATCTGATAAATGTAGCTATTTGCTGTTCAATGTTTATTACAGGATGGGCGCTTTGCTAAGCACTTTCATTATCTCATTTACTGCTCAGGATAGTGTTCTGAGGTAGGGGTGTTGTCTGGGATTTGAAGGTGAGAAAAGAAGGCTCAGAGATGGAAAATGACATCCCCAAGAATACTCAGCCAGTTAAGGTGGAATTCCAAACCAGACCTCCCTGAGTTAAAGCTTGCGTTCCCACTGCCTCTCAACAGCACTGGGATCGGCTCTTGCCACAAGGGTTTTCTCTGTTCCCAAGACAAACTGGCTCAATCACATCCCTGATCTGAGAGGAGGGTCAAATACCTGTGATGACCTCTGCAGCAAGGGGTCGAGTGCTGCGGCCCCTGACCTCGCCGTGCAGGGTGACTGTGTAAGGGGTACCAGCTGTGAGGCCGGGGATTTCCACGGAGCGCAGGCTGCCAGGAACGGTGAGGCTGTGCACTTCTTTGGCTTGGCCAGCCTCCTGGACCTCAATGACAAACTGCTCATAGATCCCAGCTGGGGTGGTCCAGTGTAGCCTGAGCGCGTCCCAGCTAACCTCGGTCACTGTGAGGTTTCCCAGATCTGGAACCTCTTCTGCATAAGGACAGAATTCCTGCGTTACTAAAAAGGGCAGCTGCACACTGGAATTCGGGTAAGATGGCATTTGGGCGAGGGATGAGCTGTCCAGGGAGTGTTGATTCCAGTAATGTATTTACTGCGGCTGTTGAGCTCACTCCAATAGTTGGCACTAAAGCCCGGGTTTCCCTATTCAGCCTTTGGGGATGAAAGATAGTTCTAGGAATTGTTTGCAACTTCTATTTTGGACATACAAATGGGGCTTTGGGGAGTCCTTTGGTGTGTGCTTAAGATGAGTTCAGACCAATATTTTTTTCATTTGCAAATTGTGCTTTCCAACTTCTGAAATACTGTCACTGAAACTTGCTTTGAAAGAAAAGTCACCTCTCACTTTTGTAAAGGAAGAGTAGGTAGAGTTCTCCATGGCACTGGCTTCCCGGCTAGGACTAGAACTTGGCCGTATAAGGGATATGCCATTTGGACGGAACAGGGTGATTCTCGGGTTTTCCCCAAGTGTAGGGGCTGAGCCTGGTTCACAGCAGGGAGCAGCTGTGTCCCTCCTGAGCAGAGACAATGGGAGGAAGCAAGTGAGTAAATGAGTTTAGAATACCTGTCCAGACTTCAACAGAGAGAGGGGCTGTGCTGGAGTCCCCAGTGACCCCGCGGATGGTGACACTATACTGAGTGGCTGCTTTGAGCCCGGGCAGGTCCACGGACCTCAGCCCTCCCGGGACTGTGAGGTTCTGGGCTGCCTCTCCGGTGCCAGCCTCCTGCACCTGGATAAAAAACTGCGCATGGGCTCCTTCCGGAGCAGTCCAGTTGAGCTTGAGGGCGTCCCAGCCCACCTCGGACACGGTGACCTCTCCCAAACTGGGAATTTCCCCTGGAGAAGGACAAAGAACCAGTTTCATACTCAAATCACATGAGATCCAGGGACGCTTTGACACAAGAATAGGCATTATCTGGCTTTAAAAAATGTGACTTTCTTTAGATAAATGCGCATCATGCAGCTTCCTAAATTTGTGAAACAGAGTGTAGGAAAATATTGGTTATCTTACTTCATTCAAAAATTGCTCTAATCTCCAGAAGACAAGGAGATTAGTTTACTTTGAAGTAAAATGCCTTAACTTCCCTTACCAAGAGGGAGCCTGCTTGTGAAGCTCAAGGTCCCTGCCACTGGGGTTGCAGGTGTGGTCCCCAGACCGGGCTCTGCAGGACTCCACGGGGTGTGGCCCACACGGGTGCAGTGTGAAAGCTGCCCCTGGCTCCTGCAGCCTGGCCGCTCCCCATTCTTAGACACCAAGGTGCTATTACTTGGGGCAGAACTAGTCCATTCAAAAGCAAGCCCGTCTGATTATCCTTGGCAGTTTCCTGTTGAGAAAACAGAAGCTACTGACAGAAAGGTAAAAGGTACCTGTGGAGGCCTCAGCGGAGAGCACTGGTGTCCTATAGCCCCGGATCACCCCGTAGATGGTAACTCTATAAGGGGTGGCGGCCTTGAGGCCTGGGATGTCCACAGCCCGCAGGCTGCCAGGCACCGTGAGGTTCTGAGCCGCCTCCACCTTGTTGGCCTCCTGCACCTGAATGACAAAGTGCTCATAGGCCTGGTCAGCTGCGGTCCAGTTGAGTTTGAGGCCATCCCAGCCCACCTCGGTCACGGTGAGGTTTTCCAGTTCAGGGGTGTGGTCTGAATAAGGACAGAGATGGGGTCAGTTAAACCATTCCTGCAGATGCTTTCCTCCTGGGACCCAGGAATGGCAAGGCAATGCTGAAAGGCCATGAGGGCCTGCGTGCTGCGCGTCACGACCGCATCCCCGAATGGTGCTGTTGCATAAAAACACCAACAGAAAAGTCAGTGTAATCCTTATTTTGCCTTGTTGCATATTTGGGTTTGTGTTTTCGAAATGGCATTTTCCTATTAACTTGTTGTTTAGGAAACGCTACCCGTCTAGGTTAGTACGGCTCTGGGCTTCCGTTTCCATTTTGGAAAGTGTCTCTCAGGAGGATGAGATCTGAAGGAACAGCCTTCGGCTATTCCTCGGATTCTTGGTCCAGCCTTCTGTATTTTGAGAAAATTGGCTCCTTTTAGATTTCCTTCCTTTTCCTGCTTCCTTCATCTCCTCTACATTATTGTCACTTTGTGTTGGAATTTTTATCAAGTTTCTGGGGCTCTAATCAGTTTACATAAACCACTTCAGGAAGATGAGAGGTACATTAACACAGTATGAGTGAGGCTGAATTGAGCCAAGCGGCAAGTCTTTGCAAAACTGTCCCTTACTGGATAGAAAGACAGACTGAGGCCCTGTGGAATGTGCCATCGTCATTCATCTGAACACACAGTAAAATCGCTCTTGTCTAAATATGCCTTCAAGGTGATAACATGCCCATGGCTGAGCTCACATGGACCTTGCGTGACCTGGGAAGAAAGGACTGTCTCTGGAAATGGATCCTGTAAACAACAGAGTAAGAACTGCTTTGAGTTTATTTAAAAGAATGTTTTCCCTCTCTATTTATGTCTCATACTGGTTGCTAATTTCAAATGAGCTCTGCATGTCCATGAAAGCAGGCTTCTAACTTGAAAATCTTAGCTGCAATTGGATGGAAGATAGGCTTTCAGAGGAGAAAATGCATCTTTTCAAGAATCTTTTTAATTCAGACTTTTCAACCTTAGGAGAATGTTCTAATTCTCATTGGCAAAGCTTACACTCCTGCAAATCTTGCTGATATAGGAAAGGGGTCTGTAAACTGCCATCCGAGGGTCAAGTCTGGTCTGATGCCTATTTTGGTAATGAGCAAGCCAACAGTAGTTTTTATCATTTTAAATGGTTGGGAAAACAAGCGAAACAAGAATAATACTTCATGATGTAAGAAAATAGATTGTGTCGGAACATAGCCATGCTCTCATTTCTGCATGGCTGCTTGTGAGCCCTAAAAACACAGCTGAGCAGTTGTGACAGAAACTGTATGGCCTGAAATTATCTGGCCCATTTCAAAAAATATTTAGGACACCTGATCTTGAACTACATTCTATGGACTCATTTAATCCAAGTTCGTGTCCTGAAGTGCATACCCAAAGCCTCATAGCAGTTCTAACCACACACACACGGCCTCGATGAGAAAGATTGGACCCTGAACTCAAAGTGATGTATTCAGTTTGGGCAAAAGAAAAGGAGAGTCAGCCATCCTTAAACTCACAGGCCTTGTGAGCCAGGAGCAGTGGTCTAGTTATAACAATGGTCTCCTTGACCTTGGGAGGTAGGCACTCGGGAGCATGTTCCTGTCAAGTACTCCAGCAGTCCTCTTGCTTAAAGAGACATGGTACAAATCCAGGCTAAGCAAAACAGCAAGGTTACAGAAAATGATCCTCTGGCTCATAAACTCCCCTCTTAACCCATTTTCTTCTTTTTCCCCTCCTGCTATCAAAACGGCTGCTCAACAACTTAGGTGACACTGACAATTCCCCCCTTAATGTGAATTAAGTCACTGTCTTTCCTTGCTAGCTTTTAAAGCTCTCTCTTGCATTCTGCCATAAAACATCTTTCTTTCCATGAAAGAAATACCAGGTACCAGGTTGTGAGAGATCTGAGAGTCACCTCACTGGACAGGGAGGAGGTAATTATTGGTTATCTATTAAATTGTTGCAATAAAGATTAATGGAGAGATGCAAGGAGACCCACAATGGAAAATGTCTCTTCCTGATAACCATCTTTTCTCCTTGAATCAGGTTTTCATATGCCACTGACACACTCTTGTACAATCTGCTTCAGCTGCTCATTCAGCTGAAAGATTAACTTTCACATAATGTTATGTTGCTCGGTAAATAGTAATCATGGTAATGGTACTGCCACCATAATTTTTGTCTATTCTTCCATTTTTTGTTTTTTGGGGGGTTGGTCAATCAAGAAAGAGCATCGGTTTATACTTAGTGAGCAATGCTGTGACTGTATCTGGGTGCTCTTGGCACCCCACCTGACCCTTCACTAAACAAATGCTAGTCAGATAAGTCACAAGTATAACTTCCATGAGTAAAATCAGTAGATAAATGAAGAGGGATAAGAATGATAAAAAGAGAATAATATTAATAATAATTCTGCAGACAAAAGTCGAGGTGGGGACCAAGTGGCATCCCATAATAAATGCAGACTCTACATTTCACTAGTAAATGACACACTGTGGGCTTATTTCCTCAGAAGCCCAGGGTTTTCGTTGTATAGTTCCACACTCAATTTCTTGGCATTTCTTTATGAAAAGGCTGTTGTCTTTTTCTTACAGCTGTGCACTGGCATCTACCCTCTGAAAAATGTCAGTGGGCCTGGGAAATTAGGATTTCCAAATCCCCTTCTGTGCTGATGGTGGGTTGACCAGCTGGCCCAGAGGAATTTCTGGCTCTGCCAACTTTAAATCTTTAGATTCCCAACATCTTGTAGATGGTACTGTGGGGCAACTTGCTGCCTTAAAATATGCCTCTTTGGAAAATTTATTATTCTAAGATGGTTATTTTTAAAAAACTAAAGATTCTAGAAGAACCTTTGACCTCTAGCTGCTTAAGAAAAGTAGATAGAGGACTTTCTCCAGGAAGGGAGCTATCATCATAAATGACCACAGTTTAATATGAACTAGGTGTGATAGACAAGGAGGAACATAGCAAGGCCCCTTTGATCGAAGTCCTTTGTGTGTCCCATTGTTCAAGGTGGCCCAGCAAACACTCCTTTACTCAATATTTGCTTCTGCATCTCCATGTGAACTTTCTCCCCTTTCAAGGCCCAAATCACTACCCCTCCTTTCTTTTTAGCTTAAGATGGCATATAAGCCTCTACTGCCAACTTGTTCTTGGGCCCAGTAACCATTTGGAACATACATAAATTTGGTGATTGTCACCTGTTAATCTGTTTTCTGTCATTTTAATTATTCCACCAGCCAGAAGAACTAAGAGGGAACGTCTCCCTCCCCAACACTGGTATGGAAAGATGCTTCAGTGGCTTTGTGTTTCTACGTATTCTCCAGGCTTTATGTCCCTTATTGCTCACAGAAAATTCCTGGCCTCCACTCCAAGCAGGGTTCCCCTGAGGTTATCAGGGTCAAATGCAGAGAGGAGGGCTGGGAAGGATATGCCTGATATGCACTCATTTTTTTCAATGCTAACAGGCATAGTACCCTCCTTTTCTCTCTCCCTCCCTTCCTCCCTTCCTTTTCTATCCAGATTAAGCTTAACTGAGACCTTCCAGGGGAATGGCTTCCCTTTCCTTCTCCTTAATCCTTGAGAGAGAATTTGGGCTGCTAGTTTAGAGGTGGGGAGGCCAGAGGATACGATGGAAATGCTGCCTCTGTAACAACTGAGGTCCGCAGTGCTCATAAAGCACACATCTTGTGCTTGGCTGTGTTCAAGGCCCTGGGGATGCAGCGCTGGGTAGAGGCAGAGTACTTCCATTTTGGTTGGCAGTAGGAGGTAGGCCATGGATAAATAAATTAACTACTGAATAATATCAGGCCGGATAAGTGTCATGAGGAAGTTTGGAGCAGCACAGAGGGGTAAACCAGGATGGGGGCACCATTTTATATTGGTGGCCAGAAAAGGCTTTTGAATAACACGCAAGTTGAATGCAATGAGGAAGAGGCCCTGGGAAGAACTAAGAGAAAAGTGGTTCCCTGGCAGCAGGAATAGCTTGTGTAAAGGCCCTGAGGTAGGAACAGGCTTGGTCTGCTTAAAGAACGGTGAGAAGGCCAAGGTGGCCATGGTGAAATGAGTATGAGGACAAGGGTGGAAGGAAGTCAGAGAGATGGGATGGGCCAGATTCTGCAGGGCCGTGCAGCCTGTGGTAGGGTCTTTGGATTTTATTTTAGGTGTGATGGGCAGCTAGGTTGTGCATACTTTTAGTTGGGTGCCGCTTCAAGGAAAAGGCTTGCCCTTTGGCTCAATTCCATGGCGAGAGCCCTGGAATTCCTTGGGAAAAATGCTTTGGGGCAGCCAATTCCACATCTGCTCTGTGAAACCCACAGATGATGAGTGGCTCTTTGCAGACTTCTGCTTTTGAGAATCTAGTGATGCAAAACTAGAAGTCCCTTTCTTCTGAGGTTTGAATCTACAGCCCTTTGACATGTCAAGACTTGTAGCCACATGGTATGTCTATCCAAGAGCTTCCACTTCGTATTTTTTTTCTTTCTATGTGCTTACCAAGGCTAAGTGCCTGGACTTCTGTTTCTTTACATATTCCACAACACAGTCCTGTTTGTCTCTAGGTGTCTGTCCAACAGCTTCCTCCTATTTTATTTATTTTATTTTTAAATCTTTCCTGATGCTTAAAGTCATTCTGTACTCCGGCTGCCTGCTCTGCACCCCCAATTCCAGGAAGTGGAGTATCATGCTTTCTTGTTTACTAGGTAGTGAATTCCTCGGAGCACAGACCTGTCTTAATTGATCTAACATCCCCAGAACTTAGCACAGAGCACACTTGTATATTATTGACTGTAGTAAATGTAAGAGACTTGGGAAGACAGAATTCAAGAGAAGGAATTTTAATAAAATAAAATAGTTCTATGGAGAAAGCTATAGAGAGATATATTATGGAGACAGTGAGCAAAGAACCAATAAAAGGGACTTTGCACATTTTTCTTATAATGAACAATGTCCTTAAATATACAAATGATTTCTTTGAAACAGTGTTAAGGAGGCATGCCTGGGAAATGAAATCATGAGCCTTTGGGATGCCAAAACAGGGCTTTCAGTCAGACACAAAGTAACCCCAGCCTGTGGTTCACTTGAAAGCTCGCCTCTCTCTGTGCTACCAGGCCTGGGCTTCCCTCCTGGAGATCGGGGATAACGTGGCTATAGCCAGAGGCTAATATGATTGGATGGAGCTATGAAACTCTCTTTGGTACAGCATTTGTCAAACTCAGGGAAAAGCGAAGAGAGAGAAAGAGAGAGAGAGGGGAGGGAGTGGGAGAAAAAGGAAGAGGATGAATTCCCTCTTTTTTGTTTTTCAAATTCTTTATCCCTTGATACCTTATATCAAGCTGCCATGTTCAAATCTCTACCATCGATTTATTCCTTCCTGATTCTGTCCTGCCCGCCTTCGTCTGTGATTAGGCTTCCTCTCCAGAGCACCCCGATGATCAGCTCAGAGCTGGTGGGAAGCAGTTGCTCAGAGTCAGTGGAACTGACTTCCGGGGCTCACTTCAGTCTCTGAACAGGCTGCTGTGGTATACCAGATGCCTCTTCTCTCTCCTTACAGACAACCACTTTTATGTGGCAGCAACATGCTCAGCCAGAGACTACTTAGTCTTTCCTAGATCTAACTTATAGCCAGGAACAACGGATGAAATGTGAGTAGAAGGCATTAGGGAGGTTTCCAGAAAGACTCATCTAGTAGGCTCTCTTTTTGGTTCTTTTTCCCCCTCTGTTATGCTGCCTAGAACACAGGTGTGAGGGCTGTACTGCAGCAGCCGTGTTGTGACATGGAGGTGACTTTGAGAACGGAAGCCAAGAAGAGTGGAACAGAAAGCGAGAAGGAGCCTGAGTCACTGATAATTTGGATCTGCTATGCTATCCCTGAATCACCTAGCCTCAGATTCACTTTATGAGAGAGGAAAGCAGGTTCCAAGTGACTGTTATTTGAGATTTATGTTATATGCTGGTGAAAGTATTCAGACATGACAAAGACTCAAAGGCATTTCCATATTTGTCCATCATTACAACCTCTTTTCTGTTTATAGAGATTCAGCTGGAATAACATATCTGTCATGACACTCTGGCTGCTCCTGATTCTCCCAATCATTCCCTGTCCTTGGTTGAGTTCCATCTAATACTCTGAATATCTAGTCTTCCCCACGGTCTGTGAGTAGGAGCACCTGAGCCAAAGTGACAATACTAAGTACATGACCCACTTGCCCTTCAAATACTAGCACACTAAAGTGTATTCAGTGGGTTCTCAATACTTACTAGTTAAATTGAAACTAAAGACTATTACTTGTCAAATCCTGAAGAATTAACATTTTCCATTATAATCTTTTATATTTGGGGGCCAAAATTATATGTGTATATTTTTCATATAGGAAGAACTGATTTTTTTTTTTTTCGTTTTAGCCTATGAGGAAATGTGGCAGCAGGTTCAAAGAACAGAATCACAGGGCTGGCAGGGACACTGGAGGTCAAGATCAGCAGCCATGGGAAGGTGAAGTTCACTCTTAATGACTAAGAGGAAATAGAAAACGAGGAGGGTACTTTCAAAGAAGGCTCCAAGGACCATGTGCAACTTTTCAGGTAACCTTAGAGGAAAGCAAAAACCTGGAATAGAAACACTGAAGGAGAAATAACCAAAGAGTTATTACCAACATCCTGGTCATCTTGAAGAGAAATAAAATTAAATGTAAGTTAATTGTTAGGCTAAAGGAGGCGGGGACAATAAACAATTTGAACGCAAAATTAAAAGAAAGAAAAGAACCAAAGACAAACACAAATCCTGATGCTTTAAGTTCTCCTGGGAGGAAATAGTTGAAAACCACTATTGATCACCCAGCAAGGAAACTGCTGACTCAGTTGTCAAGAGGGAAAGGTTAGTAAGTTGCTCTTTCAAAGTGGCATTTAGAGGCTTCCTGTGTGGAGAGAGTAGCAGGACTTCCCACTGGGTGTTCTCGTGTGAAGGCAGCCTGGCTGCTGGGTCTGCAAACCTCAGTTAACAGTGTCTGCAGGGAGCTCGGGGGCTGACCTCACCTGTGGATGCCTTTACCCGCGCGGCCTTGCTCTTATGCCTGCCCTTCTCCGCTCTCAGGAGGATGGCATATTCCTGCCCTGGTTCCAGGCCTCTCAGGACGTAGGAGGTAGTGTCTCTGGGTAGCTGCACTTCCATTGGCTGGCCCGAGGCAAGGCTGTAGTTGAGGCGGTAATGGTCAAACTTGGCCAACGGTGACCTCCAGAGCAGGGTCAGGGTGGTCTCTGCAGTTTCAGACACCCAAAGGTCCTTGGGGGCGTCCATATCTGAGGAAAACACAGAGATGAACACTCCTCAGGCTAGGAGGCAGGCTGCTTCTGGGACTGAAAGGCAGCTGGCTCCGGGCTGCAGCCCCAGGTCCACTATCAAGCACGGGGGCTTTAGGAGAATCTCCTAACTGGGCCTCAGTTTTCACCTTGTAGATGCCACTGTAAATTACCTAGCCGGGTTTTTGGAAGACTGAAAGGAACATAGTGGCATACCCATACCACAAAATGCTACTCAATTAACAGAATTTAAAAAGAACTCACTATTGATCCAAGAAACAATTTGGATGGATCTCAAGAGAATTATGCTGAGTGAGTGACAAAGCCAATCTCTAAAGGTTGCATACTATATGATGCCTTTTATGTAGCACTAGAGGCCCAGTGCAGGGGTAGGGTCCCTCAGCCTGGCCTGCCATTGGGGCCTATCGGGGCGTTTCGCCCAGACCCCATTGGGGCTGATCAGGTCCGGCTGGTGAGGTGGGGGTGCAGGGGCTGTGGGAGGTTGGCTGTGGGAGTGCACTGACCACCAGGGGGCAGCTCCTGTGTTGAGCATCTGCCCCCTGGTGGTCAGTGCGCGTCATAGCGACTGGTCGACTGGTTGTTGTGGTCATTTGGTCATAACGGTCGCTTAGGCTTTTATATGTATAGATTCTTGAAATGACAAAATCATCGAGATGATTGCCAAGGGTTTGGGACAGGGAGGTGTCGTGGTATAGAAACGGAAGAGAGATCCCAGTGATGGAACTACTCTGTGTTTTGACTGTAGTGAAGGGTTCAAAGTTTACATGTGATAAAACTGTACAACGAAATACACTGACAGAGATGAGTGCATCTGAATAAAGTTGGCAGATTTGTATCAATGTCAGTTTCTTAGTTGTGATATTGCTCTATAATTAAACAGTTGTTACCATTGGGGGAACCTGGGTGAGGGGTTTAGGGGACTGTCTCTGTATTATTTCAACAGCATGTGAATCTACAATTACCTTAAAAGAAAAAGATCAAACAGAATATGTACTGGCTCTTGCATAATGAGGGGTTCAATGAAGCATGACCTCTGCTCTCCAGCCTCCCTTTCCTTCAGAGGGGAGGTCAGGAGGAGGCTGGCGGAGGGAGAGAGAAAAGGGGTTTCTCTTTTACAACATTCCCAGAAAAAAAAATTGAAGAATCAATGGCTTCAAATCAGGGAGCCCCTCACCATCCTCACCCAGAGGTTGGCACTTCAGGATGCATGGGTGAGAGCAAAGTCTGACTCAACCTGTGTTCTGGCCACTTGTAATTTATGTGAGCAGAGTATACACATTAAGTGTGTATTAAGAGAAATCCCCCAGATGTGTTTTAATCAGTCAGTGATACAGAAAAACAACCCTGGAATTGGTTACAAACTTTAAAAGTTTGTAGATTTCTGATAAAGTCTGGTTCCAATATTTCCTAAGAAGAAAGCCGCTGTTCCCTTCTGTCCTGAGAGCAGCGTGGGAATCATTTGGATGTGGTGTGCTCAAGTGACTTTCTAATGGGACATCGGCTAGATGACCGTAGGGGCTCCTTTCTGTTTCTTCTTAAAATTGTTTTATTTTTATTGATTTCAGAGAGGAGAGAGAGACAGAAACATCAATGATGAGAGAGAATCATTGATCAGCTGCCTCCTGCATGCCCCCTACTGGGGATCGAGCCCACAGCCCTGGCATGTGCCCTGATTGGGAATCAAACCGTGACCTCCTCGTTCATAGATTGATGCTCAACCACTGAGCCACACCAGCAGGGCCTACTGTTTCTTTTAAAGCAGGTTTTCTGCCTCCTTAACCCTGTGTCTGTGAGAGCCCGCCTGGGGTGGGGGCTGGGAGAGAGTCCAGGTGCCTCACCTGTGGCCGCGTTGATGGTGGCCGGAATGCTCTCCATGTCTCCCTTCACAGCAGACACACCAATCCCATATTCAGTTCCTGGCCTCAGACCTAAGAGAGAGCGTGCAGGTGGAAATTCAGTTTCAAATCAGAAAGACTTTCAGAAGATCTTAAAAACGGCCCTGAGCTGTCCCCAGACGCTAGTGCTTTTCAGTGTCTGGAATGTTCTTCAGACTGACTCACTGACATCCCTGTGAGGGATTGCTGGGAACTGCACGTGTTCTCTCTCTGGAGGGTTGCCAAGTGGGGCCATGTCCCCAGGGCGGCTGGGTCTGGGATGTGGAGCTCACCTGTGAGTGTGGTCTTGGTTGTGGCTTGTTGGCTCCTTGGGACCTCTACCTCGGCGTGGTCACCTCCGGAGATGGGTGCGTACTTAATTCTGTAGCTGTCGATGGCCGCCTTGCCGTTCTTCCATTCCAAGGTGACGCTGTTGTCTGTCTGGGAGATGCGGCGAAGATTCCTGGGAGCATCCAGGCCTGTTTGGGAGAGGAAGGGACATTTGTATGGAAAACATCAGGCACCAAGAGAGTGGCGGTCCCACAACTCAAGCTGAGATATGAAAGGTTCCTGCCATTGGAGGAAAATGACAAACTTGCCCCATCCCCATCTCAATAGCTGACGCACAGGTCTAAACAAATTCGACATATTTGGCACCTTCCCCATTATTAACGTGTGTGATACTTCAGTCATTCACATTTTCCTCAGATTTTGTGCTTAAAAAAAAAAAAAACACAAAAAACTACACAGAAACTTACAAATAAGCTCTATAAGTATATGAACTGGCCTGTTGTGCTCACCACTGTATTTCTTTTTTTTAAATTAAATACATTTTTATTGATTTCAGAGAGGAAGGGAGAGGGAGACAGAGCTAGAAACATCAATAATGAGAGAGAATCACTGATCAGCTGCCGTCTGCATGACTACTACTGGGGATTAAGCCCACAACCCAGATACGTGCCCTGCCCAGGAATCGAACTGAGACCACCTGGTTCACTCAACCACTAAGCCACGCCGGCCGGGCTCATCACTGTATTTCTAATAACTCATATAGTGCTTACTGAGCTCTGAAAAAAATATTTATCAAATGACTGATGACACTCTGGTACTTTTAAAAAAATGTCATAGGCTAAGACATTAGGAGGCATCTTTGTCATTCATGTTTTCTACACACTATATTTAATAACATTTTATTTAAAATTTTTTTACTAGGACTTGTGTCTGAGTGTGTCAGACTAGTTCATTCTATGTATGCCAATATGTATATACTTTTTATTTTGGAAGGTTATTTGGGAATTTTTTTTCTTTGAAAAATTAAACAGTACAATATTTGAAAATAAAATTTAAAGGAATGGAAATTCCCTTTTTGTTTTCCTGCTGTCAAAGGAGCCTGGAAGGTACCCCAGGGAAGAGTGGATGGAAGTCTCGCAATCCTTCCCTTGCTGGTGCCATTTCCGGGGAAGGCCCGTTACCTGTTGTGAAGGTCTCTTTGGCAGGGTTGCTGGACATGTCGCCCCGGCGGGAGATGAGGGACACCTCGTACTCGGTGTCTGGCTTCAGGTTCCCGATGGAGTACTGGTTCTCATCGTGCGTGAGGTCGATGGTGGTGCGGTCGCCCGGCGCGTCTTTGATCCCATAGGAGAGCTCGATGCTGTCGATCTCAGCCAGAGGCTTGAACCAGGTGACCAGCGCAGTGGTGTCCGTGACGTCTTTCACCTCAATCTGGCTGGGAGCGTCCAAGCCTGTGACGGGCAGAGGACAGAGCGACAGAGCTGTTTCAGAGAGTGGACAGTGCCAGGCGCTGAGCAGAGAGAGGCAGCCATCCCATCTACGTATGCATATATCAGTGTAATATTGACCCCTGGACCTTATTTTATGTTTCTGATCTTCAATGTCCTATTCAACAAGCTATAAGTAGGGCTGATACTACCTTGTAGGGTTTGTTGCTTTTTTTGAAAGGAGACAGTCCGGCCAGCATGGCTCAGTGGTTGTGTCAACCTGTGAACCAGGGCATCACTGGCTCGATTCACATGCCCAGGTCAGGGCACATACCTGGGTTGCAGGCTTAATCCCCAGTGTGGGGCATGCTGGAGGCAGCCGATCAATGATTCTCTCTCATCATTGATGTGTGTGTCTCTCTCTCCCTCTCCCTTCCTCTTTGAAATCAATACAAATATATTTTAAAAAGAAGTAAAGGAGGCAATGTTTGCAGAGCATCTGGTAGGGAGCCTACAACCTGGCAGCTACATCACAGGTGGTGGTTCTCTTATTATTATCACTAGAGGCCCAGTGCACGAAATTCGTGCACGGGTAGGGTCCCTAGGCCTGGCCAGCGATCAGGGATGATCAGGGCTGGGGCCTCCCTTCCACAGCTGCTAGCTGCCAGCTGCTGGCTGGGGCCTGCCTTCCCCGGCTGCTGGCTGCTGGCTGGGGTCTTCCTTCATTCTGCGCTGCTCCCTGGTGGTCAGCACACATCATAGCAAGTGATCAAATTCCTGGTCTCCCCGCCGAACTCCTGAGGGGACAATGCGTGTGCCCCCTGGACGCAGAATCCAGCCTCATGGAGGGGCTGACAGGCCCAGAAACTACAACAGCGGCGGATCTAGCCTCACCGCTGGGCTCCCGCGGCCCCCGGCCAGGCTGACAGGCCCGGACACTCCAGCAGCAGTGGAGCGGCGAGGCTGGATCCTCCACCGGAGGGGGCAGATCCAGCCTCGCCACTCGGTCCCTGCGACCCTCGGCTGGGCCAACAGGCTCAGACACTCCAGCAGCGGTGTGTCTTTCTCTAAGCCTCAGTTTCTACTCTTAAAAAATAATAACATTAATACCGTTATTTTCCGGCATGTAAGACGACTTTTTAACCCAGGAAAATCTTCTATACGCCCAGTCGTCTTACACGCCAGAAAATACGGTATTTGCCCTACCTCTTTCACAGGCCTGGTGCTAATATTAAATGAGATGATGTGGTAGATCATGTGGCAGTGGTCTCAATTACCTGGCATCCACGCCACGTTGGCATGTGATGTTGAAGCTCCCCAAGAAATAGATCCGTTTCCCCATCCCTTATATCTGGACTGGCCTTGCGATGTGCTCAGGCAGAAGTAACATTAATGCCAATTTAACGTCAGCTGCTATCAGAGCAGGGCCAGGGTAGCATCTAGGAGGCTGAGAGGCCAGTGGAGCAGAAAGGCATCGAGGCTGAGGCCATTCTAGATCAACCAGCCCCCAGCCCACAAAGATGCATAAGTGAGCCCAGTCAAGAACAGAAAAATGGCCCAGTTGAGCCCAATCCTAAATCACCAATGTGCAGATTTATTGTTTTAAGCCACTCAGTTTTGGGCTTTTTATGTAGCAAAAGCTAATTGATTCAGGTGCTATATAAGAAGGCATGCTATTGACCAGAAATGCAATGAGTTACAGTCAGCTTTGTCATTGGGTCAGCGATATCAAAGGCGATACTCACGGGTGGTTGTCACCCTCTTCAGGCCCGGGCCCCGAGTATTGTTTTTCACGATGTGCAGAGATATCTCATATTCCTGTCCAGGGGCTAGGCCAGTTTGCCGGTATGTGGTCTCCGGCCTCCTCAGGCTTTTGGTGATCTCTTCCTCGTCTTCTTTATTCTGAAAGATAGGAGCCCCTTGATAAGGCCTAGAGGAGGTGCCAGCCTCTTCATTTATGTGATTATTCATTTCACTTTCATTCATTCCTCTTTTATTCTTTCCTCTATTCCCTAAGCGCTTATTAGATGTCGAATCTGTTTGGTAGATGCTGAGGATGCAGAAATGATGCAGACATTTCTCAAGTGTGTTTCTCTCTCATAAACTTCTCTACTCACCTCTTTGACACTCAAGTCAAGGGCAAAATGTGAGAGCCAAAGCGATTCTGGATCCACAGGCTTATTCACTCCTTTGAAAAAATAAGAAGCCAGCACCCTCGCTCCTATGGGTGAGTGTCCCCTAGTCACATGGTTAGTGGCAGGACCTGGGCTCGAACTCAGGAACCCACTTCCCCACCTCACATGTACTTTAGGCTCAGAGGCATTTTGAAACAGAGATCATTTCTTCCCTTTGCCTCTGAAGAGAGATCTTCAATGAGAAATATCTGAAACTTAGAGATGACTGAACTTCTATTTGTCTAGGCCCTCAGTCCCAAGTTCCATGCTTACTGACTTATTAAAATCCCTTAAAAATAATGTGTACGGGAACATACAAGGGCCAATCGGAGCCCTGTCCCCCACCAGAAGCCAAAGAACTAGAGTTGATATGAAGGTCTGCGGAGGCCTCTGACCATCTCCTGGACTCTTGCACGCCCACTGCTTTGAGCTCCCTACCATATTCCGGAAGATGATCTCCCATGTTTCGAAAGCGATGTCCAGAGGATCCCACTCCACTTCCACGGATGTCTCCTTGATGGACTTGAATTTGAGGCCTTCAGGTGCAGGCAAGTCTGTCAGGAAGAGCACGGAGAGGAGGTAAGGATGGCGACATGTATGGTGGAGGCCACAAAGCCCTGTTCTGCTGAACCCAGGGGCGGGCGCCTGCCCTAGTCAGGGGCTGAGCATCTGAGCTGGGGTCTACTTAAAGGTTCTTCTGGGATGCTGTCTACTGCGCGGCAGCATGAAAATTAATGTTAGGACCAACCATATGGTTAAATCTGGGCAATTTCATGTGCTTAAACCTAATACGTGCACAGGCTTTGGAATCAGACAGACTTGGTTAGAATTTCAGCTCTGCAGTTACACATGTTGTGTACATGGGAAAGTTGTACAAAATGCCCCAAGTCTCAGTTTCTTCCCTTGGGAGAAGAACATGCCCCTTGGGAATGTTTTGGGACTGAGTGGTATATTGCATGTAGACTGCTAGGCATGGTTCCTGGCATGTAGCACAAGTTTAATATGGCAGTCAATGTTGTTATGACTAAGCAAAAAATAAAATAAAATTACCACATTCTAGCCTAACTTACTTTTCAGGTAGGAAGAAAATTATACTGATGTTGGATTCTTAAAGGAATAACTTGAACTTCTAGTGTTTCTACATATATATATATATATATATATATATATATATATATATATATATATATACAGTGAGTTTCACAAGAATATAGTATGGAATAGAGTGGTTAAGAGCATAAATCTGCAACTGGACTGCCAGGGTTCAAATCCCATCTCCACTACTTATTAATTGTGTGATTTGGGATGAGATGCTCAACCGTTAGGAGTCTCAGTTTTCTCATCTGTAAAATGGGTTAACAATAGTTCCTATCTTAGAAGGTTATTGTGAGTTAGTGTATGAGGAGTTTCTTTTTTTGTTGTTTTTTAAGAATTTCTTATTGAAATTTAGAGAGAGAGGAAGGGAGAGGGTGAGAGAGAACAACATTGATATGAGCAAAACATTGATCGGCTGCCTCCTGCACGCCTCCTACCAGAGATTGAGCTTGAAACCCTGGCATGTGTTCTGATCAGGAATCAAAACTGGCAACCTTTTGATGCATGGGATGATGCCCAACCTACTGAGCCACACTGGCCCGGGCAATGAGGAATTTCTTTAAGAAAATATTTAGGGGGCTTCATTGGATTCCAGGGTCTTAATTGGTGTAACTGTACGGACAGCTATGGAGCTATGGGGCAAAGGCAAGGTGACAAGTTATGCCCTGGGCAAGGGGAGGGCAGTTGAGGCTGCCGAGGGCGGTTCTGCTCACTCACAAGTGGCCACCCTTGCGCTGACGGGAATGCTCCTCTTGTTCTCCAGGATGGCGAACACTCGGATAAAGTACTCCACGCCAGGCTCCAGCTCCTGGATGGTGGTGGACGTCTGGTCCCCGGGGACCCGGAACTGTATCTCCAGGCCGTCCTCGTGGGTGGGCGTGTACATGATGAGGTACTCTGTGACCCGCATCTCATTCTCCCAGGCCAGGTTCACAGTCTCCTCTGTCACTTCTGTCACAATGAGGTCTTTGGGAGGGGACACTGGTAGGAAAGAGGAAGGGGACAGCTGGGGTCAGTAATGGGCCCTGGAGAGTCTCCCTTCCACTGGCAGTCACAGAGGTCCAGCTTCCATTCTCTAACATGCAGAACTCATGGGGGAGCCCTTGCTGCCACCCATCTTTAAAATCTCCGGTGGTGTCACCGCCTTTAGGCTGCGGTGTCAGGTCTGCAGGGTAGCCTTGAGGGTTCTTTGTGACCCAGCTCCTCCACGTCTCCATTCCTTGGACCCTTGTTCAGAGCCAGGCCATCTGCATGGGAAGGGGCAGCCTGAGCTTAGCTCCCTGCTCTGCACTTCAAGTCGCACATCCTTTGCACTCAGAAGGTATTCTGCGCTCATCTGGTCTGATTGTTTCACTTTCTAGATGTGAGTGAGGTAGAGGGACTTGCCCAGCTTAGCTCGTCTCATCCAATTTGGGACTCACATGTCCCTACCAGCCAGCTGTTCTGCCTTGACCACATTAAACCCACAGCCATTTATATATTCTTATCTATCTACCAATAGTCTTAATCAAGGTAGAAATTCTCCATGGTAACCACTGTAATATGGATGGATGAGAGAAGTAGAAAGAAGACCCTCACTAAGCATTTTTGGTCTTTGTGGTGTTTTCACTCAACCAGTGTCTACTGAACACAACTGTACACCACGCCTTGTGTTAACTGTAGGGGTAATGCTCCTTTAAGGATCTCACAATCCTTGGGATCAAAGACAATGCAGAGAAGATGATGTAAGAGACGGGCCTGACTCGTAAGTGATCAGCATTTAGTCTTTAGTTGAGTGTGCATGGAAAACAGTTTGTTTTATAAAGTCTTACTGCTCAGTCAATGTAGCTGATTTTTTACCTCCCTCCAAATAGAGGGATTGAGTTTATTACTGATTTGATGTCAGTGGGAAGTGGGAAGTAGGAAAGAAAGTTGGTGCTTAACAAAAGGGAGGTTATCATTTCTTCTACTGGGCATGGGTGTTAACCTCAGTGTAGATGAGCTAGGCAGACTCAGATATCAGCTTTGTGATCTATTAGCTGTGTGTCCTTGGGACAATTCCATAACCTCTCTGAGCCTCTGAGACTTTAAATAGGTAGCGCCTCAGCAGGTGAATAATCAGGCCCTTCAAAGAGTTAGTGTGTTTAATATTCACACATACCAGGTGTACAGTCAGTCACAGCCTCATCCCCGTGGTGGGAGCTCTGGTACTCACCCTCTGAGCAGTCCTCCCCGGTGTAGCCCTCATTGCAGATGCAGCGGCCTGCGATGCACTGCCCCCAGTGACTGCAGTCATTGGGGCAGGAGCGCTGCCCACAGTCCAGGCCCATGAAGCCCTCGTGGCAGACGCACTGGCCATCCACGCATCGGCCGCGGCCGTTACAGTCACTGGGACACCTCCGCTCCTTGCAGTCTTTGCCCATGAAGCCTTCGTGGCACACGCACTGCCCGTTCACGCAGCGACCCTGGCCATGGCAGTCCCCAGGACAGGACAGCTCTGCACAGTCGCGGCCGGTGAAGCCGTCCTCACACACGCACCGCCCCTCCACGCAGCGGCCCCGGTGGCTGCAGTCCTTGGGGCACCGCAGATCCCGGCAGTCCTCGCCCGTGTAGCCGTCGTCACAGACACACATGCCGTTCACGCAGCGGCCGTGCTGGTGGCAGTCATTGGGGCAGCTCATCTCACCGCAGTCGTAGCCCTGGAAGCCCTGCTCGCACACACACTTGCCCTTGATGCAGCGGCCCCGGCTGTGACAGTCGTTGGGGCACCGCAGCTGGCTGCAGTCCTCTCCGGTGTAGCCGTCGTCGCACACACACTGCCCGTTGACGCAGTGGCCGTGGCCGCTGCAGCCTTTGGGGCATCTGAGCTCACTGCAGTCAGCGCCCGTGAAGCCGTCGTCACACTCACATTGCCCGGCGATGCAGCGGCCGTGGTTGTGGCAGTCGGCGGGACACCTCTTCTCACTGCAGTCCGCGCCGGCAAAGCCCTCGTCGCACACGCACTGGCCCTCCTCGCACCGGCCCTGGCCGTGGCAGGAGTTGGGGCAGGTGAGCTGCCCACAGTCCTCCCCCGTGAAGCCTTCTTCGCAGTAGCAGGTGCCGTTGACACAGCGGCCCCGGTCGAAGCAGTCGTTGGGGCAGATGAGCTCGCTGCAGTCCTCGCCCGTGAAGCCCTCGTCGCACACGCACTCGTTCTCCACGCAGCGCCCGCGATTGTAGCAGTTGTTGAGGCACAGGGGCTCGTTGCAGTCCTCACCCGCAAAGCCGTCCTGGCACACACACCGGCCGTCCACGCACCTGCCGTGCTCCTCGCTGCAGGGCACCGGGCACAGCTCCTGGCTGCAGTCAGCCCCGGTGTAGCCTTCGAAGCAGACACAGACCCCATTCACGCACTTGCCCTGGTCGTTGCAGTCGCTGGGGCAGGCCAGCTGGCTGCAGTCCTCCCCGGTGAAGCCCTGGTCGCAGATGCACTGCCCGTCGAGGCACTGGCCTTGCAGGTGACAGTTGCCGGGACATTCAGGCTCAGAGCAGTTGGGGCCTTTCCAGCCAGGCTCGCAAACACAGCCGCACCCTTCGGTGCTGAAGTTGCCCCGGCCGCTGCAGAAAGGCCTAGTGTCCAGGCGGCCTGCAATAGAGAGATCAGAGGCTCTCAGCTGAGCACAGCAGCCCAATTTTCCGGTTCCTACCCTTGAAACCCAGATTCGGATTCTGCCAGAGCACAGTTGCACCCTCGGGCCCCAGCTGGCTTAAAAACTAGTTGCTTACTGTGTGAAATCAGATGGAACTTATATCTAATTACACTGGGTAGGAATTCTTAGCTTGAACTCTCTGAAATTTGTAGACTTACATGCAAAGACTGCGTGTGTTTAGGTTCATAGGCATGTGTGTCTGTGTGTATTTCTACCCCTAGGGAGAGGGTCTATAGTTTTCACCAAATTTTCACATAGTCCCACAACCCCGATGGTTATGGATCACTGCCTTGTGGAATGTGTTATGCTGGGCTGTGTTACTTCTACATAGTCTAGCCAAGGTCAGGCACATAAGAGATTTCCAAGAAATAATTGTTTAACTGAACCCAATTCTGACTCTTTGACTCAATAGTTGTGCTGCATTTGGGACAGGCTGTAGACTCTTTCCAGAGCCCAGTTTCTTCATCGGTCAAGTGGGACCAATAGACCCACTTCCCTGGGGCCCATTAGGGTTAAAGGGGGACATGGAGACCTGACTGTTGTGCCCATCTTGCAGAGATTTGTTTGGGTTGACTCAAGTTGGCATATGGGTTTACGTGACCAAAGCTTTCTAATTTTCCTAACTGAAACGAGAAAGTGAATGAGTGGCTTTCTAATTCTGCGAGGACAACTTGCAATTGGGCTCTGCCCCCACAGAACTCATCGGCCTCTGTTTCTTTTTCCTCTCTTTCCTGGAGGTTGCCGTGGTGAGTCTGAGGGACACGGGTCAGCACGGACATGACTTCAGCTCTTTCAAGTCTGTATCATGTGTCAGCTCCACTTACAGGAGTAACTGACGTGGTCTCCGTGGGACCCAGGGAGAAGCAAGGACACCCACTCCACTTTCTCTGCATCTAAATACAGTTGAATGAATATGGTTCATCCCCTTTCTGACACCAGGAAGGAAGGCAGTTTTTTAAAAAGTTGGTTTGCAAAGTGAGACTCTACGCTTGTGCTGTGTAGTACGGTGGCCACTGGCCACCTGTGGCTCTTGGGCAATTGAACAGTGTCTGGTCTGAATTGAGATGGGCTGGAAGTGTCAAATCCACACCGGATTTCGAAGGCTCAGTGTGAAAGAATATAAAGTATCCATTAATCCTACCTAATAGACAAATATGCAAATTGACCGCACCTTCGCTACACCAAGCCACGCCCACCAGCCAAGCCGTGCCCACCAACCAATCAGGACGAGTATGCAAATTATCCCAACAAATATGGCGGCTAATTTGCATATCAAGACAGCTTAGAAAGAAGCCAAGAGATGCTGAAGGGAGCAATGCTGCGGAGAAGCAAGCAAGCCGGGGGAGGGGGGAGGGAGGAGAAGGGAGGAGCGGAGGCGGGGTGGGGGGAGAAGGAAGAAGGAGAGTGGGGCGGGCTGGCGGAGAAGGCGGGCCAGGGGACAAGGGAGGAGTGGAGGCGGGGCCGGGGGAGAAGGAAGAAGGAGAGTGAGGCGGGCTGGCAGAGAAGGCGGGCGGGGGGACAAGGGAGGAGCAGAGGCGGGGCGGGGTAGAGTGCAGCAGGAAACCCTATTGCAGGATTTTTCCTGCAACGGGAACGCTAGTAGTTTTTATATTTATTACAGGCTGAAACATGGATATTTTAGTTCTACTGGGTTAAATAAAATAGATAATTCATATTATCTTTAGCTGCTTCTTTTCATTTCTTTATTTTGACTACTGGAAATCTAAGGTTATATATATTCTCACATTATATTCCTGTTGGCTGGCACTGCTGCTCTAGACAAGCATTCCAACCCACTTTTTAGAATTAATCCTATTGTGTAACTCCCAGGGAGTTGAGAGGTAGAAGATAAACCAATATATGCATAAAGGAAACTTTTTTTTTTTTTTTTGCCTTAGAATCCTAGAGCACATCTTTAGTACTTTCCACTAAGCCTACTGATTAGGTCTACTCTTAAAATAATTTGTCCAAGTAATTCAGGGTAATTTTTTCTGAGTGGCAGAAATAGATATTTTCATCTCTGATTTCAAGCTGTTGAAACTCCTGCAGTTCTATCAACTTTAGGGAATGGAGATGAAGTAATGATTTCAAAGTGGTAACCTTTCTTTTAAAAGGCTGAAGGCTGGTATTACTGGAGGACTGTGAATTCTGAAGACACACAGGCCTGTTCAAAGCTTCCATCCCTTATCACCCTTTGTGTCAGTTGGTTGAGTTCTTTGAGTCTCAGTTCTTAGATATGTAGAATGGACTTTCAGCCTTATATTAAAGGTTGTTGGGAGGGTTAAGTTAGATAATGAATTATAGGGCCATGTGCATAAAAGGGGCTGAAACCATAGTTGTGATCATTATCATTACTACCATTCAACTGGAGCATTTATTCCAATTATCAGGCTTTGTACTGCTATGGGTGGCCTTGTACCTTTGTAATAACACCAGGGTGTGGAAGACTGTTTTTTATTTTAAACCTTTTCTAAAAACATTCATTTTTAGAGAAAGGGAGAGGGAGAGAGAAAAAAAAAAACAAACAAAACAGCCATGTGAGATTGAAGCATTGATCAGCTGCCTCCTGCATGCCCGCTACAGGGGATCGAGTCTGCAACCCGGGCATGTGCTCTGACTGGGAATCAAACTGGTAACCTTTTAGCGCATGGGATGACACCCAACCAACTGTGCCACACAAGCCAGGGCTGCAATATTGTGGTTTAAGTCCTAACTTGGTCACTTATTGCAGGACCTTGAGAAATCCCATCCTACTTCTGGGCCTCAGTTTCCCTATTTGTACAATGGGGTAATAAGGCTATATCAGTACCTTTCAGGGTCTGATCTTTGGGTCAGGAGTTTCATAATGTGTTAATAGGTTTTGAGGTAGAGAATGTGTACATTTCATGGTCAAATAAATTTTGGAAACAAGTGATTAAAGTGAAATTACTATAAATTCCTCTGAGAAACATTTGTCACTGACAGCAGAATAGAGATGGTTACATTCTCCACATTTATTTGACCATCAAATCTCTTTGCAATGAATCCCTTGCAAGGCTAGTTTCCCCGGGAACCCACTTTGGAAACAACTCAAGTATCTTGCCATGCTCATCATTTCTCCCACTCGTACCTTCGGCAGGCTGGAGGCAGCAGCCCGCTCCCATGCTGCACTGCTCCCGCAGGGACGACACCAGGTTCTCCAGCTCCTCCAGTCGGCTCAGGAGCTCCTTGATGTCAGGAGCAGGGGCACACCCACAGGCCCGGCGGGGGATGTTGATGCGGTGTGTGAAGACGATCTGGTTTCCCCCGTCCACGGTGTGCTCCTGGAAGCTTTCGCTGGGCTCTGAGGGTGGGGCCAGATCCTTCTCCCCACTGGCTGATTCCAGATCCACGGAGCACTGGGACCCGACAGGCAGCTTGATGTTGTAGACGTGGTTGAACACCACTGGCTGGTTCTCCTCCGGCAGAGTGATGTTCACCCCAGTCTGTCGCTTATGCCGAATGACTTTCTTGAGGACCCCACCTTCAGCAGGGAGGGCGAGCAAAGCTAGGCATATGCCCACCAACAGCCGAGTCACGGCCCCCATGGTGGAGGTGGGTTTGGTGGGATGTTTCTGGGGTTCTAAGATGCTAGGGCGTCTTACTCTCAGGTAGAGTTGGGTTCTTGGAAGCAGAGTTGAATAAATCAGTTGTTCCTGATCTTCTTGAAGAAATTCTCTTCTATAAGTAAATAAAAACAACAAGCTTATTAGTATGTTCTTCTCATTGAATCCACTGACTCTGCAATTGTAGTGAATGTTTACTTTGTGTCTCCTATATTTGAAGCTCTCCTGGTATTCATTCAATATTCACTGTAGTGTTGAGATACAGTGGTCTCTAAAGGAGTAAAGAGGATCAGATACAAACAGAGGTTGGAGGTGACATGCTACTGTGAGGCAGTTCTTACCCTGCTAAGTTGTCATATTTGTCTGCGTTACAGCTGTTTACCTGTATTGGCAATCATGTGGCAGAGGGAAGGGGAGTTGTCAAAGGCAATGAGAAATGACTGAGTAAAGATAGAAGACAAGTGAAACTTTAGGTGCTTATACTATTGATTAACACATGCCTTGGATACATATGAGAATAATCTGTATACGGCATGATATCATTTATAGTCCTTTTTCTCACTAAGAGATACACCTGAGTGTAATTCAAGAAAATAATTGAGAGCTATTTGTTTTTCCACAAATTGACATTTTCCTATGCCCATGCCATTCTTAGTCTTACATATCCTAAGTTAGTTATTTATGTCAATTAGATGTGATATTTGGATTGCCTATTCTATAACAGGTTTTCCAACGTGTTTTTCAGGAAGATCTTAAGAATCCCAATGACAAAAATGCATGAACATGATCCCTGGTCATCATCTCTTCTATGATGACAGAAAGTCTCTGCAAAACCTGGAGAGGGATTGTGGTGGGGAGACTTGAACCATGAAGCATTTCTGTAGGGCTAAGCAAGGGTCTGGGGACTTAGAAGGCACCAGCTGTGCATAGAATCAAGAACTTCCTATCCATACCATATCCTGATTATATTCATATTTGATATTTCACCAATTATCATGTAACATCTAATTAGGGCTTCTACACGCTGGTTAGGACAAAAACAAACATAAGAAAATAAAACAAAGACAAAAAAAGAGAAACAAAACCTTCTTCTAAGTATGCTTTTTCATTCAAATTAGTTTCCTAAGTAAGAATTGGTGCATCTGTGATGTAGGCAAGCCCACTGAATAAAAATTATTATGAAGAAGAGAACTTGGCAATTTCTCTTCTCTCAAACCAGCATAGCCCATTTGTTTATTGGACAAATATTTATTGATTGTCTACTCTCTTTCAATTGCTTCAAATCTCTTTGCCTTCCTTTCTTCCCACCCTTCTCCCATCAATTCTTAGCTCCCCCTCCCCCACCTTTTTTTTTTTTTTTTTTTTTAATGAGAAAGGGCCATGGGCCAGTTTGAAATGCTCTTGGACTTTTACCCAACACTTTTGTGTGTGTTGCTAAATGACTTAAATTTCCATCTAAAAAGCCATTAGAGTTGCTGGTTGGGACTCTAAGGCAATGAGTCTAGGGTAATAATGACCAGACTAAGGGTTGAATGAGGATTTTTCACTGTGCGTGTAGGAGACGTGCGCTGGCAGAGCCAAATGCTGCATTGTTCAGAGGAAGGAAATGGGATTTTTGAGGGCTGAGTATTCCCCATTGGCTGATGGCTGTCTAAGGGCAAGTGGATACTTTTGTACTTTGGGAAAGACCAGTTATATCTTCAATGTGGTAGAAACTGCCTCAGCTTTGGACTTAGACACCCCTGGGTTCAAATGCCACTCTCTAGCTCTAAGACTTGGGACAAGCTATTTATCCTAATTATGACCTCATTTGTAAAATGGGGGTGAAACTTCTTCCTGAGGGAGTTACAGATTAGCTCAGCATGGTGTCAGGCCCATAGTAGGTACACATTAAAATATAGCTCCAATTCCGTTGCACTTCTAGGAACAAAACCTAGTACGAGTCCATGCCCATAGCCTCCTTTTGCTTAAGCTTGACCTCCTCATTGAATCTAGTCCTAAACTCAGCAGTAGCTTGAATCTAGATCAAAGAGGAGCTGCAGAAATCACTAAAAGGTGTGGGGGTAAAACTTATGATGATAATGTACTAGAACTGGACATATTTACACCAGAGAGGCAAAAGATAGAGAGCAAATAATAACCTTTAAGAATGTTACATGCAGACAACTAACTGGCTAATGTCCCCTTTGAGGATAGACAAGGGGAAACTGTAGATTGCAGCTAGTGATATTTAGGTTAGACATGAAGGATCACATTCTGACAGTAGGGCTTTTAAAATCTGAGAATGAACAACTTATCTCATAGAGACTCTTTAAAAAGCACAAGCAGATAATCTTTATATGAAGTGATCAGGCAATGGAGAGTCTGGAAAATGTCTTGTAGGAGGCAGAAGTGTGGAGCTGTGTGTCCATCCTGTAGCTGGAAAAACTAAGATTGAGAGGAACAGGGATACCATGCCTAAATCCTGCAGGAGCAGGAGCTGGCTTGTCCCTTGTGGCCCCAAAGGACAGAACAAGTGCTGATGTGTATATGTGTTGATGGTGAAGAGGAGGGTTGCTTACTAAAAGTCACATTTCAGCACAACAGGAGAAACATTTTTCTAGTTGGAAATATCCAGTCGAAAAGTCTTCTTTGAGAGTATAGCAAGCTCCAAGGTGTTGGAATAGTGGTGAAGAGCACAGGCTTTGTAGACATGCTGCCTTGGGTTTGAGTCAATGTTCAACCACCTCCTCTTCCATGAGTGAGGTATTAACTAGCACCGTAAGCCAGAGTCCTGTCATCAGTAAAGTGTGATACGAGTGTCCTCATAGGACTGTTGTGAAAAGTGTGTGAGATAACGTGAGTAATGGGAATGGTATAGTGCTTGGCAGCAGCAAGAGCTCAATAAAAGGAAGCTTTGCAGTAAAAAATATGGGCTTCACTTAACATTTTTTCCAGGATTTTCTTTCTCCCAACTCTTGAAACTTCTTTGGCATATGCGGATTTGTTTTTTTAAGCAAGGATAAGAGTTCTGCAATGAAGTAAAGTCTTCTCTCTCTACGCTGGAAGATGGTTTTTTTTCTCTCTCTCTCTACCCCCCATCTCTAAATCTATCTCTACCTCTACCTCTATCCATCTATCTACCTACATACCTATCTTTTATGGCGAGATTAAAGGATTTCGTGAGTCAATGTTTGCAAAGAAAGGCAGCAAGAAGAGACACAGGCTCAATACATAGATTGTTGAGGTCACATATCCAGGACAACGTGGCTGTGTCCGAGCCATGCAAGCTGCCTTGCTTTGTACGCCGTCTCAGCATATATGCCGAATGCAGAAAAATACATGTGTGGACCAGACTTGTTTTCTATCTTTATCTAAATAAACTTTTAGAGCCAAATGAACTGCTGTGAATTGTTTCTGTGAAACTCTTTAGGTGTCTCCTTTCACATTAACTACTCAAAACATAATTAATCTGGAGGGAAAAAAATCTACCATAAAAATTTCCTCATGAGAGAGAAGGCTTAAGAAGAGGTAGAAAACTGATCGAGAACTGTACTGTCCAATATGGCAGCCACTAGCCACAGTGGTTATTAAAATCATAAAGAATTAAAATTAAAAACAATGAAAAATTCCATCCTCAGTTGTACCCCCATTTCAAATGCTTAATAGTGACATGGCTCGTGTCTACAATATCAGACACTTCAGATAAAGAGCATTCCCACCATTGCAGCAAGTTCCATTGAGCGGCACCAGTTTAGAGGGCTGCTTGGTGATATTAACCCTTTGCACTCGCTTGCTTTTTTCTCGATTCCTTTATTCTAATGCTAACCGTGTCGAGTCACACTCGACGTCCGAGTGCAAAAGGTTAAGCCCTTGGTACAACTGAGGCTCAGAGAGGTCAGAGAGTCTTTAAGAAAGTTATGCAGTTGTTAAGTCTCCTAATGAAAACAGGGGGAATACCTCAGATAGAGGTGCCAGGAGACTAGGGAGTTCCTTTGAGTAACTCACCTAAACACAATATGTATGTGCACTGTAATTTCCATATGTTACATGTTCAAACATGTACAGGATAAGAGTTCTCAAATATGAAGGAACATCCACCTTGCCCCACGTCAGCATCCTCCTCCCACTTCCTACCCTTGGAATAGGACATTTTCTTCACTTTCTCTCTGTATACCTTAAAGCTCCAAGTTCTACAGGAGATTCTTCTCCTCAAATCAAACTCAAAATAAGCTGCTCTTTATACCACTTTGGCCACACCTATCATCTGGTCCTGCCCTGCCTCACCCTTTTCTTGGGAGCTGATAGAGCTTGTAAAAGAAAAACTCAGGATTCTCCTTCTTCTGTTGACCCTGAACTACTTTGCTCCAGAGTTTTTAAAGGAACCAAGTCCATTTCCTTTATTAGTCTAAAAAATTTTGTTGATGAGCAGCTGGATGTGGAAGAAACAGCCTAGTCTCTGGGAGAACTAAACCTGTGTTAGAATCCAGCTCTTCCATTTAGTAGCTGCTACCTGAGTCTCACTTGCCTCATCTCATACAAGGTTATACATATGTCTAGTTCATAGTTTTGTGGGAGGATGGGATAAAATGAGAAGATGTATATTAAGCTACTAACACAGTGCCTGACACACAGTAGGTGCTCAATATATGGTAGCTAATGAAAATAGAAGCAATAATAATAACACTTATTAATTAGAGAATAGATCAGAGAGGAAACCATGCATATAGAGGGATGGAAGAATCAGGGAGATACATCATGACTACAATAATAATTTAATAGGTAACTAAAAGGATTGACCAACCTAAGCCTATTAAAGTTCAGAGCAGAGGGAGGCTACATCCTTTTGAGGTACTCAAGAAAATCACCTCAAAAGAGATGGACCTGAAGGATGGGTGAGATTCTAAAACACAGATGGATACAGCTGTAGTAGGGGGTGTAATGTGAAGCCTGCAGAAGTCTAGAAAGAGGGAACTGTATGAGAAAAAGCAACGGAGTTGGAAGAAGATGACAGTAATAACAACAGCTCCTCTTTGCGGATGCCCGACACAGGCAAAGGTCAAATAACATTATGGGATGCCACTGGGGTGTAAATACACCTGGGGAATGGAAAGAGAGCACACGAGTCAGGAGAGCCACAGCAAGGAGGACACGGTGTCTCTCTTAGGCTACATGCCTAACTGCTCATAGTGTTGTCTGTTGAAAAAACATAGGCTTCTGTATTTACTTCCTTGGTCTCCAAATACCTGTCACATTTATGGTGCTTATTCCCTGCAAAAAATATGGTCCTAAAAGTTTTATTCTAGAGGGTGGATAAGGGGTGCTAAAGTATTCGGACTTCATTACTGAAGAAAGATAAAAAAAATTAGTTTTTGCTTCATTCTTTGGTGTTAGATGCTGCCAGTGTAGGATGATTCTCCAGATTTTGGCATTGTAAATTTTTATTCCAAACATTACTCAAGTTCCTTCATTTAACCGGGAAACCACAGTCAATATCATGGCAACCATGTTTCAGGGACTTATTGGTTAATAATTTTATACTTTAAGATGCCTCTTGGCTTGTTATCAAATTCCCCTTCTCCCCCAGTAGAGCTCTAGCCTTTAGAAGCAGCATGGAATAAACTAAGGGTTATTTTTAGGCACCTCACCACAGGACAAAGACCATTGCTAGTTGAAGGAATCAACAACCTTTGGATTTTTCCTTAGTCACAGCTGGAGAATAAACAATTTCATTTTTAGATAAAGATAAAACTTCCAACAAGCTAGCATCATATTTCAGAATTAGTTACTGGTCACTTCATTTTTAGTAACTCAAAGAATATATTTGTCTTGTTGATTTAGGCACGAATGTGAAATATCCTAGGTTGGGGGGAACAAGGAGGATTCTCAGTTTAGCAATTCAAATGAATCCCTTTCCACATCATTTTGGCAACGCATGAGACGGCTCACACCAAGAGCATGTTTTGTGTGTGCACAGCCAGTTAAGCACGGAGTGGCTTACATGGCATTCTTAAAGGTTCTAGAAATTCCTCACCCTCCGTTCTTCCCAACATTCATAAATTCCTTCTTGGCATGTGTCAGGAAGAGAGAGGAGCCAGGAGAGAGCCTTCAGTGTGGATTTCTTTTCCAAGGACATCGGATCTTTATAGTTGACTGAGTCCAGCTCAACCTTCATCTTAAAAGAATTGAGAAAACTCTGATTGCCAAACCCAAATGCTTCCAAGCCCTAGGTGTTCGAGTCCTGGCACTGAAAAGCAAGTATCCATTTAGGTAACATGGTGGCTTAACCGGTTGCTCAGTTAGGATGCTAGTGGAGCCAACAATCTTCCCAGAAAGCTGAGGATGAGTTTATTTTAAAAAACCATTCATTCTTGCATTCAACAGAGATGCGTGAGTCCTAAGACCAGGCTGTGAGGTGTATGTGCTCTCAGTGAGTCCAGAAAGGAAAGCTCTTGTGAACAGACAATTATAGGGAAGAATGATAAATGCTACCATGGACAAATATCCTGGGACATCGGCGCAATGTTTGAGAACATCTGCTCTAGAGTCAGTTGAATACTATCAGATCCTGGTTCTGCCATTTGCTATGAGTTGGAACCATACAGAATTGCCATTTTTGTAGGTAAAAAATGGTTGGATAGGAGTAACTTCATATGGCTCAATTCAGATGCTACGTAACACTTCCTCTCTGAACCTCAATTTTCTTTTTATTTTATTTTATTGATTTTTTACAGAGAGGAAGGGAGAGGGATAGAGAGTTAGAAACATCGATGAGAGAGACATCGATCAGCTGCCTCCTGCACACGTACTGGGGATGTGCTCGCAACCAAGGTACACGTCCTTGATCGGAATCAAACCTGGGACCCTTCAGTTCACAGGTGGACGCTCTATCCACTGAGCCAAACCGGTTAGTGCTGAACCTCAGTTTTCTTATTTGTGAAGTGATAACACTAATATCCACCCCACAACAGAGTTCTGTCAACTGCAAGTGAGAAAAATTAGATTATACCTGGAAATACTTAGGACAGTGCCTAACTGGTATGTGTTGCTATTGTGTGAGGGGTTGGTGTCTTTTGTTTGGAGAAGGCAGTGACTGAAGGCTACTCTGAAGGTTGAGGAATTACTAGGGGAGTTTGGGGAGGCCCTAAAGACCAGGGATACTCAAAAACCCTTGGGAGAGAAAGAAAGCTATGGCCATACTCTTGGCCTCCTCCTAGCCTATCTATTCTACTTCAGTAGCAAGACAGGCGCGCCCATGAGCCTGGGTGGAGCCCTTTTCAGGGAGGTTAGTACCGGCCAAGAGGCCGTGCTGCTTCTGGGTTGGCTGGCCATGCTGCTCAGCCAGGCTTTCTCCAGAACAGGCTGCTGTGATTTTTAATCTTCCAAGACATTGCTCCTGACGGGAAACATTTGGCTCAGATTTGCAATACTTTCCACAGACATGGACAAACATCAGATTAAAGAATTAAAATGAGACTTGAGCAGGCTTAGGCGCAACTGTAAGATCGCTAACTCCAGGAGTGGCCTATCTGTGGCTCCCCTACCCCCCAGATAAGCTTCTAGTGTTCATGGCAGAATGATATGAGGCAGTATCTTTCTAATCACTACCCACGTACTTCTGTGGAGCCCACTTCAGAATCGCTATGAGTATATCACTCCAGGTAGCCATGTCCAATTCAGTAGACGGAGTACGCGACATGAAGGAGAACAGAATTGAAACGCCCAGAAAGGGCCACCAGCTAATTAGTGGTTAAGCTGATATTAAACCCACAGATCCTGCCTCTTGATCTAGAAATTTGATTGAGGTTTATCTCTTTCCCCAGATTACTGGGAGGACTTTAAAATTAACTGCATATGAAAGGCTTCTAGTAATTCCTAGTCTGTGATCAATTTAATGGCCTTCAGGGAGAAATATGAGCAATGGGATTTCGGAGAACATCTGTGTTAAGAGATTTCCAGATTTCTTGCTCCTGTAATATTTCTTCAATTTTCCAATCATCACCCATCCCTCCATCTATATATTCATCCATTCATCTATATAACTACCCATCTTTTCAGTACATATTTATCAAATAACCTACCAGGTGCCAAGCCCTGTGTTAAGTATGAGGGATACAAAAATGAAGAAGATATGCACGTTCCCTATGATCATAAAGCTTACAGTTTCCTCCTAAAAATGAAATACTGGTAGATTTTAAATAGATGTATTATGGATTTAATATTTGTGATATTCTTAAGGGTCACTGTAGATTGAGAACACTGTGCATGCTCCCAAGCCACCAGCAAGAGTAAAAATGTTGTTTCCTTTAAGAACTGCTTCACTCATCTAGTGGAAATAATGAACATAGACTGATGAACAAGAACAGACCCAGAAACAAGGAGGCACGGACCAGACTGTCGGGCCTCAGAGGGAGGGTAGGGGAGGGTGGGGGTAAAGGGGAGAGATCAACCAAAGGACTTGTGTGCAAGCATATGCACCTAACCAGCAGTTGGGGACAACAGGGGGGTGGGGGCATGTGTGGGGAGGGGTGTGGGATGGGAATGGGGGCATGAGGACAAATATGTGATACCTTAATCAATAAAGAAATTAAAAAAAAAAAAAAGAACTGCTTGCTGTTTACTTACTATGTGCTGCACAATGTGCTGGGTGCTGGGGAGACTGGGCCAGTAAGGACCGGTTCTCTGACTCCCGAAATCTCAGAAACTAGAACTTACACAAGCAAGTTTCAGCAGGGCTGGTCGAAATGACCAGAGTCCGTGCTGAGCATTTTTTTTATATATTTTATTGATTTTTTACAGAGAGGAAGAGAGAGGGATAGAGAGTTAGAAATATCGATGAGAGAGAAACATCGATCAGCTGCCTCTTGCACACCCCCAACTGGGGATGCGCCCACAACCAAGGTACATGCCCTTGACCGGAATCGAACCTGGGACCCTTGAGTCCACAGGCCGACGCTCTATCCACTGAGCCAAACCGGTTTCGGCCGTGCTGAGCATTTTAAATCTCCAACTTCAGATTCTCACAAAATGATATGAGGCGGTATCTTCTCATGCTGCAGTTGAGAAAACTGCGGCATGGAATAATTAAGTGGCTTGTGCATGTTCAGAGTTGGGATTTGAATGCGGATCCATCTGAGTCCAAAATAAGTTCACTGAGCCACCAGGTTACATGGCCTTCAGTCTGGAGGGCCAAGGAAAGGCACTATGGTCTGAGACCAGAGCCAAGCTCTGTCCACAGGACTTCCAAACACCTGGCTCAAAAGGAGAATACTATGAATTCCCTGGAATTAGGGACTGACGGTGTCTGTAGCCTGTGGGTGCTGTAGAGAGAAAGCATGCCAAGGGACACCTGGAGATATTGTTATATTTCAGTTATCATTGGGAGAATATTCCAGATGTCCTGAAGGCTGCTGGAAAGCCCTTTTGATGTCTCTGAATGGACAAATCTGTCCTTCAAGATAAAGTAAAAATATTAGAAGTTTTTACAGGTAACATTTCTCTCTTCTGAATTTTCCGAATACTTGATGTGGTATTTCTATCATATGCCATTCTAAAAATGATTTGGGGTAGCTTTATTATGGATGTATAGCTTCCTCTTTCAGAGCAAGAAGCAAATTCTATCTTGTATTTATGTTGGCTGTAAGCAGTGTGGGTGCAGTTAGTCCTTCTATAGTTAGAAATGCACACAGTTAGACTCTTTGTAGATTGTAAACTCCACAGATAGTCTGACACAGGCAATCATTTATCTCTAAATACCCAACACCAAGCATGGTGTCTAGAACATAGTAAATGCACAACATATTGATATAGAATAAAATAAATTTGAATATATTTCTTGATTTCATATACAGCAGGTACTCATATTGATGAAACTAATGAACAAACACATCCTCTTGTTTTCCTGAAGGCCCTCAAATAATTAATTCTCATGTGATCTTTTCTAAGGCAAGATACATCAAGGAATTCATCATAGCCGCACTCCTGGAATTAGTTCATATTTATTCCTTCAGCTATTCGGTGATTAAGTGCTATGTGACAGACACCCCTCTAAACACAGGGGTTATGAAAGTAGCCAAGACAGACAAGGCTCCTTCCCATGGGATTCTAGTCAACATCCCAAGGGTTCCTGAGCTCTGAGCCACTGTTCTGACAATCACTTGGGTGACCTTCGGCAAGTCATAGCCACTCTCTTGTAAAATAAGCAAGTGTGTGTGGTTCCAATTCTAGCATCCCTTTGGTTCTAATTACCTATGGTCCATTGCTAATTCAGCAATATTTCTGCCCAACTTAATTTTGGTTGTTATTTTATTCTTTTTTTAATCCTTCCACGAGGACATGTTTTCATTGATTTTTAAGAGATCCAACCCAACCCACAACCTGGGTATGTGCCCTGATCTGGAATTGAACCTGTGACCTTTTGGTGTACAGGTGTACAGGATGACGCTCCAACCAACTGAGCTGCACCGGCCAGGGCTTGGTTTTTATTTTAGACCCAAGTCAAATGGCCAATACTTAGTACAACACCTCCCAAATATTGTGTTCTTTCTTTAGTTATTTGACTTAAGCATAGGTGGTGCTTCGTGGCTTCCTCTCTCCCATCCTCCTAACAGAAGTTTCATTACCAACCAAATTAAGCCCAAATCTTAATCCATAAAACATTTCCACCCAGACACAGTACCGAGGTTTATATTTGTGGCTTAGTATACCTAAGAAAAGCTCAGATGAAATATGACTAGGTCCATTGATACATTCAGACCACAAACTGCCCTGGTATGGTCTGGTTTTAATTTTTGAAATAAAAATTCTGCAGAGCACTTGCTTTTCCTCTTCTATTTCTTGCCTAGACAGAAAAGAAAATAAAAAATGGTCTGACCAAGTGGCAGCAACATGGATTCTTAAAAAATTCTCAAAAAAAAAGTTTCAAATATGCATTTGCATTCATTTCCCAATGGAACAATGGCTTCCTCAGTTTTGGCCTTCATCCAGAATTTTAAGAAATCTGGTTGACTCTTTCACAGTATTGGAAAGTGGTTTTGAGCTCTTTAGCCATGGTTAAAATGAAAGAGATTTATCTAAATAGAACAGGTTCTAGGTAGACACATAACGCTAGAGATTTTCTGAAAATGGCTGTGACACGATGGCCTATGTCAGCTATTATCAGCCACCCAATGCCAAAGATATAGCCTCGAAAAGACTTCGAAAAGCCTGAAGGAGGCACTGTGATGGGAGAGAGAACATGAGGTCAAATTCTGTTTACCTGCTTGGGAACCTTAGACAAAGTCCTATAACTCTTCCGAACTGTGGCTTCTTCACGTGTAAAACAGAGCTCTTTGCAGGGTTGTTGGAGATAGTGAGTGGAAGAAAAGCCTGAATATTAATACTAAATGCTAACTAAACGTTAACACCTATTCCCCTTTTCTCTCCTTTCCTTTCTTGTCCTCCCCTATGAGGAAGCTCCATAACATGGGATATATTTTTAAAATTAGACCATTGTAGAATTTCATGAATTGGTAAAGAGGTTGAATTGGTTTGGGATGGCAATTCAGTTTTCGTTCATGTGTCCAAGTCAGTTAGCTGATGTGGTTCCCAGAACTGCGTTGAGAAGGATTCTGTGGCCATGTTTGGACTCAAGGGGAAAAATACTGTGATGGATTAGCAATGTCTGCCATGGGTATGGAATGGGGGGAGTGTTGATATGTATGCCAAATATTTGGCATAGCAAAACTAGATAGCTTTGGCAGTCTTTTCCAGCTCAATGTGCTGATATTCAAATGAATGGAATGCTGCTTGACTGAAGCCTGTGTCCCTGTGTCAGAAGGAGCCAGGGGCAGTCATTGACAATTATAAAAGCCTGTCTGAATCACATTCAATAAAGTTTGATGCATTTTGATAAACGTTGACTCCTGAAATGGAAATGTGCCTCTAAGACTGGACTTTCAGGGACAACTAAGACTACTCCAGACACACTTTCATCCCCTACTTTCTTTCTCAAAATGGGGTCATTTGAATGTTACCGTAATAAATAACATTGATAGAAAACACCCATGTCAGGAACTCTTTTACCTGTCTTATGTGGATTATCTCATTGAATCCTTCCCCAGACCTCTGAGGTAGCTGTCTTTATTTTTCTCAGTTTACAGATGAGGGAACTGAGGCTCACCCAGCTCAAGGTCATGCATCTGGAAAGGGCAGTAAGGATTTAATTCTGGTGGACTGACTCATGAGTCAGAGACCCCATTCCTGCCCATCAGCTTTGCTATAGTCCTTTAATGATGTCAAAGGGTGGTTTTTCTGTGACTAAATTAGGACTAACTTCAAAAGGACCCAGTGGTTAGGGTCCAGAATAAATATTAGCCATGAAAGACCTTTATGACTTACAGAGAGAGAGCAGGAGGAGCTGCCCATGAACCTGAAATATTTCTAACCCTCGACTTTTATTGAATTTAGCTGTTCAAGCCACTTTAACATGCTGACAGGTATTAATGCAAGGGTAAATTTTTTCTAATTAAACATTCTTGGCAACTGCTATTTTGAACCAAATGCTCTTTGAAACCAAGCAAATTACACAGCTTTTGAGATTTCCCAGGGTTTTAAAGTGTTTGTGTTCCCTGGAAATCTCCAAGAAGGGGAGCATTTATAGAGTGTTTCCCAAACTCACTTGGTTGTTTAGTGTTTGAAGAACATCACTCTTGGACTCTATCTTTTCATTTCCTTATAAAGGATAGGGCAAAACTGGGTTTACAGTTGTATGGAAAGTAATACAATATTCCTATATAATAAAAGCCTAATATGCAAATTGACCATCACTCCAACACACAAGATGGCTGCCTCCATGTGGTCAAAGATGGTCGCCCCCATGTGGACACAAGATGGCCACCACAAGATGGCCAGCAGGGGAGGGCAGCTGTGGGTGATCAGGCCAGCAGGGAAGGGCAGTTAGGAGTGACCAGGCCTGCAGGGTAGGACAGTTGGCAAGGACAAGGCCTACAGGGGAGGGCAGTTGGAAGGGAGCAGACCTGCAAGGGAGGGCATTTGGGGGGACCAGGCCTGCAGGAAAGGGCAGTTGGGAGGTACCAGGCCAGCAGGGGAGGGCAGTTGGGGGTGACCAGGCCAGCAGGGGTGGGCAGTTGGTAGTGACCAGGCCTGCAGGGGAAAACAGTTGGGGGCAACCAGGCCAGCAGAGGAGGGCACTTGGGGGCGACCAGGCCTGCAGGGGAGGGCAGTTGGGAGGGACAAGGCCTGCAGGGGAGGGCAGTTAGGGCGACCAGGCTGGCAGGGGAGGGTTAGGGGCAATTAGGCAGGCTAGCTGTTGGGAGCCAGCACTCCTGGGATTGGGCCTAAACGGGCAGTTGGACATCCCTCAAGGGGTCCCAGATTGGAGAGGGTGCAGGCTGGGCTGAGGGACCCCCCCCCCCCGCATGCACGAATTTCGTGCACTGGGCCTCTAGTTAATGAATAATAATACAAGAATAGACTCCGTTTCACATGGTAAGACTACTTTTGTCCCACCCTGTATACTAGAAGGAGTAATGATATACCTATGAATGGTGAGGATTGAGGCTCTCTAGCAAGTCAAACTAAGATTGAGGCAAACCGTTTAACCTTTATCCTGTGCCTGACACTTACCAAATGCCATTGAGTTGGGACATCGTATGAAGCAAGATTCATTATTCAGGTTGAAGAAGTAATATTTATGCGATAAATATCAGAGGGAAATTCAACATTATTGATAAAAGTAGAGTTGTTAGATTCCTCAAATGGGACCTCTTAGAAGAATGATGTTGGGGAATTGGGGTGTGCATGACGATTTTGTTTACATTTTTAACTTGAGGGGAGGCACAAAGCCAAATGTACTATAATATCTGTGTCTTGGTCAAATTCTCAAAGCCTGGGAAATAGCTAACTCTGCTTGAGTCTGGCCTGGAGAGAGAGTGAGTAAGTGAGAGAAAGATAAAGTGAGAAGTAGCAGACAGGGGAGCTTAAAGATCTCTCCTTTCTGGAAAATTGGACCTCACTTTATGTACTATCTGGAAAAAAAAAAGTATGGCTTCCAAGAAATTAGTTTGAGGATGCTAGCATTTAGAAGGTCTAGACATTACAACTTTTATTTTTTAAAGAATGGACTTAGATGAACAAGTAAACAAGCAAATAAATAAGAAAAGGGGGAAATCCCCTTCTAGACAGGATAATTTAACATATGTCAGAAAAGTCAAGAAATTTGGCCTGAGATAGTGAGGGGCAAAATGGGATGAAACATACAAATGAATAACACTAAGATTTTTCTATGCTACCTTCAGGTACAGAGTTTGGCATATATTTTTGGAGAGGGACTGACTAGATGAGTATTTCTATTTAAATCTCTTTATATATAAACTATCGGCCTGGTGCATGAATTCGTGTATGGGTGGGGTCCCTCTGGGTGGCCTGCGGGGATCAGGCCGAAATGCGCAATCCAACACCGCCTGCAGCTCCTACTTGCCACTCCCGCTCATCCCGGCCCCACTGTGCCTGCCAGCAGGCTCACGCCCAATCAGTGGCCCCACTGTGCCTGCCAGCAGGCTCGCGCCCAATCAGTCCCGATCGGGAGAGGCTCGTGCTGCCACAGCAGCACTCCAGCCATGAGCTTTATGTCTGGAACCCTCCCAAGGGGAGTGGCCTGTGGGATCAGGCTGCAACCAACTCTCCGACATCCCCTGAGGGGTCCCAGATTGCGAGAGAGCGCAGGCCAGGCTGAGGGACCCCACCAGTGCACGATCAAGCCGGGGAGGGACCACGGAAGGGCTCTAGGGCGTGTCCAGCCCATCTCACTCAGTCCTGATCAGCCAAACCCCAGCAGCAAGCTAACCTACTGGTCAGAGCGTCTGCCCCCTGGTGGTCATTGCACATCATAGCAAGTGGTTGAGCAGCCTTAGCATACATTAGCATATTATGCTTTGATTAGTTGTTTGGTTCTGCCGTTCGGTCTATTTGCATATTATCCTTTTATTATATAGGATAATAATACCCAACTTGCTAGTTCTGCCAATTGAAAATTATGTATATAAATTTAGCACACCAACTGGCAGGTGTCAGTAAACTTTTTTCAAGTGACTGGATAGTAAATGTTAGGCTTTCAGATAGATGATCTTTGCCACAAATTCAGTTTTCCCATTGTAGAGAAAGTAGCCATGGCATAAATAAATGAGCATGGCTGTTCGAGTTAAACTTTATTTACAAAAGTAGGCCATTACTCAATATATGGTGACCTTGCTGGAATATTAGTAGTTAATAAATGGCAACTAGTATTATAAAAACCAAATTTAGATTGAACTAGACAGGAAGGAAACTAACAGTTTGTTGCCAGGCTACTATATACTTGTTTTGTGCCAAGCCTTATGATAGATGTTTTTGTTATAGATTATCTTGTCATTTGTCATGGCAACCTGGTGAGATAGGTATTAATATGACTATTAGAAAGCTAAATTGATACTCTGGGAAGGTCAGCAACTGGCCTAAGAGACAGAGCCAGTTTTTGGACTTTGAACTACTATACCAGGTTGACTCATCAAGCAACTTTCTGCAGTTTGTATAAGGGGGAAAAATCAACACTGTTTGATAAAATAAGAGATCAGAGCCCCAGCAGACCCCCTTATCTTCTATTTCCTAGACCTTCAGCAGCAATCTGGTGGCTGTTCATGTGTAGGCACTGAAATATTTGACCTCTGTCTTCCTTCCAGAGCCTCTGGCGGGAGTTAAGTTTTATACACTTCCCCTTTGGAGGGTGCTTAAGCCAAGGTGTATTGTTTGCAAATGCTTATTAGCTTCGAGGAAGATGTTGGCAAGTTTCTTTTGGCCTGAGATGGGTTCCAGGGTCTGCTGAAGCCTGGCTGTGCTCATTGATCATCTTAGCCAAAAGGAGTTGTTAATTAGGGTGACATCCTGCTTGTCTCTACCCCTAGAACTAGTTTTCTTGTTCTGGGCATGCCTGTTTTGGCTCAAGTGATTTGTTTGGCTTATTACTGTAGGTCTAGGCGAGGGGAGCAGATTCATAGTCCTTTTAAATTCTACAAAACCTTGTGCTCCAGTTTAGAATTGACTGGATTATATTCCAAGATGTTTTTAGGTAGATACCCTGTAGGAAAAGGTGAAAAAAAGTGTGGGGATACTGGGTGAAACAAAGCTGAATAGATTAGCTGCTATAGGATTTCTCAGGTCATGCATTATTCTACCCAAAATCGCCCATTGGCTTCCAATCACACACAATAAAACCCTAACTCCTAGCCACTGCCTACAGAGCACATTTACTCATTCATTCAGATCTCTGCTCCAATGTCACCTCCATGTGCCACCTTGTCTAAGAGATCAACCTCACACCACCAGTCATTGCCTGTTCCCTTATTATATTTTATATTCCTTCTTAGCAAATATCTACCTGAAATTGTACTATGAATTTATTTGACTCCTTTTCATTGTCTACCTTCTTCCACCATAATGTGAACTCCATGAATAAGAGGATCTTACATATCTTATTTTCTACTGTATCTCCAACCCTTAAACTATGTATTAGTGGACATATGAACTATGAATTTCTAAGAACAGAACCCAGTCTCAAGTACTTCTCAAACTCTTCTGGTCATAGAATACTTTTTAAGCTGCATCCTACAGAACACATTATTGGGAAATACCTTATTACTAAGAACCATTACAAAAACAAAGACAAAAAAACACACACATTTATAGTAACTGCCAGTTTCTGTGCTAAGTAATACACTGGCATTGCCTCATTTAATCATCACAATAACCTCATGTTTCATTTAATACAGATGAGAAATATGAGACTTAGGGAAGTAACTTGGCTAAGATCACGTAACAAGCAGATAGCAAGCTCTTGAACCCAGAACTTTCTGATGCTACGGCCATACTATTATTATCCAATCCTTCCCCTGGGTGTGAATTTCTCTATATCCTAAGTAGAGAACTGTTTGTCTCCATTCCTTCCTTGAGCCCTTTCCTGCTTCCCACTAGTTGTAGGCTGACCCTTGTTATAACCTCCAGATTTTCCTGTCTCCTATGACTCAGCCTCAAATCCCCAGATGACCTCCTCTGTCCTTGGTACTGGTTTTACAAAATCCCAGGCAGTGCATGCTGTGATTCTGAGGGCCACCTCTGAAAGCAAGGACATTCCTTGAAGTCTGTGTCCCCAGACTGTGCTGGCTTCCTCCTGGCATATACTATGACATCACTCTGCAGGGTTGAGAAACTAGAGGGCAAAGTATGAAAACAATTCCAAGGTCTGGGCTTTCTGAATAAAGTCTGCTGAGGAAGGGGAGGTCCAAACCTGGGAAACAGCAAGGACTGCGGCCTGCTATTGAGAATTAATTTTATTCTAGTTGAGCTCGGTTACAGATAAAATGGGTACAGATTCTCATTTCAAGAGCTTCATTAGCAGGAGGAGTCAACCTGTGAGCAGACAGGCAATTCCAGAATGACACAGTAATGATAGAGAAAAACAAGGGGGGAAGGGTCATCTCATCTCCCTGGAGAAGGTGGTTTCTAAGCTGAATTTTGAAAGGAGATTGTGAGTAGGTGAAAAACATAAGTAAGGTCATTTGAGGAAAGGGAATAGCATTTGGGAGAGCATGCAAGGCATGGAATTGTTGGCTGGTATGGAGGGCATTTGGAGACCAGGAGCCAGAACATGAAAAACAATGAACGCTAGGCTGGGAATTTGACTTTTTCCTGTGGTCGGAAGAGAACCATTTGAAAAATTTTAGGCTTAGGAGGAATGTGACTGCTACAACCTAAGGCTGGTGGGATGGGGCCAATGGGGAAGCTGTTGCAGTGGTCCATCTGTGAGGTGCCACAGCCTGAACCAGGGTGATGGGGATGACGAGTAGGCAGTGATTTACTTGTCAAGGCAGAAGAGTCCACAAGATTTGGTATATGGAAGGGTAGTAAAAAATGTGGAAAGGGAGACAGAGTTAATCCTAGATTTTAGCTGCATTACATCTGCTAATAGAGGAATAGGTTGGGGAGAAGGGCAATGGATCAGTTTCAGTTTGGGTCACTTTGAATGTCATGCCTTTGAATAAAATACATTTGAAGTCCTTGCCTTGGAAGCTGCCCTGGGGTGATTTTAAGAGGAAGCATGGTTTCCCAATGGACTACAACATTTAATGCAAAACATCTGGCTTCACCTCATAAGTGGAAGAGAAGCTTAAACAAGACAGTCTTCCTTAGAGGCGTCCATATTATTGATTGCTCATCATCAACAGAAGTACAGGAGGGTTGGATAAATTTGTCACTGATGAGAAGTTGTCAGAAACTAGTGACACTGGGCAGGCACTCTAAGATGGTTCCCAATGATACTGCCTCCTGCTCGTCACATCTTGTGTCATTCTCTCTCCTTGAGTGTGGGATGGTCTAGTGGCTTGCTTGTGACCAATATAATATGGCTAAGGTGACGGAATGTCACTTGCACTATTAGGAAGCTACACAAGATTGTGATGTTTGTCTTGCTGACAGGCTCTCTGGTTTGATGAAGCAAATGTCAATATTGGAGACACCCAGGTGGAAGGAAGTGAGGGTGGTCTCAGGCCACAGCCAGCAGGGAATTAAAGCCCTCAATCCAACAGCCCTGGAGGAAGTGAGTCCAGCCAACAGCCACCTGAGTGAGCTTAGAAGTGAGCCTTCAGTCAAAACCTCAATCCTGGCCAACCCTGTGATGGCAGCCTCATGAGAGACCCCGAGATAGAAAACCTATCTTAGCTGAGCATGGAATCCTGACCTATAGAAACCATAACACAAGAAATGTGTGTTGTCTGTTCACAATAGATAACAAATACAGAGGACTCCTTGCTCGATGTATGCCGAAGCTATTCAAAGAGTAAAACTCTGTTAATTTTTCCCTTTTAAACAATGTATTAACCCTGACACTTTTTATATTGTCTCTGGCTTCCAAGAGCAAGAGTCAAAGGAACTATAATTCAGTCCTGACCATGTTGCCAATTGGCATGAAATCTTAGATTTTTCCCCTCTGTGGGTCTCAGTTTCACTATCTTTAAAGTGAAGGGAATAAACTAGGCCACCAATTTACAAAACCTCTTTTTTTTTGGTCACAGAACTCTTTCATTAAATGACATTTCACGAGGAAGCTCAGTGTGCAAAACAGATAAAAGTGGTGGTGTTTTAGTTGAAATAAGGTCGAAGCAGCCCTGGCCTTTTGAAAAAACACAAACAAAATCTAAGTTTTTAATTATTTCAGAGAGGGAGGGAGAGAGAGAAACATCAATGAAGAGAGAGAATCATTGATCAGCCACCTCCTACACGCCCCCTACTGGGGATCGAGCCCACAACCCAGGCATGTACCCTGACTGGGAATCAAACCATGACCTCCTGGTTCATGTGTTGATGCGCAACCACCGAGCAAGACTGGCCGGCCTAGCCTCATCCTTTTAAAACCAGTGGCCAAGCCCTTGGCTTGGAGATTATTGACCTCTTTTGGTTTCAATGTTCTATGCATTTTAGGGAGATTTTTTGTTTTGTTTATTTTCTAACAACCTACACCTAGAGGTTAGATCACTGTTCTGTGACATCTCTGTATTGTTTGTTAGAACAATGACTACAGAGGACTCCTTGGTTCTGTATATGCCAAAGCCATCTCTGTGACCATCCCAGGGCCCAGGGCATAAGTACTCAGAGGGCAGGCCACTTCGGAAGAACTCAAGGTGGACCTGCTCAAGGTGGTTTTCTCTCTGAACCTGTCCTGGGGGCTGAGGGTTGAGCCCCCCTATTGTTCCAAAGATCCCTTTACCTAAAGTCCACCACCAGCAACTCTCTTAGTTGTGCTAAGTATTCGCCCTCAGTACGGAACTACCCTTTAAAAATGTAAATATGTTTCTAGCAAGTCGCCTGCTGTCCCTAACCTCTGTTTCTACCTTAAAAAATGGGAATAACACCTGAGTGTGGAGTGGCACGGTGAAAGAAGCACCATGTGGGAGTTAGGCCTCGGGAGGAGCCAAGCCACCACTTTCTACTTTGAGCAAGTGACGGCCTTTCCGCCTCAGTTCACTTGTAGTTGCGGGGAGAATCTGAGAGTCATGCACAGAAATGTTACTTAGACATGTATAAATCCAGGAGTATCCTACTTGGTTTAAATTTATCTGGCATGTGAATAGGCTTCATAAATCAAAGAGCACAGTTCAGAAGAAAAGCAATGCTGTGCTGTCGCTCCATTTCCTTTGGGCCAGCAGTTTCTTCAACACCGTCCCCAGGGCCTGAGACCTGCCTGCAGGTGGCCAGGCTTCAGGGATAAAGACCTGCCTCATGGATGTACTTGACATCAATGGCAGTCAGGTGGAAGGGGAGCCCTTCATCAGAAGCAGAGAACTCGGTGGGAACCAGAAAGCGGGTGTGTACACCAGCCCGCCAGGCACACTCGCCTCACTCAGGCTGTACTTGACCATGTGCGTCCATGCTCCAGGTCTCAGGATAGTGGGCGGGATGAGGGGTGCATCAGGTTCATTCTCCTACAGCTCAGAGCTCAGTAGAGGAAACATATTACATCAGAAACCATACACTATTACTGAGTTTCTACAGGAAGTGAAACCCGAAGGAGCAAGTTAGAGATCCCAACAGTGGCAACGCTGCTGAAGAGAACACAAGGGCCGGGAAGACAAGATTTTGACTCTTCCTCAGCCTTGCTGTGTCTAGCCCTCTCTGGTGTCAGAGATGAATTATGGTGCTGAGCACGACTTGCTTACCATGCTGATTATAAACACTTGCTTGGGATTTGAAACTGGCTCTGAGTTCTGGCTCCAGCAATGACGATCTGTGTGATGTTGGAGAAGGAAGCTACTTAAACTCTTACAGGCTCAGGTTCCCGTGTCTGAATTGCTGGAAACAACGGTGCATGATTCAATGGCATAATGCCTGTAGAGCACTCAGTAAATATTGGCTATTATGATCATTCCCAAGGCCCCTCCTAGGAGAACTTTTTGAACATGTGCATGCAGAAGTTAGTAGCAGCCAGTTCACCTCCTCCAGGGTCAGAGTTGATCAGCGGTTAATTCTAAAGCAGACTGTCTACTCAGAGCTTACGAAATACCCCTGGCTCTTGACATAGGTTGTTTGGAGAGGGTTCAAGGGCCAACCAAACCTATTTGGGTTACTACAGCTGCATCATGAAGGATCTGTGAATTGCAGGAAACTTAAAAAATCTGAGCTAAGTTGGCATGAAATAATTTTTATCATTTCTAATAACAAATACACTAAAATACACACAGAAGGGATTTTCCATTCATGGTCTTCTTTCAACATGAGCATTTCCATTTTATTCAATGGTGGAGGGTCAGAGGGACTCCTTAAGCACTGAATTAGGTGGTTGCTCAAGTTCGGGAGAAGCTGGAATCATGAGACAGAGGAGAAGGAAACAGTAAGATTTCTGGGCTTAAGGGCATAACTGGGAGAGAAAAAGAAAAGGCCTGGTCCCAGGGTTATAATCAGGTAGGACACAGACTTTTCTCTTAGGCGAGGCCACTGCTGTTTTTGTCTTGGGTGACAATATTGCCTGGAGTTTGAGGGGGTTTCCCCCTTTGGAAAGGAGACGTCATCTAATGTTTCCCACGTGTTGAGGGTGTTCATTCTAGCCTGGGATTAGATTCCAGGGGGTTCCCTGTCGTCCTCAAAGTGAGAAGTGATTGAGTCCTCACCCTCCTCTCTGAGGCTACAAGGGAGTTTGTGGCTCAGAACCTACGGCATTTCCTGATCCCCCCGGAGTTCACTGCCCCAAGGCTGCACACCGATTTGACTTTCTCTCCCCGTTAGCCCTTTAAAACCAGGTGCTCAGTTCACCTGGCTATCAGAGAGGGTGCAGGTACAGCCCTGCTTTCCCAGGCAGAGCGCCCACCTGTCCTGCATGGAAATGTGTGAGCATCTTTCTGCAATGAAAAATCAGTGGTAATGACCTCGTTGCTACCTCTAGAATCATTCTTCTCTCTCCGGGGCTGAAATTTGACCTTTTCTGTTTTCAGGCAGAGAAGGGCCCCACTAAGGTTGACCTTTCCTGAGGGCCATGAAAAATGATATATGCCGGCCATTCCGTAAAATCAATAGACAGCAATGGGTCGGGGGCTTCTCCACCGCTTGGCCAATCACTGGGAGACATTGCTAAGGTTCTGTAAGAGGGAAGCCCGGCCTGCCTTCAGGAGACAAGGCAGCATAGTGGAAAGAATGGGAGGGCTTTAGCCAGAAGGCTTGGGTTCAAAGCCAACTCCGCTCCTCACTTATGGAAAACCCTCAGATGAGTCACTTAACTTCCTTGAGCCTCGATTTTTTTTGGCCATAAAATGGAGCTAGTCATTCATAACTTTTAGTGTTAGAGTGGGAATTATGAGAAATCACAGTCAAACCCTTCTATCACACATGGGATATATAACCTTCAACATTAACTATTTTGAGTGTGTGTATTTTACCATCACAAAGAGATTGTGCATTAAGAGTCAACTAAATGTTACCTACTTTCTGCTTTTCAAACGGACACGATTTAGTGTGGAGGGACTTGTGCTTGAAGCCAGGTGGATGTTTTCCCTAAAAGAAAGCATGGGTGTCCTACGGCCGAATGGCTCAGTTGGTTGGAGTGTTGTCCCATACACCAAAAGTTTTGGGGTTTGATTCCATGTTGGGGCCGCTATCTAGGTTTTGGATTCCATCCTCGGGTGGGGGGGTGGTATATGGGCAGCAACCAATTGATATTTCTCTCATCAATGTTTCCCTCTCTTTCTCTCTCCCTTCCTCTCTCTCTAAAAACATATCCTAGGGTGAGAATAATAATAAAAAAAAAAGCATGGGTGTATGTCTATAGAAATCAAGGGGCATGGGTGTGTGTCTACAGAAATCAAGGGGTAGGTGAGAATGGCGTTCTGAGTTCTTTGTGAGCATTAGAAAGGTTAGGATTAAGAGGGACGTGTTTTTCATTCTGTCAGCTTGAATTCCCTTTCCAAATTCCATTCTGGTTATATGATCAGGCTACCACTGAATTTATGGGTGGCCACAATCTGGCTGGAGGGGCAGATTTAGTCAGAAAGGAAGTTTATTCCTTCTAAAGGCAGTGCAAGAAGCAGCAGCATTCGGCATGTACACAGTAGAATGTGCTTCTGACTTGGGGTTTTGGGGACATGGGTCTGAAAACTGGCTCCATCCCTCTGAGTCCTAGAACTCAGGAAAATGGTCTCATTCTCTTTGCTTTTCAAGCCAAGTCTCTAATAGGTTTGGTCCATTCCTCAGGGACATGCGGCTACTTAGTGAGATGATGTATGCAAAGGGCCTATAGATTATCAATACATTAATTAATCATCCTTCTCGTCTGATCGCTGTGGCTAGGACTTCTGCACTGTGTTGCGTAAGACTGGTGAAAGCAGACACCCCTGTCTAGTTTCTGATCTTAAGGGAAATGCCTTTAGTTTTTGCCCATTGAGTTTGATGTTGGCTGTGTGTCTGTCATATATGGCCTTTATTACGTGGAGAGGAAAACAGAAACAGAGGCATGGATGCATGCCACACACTGGCAACTGTCTGAGAGGAGAGGAGAGGGAAGAACTGGATGAAAGAAGAAGGGATCAGTCAAAGAGCAGATACATAACCCACAGGCACAGACAACAGCGGTGATGCCCAGAGGGAAGGGGGCGGGGCTTTGGCAGAGGTGGGCAAGGGGGAGATGGGGACATCCGTAACAGTTTCACAATAAAAGTAAAGTAAGAAAATCATCCTTCCTTTAGCATTTTATACTTCCCACACATGTTCTTGTCTACTGTACTACTTAGGAAATTGCTCCGACTTCCATTAGAGGTGGGAACTCGGAGAGGCACAGATCCTTGTCAAAGGGAAAAATTGCAGCCTAGACGCACACCACCTGGCTTCATTGCTTTTAACTGTGTTTTCTGTGTTCAAGGTTCTACGGAAATGTCCCAGAGGCTGAGAGCAACAAGCTGAGTATTGGACCCTCCACCCCCATTTCAACCCCATCAGCCCCACATTTCCCCTGCCAGATATTGGGGTTTTGCCCTCAATTTCATTTAATGAATATGAAAACCATTGTCTGAGAACATTAATTAGTCTTGGACAAGTCCTTGTAAACAATCAAACCAAGAAAAACCTCCGTTTATTGAGCTCTTACTATGTGCCAGGTAGTGTGCCAAGAATTTGCCACACATATCTGATCTCATCTGAGCTCTGTGAGGTTAAGATCGGCATCCTCTCTATACGGGTGCAAAGCTGAGGGCTGAAAGGTCAGTGATGTCTTGGGGGTTTCGGAGATAGTGGGGGATGAGATAGGGAAACTAGATATTTCAAACAAAGCATTAAAAAAACACACTTTAACAATTAAGATTAGCAGCACCCCTTTCAATCTTTATCTAATTCATTCTGTTTAGGCAAATCAGAGAATATTCATATCATGCACCCTTTTCTTCCCCCAAACACTGTCATGTCAACTCATTACAGCTCTCAGGGTCGAAGTGCACTCACATCTATTGCAAAGGGCTCCGATACACCCTATGCCAGCAAACTTCCCACGGGTTTCCTTAGCACGGGACAAACCTCTCCCCAGTCCTGAGCTGGCCTTGTCATATTGCAGGACAAGGCGGGAAGCAGGCTGGGGTGGGCAGCCGGTCTTATTTCTAAAGCACATATGGGAAAGCTCCATAAAAAGGGGGGGAAAGTCCACAAAACCTGAGAAAGAAGTATTCATTCTTCAAGCGGGGCTCTCGCCTGCTCTCCCTCTGGACGGAAAGCATTTCCAAAGAGTCCCCCGGCAGCATCGTGCTTTATGGCCGACAGCTTTAGAATCTGCAAAGGCCCGAACTCAAAACCTGGCGCATTCTGGAGTCAGAACCCAGCATTTATATCAGCCCCAGGCGGCTCCCTTTTCTCCCGACCTGTGCCAACTCAGCCTCCTGCTTGTAAAATACAGCCAGACTCCGACCTGCCAGCCTAGTGAGACACCTCAGACCTGGCAAGATAAAATGCCAGGGAGTGGGACAGGCGGGTGAGGAACGCACGAGAAACAATCCAACGTTGGCCAAGTGCCCCTTTTAACCTCCAAGGTGAGGGCAGTTTTGGGAAATGCCAATGATTATAGAAACTTCCAGTTACTGAGCAATCACTCCTTTTCTCTCCTTAATGACAACAGAAGTGATCCTGCCCATTTTAGAGAAGTAGAAACTGAGGCTCAAAGAGGTTATGTACTTTCAACAAGGTCACACATGGGGTGGTGGTGGTGGGGATACGAAAGGGATCCCCCACGTCAAAACCTGAGCTCTTAATCCCCTACAGCACCAATGAGAGAGGGGAACCCCTGTGTTCTTTCCAGCCAGCCAGGGGAAATAGGGCTCCCCTCATCCTGGGGGAGAATTTGTTTCTTAGGGCTTTCTCTAAAGAGAAGTCAGGAGGGAGAGGTGATTCTAGAATGATATGGCACACTGCTGGCTCTAAGCGCCCCAAACATGCCCATGTGCCCAGCCCCAGGACCAGTGGGTCAGGAGGCATCCGCAGGGAGTCCCCACCCTTCAGAACAGGGGTGCCCAGCTCTCTGGTCTCAGAGCCTGAGGCTGTCTGTCCACCTGGCCCTAGGAGTCACCGTGTGGCTCCTGTGCCCAGCCCTCACCCGCTCCCAGGTCGGACCACAGGGTGGATGTGGTGGGGTGAGGGGATGATACAAAAGGGAAAGTGTAAGGTGAGGGCTGCTTAGATGTAAATGTGTACTGTTCTCTCCACAATCAATCTCCCCTATCCCATCCCAGTGTAAGGCTCTCAACAAACTTCAATGTGCAAACTCATCTTCCCTAACCCTCCCAGAAATCTGCACAGGTGAATCAGCCAGGCAGGGAGTGAAGCGAAAGTTCTTATTTTTCCTCTGAAGAATGGCACAGATAAAAACTTTTTTACAGAAAGTGCCTTCCATGTGTGACTATTCATAGAACTAGAACAAACAGATGAAAGTTTACGGAAAGCAGCAAACAGCCCAGGTGCACCCAGATCAGAATAAATACCCCACGTTGCTAGCGGCGCAGAGAAAACAAAAGTTTTGTAATTATGAAAAAAGCAACCCATTTGGTACCAGGAAGGCAAACAGTATGTCATAATGACCTTTGGTGATGGGGCGAGACAGACTTACCTTTCGGGAGCTGGCAACGACCTAGATTCTTGAATGAACCAGCTCCATGGAATGAGTGCCCGGAGGTGAGCTGCAGCGGCTCCCAGGTGGCTGCCCCGGAGTCCCCCTACCTCGCGCTGCCTTTGTTCCGAGGAGGGGCTGGCGTGTCTGCGCGGGAGAGCGTGGGACAGTAGGCAGGCTGTGGCCAGTGCAGCCAGCTTTGGCTGGCTTATATAGTGAGCTCCTTCCTCTGTAATGGGACGCCTCGCCTCCAGACATCCTTTCCCACTTTTTCAGTTGGCGAATTAAAGGAACAGCCCTCCCAGCGGAGGAACGGGGTTAGCTCATGAAAGAGCTCTCACTGCCTGCTCTCTGCCAGGAAAAGAGCTCATTTGCATACAATTTATGGCGAAAGTAGGAATTCCTGCTTCCCTCCCTCCTGCCCCTGACTCAGAGCAGCTGGGAGTGATGTGTGAGTTTTGCTTTGCTCCCCAAAGGGATTTTCTAATTGTGAGACAGAAGCCCAGGGAGGGAGAGGCAGGATCAGGGGGTCTGGCTCTGCACCTCCCAGGGCTGGAAACGTGACCGTGACCAGGGCTCCCTGGGCTCTGGGCTCTGCGCAGCAGCTGCTCACTGGCACCTCTGAGAAAGCAAATGTGTTCCTGGAAAGAGGAGATAAAGCCTTTCAGAAGCTGGGGAGGTTTGGGTTTCTCTGGGCCAGCAGAAAGATAGCCCAGGATTAGTTCTCAGCAGGTGGAGACAAGGCCACGGCCCAGATCAGTCCCACATCTCCCCTGGGAGGCAGCCATGCCAGCTGCCTGGAGGCGGCATTGCCCCAGCCCCAGTGCCCCACAGGGAGCAGCTTTCTGACCCTGTGCATGCCCTGCGCCTGGTCCTGTCTTCTAAGCTGCACCTCCCGGGCAAAGTTCTCTGAGGCTTATTCTCAATGCTGAAAGGTGTCGGTCACAAACAAAAAGAAAAAAAAAAAGGTAATGTCTTGGGAGGAAAAAATGTCTCTATAGCCGTCTAGGTTTTCTGCCCCGTTTAAGAATTAAATTGGTGTGAGATGGATTAACAGGAGGAAATAAAATTGCCTTTGTATGTATGGGGGCTCCATAAGAATATGAAGAGTCCCTAGATGGCCAGGCAGTGGGGCTTACGTGCCTTTCTGAAGGAAGGAGAAGGGGAAGAAGTGGGGCTGCAAAGGGGAGGAAAGCAAATCACACGAAGATGACAAAACAAATATTTGCCAGGCCACCCGGAGACAATGGGACACACAGAGGACTTTGGTCTTCAAGCCCTGCCCCCCTATCCTTTGTGGATACCTCTGCTGATAGTGCCCACCCTGGACAACCCTTTAAATTCCTTTGGGCAGTTAAGGGGGCAAGTTCAACAAGCCCTGCCTGAGTCTTTTGCTTCTTAAAAACAATCAGCCTAAAACAGTGGTCGGCAAACTCATTAGTCAACAGAGCCAAATATCAACAGTACAACGATTGAAATTTCTTTTGAGAGCCACATTTTTTAAACTTAAACTTCTTCTAACGCCACTTCTTCAAAATGGACTCGCCCAGGCCGTGGTATTTTGTGGAAGAGCCACACTCAAGGGGCCAAAGAGCCGCATGTGGCTTGCGAGCTGCAGTTTGCCGACCACGGGCCTAAAACATTCCCCATGCCAAAGAAACACATTTTGGGGTGGCAACATCCTGCTCCTTCCAGTAACAACTTAATCTTTGACACATAAGCTGCGCTTCTGCCCTCCAGCCTGCTGTGGATGGCTTCCAAGCTCTGAGTCATCATAGGTTTGGTGGTTAGGATGCATCCAGCACCCTCCGGGCACACAGGCATTTGAGGGGATGGGGAAGAAGCGAAGCGAGGGCACGGCCCCCATGCTTGAGCTTGTCACGGCACATGGTCGTTTTGTGATAGTAGAGGGACTTGAGGCATCGTGGAACCTGTAGCTGGCGCTGGGCCCTCCTCCATTAGGTCTATATTAGGTACCATGCAAAGTGCTTTATAGACATTATTTCGTAACATCCTGGCAATCACCCTGTGATAGGCACCAAGTGCTGTCTGACCCTTTTCACAGACAAGAGACTGAGGTTCAGAGAAGTAATGTAACTCCACTAAGGGAATACACCTGGGAAGCATTCAGATTATAACACTGGGCTCCATCATTCTTCCTATTACACACCAAGGCCCAGGAGCACTGTAGGCTGATGTTTAAATGATGTTTAATGCCTTATTAGATTATAACACTGCTTGTATAAACATCACTGCCACATCTGAATATGGAAGATATGCTTCTCTGTTCAGGACAGCTAATTCAGAGATGGTTGATTTTTACTAACCACTAATCAGAAATTTCAATTAGCCACCTATTTTCAATACTGAATGATATCACCTCTATGCTTGTGATTTTTATTGTTGTGGGCCTTAGTCTCCCCATCTGAAAAAAAATGGGACAAGGTTATCCCTATGGCCGCTCTGGCTCTGGTATCCTAGGATTCTCTGCTTAAGTGACCGTCCCAGACGGCAAGAAAGCCCATAAATAGTCATGTCATAAAACAGCTCATTTGAACTTTTGAACCATTTTGGCTAATTCAAATGTTAGTTGTTTTGGAAGTTTTTAATTCTGTGTTTTAGCCAAGCACATTGTAGTAGCACAAGGCTGTGTCTTCCAACCGGTAGTGAATGCTTCATGCCTCTTGGCTTTCCAATGTCTGCCAAGTGGACCTCCCGGGTTAGGGAATAAAGTACTAGAATAGCACATAAGCCACGGCATATAGGCTGCATTTACACATCATATAGAATCCATATATATTAACAACTATATGTGCTTTTAACAAGATAAAGAAGCATTCATTGCCTCTCCATGGTATAATTATGTCCATGTATGTCTGTGGGGAGCTGGCACGGCCAAGGCATACTCAGCCCCAGGGCGCCTTATGTGCCATGCCAGCTCAGCCAGGTTCAGTGAACCCGAGTGGGGGTGATGAAGGATTGAGAAAAGATAGACAAGAGAATGAAAGCAGCGCCATGAACTACAAGCCATGTCTTTATTTTATAGCCGATGCCACGAGGCAAAGTAGGCCGTGGTCAAGATGTTTACAACATTCTTGTGAGTTTAGATCCTACTCAATTACATGCACCTGACCAAGCTTTGTTTACTTGCAGCCTATATCACTTAGGCACGTGGGGCCATGTGTTCGGACCATAGGTTCAAGCTGACACCTACAGCTGTTGGCTATAATGGTGCTGGGAGGGCTCTGCCCTCCAAGCTGGGACTTGCACGTGGCCACGAGAGGACTGTGCCCTCTCATCAGTCCAAGGCTTGAACCTGTCCAAACTCTGTAGCCGCTCTCCACATATGTCTAATTTTTCCTCCTTCACTCTAGGCTTCTAGAGGACAGTGACCATGCCTGCATTTTCTGTGCCTAGCACAGAGCCTTGGGTATAACAGAAGCTCAGTAAATGTTCACTGAATGAGTGGAGGAACATGTGAATATTTGAAATGCTGTGCTTTATAATGAAATCCTTTCTTTTTCACCCGTAGAGCGTAAGAAGGAAATTAGATTATTGTATCCAACACAGCCACTGCACAGATGAGAAAAGAGGAGCCCAGGGAGGTGGCTTAGCCAAGGCCTGCGTGGCTGCTTTCCATGCAGATGGTCACCACAGTCAGAACTGAGCAATCAAGCCATGTGAGACATTACGGCAAAGGATATTTATGAGATTAACAACCACTCATCCTCCTGTCTGCCAGAGGCCACACGTCTTGGCTTCTGTCTTACCGTTGCATCCTTCTTAGTACTGCTTGTAAACACCACCTCTGCACAGAGTTCTCAGCCAGAGACGGATTTTGTTGTTACTCATTTGCAATCCTCATTCACAGGTTGTTGGTGTAGGCTGCAGATTGGAGGCCAGAAGGAACATGGGGGTTTGCCTCAGGTGAGATCATTCTCATTTCCTTGAAGGTCTGTAATAGATCAGCCAATGAGTGGAATATTGGCCGGGACTGGCACTATCTGAGGAAGCCGAGTGTCCATTTCTTTGAGAAGTCTGTCATCCACTTCCCAAGGGACCCCTTGCTTCCCACCTCTCACTGTTCTTCTTCTTGGAACTCATCTAGTGCTAACTCCCATCCAAAGGTCCCATGTGACTTTATATTGGCCAGAAATCTCTTCCAAAGCAACGAAGGAGCTCTAGTCCCACACAATAGGCTAGTCATTCAATCAAATGCCTTTTTAGAGTCAAGGTTCCCCAGTCTTTCTTCGGTGCTCTTTTTATCCATCTTTTTGCACTTTTCCTTGGTAAAAAAATCTCAAAGAGGACAATGGTCATTGAATGAGTGGCAAGATAAGGAGAGATTCCCTGTCTAATGGAATACAGCAAATCAGCTGTGTAATCAACCCATTATTAGGTTTTCTGGTCAGCATGGCAGAGTGCAAAGAGCTTTGGTTTCTTGTAGTGTCAAGTCTTGATGCTGCATCAACATACTGTGTGACTTTGACCGAATCCCTCCCTTCCCTGGTTTTCAGTGTCCTAGTAACAAACGAGCAATCCGTAAGGATCTTAGCAACTTAAACATTTTAAGTAAAAAAGTAAAAGAAATAATTCAGAAGCCTCTGAGCCTTTTCACATTCAATACCCTGTCCCTAAAATAACCCTTTTCCCACTTTATTCACATGGCAAATTCCTATATTATTTTTTCAAGATTTACTTCATAGTAGTTCTAAGAGAGTTTCCACCACCTTATATTCAGAGAGAAGGGCCCCTCCTCTATGCTTATCCAGACTTTCATTTTTAGCACAGTGCATAAATTGCCTGTTTATCTCATTAGACCATGGATACTTTTCATCTGTTTATTCACAAATCTGTTTATAGTCAGCATCTGTTTATGAGTGGTGTCTATTCCATGCCACTTGTTATTTTGAATATAATTTCTCTATATCATGGCATTTAGAATGGCATAGATCTATGGTAGAAGTCAACAATAAAACTTTCTTGAAATTATTTATTAGATGATTAGAGTATTTTTTGTTATCTGTGATTTATTCATCCATTTTCTCAATGGAACTGTGAGAGCTCCTTGAGGACAAGAATTGTGCTTTCCATGCGAAAGCACTGGGAAATCAACTAATGTTCTCATGAAACGACTGACTGATTGGCTGAATGATGGAAAAAGTGGAAAAGGCATAAGATAGGCTCAGGTGGTTTGGGGTTTAACCAGCTTGACCATGTGCAAAGTGAATTCCCTTGAGAAAATCATGTCCCTTCTCTGAAACTCAGATTTCTCAAGAGTGAGACAGATAAAAATCCCTACCTCCAGTACCACCCAGAGCTGGTGTGAAGATCAAGTGAGAGCGTGGAAAAGAACGCGCTCAGTAAACCTGACGCCCTATGCAGCTTTTTAAAATAATGAATAATGATCCCCCCCTCACACCAATCTCAGTTGAAAGCTCACACTGCAAGGCCCTAGTGTGCTTATTCCAGCAGGAGTCCGGCTTCTAGGCTTCTATCTAGAGTGTTTCTGGGCTCTGCAGGGACAGCTGGAGAGGAGGAAGTTGAAGCCACTGGCTACTGTCCTGTCTGCTAACACCTTCTGAAGACTGCTTCTTACCACGGGGAAGAAGGAGAGTTCAAAAGACCAGCATTGGCCAATGCTAAGTGAGAAGGTCTGGGGTTGTGCATTATCCCCAGAGGGCTAGGAAGTAGTTTTGGTCATGTTTACTGGTCTGCAGTGATGAATACAATGAGTCAAACCCCCTTGGGCCCAATGCGTGTCAGAGAGGGAACACACAGCTTTGAAGCCAATGCAGACTGAATTTCTTTGATTTGCCACAGCTGAGCTAGATACTCCTGAGGAAGTATTTGTCCTTTTCCTGATTTCCTTCCTTGGTTTTCCTTAGATTTTTTTCGTGTGAACAATGGCTCACATGAAGTAGTTTGCATGTATTAAGTTCTGTGATCTTTATAATGAGCCCCTTGAGTAGACCCTACTATATTATATATTATTCCCATTTTCAGACGGTGGGTTGTGAGGTATAGAGATGCTAAGTAAATTAGCATTTATTATTCCAAGACACGTGAATAATAAATGGCAGGAAGAGGATCCAAACCCAGGTTGTGGACTTCAGACCCTACATCCTATTATGTGTGTGTGTGTGTGTGGGGGGGTGCTTTTATTTCAACCATTTCCTGAAGGCAAAGATGGCATTCTTGGACTCAGATCGATCTGAGTGATTATGGAATTTGTGCCTAAATATCTAATGAGGCAAGAAAAGCCTTGGTTTAGTTTCTTTGAGTGGAAAGTCGGCAGGGTTTAATGAAAGGTCCATGTCTGTCTGTGCTAATGCAGGAACTGCGACCTCGGGCAAATTAGTTGGTTTCCCTGTTATAGGTCCTCACTTATAAACGGGTACAATCATAACTGATACTTCTCAGAGTCATTCTCGGGATTAAGAATATACAGTCAAATGTTTATGCTGGCCACATTCTAAGGAATCTCCAAATGGTGGTCACTTATTCTACTATGGGGCATTTATTTGCTCATCTTTAAATGATGGAAAAGAGAGAATCTCAGATATTTTCCAGAAATATTCTCACTAAAATAAGAAGGGCTAATAACATGTATAAGCACATGAATAAATACACAGCTCGTTTTGTTACAGGCCATCAGATTCCCAGGTTGATGGACCTGAGTGTTGGTTACTCATTTACTAAAATATCCTTCATAACTCTCCCCTGCATCTTGGCATGCACATGCCGCGCCCCCCCCCCCCCCCCCAACACACACACACTCGTGCTCATTGAAATGAGTATTTTCCTAAAGCGGTGATGGACAACCTTTTGAGCTTGGTGTGTCAAACTTCGCCAAAAAACTGAGCATAACTCGGGTAGTGTTTCACTTTGAGGAAAAAACATTATTTCGCAAATGTTTCATCAGAAATGGCTACGTGTGTCAGTGCTGACACACGTGTCATAGGTTCGCCATCACTGTCCTAAAGGGCTGTTTATTGTTGAGAGATTATTTATCTGGAAGAAATTGTATTGACCTTCTTTGAAAAGAGGAACTACATTTGCCTATACAATCAATAGAGGGCTCTAAGGGCCTGTTCTCCACTGTTTTCCAAGTCTTTACATATTGTGTGTCTTCGGGGGAGGCTGGAAACTTCTCCCCTATTCAGAGTCAGCTGGATGGCATCCCTTGCCACAGAGCTGGAAGCTCCCCCAGCAGGGCCTAGAGATTCACTGGTATCGCAGAGGCAAGGGCATCACTGTGCTCCTTGGGAAAGACCTCTGGGCTGGGCTTGGTCCTGACTGGCCGGCTTACTGCTACTCCTTTCCTACCCACAGCCTTCCCAAAGCATGGGGGTAAATATAACACATAATTGCCAATAACATTACAAAGCATGAATATTATTTCAGTCCTTACAGGTTAAGCTATGCCCATATTCCAGGCGAGGAAACTGATGTGAGGAGTGGTCAAGAGACTTGCTTAAAGTCACATAGCCAGCACATGGCTTGATAGAAAGTCTCCACATGTCAAATACTGGGCTCTTTGGTTTCCACTGCAGAAACCACTTATAAAGAATGTTCTTTTATCAGTGTTATGGGGTACAATGGTATAAAAAAAGAAGCCCGTGATTTGAAACTAGACAGACTTGGATTTAATTCCAGCAATGCCATTTATGGGTGTGTGAAATGTTTCCAATTCCTTCTGTGTAATGGAGGTGAGGATACTCACTTCATAGAGTCAACAGGACTGTGATAGGCTAAATAACGACTCACGCCCCACCCCCAAGATAGCCATGTCCCAATTCCCCTGAACCTATGAATGCCTTATATGGCAAAAGAGACTTTTCAGATGTGGTAAGTTAAGGACTATGACATGAGGAGATTATCCTGGGTGCAATCACAAGTGATCTTCTAAGAGGGAGACAGAGTGTTATTTCAATACAGAAGAGGAGAAGGCACTGTGACTAGGGAACAGAGATTGAAATGATGTGGCCAAAAGCCAAGGAATGCTGGCAGTTACTAGAAGTTGAAAGAGGCAAGGAACAAATTCTCCCCTGTAGTCTTCAGAAGGAACGAGCCCAGTGGACAACTTGAACTTAGCCCAATAAAACTCATTTCAGACTCTGCCCTTTAGAACTAGAAGAGAATAAATTTCTGTTGTTTTAACCACTGAGCAATTTGTTACAGGAAACTAATATAAGAAAAAAACTGGGATGATATCTCTGTTTTGTGTATAACAGGACCTTGAAATGGTAATTTCATCTCATCAGGTTTTCAAATACCTTCTTGTTGTAGCTTCTTTAGTAAGACTTTTAGGTATTGGCTGGAAGACAGGGAAAGAAAGAGAAATTAGAGGGAGCCGCAACCTCCACCGTTTGCCTGACAGTTTTGAAGTGGCCTCTTGATGTGGAAGCTTTGCAGTGTTGAGTGATGTAGCCCAGAGAGAGGAGTAAAACTGGACTAAAACAGTACATCCTTATCATTCCAGAGTCAGCCTGACCCTAATCAGTGTCAGGCTTATCTGCGTAGCTGCTCATCTATATTCTGAGGATTCATCCAGGGTGCACTTTGTCAAGTGAAAAGAGCTCATTGATCACTGTGCTCAAGTGAGAGATAAGAAAAGGAGGCTCAGAGTGGTTGCCTGAAAATCGTGGTCAGCTGAGGCTAAAATGCAGCTCTGCTTATTCTTGGAACAATGTTTCACATGGAGGAAGCGACTTGTCTAGATTTCTGTAAGACCCACAAAATCAGAGGGGTTTGTGGCTTAGAAAATCCTTCACACTGATGAGTTTCTTCTACATAGATAGAACAGACATGTAAAGGTGACAGAGAAGAGTAAGCAGACACATGCTAGCTCCCCACTCCCTCCCTGCTTCTGTGCAAGATCCACAAATCCTAACTCTCTTTTCAGCTCTCCTTTGATTTCCTTTTTGCTCTGTGATCTCATCAGATGGAGCTGTGGTATCTGGGGACCAAAGGAGACTCATTGTGAGCCGCCAGGCAAGTCTTTCAGACACTGTCTCAGAGAATGGCCTCTATAGGGGAAGTTCAAAAGCTTTCTAAATTCTTCAGAACACCTGCCCAGGCCAGGACTGGACTCAACTTGCAGATGAATGGTATATGGGGAGTGCTCTCAGTAGAGACACATGAGTCATTGTTTGAGGCACAAGATAGACGATTTCCCCCCAGTGGAAATACATTACAAGGAAATGATGGGGAACCCTTGATAATCCGTGTGGACAGGAGGGGGTAGGCTGAGTCAGTGAGACAGCTGCATTGTAGACCAGCTGAGGGGCGCTCACTTTGAAGTGTGTTCTGCCAGTAACTCCTGCAAGCTAGTGTAGCACTGCCAAGGAGAGATCTGGGAGCCTGGTTTAATGAGCAGAAATCAGCAGGAAGTGGTTGCTTTTAAAGGAAATAGAAGTACTTTAGCAAGTCGCAATTTTGTTTGCACAGTTAAATCTAATAGATGATTTAGATGAAATGGCTGATATCTGACTACACTGACCTACAAAAATGGCGCTTACATATTAGGTCATCTTAGTACATGCCAAGCACTATCACTGAAGCTGTGACAAAGATAAACTCTGGACCATACCTCGGCTAAATAGAAAGCGACTTCTTCCAATGGAAAGACTGGCTAGGTTGGTGTGGGGAAAGAGTCTTTGTGAAGGTCAGTGAGGTAGCCCAGTTGCGTAGTTCTGGGGACCATGGGTGAATACCCATCTGTGGGTATTCTACTGATATCCAAGCTGTAGAATATAATTAGAACAGGAAGACACCCACTCAAGGAGATGTCATATTCTGCTATTGACTATCACAGTACAGATTCAGGCCAATAGAGAGCCTGGGAGATGAGACGGGAGCATGGGTAAGTGTGTGAGTGGATGGGTGCTTTCCAAGGGGTCCTTCATAGAGGAGAGTTTTTTTCCTGCCACTGGGAGTCTCCTATGAATGGTGATTGCTAAGGATTATCGAACATTTACTGTGTATTGGATACCCTATTTAGAATATCACACCTACTACCTTCATTTAATCTTCATCACACTCCTATGGATAGAGACTATTATTAACTTCAAACGAGGCAGGGTATCATTGGTGGGATTAGAACCCAGACCTCTTTGCATCTTGTGCAGGATCCTCTTCACTGTGTTTTCTGAAGAGCACATTGTACCATTTGCTTTCCTTGTTTAAAAAATGGGGCGAGGGAGCAAGGACAAGGGCATGGTACTACTTTCAATGACTCTTTCACTGTACAATTTCTTCATTTCTTCATTCCACGTAGATGGATGGGATACACAGGTGCCGTACTAGCAGGTGCTGGGGGCACAGCTGCATCCTACTATCACTGCTATGGCTGGCATAGGTAAGTACTCTATAGGCAAAGGTTTTGGGAATGGTTGGATCCAAGCATTTTTCAAGTGCAAGCTTGGATATGAAAAATCTGGCTCACGATTTTTTCTTGTGCAAGCGGCCAGTTTAATTGCAGACAGAATTTTGCATCGTCTATACTTGTCTGCAACAATAAAAATAACAAGCCCCATCTTTTGTTCCTGGTTGCTGGATGTTGTGTGAGCAGAACTGGCAGCAGTAAGAGATACCGAAGCCTAGATCTGATGAGTTGGAAGGTATCAGGTGGCACTTTTGTCTGAGTTCTAATTTGGTCAATGTATGCCCTCTGTCTAAGGCATCAATGTCTTCTTTACAAATATTTATTGGACTCAGACATGTATCACATCTTGGGCACAGGTCATAGAGCCAAATTACAGGAATTAAAAGGTGATTCAGCTTGTCCTGGTGTTTCTCAGTGGTTTGAGTGCCGGGCCAGGCATTGAAGGGACTCGGTTCAATTCCTGGTCAAGGGCACGTATCTGGGTTGCAGATTCGATGCCTGCCCTGGCCAGGGTATGTGCGGGAGGCAACCAATCGATATATCTCACATCAATCTTTCTCAATTTAGGGGTTACTTGTGTACTCTCCCTCTCCTTCCTCCCTGCCACTCTCTCTAAAAATCAATGGGAAAAATATCCTTGGGTGAGGATTAACAACAGCAACAAAGGTGATTCATCAGCTCTGAAGGAGCTTATAGCCCCATGGGGGAGATGGGCACAGAAATAGGTAATTGCAAGACAATGTGATATGCGCTGTAGTGAAATTCACTGTAATAGAGGACAATGTGATAGGGACACAGGGATAGAGAATCTAATTTTTCTATTGCTTGAATACTCCCAGTGTCAGGAAACTCATTATCTTAGAAGAAAATGCGGGGGGGAGGGGATATGGGGGGGAGGGCACACACATTAACATTCTATATTCACTCATGTATTTTAAATGAGTATCTACTATGCACCAAGTACTATGTCACATTAGGGAGACAGTGAATGAAAGAGATGCAGTCCCTGCTTTCTTCAGACTCATGGGTGAGACATCCATCACACACACGCACACACACATAAGCATACATTACCAACAGTGACGGGTGTGACGGAAGAAAAGCCAAGTGGCTGTGAGACACTCCACATTGGTTCCCACTGCCTGGTGAGTATTTAATCAGTTTTGCTGAGGAGTTAGCTGAGGCTCTCTGCTGTAAAGTGCTTTGCCCAAAGCCACACAGCTGGTAAGGGTCAGAGCTGGGATTAGAACCCAGAACCATCCAATGTCAAGTGCATACTTTCAACTCCAAGTCCTCACTGAGGAGCTTCATGGTATACTGACCACCCTATTCAGGGACAGATGATTTAGAAATGCAGTCACTAGCCCGGGCCAGTGTGGCTCAGTGGTTGGAGTGCTGGCCTGTGCACTTGTCTTGGTCAAAGACAAGTACCTGGGTTACAGGTTCGATCCCCACTCCTGGGGTGTGGGAGGCAAACAATTGATGTATCTTGCTCACATTGATGTTTTTTTCTCTCTCTCCCCTTCCACTCTTAAAAATCAATGGAAAAAAATATCCTCACTCCTTGGGTAATAAAAACCCCCCACAAAGTCATTAAACATAGTCTTTCTCTTTAGCATACTGTTTACTTGATATGCCTTTAACACACACAATTTAGGGGTTAATTGTGTACTATCTCATGTCGATTTATAAATGAGTCAGTTTTGTTTAAGTAAGGGCATGGAGAGTCTCATTCTCCCACACAAATCCACCCACATTCTGTCTAGGATGATGTTGGATATAGTCTCATTAAATACTCATTGGTTTAAATCATCGACTTTGAAATTTGTATGATGTTCCATATGGACTCCAAAATAATGAACTAAGATAACCCAATGGCTCTGAGTTTGGACTTTAACTCGTGCTGACCTGGCTTTAAATCCCAGCTCAGTTACTTACGAGCTGCATGCTCCTCCCTGAGCCTCAGTGTCTTCATCTGTGAAATGGGGATTAAAACATCTACATTCAGATCTGTTGTTAGGAGTCAGTGAGATAAAGCGCTTAGTACCATGCTTAGGACATAGAAAATGCCGAATAGTTGGTAATTATTACTACTTCTAGATTTTCCTCTTTATTGAACAAATAGCATCCAAACTATTCAACAAGCCACTACCCCCGGCTTCTCCTTCATTTCTAAAACTAGATAAGAAGTTGGAGACTTACTGTATTTTATTTCCCTTCTGAATTCTCTCTCCTGCCTTTAATAAAAAGGGGTCGCCATTTGTTTCACTCAGTTTATGCCAGTGGTTCACAACTGGGGGTGATTTTGCCCCAGGAGGCTTTTGGAAATGACTGGAATTATTTTTGGCTGTCACAACTTGGTAGGGGGTGCTACTGGCAGCTAGAAGGTAGGAGCCAGGTATGCTGTGGAATATCCCACAATGCACAGGACAGCCTTCCACCCCCACCCCCGCAACAAATAAACATCCAGCACAAATATGCCAATAGTGCTGACCTGAGCAATCCTGGTTTACAGCCTCCAGCAGCACGCACACACACACATACATGCTCACACACGCACCGCCCAAGATCCCTGCTGCATGGCATGGAGGGAGCAGTGTGTGCGGACCGAGCCCGGGTGAGCTCCAGATGATGTCATGCTGGGGGGAACCCACACAGGTCTGCGGTGAGACACACTACACGTGGGGGATCTCACCATTTCCGTGCAGACCCTCACCTCGCCGCCGCCGCCGCCGCCTCATATCCTGCTCTCATCCCTCCTGGGAATGTGGGGAAACCTCACAGCAGATGGGGTTTCGCTTAGTCACATTCTCTGTGGTCAGCTCCGATTACATAGACAGCAGCTCTGGCTCCGAGGGACACGCGGTCGCCTGGCGCTTTCAGGGCTGGCCTTTCACCTTCCAGAACCCAATTCAGCCCAAGACAGATGAGGAGAGGGGTTTGTCTGCAGTTCTAAAAAGCTGAGAAACAGAAAAAAGCCAAAAGGATATCGGTGTCTTCCTTTGAGGGCAGGGATTAGATATCTCTGTTTGTGTATTGCATGTCAAACGGTAAGTACTCAGTAATTTTTAGAAAAGAAATATATAAATGATAGAAATCTTGAAGGCGTTTATATTTCATATGAAAGAGGAAGAATGGTTACTAAATACTGAACGGTTATATTATTCCATGGAGTGTGTCGTGTGTTTAACAAGTGTTATCTCATGTAATTCTAAAACAGCAATGTGGATGCACAGATTAGCATCTCCACGTGAGAGCTGATCTAACAGAGGGTGAGCAACGCTGGCTCACCCAAGGCCAAGAGCTACTTAGTGCCAAAGCCAGGCTTCACTTCCTTTGGGGCCTGGGTCTTACCCACTGATCTAGATGCCTCTCACCTATGCGGTGGGCACAGGATCCCCCAGGGAGAGAGATGGCTGGACTAGATCATGACCACTGCGGTACACTCAATGAAGGAGTGCATTCATTCAGCTTTTCTGACCTAAAAATGGAAGTGTTCACTTGGGAATAGGAAGTTTTACAGCACACGATGGAACTGCTCACGGCTGGCCTTGGTGAGAACGTGCTGCTTGTCCACAGTGATTTGGGTACCCAAGCACCCCTGTGTGCATGTCACAAGCTAGGGATTTCCTCTAGTCAGGTGTCCTGGTAGCTGTAGGTCACATACAATCTCCACTACCTGTTCTAGTCTGTCATAGCAATGATGTGTGCCAAGAAGGCACTGATTCTCCACCCACTAGAGGACCACTCTCTTTTTCCCAAGGTCTTTCCAATAAAGTGATGTCCTTCCTCCCTCCATCCCCAGGGAACCAATGGCTTTTTCTAGTCTCCAGAGAAGACGGAGGCAACATATAGTCACTCTACAGACTTAACCCCTTCTAGCCCTTAGTCAGTATTCATGCAGGAGACAAAGGCTGAGGATGTGCTGGGAACCAGAATCTCTGTTTTTCGTGTGTAATCTATTTTTGGATAGGAAGCAGAGCCACATGGAAAAGATTTGATAATGTTAACAAATGACACCATAGTAACTAGCTGAGCCAGGAAGTGTTTCCTTCCACACTCGAGCGATTCACTTGAGTTACACAGACTTCTGGGAAAACAGCCTCCTCATCTTATCTAACATGCCAGTTCCTCTTCTATTGCTTAGCCTAAGTGCCACCTGCTCACTCCTCAATATGTAGTTCAGAATGCCTCTCTGCATTTTAGTCACATCTCTATTCCTTGGTGACCCTCTTTGCCTTGGATCGTAAATAATTGCTTCCATGTGTGTCTGTCTCCTGAGATTCCAAAACGTGGTGAGTGACATTTATTATGAGCCTCCTTGTGTCACGCACTGGGATAACCCTCTTACACATTCTGTTTCATGGAATCTTCTGAAATGGACTGGGGGCAGATGTTACTAGCTCCATGCTAAAAATGAGGTGAATAGCAGTTCCTAGATGTTAAGCTCCTGGCAGGCTTAAAAAATGACTTTATCTATCTCCGTGAGCATGACATAACCATTCCCTTACAACAGCAGAAACAAGAACAGTTTTATTTAAATCTTTGGAATTCCTTTCTGCCCTACCCAAGGAATGCAATATTCATCCAAGGCTCAATTTATGTACAAGAAATAAAATACTAGGAAAGCTCCACAGTGATGTAACCAAGGCATCGGAGCATTAAATACCTTGGGATTCTGCCACAGGCATGACCGTGACACGTATTGTCCTGTGCTTCATCATGAGAGAAAGAATGTTAAGTGACGTCCGGATGGCTGTGTGTCACAATGTGGGAAGGGCTTGGGCATCTGGGCCACCCTGTGTCCTGCCCCTTTTTGACTCCTTTACTGACTTTTAGCAAGTCCAGTGTCTCTTTCCTGGGAACATCTTAGGAAACACAACCTTTCTTTGAGTCAATCCCTGATTTCAGAAAGTCATCAAACATCTGTGTGTGTGTGTGTGTGTGTGTGTGTGTGTGTGTGTGTGTGTGTGTAGGAAAAGAGAATGAGGGAATGATTTCCACTCAGTAGTCTGGGGCCCAGTGTATCGGAAACTTTCCTCCCTAAAGGAAATGTTACAAGAGCTCTTTTTTTGCAGAGCTTAGAGTGAATTCCTTTCTGTTTTTGGAAAAGCTGTGTGAAAAATCTATCGTGTTCTCATCCATGGTCAGGAGGCCTGTTCAGGCCTTTAAAACTGCAGAGGGAGTTTGCTAGCTCCTATTTCCAATTAGCTGGATGAATTGGTTCCCCTTAGGAAGGGAGATGATGAAGCCATCTCTACCATCCCTGGGAGAGGAGGCTGGGGGTGGCTCTGATGAGTTAATGACAATGTTCAAGTTTATTTAACTTTGTAATCACCCTGTGTGCAAATACATAGCATCTATTATGAGAACATATTGCGTCCATTATGAGGTGAAGATAACAAGGATATTTATTCATTTACCTCATACGTATTTTACTGATCACTTGTGTTTAGCACTGTTCTGGGCACTGAGGAATTTGGATGAACCAGGGGGCTTATCTTTCAGAGGCTAATAGCCCAGAAGAGAAGACAGACAAGTAAAGTGACGATTGTAGTCCAATGGGTAAGTGTCATCAAGGAGTGAGTAGAGGACCTAGACGGGTGGGAGTGGGAGAAAGGCTAGCTAGAGATGGTCACACCTGAACAGAATTTTGGGCAGGATTTAGAATTATGAAGGAAAGGGGGGAAAGGGAGGGAACAGGGGAGGGGCAGAGGGATGTGCCCTTAGCAGAGTGAGAGATGAGAAACAGCTAATGGCATTTTAGGAATGTTAGCAGAGTGAGGGGCGGGGGGGGGGGGGGGGGGGGCAGAGGGCTTGCTGGGGGTTGGGCTGATGAGAGAAGCAAGGTTGGCAGATTCTCACTGAGGATCTTATGAGCCCTGTGAAGGATTTTGAACTCTTCTCCCATAGGTAGATGAAGGGAGGCCATTCCAAGGTGTCAACAAGGCAGGGCCAAAGAAAGATGCTTTGGAAACATCATCCTGGCGGCAGGGTGAAGCAGAGTTAAGAAGACCAACTGGAGTGAGACCATGAGGGGCTGTCATGGCCATTTAAGCAGGAAATGATGGTGGCTTGGACCAGGGGCTGGAGCTGTGGGAACGGATGAAAGAGGGAAGGTTTCAGTGATATTAAAGACAAGCTTGCCAGAGTTTGGTGATCGATTAGATGTGGGAATTGAAGTAGAGAGAAGCTGCATCCTGGATGGGGGGAGGGGGAGAGTGCAGGGATGGAGATGGCATTCACTGAAATGGGATTCGGAGAAGAATGAGGAGGACCAGCATTTGGACCTGGGAGCTCCAGCTCAGGAACAGAGGCAGTGGCAGAGAGAGGACTCCTCAGTGAGCCTGGCCGCAGCAGGACACAGCCCGTGTTCCATTCTTTTCCAGATTTGGCCCGGGAGCACAGACACCTGGAACCCCCTCACTTGAAACGGACCCAAGGTGAGGTCCAGTTCATCTCTAGAGGAGCTCTCCCCAGTGGTTTGGTGTGTTTTCATTCTCACAGTCCCTAACAGTGAAATAGCATTCATGATACTTAAAGAGAGACGATACAGTGGTTAAGTGCATATAAGCCAGACTGGCTGGGTTGGTAAATAATCTAATTCTTATTGCTATAGGACCTTGGCCAAGTTACTTAACCCAGTTGTGACTTAGTGTCCTCGTTAGTGAGGGAGGGGGTCATAGTTCCTACTTGACAAATTCGTTGTAGAGAAAAATATATGTATAGACCTATATGTAAGGGAATAGGCACCTGATAAATATCGATAAAACAAATGAATAATTTTTACCTTGTTCTTGGTTCATTTCCTCTTCTCAGTATAAAACATTTTCTGGATGCACTGTATGCCATGGATTCAGAGCCCTGCTTTTTTTGAGGGAGAGAAAAAAGTTGAGAGGTCAACTATGTTTTTTGCTGTTGATGTTAGTTTCTTTGATTGTGAGAATCTGTATCTCATGCTGGGCTAGACATTTTTCACATCTCCTAACCCATGGCCATCCAGAATTATCATCCCAAAACTTTGCTCTGGTCACGCTTCTTCCCCTGCTCAAAGGATCAATTCAAGCTCCAAATGCCCCAGCAGGACATTTCAAGGCTGGTTATGACCTATCCCGGACTTGTTTTACCCTTTACCTCCTGCCCCACCTCCTAAATGCTGATTCTACCTTTTGCGTTAGCACCAATATATTTTCTATCCTTCAACGGCTATGATCATACATGCTTCCCTGGTAAGGTGTGTGCTGTGCCTTCTGCTGAGACTTCCCCTGCTTCTCACTTACAGCTCAGATAGCACCACCTCTTGCTGAACTGGTCACCCCATCTTCTCTGATCCCTAACACCCAAGTAGTTTTTCTAATATGTCGCTGACTACACAGTGTCTTAACTATTTGTCCATGAGCTTGTCTTTCCCTTAGTAAACTATGAGATCTTCAAGAGCAGAACCTGTGTCATCTTGGCCTTGGAAATTCCAGATCCTAATCTATAACTTGGCACAGAGGGCGTGTGAAGGTAAGCTTTACTGAATGAGTCCATGGATCAGTAAAGCCCACGTAAAACTGAAGCAACAGTAGATAGACAACTGCTCCCTCCACCACCTTCTTGCCTATACTCTGGCTCAGCAAATTGTCCCCCAAAAAGGAGCATCTGGAATTGACCAAGAAGAAAAAAATATCCCAAGAAATGATACACATATTTATTGCTTTGCTTATGTTCCCTAGATAAGGCATTGGTTCCAAGGCAATAGCAGAATACATTATAATTAAAAATTAAAGCATGTTTTTTAATCTCTCAATAAAGATCCAGGGTTTAAAAATCTTTCAGTTTCCTAATGCAAGTTAGGGCACCCTGTTACAAAGGGTAGCCTGGGTCCAGGGATAGGAATACTGGGGTGGGTTTGACAAGGTGGCTCAGATCTAGTCTAATCTCACCCCTACTGGACAGGTAACATTTATACTTAGAAAATGTGTCATCCTCACCTCCTTTATACAGATTATTTCACCAGCACATGGGATTCCCTGGAACACTTGCCCTATGATCTGCCCTGTTGTAGTTATTGAAGATAATTCACTGTGGTAGAATACAGTAGTCTTTAAGAGTTTGCTTTTCGGTCCTCTAAAGTTATCTCCAAAAAACTATATACCTTTTTAAGGTGACAGATGTTTTTATGTATGTTTAAATAGTTGTAAAGGATATAATAACTTCAAGTATATTAAAAACATAATAATTTAAAAATAAAACTGTCTAATCTCTCTTTTAAGTGGATTTAATGAAATCTAAATTCCATAGTGATTTCATGCCACCATTTACCCATTAAGAAATATATGAATAAGATCTTTCTTTAGAGTTGAAAACTTACATAGTTTCTTTTTCTCATCAAATGTGTATTTCCATTCCATTTCCTCCATAGGAGTTTATCCTAATGTGGTATATTTTATACTTGAAAGTCTTTTACTGATCATGTTATCATATTCCTCTGAAACAAGACATACATATCAATTCATATTAAAATTTCTTTAATGTTTTTTAAGTATAAGGTTCTAGCATAAAACAATTTTTTTCTAAATTGAATTATCATAACAATTATTAGAAGTAGTCAACTGATCAATCCACTATACATTTATTTTAATTTTGATCAATATTTATGACATGAAACATAAGGTTTTATTGAAAATGCTTTTCTGAACGAGATACTTTTTTTTTCAATTAGATCACATATCTGTTGAGAAATATTCATTATTCCTAGCATGAGGTGGTATTATATAAATTCTATTTTTAGCTTTCATTTTTTTGGTTGCAAGCACTGAGAAACCCCGTCACAGAAACAAGTGGATGAGAAAAGAAGGACTTTTTTTTTTTTAATAATCTCCTACCAGGTTGCAAGTGCCAAAAATCACATAGTGATAATCATCCAAGAGCATTTTTAATGATTTCTCCATTGACATTTTAATTAGGTTCCCCTCCCCTTCAGTTTTGCTGTAACCAAAGCACTGGAAGTCATCTGACTTGCAAAATGATCTGTTAGCAGATCATTAGTCACGTACTTTCTCAACAGTTACAACAGAATTTTGAATTGCACCTTTGTTTGTTCCCCAGAGATTTTTATACCCCAAGGGAAGTCAGGATGAGTGAGAGGTACAGCTCCCTTCTGTTAAGTGGGAGAAAGGCATTATGAAAAGGAGACTCCTTATGCTGAGATTCTTGAGAAGAGTGCAGATGGAAGAGTGAGATGAACTTCAGAGATCATCTCATCTGGAGAATGCAATTAAGTATTAGCTTTTGTATCAATTTAGATTTGTTGTTAGTAACTGCTTAGAGTTCTATTTTAAGAGTCAGAGGAGTCATCTGGGATCTGTAGGAAAGTGCTGATTGATTAGTCTTGTCTGTCAGGGGAAGAAGGGAGAGAAGTGGTGCAGATGCCCTGTATTTGCCATTCCTGTGCTGGTCCCAGTTCACATAGTCCACATCCTATGGACCACAGGGAGAGCCGAAGCCCCGTGAGCGCAGGAAACTCAATTAAAATTCCACAGCTAATCAGTGGCAGGATGGGCAGAATTATGTATTTTTTCTTCACTATTTGGTGCTCATTGTACATTTGATAACATTTACTACTGAAAAAAAACTTGGGAGTTTTTAGAGTTGGAAGGAAGCGAATTCTGATTGTGCAAATATACACTGTTCTTTCCTTTAGGGAGCTTTTAAGTTCCTTCACATTTATTCTCTGTGTTATTTGCTTTAAAAAATGGAAATGGGTCATTCATTATGAAGAGATTAAAAAACTGAAAATACTAGGAGCATGGTCTTAGTTTCCCATTCAGATGGAGCTAAGGAAAAATCATAAACCATGTAAGCAATTCATTACTCATCTGGCTATTGATTCTACCTCATCCTGGCCCTGGAAACAGATTTACAGTGTATAGTTAATAGAGGCTAACAAGGCCTCTTCCTCTTCCATCGCTCTAGGGCAGTGGTCGGCAAACTCATTAGTCAACAGAGCCAAATATCAACAGTACGATTGAAATTTCTTTTGAGAGCCAAATTTTTTAAACTTAAACTATATAGGTAGGTACATTGTTATTAACTTAATTAGGGTATGTGGTATTTTGTGGAAGAGCCACACTCAAGGGGCCACAGAGCCCCATGGGGCTCGCGAGCCGCAGTTTGCCGACCACTGCTCTAGGGTACCCACTCATTCCTAGCATCCTCACACCTGTAGGGCCCTACATGAGTCCTTTTGCCATGTGAGTACTATTGAATCTTGGGACTGGAGTGGGACTAGACAGAGGTATTAGTAGAGGTACAGCAGTAGGACACATACATTGATAGAGGGGTTAACTTCATATGTAACAGATGGATGCTACCATATGTACAAAATTACATAGTTTTCCTCCTTTCTCTTTTAGACCTCTTTCCATGAAAATCTACACACATGTGCCTCTTTTTTTTTCTTTTTAAGCTACAGCATGATAGTCAGTTGATTTCAAACCTTTGCTAGCACAAACAATGCTGCAGCGAAGATCTTCATGCATTTATCTTGGTGCACTTCTGAGAATTTATCTAAAGGATGAGTTCCTAGAAGTGGGCTAGCTGCAACAAGCTTTCAATTCCCATAGATACTGCCAAATGGGCTCCAAGGAGGTTTCACCAATTTACACTCCCAGCTACGGCAAAAGGGTGCCCTGGCTCTCCCACATCAGGCCAATGCTGGCTATTTTCAAATGTGAATTAGAGGAGAATTTGAATGTAGTTTTGAATTAGACTTGAGGCATCCCTCTTGGCTACCCCAACCTGTGTCTCCCCAAAGCAGTACTGCGGGGTGATGGCTTAGGCCACAGGCTCTGGGCAGAAGGCTGAATGCTCCTGCTTCATGGGAACAGGGGGTGTTTCTTCAGTTTTTGTCCTACTTGGCCTCTGTCCCTGCCAGAACAGCCAATGTGGGGAGCCAGCCTCTGGATGGTAAGAAAGAGTGGACTGGAAACAAATTGATCTTTTCACAGCTGGCCGTTCCCTTCTTTCCCTTCAACTTGGACCAAGCACAGAATAAGGTCACTGATGTTCTGCTGCAACAAAGGTGGCTTTATTGGAGACTGCCTCCTTCGGGGGGGGGGGTGTCATTCCCCAAGAACTGCCTCTGCAGTGTCACCGAAGACAAGCCTGGAGACAGCATAGCTGCGAGTCTGCAGGGGTCTCCAAAGCGACACCGCAATTGTCCATCCTGCTGATGACCTTGCACTCCTCTATTGGTGTTCACAGCTTTATTTAAAGGATGCAGATGACTCAGTTCAACAGACTATAACCTCTGATTCATCCTTCCTGGAGCCCATGTTGGGGGGTAGGAGAGTTGGGAATACAAAAGAAAAGGAACGGTATGAACCATGGGGGAAAAGGAACCACCATGCTTATCACTCCTCTGCTTCCCTTGCCTCATAGCACTCATTCCAGCCGAGAGAAATCTGTCTGCCCACTGCCTGCCTCCTCTACTAGAATAAAGGCTCCATGAGAGCAGGGACATTGTTTCGTTCACAACTTTAGCATCAGTCCCTACAATACTCCTGGCATGGCAGGTGCTGGATACATATTTGTCAAGTACCACCTATGTTGCACACTTTCATGCATGCAGTGCCATTTCATATTTAAACTTTATGAGGCATAGATATTATTTTCATGTATGGTGAAGGAAATTGGGTTTCAGAGTTAAAATAACATTTCCGGAACCACAGGAATGGTACTTGGTTGAACAGAGTTTTCATTTAGGCCTGACTGACCTCAAACTTATCTTCTAGAACACTAGAGTTCTGATTTTTCAAAGTTTAAACTAAAAAATATTAAAGACTTTTGAATGCAGTGAGGGACATTGTGACCACAGTTTCTCTCTACCCTTCCAAATTTCCAAAATAGTGTTTATTAAAATCACAAGGAATAAGCTAAATGTTAAATGTTTATTAAATCACCAGGAATAAAGTTAAATTATATTCATTTGCACAAATTTGGGGACCTCTAAACTGAGTAACAAGGCAATTTTAAAAGAGCATTATATTGATAGTAAGAGTAAGGAAGGGTGCTAATACTTAAAATCATATTCTGTGCAAGGAACCATACTGTAAATAAAAGATTTCATTCAGTTCTTAGAATAAGTTTGTTTTCCTTCCTTCCTTCCTTCCTTCCTTCCTTCCTTCCTTCCTTCCTTCCTTCCTTCCTCCCTTCCCTTCCCTTCCCTTCCCTTCCCTTCCCTTCCCTTCCCTTCCCTTCCCTTCCCTTCCCTTCCCTTCCCTTCCCTTCCCCTCTTCCTTCCTTCCTTCCCTTCCTTCCTTCCTTCCTTCCTTCCTTCCTTCCTTCCTTCCTTCCTTCCTTCCTTCCTTCCTTCCTTCCTTCCTTCCTTCCTTCCTTCCTTCCTTCGTCTCTATCTATCTCTGTCTCTCTTCCCTCCTTAATTTCCAGACAAGAATTTGAAAGTTTCATTTGGTTAGGTAATGCATATTGGGAGGGCCAGCATTGGAATCTACATCTGTAGATCTATAGAGTCTCTTTTCTTTCTACCCACCATGCCACCACTGAGTGTTGAGCAGGGACTGTGGTTTCTTTTGACTAAGTACAGCCACAGGAACAGAGGGTGCTGTATAAATGACCATTTGGCAGACCCCTGACAGCCTGGTCCTAAGCCAGTGACCCCCATGGCTACTTGGAGTTTGGCGCCATGCCTGGTATGACTTAATCCTTTAACTGTTTCCTTTGTCAGCCAACCCCCTGAGGGAGCCCTGTCTCCTCCTAGAAACCCTGTGCTGGAATGAGAGGTTTCCACAGGGTTCGGGAAACCCACACTCAGCCCTGTGGTTTTCCCTGAGAACTGGCTGTAAGGTAATGCTCTGAGATCAGTTCTCCCAGCTCCCAACTCAATGATCCGCAAATTCCAGGCTCCCAGGGGTTTTGAGCTGCCAGTTATGATGAAATATTAGCACAGAAGAAAAAATTATTTTTTCTATTTTGGGTTTCTAATCAGCTCTGCATGGCTACAGAATGATTTATGAATTTGTATGTATTTTCAAAAAAGTTTCTTTTAGTATTATTCCTTCTCTAATCCTCTCTCTTATCACTTGGGCTCAGCTTGTTGCTTCTCTGGAATCTGCCTTTTTTTCTTCCATCTACAAAATGCCAAACACGTGGCCACAGTCTAGCTCCATGAAACTGAAAATTTTGGTGAAACTCTTTTTAGAAAAAAATCCTATAAATTGTGTTTTGGACACAGCGAGCCCCAATTAGATTATAATTGCAGTATTTGGGGATGAAATTGTCCCTCTGTAAATAAAACCCCAAAACAGAAAGAAAGAACCAAAGGAAGAAACAAAGAAAGAGGACAGGAGTTTCTTCAAAGCATTCTGTTCTTTATTCATTGTTTGTTCATTTAAGCAATCCTTTGACAAATACTCATTAAGTATTTACTCTGTGTTAGACATTGTGCTGGGTATAAAGAACAAAGAAGCAAATCAAGTAGAATCTATTTCTCAGGGAGTTCATGGCCTAAGACACTAGCCAACTGAGTAAGGTTGCTTGCATAGCGCTGCATTGCTGACCACCCTGCCTCTTGAGTCCATGTTTGACAGCTCTTTTCTCCCAGCACTAATGTCCTCATCTCACTCCCCTAACTTTTCCTACCTATGTTTATCTCCTTCTGTTGGGTTTGTGCCCCGCCTATGTGATCTCAGAGTCCCCTCCTAATATAAAACTTAATATATTGTATTATAATCAGCTGCTTCCTTGCCTGTCTCTCCCACTAGATTATAAGCATCTTGAGGACAGGGGCAAAGTTACCTTGTTCACAAGTATGTGCCTAATGCACAGCCCTAGTGGGTGCTCAATAATTGTTTTTGGAACAAACATATGGCATGGAAAAACAGATAAGGCAAATCAATTTTAAGAACTTTACAAGGGTTCTTCTTCTTACAGAGAATTAAATGAATCAATATTTATAAAGCACTTAGAATAATGCCTGCACCTAAAGAATGGATCCAAACTTTGTAATAAATGCTAGGATAAACACTGTAAGGAATTCTATATAAAAAAAGAGGGCTGGTCTAATCAGCCTAAAAACCAGGATGGGGGAGGATCTAGGAAATGTTTGAAAGAGTAGATGAGTCTTGAAGGATGACTAGGAGTTACTGAGAAGATCAAACAGGTAAAGTGTATTTAAGGTTGAAGGAATGGCCCACGAAAAAGCACAAAGGTAGGCAGCAGAGAATATGACGATGTGTTTGGGGGGATTTAGCTTTCTCATGTGGTTGAAGAGTATGGATCTGGGTGGGTGTGAGTGGGTGGATGGTGAGAGATTTGGAAATGAATTATAAATGGTCCTATGGTCGAGTGGACAGAGTGTTGGAGGGAGAATAAGGGAACTGGAATTTGAGCCCAAATTCTGGCATTAACTCTTCAAATGATCTTGTGTGGGACACTATACTTTTCTTGACTGTAGTGTTCTCACCTCTACATATAACGTGTTCCATGTACTAGATGGTCTCTGAAGCCCCCTTTCATCTTGGCCATTTAGGGAAAGAGTAAGAGCTCCTTAAGGGTAAGGGCTTCGTGACTGGTGCTTGGCAAATACAGCTATGTTATTAACATACTCTGAATACTCTGATACTATTACTTATTCTCCTAGTATTAGTATAATATACTAATAGTGTTATACTAACATAATATTACTTCTACAATTACTATATCATTCTTACTGCTATTACCACGACACTGTTATATTGCTACCAATATACTACTAGTGCCACTATTATTACTACATGACTACTACTAGTATTACCACAGCACTATTATTACTATACTAATATGCTATTATGCGATTCTATTATTATACCATTATACCATTAGTTCTACCATTACTGTTGTGCAAACACTATTTCTATACTACTACTATTACTACTGCCAGAAATAACAGCTAATGCTTATTGAGACCCTACTCCATGTCAGACACTATTTTATGTGAATTGACTCTTAGTCTTCCCAACAAGCCCAGGAAATAGATTCTATTATCATCGCCATTTTATGATTTAGAAAATTGAAGCTCAGAGAGAGGTTATGTAACTTGTTCAAGAGGCTGTAGTTGAAATTCATGTAATAAGACTTCAGAGCCATGCCTCACCTAGGGGCTCTTTAAAGGTCTGTTGAGTAACTGAATAGAAAATTGGTAGGTTGAATAAAATTGAATTCCTCTGCTGCTTTTTCTGAACTGTTATTTTAATAAGAAGTCATAGGGAAATTATTATCTATTGGAGATACAAATAGGAAAAGGTTCCTGAGTCAGGTTGGCTGAGAGTCTTTAGTTCAATCTACTAAACCCTTACCATCCATCATGTATCAAGCATTAGCTATATGACATGAAAGATGAAGTGATTTATCAAATTTATGCATAATCCAGCAGTGCGAGACCATGAGGCAGGGGATGCCTATGTGAGGTTCCCTGCCTTGTGCTCCCACATGCCTGGCAAAAGGGAGTTGCTGTCACTCTGTCATGTAAGGAGTTATATGAGCTCTATAGTATGCTCAATTCCTTTAAGAGTCTCCAATTTTAGGTGTTGTTTTAGTGAAAACAACAACATTGTTCCTGGGAACATTGATGAATAAGTAATGTCTATGACAAGCACTTTTACACCTTGTCCATTTCCAAATTCTCTAGAAGCTTATCTAAGAACTTCTCATTAACTCCACTGCATGGTTATTGGATCTGCTAATTTGGGATTTCCCCCCATGGCCCTGTGATTGGATTTGGTGTCTGTGCTTCATCTCCCTGGATCCTTAGGACTCTGCCTTAGGCTGTTGGAACATTTTGCTCCCACAGCAGTTGGAAGTGGCCCACTGATGTAGCCAGAGGCAGTTGCTCAGCATCTTAACAGCAAGACCAAAAGGGGTAAAAAAAAAAAAAAAAAAAAAAAGGAATACATGGTTAGTAAGTTACTGACCTCATTCTGTAGGAATTCCTTCTGGACAGGGAGCTGCAGAGTGTTGTGACAGGCGGTAAGTCATCAGCAAGAATGTTTATCATGGAATTCTAGTGAAAGAAAAGGCTCGAGAAACTTCCTGGTAACACAAATGGAGTTTGCTCAGCGGCCCCAGAGGGGAGTCCTGGAAAATGTTAGCCTGGCCAGGGAGGCCATCTACTCCCTCATTGGGCTCCACGGGGGCTGCAGTGGCACGTGAGGTGACCTGACCGCTAGGGTGGTGTTTATGAAAGAATCTTCTGGTTCGTAAGTCAGCTTGACCTAAAAGGCTAGCTGTGGGATATAGGAGAGAGATGTTCAAAGCAAACTACCGTTTATAGAGCATGGAGCTGGGAATTCCTATTCCTATTTTACAGAGGCTTGTACTGATTAATGCATTTTCCTGTATTCACAAAGTTTTTAAGTTCACGAGCATGGGTTCAAATTCAAGTGTGTTTGACTCCAGATCTTGCATGGTTACCTTTCTTGAGAGCAGGGTTGTGATTTCTACATATTTCTCTTAGTCTATTGCATTATTCACTGTCCTGGGTAGTGCAATGTCAGAACATCAGGGTTTGAAGGGCCTCAGATGCCCCGTGCTTTAATTTTCTCACTACAGATGGGAATGGGCTGAGAGAGGCAAGGGCCTTGCAGAGAGGTTGGCTGACTTGTAGTGCAAAATGCTCTCTTCTGCCCCGGCATATTGCTCTGAATGAATACTTCATACATTTTGCTGGTTGATTTTAAAAAATGCAATTATGGCAGCACCATCTCTCCTTCTTCTAGGTTAGTCATTGCTGAATCCCAAGAGTTCACCTTTAGTCCCACTGCTCTTTGTCTGGCTGCTGGTTCCCAGCATGTGGTGTGTAAAACTCGCCTTTAGCTCAGTGAGCAACCATGTGGTGCGAGACAATGGAGATGCAAACTCAGTCAAGGTTCATGCTTCAGGAACTCACCAACTAGGGGGAGAGCTAGACCGGAGAGCAGCTTATTTTAATACATAATATAGTCGGATGAAATATACACTGAGAGGTGTAAAAGCAGAGATTAGAGGCTTTGTTGTTCCTGGAGGATTAGCACATTATATTGATTAGTGATTTCACCAAATTTTATTGGATACTTCTTCTATGTAGGTACTCTTCTAGATATTAAGGGATATAGCACTAAAAAAGCAAAATATTTCTCTGTGTAGTTGGAGAGATAAACAAATACACACACATATTCACACATACATACAGACATAAGTAAATAAGTACATAATTATAAAAAATAAAATATTCAAAGAGGCAGTATTAAAGGCAACTATAACAAGGCAAAGATCTAGAGAACAAAACAGGGTGGAGGATTCATTTTAAAAAGAGTGGCCAGCCCTAGCCCAGTGACTTAGTGGATAAAGCGTCGGCCTGCAGACTGAAGGGTCCCAGGTTCTATTCTGGTCAAGGGCATGTACCTCGGTTGCAGGCTCGATCCCTGGCCCTGGTGGCGGCGTGTGTGGAGGCAGTCGATGTCTCTCCTTCACATCAATGTTTCTCTCTCTGTTTCCTTTCCTCCCTTCCACTCTCTTTAAATAAAACAATCAATGGGAAAATATCCTCAGGGGAGGATTAACAACAACAACAACAACAACAAAAAAAAGTGGCCAGGGAAGGCCCCTTCTAAGGGATATCTTTTATCAGAGGATTAATGGAGAAGAACTTTGAAAATATCTTTGATAACTGCTTCCTAGGCAGAGGGAAAAATACGACCAGTGACACTGAGTCAGAACCAATTAGATGTATTTCAGTAAGAGTGAAAGCCAGTACAAGTAGAGTTGAGTTAGTGAGGATCACTGTGGTGAGAGAAGCACATAGTGATGTACGCAAGGAGCAGTCACAGGCTGGGTAGGTTGCAGGTAAGTATATGGAGAAGGACTTTCCAATCTTTTCCTTCCTGGTAGGCATCACTGACAATATCACGACATCAATACGTAGACAAAGAGAAAGCTAATAGCAAATGAATCATTCTGATTGCTTATCTTGAAAGGTTGCTATGGAGTATGACTAATGCATTACTGTCCATAGGGTCAGATTCCATCAAAACATCCCTCTGGAAAATGTTGTGCTCAGTATCCCTGGCCCCGGCTCTCCCACTCCCCACCCACAAGCATCCTACATTCATCATCATCTCACTCTACTCTTTGTCGTGTTGCTAACATCCCTAGAAAGAATGGTGCAACTCCAAGTAAAGCTGTCTCCATAAATATTTAGACTGACTGGAAAATGTGCCAAAGATGCAAATAATCTATCTAGAGGGAGGAGAGACCTCTCTCTTTATTGTCTCGTTGGGCTTGTAATTTAATTCATGGATACGTGTCTTTGAATAATACATAACTCAATTTACCTAAAAGAGTTCCACAGAAACCTTAGCCTCCTCATCCTTCTGCTGTGCCCTGCATGCTATTTTCTTCTCATCCTGGGATACACATTTCTTTACTTTTTTCTTTATCCCTTTCTTTCTTCTAGATTCCCATGATTCTGATCACATACTGTGTCAGGCTTTGTTAAACTTATCCCTTAAGTCTGTATCCACAGACTTTTATCTCAGTCACCTGAAAATTCATTTTAATTAGCCTTCTCCCTCTAACCTCCTTCCCTGAGTCTGTTCCCACTGAGGTCAATCCAGTGTTCATATTACTAAGCCCAGTGGCCACCTTTCTAGTTCTTATCTTACTAGACCTCAGCACTGAAATGAGTAATGTTAATTGGTCCTTATAGAAACACACTCATGTGTCTCTTGGTATCTGCAAAATTCTTCTAATTTTGGACAGTTCTGACCATTCCTTCTCTGGGCTGTGTCCTTGGCATTCCTCTTTCTCTAGCTCCATCCTCCCTCGCCACCATGCTTCTCCTGGGCTGTGTCCTTGGCATTCCTCTTTCTCTAGCTCCATCCTCCCTCGCCACCATGCTCTCATTCATGCCTGGACTCTGGCTCTCATAGCATCAAAACCTCTATGCTCTGCTTAGACTTAATAGCTGGTTCCTCTCTGTGGACATGGGATACTAAGTCTCAGCCAATCCATACTCTCCTCTGATTAATGGGTTTTTAAAGTGACCCTTGATGTACCTCCTTATTTCTCTTTCAGGGTTGGGAGCCTTCTACCTCCAGCGAACTTGCTAAATGAACCTCATTAAGTGCCTTCCCCTCTCTGGCTTTAGTTGCCCCAAGTGTAAAGCAAGCGAGTTAGACCACTTCAAAGGTCCTTCCAGCATTATGTGAACAAGAAATGTGGCCATGAAGAAACAAAAGTAAATAACTGATTACTTTTGTGGTTTTAATCGTCCCAATAAATGACACCTCATCCCTCTCGCCCAATTCAGAACGAACTGCATAAATGATATTAGGGTCATATATAAACAAGAGAATCTAAATATCAGCTTCATTAGATAAATGTAGACCCATGTACTGTTCCCCCTTACCTGTTTCCAAATCTGTCTAGTAGATATTTCCTTAAGAAGGCAGAGAAGCCACACTTGCCTAGTAATTGCATGATGCAAATTATTCCTCTTGAATTTTTGATGATGGGAATTTTGATTTGGTTTTTCACCCTTGTGAGAAACTCTAAAGCTGGAGGATTGTTTAAACTCCTTCCAGCTGCCTGTTTAGCATAAAGAGCTCTTCTCTAGACCTGGGGGTGAGAGCGACTCTTCTCTTCTTCTTTAATCAAATCAAGTAAAAGAAGGCCAAGTTGACAGCCAGCATTTCACTAGCATTCTACTTCTCTAAGCGCCTGTGATTTTTTTTCTGCTTCACTAATGAGACTGATTGCTTGATTTTAAGGGCTCTCAACCAACAAGCAGCAAATGAACGTAGAGCATGCAAACAAAGCAAGTGCTCAAGGCTGAGCAGAGAAGGGCGAGAGTGCACAGACCTTTCAGTTGTCTACAGGTATTGGCACCTGTGGTGTTTACACATGAGCAAAGAGGGTCAGAAAGGGATGTTATGCGCAAGGTCACCCAACTAAAACAGAGCCAAGGTGATCCTGATCTTCCTAGTACAATGACTTCTGACAGCACACAGTGTACCAGAAGATAATAAAGCCCTTTATGTTTCTTTAATGTAGATTGCAAACTGTTTAAATCAGCAGCAAATGTGTAAGGTCCAGGGTAATATTTCATTGAACACTGCTATAATTTCAAAGACTAGAAATGTAAGAATTCTCCTTCTGGTACATCTGTTTACTATGCTGTTTCATTGTAGGTTAATACATTGAAAATTATTTCACTTTATTTTTAAGAATAATGTAACTATCCTTAGAAATATTAGACCAATATTCTCATAAATTATTAATTGTTAGAATTCATATAATAAAGCAGTTATAATAGTACTGTTCTCTGACTCCTTTTTTTGGTTGTCTACTTGTATGCATTTGCCATGGTTTCTTTATTTTGGTCAGTAAGTACTAAGTGAAAGTCTCACTAATGTGGAGAGGTATTTCCGAGAGTCCCTGGACAATAATCGTTTATTTATTTTTCTTTCGACCGCATACTATGCCCATCTAAAGCTGGGAGGGGATTTGGAGTGGCCCCAGTCATTTTACACTTGGGGCCACTGAAGCAGAGAGGGGAAGGTATTTACTCAAGGTCACTTAGCAAGGGAGCTGGAGGTAGCAGGCCCCTAGCCCTGGGCTCAAACCCACACATCCTGCCAACAGAAGCAGGATGCCCCTTAATCAGATCCAAGTTGCAACAGAAGAAATGCATATTCAGATCAGTTCATCTCACCAAGGTGAAGATTCCCTAATTGACATTTCAGCCTTGGAATCATGGATGCCTCTGTGTTGACCTCATTTCCATGCCCCTCTGGTGAAGATGGTCTCTCTCAATGTCACTTCCTTGCATTCCTGCCCCAGCTTCTTGCATCCAACTTCCTTGACAGGAATTGAAAATGAATCCCAGCTGGTTAGCATCTCTGTGGAGGGGACCAAATTCTTCATCCTAAACCCAGCTCATGTCGGAAAACCAGTCATGCAATGAGGAAGTGCTCTCAACTATGACGCTGGTCTCACCTTCTTTTCCTTTTAGTCATTTTTGTTTCCAGTCTGCAGTCGATTTCTCCAAATTGAGCTACTTGATCCCCTTCCAGAGACATTTCCTATGAGTTAACAAATCTGGCTTTCATAATTGCATTTTGACCCGTCTAATTTTTTTGACTCTATGCTTCCTCTTCTCTGATTCCTTGTCTTGGTTGTCTACTTGTATACATTTGTCATGTTCCCAAGTTCGCAGCTGCTCCCAGCTTTGATGCGAGAGACCAACAAATTTACCTCTACCGTTATAGCTTGATAGTGCTAGTTAAAATTTATTGTGCAACTACCATGTGCCAGACAATGTGCTAAGCATTTTACAAATGTGGCTTGACTGATCCTCACCTATAAGGTAGAGGAGAAATTGAGGCACAGTGAGGTTATTTAGCTTGTCCAAGGTGGCACAGCTAGTTAGGGGGCAGCCAACATTTGAGCCCTTGTTATCTGAATCCATAGGTTGCCCCTCAGTTCTGGGTTATACCAGGATCTCCACGCACAAGGTTCTGGAAGATGTCTTTACAATCCCATCCTCTTCTATATGTGCCATTCCTTTCTTTGTTCTATATCTACTGTGCAAAGGATTGGAGCGTAGGTCCTGAGTTCCTAAGACCATTTTACACAATGAGACATGGGATGACCCAGCTGGGAGAGGGTTTGCTAGGGTAGAGGGCATTGTCACCGGCAGCCTTTGCAGAAGCAGGGGGTGTATTTAGTCCAAGTGTGATGTCAAGGGGAAGAACTGGAGAGAGGTAATGCTTGCGGGAAATATTCGGGAATTCGGCAGCAGTGTGCAACAACTAAGACCCATCCTCACAGTCGTCTTTGGGTCTGAATATACCCAGAAACCTGGAGTATGTAATATATCCTGGAGAGTTACTGCTGGCCTGGTGCCCCAGGTTGGCCCCGGGTTATAGCCAGGCCCCTGGCAGTCTACAGAAGGAATACTCACGTCCTGATATGGGCGAAGCTTAAAATGTGCAACCCAGAGAGAATGGGTTAGTTGGGGACACCTAGTAGACATTAAGATCTGGGCAGAATTGGTCACTAGGAAGAAGAATAAGGATACTAAAACTAGCTCTTCATGGAAAATTCATGTGGCAAGTTTATCCACATAGAAATGGGCTTGTTTCACTGATCCAGGCTAATGGATTCAGGGTTTGTGCTTTCATATACAAACTAGGCTTTAGGCGGGACACAGTGACTGAGCTGAGTCTTGAAGTGTCATTAGGAGTTAGATAATGAAGGCAAATGGCAAAGGTTTGCGTTCCAAAAATAAACAACTAATTTCCTGTATCACTTAGGATATATTTGGTTGCCAGTAACAGAAAACCTAATAATGGGAAAAACAACTCTGAGTTTACTTTTTCACCTAATTAGGAAGCCCCGCCTTAACAGTGCAAGGCTGGTGTCTGCATTTCCCCCCATAAGCCTCTCAAGTTGGCGGTCCCAGTTCTAGGCATCTCATTCAACTTCAGATCCGGATGGGTGATACTATCTATACTCAGAAAAGCAAACATTTTCCTAGAATATCCAGCAAATTTCCACTCATATTTCATTGTCCAGAACCAAATTACATGACCATTCTTGAGTGCTTTTCCAACTTCTACAGAGGAAATAAGTAAGGGAGAAATCCACCAGGAATGTTAGCCAACTGACAGTGTCTTTTACATCATCCCTCCTCTCCCGGAGCTTTATGAAGGCATCATTGGTTTTTACTTTATCTCTTTAGTTTTAGCCAAGTATTGTGTTATGCCCAAAGAAGGGATAACACAAAACATTAATTTCAGGAATAACTAACTTCAGTTTATGTCAATAGACATTTATTAAGTGAGGACCATATGCTCAGGAACTGTATAGGCATAGATCAAGAAGCCTAGAGCCTGAAGGCTGGTGGATGGATCCTCGGATATTCACATTCCAACATTCTATGGTACATGTTAAGATATAGAAACACAAAGAGGGCTAGTTTAGGGAACCTAGAGTGGTAGCACATGACCCACCCAGTGGGGCAGAGAAGGAGGACAAAATGGCAGTCAGAGGTAGTCAGAATAATTTAGCTTATGCTTAGGTAACAAATGACCCCTACATCTCAATGTTCAACCATAGGGTTTCTCTATCATGCTATGTGGCCATCGTGGCTTAGCTGTGGCTTTGTTCCACCTCAGCCTCAGATTGGGACCCAAACCAAGTGAGTAGCCTCTATCTGAAGCATTGGCAGAGGGAACAGAGGACTCAGAAACCATACATTGACTTCTAGAAGTTTCATCTGCTTATGCTTCCTTCACCAAAAAAAAGCATATGACTCTGCCAAAATTAACAGGGTGGGGGTGTACAATCTTGGCACTGGATGGGTCAACAATAATATTGGGTGCGGTGTAGGTGACTGGCACTGGATGGGTCAACAGTAATATTGTCTACCACAAGGGGCCAGGGCAAGGTCTAACTGTGCTCTCTGTTCCATCTGGTCTATCTCCTCTTCCTAGTGGCCAGTCATCAACCTTACTTAGTGCAGGAGAGCTGTGGGCTGAGCCGAGTTGCTAGAGATGAACTGGAGGATGCAGGAGGGTGACTTTATTTCCACCCGATTCAGGAAGGGAGACACGGAGGGAAGTAACCTGGATCCAAAGCCAAGAAGATCCTGCTTGGATGTGGCTTATCAGGAGGTCCAAAGACAGACTTCATCATCTGTGTCTTTCCTCATGCTGATGAAGGGGGTTCTCCCAGGATAGAGAGGCTGTGGCCCAGACTCCTGGGAAATTCTTCTTGTCAGCCAGCACTGAGTCAGCACATACCGGTTGTGAGGATGGACCATGGGCAGGTGTGGGGGGTGGCATCTGCAGAGGCCACGGGCGGAGTGAGCCCAGGGCAGGGACAATGACCAGAACTTCATTTGTGGCCAGTGAGAATAAACATCCATACAAAGAGCCAGGTTAGGACTCTGCTTGACCTGACTATTTGGAGCGTTGGAGAACAGACCATTTTAGATTATTTTTCTCCTTAAAGGTGTTTCATGCTCCCTTGCTGTCCACCTGATTTCTAGCTGCTCTCCACCTTACCCCAAAGGACCATTCATGGGATCTAGTGAGAGTCTTCCTTTACTGACCATCTACTGAAGAACAGACTTATCTGGGTATAAGTGGGAGCATACTGTCAATTAAAATATTTATGTAAGTGTAAGGAATTTTTATTGTTGTAGTTTCTGTGTCTGAAAAAAAAATAAAGTTGGGTCCACAAAGGTATGTCATTCTAGGAGGTACACCGGAATTAATCCTGGCATCGGAGGCTCTGCTGAAGGCTTTGGAATATTCTGAACAATCTCCGATTATCCAATTTGGACCATGAACCTTCTGAAACTGAAATTGCCTTAAGTTAGGTTGCCAACATTCCCCACCTGGATTATGGCTTCAGCAAATTTAGTGATGGTATTATTGTGTTATCCATCATCATTCCATCAATCTGTACAGCTGAGTCGCACTTTAATTCCAAAATTCCTTAACTCCGACAGCTGGTCCAGACTGGCATAGATCCTGGGGGCGGTGACACAGTCCAGATGCCCCTCATGGGCGTGACCTGCAAATTATGTACTTTGACAGAATCTGGTGAGACAGGAACCAGACCACACTGTACTTTATTCTCAAGCCAACTGCAGAGCCCACATGCATTTCCTGACACCTTGGAACCTTCCTGGCGATGGGCTTGCTGTGCTGGGTGCTGGGACATGTTGGGCTTTTGTGGCTCTCCCTCCCTTGTGGGTCTTAATGGAAAAGCCAAGTCACTGGCAACAGAAACAGGTGGTGTCAGGCATTGTTGAGACTTTGCGTGGATTCGAAATACACATCATTTCCGGTTACAAAAAGGAGTGGAGGTGTTAGGTCCTGTTGCCTAACCATGGTGAGAAGGCCCCTTACCAGAATACATTTCTCAACATGGCATTGTGGTGCAACCTTGAATAAGTCGTATAACTTTGCATGATCTTGGTGTTCCCCAGCGTGGGGAGAGCTGGAGACCATATGTGAGGCAGCTCAAGGGCGTGGTTAGAGCTCAGACTCTGACTGGGGAGAGAATCAGGCTGAGTGCAGCTCCCCCACATCAGTGTGTGACATTTGGCACATTACTTGATCTCTCTGAGCCTCAGTTTTCCTTTGTATTAAATGGGCATGATAGCTGGTCTACTCTTATAAAGTTAATGTGAGGATTAAATGAGATAATGTATGTGAAATGCTTTAGCCAACTGCCTGGTACACGCCAAGGAATGAACCCTCTTTTGCTACCATTATTATTAGAAACAGATACTTATTGAGAACTGACCATGTTCCGTATCCAGAGGTTGTTTATCTGAGGATGTAAGACAGGAGGATGGAAGGGAGTGGTAAGTACTGCATGAGTGCGCTGGACCCCAGGGGCTCCCACGGTCACAGATGGTGTCTCAGTGAGTTCTGGCTGGTATAACAAAAACCCCCTCGACTGAGTGGTTCATCCAATGACCTTATGATTTCTTACAGCTCTGGAGCCTGGGGAGTCCAAAAATCAAGGAGCCCAGAGACTCCGTATCTAGTGAAGACCGGCTTCCTGGCTCATAGATGGACGTCTTCTCACATGCTAGAAGGGGAAGGGAACTCTATGAGATCCGATCCCCTTACAAGGGCACAGATCCCAGTCAGGAGGACTTCTCAGGTTTCTTCTGTGATGTTTCCCTGGGCAGACAGATGGCTCCTTGCCTCCGGAAGCTCCCTGTGGCCTCCTGAGGGACTGTTCTCATCCTGCAATATCTCTGGGGCTATCAGAGATACAGACCTCAGTATGGCTCAGAACCAGCAGGTAGTTAAAACCCATTCTTCAGTTTTCAGGATATGCTGTTTACTTTTGCTCACAGATCCTTTCTCCTTCTCCTCCTCCACTTCAATTAACTCCTACTGACCTTTTGGACTCAGCATAAATCCTTTTCCTTTGGGAAGCCTCTTACATACCCCTCTCTGGGCCTCCCCCAGTACAGCCATCATCATCATACAATAGATAAATTGTTCAATTATCTTTCTTTCTACATTGTCAGTCATCTTTAGTTTTAATTAGTTTACCAGATGAATTTATCAGCTACAGGAATTTGGAGACGTAAGAAAAACCTTTCACGGGACTGACTGTTTTTGATGGAAGACAACAGAAAATAGAAGGAAGATACCAGTCTCAGTGAGGTGCCTCAGTGATGTGCCTCAGTGAGGGTCTCTGAGCCTGATAGCGTTGAGAAGCTCTATGAGTAAAACCCAGGAGGAGAGGCTGGAAAGAATGAGTAAGACCCAGGAGGAGAGGCTGGAAAGAAGGAATGCAACAATGGAAAACTTTACTCACTTGAAAATTGTCCATGAGCCAGTCCTGAAATCAAATGTGATCTCATCAAAGCTCCCCCCCCCCTTGATCACAGCTATATATTCTTGTGTGTGCATGCATGTGCATGCGTGCCTGTGTGTGTGTGTTTGCTTTTCATACTACAAGTGCTGCCATACAGTGTTTCCATAGCCTCGTGTGTTAAGCACAACAGATTTCCTCTCATTCATAAATGAGGAGTCTGGGTTTGAGGAGCAACCCGCCCCAATCCTACAGTGAGGACGTATGTCCCAGGCCTCTGACTCCATGGCACGTGCTCTTTTCTCTTTTCATTCCTCCAATCTGAAAGGTCTTCAGACATCTAGAGATAGATATTTATCTCCACCTCTTTCCTGGAAGAATTCAACATGCCTTACTGTCTTGAATCCCACCATGAAGGTTTGCAGTGGTATTACAGAGTAGTTCATATGCTATTCTTTCCCATGGAATAAGAGACAAGCACCCACCCTGAGAAAGTGTAATAACTACATATGGTGCCAGGCGGGTACCTGAAATATGGGGGGAATTTGTAAAGTATATGATTATCTAACTGGTATGCTGTACCCTTGAAACTAATACAAAATAATCTTGAATGCAAAAAACAACACACACACACACACACACACACACACACACACACACAAAGCCATTGTATGCCAACTGTACTTTAATAAAATTATAGTAATAAAAAAGGTAAGAAATCAAAGACAAAGAGAGAAAAAAACTAATATTCAACCCCCCCCCCCCTGTATCCACAGAATTGTCATATTTGACCCCTATTTGTGGCTCTGAGTTCTTCAGCATCCAAAGAAAAAAGGGAAGATAGATTTAGACATTTGCTTGTAGAAAAACAGTAGTTCCTGAGCCAAAGAAATCTTTTGCATGCATTTAGATCTCAAAGAAGTCTTTTCAAGGGGCTTTAGTATTTATTCAACAAATACTTATTTACTGGGTCCTAGGTAGCAGGCAGGATGCTAAGGCATGGGTACAGAAAGTGAAAAATATTCACCTCATGAAGCTTAGTCTAGTGGGGGAGAGACATTCAAAATCATATTCTTTTATATATTACTAGAGGTCCGGGGCACAAAATTCGTGCAGGGGGGTGTGTGTTCCTTAGCCCAGCCTGCACCCTCTCCAATCTGGAACCCCTCGAGGGATGTCCGACTGCCCGTTTAGGCCCGATCCTGGATGACAATCCAGGACTGCTGGCTCCCAACTGCTTGCCTGCCTGGCTTCCTGATTGCCCCTAATAGCTTCTGCCTGCCAGCCTGATCACCCCCTAACCACTCCCCTGCCAGCCTGATTGATGTCTAACTGCTCCCCTGCCAGCCTGTTTGCCCCCAACTTCCTTCCTCTGCTGGCCTGGTCCCTCCCAACTTCCCTCCCCTACTGGCCATCTGGTGGTGGCTATCTTGTGTCCACATGGTGGCAGGATCTCTGACCACATGGGGGCAGCAATCTTGTGTGTTGAGTGATGGTCAATCTGCATATTACTCTTTTATTAGATAGGATAGAGGCCTGGTGCATGGGTGGGGGCCAGCTGGTTTGCCCTGAAGGGTGTCCTGGATCAGGATGGGGGTTCCCTTGGGGCAGGGGGCAGCCTGAGCGAGGGGCCTGTGGTGGTTTGCAGGCTGGCCACGCCCCCCTGTGACCCAAACGGAGGCCCTGGTATCTGGGATTTATTTATCTTCTACAATTGAATCTTTGTAGCCTGGAGCAGAGCCAAGCCTCCTGCTCGCTCCATGGCCACAGCCATTTCTGTTGGAATTTATTTATCTTCTATAATTGAAACTTCGTATCCTTAAGCGAAGGCCCGGGCCGGCCAAGGTGTGCGGAAAGCTTGGCTTCCTCCATCGCCGGGGAAACGCAAGCCTCCCTCTTGCTCTCTCTGTGGCCGCAGCCATCTTGGTTGGGTTAATTTGCATACTTGCTCCTGATTGGCTGGTGGGCATGGCTTGTGGGTGTAGCAGAGTGATGGTTAATTTGCATATTGCTCTTTTATTAGATAGGATGGCAAGACTCAAAGCGCATTGCACAGATAGAAACTCAACAAGCTTGATGGAACCATCCTCCACCAGGGAAGATAATTCCTGCCCAGAGAAAAATCATGGACAGAGTTCTTCAAACCTCCAACTCCCAAGTCAGGACCTATGGGAGAAGGGTGGAGCAGACAACTAACCTTCATTTAAAGGATCCATGACGTCCTTGCTGCCTCAATGTGCTGGGTTTAGAGAGAGAATTTAGAAGATCCACACTCAAAACCCAAATGTGTGCCCGACACAGCCACTGCAGCTCACATCTGGGGATTTGCAGCAAGTAATTGAAAGTAAGCTATTTTGGGTTCTTTCATATGTTCTTTTTGTCGTAAGTGGGGTTCGGTCTCACGGTTGCAATGGTGAGAAGCAGGCTTTCCAATGTCTGTCACAGCAAAGCACAGGAATTGCCTGTGGATTTTCCCTGAGTAAGTAGGTCACCCTCCCTGGGCAGATGCTCGGTGACTCCCTTCCGAGGGGCTCAGCTCTGTCATGGGTTCAAAGGAAGGGGCCTGGCCTCAGGCTCAGAGCTGGTGACATAGTGGCTTCTTGCCTACTTTTTAGTTGTTGCCCCAGTGGGCACATCTGTGCCCAGCATTTGTCGGCTTGTATGCAAAGACAATGATGTTTTGTGCTTGTATCTGAAAGGATGACTTCATGGTTCTCTTAAGGCAGAATAAGAATTAGAACAGAGGAGGTGGGGGATTCATAGGGTTAAAGGGGCACGTTACAAAGTTTGAGTTTTGCACTGGATAAAATCTGAAGTGCTTCCTATCTGGGAAACTGTAAAGCCCCAAGCAGCATTAACTAGGATAGCAATAAGGATCCAAGTTTCCTCTCATTTTGTTAATTTTAAAAGAAATTGTTAGTCTCCAAGCCATTAGGGTAGACTCCTTTTCCTTTCCCATGCTGAAAGCATGATGTAGAGCAGCGGCTGTTGAAATTTTTTGACAACGCTCCACAGCAAGAAGTACTTTTTATATTGTGCCTTTGAACGTATGTAGGTCCTGGAAAAAGTTTCATGAAAAATAGCACTACAATGTGTAATACCCGAGGGTAGTTCCTATTATATTTTGCGTGTCATTTTATTGTAAAAATCTGCTTGTGACCCTCTACGTTGGTTTGCTGATTCTCTAAACTATGGGTGGGGAACCTTTTTTCTGCCAAGGGCCATTTGGATATTATAACATAATTCACGGGCCATACAAAATTACCAACTTAAAAATTAGCCTACTATATTTGGTCAAACATTTCATTAACCACCTCTAATGCCTTGGCAGAGCCAGACAAAATGATTTCTTGGGCCTTATATGGCCCATGGGCCAGATGTCTCCCATCCCTGCAATTGGTTGTGACCTGCAGTTGGAAAATATACAGGTAGAGGAAAGACCATGGACTCTTGGAGGTCTCGGCTCAAGACCTAGCTCTCCAACTTAAGGGCTGTGAGGGTGTTCTGAGCCTTAGTGTGGGCCACATTATGCTTCAGCAGTAAACGACCCCTCAATTTTATATAACAGGATATTTCACTTTCAGCTGCATGGGGGGGCTCTACTCATTGTAGTGACTCAGGATCCCCAGCTGCTAAAGCCTCCATGACAACCGCTTCCCCAGTTGCTATGAGAGCCATCTGACTTCTGCCACGATCCTTTCTTGCTGTATGAGCCTGGGGCAGTCATAGTGCCAGGCCTGGCTTCCCGGGCGTGTAACCTGCACAGTCACACAGGGTTCAGTGCACACAGGGCCTTGTGTTTGGCTCACTGCTTGTGTTTTGTCACTGCCTTGAAATTCTTATAATTATTGAGGAAGAAGCCCCACATTTTCATTTTGTACTAGGCCCCACAAATTAGGTAGCCAGTCTGCATACTATCTCTTCGAGTCTCCATTCCTCATCTGTAAAATGGGGTTATAGTGTAGAACGTATAGGGTTCTTATTCTTAAGAGGATTACAGACGGAAGGCAAGGGGCCATATCTCTTTTACAGAACTGTAGTTTTCAACTTGCTGGCCTTATCTTCAGTCATAGTTCTATGGAAAACCTCTACTTAATCCAGCAAGTCTCTCACCTCTTGCTGCATTCCTCCCTCCCTTCAGTTCAGCTGAGTTTTGTTCATTATCCAAGACTCAACTCTAGCAACTGCTTGGGGCCATCTTCCATGATGCCCAAGCTGCTCTCAGCATCCCCACACCATTAATTATGGATCTTTCCTTAATGACCCTCTCACTTTGTTCTATCCTCTCCTTCTGACTCCCCCCACCCTAGGCAGGACCCTCACTTCTTGCCTGGGACACTTAGCAGCCTCCTAATTACTTGTCCCATCTCCAGTTGGCCCTTCCATTTCACCCTCTACAATTCCAGGGTCATTTCCCCATTATTCCAAATGTCATGCAATGTCCTTGTTCAGAAAATTTCAATGGCTCCTGACACATAAGGGCTATATGCCTTATTCTTGTGTTTGAGGTCTAGCTCTGACGCCCCTCTCCTAGTCCAGCTTTCCTCAGCTCCCCTTATGAACAACACCTCCCTGCTCCACACACTGTCTCTGGGACAGAGCTGATTCTCCTACCTTGGTTTCTTTGCACATTCCTTTCCTTCTATTGAAGTGACCTGTCCCCAGTGTTCACTAGGAAGAATTCAACCCACTTTTCACTGCTCAGCTGAAATCTAGCCTCCTTCCCAAAGACCTCCTGTGCAGATCCAAGTGGAAAAGGCCTCTACCTTCCTCTGAATTCCTGCAGTGTTTCTTGATATTTCACATAGATCTTGATGTGTTGGGCAATTCACCCGATGTCTTGTCGCCTTTCAGCTGAAAGGTCTATATTCCAGAGAATAGGGACAATAATAAGATAGGTCACACTTTATGGGAGGCCTCTGACGTGAAGGGCTCCTGCAGAGATTGCCTGGGGCTTTCCCTGATCCCCTCAGCTGGTGTGAATCATCCCTCTCTGGACCTCTTGACACTTTGCACATTCCTCTAACACTCACCACTGTCTATTACAGTTATTTCTTGCTCCCCCACAGGGAATGTCTCATTATTGCAACTCTAATGCCTCTCACAAGGCTTGGAGCCCAGTCAACATTCAGTAAATGGGTGGACAGATGGGACAATAGAGACCCAGGTAGACAGGGAAGTTGCTGGCTATTGTAGGTATGTGGTGGGGAGGGCCTCCATTTATCTCTAAATGTAAGGTAAGTTAGTCTGGGATAGCAGTTGATCACACAATCTTATTGACTCCCAACAACAAATATTTATTTCTTATTCAAACTACGTCCATTGTGGGGTGGCAAACAATTCTACTCTAATCTCTCTTCATTTTGGGACCAAGATTGATGGAGAAGCCCAATATGGAACATGACATTCTGTGGCAGAAGGAAAGAAAACATGGTGGAGGCACACACTGACTTTCAAGGCATTTGGGAGAAATGGCTCATGTCCTTTCAACTCACATCGGTTGACCACGGCAAGTCTCATGGACACAGGGAAGAGGGAGGCAGTGGGTATTTTAACAAGAACATGACCTGCTACAATGGGGCCAGTGCTCCATGTGGAACTCCAGTGGCGTAATGTTCTTGGTTTCTCTGTTCATTGGTAGAAGCCAATGCATAATTTTCAGACATGTTTTGGCCTTCCTTTACCTTTTTCTCTGTTTTAGTTCTCCACTGGTTTTGATCCTGAAGCCAAGGGTATAATCGTTTGAGACTCCTCTGGTGCCTCGATACCAGAGTTCACAGAAATATGAGATTCTGATAATGAGGTGTTTATTCTCAATGGCAGGAAGAGAGGCTTCAATGGTGCTACTATGGGGATTGTTTCACTTAAAGAACTTTTCCAAGTGCAAAAGAAAGATTGATATTCTGAAATGCAGCATCTAACATGCACTTCCTTCTCTAGGATCACCTTTTACGAAAGGCACTAAGTTCATCCTGGGCCAACGTGGTTCCTTTACAATCAGAAATCAGAGCACAGCAGAAAAAGAACATGTGGGGACATCTGTAGTGAACACTTTAAAATTCAAAGCAGACACTCTTGAAACATCCTGAAACCTAACTCTTCAAATTAATCTTGGCTAGTACACATGGCACCCAGAGGGTCCTTATGAGGGGATGTGTTCAAATGAGAGCACGTCTATTCTCACTTAATAAGGTGTTTTGCAGAGGCCAGACTGGGATTCCATATGGCAAGTGGAGGTAGTGATACTTATTCATTTCGGACATCTACTTGTATAAGTTCTTTTTTTAAAAAAATATATTTTATTGATTTTTTACAGAGAGGAAGGGAGAGGGATAGAGAGCTAGAAACGTCGATGATAGAGAAACATCGACCAGCTGCCTCCTGCACACCCCCTACCGGGGATGTGCCCGCAACCGATGTACATGCCTTTGACCGGAATCGAACCTGGGACCTTTCAGTCTGCAGACCGACGCTCTATCCACTGAGCCAAACCGGTTTCGGCAACTTGTATAAGTTCTTATACATGGACGGTGCTTCAGTTATTAACTGGAGGAAGAGGGAGACATTTTGATATGAGGGAGGAAAAGGCTTGGGACAAAGAGGTGAGGCAAAGGTGAGAGAGGAGATAACATGATTTATTTTTACTCAGTCTGGCCCCCTGAGAGAACACGTGGATGATATCTGAAGATGAAGGAATTAACTTTATGAAAAACTATAAGAATTTGGGAAGAAGCAATGCAACTTTATAGGCACCAAATTTGGCAATTTGTTCAGAAAGATTTCTCTTCCTGCTACTTCCCGAGCTCAGTGACAGCATTTGGTAGGGCTTGTGGAATAAGACAGTGACAAGAGACAGGCCACAGAGAGAAGCAGGGCTCTCACCGAAGGCACCAGAATCAGTGGCACTGGTAAGTTTTTCCCTAAAACTGTTTGTTCATAGAGGATTTTAAAGAAAGACTGGGTGAGCTTGTTTCTGAGAATGTTTGAAGTAACAGGAGAAAATAAAATAAAACTCAGTTATTGGGAATTGATGGTGGTATGGGGGAGTAGTTAAGAATCATTAACATTTACACATTGATGAGCTTGTGACTTCATATATATTCCCAGGAAGCTGGATCCTGAGACCCTGGGTCATACCTACATGTCCTGTGCTCCAGGTAAGCCCTCAGTATTGGGGTCAATGTTTCGCTTATGAGAGAACTCTGTATTAGTTTTCTATTGGTGATGTGACAAATTAGCACAAATGCAGTGGTTTAAAAAAACCTACAATTTGTTATCTTATAATTCTGGAGGTCAGGAATCCAAAATCGGTCTCACAGGGCTAAAATCCAAGTGTCAGCAGAAGAGTTCTTTGAAGGCTCTAGACTGCAGGAAAGTCCACTTCCTTGTATTTCCTAGATCTGGTGATCACCTGCATTCTTTGGCTTGTGGCCTTTTCTTCATCGTCTAAGCCAATAGTGGAGCATCTTTCAACTTCTTTCTCCTGACTCTAACACTCCTGCCCCTTTTGTAGTAAGAGCCTTGTGAAAAGACCTTCATCTCAAGATCCTTAGCTTAATCTCACATGCAAACTCCCTTCTGCCATATATTTAGCCTACTATACCCCCCTCCCCAAATAACCTTCATTGTCTTTGGTTCGAGAGGAGACAAATTCAGCCTTTATTAAGCATGTATTGCATGCCTTTCCTCTGTTAGAAACTTTCCATACTGTATTGCAGTGAGCCCCCAATGTGACTGGGTAAGAGAGGCACTTATTACATCCATTCCATAAATGAGGAAACCAAGGGCTGCCCCAGTTAACTCACTTCTTTTGTAAGAGATGGAAATAGGATGTGAGTGCAGAGGAACTCACTCTTCCCTACAACTTCAAACACTCCATCTCCACAGCTATTATTTTCTCATGATTGAAATGACTGGATTGAGAAATGCCAAGAGATTTCATGTCCGTGCTTCCCAGAGGAATGCTTGAGGGGCCTTTCAGTACTTTGTGGTAGAGTCCTTTCTCTGTTCCTGGAGCAGGGGACGTCCCGAGTCCTTCCGTCTTTCTTCTGGGACTCTGCCCAGGATACCCTGGCTTTGTGGAAGAGACACACCCGGATGCCCTGGATGAGTCATGGACTCTGCCCAGAGCTAAAATGTGACGAGGGGGGAGCTCTTGCTGCCCCAGCCTGTGAACGGTTTCCATTACAGTTTTTATGCCAGAGCAGTAATTCTGTCTTTTGATCCTCCTCCCCGTGACTACAGAGCCTCAAGCAGAAGAGTGAACAGGACGCCGGAGAAAGTCTCAGACTGGAGGCCAGGGGGCCTGGAGGCTGTCTGAGCATTACCACAACTGGCCCTTTGACCTTAGCTGAGCTGCTCCAGTCTCTGAGTCTCGGGTTCTATCGGGATTAAAAGTCTTGGGTCTTTTCTTCTCTTATAATTTAGAGCATCACTGTTGAGCCAAGGATGCCATGCTAAGTGGAATGGAAAATGTCAGAAAGACTCTGGAAGCCATGCATTTGGAGATAACTTTGCTGCACTTTCTCAATATGCAGGATGGTAGAGGTGCTAAGAGCCTGGAGCCTGCCTTAGAATTCCGGCTCCGCCCCTACCAGCCGGGTCATCTTGGGCCAAGCCTCTCTTCACCTATAACATGGGGTAATGAGAGCCACAATGTCCTCCTCCTAGGGTTGTTGTGGGGATTGCACACCAGCTAGAAGAGCGCTGGCAACTGTTCAGTCACAAGCAAGTGCTCATCTCAGGCTTCCCTGTCCATTCTTCTAGAACAGGAGTGGGGAACATCCGGCCCATGAAATCATTTGGGCTGGCCCTGCCAAGGCATTAGGGGGTGAGTTAGTTAAATTTTTGACCAAATATAGCAGGCTAATTTTTAAGTTGATAATTTTGTATGGCCCATGAGTGATGCTATAAATATCCAAATGGCCCTTGGCAGATGAAGCATTCCCCACCTGTCCTAGAAGCTCCAGCGGAGAAAGGGCTGTTGGCTTTAGAATCAGAGCCACAGGGCTGTTCTATTAGGCTACTCATCAGCTGTGTGACCTTGAGCAACTCCATTCAACCTGCTGGTCCCCAGGGTCTCTCATCTGTCAAACAGGGATAACAATAATAGCCACCGTGCACTGGAGGGAGGGGGGAGGAGAAATAAGATGATACACGAAAGTTCCTAGCAGAGCACCTGGCATATGGACAGTGTTTGCTCCCTTTGAAGTCATCCTCCACTTGTGTGATGGACTTTCACATTTCTAGGCAGCTCTGAATTTCCTTCTATTTTCTAAGGTATCAGGGAACACACATTGATATTTTGTATTGAGCTCACACACTTGAAATTGTGTAGATTCAACTATGTCCTGATGCAGAACAAGTGGCACAGATTTTTCCACACACCCGCCCCTCCACACATAGCCTCAATGTCTGTAAGTAATTAATGCAGACAGGAGGCTGACAGTTGGCCACCCAAATGCATCTTAAACATTTAATTTAGAAAATGAAAAGGATGAACCCAGCAAGCTGCTATAAACTTGAAAGGATCTACTAAGGACTTGGACATATGGTGTTAAAAGATATATCCAAGACTTCTGGCATCGGGCCTACTAAAAAAAATTGTGGAGCGACTGCTTCTGTGTGGAGTATCAGAAAAGGTCTGCAGAGGTGAGCAATGTGTCCTGGTTTCTAGCCTGGGCTGACCTTGAGAGTGGAATCAGGTAGCAGTTGACTTAGTTCAACTCTTGGCTCTTTGAGATGCAACCAAAAATTCAGAAGACTAAGGGCCAGTGGGAATATATAAGACAGAGAGCCGCCACGGGTAGGTTAGGCTGGATCTTGCTCTGGACTTAGGCCCTTTCTACCTGGAACAGAGGCAATGATAATCACATCAACTAACATTTGTTGAGCAATTGTGATATGTTATATAACTTTGTATTATATTCAATGTGCATCTTATAACAAACAATGATGTACTATTACTATACTCATTTTCCAGATAAGAAAATAGAGGTTCAGAAAGTTTACATAACTTGCTCAGAGTCAGAAAGCTTATGAATGCAAATCCAGAATTCGAATACAGGTCTGTCTGATGCTGGATGACTTTGTGAAAGCGTTAGAGAGAACAGACAACATCTAGCAGAAGTGGTGCAGCCATGGATCTGAATGATGTCTTGGACATCCAAGATTCAGGGAGTCTGAGACTCCCTTTCCTTTCTGGATTGAAAACACTGTGTATCTACATGAGTCATTCCAATAAGCTACTCTGCATTCTTGATCTGTGGACCCCTCCTAAGACTGCCTCCTCTCAAAAGCACAGCATGGACATTATCCATTCAGAAGTTACTTGCCTGCCTGCTGTTTACTAGAGAAAGTTTCCTCTTTGACCAATTCAGACAAAACGATTAGTACAGGCAATGCCCTGGGCATGTTTTTAAATTGACAGTAATATTTGTTGAGCTTTTATTTTCCGAGTTTGGATGGAGGGAGGAACATGTTTACAACCGACTTTATACACTGATTATTGCTACCAGTGCGATATCAGGCCCAACATTTGGGGATATTCCCTAAGATGTGGCACTCTCCCCCATATTCCCACCCCCCACCATCCACCCATCATGATGCAAATTGCTACTGTGCTTTACCTAACATATGATATTGTTGGCATAAGTTTTATCATACTACACATATCCATTGGTGAGTGGCTTTTATCCAATGCAACATTGTGTTTTGAGAATTAGGTCTGTTGTTGTTACATGTACATAAAGTTTATTCATTTTGAACTTCTCTATGAGGTACTCTTTGCGAATATCCCACAATTTAATTTATCTACTCTCCTATTGTACATTTAGGTTGATTTCAGTTGTTCAAACACCACTGCAATAGGCATCCTGATACACAACTCTATGTCCGTATTTGCATAAGTCCCTGTGGAGTAAATACCTAAATATGGAATATCCAGGTCACATAACATGCCCATACTTATATATACTAGGTAATGTGAAACAAATTGTTCTCCAAAATTATTGTACCATTTACCTTCTCAACAGCACTTAATGGAGAATAGAGAGTTTCTATTTCCCTGCAACTTACCAGTAATTGATATTGTCAGTTATTTGAAAATCTGATGGATTTGACAAAGTGTCTCATTTTCTAAATTTGCATTTGTTAGTGAGGATTTTTTTTCACATATTAATGTGCATATATTAGGGAGAATAATTACCTTTTATGTACTTATTGGCTGCTGGGGTTTTCCCTTTCATAACCTGCCTGTTGGTGTCCTCACTATTTTTTGTCTTGGATGTCAGTATTTATTTTATTGATTTGGAGAAATTATTACCCTGTGCAGTCTGCATTCTGATACTTTATCAGTTAAAACAGACAAAAACTTACAAATAAATTATCCAAGTCTGCGACGTATTCTATACTTTTTTGTGGTGTCTTTATAATGCAGAGTTTTGGTTTTACTGTACTCAGATTTATCAAATTTTTATGGTTTGAGCTTTTATGTCTGGTTCAACAAATCCTCAAATCTGAGGTCAGAGTTATTTCTCAATCATTTTCTTAGAAAAGTTTTACTTCTTAAATTGTGATCTTCAATTTGCCTCAAATGTATTTTGCTCTAATTTTGTTTTGTTACCATATGGAAAGCCAAGTGTCCTTGTACCACTTATATTGTCATTTACCCTTACCCTCTTTATTTAGAACGGAGTGTCTGATATTGCCAAGTTTTCATGTGTCTGTTTCAATGTGCTTGATTCTATTAAATTGACTAGTCTCCTCATATCAGTGACACATTGTCTTGAATATTATGCTGTTAGAATAGGGCTTGATATCTGGTTTTGGTGATCTTAATGATTTTTTCTAAAGTTAAAAATTTTCTATATTCTTCTATATGAAGAGTATAAGCCTTGGCTGGTGAATTTCAAAGAAAATCTTACTGAAATTTTCATTGAAATTATAGCACATATATGGACTATTTTGGTGGGAGGACAGAGACCTCTTTATCTTTCATACTGAATGTTCTCTTCCACAAAGATTTATTTAGGCTTTCTTTTATGTTCTTTAAAAATTTCTTTAAGTTTTCTCCTAAAAGTTCATTTACATTTTTGCTTAAAATTATTTGCAAGAGTTCTGACGTTTTTCTTGCTGTTATAAAGTATCTTTAATTTTTATTAAAGACACTATTTTTTTTCCATTGGTAGAGCTGTTTTCTGGGAATAGAAATAAATTTGTGAATTGATCTTGCGATTCGCAGAATTCTCTTTTCTAATTTCTCGGATTTTCTAATCATCTTATCTGCAAGTGAAGGCCATTTTATCTCTTTCTAAAAATCACATTTGTTTTTCTCGTTGCATTGGACAGGGCTCTTGGACAATGTTGAATAGTTGGGGTGACACCGGGCCTCCTTGCTTCCTCTAGATTGAAAGGTAGTGTCTCATGTTCCACCAGAGAGGCCATGCAGCGTGACGGTTAAAAAATGCAGGCTCTGGGGTCAAGTGGGTTTGAACTTAGGCTCTGTCCCATAAAAGTTGTGTGACTTGGAATATATATATTTAATACTGATATTTATATGTAATATAAATATATATGTATAAAATATGTATTCTCTCTATATACTATATATTCTCCCTCTGTACATATCATGTATATATATAATGGAGAATATATAGTATTCTCCATAAGTACATTATATTCTCTCTGTATATAATATATATATTATTTAGAACAGTGCCTACTACAAATTAAACATTCAATAAGTATTTCATAATTATGAAAAAATAATAATTATTGCATGTTTTTAATGCAATAATATAATGTCTTTTATAATTATTCTAGAGGCCCGGTGCACAAAATTCATGCACGGGGGGGGTGTCCCCCTCAGCCTGGCCTGCACCCTCTCCAATCTGGGACCCCTGGGGGGATGTCCGGCTGCTGGTTTAGGCCCGATCCCACGCATCCCTCTCACAATCTGGGACCACTGGCTCCTAACTGCTCACCTGCCTGCCTGCCTGCTTGCATGATCACCCCTAACTGCCCTCCCCTGCCGGCCTGATTGCCCCCTAACTGCCCTCCTCTGCCCCCGCCACTGTGGCTTTGTCTGGAAGGATGTCTGGTCTAATTAGCATATTACCCTTTTATTAGTATAGATTTTTTCCCTCTCTTCCTCTCTTTTTCTTACTCTTGTGGCCTGATGTGGATTTATCTTATATTGAGTTTTTTTGAAAATAATTTTAATTCATATTTTTAATTTACTAATTTTCTATTGATGGCTTTTCTATGCATTATTCCTGCTGCTATTTTACCTATGTTTGCTTCACAATTTCTTGTTCCTCATTATCTCTTTGAGAATTACAACCTTGCTCACTAAAAGTCTTTTATTAGAAAATTTTCCATTGTCTGTGATTTATGTCCTGATTATTGTTTTGATATTATTTTAAGGCTTACTTGGTTTTGGTTTCAATTTAGGCCTTTCCTTTTTTTTTTTTTTTTTAGATTTAGCTGCTTCTTATGTTTTATAATTTTGTTTTGTAGGTTTATCTGACCTGGAATGAGTTTTGTTTTGTTCTGATATATTTCTTCCTTCTCTAGATTTGTGATATTTTCTTCCAATGGACTCTGGGTCTGCTATCCAGGTCTGTGTTTATTGTCAACTGTTTGAGATTCCTGCTCCAGGGACGGAGTGGGGAGATTTTGATCCAGTTACGTCAGGGAGCTCATGGCTTGTTTCAGCTGGATTCTGGCTGCAAGGGTGGATCTGCACACACTGGCCTCCTTTTCCAGGTGGCTGTAGCCCTGGACAGTGGTCACAGCATCACTGAATCTTTAGTCTTTTCTTATTAATAGGGGATCTCAATCTCCCTCTTGGTTCTCAGCAGGAAGCCAGACTGGAGTCCGCCTTGTCTCATGTGGAACATTATTCCCTGTTCTTCCCATTAGAGCAGAAATCCTGAATGCCTCTGCCTGCTTTGGACTGGAGTCCAGAGGTCTGTAGCTCCAGCCCATTCCTTACCTTGTTTTCATTCTATTTCTCATCCACAGCGATGTTTATGGTAGGTTTGAGGCCAGCTATGTGTTTTAAATGTTCTCTTTACAACTGTTACCATTATTGTAAATGGAAAGGAATGCCATCTTGCCTGGATTGCTCCCTTTGTTTCCTATCTGGCAGGACTAATGGAATCCCTAAACTCCAATTCTCTGCATGTCCACCCCTGTTTGTTTCATTGTGTCCCCACTGAACTTAGAACGAGGGAAAACACATTACCAGACATATTAAGACTTTTACTTATCTGGCCTCTGCCCCTTATTTACATGGGGCGGCTTTTAACTCTGAATACACCTTGCTCCCTCTCACCACCAGGCTTTACTTTGGGCTATTTCTCCAGCTGATGTACTCTTGTCCCTCTGTCTTCTTTGTACTCAATTCTCCTGATCTTTCTCATCTCCCCCTACTGTCACTTCCTCCCCTATTCCTCATGCCATGTGCTTTCAATCACTTCCCCCCCCTTGCTCTATGATAACACTTATCTCATTTCCTTGTAACCACATTTTCATTCATCTTTCCTCCTATATTGAAGCTCCTTGTGAGTAGGGCTTCTGTTTTGCTCATTCATTCCTTACCCACTCCACCTCGCACATCAGAGACACCTAGCAAATATTAGGAAAATGAGGAAATGAAAGGAAGTGCAATTCTCTCATTCATCTCATTTCTTTCTTGCTGTCCAGAGGGAGCCCTGGTTGAATGTGACATGGAGGAAAGATTCATTTTATCTGTATCACCAGCGAGCTGACAAGTCCCAGGGCTCAGCCGTGACTTCCATAGAGGAAACCAGAGCTTCTTGGAGTGATGGAGGGGGAGGAAGGGAAATTCCAGTGTGGAAGTGGGAGGGTCCATAGGAGGTGAGTGAGGATATCCAGTACTCTGTGACAAAGGCTTCCCCTCACCACCACTTCATGTGCTGGGGAGCGGGACACAGACCTGCCAGGTCTGCTATGGCTTGTGGCTCTCTGGTGGTTATTAGAGTATAATCCCTCTTTGAACTGGCTGATCCCTGCAGATTTGTAAGTGAAAGCTGATCTGAGCTCAGGGGCTTTGGGGAAGGGAAGCCACTCCTCCCCACTCCAAAGCAGATGTGGCTCAGTGCATCTGGACACAAGCCTGTGACCTTGGCTAAAGCGGTTGGTGCTGGGAATCTGAGTTCTACATATTGATCACCAGAGCAGCTGTTGGACCTGGCTTTCAAGATCATCCCTCACGGGGCGCCTCTGGTGTGCCAAGATCTCTCTCGCTCCCTGCCACCGCCATTTTTATATGCAATTTCTTTAAAACACTTGCCTTTCATGTGGAGGCCAAGATGGTGACTTCATAAAGGTCAGGAAATGGGGAGGCAAGACACTTCCTTGAAAGATTTTAAATAAATTATTGTTAGCAATGAGAAATGGTGAATTGAAAGACTTAAGACGAGGAGCCTGGTAGTTGGATGGGCTGAAATTTGCGATGTTAGGGGATTGCTGCCAATCTTTCCCAGGACGTGAGTGGTTTTGCACTTATATTTTCTCTACCTGCTATCCTTTATTTGCTATGCTTCCTTTAGAATGGAGATACAGTTATAAACCTTTCAATTATATATTTTTTTCATACTGTGGCAATGGGTTGGAATTGAGCTTTGGTTCTTCTTTCCTGAAATATCCCGCTCTGCTGTATGACATGAGACCATGCTTCCTCTTACTACCAGGCTTCACCTCGGGCTATTTCTCCATCTGATGTACTCTTGCCTCTGTCTTCCCTGTACTCAATCTACATCAGTGGAGCCATTCAGAATATCCTCTGATTATTTTAAAGCCTACTTGTCAAAACAACAGAGGAGTATAAGGGAAGGGTGTGAGCTTAGGTAGCAAAACCCATCCTAGTCTTTGCCCTACCACTTACCAGCCATGTGGCCTTGGGAAATTCATGTAAGCCTGGGATGGAATGTAAGCCTGCCAACTGGCAAGGCCTCAGTTTACCCATCTGTAAGTGTGAAAGTTGGGTTACATCAAGAGCAGTCAGTTCAATGGCTCATGGAGAATAAGAAGGGAATTTAATAAAGCTGAGAAGTGGCAGGCACCAGGGACAATAAGAGATCATGTGTAGCCAAAACATAACTCCTGCACATGGTTACCATGAAGAAAAATAGACCAGGCACTGCCAGCAACGCTGATTATTTCAAGGGAAACCTCATATCTAGATTTTTATGAAATACCCAGATTTCACATCCAATTAGCAACTCATTAAAAATAAATAAAACAAACCAGCAATGTCCTGTTTAGGCCGAGCAGACATGTCTGTGGGCCGAACACAGCCTGTGGACAGTTAGTTTGCAACTCTGGCGGTGTGGGGGTAGATTATCTTTGACTTCAGATTTACTGTCTTCAAAATCAGCTCAGATGCCTGGACCCAGACCCAGATGGGGATTCTGAAAGCCTGGTAATTGGCTGCAGCATTAGCTTCCTGGCAGAGGCTGTTGCCCAGAGAGAGAGGGCTGGATTTCTCCTAAAGATGGAAAGGCCAAGGGCATTGTCAGCATTTGCAATATGGTGGGAATTACACTGTGCTGGGGACCAGGCACTCTTAATCCTAACCTTGGCTCTGCCCCAAACGCTTGTCTGGACTTGGTTCCATCACCTCCCTTCTCTGATGCTCAGTTGTCCTCTCTGTAGAATTAGATCTTTAGGTCTGCACAGTGTTTCACTCATTAGTGTATCACAGTGAAGCAGCCAGTCTTATTTCCTTGCATTTGCCCCCTTATGTGATTCCCTCCCCTACTGAGTACAGCTGATTTATATGACTAATTAGATGTTATGGAAGTGACAGATGTGATTTTTGAGGCCGTGTCTAAAAGAGCATTGCCATTTGTACCTGTATCTCTCAGGTCACTTGCTCTGGGTACACAAGTGGCCATGTCATGAGGACACTCAAGCAGCACTGTGGAGAGGCCCATGTGCTGAAGAACAGCAACCTCATGAGTGACCCTGAGCCAGAACCACCCCAAATTCCTGACCTACCAAACTGTGAGAGTTAAAAACATTTACCATAGCTCAAGCCACTAAGTTTTGCATTGCTCTATTATGGAGCAATAAATAACTAATACAAAATCATGATTAGTGCCATATATGCTTAGCATAAATTCCATAACACATTTTCCAGCTTTACTGAGGTGTAATCTATATATATAAAACCCTAATATGCAAATAGACCAAACGGCAGAACAACTGAACAACCGGTTGCTATGATGTACACTGACCACCAGGGAGCACGCGCGGAACATGGCTGGCATCAACCACAGCGGGATGGTGGAGCAGGTGAGTGGGAGCACCAGACCAAGGCTGGGTGCCGGTGGCTGTCATTGGGACGAGACTCTGGTGGTTATTGAAAATTCTTTGCACCTGCATGCTGCGGTCCTGCCCGGTGCTTGCAACTGCTGCTGGTACCGGAGCCGCCACTCACACCTGCTGATGGCACTGGCCCCGCTCACACCCGCTGCCAGCACCCAGTGCCAGTCCCGGTCACTTGGCACCGTCAGTGGGTGAGAGCGGCGGCTGCCGGCCCCAAAAGCACCTTAAGGCTTCTCCACCTCCCCCTGCTCCTGAGGGCGATTGGGGCAGCAACTGCCACTCACACCTGCTGCTGGCACTGGCCCCAATCGCTCTGCGCTGTCAGTGGGTGCAAGCAGGGCTGGCACCGTCAGCGTGTGGGAGCGGCAGCGGCGGGAGTGGGCTGTGAGAGACAGGGGACTGAAGGCCGCAGCAGGAGGGACCAGACAGGGGCACGGAGGATGGGCTGAGACCCACCCCTGTGCCCACTGCAGCCTCTCAGCCCACAGTTCCTTTCAAGGTGCACAAATTCATGCACTGGGCCCCTAATTGGGTAATAAAATTATAAGATATTGAAAAGTGTATCTCATGGCGACTTCATATACAGGTACATGTGAGAGGATTCCCACCATCCAGTTAACTAACATAACCATCACCTCACACATTTATCTTTTATTTTTTGTGTGAGAACATTTAAGTTCTACATTTTTTAAAAAGCAAATTTCAATTACACAATACAGTGCTATCAACTACAGTCACCAAGTTTTACATGGGATTCTCAGACTTTATTCATCTTATGGCTGAACGTTTGTACCCTTTCACCAACCACTTTCTACTTCCCGTATCGCTCAGTCTCTGAAACTAGTTTTCTACTCTCTGTTTTATTATTTTGATTTTTTTCTTTTTTTTATTAGACTTTCCATATAAATGATACCAAACAGTATTTGTCTTTCTCTGTCTGGCTTACTTCACTGAGTATAATTCCTGAATGTCCATCAATGTTGTGGCAAATATCTATTACATATTAATGCATTTCTTTAAATGGTTTATTCTTTTAATTTAAATACATTTGTCTTAAAAAGAAAAGTTTCATGCTATAAATTGATAATAAACATCACTGTCCAAAAATAAAGATAACTGAATATTTAATTTCCTTGTCAATCTATTTCCTATCTAGATAATGTTGCCTGCAGAAGCTCTAAGCCTAAGGCATCTTGCTTCTTTGTTAATAAGGGAGATGGACAAAGTTTAAGGGAAGTTAAAGGCAAGCTGGCACCAAACTGAGACTTTCTCCTTGAAGTAAACAAATGAATTAAAAGGAAACTGAGCAGGGAATAACTTTCTCATAGTAAGATTTGATGTTAAAATGATTCCTATGCCTCCGAACTATCTTGCAGGCCAAAAGGAATATTGTAATTTCTTTTTGGGGGATGAAATTGGATATCTATTTTGTTTGTTTGTTTTTTTAGTTTAAGTTTTAAAACATCCCAAGATAGCATCCATGTCTATTTGTATAGAGTAAGATCACATAACAAAATCTTATAAAAGAGCCTTCCCCAGCGTTTAGTGTTACTATGAATGTAGTACCTTTTGCTTATTAAAAAGTTCACCATTTACAGGAGTGGAAAGAATAGGTTTATAGTTTGTATGGAAAATAATACAATAATTACCAAATATTAATAATACAAGAATAAACTGTTTTGCATACCCACAACTGTAAACCTACATTTGCCCTCCCCTGAATAAAGCCCCTGCACTATTCATTGGCCCCTTCTAACTACCAAGAGAATAGGCCTGTCCAAGGATCATCATCCCTAAATTGACCTTTCGGGAAGTAGGAAGCAGTTAGCTGAGCAGGGTTAGACCCTGGGTGTCCCCACGCCTTGGTTTCCTCCACTGCCCTATGCCGCCCACACAGAACTGATCTCCTGGCCTCTCGGGTAGGGTTTGCATCCCAACTGGACCCCTGAGAAACTGGAGCATGTCAGGGTCTGAAGAAAGGCTGGGATGCCAGCATCAAGGATGGCTTGGGAGCCTGGCAAACAGTCACCAGCAAGGATCTTAAGGAAACAGAGAAGCTGAGAAGATAGTGTCAGGCGGGTCAAGGAGCAGCTGCAGGACAAAGGAGACTAGAGAAGCAGCTGCCTCTGCACCCTGGGGGCCATCCCAGCTCACGGATGAAATTTGCAGCTTCCCAGAGGAAAGAGCACAGACTCAGTACCGCAGTTAGAGCAAATGCACCCAGACAATGCGCCAGCCCCACAGAGATGCTAAAATGCGCTTTTCAAATGAGCAGCACACATTCCAGTCTCTTGAACTCTGTGGCCAACTCCTCGGCCCCTGTCTCCCTTTTGACTGTATGATGCTTTTCAAGTTCTATTAAAAATACTTCTGAAACTTGTATATCTTGCATTTGTCCAGGATTGAAGAGAGAAAACTATATACTGATGTACAGGAATGCATGGTTGTTGTGATTCTCTGCTGAGTGAAGTAGAATTTTTTTTTATGAGTATTGGGTGACAAAACATTCAGACCAGATGGAAAGCAAACGCGTTAAAGCATTTTGATGAAATAGTTTGGAGGCTATTTCTAGATATAAAACCACCCCGCTTTCTCCGTTCTGTTCTTCATCCTACTTAAACACTGACCATCAGAGCTCGTAATGAATTGTATTTTCATAAGGTATTTTATAGGTCTTGGAACACAAGACAGCAGTCCTGGAAGGTTCTGATCCTCTCATTCCATCAAAGAGATTTAGGCACACAGGATTTGGACCAAGACATGGTGTAAGGGATGTTAGTGAGTCATTAGTAGGTAGGGGACTAGGCGATTGCATAAAGTCACGTTTAGCAAAGAAAGCACATTTGATGTCTTTCTTTTCTTTTATTAGTTTTAAACTGTCAAATGGATTTCCCCCACCCCTCTACCTCCCTTTAAGTTTGGAAACCAATTACATTCCAGGGAGGCTGAGATCTGGTGATAAAGGACTTGATTCAGGTTTCAGACATGAATCCGTTTTACAACGTGCTTATAAAACTCTGCAGGTTTGTCTAAGAGTGAGAAGGCTGATGCCGTCAGATGGCAAATGATACGACGAGAGGGACATTGAGATCTTTCTGTGTCCTTCCTCTCCTCCCGGCTCCCAGAGGCACAGGTCTTTCCTTGGAGCAGCACCGTCTCCTCGTTCCTTGTGGGGTCAGCACATGGATTTGCGCTGCCAGGTGTCAGACCCAGTGAGTCAGCACAGCAGAGCGGCTGGGCCAGGACAGGGCGGGCCACCAGGAGCAGAGGCAGGGCTCGCGCACCAGCAGCCTGGGAGCAGGAGATAAGCAAATGTGGGTGTTCCAATGAGCACATGCATCCCAGAACCCGAATCAGAGGCAAAGGCTCAGGGACACCGTGTCACAGGCTGCTTCGGCTTCGGTTCTTCTTCGTTGTTCCAATGGAAGCTTCGTCAGTTAAGGGTTTAGAAGGAGAGGATGAAAATGGGTCTGTTCCTCATACTGTTTTTTACCGATTTGAAATAGAAAAGCTAGTTCAGACCATAACATTTTGCCTGATGCGAACTTATTTCAACATAGGTCAGAGGAAAGATTTAAGTCATTAAATTCAGACCAAATCCTAAAGTATGGGTCTTACTTGACAAGTCCATTATACAGACTACATTATGAAAAATGGCTTTTTTTAATAGCCATCAAACTTTAAAATGGAAAAACTTTTGAGAGTATCGTTATAAAGTAATATTGTATTATTTTTTGTTGAATCCCTTCACCCTTTTCATCTAGCCCCCCAACATCCCTCCCCCCTGACAGCTGTCAGTCTGTTCTCTGGACCTATGAGTCTGTTTCTATTTTGTTTGTTAGTTTATTTTGTTCATTAGATTCCACATATAAGTTAAATCATATGGTATTTGTCTTTTTCTGACTGGCTTATTTCACTTAGTGTAATACTCTCCAGGTCCATCCATGCTGTCATAAAAGATAAGACTTCCTTTTTCTTTTTTTTTTATGGCTGAGTATTATTTCATTGTATAAATGTACCAGAGTTTTTGTGTGTGTGTTTGTTTTTGTGTTTTGTGTGTTTTGTTTTGTTTTTTTTGGTTTAAAATATTACATATGTCTCCTTTTTCCCCCATCGACCCCTCCCCAGCCACTCTTACCCCCCAGGACAAACCCCCACTGCCCCAGTGTCCGTGTCCACTGGTTATGCTAATATACATGCATACAAGTCCTTGGGTTGATTTCTTGCCCCCCTCCCCACCCTCCCTTGCCTTCCTTCTGAGGTTTGACAGTCTGTTCAGTGTTTCTCTGTTTCTGGATCTATTTTTGTTCATCAGTTTATGTTGTTCATTATATTCCACAAATGAATGAGATCATGTGATATTTATCTTTCTCTGACTGGCTTATTTCGCTTAGCATAATGCTCTCCAGGTCCATCCATGTTGTTGTAAATGGTAAAAGTTGCTTCTTTATTATAGCAGTGTAGTATTCCATTGTGTAGATGTACCACGGTTTTTAATCCACTTATCTGTTGATGGGCACTTAGGCTGTTTCCAAATCTTAGCTGTTGTAAATTGTGCTGCTATGAACATAGGGGTACAAATGTCCTTTCTGATTGGTGTTTCTGATTTATTGGATATATTCCTAAAAGTAGGATCACTGAGTCAAATGGGAGTTCCATTTTTCACCTTTTGAGGAAACTGCATACTGTTTTCCACAGTGGCTGCACCAGTCTGCATTCCCACCAGCAGTATAAGAGGGTTCCTTTTTCTCCACATCCTCGCCAGCATTGTCATTTGTTGATTCGTTGATGATAGCCATTCTGACAGGTATGAGATGGTACCTCGTTGTTTTAATTCACATCTCTCGGATGATTACTGACTTTGAGCATGTTTTCATATGTCTCTTGGCCTTCTGTATATCCTCTTTCAAAAAGTGTCTATTTAGGCACTCATCTACTGATGGGTACTTGGGCTGCTTTCAAATCTTGGTTATTGTAACTAATACTGCAATGAACATAGGGGTGCATATATTATTTCAAATTAGTGTTTCAATTTCTTCAGATATATTCCCAGTAGTGGAATTGCTGGATCATAGGGTGGTTCCATTTTTAATTTTTTGAGGAAAATCTCTACTGTTTCCCACAGTGGCTGCACCAATTGGCATTCCAAACTACAGTGCACAAGAATTCCCTTTTTTCCACATCCTCACCAGCACTTGTCTGTTGATTTATTGATGGTAACCATTCTGACAGGCATAAAATAATATCATTGTGGTTTCAATGTGCATTTCCATTTGCAGATGATATTATATTGTATTTAGAAATCCCTAAAGACTCCACCAAAAAACTACTAGAATTGATAAATGAATTCAGAAAAGTAGCAGGATACAAAATTAATATCCAGAAATTAGTGGAATTTTTATATTCCAATAATTAACTATCAGAAAGAAAAACTAAAAAAAAAAAAAATCCCATTTAGAATTACAACAAAAAATAAGGTACCTAGGAATAAATTTAACCAAGGAGGTAAAAGATGTGAATATGGAAAAGTATAATATACTAAAGAAAGAAATCAAAGAAGATACAACTACGTGTTGTATATACTGTGTTCACTGGTAGGAAGAATTAACCTCACTAAAATTTCCATACTACCCAAACCAATCTATAGATTCAATGCAATTCCTATTAAAATATCAATGGCATGGCTCACAGAACTAGAATAGATATTCCAAAAATTCATATGGAACCATGAAAGACCCTGAATAGCCTCAGTAATCTTGAGAAAGAAGAACAAGGTTGGATATACCATGCTACCTGATATCAAACTATACGACAAGGCATGGCAATCAAAACATCATGGTAGTGGCATACAAACAGGCATATAGATCAATGGAACAGAATAGAGAGCCAGAAATAAACCCACAACTTTATGGTCATTAATATTTGATAAAGCAGGCAAGAACATACAATGGGGTAAAGACAGTATATTAATAAGTGGTATTGAAAAAATTGAACAGATACATGCAAAAAATGAAATTAGACCACCACCTTAAACCACACATAAGAATGAACTAAAAATAGATTGTAAGTCACAAAGCCATAAAAATTCTAGAAGAAAACATAGGCAGTAAAAAAAGAGACATTTCTCATGTCAGTACTTTTTTCTGATCTCTCTCCTTGGGCAAGGGAACAAAAGAAAAAATAAACAAATGGGACCACATCAAATGAAAAAGCTTTTGTACAGCAAAGGAAACTACCAACAAAATGAAAAGACAACCCATTGAATGGGAGAACATATTCATCAATGATACATATGATAAGTAGTTAATATCCAAAATTTATAAAGAACATATACAACTCAACACCAAGAAAATAAACAATCCAATTAAAAAATGGGTGAAGGACCTAAATAGACATTTCTCCGAAGAGGACATACAGATGGCCAATAGATATATGAAAAGATGCTTGATATCATTAATAATCAAAGAAATGCAAATTGATGTAATATTTTAGATTTCAAGTATAAGTAATTTTTGAGCTAAAAGTTAAATAAAATCAGAGATATTTATGAAGAGATGATACTAACAACCAGAATTTGTAACAGTTAGCATTTATTAAGCACACACTGTTCTATGTTCCAGCCACACTGCTTACACATTTGTTTTTTTATGTATGCTACCTCCATGGCTCTCTCAAGTCTAAATAATGTTGTTTAAAATTTCAGACAATTTTATAAGGTAGTTGTGATTATCTTCAAAACATTTGTTAATTCAACAGATATTTATCAAGTGTCTATTATGTTCTTGGCATGATTCTAGGCCCTTGGGATCCAAGGAAGTTAGATAAGACATATATGCCTCCTGTCCTGATGTTTACAGTTTTGTGGGAGAAAACATAAACTGCAAAATGATTCTGTTAGGAAGGATACAAAGTGGTGAGAAAGAATAATGAGGAAATGGAAGTCTTCAGATACAATGAAGACCTCTCGTTCTGTATGGTGAATTTGCCAGGTAAAAATAGGTGTTAGGACTGTCCCAGGCCAACCTCTGAGATGGGCAAGATGTCAGTATGATCCAGAAGCTGAAAAAAGATCTGTGAAATGGAGGTGAAGTGGAGGAGGTCAGGAGGAGCCAGGATGACTAGGGACATTTAGATCTGCTCTCTGCGTCCTTCCCCTCCTCCTGGCACCCAATATGGAGGCCTGTGGGTTGTAAAGAGAGGTGAGATGGGGAATCTGAAGCATGGAGGCATTAAATCTCTTTTCCAAGGCCACACATCTTATAAGAACTAAAGCATAAAAATAAAATAAAATAAAGCATAGCAGAACTATATGGGGATGTCTAACTACCATCTATTTATCTCTATCTATCTATCTATCTATCTATCTATCTATCTATCATCTATCTATCATCTATCAACTATCCAATACATATACAAATAGAAATCCGTATCTATCTACTCACCTACTTAAAATATCTCTCTATATAGCTATCTATCCATCAGCTACTATATACCAGAAACTTTAGGCTCAAAATACAATGACAATTAACACAATTATCCCATTCTTATGGATCTTCCTTCTGTAAGTGCAATAATGGGAACTAAAGCTGGGGAAAGGAATGTAGAGTGAAGGGGATTCTTTTAGATAAGGTGCCTTAGACCTCTAAGGAGAGGCATTAACTAGTGAGGAGTCAGCCATCAACTCTGTGCTCTGCAGCTCAGAGAGCTTAGTAATTAGCAATTTCAAAGTACAGAAAAACAACCTTGTCCTCATGAGGTAGCTTGAGGGTGTGTTGGCAAAATATTTTCCCAGACCAGAGACAGCAAGGAAAGGTTAGCCTGTGTTGTGATTTGGAGGCTTCAGGTTAATAAAATTTTGCAAGATTTGGAGAGTTATGGAGGCAGCATTCATGAAACAAAAGGACCTAGCCAGAGGAAAATGCATGTATGTTTGAGATGTAGAGAAATGCAGCCTTTGGTGTCTCCTAACCAGGAATCAGTTTCCTGGAGAGACCATGATGTCGTTTTCAGTAGAACATTCTTTCAGCTCATTCAAGAGCAGATTTCCCACCAAAGTGTGAGGGAGATTGATAGCACAACCACAGCCGATAAGAATTCACGGGGAAGACCAATGGAGTTTAGTTGCTGCTGGGTCTGGACAACTGCATGGTATCCCTATAAAATATTGAGGATTAAGCCATACTCCTCTCTCTCTCTCTCCATTTTCATTCTCTATCTTTTTCCCCCCAACAGAATTTCTATCACTTGAAAAGATTTAATATAGAGCAGAATTCTGAACATGGTTAGGATTAGATGTTACAATATATGGTGAGTGGTGAAGGACCATTTATCATGCTGAGTCTTTGGAATGTCTAGACATGAATAAAAAGTAAAAAGGCATAATTGTTCTTTTTTATGGCTGTCAAGTGGATTAAACTATTCAGGATTAAATTTGACAATGTACAGGTCAATTCCACCCACTTTGGGCTTCTTTATGGTTATGGCCAAGATATTTCAGCGGCAACAAGGTGATTTATTGGCTTTTATGCAATTGTTATTTAGAGAAGAAAGATGATGTGCTTTTGACCTATTGTTCTGGAAACTGCTCAGGCACCTACCCATGCTTCTGTCCATCTATCCAGAAGACATTATGGAATTTCAGGAATGACACAGAGAGAAGTGAGGCCTGCCTTCTATTTCCCAAAAGCTCACAGTTTGGTGACAAATAAGCAAAAAGGGGGGGGGGGGGAGAGTTACAAAAAAAATGGAGTAAGTAAAAGATGGTGGTAGGATCAGACGTTTTGGCACTGGGGGAAAGGATCTCAAATAGGATCTGGGTGCTTGGGGATAATGTGTCATAAATACTAATGACTGTGCTAATCCTTGAAGAAGAATGTGCTGGAGCTCGGTAGACATAGAAGGTGAGAAGAGATTTTTCAAGAAACGAAATGGTATGAGCCCATGCATAGGCACAGAGGAGTAGGAGAGCAAGACTTACCAAGGGAACTACAGGAAGTTGGCACAGCTGGAGTCCAGATGCATGCTGGGTCAGGTGCTGAGTGTGGGTGTAGAGGAGAAAGGAGTGGTTAGCAGTGAAGCACTGCAGTATTTAGGGGCAAGGTTATGAGAGGCCTGGGACCACTAGAGTGAACTTGGATTTGATGCTAGTAGCTATGAGGAGCCATGACCATATTTTCAATGGAAAGTATCTGCCAATGTTTTAGACGTTACATTATTATTTTATGGCATTTTAAAAATAATGATTATCTCAGCAGAGTGAAACATGGAGTAAATTATCACAGGTTATGGAGTGTGAGGAAGTCTTTGTTTGTTGGTCCTAACAGTGTAAGCAGCCCTTTCACGGACCTTTTCTAGGTCAAGCAAATAATCTCACCATAAAAATCTTGCAGATAATTTTAAAAGGGAAGGAAAGCACAAAACCATCAAAAGCTAGAAGTTCTCAATTGTACTTCCCTACTATGTGTACATTTCTCTCATAGCCTGACACTTTGCCTGGGACAGAGAAGATGCTCAGTAGATGCACAAGGATTTGATTTCGTAGTGACCCAAACCAAGCTGTTTATGAACACGTAGTGAATCACTTGTGTTAAATATGAGGAATACCAGTAATAACAGCAAAAGTAGGTCAATACCAGCAATATAGCAATAGCTGCAAAGTTATCGTTTACTGGGGACCTACCCTCAGCTACAGTGCAGTGCCAGGCTCTCCATGCATCATCTGCTTTAATCCTCACCATCCCCTCACTGCCCAGCATTACTGTTTCCCTTTACAGATGGAAACACTGAGATTGACCAAGTTTACTCTCAAGGTCACACAGATGAAGAACAGAAAAGCAGGACATGAACCAAGGACTACTTGGCAGCAAAGTCTATGCCTTTTTCCTCCTATTGCTGTTCCCACATATTTCCAGGTGTTTCTTATGAAAGAAGAAGCACATTTGTTCCCCTGCTGTGGAGGAGAGAAAGCAGACCAGGAGATCTCACAGGTTGGGAAGGAGGAGGGCTTTGGCAGGACTTCATGAGCATCGCGGCTCTCAGGGCACAGAAGTGACTTTTCTGCAAGGCTATAGCCACCTATCCCTGGCGATGAGACTTTGATGTGAAAAGTAGACAACCATCTCTCAGGAAATTTGTAGAATAATTTGTATTCTGGCTGGTAGGATAAAATATATTTACTTCTATCTTTATGATCTTAAGCTATTCTTTGGATAATAACAAAAGTTCCTGTCATCTGGATAATATTTCACATTTGATAGAACATGTGCACAGAGCATCTTATTTGGTCCCAAGTGGCTCCCTTTTGGAGATGAAGTAGCTGCTGCTCAGAGAAGCTGCATGACCTGCCCGAAGATTCAGAGTGAATGGAAGACGCGGGAGACAGAACTGGGTCAAATAACTCCAAAACCAGTGCTCCTTCCTCTAGCATGTTGTCTACTGCAATGCAGCAAAAATCCCGGTCTGTGGGCGAGTATCACACAGAGAGGGCAGTCCCTTCCCATGGTGAGAATGGGCTACATGCTGAGGCTATTTGTAAGACAGGCATCCCTCTCTATGTGGGTCAATATCACCAAAGCCTGGACTCCTCTCTGGGAACAAAGCATCCTTAAGGGTCTCCCTTAATTATCGTCATCAGTGTAATTTGTTGCTTCCTGTCCAACTGCTCTCTTTCCTCATGCAATTTACACATCCAGAGATGCCAGAGGGATGATTCTGACTCCAATTATTTCATGACTAGTTATCCTTCCTGATGTCGAGTCCAGAGCACGCGTCTAAGTCCCCTACGTATGCAGCCTAGAGGGCCAACCCTTCTCGGCCAGGAGCACGCTGACTGCTGACTGTGGGAAGTTTGCCTGTATGCTAAGTGTAAGCAGATGTCTCCAGCTGCCGGATCGTGTGGCCATATGAAACCAATCACCGGCTTTGCACAAACATGTAGCATCAGGCCAAAGTCTAAAGGTGCAACCAACTCATCCTGGTTCCCATAAAACAGTGGGTGAGGAAGGGGTGGGAGTTGAGACTGGTCAGAGCAGTCATCTAAGGGCAATGTTTGCATGGTTCCATGGGATAAGAATGGTGAAACTGGGCCAAAGGAGTGCTGCTCCAAGTTATGATAGACGCTCAGACTGGTCTGGTGACATCATCCGGGCACTTTCAACTCTGCACACATGGAGGCACTAAGGCGTGGGGGTGGAGGTGACTTCTTCGTGATCTCATAGCTATCTAGTGGCTCAGCGCGGGCTTTATCAAAGGTCAAAATGCTCAGTCCAGTCCTCATTCCATTATGTGAGGCTGCCTGTGCCATTGGCCTCTTTGTATAAGGTCATCCTGTCTCTTTTGTTGTGAATCCTGGTGGCTTTTGGGGTGACTTTTCTAAACTGAGTAAACTTTCCTAAAGAATAATGACAATGAGTGCCATTCGATGCGGGGATATAACAGGTCAGGTAGGATGTTCAGTGTACTGTGTTATACTTAATTATCTTCAGCAGTGTAATTTGTTCCTTCCTGTCCAACTGCCTTTTCTTCTCATATTTTAAAGGAGAGGAAACCCATATTCAGAAATACAGCTGCCCAAGGTCACACAGCTTGTAGGTGGCACAGCCTAGATTCACACCAAGATGGACCCCAGAGGATTTGTTTAAAGGAATCAGTGAAGTTGTATTGAATCATTCTTGACTAGCAAAGGAAGATGGCTGGCTAATTAGCATTTATTCATTTAAAAGGAATATTTTCAGCAACTATTTTGTGTCTGGCAGCACCTGTGGCTTAAGTATGTACATGACACTTCCATCCCTGTGGGAAAACAGTCTGGTGGTGAAGTTGGAGAAACACATAAACTCTCCTTTGTGTTCATGTGACATTGCTGGTGAAATTGGAAAGGAGTAGAAAGGAACCAGGAGCTTGCCCAGGGGTAAGAGAGGGTTTGCCAGAGAAAGTGACACTTTTCATTCAAACAAGCGAAGATGACATTCAAAGCAGAAGTTGGTAATGTGTGTAGAAAGATGGAAAGGGAAAACTGAATACTTAAGGAGCTACAGATCATTAGGTATTGCTCGTTTGTTGAAACATAAATGGGAAGCTTCAAGTATGATAACAAATATACAGGTTATAAGGACCTTGATTGTTTTGCTAAGGGGTTTGGAATTTTCCCCATGGATAGATTTTAAGAAAGAGTGACATATCATTTAGGATTAGGTTTGATTGCTGGTAGTGGAAAACTCCAAATTAATACTGTTTTTAAAACAACAGATTTGTTTTTCATATAAAAGTCTGGAGTTTCATAGTTTAGGATCGACACAGTGATTCTTATTAGGAATTTAATGTCTTTCCAACCATCCATATATGTGGCCTTTAAAGTCACATTCCAGGCAGCAAGATGGGAGCAGTGATAAATAAGAGACCCAAATGGAAGTGTTTTGGTCTGTCTGAACGACTATAACCAAATGCCAGAGACTGGCTGCTTTCTCAACAACAAGCATTAGTGTCTCACAGTTCTGGAGACTGGAAGTCCAAGATCAGGGTACCATTATGGTCAGGTTCTGGGGAGAGCCCTCTCCCAGGTTGCGGACTACCATCCTCTCACTGTGTCCTCCCTCACATGGTGGAAGGGTTAGGGGTTCTGCAGGGCCTCTTTTATAAGAGGACTAATCTCATTCATGAGGGTTCCACTGTCATGACCTAAGTACCCCCCAAAGACCCTACTTCCTAACACCATCACTTTGGGCATTAATATTTCAACATATGACTTTTGGGGGCACACAAACCTTCAGACCACAGGAGGAAGGCTTCTGCTCTCTCTTAAAGAAGAGTCTCGGAAGATTGCATAAGACACTTCTGGGTTTGTTCCATTCATCAGAAATTAGTCACCTGTGCATATCTAGCTACACAGAAGATTGAGAAATGTAATTTTTACTTGGACAGCCATGGGCTCACATACAGGTCAGATTTTAGGTTTCTCTACTAGAAGTGGAGAATGAATATTAAAGAAAGTTACTCATTGATGCCTCAGGTAGGTCTAAAATTTAGAGATCGCGTTAATGTCCTTGTAGCAGATTGACAAAGAAACAGAGACATGACTAAAGATGTGAGACTAAGGCTGCTGGCTTACATTAGGAGATACACTTCTCCCTCCCTCTCTGCCCGCACCCCCCCCCCCCCCCATCCCAACTACTTAGGCTTTGCCCAGTTAAGGGAATTGTGCTCTTATTTCCCCACTGTTGCGTGAGAGGTAGATATAGGTCTCTTTCAGCAAATGAGTCACACTCAGGTTGGGCAAACCTGTTTGGATATGCAGGATGGACCACAGGATGAACCTGGCTTAGACTGCATCCTTCATTGGCTTAAAACTCTGCTCATTGTACTTCTGACCTCAAAGAAATATATCAGATTTCTTATTCCGATCATTTATGGAGCAAGGGCAGGGAAAAGGAAGTTTTTATACGTGCCATTCAGTTTAGTAGAGTTAACATGTTTTGTCTAATGGATATTCAGAGATGACAAGTTATCAGCATGTGCTTTAGCAACAAAACATTATGAATTCAAAACTCAGTTATGGTCCTCATCTCAGGTCCTCTCATTTCAGGGTCTTCTCCAGCACCATGCTTATTGCCTCCTCTCTGGCTGTTTCCTTACTTTTATCCCTTCCCTAAAATGTTTTCCTTCAAGTAAGATGAAGGAAGAGGTCACAGTAGCCTTGGTGAGCGACCCTAGGAGATGGTGGCGGAAGAGTGGTCAAAACATACAAAAATTTGGTCGTAGGCCCTGAAGGCTCTCTCCTGGCTGGCCACCTCTATACAGCCCTTTTAAATTCAACTCCCGTCCCAGCAAGTGTATCTAGGGTCCCATAAAAGAAATAGCCCAGCTTTTGTCCAAACTGGCTCACCCAGGACTCAATATCTCCAAGCCATCTGCCCGAACTTTGTATCTCAGTTTTCCTGCTAATGCCTTAGCCCCTCACTTCCATAGTCCTGGCTTCTCCAGTTTTACTCACCACACTGCATAGTAGGCACCCAAGGTATTTGCATATATATATATCATTGATCTTGTTTACATATTTTAAATCTTTCCAAGCCTTTTAATAAGGCCTGCCAATTAATTCTGACAATCTCACTAGAAAATGCATTGTCTTTGCAGTTTAGATGGCAAAGCCAATTAACTAAGCACAATTTATTGTCTCACGAATCTCCTTTACTTCCAGGGCACTTAGTGCTGGGGGGCTTAGGGAAAGGACTCATCTCTATTAACTGCTGGCAGCTTTGCGCCTGAAGACAGGGGACTTCTGGGGGGCGGGGAACCCTGTTTTCTTCAAAGATTTAAAGCAAAAGTCTGAAATGGGAAGCCCTTTTGCTATCTGGTCTCCAGTGGAATCCTTCCTCCACCTGTGGCTCTGGGGCATTTTTCTTACAAAGTACTGGTCTCATGACCCACTGGAGAACATCCCTGAGGGACTGTGAACAGGACCAAGGAAGCTTTAAAGAAAACCCAGGGATCCCTCTCCATTCCATCCCTACCCAATCTAGCAAATAGACTCCCGGCAGCATTTGCTGAAGATAGCACTGTTTGCATAAAATTTCCATTAATACATCTGGTTTTCCTTTTGAAAAAGGCCCTCAAACCTCATAAAACTGAAGTCTTTTTGAATCAAACCACAAATTCCTTATAGCTAACCTCAGCGAAACTCCCTACACACTCTGTGTATTTAGTCCCGACCCTCATTCCTCTTTTATCTCCATCTTCATTAACTTAGCAGGAATCCAGCTCACAAGGATAAATCAAGTTTTTAAAAATAATACACTTTATATTAATAAAAAATTACAGGTCATTTTTTTCTGTCTTAGACCTTTGATTTAGAATAGCTACCATTTATTGAGCTCCAACAACGTGCCAAATGCTTTACGTAGTATCCCATTTAATCCTGCAACAATCTTGCATGGTAGGTGGTATTTTTCCAGTCTTTTCAATGAGGAAAGGGAAACAAGAGAAGTAGAATAACATGCTCAGTGCCTTGCTCTTGCTAAGCGATGTATCCAGCAATTCAAATCCAGTTTGTCAATCTCAATGCCCTCACTTTTCCTGTGTGTCTCTCTACATAATAGAGAGACTTAAATTTCAAATATAATTTGATACTTAATATAACTCATTTGCCTCAGACGATCATTATCTTGATTATTGACTTCTTGGTGATAATGATTACTTGCCATTGCTAGTAATGTGCAGCTACTGTTCTCTGAATGCCATGCTAATCACTTAACATACCGTGACTTGACTTCTTACAATAATATCTTGAGGCAAATATTACTCTCACCATTTTATAGATTCATAAACAGCAAAAAGGTTTGTTAACCTGCCCAAGGTCATGCTGTACTCTATGAATCCGTTTGCAGATATTAAGGAAAAGCAAGCCCATGTATACGCCAGAACCTTGGAAACCTTTTCCACAGTTAACTCATTCAGTCCCAACAATCTCGTAAGGTAAATAGCATTATTATCTGCATTGCACAAGGGAGGAAACTGAGGCACAGGAAAATGAAGTGACTGCTGAAGGCCACACAGCTAGTCAGTCGGGTGGGGGGCGAGAACATGAATCAGTACAGCCCTGGGTCCCGACTCAGAGCTTGGAAACAGCCACATACCCCCTATCTTATTTCAGAACTTCTCTTCTCTGAACTGGTGTTTATGGGAGTGGATTTAAAACTGTTTTAGTGCTCCAGATCCTTTAGTCTCCAGTGACCTCATTGTGTCAAAAAGACAGGACTTGATGCATGTCATGTCAGTGATGATAATAGTCATTGAGACGGATATGCACTGATGTCCAGGGCTTTGGACTGAATGTTAATATGACATACAAAGGTGACCTGCAAGAAATACACAGGTCTATCAGAAAGCTGGAGATCTGCCGGCAAGAAGAACCATCATGGACTGTGGCAGACTCCCCTGCCTTCAGGCTCTCTGACAAACAGTGCTCATGTGGTCAAAGCTTATCTAAAAACTGCAAAACCACACTGGAGTCTTCTGAAATGTTGGAAGAGAAAAAGTAAGTGTGGGTGTGAGTGGGGGAGGGTCAGCTGGAAGATGGAACCTTGAGTAGAACATAGGGGAGATAGATCAGCCCATTTTCTTTTCAGGAATGAAGGGCAAGGGATGGGGGAAAAAACCAGAGAGGGACTTTTTCTTTCATTGCCGGCATGGAAATAGAGACATCAATATCCAGAAAAATCCCTAGTCGCAAGCGGGGCTCCAGGTAGGGATCACCCATGTTCGATTCTCAAACTTTCTTCTCTAGTACCTCTGTGACTATGGGACCTACATTGTTTGAAGGCTAAGAGGATTCCTGCTCATTGGAACTTTCTTTGAAGCCATATTTTATTAATCAAATACCTGCAAGATATGAATTCACATTTGTGTTTGTTTTAAGATGAATTGCTGGTTTAGAATGCTGTTCAATTACATTTCTTAACATACTCTAATTTTCAAGTAAAAGTGATGCCCAATGTTCACCATTGCATTTGAGTATTCCCCAGAACTGAGTTTTACATCAATGTTCAAGAAGCATCTTCCTACCCTGGATTTACGGGAAGGTAATCCCCATTTTTATAGAGGAAGAAACCAACCAGAAAGGTGAGCTAAGTTATACCAGGTCACAGGACTGCAACACACAGGAGCCAGAGTTTGAAACGAAGTCTGTCTGACTTCAAAACATATGCTCTCTTCCCAAACCATAGGACACTAGCTCTCAGGAGAAAGCAGAGAATTGGCATTATTAACTTAAATGTGTGCAGAAGTTAGGCCAGGACTCTCCTCCTCCCCCACGGGAAAAACCAAACCAAAACAAAACCCATGAACCTCAATATCCTAATTTGGAACATCAACCCTTTCGAGTCCCATGTTCGGGGCCACCTCATGCTCTCAGTTGATTGATCACTTCTATCTCCTTCTTCCAAGTTAGAAAGTCAGTTATTTATAAAGGTGACATTGATTTTAGTGAGCAAAGAGATCACATATCATAATTTGATATGCCATGCATTTCATTCATTGTAAACATCTTGTGGTAGGTTGAAATAATGGCCCTGATTCTCTACTAAGGTTGCATCCATTGCCATGTGATGTTGCAGCTCTTTAATCAAGAGGTGATCTATTGGCCCATGCTTTTATTCTGGGTGCCCTGGTATCTTGATTCATCGAAGAGAAGGTGATGGAAGTTACAATGCACCAGTTCTGAATCTAGCCTGTAAGAAGCTTTCCGGGATTCCGTCTCTCACCTCTCTGCATCCCTGCCATGCCACAGGAACAACACTAGGCCGAGTGCAGGAGGAAGAGGGACACATGGGGCCAGCCACACTCAGAAGCAGAGCTGCCTAACCAAACACAGCTAACCTTCTCACGAGGTAGCCCAGCAGAAATCAGAAGAGCCACTGGCTCTGCCTGCCTTAGATTGCTGACCCGCAGAATTCCTGGCTAAATGAATGGTTGTTGTTTTAAGCCACAAAGTTTTGGAACAGTATGTTTTTCAGCCGAAGATCACTGACATCCTTTAACTAAAACATGACTGAGTGCCAGCATCGTGGCATGGCATGGGGACACAGTCGTGAATAAGTTATGGTCCCTGTTCTGAAGGAGCAGCCAACACACCAAATGGAAGTCAGACAGGTAGACAGGAAGTCACAACCTGGCAAGTGACATGATTAACCAAAGGAACCTGTGAGAGGGAACAGTTCTACCTCCCCGTAAAGAAGCCACGGTTTTAAGGAGCACAGTGCCCGTTCGTTCCCATACTTCTCATAGTAGTGTCATCCAAACCTCAGTCTGCATCAGCGGTCACTCAGCAAGGAGCCGGGAGGATTACCCAGTGCTATTTATATCTATTATAGGATCCCCATTATGCAACCTCAGATGGGCGCCAGGAGTTTGGGGCCAGACTTTTTGGAAGTACCATTTTAAAGACATATTATCCCCTTTAAATATTAAATTGTTGGCTCTTTGGGGGTACCAAGCAAAAAATTCAGTCCCTTGATGTTTTAATGATTAAAATTTTTAATAGAGCTGTAGGCCCCAGAAACCAGGAACTTTTTTTTAAAAATTATCTGTGACTTTTCAAGGAGAGAAACTGAGGAACTGGCATACAGTATAGAGAAGCTAAACCTGGGTTTGGATCCCAGCTGAGGCATTCACTAGCTATCTGATCTTCCAGAATCTCTATATACTTCACGTTGTCTTTAAATAGGGATAAAGACATCTACCTTATAAGGTTATGATGAGGACTACATGTGTCTGGTACATAATTAATCTTAGCTCATTTTCCCATTTCCTTCATTCTTAATTCTCCTTTGCTTCTTTCTTCCTTTTTCTCCCCCTTCTTCCCTCCTTTTCCTCCCTCCCTTCCTTCCTTGCCATATTCTACCTTTTTCCTACAGACCTAACCAGAGCCCCAGTACATTAAGCTTCATGAAATTGGTCCTGATTATTAGCAAAATGGATGAGTTTGAAGGTTTCCCCAATGTCTGTTTGTAAACACCTTTTGAAAGTGGCTTTCCATGATGGCTTCAGTAACAAGATCTCCTCATGATTATGAAGAGCAAAGACAAAAGTGAGGCAAGTCTGTTTGCAGCAAACCCTCTGCATTGAATGCAAACGCACCTCCCAGCCGCCTGCCTGTCACTCTGGTCCAAAGAAAGAAGGGTGGTTTCGTGATATCCTTGGCACCGAAATGGAGTAAGTCTCAATTGGCGGGAGCGTTAAACATGACCAAAGGCATAGCCAGACAGTCGGTCCTCGATTTTTTTTCCTCAAATGTAGCACATTCAAGATTCTCATGCAAACCAGAGAGGAAGTGGGAGAATTCTTTCCTCTTCCTTTTCTTTGCTATTAACCTCAATCACATAACTCTTGGTCTAATTTTCCTTCTACAGAAAGAAAGGCTAACAGAAAGCACATGTGCACGCTGAAGAAAAACAAAGGGGAATGAAAGCTGAATTTGTTTTTTTAAACTGCCTCGTTTAGAGCGAAGGTGCACGGACAGCCTCGGGAACACACAGTGTACCGGGAAACTGCTCCTGGGTCAGCCTGGGGCTAAGGGGTGACCCAGGATAATGTGTGCAAAGTTGCCTCTCTGCTAAACCACTTTCTAGTCTCAGGACCTTTGCACCTACTGTCTCTCTGCCTAGAGATCTCTTCCTTTTATTTGGAGATGTTGTTGGTACATTCTTCCATTCATTCTGGTTTCCACTCAAATGTCGCCTTCTTAGAGAGATTTTCCTTCATTATCTTACCCAGACCAGCCATCCTATCACTCTCTATCTCTTATCCTGGTTAACTTTTACTTCGGAGCATGTATCTTACATTGTATCATATATTTACTGTCAACTTATGAATTAGCCATCTCTTGCAACAGAATACCAGCTTCACGAAGGCAGGGGTTTTTATCCGTTTCATTCACTGTTGTATTTCCAGCACCTAGTATAGAACCTGTTATAGGGTAAGCACTCAAAACACACACTTGTTAAATGAGTACATTAATGAACATGCACAGTTATTTTTATGTCAAAAAGCACAGGCTCATTCGTCATGGGCATTCTCTAATTGCGGCAGAATTCATGAATGTGCATACTCACCTGTGATCAAAATTGGGGAATCATGACCCGCCAGCAAGCCAGTGCCTCCCTCACTTAGCACCCAACGGATTGTGTCAGGAGCGTCCAGACGCTTTCTCTTTCCAGCATGACGTAATGTGGAGTGAGAGACCTGCAGAACATGCTGTTCACAGACCAGACAGATGATCTCATCCGCTTCCTGGGCATTCCCAGGCTTTGCTGTTAAAAAAATTTCTTTTTAAATATATGAATAAACCGTACCATGTTCAGTTTAAAGATGGTTGTTTAAACCCTCAATCATTTGTAGGCAAAATACTGAAACTCACCTTTCAGCTCCCTGGTGGCTGCGGGGAGGAAGTTCAGTCGGATATTGTCTGGTCTGTTCCTTCAGCCAAATGGAATGGATTCAGTCGTAGAAACTAGAACACACAGGGGGAGAAGTGCATTTTAGCATCGGCCACAGGGGACAGGCTGTGAGCCACTAACTGGGGGTGATGGGAGAGTGTAACAACAAAGTAAGCAAAGTGTTTCATTGACACTAGAGACTGAGGTTGTTCTTGGGAGCGTTTCAAAGGGTTAGGGCCTGAAGAAAGCATGTACCCCATCTCGCTTACATTGCTCACTTTCATTTAAAAATTCTTTTGGTTTTGATGTCTGGGTAGATATTAAAATGATCATAGTTGTGATTTATAGATATTAATTGCTCTACAGTTTGCAATATCTTCTAACATGAATATCTTCAGAAAAGCCCTGAAAGTGAAGAAAGTAGAATTACCCCTATTTACAGTTGAGGAGGGTGAGGTTCAGAGAAGGAAGGTGAATTGGCCAATGTCAAACAGCCACAGTGCCACAGTTATGGTAACAGAACTCGGATCTGATTATCTTGTTATCTTTAAGTCCAAATCCCTCTAATGAAACCTATAAGACTTAAAAGGTGACCTCTATTTGTCAACCACAGTGTCTATACTGCCCCCATTTCCCACATCTTTTTCTTCTGGTCAGCCACTAGATATCCTACTTCAGACCCATATCTGGGGCAGATCTGGTGAACAAGTCTGTCCAGGAACCAAAATGAAGTCCACCTGGATGTCTCATGAATAATCAACTCTCCAAATGAAACTATTGACTCTGCCCTCCAAACTCACCCCTCCTCTCTTTCTAGCAATCTGTCTCTTTATCCAGAAACTGGTATCACCAATTGCTGAGTCCTACATATAGAAGTCATTCTTGGTTTCTATCTCTCCATAATCACATTCCTCATCTGATCCATGATAAAGTTTTTTAATTTTCATTTCCATTACATGGAGATTCATGAAAATTGAGAGCTGAAAGAAAAATCGATTAAATGTGTTTATAATTTTATGACTTTATACATGGTAACTTGATATTAAATATTCATAAGTAGATATTTCATCCATCTCTAATGTTTAAATATATAAAATTGCCCAAATGACTTCTCTCTTTGAATCTTCTTGGGAAAATGAGGGACCAGCCCTCACTGGATGCTGTCCTGTGCTTGGGCATGCAATAAGTAGCTGATAGAGATATTTGCATTGATTTTCACAAAGCCATTTCCATCCCTGAACCTGTTTCCTCGTCTGTGAAATGAAAGTGATGAACTGCTCTGCTCCCTCCCTCATTTGGTGCCATGCCACTCTTCAAGGCATAAGGTTGTGGAAAACCCTATGTCTACACAGTGGCTTTATTCTGTATTCCCCCATTTTCTTCCCAGGTGTTTGAGCTGGAAGGCCTCACTGAACAAATACACCTCCAGAATTTAACAATCCCTTCCCCAAGACTCTTTTCCTTCTTGCATCTGTTATATAGATAGGTTTTATAAGACATCTCAGGAGAAAGGAAATGACTGTTGACTCTCTGATAGTCACCTCTTACGTAGTGCCTCCTTCTTGCCCCCATTCACGTGGACCAGAGGAGTAAGTGTTGTGTGAGGAGCATCACAACATTTAAGGGAGGAGATGTGGGAGGCCATTATAATTTTGAAGCAAATAACGTTTTTACAAACTCCTTTTTCTCTGAGTGCAGTTGATCTGACACATTAGTTGTCCCCATGGGATGGATCGCTCCATGTGCTCCATAAAATCTCCCGAGGTACTTCCTGTTACATGGCCTCTCCACTTCGATATTTATTTACTTTATCCTCGGAGCCTAGAAACAGAGTTCAGCTTGATAGGTGGGCTCTTGCTAACTATTCCAGTCTTCATATAACTTGATTGGACACATCTGTAGGAAGGAGGTGAGGGAAATGCTTTTATTTACTCGGATCAATGTAAAATCTTCAGAATCAAAATGTGGCCATTGTGGATTTAGATTCAATGCATAGTTGCTGCTTCCCTCTGGAGAAGGAAAAGCATGTTTAATAGCTTTGCTCATTCCCACCGTGTTGCTGTAGAGTCTAGCTAGGCCAATCTGTGTGTATTCAAGAATGAAGGGGAAACAGGCTGGAACCAAAACTGTGTTCTGGTCTCTACCCAAACACCCTTTTTTGCAAACCCTGAAAGCCTTTTAAAGGCTGCTTTGATGAGCTGTCACTTCACTCCCCCCACACGAATGAGATGCTAGTTTGTGGCCCAGGATGAGAGAAAGAAGAGCTGCGACTCTCACGGGACAGCTCGGCCGCTCAAGCCTTCCAAACCCAAGAGACTTTATATAAATCGGAGATGCCCTGGAAGGGGACCAGCAGCCTTTTGAGCTCTTTGCCCTTCACTAATTCTGGCTCCAGTTAGACTCTGGCTCCGGGGATGAAAGAGACTGAGAGTAGTGGGCCTCAGAGAGCATTTTGGATGGGATCTATTCAGGCTGCATTTGCTCACCCTGCATTATGGGGTTTCCATGGCAACAGGTGCATGTTTCAGTGTTACATGTGAAGGGGCTGTGCCTCATAGTCTCTCCTTGTCAGGAAACTGTGCCACTTCCTTCCTAGTTGACTGAATGGGCTCTGCTGTGAGTCAGTCTCTGTGTGATATGCACAGAGTGAGATGCCCTAGGCCAGCATCCAACATCCTGAAACCACGGATCCTGCAGGAGACATAGGAGAATGGAATCTGCTCCAAAGACACTTGGCATGGTTGTCGTAGGTCAGAAATTGAGGCCCCTGTCCTTCTCTCACTTGGCTCCTGGCCTCGGCTGGGTTTTAGGGCCACAAGATGAAAAAACATATCTGGACATTGCCCATTGTGATTCTGTTCCAAGGAGTGCAGTTCATGAGGCAGCTGGTACCAATGAGAATTGCATGCATGAGCCTGGAGTATTTGTGTTCTGTGATGTCTGCCTGTTGGCCATTTGGCAAACCTAAGAGTTGGATATTTACAAACAGTTCATGGAACCATAGAGTCATATTCAAAGGGAATCTAGATTAATATCGTTATTTTATGAGTAAGTATCCTTTCTTTTACTCTCTTGTGCTTACCCACCTCAGTTCATAAAATAGGATCCTCTGTTATCAGGGAGAAATTATTGGTTCTTTCTAGCCCCTTCACTTACTCATCCCCACAGGAGAAGGTGTCACTTATCTAGTGGTGACAAGGGTCTGATTTCCATTGGCCCGTATTTCTCTATAGGGTGGGCCTACCGGTATATGTTGAAGAGTGTGTGACACATGACTATCTTGGGTCCTCATGTATCTTGGTGGCTGTCTTCTATACTAGACAGTCATTTTCATTTATTCAGGTCAGGAATTTCACTTGTGAGTAGTTATATTTCAGAGTTTAAAAATCAGTACCCCTTAAGACAGATCTGATTGATCGACGCATTATTGTTTCACTTGTAAAATGATTATGGAATTTTGATAGAGATATTAAACTTAGAGAATTGAGAAACTATAAATAACATTCTGAATTTCCAGTTTATCTTGGAAGATCTGGCAGCCTGGGGTCTACATGGCAATAATCAGCAGGCATCATAGGACTGCCACCTCTGCTCCTCCAGATGGGGCTGTGCTGCAAGTGTCCCAGAGTGCCCTCCATGCCACCCCACACATTGACAATATTTAACACTCCGGTGTATGTCTGTGTGTGTCACCTCTACTAATACCATGTGCATGCCTGATTCTCTGCAGGGTTCATGTGAAAGTTTGAGTGACAGGTGACCTGCTCTTTAGTGTGTTTCAGTGGGATGTGTAGGAAGCCAGGATATCTCCCACGGCTGACTGGGCTAGGGGCTGCTCTGCAGAACAAGCTCTCATGTCAGGGTGCTGAGGTCTAATTACAGCTCCAGCTGCCTAGCTCCGCAGAGATGTCAGACAGGAGGGGAGAACAGCACCAGAGAAAATGGGTTCTGGAGAGTGAATAAGATTTCACTAGGTAAAGAAGAAGAAGGAAAAACTTTCTGAAGAATTATAATTAGGGGAAAAAAGACAATTATGAAGCACATGAAACTTCAAAAGACTATAAATATTTTGATATGCATAAAATATAGGATATGTAGTAGAGGGATGGGAGAGATGCAGCAGTGACCCCTGTAATTAATGGAAATCTAGTGAAGATTACATTTTAATTAATTTGTAATTACCTAAGAAATGTACAATTACATTTTATTTGAAAGGTCCAAAACATTACTGATACACTTTTTTAAAAAAAATGTTTTTATTGATTTCAGAGAGGACGGAAGAGGGAGAGAGAGGTAGAAACATCAATAATGAGAGAGAGTCATTGATTAGCTGCCTCCTGCATGCCCCACACTGGGAATCAAGCCTGCAACCCGGGCATGTGCCCTGACCGGAATCGAACTGTGACCTCCGCGTTCATAGGTTGACGCTCAACCACTGAGCCACACCAACTGACCATACTTCTTTTTTAATCCATCTTATCTTTATGCCTTCTTTGTCTACCTGAGCATTAGGGCTTCTCAACCTTAGTACTATTGATATTCGGGGCTGGATGATTCTTTGCTGAAGAGTGGCTGCCCATTGCATTGTACGATGGTAAGCAGCATCCCTGGATTCTACCCACTGAATGCCAGTAGCACCATCCTTCCTCCCAACAGTTTGATAACCAAAAGTGCTCTCTGGACATTGCAAAATTGCCCCCAATTGAGAACCAGTGACCTAGCGGTAACCGGTATCATACATTTGCTGTAGAAGCTCATGGACCTACTTCTACACATTTACCTATACATATATTTACCAGCAGAACCTGTTCTGTTTTTCTTTTTTACACATGTACCATTATGTTGTGCATCTATTTATTTTATTTTATTTTTCCCATCACCATTTATCCCCTCTATACCCTCTTGCATCTTCCTCCCCGCTCTTCTCCCACAATTACCACATTGTTGTCCATGTCAATGAGTTCTTTTTTTTTTTTCTTTTTTGCTCAATCCTTCCATACCTCCTCCTAACCCTCTCCACCAGAGCTGTCTGCCTGCTCATTTTTAACTTGCTTACTTCATAGACCGATGTGTTTGGGACAACCTAACATGCTGGGACATAGGAAGCCGTCAGGTTTTTGTTCTGTTTTGTTTTGTTTCTTTGTAATGGCAATATTCTGTAGTAGAGCTACATCAGTTTATTTATCCATAACATGTTATTGGACCTTTCATTTGCTGTTTGTTTTTTTTGTATTAATTTTTCAATGAATTTTCTAACCCGTATTTCCTCATGCACACAGAAGTCTGTACCAGGAATACAAGGCAGCCTCGCTGCTGTTCATCTCCAAAATGACTAACCCATTAACTACACTCTTTGTGCTTCTTAGAGAAATGCTCCTTTCCTATTGAAAACAACCCTAAAGGGAAACGAAAAAGGGGGGTAAGGAAGAGAAGAGCGAAGGAGAGGGTGGGAGCAAAGAAAACAAAGAAGGTTTTAGCCACTCCACTGATTGGAACCACTGTGTTGCTGAGCAATAGTTCCGAAAAGATGAGGGGATGAATAGCGCGACAGGGTATTTCACATGTCAGAAGAGACATCCTGGCACAACCGTAGGGAGAGGGAGAGAGAATGAAGAAGTTTCCATATTTGTTTCCCAAAGCTTCTCAAGACATTGCCCTCCCCTCTTCTGATCTGTCCCACAGTCCAAACCTACCTGCCTTTAACATCCTTTGTTCTAAAGAAATGTGCCCCTTTAATTCCTGCTTAAGCCAATTAGCTGAGATATGTTTCATATTTTAGAAAAAAAATCATATACTTTCAATAGACCCCTTCCTTCCTGGGCTGCTAGGTTGGCACAGAGCTGGACTCCCCGTGGGATGTTAGTTCATAAGCTGCCCTTGTTCATCTCACTGCATTAGCCGGTGTGCAGTATCTGAAAGCCTTCCCTGTAGCCAGAGCCTTTGGGATTAATCAGCTCTGTCCTGGAAGAAGCTGAAATTGAAGATTCCCATTTTGCATGGGACCTTGATATGCCTGATCAGCAATCTCCCTCCCATCCTCTGAGACCTGGCTTCTCCTGGGAAGTATTGAACCCCCAGCTCTCCTGACTCGCAGACTTGATGCCTGCCCCCTTCCAAACCTCACACTTCCTCCCGCTGGGAGCTCCCCAATGGCAGAGCCTTATTTGTGTCTTACTTCAAATTTTGTACATTACAGGTATTAGATGAATGTTTGGTCAATAATATGCAACTATTGACTAATCCATTCATTATGATGAGGATGACAATACTGAGGATGATGAAAGTTACTGCTTGACTGAGCCTGGTTAAATTTCTGACTCTCTTTAGATTTCACTTCACTTTTTACTAAAACGGTGCTAAAATAATAACATAGTGATGGCTAAAATGGATGAGGGATATGATTTTTATTCCTATATGAAAACATAACTGCTCATTGCAATCCCCTTTGCTAAGCCTGCCATATACATCATGACAACAGACAATCCCTGGGTAGTTAAGACTTGTACTGGTAACTAAGTATAGTAACTAAGAGTAAAGTTCCCACTCAAGAATTTCTTGGTATCAAGGTAAACTCCAGTACTTTTGGAGCTAAAGCTATAGTTGTTCTCTTAGATTGTATAATAGCAATTATAAAGTGTTATGGACCTCAGGAAATGTTGAGGTTCACGTATTTCAGGATTTTAATGTTTATTTCATGTTTCCCTAATTTTAATAAAAATCACCAAATCTCAAGCTTCCTAAGTCAGGACCATATCTCTGTCATCACGTCTTCAGTGACAAGCAGAGGGGTTGCCATTTAGCAGGTGCTTCAGTAATGTGTTGCAGAGACTACAGAGACAGTATCTATATATAAAAGGCTAATATGCTAAGTGTCCATCTGGGTAATGATGTCACATAGCAATGCCCGGCTTCCTCTCCCTAGCGACTAGCCTCCTTGGAGTTTCTTCAGCTCACGATCATGACTTGCTTTATAGCCAGGTGGAAACATTTTACACTTTAACCAAATGTCTGTGAAGCATTTTCCTGTGCCTCATCTCATTTGATGTTTACAGAAGTCCTGGAGTAGGTAGATAGGAGACTCAGTGGAATTCCTATTTTCTTTTCATTAGCTGGAAAACAAAGATTTAGAAAGCTTAGAAACTTGACCCGACTGAAAAGAAGTAAGAAATGATGGACCTTGAAAATGACTTCAGGTTTTCTCACTGTGAAGAATATAGTCAAACACTGCTGCAATTAAATATTTTATCCTTTGTTCTCCCTGCATGATCTACAATAATAATCTGCTTTGTGTTGATATTTACTGCTGTGTTGCTGACAGTTACCTAAAAGAGAAGTTGGGGTGCTTCACTGGGCTGGAAAAAGTTTAGCTAAATCAGAAAGCAGGTCCAATTAAGCAAGTTTATTCTATATATATATATAAAAGTTGACTCACACATGCATGATACATATAGAGCTCTTGCTGGCGCCAATCGCACGTGTGTGTTTCGATCTGTCACTGTCAATCGTGAATTTGGTTGATGCTTCTATTATAGGGAAAGGGTGAATAGTGATATTAATATATTTCTTCTAATTAATTTCCTTTCAATGTGCATGAATCCAAGCACTGGACCACTACTTTGATATAAGAAGTGTCAAACTGATCTCTAGCCTCAGTGTAAACGTGTGAATTCAATGCTCCAGAGGTTTCACTCCTAAACAAATATCAGCAACAGTGAATTGAAGTAGATCCACGGAAGGAAATTGTACCTCGTAGACATGACCTGGGCCATCTAACTTACTGGAAAAGGGAATGACCCATGCAGACAGACTGTCCCCCCCACTAAACAATGGCGAGGCCTTTGGGAGACCCAGTCTTCAAGGATCTCGGTGACTGACTTGCTGCGGGAGAAAGTCATGCCGTGGGAAATCAAATATACAACCTGTGGCTTTTCACAAACGTAGGGACAAAAGCAGATTATTTGTGGTGGCGACAGAGACAGTCAATTTAGTAAATATCTCCAGACTAAAAAACACACACACACACAAAAGCTAGCCAGTCTTTGTGGTTGAGCCCTAGAGAAACTAACCTCAGAGCCATATGGCTGATGGGAATAAGGAGACTAATTTCATCTGTAAAATGATAGGCCTGGACGAGATAATAATCACTCTCATCTCTCCCAGCTCTGACCCGTGGTTTCTTAGAGAAATCCCACTGAGAGGTGTGGGATCCCAGAACACCCAGGGCCTGGGTTGCCATGGGGGTCCTGCTGGGGGGGTTTCTGATTTTTCCCTGCAGCTGTGTGCATCCAGCTTTCTCCTCTTTCCACATGCTGAGCTCCTCCTCTGCTCACTCACGCTCTCCCACAGCACACACGTTACCTACACAACGAAGATGCTGACCCTGAGGGAGGCCGGCTTTCAGCCACACTCTAGTTCCTGGAACCATCACTGTCACTGGTGTGCTTCTAAAACAGAAATCGGACTTCCCTCTGTAAATCCTTTCATAGCACCCATTGCATTGGGTTGAAGTCCAAATCCTTGTCACAGCACCCAAAACTCTGGAACATGGGGTCCCAGCCATTCTCTCCAGGATCACTAGCCTTGGCTACTGCCTCCTTCCACAGGGTGGTTTTCTTTCTTCTTCTTTTTCTTCTTCAGACAGATCACATCCTACCTTGTCTGGAGCCTTTGCATATATTGCTTTCTATGCTCTTACAAGAACTAGAGTGATCTTAAATATGTAAATCAGATGTCCCCTGCTTAAAATCTCCGATGGCCTCCCATAACACTTAGAATATAATCAAACACCTTACCATCTGCTATGAGGTTTTACAAGAGCCGGCCCTGCAGCCTTTCTTCCATTTCCTGTGTTCTTTGTGCTCCCCATTACAGCCATGATCGCCCTCACTGTGTGCCCAGAGTATGCCAAGCTTGCTCTGAAGTTAAGACCTTGGCACGAGCACTTCTCTCTGCTTGCACATTAGTGGTCCACGTGGTCACACAGCTGGCTTCTCCTCTCTCAGGTTTCCACTGAAATGGAACTTCCTTGGAGTGGTCTTCTATGACCACCAAGTCAAACAGAGCTCCTATGCACTGCACTCTGCTTCATCTTCTACATCATGGTTCACTTCCTGACATTTTGTGAATTACTCATTACTGGTCAACCAGCTGGAAGATCGACTCTATAAGATGAAAGACCTTTTCTGTCATGTTCAATACTGTACCCTCAGTTTTTATAATAGTTCCTAGAACATATTAGGTACTCAGGGTTTGTTTGTTGGATTAATGAATGAATGAATGAACATCTTTCATCATCCTTTTCCTCCTTTCATATGTCTAACTTCTATGTATCCCTAAACTCCTCATTTAGACACCACTTCCTCCAGGAAGCCTTCCCTGCCCCTGGAAGATGAGCTAGGTGACCCTCACCTGTGTTCCCTTAGCAGTTGTTACTTTTACAAATGAAGTACTTAGGATGCTGAAGTCTCATTGCCTCTGAACTTGTCATTCTTCCCTTGACTATGTTCTCATGGGAAAAACCTTTAACCTGTACATTGCCACATTCCCAGTGCTAAGCTTAGTTTTTAACATTTCAATAATTTTAAAACATCAGAATAAACTCCTTATTCTTTTGCTAAAAATACAAGGTACATACTAGGGTAGTCACTCTGGTATCATGTGGGTTAATTCACTCAAAGACAAGAATGTGGAACTATTTTGGGTTTCTGGACCCAAGTCCAGTGTGGGGGTGGGGGTTGCCAACAAAACCCTAAGCAATTCTCAGATACCAGAGCGCATCTGAGAGATCAACTCAATTCTGACACTATCTATGCAGAGATAACATCAGATTCCACAGGTTAAGGGTTCATTCCTAAAAACTACCCTTTAGATGCCAGTCTCAAGCCCAGGTTGTTACCTGTGCTTCTGACTGGCTGTCTATAAATCAGAGCTTCCCATAGCCTCCTCCTTAAGTTCAATTAATTTGTTACGGAGATCACAGAACTCACAGCAACACTTTCCTTATTAGATAGCTGGTTTATTATAACAAGATATGTAACTCAGGAATAGCCAGATGGAAGAGATGCACAGAGCAAGGTTGGGGAAAGGGCACGGAGCTTCCATGCCCACTCCAGGTGAGTCACCCCAGGTCTCCACATGCTCATCAGCCTGGAAGCTCTTTGAACCGTGTCCTTTTGAGCTTTTTCTGGAGGCTTCATTACATAGGCATGATTGGTTACATCATTGGCCATTGGCCATTAAACTCAATCTCCAGCCCCTCTCCCCTCCCAGGAGGGCAGGGAGCAAGACTGATCCAGCCCTCTAATCACATGCAGCCCCATCCTTTGGTGCAGTCCAAAAATCACCTAACGTAACAAAAGACACTTTTATGTTCTCATTTAGGAAACTCCGAGGGTTTTCAGAGCTCTGTGCCAGAAACAGGGCTAAGACCAATTTATATATTCTTATCATAAATATATATATTCTTATCATAAATCACAATATCCCAGGGACTATTAGCCAAGTGCCTGCTAGGTGTTGGTGTTTTACTTAAAATTTCTCCTGTTATTTTCACAAAAGCCCCCAGTAGGAGTAAAAGGTGACTCCCGTGAATGGATGTGCAAAGTGTGGTTCAGAGAGAACAATGACTTGGCTGAACTAGAAGACAGAAGTAGTCTTTTGTCTTAACTCTGTATGTTTTCCTCTTTTTAACACCTGCCCTCAACACAGTGGGGAGCTCGCAGCAGACATACCCCGTCATTTTGTTAACCATCCTCACATTAAGCTTCTCTTCTGGCCCCTCAGGTAGGAGGCCGCCATCAGAGGTCTGGCTGCCTAAGTGGAGAAGCGCCAAGACTCTGGATCTAGGTGCCCTCTGAGGAGTGGAGGACAAAGCCAGTATTATCTGGCTAAGCTGCAGGGTTGGAACACCCCCTTCCACGAGATGTCCCACATCTGACCCCAGCAGCGTTTTCTGGCAACAACACTATTCTGCAAATAGTTAGATAAGAGAAGGAAATAGAGGGGCATTCATGATTGGTTGGTGATGACTTGTTTCTTTGGAAGAATGGGTACTAGGTAAAATCCCAAGAGCTCTGGTGCCAGGTTCTTTCCTCCCTGGCACTTAGGCAGCTGGCAGGATGGACAACTGATCTCCGTAGGCAGCCACCACCAGTTGCAGCGGTAACCGCTGGGTTAGTTAGTTCCTTTTGCCCCTTGGCACCCTTCTCAGCCTTGCTGACTCACCCACTACCCTCTCAGCATCCTCAGAGCTCCCTTGCACTGGGGTCAGGGAGCAAGAGCAGCCAAAATTACTTGGGCGAGTGAAAGCGCCACAGGTTAGACAAAAGCTGAACTTTGGTGCCTGAACCAGTGGCTTTGTCTCTGAAAGGGTCTGTGTGGAGACCTCTGCCTCAGCGAGCACTCTCCCACACATCATTCAGAAGGGAGGGCTCTCCTCAGCTGCCACGGGGGCTAGCCCTTGGGTGGTTACAAGTGGTCACCCACCCTTCCTTTCCCAGCCGTGATGGGGACAGATGTCAGAGGCCCTGGGGGAAGTGAGGGTACCCCACTGTAGGACCCAGTCTTGCATGACGTTGGGAGACTCATTTCGCTGTTATGAGCATCTGCTTACTGAGCCATTAATTGAGCAGTTCACTTAGGTAGTGAAGCTGGGTGTAATCTTATCTCACGAGCCCCCTCTGGCTTTTTAATTTGTAATTTAAAGCTACGCTGAGCTGTTAGAAGGCTGCCCGCAGTATATTTAGCAGAAGAACGTTGCAGAGCAGTCATGGAAGCATCCCACAGTTGTTTACAGACATATGTCTCCATTCTGTGTTTTGTTTTGGTAATGTAAAGTAATTATCAAAATAATACAAGCAATCTTTGTTAAGTTTGTCATCCCACTAAATGAATCAATTAATTCCAAAGGCCTCTTTGCATGCTCACTTGATATAAAACATTTGGGATACAGAAATTAATCAAACAGGGGTGTTGTCCTGGAGGAGTCTAGTCTAGGGAATCTATGGGGACTTATGATTTACTATTGAAAGATTTTTACGAAGTAATTGATCTGCACTGAGGCCGGCTTGCTCCCTTGTCTGACACATAGAAAGGACACTGACAGCCCTCTTCTTATGACAAGGACTATATTGTTCATGTTCTCTCTAGGGCCACATCATCTCTTTAGTGCTTCCAATGAACTTGCCCTTCCTGAACTCCTATCCAACCTTGAGTTGTGCCAATAAATTAGGATTTAATCATACATCATCGTCTTCCCCTATTTTCACCGCTCACATCCTATTGTCTCCTTAGCTCACTCAGTCCGGCTCTGCCCCTCCACTTGAATGAAAATTTTCATTGCTTCATTACACACACACACACACACACACACACACACACACGTAGAGGCAAAAACACACATTTGCAACAATGTCAAGACATGGATGGCTTGCTGAAATCCACCTGATGGTGCCTCCTGGATGTTGTAGACTACACGGTAGTTTCTTTAAGGCCTTGCATGTGAACTGTCATTTTCTGGTCCCTGTTAATATTGGCAGTCTCGCCTCCACTTTGCTGTCTCAGGATTATTTATGTTCCCTTATTGTGTCTTTCTCACCATCATACCTTTATTCATGCTGCTCTCCCTGCCTAGAATGAACATATGAACATCCTCCTCTTTTCCTACTCATCTAGAAAATTCCTACTCATCCCCCCACTCCCAGCAAACACCTTTCTTTTAAAAAAATATCTTTATTGATTTCAGAGAGGAAGGGAGAGGGGGATATATATATAATGTATAAACATCAATGATGAGAGAGAATCATTGATCAGCTGCATTCCCCCTACTGGGGATCAAGCCTGCAACCTGGGCGTGTGCCCTTGACCAGAATCAAACCCAGGACCCTTCAGTCAGCAGGCTGACACTGTTTCTACTGAGCCGAGCCAGTTAGGGCACCAGCAAACACTTTTCTGTCTTGATCCCCCACCACCCCCCTCTTTTTTTTTTTTTAGTTATTCTCTATTCCCTCTTTGTGAATTTCCCTTTGGGGTTGAACCTCCCCTATTGTGGGCAGAGATGTCTCACTGGGTCCTTCATCTCACCTGTTGGGTACAGTCACAGAGTGCACATTGAGCTAATTTAGGTCAACTGGACTCTCTCCAGGTGAATGCACGAAAACGCATGGGTGTTTTGTTTCCAGCAGTGGTTCTGGGTCCAGACATCTGACAATTCCAGCCAACAATACCATCTAGAGATGCCTGGCTCCCATCTATCCCATTTTCCTTCTTGAGCCTCCTTCCTTGACCTCAGAATTTAATCTTTCACTCCAGACATATGCTTTTATAGATTAAGTCATCCAAAATTTGTCTGTGTTCCTTTTAAGGAAAACACTCAACAATAACAAGACTCTGAGAAGCAGTGACCTTCCTGCACAGTTCACAGGCTTCCTCCTTTGTCCTTGCTTGGCCTCTGGTTGCTCTAATAGATTCCTCTCTTATGGCATAATTACTGACCTCTCCTGCCCTTATATGCTCCCTCGTGGTAGAGATCATACCTCATTCAAAGCTGTCTCCCTAGAGCCTAAGATAGCTTTATCTGGCATATTGCTAGGGTCCAGACCAAGTTCATTCAAGGGTGAAGGAAGTATCAGAACTCTTGTACATACAGAGCTAGTGTACTTGCTCTTAGTATTGATAGAAATGATGGTGACTTGACAGGGTAATTTTCTTTTCAATGGAGTTAAAGTTTTATATAATTGTCCTTGTAAAAGATTTTATAACATTACACTTAGAGATATGATACCCTCGGTATCCATCAGGTCCCAGTCAAGAAAATGCAAAGCACAGTAGGAATTTCAAACAGAGGGGGCTTAATATAGGAAGTTGATTACACATGTGTTAGAAAGCTAGTCTAGCAAATAGGGGATGCTAAGTAATCCAGACATTAGTGACTACAGGAAGTAGCTACTATCCCTCTGGCAGGGAAAACAAAAATGGAAAGGTAGTAAAGGTCGTACTAGGATCATTTAGGATAAGAACTCTGCATGGCCGATTCTCACGTGTGTGTGTGTGTGTGTGTGTGTGTGTGTGTGTGTGTGTGTGTGTGTATGTGTGTGTGTTTCAACCTCTGGAGGAGGCACTCTGGGAGGTGCGCCAAGGCTGGGTACTCAGGCCTCAGTGGGGGTACACTGTGGCCAGGGCCAGAACTCCAAGAAAGTGAACTGAACGCTTAAGCTGAGACCTAGGGGGCCAGCTAGAACTGGTACCTCTAAGGAGGCATCTCCTGGTGCTAAAGGAAGCTGGCGGCTCGAACCAGAGCTGTCTTGCTTGTGCAAGGAGTCTGCCAGGATCTGGAACAGGAAGAGTCTTTTTCATGTTGCCACCTTCTAGTCTCCTGTCAGTTCCTCCTGTTGAGGGACTCTCATGGGAAGCAAGCCAGCAAGGAGTCTGGAAATATAGTTTGCAAGTGCCCAGTTCTAGCATCGTAAGAGAACAGAGGGGAGTGGGGAGCCCTGAGGCCGAGAGACACTGTAAAGAGCTGACATAACTCGGCTGGTAAAGCAGGCTAAGGAGAGTTGGCCTCTGAAGAAATGTGGTGAAATATAGTCTCCCTCTTTTGTAACCCATTTCCACCAGGATTCCCAGTAACTCTCAAGTAAGAAATTGTCATTAGGGACAGGGCCTCTGGAAAAATCCAGTGCCAATAGGAAAAGTGGCTCCAAAGTCAGAGCATTCCTGCGAGCCCGGACACATGGAGCCCATGATTTATTTTAGCTTTTCCTTATTTTTGCCTCCTTCTGCAGTTCCTGCTTCCAAGAACTTCTTCTGGGCCAGATGCCCCCATGGCTCTGATACTTGGAAATGTAGCCATTTACTACAAAGCTTGCCACTCCTCAGACCACCCTGCCAAACCCTTGCTGTGTGCGGCCACACCCTGTCCCTCCACGTGTCACTGCCCCTCTCCTTGGGAAGACAACGCCATATCTGGACACATCCCATCTTCAAACTCAATTTTTCTTCTTCATTTTCCATTGCTTTTGCTCCTCCCTTATTTCTGATGGTGAGTGGGAGTCCCTGAATTCCTTTCTAATACTGTTCTGCTTTTCTCCTAGGACCCTATTATGTAAAGAGAACCCTGTTACAATAGTGACAGTGACATTTTGGCAACTAAAGCTTCATACAGCCACATTTTTTTTCCATTTGCTGCATCACTGACCACGGTTAGGAGGGGAAGCAGGCTTTTTGGATTCAAGTACTTATGTTTAAATCCTGACTCTAACTTGAAAAACTTCAGTTATTTAATTATCTGAGAGTTAGTTTCTTCTACTTTAAAAGAGGACTAATATCTACTTCTTAAGGTTTCCAAGAATATTAAAAGACAGAAGCTGAAGATTATTATGCTAAGCAAAATAAGCCAGTCAGAGAAAGACAAATATAACATGATCTCATTTATAAGTGGAATCTAATGAACAAAATAAGCTGACGAATAAAATAGGACCATAGGCATGGAAGCATGGGACAGACTGACAGATTTCAGAGGGAAGGTGGGAGGGAGGGCGGGAAGAGATTAATCATAGAATTCATATGCATATATGCATAGCCCATGTACACAGCCAATAGACAGGTGAATGCCTGGGGAAGGTGGAAGCCTATGGAGGGGGGCAAAGGGTTTTTTAAATATTTTTTTTAAAAGAATGTCAAAACCAGAAAGAGTTAAAATAAAGATCTTGTAAAAATGGATTTCAACTTTATATATAAGAAGCTCTTACTTAAGGAGTGACAGGCAAAAAGTTTCAGGAAAATGCAAGCTTCAGGGAGATTCATCTTTGGCAATTCTTTTGTTTTTCCCATAAATCAATTTAGAAAGGATATATTTAAGTCAGTGCTAGAGGCTGAGCTGTGCCTGTTACTTTATTTCCCTTTTTTCCATTCACATAGAACACAACTTGCTGCTGTTTGCTACAAACAGGCAAAATTTCACCCATGGATCAACTGCAGTTTTACATACGGGAGATGCCAGGATCTCCATGGATTTACTCCTTGAGAAGCAGCGAGTCCAGAGCAGGATCATTGCTGTGGTTAAGGAGTTAACATTTTGGTTGAGGAGACAGATGCATGGAGATCAGGATACCAATATGGTCATCATAATGAGAAGCACAGGCAAGTGCTGGACCCTCAAGGTGGGGTCTGTAAGGCTTCGGGGGGAACTTTCTAGCACACACACAGCATTAGAAAGGGATGACTAAGCCGAGTCTTAAAGGATGAGTGAGCCATGTGGAGGCACAGCAGACAGGTGGAGAAACACAGAGATGAGAAACATTGTGGTACATGAGGGAGACCACAAGCAATTTGGGATCCTGGAAGCTATTGAGTGGGTTTGGAGAAAGAAGCAGAGCGAAGAGCTGAGGAGGTGAGGCAGGACCAGAAGGAATAGGGTCTTGTGTGCTCAGCCAAGAAACTCACAATCTCTGCTGTAGGTGATGTGGGTATGTGATGGGGCTCTGAGCAGAAGAGTGACACTGTCAAGTTTTGTTTAATCTGTCCCAGTGGCTGCATGAAGGAGGGAACAAGATGACAGGAGAGAGACCAGATGGGAGGTATTAGCAATACTCCAGGCAGGTATGAGAGGACAATTAGGAGGTGCCAAGGAGAGTCTGGAAATAGGATCTAGGGAGTGGGTGATTGACTGAAACAGGAGATGAGACATCCCAGATGTCCAACTATGATGACTGGGGGACTTTGCTGCCAGTCACAAAACAGAAAACACAGGAGTTGTTGTCACTTTGGGGGAAGGCAATATACTCAACTTTAGAATCAATGACCTTGAGGTTCCTTGAGGATGCAAAAACTCATCCTCTCAGTTGAACCAATTATCAGGGCTTTGACTTTGGGTAAATGATTTAATCCTGAGAACCTCAACTTCATCTCATTTAAGGAAGGGAGACTGACAAGTAGTTTTCAAGGAAAAAATAATTTGCCCAAGGAACTCTAATTCTTTTCATCAGTACCTTCTTTCATTACCTATGAGAAAAGGAACAAACTTCTGTTCACAGAATTGACAAATGCTCCTTTCTGAGCCAAGGTTCTGCTTCTGTTGGTCAACTCAAGCCTTGGAAAATGCCCACCCCGTAGCACTGGCCCATGGGCTTCAGATGCTCTTGTGTGATGTTCTTTCCACTCAGTTTCGGTATCAAAGTGAGAGATTACAATGTGCAAGTCCCAGAAGTGGAGATATTCCTGTAGTCTTGAGAAATAAAGGTGATCAAGAAAGGATTTTGAAATTTGTAAAAACTTCTGAAATAATCGTTCTTTTATGTTTATTTCTCCCATATCATATTTCCAAAGATTTACAACTTCATTTCACCCTTACATACTGTGTCTTTTTTCTGTCAAAATGATGACATGCAATTTTTTCATCTTGGTAAAAGCCATCTGTTTTGGACCCAAAGATCATTTTCCCCCAATGTCGGGACAGAAAGGGGACAGAACCACCAGGCCGCAGTTACTATAGGGAAGCTGTGAAGTAAACAGTCTCGCCCTCCTGACCACATGTGCTCCTGGAACAAAAGTGATCTTGGTGTGACGGGTCCAATTTCTGCTCTGAACTGTGAACTAGCATATTTTCAACTTGGCGTCTGAGGTTTATGAGGGGAGCTTTCTTGTCTTTCCCTAATAAAATGCAGATGGCTCTCCTTCCCAAGCTCCTGGGAGCTGCGTTTAAATATGAATCTCATTTTCTCCGAGGATAAGGATAGGTTTGTGATTGAATAAGTTGCAAGGTGCATCATCCCTATTCCTCATTGCAATACAATTTCTAAAGGGCTTAACCTGTAGTGAGTGTGCATTAAATGTGCATGGGATGAGTGTCTGAGGAGACATCAGCACCAGCTGAGAATGTGAAGTCTGGGTTTCAATCCTGGCATCGCACCACTCTCTGGAATGAGAGTGAGGACTAGGTGCCAGTTTAGAATAAAGATCTTTAACTCAACTGGATCAGGATTTGGATCCTGGCTCTTCACCTTCCTTGCTACGTGTGGGGAGGATTTGGGTCAAATTTCACAAACTCTGTAACTCAATAAGGTACACTGGTTGAGCAAGAGAATTCTGGGTTGGGATCCTGATCCTGTCACTTATTATGTAGAGGACCTCAGCAATTTACTCAAACACCTTGATTTCCTCGTCTGTAAAATAGAGAAAATAGTTGTACCTATTTCATACATTTGTGGCGAGGATTTACTAGTTAATATATGCAAAGCACTTAGAGTAGAGCTTGGCATATGGTAAGCACTCTGTCTGTGTCAACTATCATTCTATTATTTTAATTAGACTACCTCTGGTTGTACTATTCAGACCCTAAGAAAGTACAGTTTTGTCCCCAGGGGAGTTCCATAGCATTCAACATCTTGGGGGTGGTGTTAGGACGGTTATTTAACCTCAGCGACTTTGGGTTTCACTTTTCACACGTCAATGAGATGAGGCTCCAAATCCCTCCTCTCTCTCCACACACAGTGTAGGTTTTGGTGAGACTCAAATAAGACCACAAATGTGAAAACACTTAGCTAACTCTCAAGTGCTCCATAAATGTGAGTTTATTAGTTGGAACTCTTTCCTTTACAAGTGACAAAAACCCAACTCCAATCAGTGTTTGCCAAAAAAAAAAAAGGGGGGGGATATTGGTTCTTGCATCTGGATTCTGGGGTAGCTCACAGTCCCAAAGGAAAAACGTTAAGAACCCAAATCTTTGGGAACCCAGACTGATGTTCACTGTAATTTGAATGTACAGCTTATACCTGCATGTCATCTCTGGTGGTTGCTTTCATTCCCTCTCCACATAGGCCTTGGAAATATTGACATTTGGGCTGGAAAATTTGTTGTGGGGAACTGTCCTGTGCCTTGTAGGATGTTTACGGCATTCCTGGCCTCTAACCAGTAGATGCCGGTAAGCACCCACCCTGACCCTCCACCTTGTGACAATCAAAAATGTCTCCAGACATTGTCGAATGTTCCCTGGGGAACAAAGCCTCCCCCCCCCCCCCAACATTCCCAGTTTAGAAGAACCATGCCAATGGAACTCAGCTAATAGTAATTCATACCTTTCTATTCTTCACCCTTAGTTCCACAGGGTGGAGAGAATGCTGGCTTGGCTGGTTATACAACATTAGAGCCTCCTCTAACCCCTCTATAAACATCCCATCACATGGAAGCTCCCACCGCTGGGGCACTGAAGTCATACTGTTACAGATGCTACAGGATATATGGCTCAAGATATTTTGGGGTCTAGTCCCTCCTCTGTCACTGACTTATGATGTTTGGCTAGGCATCTCTTTTCTCTCCAGGACTTGGCTTTCCATATTGGCAAAATGAGATGTCCAATAGTTTTCATGTTACTCTAACATTGTATGATCATATTTGAACTATGAAATGGGGAATCACCATAAAGAATTCCCTTACTGAATAATTTGTGACTGAGACCTTAAATTTCCCACTGACAAGCATCTCTTCTGTATCCTGGAAGTTAAGCCTGTATTGTGTTCCTTGGGATATCCAGGGGGTCTGGGTGAAAGTAAGGACCGAACTAGGTCAAAAACTTTGTTGCTACTTGCTGTTTTGTTTTGGGGTATCTCTAAAGATTCCATCTTCTGCATAGAAAATTAGTACCAGTGGGAAATCATTCAGTGAGGATGAAGCATAATGTATGAAAAGAAACAAATTAGGAGATTGTGTGTGGCCTTGGATGCCAGAGGAATGGGCACAATTCTGTTACCCAAAGTGTGGGTGGTAGAATGCATAATAATACAAGTATCTACATAACTGAATTATTTTCCATCTTTATGTCTGAAGTTTAGATAGATGATAGAGTGAAAGTAAAAAGATGCAATTTGGAGCAGACAGCAGCTTGTTGCCTCTTTATTTTTCCCATTGAAATTACATGGTACAAAATATTTACTTTATCTACAAAACCAAAACAAAATACTAATGCTCAAAAGGGTGAAGTTACAAGCAGTGACTATACTGTGAGGTCATGGCCCAGTCTAGAAGCAGAGCCAGCTCAGTGATGTTTCTACCATATCAACCTCAGGTCAAAGGCCCTATGGAAAAAAATGTGTAGAAATCCCCCTCCCCCAATATTAGAGTTCAGTAAAGGAAGTCATGTTGATGCTGGTTTTTCCATCTTCCTCTCCTCAGCTTTCCATTCTTGGGTGGAGTTTTCACAAAGATTTCAGTCTTACTCTTACCACTTGTTCCTAGCTAGAGGCATATCAGAGCTAGCACTGAGCTCAGAACAGCTCTTTGAGCAAAATCTTGTACTTCCACCCCCTTCCTACCCGGGCGAAAAAAAAGCAAAAGGAAGGAATAAAGGCATCAGTTGTGCTTTCAAAATGACCTTTCTGGCAGATGGAGACTAGTATATATATAGTTTTTGAACACACACTGTTTTCTAGTGTCTAGTTACTTTATTAGATCTCCGTGGCTGCCCTAACTAATGATCATGCACTTGGTGGCTGCACACCACAGAAACGTATCCCCTCACATTTCTGGAGGACTGAAGTGTGACATCCAGCTGTCAGCAGGGCCATGCTCCCTTCATGGCTGGAGGGAGATTTTGTCCCTTGTCTCTGCTGGCTTCTGCTGGCTCCAGGCATTGGCTCATGGGCAGATCATTGCAATCTCTACCTCTGTGGTCCCTGTTCCTCCTCTTCCCCCTGTTTCTCTTATAAGGACATTTGACCCTGAATTTAGGACCCAGCTGGATAACTTCAGGTGATCTCCTCCTCTCAGCATCCTTAACTTAATCACATCTGCAGAGACTCTTTTTCCAAAGAAGGTCACATTCACAGACTCTGGGTATTAGGATATAAATATGTTTTAGGGGCTCCATCATTTAGCCCACTACATCTAGAAACTGTGCTCATCTTCTTCATACAGTGTTTCATGGACTTTCTACAGGTCTCTGAGTTATGGATGAACTTTCCCATTTTACAGATGAGTTAGATAAATAGCAGTGAATTTGTAAAAGGACACAGTTAGAAAGTGGCAGATTCTCAGATAGTATTTTTTTTTATTGAGTCTATATTCTACCCTTAACTTTGAATTGTTCTCCTAAGAGCTCAGTTACATTGGCTTTTGTTAATAAATTTATTTTAGGTCAAGGTCATGCAGAATAGGAAGCAGTGTCTATAGAGGACACGTTTGAATGGTGGGGGAATGTTCATTCTCTATTTAACACAATTGTTACTCTCTTGCTGATTTAAAGGAATCTTGATTCAAGTCTTCAGTTCTGGCCCTGTCTCTGGGTAGCTGTGAATGAATTTTAACAAGTCTGCTTTACCTCCTGTGTCTCAGATTTTCCAACTGAAATGAGCAAGTTGGACTTTGTGCTCTCAGTTTATAAATCAAACCTCCCGTCAACATCAACCCTCTAGGACATAGTTTTTGAAGAAATGATGCCATCTTTACAACTATAACTGCCACTGAGAATACTCAAACCTTTCCCACAACGGCTCAGCTGGTGACACAGGACCAAGTCCCAGGAAGCTCTGATGCATGCCAGTGACTTCTGCCCTGAAGTACCCTTCTCCTGCCCAGGCTGTACTCCTGCTCAGCCTTGAAAACCCATCTTGGATAGCCCTCCCAGCCTGCTCTTCTTGGCAGAGTCAACTATTCATCCCTCTCTCTTTCTAAAACACCTTCTTGGCAGAGTCAATTATTCATCCCTCTCTCTTCCTAAAACACCTTACCTTGTACACATTTGAATAATAAGACTTATCTTTATGTATAATTATTATTTTCCTTAGCTCACTCCTCTAAATGGTGAGTAAAAAAATTCAAAGACCTTCTTTGAGAAAGTGTGAGGCCAGGGAATCCGCAATCTCACTTATTTCTTGACATCTGATTAGTAAAATGCCTGAGCCCTTATAGGGAGACAGCCTGTGTTAGTGAGACAGGAACCCATTTTAAAAAGAAGAATAGAGTGTTGATTCTTTGCAAGATAATTAACTCCTTTGTTTCCTTTCTCTTTTTCTTCCTTTCCTTTCCATTCAGCTCCTTTTCTTTTTTTTTTCGAAAACACACCCTGAGCTCCTAGTTGTCAGATGCTTCTGGTTTTAAGAAGAAAAGGATGAATAAGCTACTGCCCTGCAGTCAAATAGCTCATGGTCTCATGGCAACACAGTCAAGGAAACAAAGAATCACAGCACACCATATTATCTTGCATCATTTCCTATATAATGTATACTGTATACTACAGTACAGATAGGACATCATTTTATTATATATGTTGTGTACCACTTTATACTATGCACCATACTGCATACCACAAGGGAGATGTACTAAATGCTTTAGTCATTTTCTTCTTGGCTGCAGGGGAGATGATACAGAAAAAGTGCTGGAAAGTGAATGTGTGTTCATCAGACAGGGGAGGGATTTAGAATGGACGGTTCTCTAAAGCTCAGAGCCTGTGAGCATGAACATTAGATAACAATCCAACAGAATATTCTGGGTCACTTTTTTGAAGGAAATGTTATTGGTGGACCTCCCTGGGTGTTCCAATGCCCATTGTTGAGGCTTGATGTCCTCCTATTACACATGGCAGCAAGGTGAGCCAGCATCACCTTCCCACAGTCCAGAACCCCATTCAAACCAGACTGTAGGACACCAGCAAGCAGAGACTGAGCACGTCACCGTTCCCACTGAGCACTCAGACCTTCCTCATCAGCCTTCCTCTCAGGGCCTTTGGACTCCAGAGAAATCATGAGTATTTCCACTGCTAACAACTCAATCTGCAAAGCATTCAGCAAACTTCTTAACTCTCCTTTTCCCTCTGTAATCTGATGTTGCAAATAAAAGTGAATTCTAAAATGGGGGTTATTAGGGAAAGGGCTAAGTTATTAATTGCTCTATTTTAATACCACAAGTAGCCATTAATGTTTAGGTCATGAAAGTAGAAATTATGAACCATTTTATCTTGATATCCTGGTGTCTCTAAAAGCGCTTGGCATAAATGAGGTAACCCATGAATGAGAATTACATGGAGCAGATTTGAAGGACTGAATAAGATGGGCATTACAGATTCCCTTCCTACGTGAGAAAATGGATCAGAATTGAATTGTGAAGGGAGCTGATAGCTCCTTTGTTGTGTGCCAGTTAGCTCAAGAGCTAATACTGCCATCAGTGCTAAACACTCATACTATCCTGCGGGAGTAATTCTGGTGGTTACTTACTTTAATAGAAGTCCGTGAACAGGGCCTTTCTCTTTACAGCCCTCCTCTCCTCCATTCCATCCTTCTCCATGCTGCTGGCTGCGAGAGCTTTCTGAAATAGAGATTGGATCATCTGTCTACAACCCTTCTGTTTGTTTGCACACCATTGTATGTTGGGTCTACAGCCCCATCTCTCACACTGAACCACTCATGCCCCACACTAGAGCTGCTGTGGGGTTCCTCAAAGAGCCTTGTGCTCTCTCCATCTTCCCCATCTGTACCTGCTGTACCACTTCCCAGGAAGACATCTTTCCACCACTCCTCCATTCAGTTAACTGGCATTTCAAAGCCCAGCTCGGACTGTAGTACCTTCTCTGAAGGCTCTTGGTTGATTAGGGACTCACTCTTCTCTTTCCCACAGTGAGTTATATTGCTTATGACACTAAAGACAACGTGTGTTTGTGTCTTTCTCCAACTCAACTCTGAGCTCCATGGGGATGGAGACCATGCACTGCTTTTCATTATGTTCTTGGTTCTACTTCTAGGATCTAGCATCTATCAGTTGCTCAACTATTGAAAGAAAGACAGGAAGGAAGGAAGGAAGGAAGGAAGGAAGGAAGGAAGGAAGGAAGGAAGGAAGGAAGGAAGGAAGGAAGATTAGCGGGTAGAGTGTGACAGTCACTACCAAATGGCAGCAGGAGACCTTCACGGTCCCATGGTCAAGCTCAGCCTGAACTGTTTTATTATGAGCTCTTCAGGAAGAATCTGCAACAGCTGCCCACTATCTGGCTTTGGAGGACCAGGGATATATGGCCACTCAGCTCCTCCATAAACAGTGCTGGGGAACTAGGAGAACTTCACTGCTCACCCTGGAAGCAGGGCTTGCTTTTGTTTGTTGTGTCTCTGCTGCCATGGCTCCCAGATGACACCCCATCTGCACAAGTGCTGCTACAAACAAACATGGAGCTGCCAGGCAGGTTTTCTCAAACCCAAGAGCCTCAGCAAAGCAGCAGCTGACAGAGGCTAAGAGCAGGCTCCAGACGGGGGGAAGGAATGCGGATTTGTCTTGATCTGCCCCATCAGAAGGGAAATGATAAAGAGGGAGTCATAAATGACTGGCAGCCGCTCAAATATTTGGCACCAAAGGTCTCTTCCAAAGAGTCATTTTCCAAGATGGGTCTGTGCCTCTGCCAACGAGCTCACGTTCACAAGAACGCTCTGCCAGCCTTTCCTTTTCCTATTTTCTAACTTTCTTTTTTCTTTAAAAAATTTCCCTGGTCTTTTAGTACAAAGAATTAGTAGGAAGGTCAGGTCTCAGGCATCAGGTAAAAACAAACAAACAAACAAACAAACAACAAAACCCCACAAAAGGAAGTGAAGCCAATGCCCCTCTGGAGAGAAGGCAGGTCTGCCTGAAGGAGAGGCAGCCCCTTAGCCCCACCTCCCTGCTCCAGGCTGTGGCTGGTCTGGAAGCCATGGATGCAGGGCCCACTGAGTTCTTCCTACCGATGAGGTATTGAGCTGACCCCAGAAATTGGGACCATCATTTCCCCTAAAGGCTTTCCTTCTCCATGTCTATTCCCCAGGGGGGGGGGGGGGGATGACACTTAGATGCTCTTTGGCAGCTTTTCTTTCTACTTCATGAAGTAACTTACTGCTGACAACAGAGCCCCCCAGAGTCTCCACTACCTTCCTCTCGTGCTCCTGACACTTTGTCTATTCATTTTCTCATTTCTCCAGTGTCAGCATCCGCGTGTCCCCTAGCTCTTCCGCTTGCAGGGATCACTTTGTGATGATTGAGATCTACACTGGCTCAGAGCCCCATTCCATAGATGGAGGGATTCCAAGTGTCCTCTGATGACCTACAGGGATTCAGGCAGGTGAGCTTTTGTTTTACATTGACACCTCTGGCCCTAGTTTTGTGCCTCTCACACTGTCCATCTCTTTGGATCTCCCCACCAGCCACTCCTACCTTCTGCCATTCATAAATGCTTAGGAAACAGCTCCTTTTAATTCATCTGCTGCACCCCAGATTCACCCATGGGAGTTGTGGGTAGCAGATTTTTATGGAAAATCCATACTAAGAGTGTGTATGTGTGGATAAGGGTGCAATTTTGTAGCTCCAGATGGATGTAATTTCGATGCAGAATTCTGTCTTACCATTCCTCTTCCTCCCTCCTCCTCTCTAGTGCTATACTCTCTCTCCAATAGATATTCTGGTTTATTTCCTGGGTAGAACAGTTTAGCCATTTTATCCTAGCCCTGACCAGTGTTACTTTTTAATAACATACTACCCACAAGAGATTTTGCTACTTAAAAGCTGTCCTCTCCCCTAAGTGCAATTGAATCACCGGTCTTAACCTAATCACTTAGGTACTGTACGTTCACTCAATAGACACACAGCAGCTATCACTGTGAGATGTCCTAATCCTGCTGACTCCAGTGCTGAAAAAGAAAAGATTCTTATTTCCCTCATATAGTATAATGATTTACATAGCAATCTCTCCCAAGTCTTGATGGCAGGGGCCACTTTCATCAAATTCTGTATCTCTGGCTTCTAGTATGATGCCCAAGGATTCACTAACAATGTGCACTAAATATCTTGTGGCCAAATGGTCTCAGGTATTATTATCACACACATTTTATAGGTGGGAAACAGAGACTCAGCAATGTCATGTAATAAGGCCTTAATCACACATAAATTGCAGAGCCAAGTCTGGAAACAACTAAATGTTCAGACACCAAGCATCACATTTTCCCTCTATAGCATGTTGGTGGAATATTTTATGTAAACCAGAGGTCCTCAAACTTTTTAAACAGGGGGCCAGTTCACTGTCCCTCAGACCGTTGGAGAGCCGGACTATAGTTTTTAAAAAAACTATGAACAAATTCCTATGCACACTGCACATATCTTATTTTGAAGTAAAAAAACAAAACGGCAAAAACACCCGCATGTGGCCCGCGGGCTGTAGTTTGAGGACGCCTGATGTAAACAATATTTTTTTCTGATTTTAGCCACATGTAAAGCATGTGCTTCTTTCAGACTGGTGACCCAGCCCTATAGGTTGGCTCCCACTGGTCTCTTATATCTGTGCAGGGATGGGGGGTGGGCAAGGATGGAGGGAGGGACACATGCAGCCTCCACCCTTGGCCCCCACTCGGCATCAGATGCTCTGACAGTGTCCGCAGCTGGCTGCTGAAGACAGCTCTGTGGGTCAGGCTGGAAGAGTCCTCGAGCTCTTTCTTGCATAAGTGGATCTTGATGGTACAGCCTTGGTCATAGCAGCAGAAAACTGCCATCTTAGAGAAGGGAAGATTGAAGTAGAAATATTGTGCAGTATATTAGTTTTCCATTGTTATGTGATCAGGTTGCCATAAATTTCTCAGCTAAAAAATAGGACACAGATCTTATCTCCTAGTTTTTGTAGGTCAGGAGTCCTGGCATTGCTTAACTGGGTCCCAGAAAGCTGCAATCAGTGTTGTCTGGGCTGTGTTGACGCCTGGGGACTTGACGGAGGAGGAGTCCTCTTCCAAGCTCATTCAGGTTGTTGGCAGAATTCACTTCCTTGTGGAATTCATTCCCATTTTGGTGGCTGTCAGCAGATGCAAATTTCCTCTCTCTGGATTAACTTCCATTTTCATTTTAATAAAAAACTATGTAAAAATATTCCTGCCCTAGCTGGTTTGGCTTAGTGGATATAGCAGACTGAGGGGTCCCCAGTTTGATTCCAGTCAAGGGCATATGCCTGGTTGCAGGCCCCCAGTAGGGGGCGTGTAGGAGGCAGCCAATCAATGATTCTCATCATTGATGTTTCTCTCTCTCCCTCTCCCTTCCTCTCTGAATCAATAAAAATATATTTAAAAAAATATTCCTTAAGTGAAAGAACTAAAATTCACTAAAAAATCACATGGGCATTGGCATTGAAATAGAGACTTGACTATTAAATTCAACTAAATGATAGAAATGCCAGAAATTTATCCTGTGGAAATAATGATCAAAATAGAATTAAAGTGACTTGACAATTTTTTCTTGAGTGCATGGGTCTAGAAGTTGCACTGATAGCAGGAGAGGGTTGCTTGAGCTCAATTAGAAATTCCCAGGTCTTTAGTTGGCACGATTTTACCATGTCATTTACTCCCCCTGCTGTACCCTCCTCTCCTTCCACCCCTATAGCTCTTCTCTTGCCACCATTTTGGGGCTACTACTACTGCTTAGATGTCATTCACTAAGTTCCTAGTCTAACCTGGATTAATTAATTGAGAAGCATTGGAGACTCAGCTGGGAGTCGGATCCCATCATTCCAACTCCCAAAGGCTCAGTTCAGCTCAATACATGTTGACTTGGTGTTGAATGTATCACAGTTCCAATTACTAAAACTTGAGATAATTTTGAAGTTGAGAAATGTGTCATTTAAGTAGTTATCAATAGTTTATACTTTTCTGGGGGAGAGGTGTGGACCTGCTTTTGGAGGAGGCGATGGTGCCTTTTGTTTGAAGAAGGACCTCATTGAAAGGTTCTTTCAGTCCTACAGGTCAGGGATTGACTAACTTTCTCTAAAAAGGGCCAGGTGGTAAATATTAGGTTTGCTGTCCAGGTGGTCTTTGTCACAACTACTCAGTGCTGCCATTACAGCACAAAAGAGCCCTAGACAATATGTAAACCAGTGAGCATGGCTGTATGCCAATGAACTTTATTTATGGGCCCTGAAATTTGAATTTTATATTATTTTCATGGGTCATAAAACATCATTTTTCTTAAAAAAAACAACAACACAATTTAAGGCCCATTGCAGTTCCATGGAGGACAGCTGGGCTCAGCCGAACTATGGTTTCAGTGACCTCATGGGCAGGTGAGGAGGCCACACGGGGAAGATGAAGAAGGGTAGCAGCTGCCATTTGGGTGAAATCATCTCAGAGAAAGGGGTGACCTGCAGGAGAGAAGATGGTGTGGAGACAAATGACTAGTTTACATAAAAGCTAACAACCTGACAGATTTGCAGAACATTTTCAAGATTCTTGGAGATTCCCAGAGATACCTGGTGGAGTATGGTAAAAGAATGAATTTTTTATACATGAGAATCTTGGGGGATAATGCCCTTATCATTTGGAAATACAAAGAAGTGCAGCGCTTTTGGTAGGGTCTACCCTGTGAGGCCTGACATGTATGTTTTCATAAATACTCATGGTTGCCAAGCAACATCTATATCCTTCCTTTTCTTTTCTTTTTTTTTTAAACTTTTTATTTGGAAATAACTGTAAGTCTTCAGAAAAGTTGCAAAACAGTACAAAGCACTCCCATATTTACATCACCCAAATTCCTCAATTATTGGCATTTTTATATATTTGTCTTACTTGGCCTTTTTACATACACACCCATACACGCTACATGCCCATTCATACACACCATTATTTCTGAACCATTTGCTAATAATTTGCATCAGTCTGTATTTCTTAAAAACGAAGATATTCTCCTACATAATGACAGTATGACCATCAAGATCAGGAAGTTAGCCCAGAGCCAATATTGCTTTCTAATACATATACCCAAGTACAATTTCTTAGATGGCTGAAGAATGACCTTTTATGTTCTGGATCCAATTCAGAACATATGTCCACTAAGTTGTCATGTATTTTTATTTTCCTTCAATTTGAGACAATTCCTCAGTATTTCGGAATCATTCATAATTTTAACATTTTTGAACAAGAGAGGCCAGTTACTTTATAGAACATCCCTCAGTTTGAGTTTATATATTTGCTCATGATTTAAGAACTTTCAGCAGTGATATCTGCCAAATAGCCATCTCATGGCATCATATTGTTGGTACCAAATGCTAATTTATCTCATCATTGGTGACATTAACCTTTACCATTAGGCTACACATGTCTATAAGGTTTCTCTATGTAAGGTTTATTAGTAAGTATTCTGTACTCATCAATTCATGATTAATAAACAAATATTTTTGTGGATCCATCCTTCAAGTCTTCTTCCTTCTTCCTATTTATATCATTATAAATAAATGGATTTCTATTTTATGCTAAGGATTACAATTTATAAATGTCATTTATTTTGATACACAAATTGTCCTAGACTCAACCGGTGGAGCCCCTTCAAACTGGCTCCAGTGATGTTTTGACCTGTCTCCATCATTCTGTCAGCAATTCCTTGCTTCATGATACAAGATGTTCCAGACCTATTTCGAATGTTTCCTTCTCCAGAACTGGATAAGCCATTACTCTGAGGCTTCTAGTTTCTTTAGTGAAGAATAATACACAGGAACAAAGAAGTAGACATGCTAGACATGCTTATTGCGACAGGGGTGCCAATGCTCCTAGGTCCTTTTAATGGACAGAGGTAGAACACACACACACACACACACACACACACACACACACACACACACACACACACACTTACCTGTCTATCTATCTATCTATCTATCTATCTATCTATCTATCTATCTATCTAGGCTTTATGTAAATTTAAAACCATGAGTTTACTTCATCCCTTTCCATTTCAATCTATTCTAGATCTAGCCCTCTTCATATTTGCAAATTCCGTTCTCCATCAGTGAAAAACCAAACATGCAGGATTTTCAGTGTATGTATGTTTTTCCAATCCCTCCTGTTTATAACCCATAATGAAAAATGCATAAGAGAAAGACCAAGAGAATCTCTGGTGCCAGTCTTTATAACTTCAGGCAGCTGATTTAACATTAGCAGGAACCTAGCTCTTGTTCTATTTAGAAAGTAAGCTATTAATTCAATGACTGTGAGTCTAGTCATTACTTTTAGCTCAATATAATTTCAACAAAACCCCAGCTTGACCAGTGTCTGCATTGCAGGGTAAAGGATCCTACCTCTAGCTCCAGGGCTAGATCTTATTGATCTCAGGGTAGTCCCACTCCACTTTTCAGTAACCGATTTAGGGATGGGCACATGGCCCAATTCTGGAAATGATTAGGGAGACAAAGTTGGCATGGGAAGAATCCGTCTCTCTCTTCCTCTGTGAGTTACTCTGCATGAGTATGAGGCTCATGATTGCTGATCTAGCTGCATGCCTGAAGAAGAAAGAAGGCACATAGAGAGGAACTTGCGGCAGAACTGCAGGATTAAATCAAAATTAGAGTCTGCCCCACCTTTTGATACTTAATTACTTGAGTTGGTACATTTTCTTATTAACTAAATCAATTTGAATTTGACTTTCTGGTACTTGCTGCTAAAAGCACCCTAACTGATAGATGAAGGCAATAATAATATGTATCAGGCTCAGTTTTTGGCAATGAGAATACAGAGAGAAATAAGAAATATGTCTAATTTCAGTGAGATTGATCTAAATATTATTGTAAGTGCTATGATAAACAAGATATAGAACATAAGCGCTCAGAGGAAGTCTGGATGAGGTGTGCCTTAACTAACCAGGAGTTTACTATGCACAGAAGACATAAAGGGAATCAAGACCATTAAAGACAAAATACTCAGTGTAAAGGCACAAAACACTGAATGTAGAGGGAGGATGGTGATGCGGTGTTAATATTAGAATAAAAAGTCTGAGCTATTATTGATTCGATAAAGAAATATATGTTGGTTGCATATGTGTGATAGAAAGATATCTCTGCTGACTCAAGGGTAATGAGTATGAGCAGAGGTTATAGGGAACTAAATATGGAAGGCTAAATGTTCTCAGGGCAGAGGGACCATATAAGTCATGGATCCATTCCTCTGAAATGCCTCTTCTTACAACAATGGATTGTGGGGTGGAGCCTACTTCTCTGAAAGGTATACTGATTTTCATCCATGAACTTGAATTTTCTTTGTTTTACTGACAACCCTGGATTTCATGGACCTGAAAGCAGAGTCCATGAAGCTGTCCATCTCAACACCTGAGGCTGTTAACACCTCTAGTCCAAGATGGTAGATATACCTACATACACATCTCAATGAGATTATGAAACAACCCCCCCTGGGACAAAGCCCAACCCTGCTCCAAATTGCAGCATCTTTGTTTTGTGATTTCTTTCTATGGCTCCAGAACTGGCCTTCACCCAGTGGCACAGCTCTGGTGCAGTTTTGCTTTGATGTTGCTGAAAGATGCATCTTTGGGAAAACTGCAATAGAAATCTCTCTTTTTTCACTATCACCATGAAAATCTACAGCACCAATCAAGTCACTATGTCATTTGCCTCATTCCAAAGAAAACTTAACCTGTCTTATTTGAGTTAATTAAAATCCAACAAGAGAACAATGAAGCAATTTAAAAAATGAGAAGAAAAGAGATAAATACTGGAAAGACAAAAGATGAACATTATTTAGAATATGGGATTTTATATCTGGAAACTCCAAGATAATAAGCAAAAATAATGTTAGCGCAGATAAAATAACTTAGAAAGTTGGCTAAATGTTCACAGGATAAATATATTAAAAACCAATGATTTTTAATATATCAGCACTGTGGAGATGGAAAATTTAATGATATACATTAAATAAAACAACCAAACCAAAAAAACAACAGCACACACAAACAAACATTGATGGAGACTATTCAACAGCCTAACCTTTACCAGACAATGAAATGTCATGCCAATTAAATGAAACTGAGCATAGAGATCCCCCATTTATTCAGCACATACTATGTCTCTTCTTGATGCCAAGTACTCTTAAAACTTGTACCATGATCCTCACAGCAATTTTTATGGCACATACTATGAGCCCCATTTTGCATATGAGAAAATTGGGACAGGAGAGAGCTCCAAGGTCACATAGTTGATAAAGGACACAGTGGAATTAAAATCCTCTCATTCACTCCAAAATTCCTCATTGTTTCACTACTTTCACCAAAACCTGCCATTAGGCGGTCATCTGTTGTAGAACTTTTTTTTTATGGGAAGATTCTCAACTTCTATTTTCCTCCTCAGCTCTTTCATACCTGTAGGCCAACGTTTTTTATATTTGGCTTCCTTGCGATTTCCTTCCCATTCCCTCAGGGGAAGTGCACCTGCCTGAAGCCAGTAGCCATATCTGGTTTGACTTAGAGTAGCCGCTGGTGTTTGAATAGGAAAAAAAGGAAAAAGAATCCATAGCCATTCAAATTCATTTCCAATCAGCCCTGTTGTTTTAAAAGTTGAATGTAGTGAATTTGTGCCCTGGTTGATCAAATTAAAACTTGAAACAGTAGAAGGAATTGTGGAGGTCCTGTTTCTCTGACTTGATTGGATTAAGTGTCCTCGCTAGAGTGAAGGTCTCCTGGAACATTCCTCAACTGTGAATCCCCAAATGTCAGGGCCTCATTAATCAATGCCATAGCTCAGCGTCTTTCCTGCCTTGTGTCTAATGAAAATTTCCCCAGGAATGAAATCTTTCCACTAGCCTTGCTTCTGAGAAATGCATTTGTGTACAAACTGGAAGAAGAACCTGGGTGAGTTTTTCTGAAACTTTCTGTTTTGTTTTGTTTTTGCCTAAAATAACTCATGCAACGTGTCTTGGGGAATAATTCTACAGAGAATATTTTTAAAATGAAGAGTAATGTGAAGTTCAGAAATTTCTTGTATTGGGGATACTAATCTTAAAGAAGCTGATCTCGGTCTAGCCGGTTTCGCTCAGTGGATAGAGCATCGCCCTGTGGACTGTAGGGTCCCAGGTTCCATTCTGGTCAAAGGCACGTACCTCGGTTGCAGTCTCCTCCCTGGCCCGGGCCCTGGTAGGGGCACATGCAGGAGGCAACCAATTAATGTGTTTCTCTCACATCAATATTTCTCTGTGTCTTTCCCCCTCTCTCTTCCACTCTCTCTAAAAATCAATGGAAAAATATCCTCAGGTGAGGATTAAACACTTGGTTGGTTAAGAATGAATAAGCTGGAAATACCACTAATAGTTATACATTGGTGAGGTCTTAGACATGAATGGCGAGTATGATATGATATGGCAGAAAGTAGGTGGGTGTGGAATTGGGTATAATTCCAACTCCTGGTTCTCTCATGTATGAAGTGCACAAAATAGGCACATAGCTGCTCTTGTTTACCCATGAAATACGGAGTAAGAAAAAATCATTTTCCTATTCGATTTGCCATTCAGCACTTTTTCACATGCTTTTCCTTCTGCCTGGATTTTTCTTTCTCCTCATGCTCAGAAAATGTTTACCTAGGCTCAATGCTTACCTCCCCTGTGAAGACTTCTGTGGGTAGTCCTCTCTCCCAAGGAGAGTTGATGTTCTCTGGCTCCCAGGTTACTTCACATTATTATAAACATCAAACAAAATTAAATATTTTTTGTTTTCCCAGGTGTGTCCCTGATTAGACTATGCCAAGACCCTGTCTCCTTCATCTTCATATCTATAATGCCTTGCCTAATGTCTAATGTCTCAGAGGTGTTATAAAATGTTCGTTTTGATAGACTTGGCTTATATCAATGGAGTCATTCTTCAGAATAAATTTACTTTTGTCTGCATTGTCCTGAAAATTTTCCCAATCAGCCACTGGTGATAGAATCACAGAGAAAAATGCTAGAATGTCCAATCTAACTTGTCCAACACATCTAACTCTAGCTTGTGTGTTCCACTTGCACAGTTTCTGTTGTATCCACACACTCCCTCTACCAGTATTCATAGTTTCTAAGGTTGATTCATTTTAAGAGACTGAACTATTTACTTCACATTCATTCTGCTCAATTACTTCTGTGATGTCGAGTATTTGATATGGTAATTATTTTCTAGTGCACATTATAATAATTCACAGCTGTTGCATTGTTTACAAGTTTGCCACCGTGGTACGCCAGAGGTACATAGACCCTCTCTGGGAAACACTGAGCTTTGGGTCCTTCCCATTTATAATAAAGAACTCAGAGAAGTACATGTCTAACTCGGGGTCCCCCAGCAGCAGAGCTTAGACAAAGATCCTAGTCTTCTGAGCTGGCCTTCAATAGAAATTCCGTGCATTAAGCCAAATATGTACATATTCTTGGAGCTCCAGCACTTTGAGCAGCCTTTGTCACTGCTCCAGGCCTTTGTGGCTGGGGTGAAAGTAAGACACTACATAGCTCCCTGCCTGTGCCCTAGCAACCAAGCACAACACAGATGGCCATCTTGGCAATCTGCCCTGCAGGCGCTGATTGCATACCTGGTGATGAGACACAAGCAGCTTCCAACCACACAGGGATAGTGTGTATTTGCACAGTGTGGCTATAGTTTAATAGAGATATGCAACCAAGACTGTACCCCGTGCCTTTGGGCCAATTTGGCTAGTTTCGAGTCTAGAGGCAGTAACTTTCTGCTGGTTTAATGACAGCTTGTCTCTTGCAGCTGGATCATGTTAGGACAGTAGGAATTTTCTTTTTTGGTCCTTTTTCAATAGTGCCTTCTAATAATAGGTTAGCATTTTCCCAAGATGTTCCTTGCCAGTTGCACAAATGTATTGGCTCATGAAACCTTGAGCATTTCTTGGCATTAGAGAATGAGAATTGTCTCTATTTACAAGAGACAATAGTCCCCATTTTACAGGTGGAGAGACCAAGACCCATTCCAACTAAAGAAGTATTTATTATGTGCCCATTATTATTTGCTAAGTTGAATAAAAGACTATTTTGTATAAGCCATCCTACCAGGCCCTGAACATACACAGATAAATAATGCACCATGTGATTCAATAGGCACTCAGAAAAATAGAGCAGAGAGGTATTTATGCTAATAATTGTATCACAACATGGTGTGTAGTCTAATGGGGTGGGGGGTTGTTCCCAGTACTATGAAGGCACAGAAGAGGAAGCAGTTAATTCTTCCTGGAGGAGGTTGAAAATAAAAGCTAAATTTGAACTGGACATTATATCCAGGGAAATGCATTCTGATAAAGTGGTGAGAAGTTTGGCTTTGCTGCCATATCAACCTGAGCTCAAGTTTCTCCTTTACTACTTGTTTTGTTAATTTAGGCAAGTCACTGAAATGTTCAGATCTGTTTCTTTATCTATAAAATGGGGAGAGAGAGTTCATGTCATATATACATATGTAAAGTGAGAATAAAATGAAATAATCATTATGAAGCACTTCACATCTTTTCTGGCATCGAATGCATGTTCAATAAATATTATCTCTGGTTGTCATTCTTATCATTATTATTATTATTATGTAATGATGATGTGAGTTGCCTTGCAGGCAGACTTGTGATGTGGTATTTTCATTGGCATCAGAAAGCTCTGGCTATAAATTTAGCTCTGAATTTTACTACCCATTTGTCCTTGAGCAGAATCTTCACTGTTCTGAAGTAATTTATACTAGTTAACTAATACGGGGAAGAAAGCCACTATAATAAATATGAAATATATATTTGGTCTTTGTCCTTGGGTTCCTGGTACACAGGTTCTAAAACTCTTGAAATCTCTGGAGTGATAAGAATGTCTTTTTATGCTAATGGGATGACTGATAGCTGGGGGGCCCCTGCATAGCTTCAGTGTGGGGGCTGGTCTCCAGAAAAACGAAACCATAATTGCAGGTTGGAACTTTCAGCCCCACTCCCAACCTCTGGAAATGGCAGAGGGAGATTGAGTTAATCACCAATGGTCAATGACTTAATTAACCATGCCTATGTAATGGAACCTCAGCTTCTGGGTAGGTGAACACACAAGGAGCTGGGAGGATGATGTATTTGGGGAGGGCATGGAACCTTCTTGCACCTTCCTTTCCCCGCCACACACATACTTGGCCCTGTGCAACTCTTCCATTTGCCTGTTCCTGAGTTATATGCTTTGTAATAAACCAGTTATAGTAAGTAAAATGCTTTCTTGAGTTCTGTGACTCATTCTAGCCAATTATCAAACCTGAGGAAGGGGTTGGTTATGGAAACCTGAATTTATGGCTGATAGGTCGGAGTACTGGTGACAACTTGGGACTTGGGACTGATATCTGTCTGAATTTGGGACAAGCTTATGAGACTGAGTCTTTAAGTTATGAGATCTGATAGTAACTCCAGGATGATAATGTCAGAATTGAATTGAATTGTAGGACACCCAACTGGTGTTCAAGAGTTGGCAAATTGGTGTTGGGAAAGACAATATGAATTTGTTTTCAGAAGTGGTGTGAGTAAAAACCAGTTCAGAGCCACTTGTCTTCCTCTACTTGGTTTCATTCCAAAAGCAAATCCTTTGAATAGGTGGCATTTCCAGAATTGTGGTCATTTCAGAAGATCCCATTAAGTGCTCAGAGTTACTGGTCATTAGGTTTTGGAGGTCACACTGTTTTCAAAGAAATACTGATACCATTGTAAGTAGCCAGTGTTTAATAATAGAAAAAGAGCAAAGGGGAGGCCAGCCATTATAAGCATGGCCATTTGGGCAGCTTCACCAGGAAGCTGCAATTTCACACTCCCCAGGTAACCACCTGCCCATTTCCTGCAGAACAAGGGGGGAAAGGACTGGGCAAAGGGGAGATAAACATATATATGCACACTGAAGTTGGGGTGACCAAAAAGGTGCCTGTCAGTCAGACCTGGGAAGAGAGATCATTGGCCAGAATAAGCAGGGCCCTACAAGCCCACAAAAATTTGGGCCACTACATAATCCCCCAAACAAAAGAGTTTGCTCTTTCTCTTGGATCCCTGGTTCCTTTGGTTTTGCTCCTGCTTTCTTGCATTTATGTGTTCCATACATGGCCATGTGGCCATGCGGAGCCCATGCACAATGAACTGATGGACTGCAGCTTGGAACATAAGCTAAGCTAGCCTGATGCTGGATTAAACTATGCCCTAACATGGAGAGAAAACTCTGGACACTTTAACTTTAGCCATATTAAGACCACAGCTATACTTTTTCATTGGCGGGACAAAGGGAAATGGAACCTTGAAAACTCAGGGATGTAATTCCACCCAAATAAAAATTACTTGTTCTCCCATGTGAGTGTCAGAAAATTCATTTTCTTGGGGTATCACAAGAAACTCACTCCCACGAGCAACAGGTGGGGACGAGGAGCTCTCTCCACTGATAACAACAGACCACAATACCACAATATTATCATGGTTCATCACATTTTCCAGTATGAGTCACGTTCGGACTAGGTCCATCCTTGCAAGATGCACATCCTACTAAGAAACTGAATTCTGATGAAGCAGAGAAGATGGACAGAAGTTGCGGTGATGTCCAGAAAGTGAGGAGAGCTGTGTTGAAAGAAAATAATTCCAGGCAAAAGAATGCTTATAGCTAATGGGAAACCACTGCAGTGGACACTCTAGAGGAGGAGGAGCTGATGTGGTGTGTGTGTGTGTGTGTGTGTGTGCGCGCGCGCGCACAGATATCAATTATTAGGTCTTCCGGGGAGCACAGGTTGGCAGAGTCATGAAACTGAATCAGAGTCACCAGGTGGAGAAGATGAGAAAGGATAGTCTGGACAGAGATAATTGCAAATACCTGAAGAACAGGTGTTTGTCGTACATTTGAGGAATTATGAGCTGTGAGTGGTCTGATGTATCTGGGAGATTGTCAGACTAGCCTGGGGCAGATTTGGGGAAAGGAAGACAATGGAAAAGTGCTCTCAGTTGAGTATCCTCAATATACTTCACTACCCTACCTCATCACTCTCACCATTATAACTGAAAACAATAACAAATGCAAGATATGGCTATATAGCATTCTAAATGGTTTACATGTTAAATATATTTTCATTATCACACAAAAAAATCAGTTTTCAACTAAGATTACATTAGGCTAAGAATAATAGTTGCACTTTCCCATTCCCGAACAATAGTGATATGAACAAGATACAAATTTGTTTTTCTCTCATGTACAAGTCTGAAGTTCAGGGGTGTAATGGTAACTCTGGTCCAAAGGGGTCTCAAGTATCTGGGCTTTTTTCTGGTTTGCTGCTTCTCCATTTCCATGCCCCATACCATGTCATAGCCCAAATTTGGCTACTCTAGTTCTGCTTTCTCGTCAGCAGCAAGGAGGAAGGGATGAATAGGGTCCTGGGAATACACTAAGGGTGTCCTAAGAAAGCTTTCTGGAAGCTACATCACAATATTTTTTATTATATCGTGTCCAGAAGTTAGTCACATGGCCACACCTAGTTGCAGAGCATGCTCAGAAATATAGTAGTTATTCTGGGCAGCTATGAGCTCAGTTAATAATAATGTGGAAAGGGATGAATGGATAGTTGTATCTAGAAAGGTTGGTATGTTTACTCCTTATTTTCCAGAAAAGGAAATTGAGGTTTAGAGAAGCAAGGTAACTTGCCCATGGTGACATAGCTATAAAATGACCGAGATTTCAACTGATTCCACTTCTGGTGATTCTAACAATAGGACATTGTTTACAACATTACTCATATATCCTAATTGAGGTCTACCCAAAAGCAGAGGCCAAAACAATGACTTGTGTGAGAGTATTTGGAAGGGGATCGCAGGGTAACCAACCATCCTGGTTTTCCCATAACTGAAAGGGATGCAGGAGTGCCTGTTTTAAAGCTGGGCCTCTTGTCTTGAGAAGGGAGACAGCAAGGTAAATAGCTTATGTGAGGGCCTCTGAGGAGTATGCAGAATGTCCTTCAGAATTGTTCACCTGTAGACAGGTGTCTGCAGCATGCATCCAGTAACTCCTTTCCTCATCAGTTGAAAGTTAGTCCAAGATGTTAACTCCAGAGGCACCTCCAGACTGTGTGCCTGAACCATGAGCCAGCTAGTGATGAGTCAAAGAAAGCTCCTGGGCAAAGTTTAGAAAGACCTACTGTGGCATTTGATGAAGGGCCTTAGCAGTATCAGGTGAGTGGGAATGCTCCACCAGGGTAAAAGCTCCAATTATAGGAGAGCTGAAAGGATGAGAATCATCAATCAGCTGCCTCCTGTACACCCTCTACTGGGGATCGAGCTTGCTTGCAACCTGGGCATGTGCCCAGACCCGGGAATGGAATCATGTCCTTGTGGTTCATGGGTTAATGCTCAACCACTGAGCTACAATGGCTGGGTAAGTAAAAAACTTTTGAGATTTACTGCTTTAGGGATATCCCTCCATTCCGTTAAAGACATTTTCTTCCTCAGAATTCACCCTATTCTCTCTCTCTCTTTTTTTTAAACATTGGATATTTTGGTGGGAAATTACATCTAAAAGTATTATTAAATTATGTGTGTATTAAGAGAATAATACATATTTATGAATCATTCTAACTCATATCAACTGGCTTCACCAGCAAGTCCTGCCAACCAAACATCTTTCCATCCATTAGGTGTAGGCCTCCAGGAACTTAGCTGCAGGGCAGCTGTTCAGAAAGGGAGTGCTGAAACTCTCAGGCCTCTTAGTGCCCAGCTGAGGGGGTGGAGGCTGTATAAATGAGTTATTCTGTATTCCTACCCAATAGAGAAGAATCACCTATTAGTAGCAATATGAATGGGACCAGACCTTATACAAATCATGTGAACACCAACATTTTATTAAATGTGGTTGTTCCCCATCACTCTGGGGTCCTCCCTCTGTCCCATCTGTGCCAGAACCCCATGAACTTCTAACCCCGTGAAGCACACTCTTTATAGACCAGTTTATTTAATGCTTGTCAGCTGCTAAATCTTTTAAGTGAGATGTTTTGCGAAAATTCTACATATTAAAAGCACCAGAGCAATACCTGCTGAAGTAGTTATGGAAACCATGGAGCCCAACTCCCATAGATTATTTATCACCACATTTAATGGACCCTAGAGACCAGCAAACCCTAGTTGGCAAATACATGATGTAGATAATTCTCGTCTATAGTTGTTCCTAGGAAAATTGCATAAATCAGACTTGCTGGGTTTGAATCCCAGCACAAAACTCTCCGTCTCTCCGTGACATTGCTTAACTTTTCTATGCTTCAGTTTACTCACCTTCTAAGTGACTCACGTTTTGTTTATGATCAAATAGGGTTGCTGTGAGGATTATCTGATGTAAAACATGGGGAAAAACTTAGAAACATGTCTGGCATACAGAAATCACCCAGTAACCAGTACACATTATTGTTTTGATTATTGTTATGGCTCTAAATTAAGTCATCAATTATTATTTAGTATGAGGAATCAACCCATGCCAGTGTGTCTATGTTTTTTCTCTCCCCGAATAGAAATAATAATAGTAATAATTACGACAACAAAAACCATACAAAGAATAATATCAGTTTCATCAGTAACAATAACCACGAAACCCACTAATGATCACAGGGATTCTTTTGCAATGCTCACTCTGTTTAGCCATGGTTTCAGAATATTTTCTGACCTCACAGTGGCCCTCAACATAAATACTTCTTAGACCTATTTCACAGATGAGGAAATCAAGATTCTGAAAATTTCTGCCACTTGTCCATAGCCACCGAACCAATACTTGTCAGGCCCAGGATGCACAGCTAGAATTGTCTAATTGAAAAGCCTAAGTTCCTCACTTTTCCACTAATAGCCCTATACAATCCCCGCCTTTTTTTTCTCAAGGAACTATTCAGAGATGGTTCTCAGTGAGGTATGTCTCCTGATGCAGACATACATAGATGATGCACAGAAAGAAGTGGCACCTTCCATGTTGATGTGTATAAGCTCTAACACATGGGGATGGATGGCAATAGTTATGTACCCAGGTCCTTTTTCACTATTAAAAGGGAATAACTTCATGGTTGTCATATATACATCCTAGTTCATGAACATGCTCCTCCACTTATTCCATCCTGGGTACTAGTGTTTTAACCAAAATTTAGGTGGACACTGAAAGGTGAGACAGTGTAATGTGAAATTTGTCAGACTGGGAGCCTGAGCCAGGCCTACCTGTGTGAAATTTGCAAATCTTTTTTATTCTCTGAGAGTCTATTTTTCCTTTATAAAAGTAATCACATTTATCCACAGGAGGCAACGAGATTAAATATGACAGAGAGCTCTAAGCCCAGCACTTGGAGTCCTCAGTGTGTGAGAGCTATCAGTGTTCAATATCCTCAGGGTTTCAGGAATCTCTGTTTCCAGCCACCTTTCACCCAAATGTGAGCTCCTTTCCCAGGAGTCTGTGTGCTCTGCATGGCTAAGAAGGTGCCCAGCTAGTCTCTGCTCCCTCCATAAAGACACTTTCACCATCAAATGGCTGCACTGAATCAACCGCACATTTCCCCCTCCCCTCCGCCCTCCCTGCTAACTACATTTTGGCACTTCTTCAAGGGGCTTTCTGTGATGAGCAGGTTCCCAGAGAAAGCTGTTTCCTGAAAGGCTTATAGCATTTAAAATGAAACAACGTTAAGGTCTCAGCATTCTTGCTTTTGAAGAAAGAAAGAAAAGCTTAATCTGCAGGCCTGGCAGCTGCAGCAGGAGCCTCGGGCCTTCCTGAACACAACCCTAAAGAAGCACCCTCTCATCATGCATGCTTTTTCCCAGCTCCTTTTGCAACTTCATTCTGCTAGCCGATTTGCCTGTGGAGGGTTTGGTGGGAAACCCAACCTCTCCCCTAATTCTTTGTTCCTCCAATTAGGGCTGTGTACTGTTGCCATCACATCAGATCAGCATAAATAATCCCTCTCCTTACAGTAGCATAGAATATAGCAGCATGGTGTGTGCATTGGTTCTCAGAGAAGCCTAAAGACTAGAGTTCTTGTAGCAGAAAGTACAATGGGAGCCAGACAGACCAGCTTGCCCATTAGCCATACCACAATGCAGCCGCAGCATCTTGAACAAATCACTGATTGTCTCCAAACCTCATCGTCTTTCTTAATTAAACTGGAATTACTGTGTGTACATTGCTTGTGTTGTAAAGACTGCATATGGCAATCTTGAAATATTTTATGTGCTTATAAATGTCAATTAACTTACAAAGTATGCATTTACTCATTTGATGGAATGTCTTCTGAGCTCTTCCTTTGTGTCACACAGTGTTAGGTGTTTGAGTAAGAAAGTCATAGAGAGTATCACTGCTTTTATGGTGATGATTAAGTCTAAACGTATGCTTTTTATACAGTGGATAAGAGGAGCTGAGGAAGTGACCAGTATGATCATAGCACATCAGAAAACCAGTGAGTATTAAAGTTGTATGGGGCCTTGGAGACCAAATAATCTTTTTATAAATAAGAACAAAAGTCACATGGAAAGCCAGTGAGAAACTGGAACTCCACTTGCCTTCAGTGCTTTCCCCCTTTCTCCGCTCTCAAGAGGCTTATAGTATCACTGACATATGAAATGATTTGCGAAACAATACGTCACTATGTATTGACTATTTTACAAAAAAGCCCAAAAAAGAAAAAACCCTGGAAGGAGCTCTGCAGATGGGGAGGTATTCAGGGAAGATGTCTAGAGCAGGGAGGCCTAATTTAGGTCTTGATAGGTGGTGAGTTGGGGAGACTATTCTACATAGGGAGAAATACATAATAAACATTGCCATGCCATCTTGAGACTCTCCCTAAAAAGCTAAAATCAGTGTTTTTTGTTGTTGATTTTTACAGACTCTTAGTCTTGAGGATCTTTTTTTCCTGGAAGCAGTTCCACTTAATGTAGATGTTTGGCTTAGTGGGTGATGAATTACAAATAAATGGGTGTTACATGCATAGATTTATATTTCCATGACTCTCTGGATTATAAAAACATTACCCCACAGGAAGATTATACTACATCTCTAATCTTTTTCTGAGGGCCACTGAAGATTATGTTTACTCCAGCCCCAACATGAGTATCTTATTAAGGAGACATTAAAAGTCCTATCTTTTCTATCTCTAAAATCTGTGACTTGGAAAGTAGGTGCACTTTTTTCCTCTGATGGGACCTCACACAGACTTTTCTTCAGAAGCCATTTTGTGCTTCCAAAGGCATCATTTGCCAAAAAGAATATTAGTTACCCAGCCTCAATCTACTGGAAGGAGTTAAAAGTAAAAAACAACATGACACATAGTTATTTGGGCCATAGGGAGAACCCACATTTTAGGAAAATTAATTGAGATCTGGAAACATGTAGGCTCCTGAATCAAGGTTGCTGCTGACCTTTGTGCTTTCTCAGTGCAGGGATTCCTTCAAGTGTAATTACGTCCCTTGGGATTTGTATGATGTCAGCTTTTTTGGAAACTGGAAGCTAAATTATTTTGGTTATGGTAAAAGCTCTTTGACTCATATCCCTGCTTATCGAACAGGGCACATTGGCTCTCTTCTGGAAAGCTCTCTGTCCAGGTAACTGGGCCAAGACATTCTGGGCACCTCTAATGCATTATGGAGTTGGATTGTAAGGGCATCTCGCCAGCCTCAGCTGATTGTAGCAGCTGTTCTCCACTGAACAGTAAAAATGGGATGTTGGAAACGACGTAGGTTGGAGACCTCATGGCTTTCCACTCAAATACTGTAATAGCCTTTGACAGGTTGCTGAGCTGGGTAGAGTGGGGTGGATGGGGGACACTTCTTATGACTAGGTACATATAGGTTTTCTAAAGCCCAGAGTTAAGGCAAGAGGGTTTTCGGAGTTCAGAAAATGTCCTTCTCCTTCTTGCCAAAAAGACAATCCAGGGAAGAAAGGCAATGGGATGTAGTGGACTTGGGGTTGACTGCTGGCTTTATCCTTTGCTCCCTGAGCTTCATCCTTTGCTCCCTGAGCTTCTGGAGAAGTTGCTTGACCCTCACCTGTAAAACAGAGACACTGATACCTAATTTGTAAGATTGCAATGCTCAAACAAGAAATGACAGGCAAAGCACACAGCAAATAAGAGACCTTAAAAATGGCAGTGGTGCGCGGCCAGCACGGCTAAGTGGTTGAGTGTTGACCTATGAACCAGGAGGTCACGGTTTGATTTCCGGTAGGGGTACATGCCTAGGTTGCAGGCTCGATTCCCAGTGTGGGGTGCAGGAGGCAGAGGATCAATGATTTTCTCTCATCATTGATGTTTCTAGCTCTCTCTCCCTCTCCCTTCTTCTCTGAAATCAATAAAAAATATATTTAAAACATGACAGTGGCATTTTTAAAAAATCAAGCTGTAAAATCATTTCAGGGGAGTTTAAAGGGAGAGCTATCTAAGAAATGGACACATTGAGACAAAGATTGATGCCCATTGGAATGAAACAATGGGGTTTTGAATTCCAGCCCAGCTTTTCTAAGCCTGTTTCATTTTGTCTGGGTGCCTAGAAGTGATCAACTGAGCACACTCATACCCTAAAATTCTGCAAATGACTAAAATCTAAAGCAGAACAACATGCTAGTCATTTGGGCTCAGAAAGAACTATGATAACCCTGTGGACTTAAATGCTCGTGATATTTGGCCAGCTAAATTCTTCCCACTGGACACAGAAATGTTTACAAGGGGAGTTCATCTCTATTAGGTTGCTGCTGACCTTTGTGCTTTCTCAGTGCAGGGATTCCTTCAAGTGTAATTACGTCCCTTAGGGGATGATTAGGAGACCCACAGTAGAAAATGGGTCAACTAAGGCTAATGGAAGAAAGTATGGGATTCTATGAGAATATAGAGAAAATGAGTTTTTGGAGACATATTTCTATATCTGCTCTGCACCAGCAACCTCTAGTTGTTGCTACTCATGTGAGAAGTCTATCTTGTAGAAGGTGGATAGTGGCTCCAGGATTCACAGGACAATAGGAAACTTAAAACTTTTCCACAATGATTTGCTGAGGATGGCATGTGGAGGAGTGTAGATGGTAAAATGAATAGCTCCTCCACCAGCATAAAACGTAGTTCATAGAACGTGGAATTAAGGGCCCCAGGAAAGTGTGGGGCTCAGAAGATAAGCTGAAACCAGAGTCTCTCTAAATGATTCTGAGTTGCTCATGTTTTTCTGCATTAGGAGAATTTCAGAGCCCAAGTTACCCTATGAGAGGCTGGTGTTCTGAGATACAAATACAAAGGGTTTATTTTGTCCAAAGCTCATGGTTTCCAAATAGTTTAACTTGGCTCATTTTTGCTGCATTGGAAGGGTTGCCATTAGAAATGGTTTATTTTGTTTTGTTTGTTCCTACCTACTGCCTCCCTCACCTCCTTCATAGCAGCTCCTTGGATACCAGAGCAGTACCTGATACCCTTAAGGGCAGGAGCTTACGAGATCTGCTTTTGAGTTAGTATGTATTTTAGTATATAAATGTATATGAATGTATCTATGTGTAGACATTTATAGATAAGTAGATAGATAAAGTATATTGGCATAATATCAAAGGAGAAAATAATCACATTTGTCCCTTTTAAATTATGTGTAAGTATATAGTCTAGTAAAAGAATCATTTGAGAGGAATTGACATTTGTTTACTTTCCTACTTTATTCTACATTTTAAACTATAATTCACAGGTTAGTAAGAAGACCTCCAGTGGGTTATATCTGGGACATCAGAATCTAAAATTTCTATAAAGTCAGATTTATCCTGGCATGAAATTAGACTAGGCTATTATTTTAATAGAGGAGTGAAAAATAAGAATCCTTATAATCTTTCTATCCCTATTTCAATTCACGAATTTTAAATAAATGTTGTCTTATGTTTCTTTTTCTGTGCCTTACCTTTCATGATACTTAAAGGAAGCCTCTATATCAGGAGGTGATACAGTGAAGTTGCCTAGTGTCACCTCTGGTAATGCTGACAGTGCAGCTTCTCGTGATGACTGTCCCTGAGAGCATCTTCCTATTGGATACAGTGGGCCAGACCTACTCCACTATGACATGAACATTTGGTTGATACATGTGATCAAGTTGGGAGGCTCAGTCCTGTCCTTAAGTCTATCAAGACCACCATGATCCATGTTGCCAGAATCTGACAAGAACCCAGTCACCTCTTCCCTAACTTGAGTCCTGAACCTTTCACCTTTATTCGCCTTACAGCTTTCCAACCTGTGTCTGAATTCACTCGATTCTTTACTCTTGCACTGAGCCCTGAGGCGTAAATCCTACACAGGTTATCGCAGGTTTATCTCTGATATTCTTCCATAATGATGCTCCTCACTACTCTAAACAATACATGAGATAATGCATGCAAAGAACTTAGCACTTGCTAAGCACTCAATACTCAGAATAAAATACCATATTTTATTAATAAGTGCCACTAGTGTTTGAATGGCTTTTAGTAAAATGTGGACCTATCTTAAACCCTATCAAAGATTATTTGTTACTGAAAATCTCTTCAATTGGTTAAGGATTAGAATATATTGTATTAATCTTCATACAATAATTACATATATTAATATAACTACTGTGACCACCATTCATTTGATAATGAAGGAAGGTCTTCATCATATTTTGTACCCAGGTCTCACTTAAATGTAAACTGTCCCACAATACAAGTAATACTAACAACTTGATCAATGCCAGAACATCTTTTAAGGACATGAGACATGAATTTAAATTTTTACAGGCTGTTTTCACAATAGGATGAGTAATGTACTTTGTTCCTATCTCATCTTAGTCCCTATCCTGTCCTCTCCTCTTCTCACCTCCCACCCCCCTTCCTCTCTCTTTCCATGCAAAGAGAAGAGTTCACGTGAGGACATATTGAGAGGATGGTCATCCACAAGCCAGAAAGAAAGACTTCACCAGAAAGCAAACCTCATGGCACCTTGATCTTGAATGTCTATCTCCAGAATCGTAAGAAAATAAATTCTGCTGTGTAAGCCACACATTCTATAGTACTTTGTTATAGCAGCCCGAAAAGACTAATACCATCTTACTCATTAATCATTACACAATGATTGATTATATTATTGAGGATCAGTTCATGTGCTAAGCGCTAGGACACAGAGGCAAATAAGACACAGTCCCTCCCATTGGACAGGACCCTAAATTCATCTACTGTTCAGTGAGAGAACAGACTTATAGAAGGGTCTATCTTGCTCAAGGTCTCAGAGCTAGTTCATAGCAAAGCTGGATACAAATGCAAGTCTGATTAACTTTAGCCTGATATTGAGGGAAATGGTAACTTCAGTTATGACACGGTAGTATTAAAAATGTCATTCTGGAAAATTCAAAACCCACTGGAGAAAAACTCCTTTGAATTAGAAACTGTTTCTTATAATTTCCTACTTCCAGTTTGTGGTATTGGACCTCCTGTGTACACTCTGAGCTTGATAATGTCTTTGGGTCTTTGACCCAAGCAAGGGACATATTCCTTACCACTCACTATGGCTAAGTAGAAAGGCCTGCTCTCTACTGGGGTAGAATTGGAAGTTTCCATTTCCTGTCAGCCACGGCCCACACTGAATTTCCCTAGAATTTCCTGGAGGTGAAAGACTATCACAGTCAGAAAGCCATAGAATTCAAGTGGAATTCATCCAAATTTCCTCATTCTTAGCTCCATTTCCAACAAGCCTGAATCAAGGAAACACGGACCGCAAGGCAATGACATAATTCTTGTTTGTCTGCCAAAAAAGAGAGAAAATGATGAGGAAGAAGAGTTTTATTTGAAAAAAGACAGATGGAGAATTGTATTTTCTTTTAACTTAGGAAAACTGATTTCTGAGATTCAGATCTGTTAGAGGATAAGTTATATGGAGTTGTTAAATCAAAGCAGATCAGGGATATAAGAAAAAAATAAGCTTCATCCTTGTTGTTTTCTTTGGGCAACAACAACAAAAAATTCTCTGCATACTACACTATTACTTACATTTTAGTAAATGCTGGAGGAAAGGGGGTAGGCCAGGAAGGAAGCACAGGTATTATACCTTGAACCTGACTTAAAAGATTGGTATAGGACAGTTGCAGATTTAAGAAGTGATTGTAACATCAGAACTTCTTAAAGAGTGAAGACTTGCATTAGATGACTCTCTTGAAGGTTCTGATTAAAGATAGAGGGTTAGAGGAAGCCATGGTGCTGACATAGCAGGCTAAAGTGGTTTGCTTAGTAAAGTAAGGTAATTTTTATTGTCTAGCTGAGATGACTAAATACAGTTTATTGGGGCCCTGGAAGCAAGGACTATGGGAGCTTCCAGGAGTCCTGTGCTGAACACAGGCTGTGCAGACAAATAGCTGCTAAGGAGGGCAATGACCTTTCAGAAGAGTAATATCTGCCCCTGATTTCAAGTTGCTTTATGTGCACATGACAGATTTGAGTGAGAGGAGCTCAGGGAGTGGAAGGGAAAAGACCAGAGTGAGCTCAGGGAGCATAAGAGGTGGTGACAGGGTGGCCGGAGCCATTGAGGAAAAGCTGGAAACATGAATGAAAACCAAGAGCTGAACAGGAATCTACCCAAAGCAGATAAGCATTCCTGCAATCCTCAAGAGTATGTCAGATAGGGAACACGATGTTAAAGTTAATGTTTAAAAAAAGGGAGTGTGGAGAACACTATAATTAGGAGAAACAACCACACAGTTGGTGCCACACAGACTTAGTTTGAAATTTTGGCCTGGTAATTTACAGCTTTTGTTTCATTTGGCAATTTATTTCACCTCTCTGAGCATCAGAGAAATCTGAGTCATTACACTTCTGTTAATTAACATACTCTTAAGTTTTTCCCTGCATGCTTTGTATCATATGTCTTTATAACATCTTATCTAGGATTCAGGAGATCTGCATCTTGATATTTACTCTGCAACGTATATGTGTTTGCATAACTTGTCTCATTTGAAAAATGAAGAAGGGGTCCTTGTTGTACCCTACCTGATTATTTGCAGGAACAAATGTGATACATGGCGTATAAGCGCTGTTAAAACATGCCCATAAGCTACTATTACAGTTATTAACACACCCCCAAAATTCAATCAGGTATTAGGTTTTTTTTCTTTAAAAAATTATTGCACCAGTTCAGCCTGAGGACCCTGCTCTGCATGATGAACGTGTTGCTGCTTCCTTTCTCTTATCAACGGCCACACTTCACCATTATTGGGATAAAACACGATAAAATCAACCTTATTTCCAAGAAAAACCTGGGTCATTTTTACTTGACTTTGTACTGGGACTGGCTGTGGGACCTCGGGAGCTAAGAAATATCACAGTTGGAAACTCTGAGAGTGCCCGGTCACCCACACAGACTTTGCCCTTTCTGGCTTTTCAGCCACCCGCCCACCAGCCCCATCTGGCCCAGGCTCTGGTCAGTGTGGGAGAGGAGAAAGGAGTCTGTTTGGCTGAGTCATGACCCAGACCTAGCATATGGTGCAAAACCAGTGAAGGGCCCCTTGTCTGTGGCCTGAATCCATGACACAGCGGCTTGGAGGGAGGTGAACTCCCTGCCTCATTTCCCTTGGCTGCGCCTGTGCTCTAGGAAGGCAAGGGGTTGGGGCTCCTGTTGGTCACAGAAGATGAATAAGCCCCCTCACCCCCAGACAAGGGGCTAATTGCTTCCACTTCACCCCCACACCCTCCCCCAGAAATGTTCTATGGCCAAACCACATCTCGGGACTCCCTGAAGACCTAGCGTACCCCAAGCCAAGAGCAACTCCCACCTCCCTGCCGCCACTTACCGTCCCCCAAGGCCCATCTAGGAGATCTGGTCAGGAAGCTTAAAAATAGTTGAGTGTGTGGTGACAAGCCTTGTGGGTTTGCTTTGTAAAAATATTCTGAGCAGGGAAATAAACCTTTCAGCAGCTTATTTTTCCACTGCTCTGGGGAGCTGCTCCCACTTTCTGCTGCTGCAAGCACTTCAGGTACCTTGTGGGTGGTGGTGGGCGTGCTCTGGGGAGGGCAGAGCTGACTCAGGGCCCGGGTGGGCTACTCAGTGGACTGGAGAAGTGTCTTGTTAGAGAACCAGGCGTAAGAGGGCCAGCGACTGCTACGCAGAGGGCATGACCTAGTCAATGTACCATTTCGGCACATTCTGAATATGTAAGGAAACGTAACTCCAGGTTCTTGAGTTGTGGCATCCAAGACCCTTCCAGATCTAGATATGTCCACCCAGCACGGTCCCTCCCAGGCATAAGTAAGTCTAATAAACAGGAGGATGAGCAGTTTTCCCACCAGATCATGATGCTTCATGCCCACATACTCTCCCATACTCTGTTCCTCCTGCTAGGGAGGCCCTTTCCAGTCCTGGACATTAACTACCACCCCCCTCAAACCCTTGTCCAACCTATTCAATTACTGAAATCCATCCCAAAAGTTTGCCTTCCCCTTGAAAGTTTTCCTGACACCCCTAACAGTTAATCACTCTGTTCCCTAAGCAGCACTTCCACCACCGTGGCATTTACCACGTGGCCGGGTGTTCCCTCACAGGATTTACGTTTTATTCATCTCCATGTTTCACTGCCTCATGCAGGATCTGGCACCAGTAAGCACCGCCAAGCAGGTTAATTAAACAAGTTAAAGATGGAAAGAAGTTGTCACAACTAGCCCAATAAATGACCGTGAGGGCTTTTGAATTAACAGAGAAGCTTAATATCATCATTTGCCTTTCCAACACTCCCTTGAGTTAGATGCTAAGATCCTATTTTTACAGGTGAGAAAAGTTTCCACAGAGGAGACAGGAGAAGAGAAGAGGGGACTCATCACAAATTGCTTATTTCCACAAATTTCGTCATTCCACAAAACTACCAAGAAAAAAAGAGAGAGAAATATGTTGACAACTCTTTCTGATAGGATATTATTATCATTTCCAGAAAGTGTACAACCCACTTAAGGTTCTGTTTGTCCAAATTTAAGAAAATCACCCAGGGGTTCAATATAGAGAAGTAGGCAGTAGAGGTGTGTCCTCGCCTGGATCTCTAACTCAGAAGAGCTTGACCACCCTCCCAGGTGTGAGGGGGATCCTAAAACCGCTGTCCACTGAGAACCACTATGGAGAGGGGGACAATGTGGGTATCAGAAGTCAGGGTCTGCAGCCGGACTGTTCAGGCTCAAATCTCAGATGTCTCCCTACTCACCATGTAGTCGGGTACCGGTTACCCACCTAGCGGTGTCTCTGTCTCCCCATCTTTAAACTGGTGGCCGCAGTTAGACCTAACTCACAGGGTTTTGAAAGTTATACCATAGAAAACATCAAACGACCAATAAGTGGCACCAGGTACCACCCTGAAGCCATCTGATTCTCCATCTTTTATCCTAATAACTACTTATGCAGGTATTAACATCTCTGTTTTACCTGTGAAATACCTGGGGCTCCGCGGTTCGGTCTTCTTTCCCAGGGGATTCTGGATTTTTAAATCCCCATCTTTCTAAATGTAAAATTCTATCTATATCCTTTCTGTTTCTCTGAGACTCTGCTAGAGAGAGTCATGTGGTCTAGGAAATCTCTGGGGGTTCTGCTGGCAAGTTGGGTCAGTAGGGATTTCCTGAGCTCAGATTCCCAACTCAGAGCCGATGCTGTAAGTTCTGTGGGGAGCGTGGGTGTAGCTTGGGTAAATACCCAGAGGCTTGGGAGGTAGAGGAAAAATATTTGGAGCTGGCAAGTCTGGTCAATTAATAAATGCTTATGAGGCGTTTTCAAAGCTTAAAAGATCTTTTGTCACTGCCAGGTGATATTAATTATGAGTATGAGGGCACATTCTGCGAGAATTAGAAGTGCCCAGATTTACCTGCAAGGATGGGGACATCTGCTGCCCATGCTGTGGGTGCAAAATTCAGTCAATGGGTACCTCTGGGGAGGGAGGCTAGAAGATTCTAAGCCTCTCCTTCCTACAGTTCAGGGATTTGGTCTTGCAGGAGAGGGTCACTTCCAGTCTTGACTGAGTCCCACTCAGAGGGTAAAAGTCTTGGGGGACACCCCTAGGGAACAAGTGTGCCGATGCTTATAGCCTGGGTTGGATTAGGCAAAGCAGAAGTGTGGCTAGTGTTCAGCCAAAGGGTAAGGCAGGACCATAAATGGGAGAAAAATGAACCCCGAGCTCAGGGACGGAAACGATATACAACCTGTCAGGAAGTAGAGTCCAGTGTAGGTCTGGAAAGTGGCTCAGGAGGGAGTGATGAATGGCGTGGGGGCCTGGCAGCACTGTGAGTGCCGGATGCCTCCTGCTCAGTGTAGGGTGACCTGGTTTCTGAAAAGCTCTCGGGAGGCTCAGGTAGTCCCCCTTCCCTTAGTAACTCTAAAATCCCCTGTTCTTCTTCAGGTGGATCTCACTTTACACCTCAGGAATGTTTGTGGGATTTTTTTTTTTTTGGTGGGGGGGATGGGGAGTAGAGAAGAGTTTTCTTTTAGAGGCAAATGATCTAAGCTTAAAACTAGGTCCATTCACCAATGAGCTCTCTGCGACTGTGAGTCAAGTATTTCTTTTCTTTTGCAAACAGTTTTTGATATGGAAAATGAGGAATGGGTTAGAAATGTTTCCTAAGTTTGCTTCCAGTGTCAACTTCCCATCATTACTGAGCTGGCAGTTCTGTTTCTGTTAATTCTGCAGAACTCAAGGGTCTTTCTGAGATGCCCTGTGGGCCAGTTCAGTAAATTTAGGGATCCCTTATGGGGAGGGCTGTGTTCAATAGAACAGCTCTCTCTTTTTAAATCTGTTTCAGAGGTTCATTAAAGTGTCATGATATTGTTTGGGGAGAAAATAATGTATACATTTATTTTGTATGTATGGTTTATTCTTTTTCTGGGATTTGCTTTTGGGTGAGCTTAATTCTTTAAATGAAATTATCGCAGGTTATAAAGATAACATTTGTAATATGAATAATCCTCACTTGTTTTAGATTATTAAATTTTATTAATAATAATTCCACCTTATTTTCTATGAAGCACATTAGAGTTTATAAGAACTAGTTGCATAATCTTAACTGGTCCTCAAAACCACCTGTGAACTAGACTTTCTCTTTTTTTGTTATTAATTTTAAATAGCCTTATTGCCTTTTTCTTTTCTTTTTTTTTATTTTAAATATGTTTTTACTGATTTCAGAGAGGAAATGAGAAGGAGAAATAGAAACATCAATGCTGAGAGAGAACCACTGATCGGCTGCCTCCTGCACACCCCCTACTGGGGATTGAGCCCATGACCCAGGCATATGCCCTGACCTGGAATCGAACCGTGACCTCCTGGTTCATAGGTCAATGCTCAACCACTGAGCCATGCCGGCTGGGCCTTATTGGCTTTTTCAATTATAAAATGAATACATGTATAGCAGGGTGCCATGTTAAATACTTAACTTTTTTCTTTTTTTTCTAGTGGAAAAAGCTCCTGAAGCTCCTAAGGTCCTTCTTGGGAGGAGGATTTACTTCTGAGGCAAGCATGTGGCTCACCTTCCTCAAGTGGAAAAAGGTCTATGACCAGAGGCACTTGGTGTCCTGTGTTAGGGGAAATGAGCTTAGTAAATCGTATTTGTCTCTGTTGTAGTGATCTGGCTTTTCTCAAAGAGTTCAGGGAAGGAAGGGAAATGAGAGCTTTTAATTTGAGCATACAAATAGGAGAAATGAACAGGGCCCCTGTAGGAGTCCCAGGATGGGATGAAGACCGCATCACTGGCCAGAGGATGCCCAAGCTGCCACTTCTGACTCAGCACCTGGAAGGCCTTGACTTTGGCTCAGGAAGGAGCTGCCTAGTCTGAGCTTGGAGACCTCTGGGCTTGAAAACCAAGGATGTCCTGCTCACAGGCTGGAGGCTATGGGAGGAGGAGCCTTGTTCTTTAGGAAGCACAAGGATGGCCATGCCGGGGACCCTGATCAGCAATGGCTCAGTGACATTTTCATAACTGTGGCAGGGATCAGCAAACTTTTTTCATAAAGGCCCAGATAATAAGTATTTTGGGTTTTGTGGGCAATGACTCAATTCTGTTGCTATGATTCTACTCTGTCCTAATAACATTCAAGCAGCCATAGGTGATATATAACAGAATGGGTGTAACTGTGATCCCAAAAATCTTTACAAAATTAGTTAACAGGCTGGTAAAGTATACACTTTGAAAACACACAGATATGATTTTAACCATAGCTCTACCCACAGTGTCTGGGTCGTCTTAGATATATTCTTTCTGAGCCCATTTCTTTAAATGTAAGATAAACACAATAACATCTCTCTCAAGGTATTTGTAAGGATTCAATAATCACATATATGCAGAATGTCTAGGCAAATGGGATATATATTTGTCCATTCCAGAGTGTTGCTTATTAACCTGTCATCTAGCTTCTAGCTTCTAGAGTCCTGGCCTCCTGCACTGACAACTATAGGTGGCCAAGGATTGGCTGGGTTACTGGCATCTCTTAAAACACCTTCCATAGAAAACAACCTGTTTGGAGAATAATTAGGAATTAGGTCCATCAACTTATTTCAGAAGAAGTTGATTTGGCCCAACAAATACTTTAAGTACTTATAATGCCAGGGCATGTGCTTTATCCTTGGAACATGGATATAAGCCAGGAATTAATCTTAGTGCTAAGAAGCCTCACATCACATAGAGAAGTAGAGTCAATTAACATGAAACATTTTTAATATAATCTGACAAAGGGATTAATGGTGGAAATCATAGGATGCTACAGAGGCAAAGAGAAAAAGTCGTTAGCCCAGATGCTGGGATTAGGGAAGATTTCTTATAAGGGGCACAGAGTTTAAGCCTACTAGAATAAGTGCGTGTGTGTGTGTGTGTGTGTGTGTGTGAGAGAGAGAGAGAGAGAGAGAGAGAGAGAGAGAGAGAGAGAGAGAGAGAGAAGAGAGAGAGAGAGAGACCATGTAAGGGAAGAGAAGTTTTGTGTTGCTTGAGATGAAAAGTGATAGTTTGGGGAATAACTAAAATTGTGATCAGTTATGAAAAGGCTGGTCAAAGTCTTTGTTTTTTGGAAGCCATTGAAAGATGTTATGCAGCGAGTGATGAGATCAGACTCATGCTTTGATGCTTTAGAAAGATCCCCTTGGCTTCAGTGTGGAGAATGGGCAGGGTGGCCAGACCAGAGGCCAAGATACTACTTAGGAAGCTACTGCAGTAGTTCCAGGGAGAGAGGGGCTAGTTGAACTGGGGAAGTGCAGTGGGGAAGGGAAGGGCATCTAATTTTAATATTAAAAATTAGCAATGGCGGACATGAATTCTGTGTAAAGGGTGAGAAAGAGGTAACTCCCAAGTATCTGATTTGAGCTACAAATGGTTGGTGGGACCATTCCTTGAGATTGGGCCAGTGAGGAGGTAGAAATGATGAGTTTAGAAAGAACAAGAGGAACTTTAGGGAGTTCTGGGCTGGGAATGGGGTGCTCTGGCTTCTGACATGCTTCAGCATGGTCTGTGGTCAAATCATGCTCCCTCTTTAGCTTTAGTTTCTCCAGTTCTATTACGAAGGTATCCGACTCAAGAGTGGTTCCCACACATGTGTCTGCAGCCTCACAGCTTAGACTCTGGTTCAGTAATGCTGGCGTGCACTCCAGGAATCAGTATTTTTCAAAAGTGTTTCAGGTAACACTGCTGTTTAACAGGTTTGGGAGCCTGTGACTGGGGAGATCCTTGAGGATTCTGACAGCTCAAACCTCTCTGAATGCACTTTCCCCTACTTCCTTCTCCTCGCTGCTGACTCTGCAGATGTAAGCTGGCATCTGGCATCCAGTGTGGCCTCCACAGTCACTGCCACTATATGCCAGTAACCACAGTGTGTCTCACTACCACCCCAGACTCCTCCCCCTACTCAGGCCGGGCTGGCAGAAGAAGACAAGATGATTGCAACTGGCACAACTGGCACTGAGGCGACGCCCTGTCATGGTTTTTGTGTGTGTGTGTTGTTTTTTTTTTAAAGAACATAGTCAATGTCACAACAGGATATTCTACAATAAATTGCTTCTGTGGTTCATTGGGATGGAGGGGTTGGTTATTTTTTTCCAAGTGTAGTGGTCAACACACAAAAATAAAACCAAACCAAACCAACAAACAGAAAAAGAACCTTTCTTAAATTCAGAGCTGTGTAGACAAAGACAAAGCACATCCAGAAACCGAGTTTGATTCTTCCAGCTGTGCTCGGAGGATGCGCTCCCTGCCCTTTCTCTCGGTGTTTCACTGATCCCGCTTCCTGCTACAGATGAGCTCAGCAGGCTTGCATGTGGACACATGAGGAAAAATCATTCAACCCGCCTGAAAAATTCATTGGGGCTTGGCCATCCACAGGCAGGCTTTAGGTGTTACTTCTCTCAACTTTCCAACAACATTAATTGCACTGAGACCTCTAGGCTGGACCAAGAAGGGGTTTCCCTCTACCACACATGAGAACTCTTGGCTGGAATGAGACAGTTCAGGTCTTTCCCTCATTGTAGGGCCAAAATCAATTCTTGGCCTCCAAACCCAAAAGGGATGTGGGAATCTGCAAAGGCCTGGAATAGAGGGAGACCTGTGTGCAAAGATGAAAGGCAGCAGGCTAGAGTGGCTTAATGATAACCGCCCTGTACAGAGAAGGTTCTTATATCTCCGAGGAAGTAAACCACTACTGGATCCCCTGTTGTTCTGTAGCATAGACCGCGTCTTATATATTTTGATTCTTTTCATAGTGTCTGGTAGGAAGCTCTGAACAAAGTGGCTGCAAAGGAAGCTGATTCAGCAACTGGATTCTCAGGTCTCTTTACAGAGCTTGACTGTGGGGTCAATCAAACCTAGGTTTGAATTCCAGTCACACCAATTATAGACAGTGAAACCAGAAAAGACATTCAACTGTGTGTGTTACCTACAAAATGAGGTTAAAATCCTAACCACATAGGGCTATTCTGAGGATCAAGAAAGAGTGTGTTTATCTACAATGCCTAGTAATGGTCAATTCATTAAATGTTTGTTGAGGGAAGAACTACATGAAGCTCCAGAGACCATTCAGGTTGATCCCAGAAGAAGGTTAGTAGAGTGAGTTGGTGTGGATTTGCCTTGGACAGTGCTGGCTTGAGTGGGTTGAGCAGACATGCAAAGTGGTGCCTGATTAGAGGAATGAGGTGATTAAGCCTCGAGACTTGGAAGAACCTGAGCTTTATCGCTATGGCAATTTAGTGTTGTGGATGTATGCCAGTAGTGTGTGCGTGTGTGTGTGCACGCACACATGGGCATGTACACAAGTTTTATCTAAAGCCTACTACCCTGATGTATTTTGAGCTTTCTTAAAACTTGGATGGTATCTGATTCATCTCTGCATTTCCCTCTGTCCTGGAAACACCCTGGGTTTCAATACATGTGAGAGGAGAACCAAGGGTGATTAAGTGCCTCTATGATCTGAGAACAGAAAGAAAAACAAAGATCTCTTCCTCCTGTTGCCTACATTAGGCAGCAGAGTCAGATTTCTCTTGGAGGCCTTCCCCAACTATAATTGTTAAAACTTATTCACCATGCAATTGATTTTTAAAAAAATATAGAACATTACAGGTAAAGTAGAAGATCCTTTTCCTCCCTCTATTTTCATCCTTCCTTAGAAGCAATCACCAGCACAAATTTTGCAACCCCAATTTCTGTTTATTATAAAATGTGTCCATAAATAAATAGTTGATGTTTTTAAAAATATACTTGCATAAGGATTCTGTACAACATATTTTTTTAACAACTTGCTCTTCCCTCCTTTTTAATCTACTCAACATGAATATTTATTTGCCTGTTCCCTGTTGAAAACATAAAGGTTATCTTCAATTTTTATCCCATTGCAAACAACAATGCTACACAAATACCCTGGTTACCCTGGGACATAGGAGCAAGTTTTCTCTAATGAAAAATTGCTGTCATTGGGTATGCACATTTTGAGTTACATTATCTGCAGCCAAATCGTTCTCCAAAGTGACTGCACTAATTTACACTCCCACCAGCAGGGTCTGAGAGTTCAGTTTTCTCATGTCTTTACCAACAGTTGATGTTGACAGATTCCTTAGATGCCTGTCAAACTATTTCATGTGAAATGGTGTTTCACTCTTGTTTTAATTTGCATTTCCTTTATCACTAGTGAGGATAATCATCCTTTTATGTATTCATTGACTCTTCTGAATTCACTGCTCACATCATTTGCCCACTTTTAAGTTATATTGTTGGCTTATTTAAACTGACAAATAATTTCTCTCCCTACTCAGGATGCTAAACCTTGTTGGTTTTATATGTTACAAACATCTTTTCTAAGGCTGCCATTTTCCCCCTTTGGTATGTTTTAGAGTTTTTTGTAGAGAACAGTTTAATTTTGGTGTAGTCAGTTTTATCAGTGCTTTTCCTATAAACCACTGATTGGAGAGATTTCAAAAACTCTGGTTCTTATCTCATGGTCAAAACTTATTACCATAGAATTTATACTAATTAAAATTCCTTTTCTATTTACATTTTAATTATTTTCATGTATGAAGTGAATTCTACATGGAAAATCATGCCATTTATTTAGTTGTTTTTTTCTCCGACTGATTTATAATGCCACCTTGCTTTAGGCCACTTTTTCACACATATTTGAGCTTATTTAAGGACTTCAAATTCTGTTCCATTGACTTTTCTTCCCTGTTTCAATACTGCTCTATTTAAATTTCTATAGCTTTAAAATATATATATATATATTAGAGGCCCGGTGCATGAATTCATGCATGGGTGATGGGTGGGGTCCGGCCAGCCTGGCCAGGGGGAGGGGACATGGGCGGTTGGCTGGCCTGCCTGCTGGTCGAACTCCTGGTCGAGGGGACAATTTGCATATTAGGCTTTTATTATATAGGATTATATAGGATATACACTGAGTGGGCAGATTATTATGCGTTCAGAGATCATAATAATCTGGCCACTCAGTGTGTGTGTGTGTGTGTGTGTGTGTGTACACACACACCCACACATATCTTAATGGATAGGTCATTAACTTCTATCTCCTATTTTTTTTTCTTTTTTCTCCTAGAGTTACTTGACTAATCTTTGTGCTTGCATATCCAGATGAATTTTTTTTTAAGTGTATAGAGTTGTAGGGGAAAAGTCTTGTTGGAATATTTTTTGAAATATCATAGGGCTATGTCAATGTTTTGGATCAAATTAACCACTCTGTGATTTTTAACACCTCTATTCATGGAAATGGCACAGCTCGCCATATATTTTGGTTTGTTTTATGTCTTATAAGAACATTTTATAATGTTCTCCATAAGGTTTTGCACATATGTATTTTAAATTTTTAAATACCATATAATATTTTTGCTATTATGACTATACTTACATTAAATTAAACTATACTTATATTAAATAAGGTTGATATTTATACATTATTCAACCTTCCTGAGATCTGATAGTTGCTTAATTCATTCATCTATAGTTTTCTTGATTTACTATGTTGATAATCTTATAGTCTCTAAATACAGAATGACACTGCCAATTCTTATGTCTCCTTTCTTTTTCTTGTCTTGTTGCATAGTCAGGATATGCTGTTGACTAGTCATGGTTATTATGGGGACTATACTATTATCTTTTATTACCTTAATAGAAAAGCTTCCAATGTTTCATTATTAAATATTATATCTGCATTAGATTTGGATAACTGCTTATTAATACATTAAGGAAGTTTACTGATGTTGATAATTTACTAAGAGTTTTATCTTGAATAACTATTGAATTTTTATTGCAAATTTATGTATCTGTTGAGAACCTATTTGATTTCTCTTTTAATTTGTTTATATGTTGAATAATCATGTTTGGCAGATTTTTCTTTTTTCTTAATGAATTATACCTGCCTTTCTGTGATAAATTCTACTAGGCCATGGTGTTTGTTATTTAGTTACAGAACAGTACTGGGTTTAATATGCTAGTATTTTACTTACGATTTTAAGAATCAAGATTTTCAGCCTATATACTTTCTGTATTTAAAATATTTTGGGGGTAGGTATTTGGGTCTAGTGTTAAGATCTTTTCTGACATTCTAATTTCATTCTACATAGCTCTTATCTACTACACTGTTCCACTTATTATTTCTCCCATACATACTAAAGCTTAGAAGTCATATTCTATCTTGGTCTACACTCTAATTATATTACCTTTATGTGTACTTTAAAGCAAACTATTATTTTTTATACCCATTTGCTATGCCAATTGTGTATTCACAGATGTGGTATTTTTAAGCAGAAAAAAAAAATCTAGGTATCTTTCATTCAGTTTTCTCATCTTAGCAGTGGCTAATAGTGGAATTCCCAGATAAATCAAGACACTACCTTCCACAATAACAATTCATTAATGATAATTAATTAAATTGGTAGCTTACTGTGTGTTAGACATTGTGCTAAGCACTTCATATAGATGATATTATTTAATATTTACAGAAATAGATAGTGCTATTCTCAGTTTAGAGATAATAAGATTTAATTTTATGGGGTTTAAAGAACTTAATTTTATTATGTTTAATGCAGGCATAGGTATTAAACGGTAATTTTCATCTAGTCCTATCGGACGCTAAATCACATACTCTTAAGCATTTTGCTACACCAACGTTTGGAGTCTGCAATGATAACCCCATGCCAGCGCATAACAGAGTTCCATCCAACACTGTCTCACGGTCACATACCCTTTTAGCTCAGCTCTTTAATTATCAGAAGAATTTCGTTCCAAGGCATATGCATGTGTTTGTTTTGTTTTGCTTTATTTATGTCTCACTTTCCTTTACTTCCTCTTACACTGCACCAAAGAAATCCCTACTCCTGCACTGACAACTTCTAGCTTCTATTCCCCTTCCTTATGTGGAGTTTCCTCACTTTCTGGTTATTCTTATTAGCAATCATTGATTTTTCTCTTTACTTTTATACTAGAAAAAAGAGAAGTCAGGAAAGGAATTTAAAAATGTAAGAAAATAAATTGTCCTTCAGTGGACTATTGTGCCTCCAAGGCAGAAGAAAGCTGATGCTAAGTTGTCAGTTGCTCTGGAGTCCTGGTTGGTGGTTTAACCTGAAATAAGGTCAGCGCTCTCATAAACTAACTTATCCCGGGCCTCTATGACTGGCAACATGCTTGAACATTGTCAATGTTACCCATTCACTATGTTACCCTTTGACTAGCCAGGCTTAAGACAGAATGTGAAGACAGAGCTGCCTGCCCAGTGATGAATGTTTTCCTGTTTCTGTAACCTACTTGCTGTCAAATCTCGCTTTTCCTTTATGATGTTTAGTTGAAATTGCAGCCTAATGAGGTCTGGCCAGTCCTCCTTTTCTTAGCCAAAGACTTGATGTTACTGCCAACATATCTGAATAAGAAAAGAATACTTTCTGGAGAAATGAAAAACTTCAATGGCTAATACAGGCCAGTAAAAATGAATTGTTTACACGATGCATTGCCTGCCTTATGTTTTAACAGATTAATTTGCTACTAAACTGATGTTTCCCTTCACAATGATTATTTTTATTTGATAGTCTTGGAATATCCCTGGAACTCAAATCCAGGCAATGAATCTGGATTTTTGTTGGTTGAAGTTCAGGATCTGTAATTTCATCTGAATTGACTCCTTGGAAATTAAAATTTGTGATTTTATGTTTCCACTTTCTTTTCAAATCAGTTCAGATGCCAAGTCCATACAAATTTTTCTTTAATTCCCAAATTACAATAATGCATCTGCACATCTAGAGAATTTGTATTTAAACCATTTCATTTGGCCCTGTGCAATGAGATGCAATGTGGTAGGTAGAGGAGCGGGTAGGAGCATTGGAGCAGGACAGGAATGCCTTTGAATCCTGGGGCAGGTATTCACTAGCTGGGTGATCATGAACATCTTAATAATTCACCTTCTATAAAATGGTAATATTTAACATAATGATGATAAGAATACTTGCCTTATCTTGTTGTTGGGAGAACTCAGTGAGGTCACACATATATTAGACTTGGGGCATAGGAGAGACAACCAGTAACTGTGATTTCTCCTACATTGCCTTTATCTCCACCATCACTAGCACATGGAAAGGACAACACTTGTAGAAAGGATGAGTCTCTCTTTCCATAGCATTAGTCATGCAGCCCAGGAGCTGTGATCAGGGGAATCTGTCTCATCACCTGGCATGGCATTTTTGACACTTAGTCAACTCGATAGGCTTTGTTTGAGCCAATTCACATGCATCAAGTACTTGGTACAATATTATACTTTTGCAACAACAACAAAATGCCACTGAAGCTAGAGATGGATGTACATGAATGATATTCTTCTATTTTATAGAGTATATCTCTACATTTGTATAAATTAATATAGAAATAGGTTGATATATATTTGGATTCTTCACAACACAAACTTGTGAGACTTAATTTTAGGACTACTCTAGGAGCCAAGGGAAAATGAGAAGGGAAATAATGTTTATCTGTATGCTTAGCATTGTGGTAAGCATGTTCACCAACATATCACAACTATTTGTTATCGCAATGAAGGCCGTTATTCCCATTTTACTGGTCAGAAAAATTAGCTCCAGATAGGTAACCTATGCAAGTATCAATGCCAAGGTTCAAAATCAGGTCTGCCTGATGCCAACACTAGTTCCTACAAAGTACTCCTTGAGAACAATGTATTGAGTTTAGACAGGAAGTAAAATTTAAGATTTATGTGTTATTTACCTTATTTTTTTGGAGGGGGGTACTTTTTAAAAATATATATTTTATTGATTTTTACAGAGAGGAAGGGAGAGGGATAGAGAGTTAAAAACATTGATGAGAGAGAAACATCGATCAGCTGCCTCCTACACATCCCCTACTGGGGATGTGCCCGCAACCAAGGTACACGCCCTTGACCGGAATCAAACCTGGGACCTTTCAGTCCACAGGCCGACGCTTTATACACTAAGCTGAACCAGTTAGGGCTGGGGGCGGGGGATGGGTACTTTTAAAATGCCTTGTCATGCATGATCTTGGGACTTTACTTTTTATTTGGGAGTGGAATATGAACCTAATCCTTGCCTCTGAGGCTAGCTTCAGTGAGGTTTTGAAGGAGTTAATACTTTTCCTTTTTGACAGAAGATGAAACGTGGACTGCTGCTAGAAGCCACAAAGCTGAGTATTTATTAAATACACTTATTTCCCTTTCATCTATTTGGCCAATGTTCCCCACCATAATCTAATTTCCTCTAAAATTTTCCATGGAGCAGGATGGTGGCTCCAAATTCTGAAATGCTGAAGGATCATTTAATGACCTATGGTGAGTTCCTATGAACTCATCCCAGAAATGGTAATGAGTATTTGAGAAAACGCATGGGTAGGCTCCAAGTCTTTCCAAAATGATCCTGATAGTTGTAATCAAGGACTTTCTTGGGGTATTAGAAGTTCTAGATGACTTTTAAGGAAGCCTATATAGTTCAGTTTGAGAATATGGTGCTATTAAGGGCAATGGTATGAGCCCTCTGTCCTATTCTAGTGCGCGTAGATCATACGCCTCACTCTGGAGTGCCATTTAGCAGATAAATGGTATAGGCAGCAAATAGGCAAAACAAAACAAAAACATCAGTAGTAGCTTAGTATGTAACATTAACTTTGTTTGCTCATTGAAAATGAATTTTCTAAGAGTTCTAATGATACACCATCAACTTGAGCAAGGGCTACCTTTGAGTAATCACAAACTAAGGAAATACATAAGCAGATAATTATGAAATGTTATGATAAATGTCATGTTAAAGGTAGGTATAGTTATCTGTAAGAATAACAAAGGGAGAATGCTGATTAAGTGGAGTTTATTAAGTATAATAATAATGGTGATTATAACTACCATCATTGATCTCTCAGTGTTAATTCCAATGCTAACACCTGTACTTGAATTATTATATTTAACACAAAAACCTTGAGGTACTGGTGATGATGATGGTAGTACTGGTGGTGGTGATGATGATAAGGAGAATAACATGATTAGGAACATAATACTAAACACCATTTTTAAGATACTATGTTGGTCCTTTAAATATATAGTTTTATAGGAGCATGCCAGCTACTCTCTGGGGTCAGTATTATTATCACCATTTTAGAGAGTAACAATCTGATGTTAAGAGTGTCCACAAATTCCCCAAGAATACTCAGATATTAGGTAGAAGATTCAAAACCTGGGCTGATTCCACAGTCCATATTCCTATGCACACTGTGCCAGACTGTCTTCTGGGAAGGGTAAATATTGAAGAGTATTATGTAGGTAGAGAAAGAAAATAATAATATTCTAGGAAAAAAGAAATAATATGAAAAAAAGCATACATGTGTTTCTTATAACATGTAAGAGAGACCACTTTGTGAGAATGTATGGTACAAGAAAGCAAACAATACAAGATAAAGACTAAAATATAAATCAGTGTCAAATTATAAAGCGGTTTGTTTCACATTTTATCTTATAGGCTTTTGGATCTAAGGATAGACTTTTAAGCACGGGAGAAAAAGATCTGAACCTGTGTTTTTAAAGAAAATAGCAGATGCAATAAAAAAATGAAGAAAACTACTTGTATAAATGGAAAACCCAAACTCTGCTGGGATTGTTCAGATTTTTTGAAAATTCAATTAAAAAAGAATTGTGTTTTATCTCTAAAAACCCCGCACAGTTCATAAGTAGAAGCAAACAGTTTATGTTGTGCAACATGCGCTGAGGTTTTTCATCTCTGTGGTTTAGATTAGTTCCCAAGTTGGTTTGTATTGACTGATAGCATCCAGGGGCCAAAAACATACTTTGCTTATTGGTATTGACACGAAGTTATTGAAAATTGATTGAAGAAATCAGCTTTTGACAAATATCTGAGTAGAAAGTTGAGGCTTTAAACACTAGCTAACTTCACCTTCCCATGCCCCACTGGTGAAATTGCGTAAAACTTCTAGCTCTGGAAGAGTGCCTTTGGAGTATCTGAATCTATTTCATTCCTCCATACTCAGCCTTAATATTTTTTTTATCCCAACTCTGCATTTACAGCGTTCAAAGAGTTATCTATCCAATGCCAATAAAGTCATCTAATAATAGTTTAACTTGTAAAAAGGGCCAAATATCCAGAACTGTAGAATCCTCAAGCTAGCTTTTCTAAGTAGGAAGATGAAAGATCAACCTTCCTTTCTTCCCTTCCTTCCTTCCTTTTCCCATTTTTCTTCCTTTATTTTTTCTCCCTTTCTGTTGACTTCCTTTCATCTTCATTGCTTTCCCCATCTGCTATATCATTCTTTTTTCATCTTAGTTTCCCTAACTCATATTTTTTAACACCAGAGGTGTGCCACTCTTCTGGAAACAAGGAATACAGAAATGAGCAAAATACAGTCCCTGTCCTCCTGGTGCTCGTGGTCTAGTGAGAAAAATATATAAATAAATATGTAATTATAGTACAGTGTGGTAGATGTTATGGTGAAGATGTGCAACTATAGAATTACAAAAGTATGGCCCATGGTCCAAGTTCAAAGTCAGTGAATTTTTCTGAAAGTGGTTACTGGAAATGAGTTTTATGGTAATATTTATACTCAGGGTATCACTAATGCAAAGGTGTGACAGGCAGAAACAGTGGGATGCATTGGGGGTCTCTGGAAGATTTACTAGTAGAGAGGCAGGAACTAAGAGTGTTTGTGGAAAATCTGGGCAGAGCATATTCATTTCCTGTGAAGTAAGAGTCTTTTCTAAATTTCATCTTGAAAGCACAGATCATGTCACAAGTTCCAATGCAAGCCACATATGTGTCCCCAAATTGCTGATCATTGTGTCTTGTAGACATAGATACTCTCAGAGTGACTGCCCCTCCATGGCTGCTCTTACAGGTTAATCTAGTGTTTGTTGTCCACTCCACCTTCACGTAGAACAAAAGAAGACCACAACTTAGACACAGACTCAAAAGAAAAACACTTCCATATGCAGAGCATTTCATTTGTGACAAAAATGTGTTCTGAGATTTACATATGCAGTCTTAGTTAATCTTTAGCATACTCCTTTGTGGAAGAAAATAGCCCTAAAAGAAATTAACAGAGCTGCAAAGAAATCTGGTGTTGGCCTCAATGAAATACTGCTTTTGATTGGTTTTATTCTTAACTGGTAGGGTCTTTTGGGTGTTTGGAACCAAATCCACAGTGTGTGTGTGTGTGTGTGTGTGTGTGTGTGTGTGTGTGTGTGTGTGTTTAGGGTTCATAAATTTGCTTTATATATTTTGGTGCTCCTATGTTGCATGCATAAATGTTGACAATGGTTATGTCATCTTGTTGAATTGATCTCTTTAGCATAATGTAGTGTCCTTCTTTGTATCCTACCATAGCCTTTGTTTTGAAGTCTATTTCATCATACGTAAGTATTGCTACCCCAGCTTTTTTTTCCACTTCTATTTGCAACAAAAACTGACCAGAAATAGATGTTCAGGGTTGGGAGGCATGAAGACCTTGTAGGCATTAAAAGAGAGCCAACCAGGGAGATGAGAAGTATGAAATAACATGGCCCAAGACAGAGAAAGAACTGAATAGCCTCATAGTTTGGAGGATAACTAGAATACGATGTCAAGGACAGAAAATGCTTTGAGTGGACAATAGTACTAAATTGCAGAGAAATCAAGTAAGACACACAATGAAAAATGCACATGCCATGTAGCAAGAAAAAGGTAATCAGTCAAATTGTCAAGTGTAGCTTCAGTGATGTGAAGGTAGGGGAGCCAGATACACAGGAGTGACTGGGAAGTGATGACATGGAGATATTTAATACAGATGCTTCATGGAACCTTCTTCATGAAAGAGAGGAGAGAATGTGTGTGGAATGTGGAGGAGGACCTGAGGACTAGAGCCAATGCCATGACTTCATGCTAATGGGATGAAGAAAGAAAAGAGGAAGAGATGGATAGAGTAACATTCCTGAGAAGTCAAGAAGGGATATGATCCAGCTTTCCATAAGATAAAAGATATTCCTTTCAGTCCATCAAGCAGTGGGGAGGGAGGGATAAGTACGAAGATGCAAATAGGTAAGTTTTATGGCAGCAAGTTGATGGAGGTTTGACTGATGTCTTTTGTTTTTCTGTGGGAGGCAAGGTCATATGGAGACTAAGGGAGAAGTGGGGGTCATGTGTTTGAGAGCAGAGGAGACAGTTTGAAATAGCTCGCTCAGAGCAGGGGAAGCACTCCCTATAGAAATGTAATGGGACTTCTGGGCATCATTAAAGGTCTAGTTAAGGTTGGGGAGCATGAATTAAGACTGTTTCCAATTCAGAGTGCTTTTTCACCCCCAAATTACCCAGAAACCCAAGTGGATGTATAGAGAAAATAGTAAATTGAGTTTGTTCAGGTTTGGAGTTTTTTTATAGGACTCACAATAGTATCACTGCAAAAGAAGAAATTGAGAATTTTGAGAAAAGGGATTGCAGTGATGGTCAATGATATCTTAGCTGGATAATGAAAGAAGGTAAATAAGGGGGCCCTGGGAGATGAGGAGAAAGTAGATGGGCCTGTTAACTGTAAGTTCCTGGAAGACCTGTAAAATGGTGCAGACCTCCCTGGAATCAGTTCCAGACCACTGTAATAAAGTGAGTATCACAAAAAGCGGGTATCGCAATAAAGCAAGCTGTGATCTTTTGTGGATTGAAGGTCTTGCCTTCAATTTGTAAAAAAAAAAAAAAAAAGGAAAGAAAGGAAGAAAGATAGATAGATATCTGTGAAGTACAATAAAAGCAAAGCTCAGTAAAATGAGGTATGTCTGTATACTGGGGATAACTGAATTGAGATAATGTGGCCGGAGTGGAGAGATGAAGAGGATCATATGAAATAAAGAAAGCAAGGATCTGAAAGGCCTGGATGTTGGAAGGATTATCCAAGGCTGAGGTCACCCAAGATGAAAGCAATATGTGGATTGTGGAGAAAGACTGAAGGCAGAGGTGCCTTGACCAGGAGCATTGCAAGAATTAGGAGTGACCAGAATAGGAAGTCTTTAGAGGGAGGTGCTAAGAAGGAGTATAATAAGGCAGAGCTGCAAGGCAAAATCTCAAATGAGTCAGAACTATCTAGATGGACTGAAGAAATCTAATCCACAAGTGGTTAGTAGAAGCAAGGAGAAAAAAGTCCCTAACTTTAATGACATGAGAGATGAGAGACAAAACACCCTCCACCTGAGTGTTCTCTTGTATGGCTTGAATGGGTAGGGTCCATGAAGAGTTTCTGGTCTCAATGCTACTGATATGGATAAATTGAAACTTTGGGGCAATAGGAGGCCTTTCAGGATAGATGAGTAAACTAGCATTTTGGTGGTGGAGGCCGTGAGCTCTGCTGCATTCTCTACCAATGGTCGTGGCCATGTCTCAACTAGGGAAATAGTGAAGTAATTCAAGTTCTGGAATCAGTCAGACCTGGGTTGAGTCCAAATTCACGGTCCATGGGATCCTCTATGAGCCTTTGTTTTTTCAATTATAAAATGAAAGTAGTGTTATTTAACTCAGAGCTGTCTTAACATTTTAGTAAGATTATGCTTGTCAAACAGCATGGTAGTCAATGAGTAAATTCTTTGTAAAGAGTATTGTCATTATCGTTATCATTCTGTGTATATGTGATGCTGGAGCCCAAAAAGAATGTACTTAATGAGATAACCTTTCAGTTAATCTGGGTGGGAGAAAAGGTGAGGGTATGAGAGTCTGCCAAATGGAAAAGGTGGAATCATTCAGTGAATGAGACCTTTATTCCTCAACATACATCCTTAAATGATGTTTAATGTCAAAGAATCTAATTAAGAGTGGTTTTCCTATTCTTCTGTAAGAATGGGTCTGGAAATTCAGGATGATTTAACTTTTCCTTTTGCCAGGAGCAAAGTGTTAGAAAAGGAAGCTGGGGAAGAGAACTCTAATTCCCTTAGCTCGTTAAGAAGCCTCAGCCCTGGTTACGCAGTTTGCTGAATTTTGATCAGAGAATTGTATGCTTATAACAGACATCATTGTCCAGATGTAGACACACTATGGTGGTTTCCAAGTTGGAAATAAAGATCACTTGGAAGTAGAAACTTTCCTGAGTTTGCTCCTCTGATGAGGGGCCTGTCCCCTGCAGCAACATGAGTCTTCTTGTAACAAAGAACACTCTCCTCCTGCCTCTTTTACAACCTTCATCTCCCCCCAAGGGACTTCAAAAGGAAGCAGCCTGCTCAGTGGCCATGGTGCTTTTCCTGCAGGTATGGGAGATAGATTATAGGATTTAAAATGCAGTCCTCCCTGACCCAACTTAACCCCTGCATATAACTTCCTGGAGTTTGGCCAATGTTCCTGAGGACTGCTTACCCGAGGGCGCCCCCTGTTCCTTCCAAAACTACCCTCTTAGATCTTACATTTTTGTAAACCCTGATAGCTTCTGACCTACTTTTTATTGTTTTCATTTTATACATTTTTCAAAACCCCGAAGTTTTGATTCATATTCTAATTCATTTATTTTGTAAATAAATGCATTCCTCTAGTGTGCAGTGTGTTGGGGGGGGGGGGGCTCTGGTTTCCCCTCTTTCTATCTGATGAGTGCAAAGAAGTGAATAGCACAGGCTGTCGGAATCAGGGGTATACCACTATCTACGTGACCTTGAGCAAGTTGCTTCTGGGTCTCAGTCCCCTTCTGTGAAATGGAAATGTAATCATAACAATCTCATGGAGTTGCTGTGAGGATTAAATTAGTTCATAAATATGATGTGCTTAGAACAGTGCCTGGTGCTGCAACATAAGCGCTATACAATTTTATTATTATTATTTATCTAATGATCTTTGCATCCAGCATTGAAATGCCTTCTGAGAAGAGAGTGGTGGAGCTCAATAATTCTTTGTAGCTTGGTGAGATCTTTAAGGTGTGGGTGTTGACAGATGCCAACCTATCATGGATGAGAGCATTCGTTTTCCACAGGATAGGAGCATGAGTTATCAATTTTGCTCCTTAAATGCAATAAGTGAGAGATGAGTAATGAGACAAAAAAAAGGGTGGTGGAGGAAGGAAACTGAGAAGTCAGCCAAATGGAGAAAGACCAAATGGAGAAAGACTGCTACAAAGTGTGTGAAATACCTTGAAACTGAGGTGGCCAGAGGACGTTTCTTGACTAGCAATATTCTGTTCCTTTCGCAATTGTCTCATGGTGGTGATAGAGATTTCCCCTCTGGGGCCCTCTCCCCAGTATTGAATAAAGTGGACTCTTCTCACAGATGTGTGAGTGAACATTTTAGAGACTCAAAAATGGTAGTTTTGTTTTGTTTTCCCCAGCTAGGTCTTAATGGAATAGAACAGAAATGTCCAGCTAAAAAGAAGACCCTCTGAGACAAGGGGCTTCTGGCTTCCTGGGAATTTGCTGGAGTATTGGAGAAGGTTTTGGATATCCATCAGCTACAGAGTTGGGAAACGTGTCAAGGTAATTTTGCTGAGATTTCAAAGGTCAGAAAGATACCAGCTAACATCTCAACCAACATTTAATGAGAAGCAGTTATGTAGTAGCCCCTGGAAGAGGTCCAAGAATTAAGCCCTATCACTATCGAACATGGTTAGTCCATTGACAAGGCTACTTCCCAGGCCAGACAGGGTGAGAGTGGTGCTTGGAGAGATTGTGGGGACCCTGCTTCCCTCCTTGACCTATCCTTCCATGCTCTGTTGCCTTGAACTGTTCCTAACAACTAAGGCTGCAGACTTTATGCTGGTAGAATGTCATATTCAACCACATAAAAGGTACAGATAGATTCATTCAAATATATTTCATTTAACCCATCTAACCACCTCAGAGGCCGCTCATGTGGCCATTTTGAAGAATGGGGCAGTGAGGAGAAGGGATTTTTAGTTATAGATGTGAGCGGGCTTTTAAAGTTGATAAGTCAAAATTTGATTGATGGTGTTGCTGCACCCCAGCTGTAGGATCTTGAACCAAGTTCTTAACTTCTAGATACTTTACTTTTTTCCTGAACATAAAGACCTTACATGCAAGCATGTTATTTAAAGAAGCATGTGGTCCGCCAGCTGTTAGTTTGACATGCTTGCCAGGATCTTGCAAGGGTTACAACAGTGTACTGGTGTCTTGGCAAATGTGAATAAAATAGTGGTGTTATTCTTTTGTTATTCCTTTGCAGATTTTTTTCATATCTATAGGCATTAAATATGTAATAATTTAGAAAGACAAATTAAGTAAAATTATCTTCTGAAACCAGGCCACGGTAGTCATGTTAACTCCTGCATACAGTTTACAATGAATCCTTATGTTGCTTGTGTGGAAAAACTTGCTTAATTTATCAGCTCTGCCAAGTTCTTATAAAAATAAAAAAAAGGTGAGGAGGCAGTGGAGAAAAAATAAAGAAAAATATCCTTTATGTAGTCTTTTGCTGTTGATATTATACATTTCCTTTCCAACACAGAGAACTAACACTTTAAAACTGGGAGGATTCATACTCAGAATGAACCAGTGCTGGTCTGGAATTAGCTGGTTATGAACTGGAAACATTAGGCCACCTCAGAATCTTGCATGGGTCAGCATAAGCGGTGTTCTCTGGTTTATTGTTGCTCTTTGAAAAAGTTCCAGGTAACAAAGAAAGACACTCCCCCAACATATTGTGGCATTGGGTCCCCAGCCTGATCATATTGGTGGAGCAATGGAGTGTGCACCCATCACCCAGATGTGTAAACAGAGAAAGGGTTGCACCGGGGAATGCTGATTGGAAAACCTTCTGCGCTGCTGCAGGCAAGGGTCTGCTTCCTTCCTTTGCCTTCCTCCTGAGGCTGAAAGGGGGAGCCCCTGAGGGCCTCACATAAGACTGACCTGCATAAAAGGGTCTTTGTCAAGAAAAGCCCATTAATCAACTGTAGGACCATTTTGATGAATTATTTAACGGTAATCACTGTGCTGCTTACAGCAACTGTATATCCAAACCTACAGTCCCATCTTTCCCAATCAATTTGAAAGCCCATACCTGGTATACCTACACTGGGGTGGGGTGGGGGTATTTCTCTAGGTTTTCAAGTGTTTAATTTTTATTGCAAATGAGGAACTTCGGGAAGAGGGAGAGGGGAAAAAACACTTAAAAGGGGAGAATTTTTTAGGGAATTTAGCCAATGTTCCAAAGAGCTGTGTTGATGAAATGAAGCAGCTCAAGTGAAAACAAATTGAATTTGGAAAAAAATTTCCTCCAACCAGTGGCAGTCAGAGCTTTCATTTTGAGTTCCTTCTAACTTTCTGGAGCCACGTTTACTTTGCTGAACAGACTAAATCATTTACTCTGTCAGCTTCTCCTTGCCCTTGCCAGACCTCACTCAAAAAACCCTTCCAGGGCCATGGGAGCTTACCACGGTCTTGCCTGCCTGAGTCACTCCATGGAGGCCACGTGTCCATAAGCAAGGTTTTCTGCCCTAATTCAAGGCTGCTCAAAGTCAGGAGAGAGCATTTCTGTTCCCATTTACAACATAGGTCAAGATATGATAACAATAATAGCTATGATTTTATTGTGTGTATCAAGCACCAAACTGAGAGCTTTATATCCATTAATTCATGAATTCTTCACAACAATGTGATACAAAGAGCTAACATTCTTCTGGCTTTACAGATGATGTGCTTGAAATTCATAGAATAAGCAACTGGATCAAGGTTATACAATCTCCTCAAGCTTCAAAACCAGGTGGTCTGACTTTAAACTTGGCTTGTTAACACTCAGCTCTCTGAGAACATTGTCATTGCATTCTCCCACTGGGCAGCTCACTCAGTGCTGGGATGTGTGCAGAATGGTGGGGACACAGTGATGCCTTAGCACAGGCCACTACTCAGAGGAGTTGAAGTACTAGAGGGGAGACAAGCGTATGAACAAGCCATAAGACAATGACAGTGTGGACAAATCTAGAGGTACTACGAAGGATGAGCAATTAGCTTACCTCTGAGTAAGAAAGGGGCCCAATAAAGGAAGACTTAAAGAGAAGGTAATGCTTGAACAGAGCTGAAGGATAAAATGGAGTTTACCTTAAGTGTTGTTGACAGAGAGACCAGCAGGGTCAAAAGCACAGAGGTGCCCTTTGGTGGGGCAGATATATAGGAATTTACATTTGCTCCAGTGTCAGTTGTAAGGGAATAGGACAAAGAATACTAATGATCACCAATACCTAATTTCCCAGCCTTATTTGTGGTTAGGTGAAGTAGTATTCAGAATTCATTTATTGCCAATAGAATGGATAGGAGGTGATATGGTTCCAGGTCTGGACAATAAACCTTTCCATGAATAATATTTTATCTCTTTCCTTATATTTTGGCAGACAGAACACTGAGAACCCAGAAGAGGAGGGTGACCCACAAGACCAAAGGAAAGGAGGGCTCTGAACTATTGCCCATGACCATCACCCCTCTCTCAGCTGATCCAAACTAGATGGAGGTGTAAATGAAAAGGAAATTTTTATTGTGTTATTCTGCTTAAGTTTGGGAGTATTTGTTCCAGTACTTAGTCTACCCTGACTAATCTGGGGAGTGGGGATAAGTGAGAAGGAAACAACAGCCTTGTCACTGAGAGCCTTGCTCAAGGGGTTGAAGGGCATGGGATTGTTCTTTACAGCCGTTTGGAGGTATTGGAGAGTTTTAAGCAAAGGAGTGGATCAGACCTGTAGTTTAGGAAGTACTTCTGAATGCTATGTGTGCAGAGAATTGAAGCTAGAAGCAAGAAGGTAGGAATGAAACGAGGTGTGTGTGGCTATTGGTCTACCTGTGATGCCCACCAGAGCAGGACTAATACCTAACATCTTAGTCTATTTTTGTACACTCTGGACACTGTAGATAGCAAGGCCATGTGAAAGAGTAGATGCATGCAATGGCAAAAATGAATGAATGACCTCATCCTTGCCAATGACGTTATGCCTGTCACTGTACTTGGTGTTGATATGTATCATGTCATTGAAAACTCACTATTACAAATATAATGGGTGAAGAAACAGAGTCATAGACTCATTGTGCTGCTTCCCAAAAGGATTATATAGCCAATAAATTCTAGAACTAAGGCACGAATCCAGGCCTCTCTGACTCCAGATTGCACCCTTCTTCCGCTGCACACTGCTTGCTCAGTAATCTAAGTAGGAAGGAGCTTTTTGGGTTTTGTTTAACAACCCCCCTGGTAGAGCATCCCTTTCGATACATGCTATGAATGTAGCTTCTGCCAGGTCTATGTAGTGATAGGAAATAACCTCACTTATGTTGGGTTCCTGAGACTTAGGACCCTTTGGGGCCTTATATATGGTGATCAAGATATTCATTTTACAGGTGAGGGAACTGTAGCCTATAGAAGTGGGAAGGAAAGGGTTACACAGGCCTGCAATACATTCTTTCTCCTTCCTGGGAATGGCTAGGGGGAAGAAATATGACCTGGGTTAATCTCCTTGTAAATGTGCTACAAGAATTCTAGGAAAACTATGAATGGTATTTATTAGTGGCGAGTCTTTCTCCTTGGGATACTTTTAGGAGCATGTACCTTATCACTTTAGGACTGTTTGTGATAAATAAACTTGGAGTCTACGGACTTATGGGCATGGTTCTCTAAAAATGCCATGTAAGCTATGTAATTATTGGAGTATAAAACGAATATGTTACATCACCAAAAGATCTGGCTTCCATGTAAGTGATGTGCTTTTATCCATAGTTGAGAAACATACATGTGAAATCTGGGTCAGAGGAGTCCTAGTATGGCTAGAAAGGGCCTGGGAAGTAGCATTGGAGGTCCTGGGCCTCTCCCTACTTTCCCTGTGCCTGTGGATTACTTGGAGTCTTGAAATTATTATTGGGTTGAACCTTATAAAACTTTTATGAAACAGCAATTTCATATGGCTCAGCCTGATATGTCAGATAATCTAAGTCAAGTGACTAAGGAAGGCCTTTCTAAAGATCTTTGATCTGAATGACAAGATGGAGCCTGGTATATAAAAATCAGAAGGGAATATCGCATGAAAAGGGTAACTTCTACTGCAAGGGCTCATAGGAGGGAACTGGTTTGAGAATTTGAGAATTGTGTATTACCAGGCTGGGGCAGAGTGGATGGGACAAACAGTGCTAGGAGTTAAGTTTGTGCAAGAAGCAAGAACAGAGCCACTTGGCTTCATAGGCAGGAATAAGGGGTTTAAGTGTTATCCTAAACGGGATTTGACTGAGGGTGGGAGATGGGAAAATGACATGTGATTTACATTTTTACAGCCCCTCTCTCTTAGGTGCCCAGTGAGGAATGGATTATAGGGATATAAACGTGGTGACAGGGAGACCATGCAGGATTCTAACCTGTGGATCAGGTAAGAGCTAATGGTGGCCTAGACTAGAGTGATAGCTGGGGGGATGGAGGTAGCTCATTGGAGGTGGGATTTATTTTGGCTGCTTCTGATGGGCAGATGTCCCCATGCTCAGACAGACACAATATGAAAGCTCTCCTTGATGTTTCAGAGAATGTTTGCTAACAGCCTCTTAGCTTAGAGAAGGCCTTGGTACAGACAAGGGTGATACCCATTTACTTTGATGTCTGACTTACGGGTTAGCTATTGCAAGTTAATTCTCTCCTTGGTCTTAGAGAAGGATTTGCTTTGGGTGGGTAGGGGCACTTGACAGGGTGCATTTACAGCAGCCCTGTCATCCGAGGGTTCTGTATTTGGTACAGGGAAGCTGGAGACAGGAGCTCATATGCTCTTCCTAGAAAATGAAACTGCTGCCAAGTCCAGAGATAATTAGACAACAGTCTCATGGCTGCAGGGAGCAGAAAATAGGGCTACGATGGGCAGATTGTTGGCATAGCTGTTCAGGATACACAAGGGCTTGCCTAGTGACCAGGAGGGTAGGGGCTGCTGAGGAAAGCAGGCTGGAGATTCACTGAATGATGATGAGGAGGAGGAGAAGAGGAAAGGGTGACTGCAGTCTGGGACAGAGCCCGGGCTGCCTTTGTAGGCAAGTTCCCTAACAACGCATTCTGGGGGAAGTCAGGGGCCGACTGAAGCTTAATTCAGATTCTCTGAATGTGCCTTAAGGAGACAAACTAAGGAATGATCTGATGAAATGCAAGGGGAAGCAAAACTTGGCAAGGACACAGTGGCAAATGAACTGAGAATATGGGGAGATATCCTGCCAAGACCCCCTTCTCCCAGGACCACCCTCGGCGTATCCGGAGAAATCAATCAATTGGATGGGATAGGACGGCTCCCACAGAACAGCAATAGGGGTCCCCTGTGAGGGTTGGGGGTCTCCCATTTACAAACAGGATTTGAATCTCTACAGAGCATTAAGACGGGTCAGTGAAGGCACAGGGGAGCACTCAGCATCTCTTAGTGACTCAACGGTGGGTGACTCAATGGTGTCAGTGCTATGCCCACTCCTGGACTGTGCCCAGGGAATTGCAGCCCTGCCTGCCACTTCGTGTGAAGGCCCTAGAACAGGAAATTGGACATGATTTCAATGACACTGGGGAAATTTGTAAGAACCTTGCAGATAGTTCACAAAATTCGTCAAGTTCAGAATATATTCCCTGCCCTCGCCCTTGAGCAGCCCACACTTCCCAACATCGCCTCTTTTCTCCCTGGATATCCATAGTCTTCTCTGAAAGTCTAGTGTGATGCATGCATGCCTCCACTCTGGCAGTCAAATGTCCATTAATATCCTCCTATAGGCCACTCACAGGGCTGTCTGCCAAGTTCATCCAATTTAAAGTTAGAAAGAACTTCATATACATACACTCCTTTTTATTTAAAGTCATTCCTATCCTTATCATCAACTCTTTAAGCAAATTTGTTTTTTAAAAAGCTCTTTATAATATCTAAATTGCTTCTCTCAATATTTTTGCATCTCATTCTATTTTGTGAAGTAGCTATCCTTACACCCAACTGACTAGTGTGATAATAGGCTCAGAGAGATAGAGAACCTGCCTAAAGTCACACAGTAAACTTCATGAAAGAGAAGGGCCTGGACTCCCAGTTTCCCTCTAGGTACTCACCCCTATCAAAGGCTTTCTTTATTGTCTTTTCTTATGCTGTCAAGTCAATGGGTAAATAGAACAAAGTAATATTCCCTGTTCCCATGTGGATGCAGCCTCTAGACTGCTTTCCTTTAGCTCAGCTGAGACAAACTCTCATCTGGAAAAAATTTGTTTCTTAACATTTCCATTCTCATTGACTGCCCTTTCCAACCTCCTGCTTTTAGATCTAACAACCCTTTCCCACCCCAGCTACTCATCATGATTAAAAATAACCACACAAATCACAAAACTGTTATTTCATATGACAGTCTGTTCCTTTTTCTAAAGTTCTTTTCCCCATTCCAATTTCCCTCCCTAACCTTTGACTGGAAAACTTCTACTCATCCTTTAAGTCTCAGGAATCTACCCTTGACTTCCAAGTGGGTTGAGTGGGTTGTCTCTGCTCCCACAGCCCCTTCCTGTCCCCTCCATCAGAACACCTCCCAGACCATATTATAATTGCATGTTCATGTGCCTTGCCTCTTCCTCTGGCCCCAAAGCCCTGGGATGGCAGGGACTTCCTATCTTTAGCATTTAACATAGATTTTGACCCATAATAGCAGGTGCCTAGGAGTGAACGCTTTCCCTGATCAGAAATCTCAACTATTAGTAATATTTCCAGGCAATTCATTTTAAAAATTTAAATAACCCTTTTATTACTTGGAGAAGTAATTTCATTGGCATTTTCTTATCATTTCAATACAATAAATATGCAGTTCTGAAGTATTCAGTTAGATGAATTTGACTTTTGTATACACCTCGGTAACCACTGTCTCGAACAAGGCCTAGACTATTTCCACCTGTTTTCTTCCTTGCCTCTAGCCCATAAGAACAGCATTCTAAACATCTTGGCCGAGGCTAAGCATTCCAGTTCTAAATCAATATGTGAATGGGAGCCGTCCTCTACAAGTACAAGCCTTGGCCCGCGGGACCATGAATGCTGCAGCCAATTGGCAGGATCGTGGTCAATGATGCAATGCATGGCATCACTCTTCAGAGCAGAAACAGCACTCTCGGCGATGTATAGTCGGCTGAACAACATTTTGTATCCTTCTCAGTAATGATCAGTAGTCAGTGCGAAACCCTCTCTTCTGGCCTAAGCAGACAAGTCCCAAGGAAATCAAATCAGCCAGGGACAGATCATTGAGCCCAGGATCTTAAATCATCATCAGGCCTGTGGCCTGGTTTTCATTTGTGCCTAGAGGATGTCTTTTCCTTCCATGGACTCTGAGCCAATGTTTCTTTTCCTGCTGATTTATGACCTCCTATAAATTAACAGAGGCCTTTCACTGGGAAGTTCACACCCCAAAGGCATGAATCTTCCATATGTAATTTCTCCCGGAGGAAGCCAGAGCTAGCTCTCAATTACATACAGTGGTAGAGATGCGTGGTGGCTGAAACTATACAAATGCTACTTGTACTCAAGTTGGAACCCTCACACCAAGTCATAGGAAGAGCAGTCAGATTTGTATCCCAGAAGCATAAAAGTTGTGCCTGCTCAGGGTAGAGAAAGGGTCTTTTCAGTCTTTAGTTACAGTAAATCTTGCTTTATTGAACACCTAACCAGAAGATGAGAGACACGCATTTTCTCCTCTCAAGGCATTCTCTGTTAGTAGTGAGGCCAGACACAGCCATAACTATACTACAAGCTAATATTTCCCACTTGTTTGGAAATTAGTTTTACTAAAATTTTAGAGACTCAGGCATCCAAAGTTATAATAAAATGAAAAAAAGAAAGGTACTAAATCTCAATTTTTACAGAGTCCGGTAATGGATTTTATTGCTTCTTTCTTTTTTCTCTTCAAATATTCACCAAGTACTGCTAGGTGTCAGATGCTGTGCCAGGACCAGGAATAATGCCATGAATAAGGGGTGATCCTTGCTCTCAAGGGGTTCACAGCTGTGGTACCTGAGGATCTGTGGGCTCTGCTCCCACTGATTGTCCATCAGGTGGACATAGGTGTGGAGTAAAACATTCAAAGTTTGGGTGAGAAAATTTCTTAAGGGCTCTCTCTCTCAAGCTGATTTTCTTTTCTTACTGAGAAGTAAATAAATGGGTTAACATAGGAATCAAGAGGAGTGGTATATACTACTAGATCCTTTTCCCATTAGTTGGTGATTTTATAAAAGTAATTTAAACTCTTAGCCCCAATTCCTTCATATGTACAATGAGGGCAATGTTTAACTTGAAAGTTGAAAGGTGTGTGTGTGTGTGTGTGTGAATGTTTGATAAGAATAATCTACTGTACAATTCATATACAGTTCTTCTGTACATTCACCATATATTCATTCATTCTAAATAAACATCTATTTATCCTATATATCAGCTTTTTGTGGCTATTATGAGAAATTAGCAAAAAGTTGGTAAGTAACAAATTTATTCTCTCACAGTTCTTGATACCGGAAGTCCAAAATTAAAATAGAGGGGTCAGCACTCTGAAGGCTCTAGGGGAAGAATCAATCGATTCCTTGCCTTTTCCAGCTTTTGGTGTCTGACAGCATTCTTGGCTTGTGGCCACAGCACTCTAATCTATGTCTCTGTGGTCACATTGCCCTCTCCTCTTTTGTTTGAAATCTCCTTATTCCCCCTCTTCATATCATTTGAGATTGCATTTATGGCCCATCCAAATAATGCAGGATAATTTGTCCATCTCAAGATCATTAACTTAATTATATCTGCAAAAGTTATTTTTGCCATATAAAGTAACATTCACAGATTCTAAATATTAGGATTTTTTTTACATCCTACAATCATGTGTTTGCCTGGCACTTTGAGGATTAATAAAATATATGAATTAATCATATGGGTTTTGGAATCAGAAGGACTTACTTGTGAATACTAGGTCTGCCACTTCCTAGCTGTGATCTTGGGTAAGCTACTTCCACTATAATAATATGTATCACATGAGATCACACATTGAAATTATTTAGCACAGTTAGTTCAGGTTATTAAGTAATTGCTCAACAGATAATAAAAAAATTATCAATATTAAGCATTCATGGTCTAGAGTTAGAAGTCCTTGTCCCTTCCATTGTAGAATTGGTTCAGGATCTGGTTCAGAAAATGTGAAATAAATAATGTCAATGGAGTTAAATAACTGCTATTAGCAAGGGAAGGTCAGGGCTGTGGGAACCCAGAATAGGTCCATATATCCTGCAGGATAGAAAGGAGATGGCATCTGGGATGAATCTTGGTGAATAAGAAGTAGTTAAGGCAGAGGAAGAGAGTCCAGGTGGGGTAGCATGTGCATAAAAGGGGCATGCTAGGCTTACTGGGAGTTAATAGGTAGTCTGGACATCCCCAAGAAGATGCCAGGGGCTGAATCATGTGGGGCCATTAGTGCCAGCCAAGCAAAGTCTGTTTCCTGGGCATACAACCTGGTCAGTTGCTCACCGCTGCAGCTAGAAAGGCCTTGTGCTTTAATGCTTTGCTGTGGCTGTCTTGAAATTACTAATAATTTTTGAACAAGGAATTCTACACTTTCATTTTGCACTAAGCCCTTCAAATTTTGTAGCCATTCCAAATGCCAAGGAAAAGAGTGTAGAATTTTTCTTAAAGACAAGAGCTTCCCAGTAAAAGATTTCAGAGGAGGAGAACATGACCAGACTTGGGATTCCTGAGAGAATAATGACTGGGACTTCAATGAAGAAGCTATTTAACAATTGAGGTTGGAGGGTGCTGAGGGTTTGGCCTACAGCAGAAAGAGCAATCATAGGAAGGAGGAAGCATCAGATTGATCGACTTAGTGAGTAGAAGCAGCAGTGATTAGATGCTGAAAGTGAAGAGTAGAGAGATCAGGATAATTCCCATCATTTTTTAGCCCAAAAGGTGGAGTGAAGCAGGGCCACCAATGAGACAGGGATCCTACGTGGTGAGGGGCAGAAAATTCCATAGGAATAATGCTATTTAGTTGTAAGGAATTGCAAAATTCTCCTCTTCCTTTCTTTCCCCTTCTCCCTCCCCCTCCTCTTCCTCATCTCCTTGTCCTTTTCCTTCTTCCTCTCCTCTTCCTCCTTTTTCTTTTCTTCCTGTCTTTCATGGAGCTGGGGAAATCAGTATAAACCAATAGGAAAAAGTGAGACAGGTTTCAGACTTTTCAGAAAGTATCTTTTCCTATCTGTCCCCTAAATGGCCTTCAAGGTGCCAAGTGCTTTCCCATCTGGTGGCCTAATTCCCGTCAACCAGATCCCTCCTTTGAGAAGGTTTTTGTCTAACTATCCTTGCCTCCCAACCCCACCCCCACCCCCACCACTCCCATGCTCTCACATATAGACATTTAACCTACTTGTAACCTCCTTCTTCTTCTTCTTCAGGCTGTTTTATTGACTTGTCATCAGGAAAGTCCTCACTATTTCTAAGCATTGCCTCTCAACCTCACTAACATGGACACACACACACACACAGACACACACACACACACCACACAATTCATTCCCCACATGTATTTCCCCAATTTCCTGTCCTTTCCATTTTTCAGCACTATCACAACTATAATAACACATATATATATATTAATCCTCACCCGAGGATATTTTTTCCATTGATTTCTAGAGAGAGTGGAAGGGAGAGGGACAGACAGAGAGAAACACTGATGTGAGAGAGACACATCAATTGGTTGCTTCCAGCATGCCCCAGACCAGGGCCAGGAGCCTGCAACCAAGGTAGGTGCCCTTCACCAGAATAGAACCTGGGACCCTTCAGTCCGCAGGCTGACGCTTTATCCACTGAGTCAAACCAGCTAGGACTATCCTATGTAATAAAATGCTAATATACAAATAGACCAAATGGCGGAACAACCGAACAACTGGTCGCTATGATGTGTGCTGACCACTAGGGGGATGTGTGTGGAACATGACAGGTGTCAGCCCCAGCAGGATGATGGAGCAGGTGAGCGGGGGGCGCCAGACCAAGGCGGGGTGCCGTCGCTGTCATCAGGGCAAGCCTCTGGTGGTTACTGAAAATTCTTTGCTCCCCTGCACCGTGCTCCCTCCTGGTGCTTGCACCTGCTGCTGGCGCTGGCCCTACTTGCACCTGCTGCCAGCTCCTGGCACCAGCCTCTATTGCTCAGCACTGTCAGTGGGTTCGAGCAGCGGCTGCTGGCCCCGATCACCCCTCAGGGCTTCTCCACCTCCCCCTGCTCCTCAGGGACGATCAGGGAAGCAGCCACCGCTCACACCCACTGACTGTGCCTGTCCCTGCTCGCACCTGCTGCTGGTGCGGCCATCAGTGTATGGGAGTGGCGGGAGCGGGAGTGGAGCTGCCAGCAGACAGGGGACCAGGGGCCGTGGTTGGAGGGACCGGGTGGGGGTGCAGAGGATGGGCCAAGACCCGCCCCTGTGCCCACCACAGCCTCATGGCCCACAGTTCCTTTTAAGGTGCATGAATTCGTGTACTGGGCCCCTAGCAATAACATATTTTAATGATTATCTGTGTAATGCATATCTCTGTAAGCATCAAGGGACAAAAACCATAACCACTTTGCTCACTGTGGCATCTCTTAAACTTGTCACAGAGCCTGGAAAATATATGAGGTACATACTTTCTGAATGCAGTCTTATAAATAAATGAATGAATAATGAATGAATGTAGATTACAATGATGACTCAAGGAACCACCTCCAAGCACTCAGAAGACATACGTCAAATCTTTGTTTCATGTATAGCAGATCTGATAGTGGATATTAGACTACTTAATTGTAATGAGAATTAGTCATTGTTCAACACTTTATAGTTTGTTAACTACTTTTACTTGGATTATCTCATACCATTCACATAGCAATGCTGAATCAGAGACATCAATAGTCTTAATTGCAAATAAGAAAAAGCAGGCTTGGGGAAATGGTGTACATGCCCAAAATGTGACGGAGACTAAGTGGTAGAATTAGTATCCAAATTAATGTGTATATAACACTGAAGTCTGTGCATTCTTCTCCACATGCTGGTGCCTCCTAAGCTAATAGGGATTTACCAAGCACCACCTCTGTGTTAGGCCCTGTGCTGTATACTCACTCGGGCTCCAGAGATGAACCCGACTGAGTGAGAGGTAAATGGAAAAGTAGACAGGACCGGCACATATCCAGTGCGAAAGGAGCTAGAAGGAAGGGACAACTGAGTCAGCTCTGAGGTTGGACCAGAGGACACAGAGCCAGGCAGGGGCAGTGCCTTCCTGAGAGAAAGGATGAATCCCTGGAGAGCCCAGTGGCGCTGTACTTAGGGAATGATCTCAGAAGCAGACAGGGAGGGCCCTGGCCCTGCTCACTTTGCTGCTGGCAGCACCAGCTCCAGGGACTGCCCACTACAGCAGGGGGTGGCCGGAGCTGCCCTCAATCCTCAATCCTTCCATGGCCCTTTGCCTTCCGTTCAGTCATCACTCCCCATTCTGGCATTTCTTTTCCTGGGCACCATCTCAGACCTCATTTTTTTGTCCTAGTTTTGATTAAAGAAATAGATGACAAGGTTTTATGTGGATGTTCCTGCAAAAGAGCAGAGAAGGGAAGTCTGTGTATTAAGAAAAGGTTACGTTGCATGGAAAAGTCACACTGACCCTAAGAAGTGAAGGCCTAATTGTGACGTGCCATTCAGTGTGGTTGCGCCTCTGTGTAGGAGTGAGTGGTGTTTGAGGTGGAGAGATGAGGTCTGTCACAGGGACAGCTCATTTCTTCATTCACTTTGGGGTGAGGGAAAGAGCATGCCCTGGAGAGGGGCATCATGTGATGTATTTCTTCAGCCTGGCATTTATTTAAATAGTCATGGCAAGTTGCTTCATCACAGTTTCCTCCTCTGTAAACTGAGCTCAACAACAAAACCTACTCTATGGACAATTGTGAGAATGGAATCAGAGAATATATGGGAAGTGCTTTGCCCAATATCTGTTATTATGACTGCTTTTTGCTAAAGCAGAGCAGTTCATATGATCTTTCATTCAACATGCATTTATATGATCTTTTGAACACCCGGAGAGAAACTATATATATAAAAGCCTAAGCGACTATCCGACCATTCGACCATTTGACTGGTAGCTATAACGTACACTAACCACTGATGAATCTCAGAGGGAAGGGGGTAATGGGGAGGGTGGGAAGAAGTTAACCAAAGATCTTATATGCATACTAAAGGCCTGGTGCATGGATTCGTGCACCGTGGGGTCCCTCGGCCTGGCCTGTGGGGATCAGGCTGAATCCGTGCACCAGGCCTCCAACATCCCCCGAGGGGTCCCGGATTGTGAGAGGGCACAGGCCAGGCCAAGGGGCCTCTACTGTACAAATAAGTCATAGTCCTTGGTCTCAGGGACTAGTATGTAAGTATCAACAGAAACATGAAAACAAAAATGCTATGAATTAGAAGTACGTATTAAGATTAAGAAATGACAAAGAACATTGGGACCACAGAGAGAAGAGGACTTTTTGGATTGTGGGAGAGAGAATGAGGAAATCCTTCAGAAAGGGAGCAAGGAGCTGAAGTTCTCTGCTAGAGACACCCAAGGGGATGCACCAGGCCAGAAGATATACAGTGACTCAATCAGCATGGGGCCTCCTTGCCATGGCCCTTTATCAAACTGATGTAAAGTCATTTTGTAGACTTCGTTTGGCGTTCAGAAGAGGACTTGGGATATCCTGGATGAGTGAAATGACAGAGCATTTAACAACATGAGCTCTGGAGTCAGAGATCTAGAGTGAAATATACTAGTAAACTTCATAGCTTTACTTACTAGTTGGGCCATCTCAGGAAAGTTATTGAACATCTCTGGGCTTCACTTTTATTATCTGCAAAATACTGGTACTGGATACCAACTTCATAGAGCTGGCCCAGCACTTAGTCCAGCAGCTGGGACCCAGTGAATAATCATTGTATGTGTGTGTTCATATGCATGTATAAGAGAGAGGGAGGGGGAGGGGAAGAGAGAGAGAGAGAGAGAGAGAGAGAGAGAGAGAGATTGATTTTACATACAAGTTAGTCCTTATTGAGTGTTTAATTATTATGAGCGCATGACCATGTGAAATGGGTTCTATTAAGCTCATTTTACAGATGAGAAAAATAAAGTCAGAGAGGTCAGGTAATTTGTCCTACATGGCTAGAAAATAGCAGAGCTGGGATTTGAGGTTTAAACCAGGTTGCTTGATGGGAAAGCACCTAAGTATAAGTTACCTTCTGATACCCAATCAAGTGCAAGCTCCCGTTTTGACCTTCATTCACACCCTGTGGTTATGTTTCCAGTTACCATGTAACCCAATTAGAATTAGACTCTTTGAAGCATGAAGTCCCTAAAATAGCATGTTGAGTCTCTTGAGGGAGGAGCCTTGGAGGAAGGGAAAAAAGGGGGGCGGGGAGAAGGCTTTATTCAAAAAGGTGACACACATGTTTTCCAGGGGCTGTCTCCAGAGATGAGATGGAGATTCTAAGCACAGTGCTTTTAAACTTTGCATTCAATTTTTCTTACTTGCTCCAGGCCTTGGCAAGACTGAACTGTTGAGCCTTAAACACAAAATAGGAAAAAAAGAAAGGCCTTGAACTGCAGGTCTAAGGAAACCATTTTTCTGTGCTTGTTTCATGGGAAGCTGCAAATCAAACCAAATTCTACTGCCATGCTAACCCTGGAAAAGGGGAACCTGTATGGGAAAGATGTAGGGAGTGAGAGGGAGCTTAGGAAAAAGAATGGCTTTAGTTTTGAAAAAATGGGATTTATTTTTTACAATGAGTTTCTTGATTTGTTTCACTTGATGTCTCTTTGTTTGAAGGGTCCTCTGTGCTCTGCCTTGTGCAAGGCATTGTTTCTACTATAGTAGAAGTTATGTTTTCTAAATGATGTGACACTGGAGTTTGTCAAAAGTATAAGAAGGGTCTTATGAACTAACTCCAGGTCAATTTTCTCCTCTTTCAAGACTTATTTTAAAATGACTCGCTCTTACTAAAGGAGGCTGAGTAAATATAAAACTTCATAGCAAGAAGAAGGAGTAAACCAGGTTGGCAAATTCAAGGTTTCCATCTTCTCTTCTGTCATCACAGGTGAAGCATTCACATCTCCCTCACCTATTCCTTCTTGCTTTTCTCTAGTTGGAAGAACAGCAATGGAAATTGTAAGGGCCCTGAGGTTTATGCTTATCATGAGCTCTGTTGAACATTCAAAGAAGAGACTTTGCTTTAATGATTAGAGAATCTTTCCTTTAAATCTTCTGAAAATGATAAAAAGAAAAAGAAAAGCAAACAGAAGGAGAAATAAAATCGAAAGTGGAAATAGTTACAACCCCAAACCACACGCTTTGATATATTCTATGCAAAACTGTGAAATCTGGTCCGTGGCAAGGGGACGGATGCCAAGAACTTGTGTGACTCTATGGACCTGGGACTGGGGACAGATTTTCCTAGAAGTGTCACAATCCTGAAAAGATTATTTAGTGATCCCTGAATATCTAAGATTGTGGAATCCATGGAGAATCTAAAATTGGGGCTGGCTCTGGAAGAAGAGAGGTAATACTGTGGGAAGACACTGCCCTAGAGGCAGTTTCTCTACAATGACATTTATAAATGTCAATGGTTAGCTTACCAATTGATTCTTCCCGACCTACTCTTATCATTCCACCTCTGAAAAAAGGGAATTGAAGTACAGAATGAAAACAGTGATCACCAGATCACAAATCAGAAGACGGGTGAAACAGAATTCATATGAGAGCCAAACTGACTTCCCAAACACCTAAAACAGAAGGATTGAATACAGGCTTCCAGCAATGGAAATGTTAAATTTGGTGAAAGTGTTCTGGAAAACCAATACAACAAAGATGTCTACCACCTTCAAAGAATTTTCCTCACCATGCACAGTATTGTTCAGTCAATGTTTTGTCATATTCAAACAATTATCAGAAATACATAAGCATAAAAACCTATGCATAGAGACTGAATAATCAAAGGAATTAAACACAAACAAAAGAACATACATCACTGGATGAAAATTCAAGCAAATAGTTTTCCAGTTCTCAATAGTGTCAAGAAAATGAGTTACCTTGGTATCCCTCTTGCATTAAAAAGAAATTATCTATAATCTGAAAAGCAAGAATTTCAGTAAATATTAAATCACAGAAGGGGAGAAGAGCTCAAGAAATAAGCAAAAAAAAGTTTCAAGTATCAACTGAGACAAAGGCCACATGAAAAGTCCCAAGAGTATAATAAATTCAACCAAAAACATAGTCAAAGATAAGATTGTGCTAAAAGAGTTACATAAGAAAATGTTTTATAAAATAGATGATTTAATAGAAAGAAATAACTATCTTATGCTAAAAATATTTATATAGAATGAGGAGCACAGATCCTAGTGAATTTATTACAGTCCAATATGACTACTGCTGCTACTACTACTACTACTACTAAAAAAAATATATAGAAGCAAAAATAAGTTGAGGCCCGCCTTGTGTTTTTCCATGCAACATGTAATGCCAGAAAATCATGGAGCAGCATCCACAAAGTTTGGAAGAAAGGAAGTTGGACTCATTAATCTTATATCCAGCTATAGTTTGTGATTAAGCTAACAGCTCTATATCCTCAAACATGCAGATATTCAACATACAACATAAACCTTCACTGGAATTAGAAGAACAGGTGCTAGATTAACAGATGAAATAAAAAACTCAATGAAAAGATGAAATAAAAAATTTAGGTGTAAGAAGTCATGGTGGTAAAGACTAAATCCATTTAAATATATAATTAATACTAATGACTGTTTTTTATCTAGTGGAAAAATTATTATAAACTTGACAATGAAGAATAATATTTAAAATCAGAAAATAAGGAAAGCAAGGAATCAAGAGATATATAGTGTGGAAGCACATAATTTCTTAAAATGTCTCCTACCTCAATGTTTTCAATGATATTTCCCCCCTGTAGCTTTAAATGGCATTTTAATAAGTGGAATCTTTTTTTGTAAAGGAACTTTTATTACTTAAATTTCAACAATTCCTTTAGTTTCAGAGTGGGTTCTATTTTCTGTTAAATGCAAGAAAAATAAAAATATTTTATATTTTAAATGGCCTATATTGGATGACTGTGATTTCAATAAGTGACATGTGGGTAATGACTAGTTTTAAAAATGTACTTATCTATGATTTTTTTCTTTTCTTTTTTAAAATATATTTTAAAAAAGTATATATATATTTTTATTGCTTTCAGAGAGGGAGCGAGAGATAGAAACATCTATGGTGAGAGAGAATCATTTCTTGGATGCCTCCTGCACACCCCCAACAGGGATCCAGCCTGCAACCTGGGCATATACTCTTGACCAGAATCAAATCCAGGACTCTGCAGTCTGCAGGCTGACGCTCTATCGACTGAGCAAATCCAGCTAGAGCTGACTTTTTTTCTTAATCAAAGAAGACATGCTAACGAAATAGTAAAATATCAATCAAGCAGAATCAGGTTAAAATGAAAATCTATGAAAGGGAAGAATGAAAAAAAATAAGGAAGAAAGATAATGATTGAAAATTAGGAAACATGTACTATGCCTTTAGAATATTCCAAACAATGATAAGCCACAATCAATAGTAAAGGAAAATGTTGTAGGAAACATGGTACAACTGTGAGTTCTGCAGAGCTTAACAACTCTCATACTCTACAGGTCTCTTGTTATGTCTGATACTAACATGCTCTTTGCATTCAAAATGCAACCATTTCCTACATATTTAACCTTTTCAGAGTTCATCAGCAAGCCATCAGGACTCACATTTGGTGGAACATGCTTCTATCTTCTGAAATATGTAATTAAGGAGAACTATCATGCTCTTTCAAGAGTTCTATCATTGGACTCTGGACTCCAATATCTTGCCCTGATGACTACAAGTGTATTTATTCACCATCCTTCAGAATCTGGCAGAACAGTTGGCATATAGCAATACTGAGCTTAATAAACATTTGGGAATAGAATAATTGAATTAACAATATAATAAGTATTAAGCTCAGTTCCAAAAATCACCTAGCAAGGGAGTGAAAGACCTGGAATTTGACCCTTGGCTTGCCTAACTCCACAGTCCCTCTGCTCTTTGCTACATCCTCCTGTCCTTCCTTTCCTAGGCTCTGGAGACGGAATAGTAGAAATTCTAATTAGGAAACCCTTTGTCAAGTGCCAAGTGACACTTTGGCAGCTCACACTGGACCGTGGGCCTCCCATGGATGATTATTCTTCAGATATGTTACATGTTTGAGGGGAAAAAAAGGAAAAATATTGGAAAGATTACTTCTGCAGATACAAAAAAGTAAAAGATTATGATCCAAGATCTTTAGCCACTCACACTGCTTTGATAAAGGGCTCACAAATTGGAAAGAGCTGTCCACACACTCTCCACCTGGCTCTCCCTTCAGTCTGCCAAATGGTGGAGTGCTGTGATTCCGCCCCCAGGACGGTGCTGTCTCATCACACAACTTTAGGGGGCACTATAAGACTCTAGTGCAGTGGTTCCTTTGGTATTTTGGAAGATCAATTGCTTTCTGTGATGAATATTAAAATGGGACCTTTTCTGAATTAGTTTCAGAATATATACTAGTAGTGCTAACTACTTCCATGGTCTGGAGTGTGGTATTTGATGACTAGCGCCAAACTTGTAAAGGATGAGGTCAGAGGTTGTGTGACCATTGGTGCAATATTCACCTGGAGGGTTGAAAAGTGAATGCAGAAAAGATGTAAAAAGTGGGAAACATTTTAATTGAAAACATTGCTAGAGATGTGGCCTCTGCATGTAGGGGGAGACAAGAGCTCATTCTACCCTGCTTCAGGCTGAATGAGCAAAGTTTTAAGGAGCCTGGAATCTGTAGGCACAGGGCTGATTCTGGATGCACACCTGTTAAAGCCTAAAGGATAACAGCTGGGCCTGGTATCTGTTCTGCCGATAGATGGAAAGGGGCAGTTTTACTGGGAATGACCTGCTCTCCTGCTGGAGTTCACTGGGACAAAAAGTCCATGCTTCTAATGAGCCCGATGGTGGGCACCAGAAAAGAGAGGCTAGGAGTCATCCTAAAAAGGCTCTTCACTAAATGAACTTCTGGATGGGTCTTTGGATCTCAGTAAAGAGAGTCTCAATGAGACCTCCAGAGGCCAATGGCTCCTGTGTAGGTTACAGAATGTGAGCCACCCAAAAGCTACAGGGAACTGTTTGTAAAGAACTCAAACATAAAGTATCAGCATTGAATATCCACTGAACCTAGTCTCGGTCTTTATTCCCAACATGCCCAAAGGAAACGGATGCCAGGTTCTATCAGCACTGATAAAGGGACATGTTTCCTGGCCTCCTCCTTTTCTCAGTCCTCCACTTTGATCCTGGAGGGGCCAGGCATAGCCTGAGGGGGTGGAGGAAAAAAGGAAATGCAACTATGAGCACCACACCTGCTGTAGCTGGGGGAAGAAGAAACATGAGCCATAAATCAAGTTAAAATTGTGGTAATTCCATGGACTTGCACATATGAATCATTGAACTGGGGCTGTTCAGAGGATGTTGTTATTACTGGACAGCAACCAGCCTAGCCATCAGCCAACTCAGTATTACATCCAGTCACAGGAGAACTAAATGTCCAGGATATGTCTGAATAGGCAACGGGCGGGGGGTGGGGGTGGGAAGGGAAGGGGGTGAAATGATTCCACCCCCCACCCCACCATGTCATTTGGAGTCCTAATCTTTCAATGTCTTGGTTATACTTTATTACAGGCCCCATGCACGAAATTCATGCAAGAGTAGGACTTTCTTCCCCTGGATGCTGGCACTAGCTTCCCTCTGGCACCTGGGACCTGGGCTTCCCTCACAGCCCTGGCTTCATCTGGAAGGTCATCCGGAGGGACATCCGGAAGGATATCTGGTCTAATTAGCATATTATGCTTTTATTATTATAGATTGTTTTCAGAGCTAGAGGGTGCAAAGCTCATTAGGATTTGAATTCCATCTACTCTCCTAGTCCAACCCTACCCTATGCAAGATTCCCCAGTAATGTAATTAAAATAACTAGTATCAGTTACAGATCATTAGCTGCATTCCTCAGACTATGCCAAGTGCTTTACAAAAATGAACTAATTTAATCTTGTTATTAACCATCCCAAGGAGGTGGGCATGATAATCTCTGATTACAGATTAAAAAACGGGCTAAATTAGGGAAAGCACTCTAACCAACATCACATGACTGGTGAGTGGCAGAGTCCAGGTTTCATCAAAAATCTAACCAACTCAGAAGCCTCATCTATTAACCATGACTCCAATTCCCAACTTTTAAGATATTGAGAAGATGCTTGTGATACACTTTGTTAATCACTGAACTCTGATGCCTTGGAAAGAACTAATCTTAGACACACTCATTCCAACCTCATTCTCCCATCGCTGCAAGAGAATCCTTGGTAAAGCTGCAGAAATCAACTTCTTAAAATTTCTGCTCTATGCCATTAGTTCTGCTTTATAATACCACATTAAACAAGTTTAAATATTTGAATACATGAGAATTTGTCTGCTGCAATGGCCATATCTCCTTTAAATCTATTTTTTCCCAATTGAACCATCTCAATAATGTCTAACATTTGTCATCCTTTAGCTTGTCCTTAAATACCAATTAAATGTAACTCCCCTCTGACTTGTCTCTACTATGGGAGAGAGCACTTTGCTCACTACCCAATATTGTAGGTAACTTAACATCTATACACAGTTAGACTTCCATAGTGAATGTTTTGTTGGTTAGATTGATGACTCCTCATCAGACCCTTCTTTAATCAGATTCTTTTTCTAGAATCCCAGCAGTTTGTTAATATATCTCTAAACTGCTATGATTATATTAAATCTTGACTTTGCCCCTGAAGGGATGTAATATGTTTTGTTTTGCTAAGAATCAGGACCTCATTTAAGTGATTTAAACAGTTCATGCTTCTGCCTTCCCCTTTAGTAATCTTGTAACTCACCCCTGATATATTTGAGTTTGTCTGCTTTTTAACACATAATCCCATGACATTCAAGGAGCAGTTTTCTAGAGACTTAGAAACAGAGGGTGAGACTTCAGGGGGAATGTTTATGAGAGAAAAACTTTTTGCAAATTCTCAATTTAGAGATGCATTAATTTTAAGTGAATATGTGAGTACAAAAAGAAAGATAAGCAGGGAAGGAAGACAAAACTTCAAAAGGGGGATGAAGGCATATAAACAATAGAGATGAATAATAATGACCTTGGTTAATGTCAACTTCCATTTATTAAGTAACTAGAGGCCTGGTGTAAGAAATTCATTCACGGGGGAGAGGGGGTTGTCCCTCACCCCAGCCTGCACCCTCTCCAATCTGGGAACCCTCGGGGGATGTCTGACATCCCTCTCACAATCCAGGACTGCTGGCTCCCAACCGCTCGCCTGCCTGCCTGCCTGCCTGCCTGATTGCCCCTAACCGCTTCTGCCTGCCAGCCTGATCATCCCCTAACCACTCCCCTGCCAGCCTGATCAATGCCTAACTGCTCCCCGGCCAGCCCAATTGCCCCCAACTGCCTTCCCCTGCTGGCCCGGTCACCCCCAACTGCTCACCCTCCCCTGCAGGCCTGGTCGCCCCCAAATGCCCTCCCCTGCAGGTCTGGTCGCCCCCAACTGCCCTCCCTTGCAGGCCTGGTCCCTCGCCTCCAACTGCCCTCCCCTGCCAGCCTGGTCACCCCCAACTGCCCTCCCCTGCAGGCCTGGTCCAACCTAACTGCCCTCTCCTGCCAGCCTGGTCGCCCCTATTTGCCCACCCCTGCCAGCCTGGTCACCCCCAACTGCCTTCCCCTGTAGGCCTGGTCGCCCCCAACTGCCCTCCCCTGCAGGTCTGGTCGCCCCCAACTGCCCTCCCCTGCAGGCCTGGTCCCTCACCCCCAACTGCCTTCCCCTGCAGGCCCGGTCACCCCCAACTGCCTTCCCCTGTAGGCCTGGTCGCCCCCAACTGCCCTCCCCTGCAGGTCTGGTCGCCCCCAACTGCCCTCCCCTGCAGGCCTGGTCCCTCACCCCCAACTGCCTTCCCCTGCAGGCCTGGTCGCCCCCAACTGCCCTCCCCTGCAGTCCTGGTCTCCCCCAACTGCCCACCCCTGCCGGCCTGGTTGCCCCTAACTGCCCTCCCATGCCGGCCCAGTCACCCCTAACTGCCATCTCCTGCCAGCCTGGTCACGCCCAACTGCCCTCCCCTGCAGGCCTGGTTGCCCTTAACTGCCCTCCCCTGCTGCCCTGATCACCCACAACTGCCCTCCCCTGCTGGCCATCTTGTGGCGGCCATCTTGTGACCACATGGGGGTGGCCATCTTGTGCGAGGGTGTGACAGTCAATTTGCATATTACCTCTTTCTTGTATAGGATTATTGTATAGGATTACTACCTTCCAGACTCTGAAAAGTGTTGTACCCACATTATATATATATATATATATATATATATATATATATATATATATATATATATATATATAAAGTCTAAGCGACTGAATGTCTGAACGACCAAATGACTGGTTGACAGGTCGCTATGACACATACTGACCACCAAGGGGCAGACGCTCAATGCAGTAGCTGCCCTCTGGTGGTCAGTGCACTCCCACAGCCAACCTCCAGTGGCTGGCCAATCTCCTGCAGTCCCTCCCCCCGGCAGGCTGGCCCCAATCGACCTCGATCGGGGCTGGCTGGCCAAGCTCCTGCGGTCCCACCCCCAGCCTGGCTGGGTGGTCAGTGCATTCCCACAGCCAACCTCTCATGGCCGGCCAACCTCCCACGGTCCCTGCCCCCGGCCGGCTGGCTGCAATTGGCCCCGATCGCCAGCCAGGCCCAGGGATCTCACCTGTGCATGAATCCGTGTACCGGGCCTCTAGTGTTATATAATTCTTGACACTACAAATATTTTTTTCTCATGTGACTGAGAAGACTGAGGCTTGGAGATCTTAAATCACTTGCTACAGGTTTTTAAATGATTATGTTGCTTTCAGATTCACACATAGTTTCTCTTTAATTTCAAAGTCCATCATGCCTTAACCACAGTGCTATAATGCCTCTTAACCTTTTGCACTCGGATGTCGAGTGTGACTCGACATGGTTAGCATTAGAATAAAGGAATCGAGAAAAAAGCAAGCGAGTGCAAAGGGTTAAAGTCAGACAGAATCTAAAAGAAGATGCTGAAAACAAGCAAGCAAACAAACAAAATCCCAAACTCTGATGTAGAAGAGAGGTTGCAGAGAACATAAGACTACGGATTTCATTAGAAGGCTGAAGTGGAGGCGATGGGGATCGATGTTGCAGCAGGGTGGAGCAGAACAGTGGTCTGCACTGCACCAGGGGTGCTAGGAGATGATACTACTATGTTTAGCCTGAGAACAGACCAGTGGTTTCCAACATGGGACAGTTTTGTCCCCCAGAGCATATTTGGCAATGTCTGGAGACATTTTTGGTTGTCACAGATGTTGGGTGTAAAGGGGTAAGAGGTACTAGTGGCATCTAGTGGGTGGAGGCCAGAGAGGCTGCTAAACATCCTGCCATGTACAGGGCAGCCCCCACATCAGTGCCTTGGCCCAAAATGTCCATAATTCTGAGACAGAACTCCTGGACTGGCATAATGTTGCTAAGCTTTATTAAAGTTATATTTTTTATCTGATTACTATCAAGTGGCACTATTATGTATGGAGGGACTGAGAGTAAAGGCTGCAAGTACAAAAGGGAATGTGTTTGCCACTAGGGAGGAAGGGGAAGAGGAATGTACTTTGAAGTGGAACTTAGAACTCTAGGAGGAATGGGCTGCCCATGAACACGTTGTAGTTAATACTAAGCCCTGGGTAAGACTGCATGCCAACCATCCTTTGCATGCGTGGTTTCGGGGTCTAGCTAGAAAGAATTGGTCTTTGAATCAATACTCAATGATTATAGCAGACTTGCCTGTCACCACTGTTTTTGCTATTCCTTCTGTATAAGGTAAATCAATATCCACTTTTAGTTTAAAAAAGAGGATCTGTTACCTGCTATATTTAGCATCTCGAGGGAGGACTGCAATATTTGCTTTCCATAAATTTGCAAAAATAAAGATATTTTCCACCCACCCTACCCATTCCATGGTTTTCCACTGACAGCTGCATATATGGATATCCTGCCATATATCTCTGGAGAGACCATGAATGGGGCCATTGACTCCGCTGCTCCTCGATGGGCAGGCGTGTGCTTTCAGGGGCCAGCTCTCCCACCGTGACAGCATAGCTAGGCCACCGCCAGTGGATGAGCTTCACTCAGTAATTCGTGGTTGATTTACACTTGGGTCAGGGACATGGTGGGCAGTGTCAGCTCAACCCCAGGCTCCAAGGGCAACATTCCAAGCTTGGACTCCTAACAATCATGCCCTGTTCATGGAGGCCAGGGGGAAAACTAGGGTGGGTCACTCCAGGCATGAGTGGGAGAGGACAGGAAAAAGAAAGGAATGGTTTCTGTGGGTTATTGCTAGGGTTTTTAGAGAAGTAAAAGCATGATTTTGAGGAGCAGACAGAGGGTCTCAGGAGCATGACACTCCCACAGCTCGTAGGCTGTGACTGTTTAGGCTGGCTCTAGCAGGTCTGTCTCTTTGCCTCCTCAGAGGCTTCTCTTATCTTCTCCAGCCAGTCTGACCACTATTTTTTAGTCCTTCTAATAGGGCATTCTCCTCAGATCAAGGTCTTTGCAAATGCTATTCCCTCCTCCTAGAAAAGTTTGCTCACTAACCCTTCTCCTAGCTAATTCCTATTCATCCTTAGGATGTAGTTGAAATGTGACATCCCAGACTAGATTGATATTCTGTTACATGTTTCCATAGTAACTGGGTCATCTTCATTGTAGTTATCCTGACTGCAACCCCATAGGTATGGTTCACATCTGTGAGCTCCATAGGGCTAGGACATATCTGCCTTGGACATCCTTGTATTCCCAGCTCCTGGCCCATAGCAGGTATGGCTGAATGTACCATCAAGTAGTGATAAAGGAGAGAAAGAGGGAGAAAAGTATGAAGGGAATGAAGAAAGCAAGGAAAGAAGAAAGCAAGGAAAGAAGAGGAGGAAGAAAAGGGAAGAAAGAAGAGGAGAGAAGTCTACATGAAAGAAACATCATCAATCATCATGTTCAACTTCTGGACTTATCTGTATGACACTGAAAGAATTGAAGGCTAAAATGTAGACCTCATGGATCTCAATCTAATAAAATAAATAGACAAATAAACACAATAAGTCTAGAGGTGTATTCAGAAAGAGGTCAGCTCTCCTATTTGGAGGGAGGATGAGTTTGTTATGTGTAAGCGTGAGCCAGGTCCTGGGCTATTCCATCAAGTCTCCCTGTGCTCTGTCTCCCAGCATTACTGAGAAAATGATTAGGGGCATTGGTATCTATCAAACAGGAACTCCATGCCAAGGACTGTACAAAGTACATCAAATACATGTTCTCGTTTCATCATCAAAACACACACAGTTAGTTAAGGATTGCTCCCCAGCAATGCTAATAGGGAAATCAAGACTGAATCTCTGGGTATATTAATTAGGAGATAGCACACTGCCCTGGGCACCTGGAGACCTTATTTATTTCTTTATACTCTTTCCTGATCCCATGTCTACCTGACGACTTTTAATTATACTTCACTTCAAATATCACTTTATCACAGAAGGTTCTTATTTCCCCTCACTAGGTCAAGTGGTCCCTTGTAGGTTTCCATTTCTCCTCCTTTGTGCCTGTCATCATTCTAATAGGGCATTTTTGAGTGGTTAGCTGACCACTAACCTGGAGGCAAGGCACATGTCTGGATTGGGTGGCCCTTGTTTCCTCAGCCCCTGAAGAGTCCCTGGCACATGATACTTTGCCAGTAAGTACTTATAAGAAAATGAGTTAGATCCCCTTTACTGTACATTTACTGTGCTTTGGGCCCTCCGCTGGTCTCTCTGGATACAGAAAAATTTGTATATGGCCACTGCTTTAAAAGAGCCAATAGTGACGTGGGGAAAAGGTACTACTAAAAAAAGAAGAGACTTGAAGTGTTATTGGCAAGTGGGAGCTCAGTGGAGTCCCTGAGTGGGGAAAGGGCAGAGATAGTCAGTTTTCCTGGGAGATAGTCTTCCAGCGGAGAGGAAGCTTGGTGGGAGCCCTCCAAGGTGTGATGACTTTTGCAAGGTGATGTGTGGTGAGGGGGAAAGAAATGCAGGTGGAGGGAGGAAGATGACAAGAGGAAAAAGAAAAGGAGCCGTGAAACGGCATTATATGTTCAGCAACTGCAGAATCTGGTTTGCCTAGAGCACAGGGCTGCTTCAGAGGCATGGCCAGGGCGAGAGTGAAGAAGTGGACGTGAGCTGGGTCCTGGAGTGGTTTTCATGCTTGCTCTGGACATTTGAACATGTTACAGTAGGTGAGGCAGACACGTGTTCTAGTGAAGCACAGTGATCATTTATCCGTTATTTGAACATAGATTTATTGGGTACTAACACCACACCACGCCCTGTGCTACCACACTAAAGAATGTGGGTAGAAATGAGTAAGATAAATTACCTCTTCCAAGAATATTATGAAATACATAGCAGAAGTCAGAATCTGATCTTTATTTGCCCCGTGAGATGCCAATGCAGAGATGAAGCATCCTAAGAGCAACTAGAAGGTCATCTCCCACTGAGCACGCCCAGAACGACCCAGAATGACAAAGTGAGAGATAGTGAGAGGGAGTGAGGAGAGTAAGGGTCACGGTGGAAAGAGGGTGTGTAATTACAGGAGCTCTTCCTGGGGAAAGTGGGCTGTGGTACCACTTCTACAATGCATAGAGAAAAATGTCTTTCCTACGCACATATTTTTTCTGTTCTTAGATAGCTTTACTTTTTTTTTTTTTTTTTTTTTTACAACGCTGGCCTGAAAATACTTTCCATCTCTGACTCAGATAACTGCTCCAATTTTATAATCCTCTCTTATCCTCCATGTAGCTAATCTTTATAGGACACCTACGTTTTTTGCCAGGCACTTTCACAAGCATTTACTTATATTATCCCATTTAACCCACTAAATGTGAGACCAGTTTCACAACCACCGTTTTACAGATGACAAAGCTGCAGGAAGACTAGGGAGTGGTCTAGCACAAATTCATTTCCATAAATGCCCAACAACAAAACCTAAGAACTTGTCAACATATCCTAATGCATAACAGGCATTGTAGCTCGGATTTATGCATACCAAAAATGTGATTATTAAAACACCATTTTATGTCAGCAAAGGAATTATCCAGTCATTATTATCCCACAATTATCCACTATTCCCCAGGAGGTCAGCAGACTTCATGCAAATCCAACCTTCACACATTTCAAAGTAGGAAACTGAGGCCCAGAGGAATTCCTTGCTGGCCCAAGGGGACGGGGGCAAAGCCAGGACTGGGACTCGTGTTTATAATTTTTGCTCTTTTGATCTTGCCACTAAAAGTTATAGACTCGAATGCTAGATTCCGATTCTCACTTCTAATTTCATTTTCTTCTGGTAGTAGTGTGTTGGGAAGGGTGTGGATTTTGAAGCAAGTTGACCTTGGTCCAGAACCAAGTTCTACCACGGACTTCCTCTGGGACCATGAACAAATCCCTGCCTGGGTTTGAAAGTCCTGTCAAATGGGGTGGAAAATATGTTTCTAAGTAGCTTTATAATGTGTGTAAATAAGTTGGCACATATATAACTTACATATAACTTAACACATGTAGTTCTCCAATGTGCCTTACCAGGAGAGGGAAGGGTGGTGTATCCACGGGTGTCCCCAGGATCCTGGAAGGTGCAGGACTCTCAAAGGATGTGAACTTCCTTGGCTCTCTCCCCCCACTGGGATTTACCTCTTATCTCTGTGACTGTGGCTGCGGAGGGGGAGAACAGGTTGGAAGGATTCAAGCAATGCCTCTCTAGAGTCTGTACAGGAGGCCTTACATTCACCAGCTGAGCAGACAGTTAATGTGGTGGGTAGCTAGAGCAGTTTCATTATTCATCCTCCCGTAAAACTCGGTCCTTCCTTGTCGGGACTGGGGTGTTAGTTTTATGGTATAAGGGTAGACTCTGGGGTGAGGCTGCTCTTTAATCTCCTGTTTCTTAGAAATGGCAGGAGCTGCCTTTTCGTGGAAGGACACTTTGCTGACAAAGTGGGGCTTTTGCAGGCCCTGCAGGAATGGAGGTGGCGGGATTTCCAGACCTGGATTTGGTTAAAGGAATTTGTGATGGACACATCCCTTCTATGTTAACCTTGGCCTGCCCAGAGCTTTAGGAGCAGAAAAATCATGTTTTGCATTTTGGAAATAGAAACCATGCCCTCTCCTCCCTCCCACCCCTTATTTATTTTATTTTTAACTTACTACGGCTATACGTGCAGAGAGACAGGCACCTCCACGCTACACTTTCCAGTGGAAAAGAACAAGATTCAGACACTTCTCCAGATGTCACCAACCCCACAGCTTTCTAGATTTATGTATTTTTTTTCAAACTTTGAGAAGTCTCCCTGACCAGATGTTTTCAATATATAAACAGAAGTGGTATCTTGTGCGTGTGTGTGTGTGTGTGTGTGTGTGTGTGTGTGTGTGTGTGTGCGCGTGTGTTTTAATTTCCTTCTAAAAGTCCACTTTTAAGTACTCACATAAGTTTTTTTTTCTTTTAATAAAATTTTGACTTGCTTAAGTTCCATGATGAGATGCTATATAGTACCATGAATGACTGGCATGACATTGGCTGGGATGAAATCAAAGACCATATGGTAAAGATGCATTTTCACTCATTCAAGGAAGGTGTATGAAGTGCCAGCCATGTGGCAGACACAGTGCTGGGAGCTGGAATTATAGCAAACACACATACATACACACACACACACACACACACACACACACACACACACTCCTTGCCCACTCAAAGCTACTATCCTATCAATATTTTGATAAATTCATGAATTTGGGTATTTTTTAAAATTAAGACTTTATTATTTTAAAGCAGCTTATGGTTTACAGCAAAAATAAGAGAAAGACACAGAGAGTTCCCATGTACCCCCCTGACGCCATACATGCATAGCCTCCCCTAACATCAACATCCCCCATTAGAGTAGAACATTTAGAACAATGAGGATCCTACATTGACACATCATAATCACCTAGACGCCATAGTTTACATGAGGATTCACTCTTGCTGTTGTACAGTCTAAGGGTTTGGAAAGATTTATAAGACAGGTATCCATCATTACATGATCATACAAAGTATTTTCATGGCCCTAAAATTCATCTATGCTCCACCTATTTATCCCTCTTTCTCCTCAAACGCTTTGAAACCTTCATCTTTTTACTGTCTCCATAGCTTTGCCTTTTCCAGAATGTCATACAGTTGGAATCACATAGCATGCAGCCATTTCAGACTGGCTTCTTTCACTTAATAATATGCACTGAAATTTATTCCTTGTCTTAAACGATCATTTCTTTGTAATGCTGTACAACACAGTTCATTGTCTGGGTGTACCATATTTATTTATCCACTCACTTACTGAAGACACTTTTGTTGCTTCCGTGTTTTGGAAATTATGAATAAAGCTGCTATACATATCCATGTGTAGATTTTTGTGTGAACATAGGTCTTAACTCCTTTAGGTAAATAACAAGGAGAATGACTGCTGGATTATATGGTAAGAGTATGCTTAGTTTTGTAAGACACTGCAAAACTGTCTTCAAAGTGGCTGTACTATTTTCATTCCCACCAGCAATGAATGAAAGTTCCTGTTGCTCCATAACCTTGGCAGCATTTAGTGTTGTCAGATTTTGGATTTGGGCCATTCTAATAGGTGTTTAGTGGTATCTTGTTGTTTTATTTTTCATTTCCCTGATTACATATGATGTGGAGTATTTTTATATGCTCATTTGCCATCTGTCCACCTTCTTTAGTAACTTATGATAATTTCTTCATTTGTAAAATGTGAATAAAAGTAATCACTTGGTAGGGCAGTCGTGAGAGTTAAATGATATTATATATATGAGTATAAGGAAACAGGCCAGCTGGTGAAGAGGCATCTCTGAAGCCATAATGCCCAGGTTTGAATTCTAAATCTAAGCTAGCTCATGTTTCTCCTCACTACTAAGTAAAACTAGGAAAATGATATTTACTTCATATAGTGTTTGTAAGGGGAAAATTAGATAAATTGTGAAAGGCATTTAAGCGTTTACAATAAAATACTCAATGATGCTACTTCTTGAGTACATAGTAAATGCTCAATTAAATGTTGTTGCTGTAATTCACCAAAGCTGGAAGAAAATGAATTTTTTGATGTAGGTAGACTAGGTTTGCTATTCAAACTGTGGCTTTCCTAAAACAATTAAGTTTGAAAGGCTTGCTTCCAATAAATACCTTAAAAAACATTACATAACTCATGGGAATTAGGAAATTTTACTCATTCTTTTAATTTATCTCCCTGAGGACTAATCCCCCCCGCCCCCACCACCACCACCTCCCAAAGTTTCCACTTTTTTCATTGGTATGGAATGTGGTAAGAGAGACAGTTTATTAGATTAGGATACCCTAAGCCAAGACTTTTCCTTGAGTTTGCAGTTGAGCACATGATTTCTTAGGAAGTTATAGTCAAGAGAATTATGGTGCTGTTAAGTCCTGCACTCAAACACCAGGAATTCAGTTTAAATGTACTCTTTTCTAGGATTCCCTGAAACGTTTTATGTTTTTGGTTCTCTCCAGCCTCTGTGACTAGAGATAGATGGTGACTCACAATAGTATTTTCTTTACCCCTCAATCCCACCTTCACTAGTTCAAAGATGACATAGCTGATTCATTCACTAATTAAATAATTTTTTGAGCTTACACTGTATATTAAGCACTATGCTAGGTTCTAAGGATTTAGATATGAATACATTATCATCCCTGCTCTTATGAACACTTTCCAGGAAGCAGGAAATATCAATAGATTATAGCAGATGGGATAGTAGCAGAGGAACAGGGCTGGGACACAAAGTAAGGTTCCTATCTCTTTTCGGGAAGTAGAGCACAGAGGATGAGCTGTTCAAGGCCTGAAGGACACAGAGATGTCACCCAGGTGAAATGGATGTTTGGGGTGCATTTCAACCAGAGATAACAGCATCTATAGGCCTGGGATTAGCAAGAGCTTGGCACATGTAGGAAATGGCAAAGAATGCATGCAGGCCGGTGTACAAGGCTGGGTGTAGCAAGAGCTGGTGTTGCAAAAGCAAACAAAAGGAAACTTCTGACAGCCTTGTAGGTCATCCAGACAGCCTTTGAGATAGGGAATTCTGTTATCCTCACTTCACAAAGGAGAAAACAGAAGCACAGAGAGAGAGAGTCTGGGATCACGGAGGACACATCGACTTAAGTGGCAGCACTATAATCCAAACCCAGGCTGTCAGCTGAAGGACTTTCTGACAGTATTAAAAGTAATTAGCCATATAATACTAGTAAATAAAATATCCAAATATCACATGTGAAGCCTGTGAATCCAGCAGCCCTGGTCTGATGTAACACAGGGTCACCAGTTGAAGTCTCAAGGAAGCTGTGTTTTGGGACAATCTTAAATTACCTTATTTAGCCCCCCAATAGTCAGATTAGCAACAACCCTATTTTATATAGATGGTTAGACAATTACCAATAAACAAACCACAGTTTTGCCTAAGCCTCGGGTTGAGTCACATGGATTTAGCTGGAAGAAGTTATGGAATTGCATAACCATTTTTTATTATCTAGTTAAGAATCGCCTTCTATACACAAAGAAAAACAGGGCTCTGCTGGACGTGAAGAGACTTGCTGAAGTGTCTGGGATTTGTCCACGAGACGAATTTTCCTAACAGAGAAGGTATTTGGGGCCACGGAGTTTGACAAGCAGGACAGCTTATTCAGGTATGAGGTAGTCCTCATTACTGGACTCACTGGACTGGTTGGTTGTATGTAACCGAAATAAATCAAGCATGTTTAGATAATTAAGAGAATTTATTGATGGTAGTATCCAAAAGTTGAGAGGTAGGGCAGGCTTTCTGGAAAGCTCACTCTAGTGGCTCAACCAAAAGCCTGTTTTCTGTCTGTTTCTTCTCTATGCTTTCTACCTTCCTGTTATCATCTTAGGACACAAGATGAATATCAGATAGTGGCCAGATGCTCTGGGCTTGCGTGTTTATTCATAAGCAGGGATAAAAAGAACTTCACTCTCATTCGTTCTCTTTAAAGCACGAGAAAGCTTCATTCCCAGAAGTCCTCAACATGGGCCTCCTTGCATCTCACTGGCTTAAACTGAATCACACGCCCACTTCTAAACCAACCAGTAGATGGGCTTCACTGATTAGCATCTATCAGTCAAGGCCTGCTTCGGGAAATGAGGGTGAGTCAATCCTATGTACTATGCATTGCTAAGGATGGCGAAGTCAGTTCTCAATGGAAGGAAGGTAAACAGTAAACTGAGCTGTACTCTGCCACCTCTTTCTAGGAGTAGACAGTCTAAGTTCAAATGTCATTGTCGTGAAGCAACATTGTAGGTCCAATCATTTACATTGAGAACAACCTTTCATCTATTGCATCAAATAACCTAAGGTCGCTTAGTGTGATTGGAACACTGGACCCATAACTATCTGGAGATCATTCTCAGAGTCAAGTGTGGATGTTTTATTTCCCAGATAGAAAAGTTGATGCTCTGGGAGAGAAAGTGCCTTGTCTAACTTCCCCGAGCTGGTAAACACAGAGCCGGCATGAGCACAACACAGTTCCTTGCTGTCTTCCTTAAGAACCCAGAGATAAACAAGAGAAGCTTCAGCTAGTCATGACAAACACCAAACTATTCAAGAGATTACCCAAACAACTTAGCTAATTCTCCTGATTATTTTAAACACTAACTCAAAACTGAGGCAGGACGGGAGTGTGTCAGAGGCACACACATGCACTTCAGACATGCGTGTGAGTGGTAGCATGTTTTGCTATTATTTGTTTAGAGGGTTTAGTATCCAAGGGACATGTTGTATAGCCATTTATCAAGACTGGGGCTTGAGTTTGTCTCTGGTTTAATATTTTCATGGTTTTCTTGCTTCATTTCTTTCTTTAGGCAGCTCTTCCACAACAGTAATAGCCTTAGGCGACAGTTTCCATCTGGCTGGTCCCAAGTCACTTTTCATATAATTCATCATTTTAGAAGCTAGCCCCCAACATGCTGAGCCTCACTTGACAAGACACAGTTTTATTGTGGGACGCCATTCTAACTATCTTAGCAACTTAGAAGGAAGAAGTTCACAGTTTATCTTTTATGGAAGGATGTGGGAAACACATTTTGAAATCGTATGCCCAGGACTTCATGTGCAGAAGAATCAAGGTATCATACTATCCAATGTCCCTGGCAAGTTCCTAGGACTAAAACTTTACTCTACAAGATGTTTGATGGTCATCTCAAAGGTCAGCTTTGACCACATTTATTAAATTACAAACTTATTTTTTTTGTCATCAGAAGATGGTATGAATTAAGGCTTTCTTGTTCTGGTCCCAGTACAGATGAGGGCTGGAAAACATCTAAAGGAATTAGAGTGACCAAGAACATTGAACAAATAAAACATAATAAAGTGCTCAGTGGCCTTGGGAGCCTCCTGCACTACTTGATACAACACAGAAATGTACCATTTGTTAAAATACAAGACAGACCAAATATCAATTCCCTTCTCAAAATAAATTAAGTTGTCAGTAGCTAAGCCATCTGCCACTGAGCTTGCCTCCTCTAGTTCCTACCACAATGGTCCCAATTGGTCGTTACCACTTTCACAACCAAACCATGTTAATGGGTTTTCATTGCTTTAGTGGCAAAGTTCCTCTGCCTCAGAAGATTGCAGAGCCTCCTCTCGCTCATCCCCTACTGCTTTTCAAGCTCCCACATTACCACCCAACAACAACAACAACAACAAAAATGACTTCATTTTCTGTTACATGCTATACAGAGTGAGGTACCTAAGCTTTTGCGAAGACTGATCTGGAACACCCTTCCCTACTTGTCCAAATAATAATATAATCTTTTATGACTTAGCTAAAGTATCACAACTTTTTTAAAAAGTGGAGTTGATGGTACGTGAGTTATATCTCAAAAAATATAAAAAAATAACAAAACTTTGAAACTATTTTCCGATGAAATCCTCTTTCTTACATAACTCTACCACACACAGTCAGACACCTGCTAGTGGATATTAACACACACACACACACACACACACACACACCCCATACCAGGTCAGGGACCCATAATTTGCCTTCCTCAAATACTCTATATACCGACCTATCTTTGTGTTTTGGGGTTTATTTGTTTGTTTTCCATCTAGACTGGGGATCTCCAATATGGTAGCCATTAGTGATGGGTGGATCTTGAGACTTAACATGGGATGGTCCAAATTGAGATGTGCTGGAAGTGTAAAACTCACATGCTTGAAAGTTTTGGTATAAAGAATAATGTAAAATGTCTTATTAATAACTATAATACAGGGGCATAGGCTACCAAGGAGACAGAACTGAACCTCACATCACCCTGCTTGGCCCCGGAGGATGGCTGGTTAGCCATAGACGGGTAAGATTCCTCAGGGAAGGAACAACCTAAGACAGGCACAGTCGCAGAGGGGCCATCAGGAGAGAACTTGGGGGTCAACAGAGGTGGGGCACAGACCCTTACCCGCCCCCCCCAACTTTGCAGGGACCTGAACCTTCACCCCTTCTGAGGGAGGTCTCCTGCCCCCATGGCTGCTTCGCTTCCCATGCACAGCTCAAATCAGGACCTAGGTAACAGAGAGAGACTTGGCCAACAGCAGCTGTCCTCTCATTGCAACAAGACTTGTTTGGGATGTCTTGTACCCATTGTGTGGGGAAGTGGGTTTTTGATATCCAAATCCAGCCTAGTACCAGGAATGCTCAGAGCCTACTCAAGAAGGCAAATAATCCTTTCCACTAATATACACAGGGTAAAATAAGATTGTTGTTAGAGTGTTGAGTTTGACAGTATAGTAGTCAAGTTTTCAGAGTAATTTAAATTGGCTAATTGAAATAAGTGAACATTCTAGAAAAATTGATTGTACTATACAAAAAGCTGTTCCTAAAGTGTTAACAAAAATTTTTATTGGCAGTTCATCTCATGGTAAAATTGTGTAACATGTAATGATCCTAAAGCAGTCATACTTTAGCGCAAAAAATTAAAATGTAAAAGCTATCAAGACTACATTATAAAATTTCCAAAAGCCTCCTAATATTTAAATAAAAGAAGGGGGTGATAGTAGAAGAATATCATGTAAAGAAAAATATCCTGTAAGTAAATTACATCTAGAAAATTTGTACTTTAGAAAATTAACTTTCATTTGAAATGCTAACAGCAAGACACGCATGAAAAACACACATGGTGTCAAAACAAGCCAGAGGAAATCATTTGGGCAAAAAAATGAAAAAGGATCCCAAGTTAAATTTATAGAAAATATCCCTTTATTAACTTTTGGTCGAGAATATGTTTGTATATTTTCAGAAAACAACTCCAAGACCATGTGGATTCCTGCAACAGAGAGGAATTGACAGGACTGCTCCAGCCATGAAGATAGAAGAGAAACAGTCCAGAGACGGAAGACGCTGACAACGCCTTGCCATACTAGCAGACAGCAGCTGTGCGTCGCTGAAGGATGCCCAGGACCAAACCAGAGACGGTAGGACCTGCATCACCACCATTTGTCCACCAAACAGAACTGAAATATCATTGCTGACATGTACACATAAGGAACTGTTTGACATTGAAATTGGGACTCAAAAGAACTGTTGGCCCAGAAAGAAACTCACTACAGACTGATTCATTTGCCTCTCAGCATAACCATTATGGCTTGTCTCATTTTCGATTCTTACAAGTGTATTTCTTGTATCACATGATCTCACGCGCATCTAGGGGAGATAATGAACAACATAAACTGATGAACAAAAACAGACCCGGAGACAGGGAAGCATCGATCAGACTGTCAAATATCAGAGGGAAGGTAGGGGAGGGTGGGGGAAAGGGGGAGAGATCAACCAAAGGACTTGTATGCATGCATATAAGCCTAACCAGTGGTCATGGACAACAGGGGGGTGGGGGCATACCCACGTGTGGAGGGGTTTGGGATGGGAATGGGGGGATGAGGACAATTATGTGATACCATAATCAATAAAGAAATTTTAAAAATAACTATAATAATTTTATGTTGACATTAAAATATTTTGGGTAAATGTAAATATTAAAATTAATTTCATCTTTTTGTTTACCTTTTTAAATGTGTCTACTTGACAATATAAAATTAGGTTTGTAGCTCTCATGATTTCATCTGGACAGCACTGAGCAAGACTGCGAGCTCCTTAAAGGGAAGGATAGAGTCTTGTTAATCTCTGCATATAGATTCTGGCCCATTGAAGGTGTTCAAGAATACTTCTCTGCATAATATGAGCAAATGAATATAGCTAAGTCCCAAAAGAACAGCGCAGATACTGAGAACAATGGGACCACAGGGAGAGGACATTAGCATTATTTCCATGCAAGGCCAAGAAGCTCTGTACAGAGGAGGTTAAGAATTGAGACTTGAAGCTGGGAGTGGCTTGGAATATAAAGAAGAAACTGTTGTATGACACTCCAAATTCACTTCTGACTTCTGAACTTTGATTTCCCATACAAAAACAAAAGGGCAGGGTAAAATAGCTTTGATACACCATTAATTATCTATGATAAAGATGATATCCCATAACTAACTATGACCATTCCATTTGGAATAATTATTTTATCCATGAGTTCATGTCACTGATTAGCTCCCAAGATATGTAGAGAGTCTAGGTATGCCTGGTTTTCTCTTAGGCCTCCCTCTAAGGATATTTTGTCCACAGTTTAAATTCATGGAAGCCTCTGTAGGCTGTCCTTGCTTCTCTCAGTGGATGATAAGGGGACATTGATGCATGGCGGCCACTGACTGGTGATCCAAAGATGATGTTTCCTAATTGATCCATTCAGACATTGGATTGATCCATTTAATCTAACAGTTGGATTTGAAGATGCAAAAGAAGATAGGATAGCTATTTTCAAGAGACATTTCTCCCAACCATAAATATAAATTTATATATGCATTTTAAAGACAATGCTAATAATTATAGCACTTACTGAAAGTTTATACTTTATTAGGCATTGCATTCTATTTACGTTATCTTATTCCAACACTACAAGAATCAAGTCTGCACTGTTACTTTATGTTTATAGATAATGTAAGTGGCTCACAAAGTAGAAGTAATGTGGCCTGACCAAGTAGTAGAGGAGGACTTAGAACCCATCTGTTTTATGTATTTTTACCACTCTATGATGCTCTGTTTTGTGTCCCAGGTATAATTCTGGTTCAGGCTGTCCTGCTACACACTTGATAGATGGATCCCTCTGGTGGAAATGACCTACACACAAAACCTCCAACCCATTCGAGTTCTGAGCTTCTGTTTCCGAATTGGAACTCGCATTGCTGGAGTCCCTCTTTCCCTTCGGGGACTCTGCGAGCCTGGTGGCTCATGCCTCCTCACAAAGCCGGCTCTTCAAAAATCACCTTTGGTCTGAGCCTTAGTTCAGGGAAAGGAGCCTCTCTGCTCAACCCTTCAGACTGCTGAGCCAACCCTTTCTCCTCAGGCCCCAGGAATTTCTTTCAACCTTCATTTTTCATCCTGATGGCCCTGCACAGGCTGACATTTGTGAGTTGACACAGATAAAAGAAAATGAAAACCTGGTCTGAACCACAGGTCCGAGTCTATAAATTGGACTCTTTCCCGGATGTGTGGAAAATATAACTGCTGTTTTCCCCTCCCTCTTGGACTGCGAATACAAGGATCTTCTTTTAGAATGGGCGGGGATGTCTATAAGGAGCTTTCTTTTTTTCCTGACTCTGCTTTTTTTGCAGACTATAATTTATATCTGAAAACATTTCCTATGGTTTAGACATCGTTTTAGGGTGGCCTCAGGCAAAATATGAAATAGTCTGAATTTTTTTAACTTCCAACTTCTTAATTTCTATCCTTGGCTTCCAATCTGGACCTTGACCTCACTCTTTCCCAGTGAACTGCCCCAGCAAGTCTTCTTTGTCCCCTGTTTAATTCTGTTAGGAGACACCTGATGTAGGAGCTGGCAGCTCTGATGTTTATCATTAATAAATCACCTCCTTCCAAAGATCACTGTTCTATTCCCATTGAAGCCTTTTATGCCTTAAATCAGAAAAGTAGCAATATCCAGGCTGAGAGTAACAGACCCGTATGGACTGTATACTTGGGAAGGGAAGGCACTATAGTGTTATTTCATAGGCAGCCTCCTACCTCATCTATGGGCACAGAAAAAAAGAGGAGACCTTTATTGCATAATCTATATGGGAAGGTGGAATTTTAGCATCAAAGAGCTCTTAGACCAATGCTCTAGTTAATGGTCAATGTTCCTCTTACAACACTCCTGGCAAAGGATCATCAAACTTCTATTTGAATTCCTCTGGGGTGGGGCACTCACTGTTTCAGGAACCTTGCTGGTACCATCACGTGCTTCTCATCATAAAGCCCAGTCTTGGAGCCCATGAGTGCTGGGAGGATCGCAAATCATTGGAAGAAAATGCAACACCATGCATTTGCCCTCCAGAAAGATTATCTTCCACACTGAGGTCCCTATATGACCAACAGTGAATAGTGCAAGGGTTATATGAGGTCCACCAGCATTTTTACGCACTCCTGGTAGGGTTTTGGAGGTCTGAGTTCAAGGACAATTATATATGAAACAGCAAAGTGTGATGGCTGAGGACATGGCCTCAGGACCCAGAGCACCTGGGTCCAAAGCCCAGCTCCACTACTTGCTGTCTGCAGGAAATTGGCCAACTGACTTAACCTCCACAAGCCTTGGATCAGCATCTTTAAAATAAAACTAATGATAGTATTTTCTCCCTAAGGGTGTGGAGAGGATTGAATCATTTAATACATGCAAAGTATTAAGAACACTGCCTAACATACCACAAGCACTCAGTAAACTTTTATTAGTAGTAGTAGTACCAGCACTACTGTGGCTTAGTCATATGCTGAGAAACAGTATATTTTCAAGTGCAGAATCGCCTCATATTGGGAGTCAGTACTTGGGGGTAAAATCCTTCTTGCATTTGCAAGGATTTTATTGAATAGGAAGCTACTAACTTTCACAGTCCCACCTGGTTCTCTCCAAAATCCTACTGCTGATGGGAAAGCTGAAGCTCCGAGCGGGCAGATGCTTTTCCCAAGATCTCAGCTTACATGTCACATCTTCAAACCACCCAGTGTAAACCAGCCACCACTCCCTCCTTACATTTACTCCAAGAGTAGGATCTGCATATTCTCCTTATTGTTATTGTCTGCGTAAATATGTCTCTTGATGACTTTATTTACTGCTGCCTCAGCGAGAACACGAGTTCCCTAAGAAGAGGAACTCTTCCCTCTCACCCTAGACTCAATCCCCAGCACCTGGCCAGTTGCAGGCCTTTGGGAAGCATCTGTTGAAGGAATGAATGAAGGACAGCAGGAGGCATAGCGGAATAGAACCATTCTGTCAGAGCAATTGAAGTCCTGGCTTTGCATTCTAGAACAGTCCCTGACCTCATGACCTTAGGCAATTGGTTTCCTGTCTAATTAGTGAAATGAAAATACTATTTCCTCTTCCTTACCGCTGTGGTGAGAAAAATGTAATAAAGTCCATAAATCACTTAGCACAGTGCCCGCACATTGTGTACACTCAACAAATGCTGGCTGTCACTCATCTGAGGAGATGAGATTTGTGGGGTTTGGTTCAGTATCCTTCCTGCCATGGTGTTTGCATATCTAGAAATTGTGAAAAACAACTTTAATGGGCTCCAGGAAGTTCAATAAACCAAAAATCATCATCTTCTCATTTCATTTGATTACTTTAAACTTGACAGTGATCTCTTAATGGAGAACCAAACCAAACGTTATTTTCCTTCCAGACCAAAATGTTCCTTCTTAAACTAAGTCTCTAGATTCCACCTCCTATGTAACCATTTTATTTCTCCCCATCAACCCAAGGGGTGTAGGGAAGGGACTCCTAGGATGTTAAACTAAGTGGAATTGCAGGCAGGGCACAATGTGATCCCTTCCTATGTCAGGGAAACAAGCCAGAGAGGGGAAAGAATTTACCTCGGATGATGGAGTGGACATGGTGGGACTTGAACCCAGGTGTCTTTAATCTGCTTTCTGCCACATTTCACTGACACTTCTAGACGAAAAACAGGCCTCACACAGTTATGTCTCCAGTTCACTAATCGTCTATGCCCCATAACAACTTCCAAATGCAAAATGATGGCAGTTAAAGGAACACATTGTTCCTTTGCCATTTCAATCGCCATCCAGGGACTCCCATTTCTAATCTGTTTATGTCACAAAGATTAGGCGGCTCTTTGCTCTAATTGGTCAATTTTCCACTGAGAATGAGAGTTGCATCAATGTTGCATTAGCTCAGCCTGAAGCTGGGCAGGCACAGGGATGCATGTATTTTAATCTGTCAGGACCAACGAGGAAAGAAAACTGTTATTTACTTTTTGTTTGGATCTCACCATTTAGCCATAGCTCTTTGAGACAGGACTTCATTTACTAAACAAACTGCTCAGTAGCATCAATAAGTAGTTTCAGTCTTTTTAAGAGGACTTCATATGACACTCAATCCTTGATTCCCCAATAAAACAACACAGCTGTTCCCTTGCAGTTCGTCTCTCAGCAGGAGCTGCAGAATCATATTTAATCAACTCTGCTTAAAAAGCCATCCAATTTCCTTTAGGGCTCTGGCGTGCTTCTCAGGCCAGGATGGCCCCTGCCCACACGTCAGCAGCAGCAGCCCTGGCGGAGGGAGCTGCCGTTTGTCGAGCCTCTACTGGGTACATTCAAGATGCCATTGAATCCACCTTGCAGTCCCATGAGGGAGGGATTATTGTTGGATTTTAAGACAAGGAAACTTAGAAGTGTAAAGCCATTTGTCCAAAGTTAGAGGAATGAGTGAGAGAACTGGGATTCAGCCAAGTACTCTCTAATCCCCAAATCTGAGCATTTTCTACTTTTCAGTCTGGCTTTCCACATCAGGAGGTGCCAAAGAATTATATAAGGATGAGTGTGAGTCAATATGATCAGCCTATCAAAGCTGCCAAAGGCTACAGGTCCTAAATTCCCTTTAAGCTTGCAGCTTTGTCTTACTATGGTGAGATTTTTCTGTTAGAAAGTGAATACCCTTTGCGTCATCTTTCATCCCACAACCACTGATGATGACCACATACGGTTCACTCTCCAAGTGAGGTGGGGGATACAGAGATAAGATGGATATGAATCTTGCCTTCAAGAAGCTCAAAGTCTAGGAATAGAGATAAAACAGCAACATAAATTATTCTAATGAGAGATAGAAAGTGATAAGTAATATAGTATGAGTGGGCCAAAGAATTATGGGAGCCTGAGAAAGAAAAAGTCTATTCCTACCAAAGCATCAGATTAGGCTTCATGGAATAGTGAAGATAATTAACATCAGCTGCTGTGACATGTGGCCCCCAAATATTATTGGCTTAACAAAATACGAATGTCTTCCTCACTTTCTGTTGGGTCTAGGTAGTGCTTTATTTTAAGCGGTGACTCTGGATACAGGCTTTTTGCATCATGGGGATCTACTCTTTGAGAGTCCTGTGTGTCTCACCATGTGAGCAGGGAATAAAGGGTGCAAGCAGAGGAGGAGGTGGAAGGTTGGGGGACAGCCCTGCAAGTGACTCCATCCATGTCACTCACATTCCAGTGGACAAACACAATAATGGGACGCCAAAGTAACTGGAAAAGGGGCTGGAAAATGTGTCCTTTCTGTGTGTCCAGGACAGGAGAAATTTCACTGAGCACATAGCATTGTTTCTGCCGCTAGAGATACTGACATGGATATTGCGGAAATGTTTTAATTGAACAAGTTGAGGGACAAGCAGGTTGCAGATAGTGTAGGTGATGTGCAAAGAACACCTTGATTCAAAGAGTTTGGAAAAATAGGTGATATCAGATATGGAAAGGCCTTGAGTGATAAGCATTTCCCAAAATGTGTTTTCCTCAGTGGTAATGAGTATAATGTTAAGAATGATTTGAGTAGTCAAATTTTGGAAAAGCTAGGTTATCAATTGATCCTTGCAGGAGTTCCTGAAGATTTTTGGCTAGCGACATGGAGTCAATTATAATAAACCTTTTTGAACACAAAATCTCATATACAGCATATCTTGTAAGACTGATGTTTTGTGCAACATGCTTTGTATAAGGAATCTTAGGCAACGATGAGCCATTTCAGCCGGAGAGAAGATTGATTAGAAGTGCTTTTCAAAGTATATGCCAGAGATGCATTCCAACTGACTTGCCAAAGTTGATCCATTGGTAATGGCTGGCAGTAGTGCTGCTAGAGGAGGAATCATGAAACCTCATCTGAACTTAGCTGGGAAAGTACAGTGATTGATTAATAATGTCTGTTATGGATTAAAGAATACAGGGATGTGTCAACTTGACTAGGCCAAGCTGTTGCAGTTGTTTGGTCAAACAATAGTCTAGCTGTTGGTTGAAAGTATTTGGTTGATGAACATTTATAACCGGTGACTTTAAATAAAGGATATTACTCTTGATAAAAATGTCTCATCCAATCAGTTGAAGGCCTTAGAAGCAAAATTGAAGTTTCCCAGAGGAGAAGGAATTCTACCTCAAGACTGTAACATATAAATCCTGCCTCAGGTTCCACCCTAATGGCCTACCTTACAGATTGTGGGCTCAGGACTGCAATGTCAACTCCTCCCTACATTGCCAGCCTGGCCTGCCCTACAAATTTTAGACTTCCTTCCCCCCTCCCCGCCAAGCCATGCATGTGAGCCACATATATCTCCTATTGCTTTGTTTCTCTGAGAGCCCTACTAATTCAGGAGTTACAGCAGCAAATGGCATTTGACTTTCTTGCTTTAGGTGAGAGTAGCCAGTTGGATAAAAGAGAACTTGGGTCTCTGGAAGTGGTGTCAACAGCAAAATAGGGAAGGAATTCAGGAGGAGAAAGAGATGAGTTTGATTTGGAATTTTGTGTTTTAGATGCCCGAAAGGCAACTAAAGAGCCAGCCTTTAGAAGTACATTCATTCAGAGGTAAACAGACGTTGGCATTATTTCCAGAGCAAACAGAACTTTGACTAAAAGGGCATGTCTTTTCTTTAGAGTTTCTTGACAGATATATGTCTATTTGTCCATGACAGCTTCCTGAGACTGAAGTCTAGGGAAAATGCCTCCAGTGACATAGACACAAAGAGAGCTACTCTCTCCTGAAGGAGGCAGGAGTCATCTGGGCAGCAATGTCCAAGACACACCTGCATGGAGTGTGAATTAAAAGAGAGGAGAATGAACACAGAGAAAGGAAATGAGGAATGGCACTGGGGGAAAAGCTGAATGGAGCTGAGTCACTGGGCATGAGTAAGACCTTCAAGGTGATGGATGAAGGTCTCACCAGCAGGAGAGTGAAGTAATTATTAATGCATGTGCATGGTGACTCAGTTGGTTGTGAAAACCACAGTAGAAGCTCTTTATTGTAACAGCTCAACAACCATATACCGATTTCCCACAATATTGCAGGCATGCACCAAGTACTGTGTCAAACAGGGGAAAGATGAGTCCAGCCTCATTTTGAATCAGTGTCTTCTCTATGTTCTATTAGCACCCTGAACTTCACTGTCTCACACCAACAGGCATAATGAGGTCGCTTTGTTCTCATATTCATTCAATAAGGATGTATTGATCTTCTCCAGTGAGCCATGCACTATTCTTGGCATGGGAAATATATTAGTGAACCAAAATGGCAAAACTCTTGGCTGTCACAGAGCTAACATTTTAGTGTTGGTAAGAGAAAATACCATGATAATTAAGTAAACTATATAACATAAATTTTGAGCTACTAAGGTTAAAAAAAAGCACCTGTATCCATTAGGAGAGTCTAGGTTCTGATGTAGTAATCAACCACTTTGGGATCTCAGTAACTTCTCCCACAAGCCTAATGTCCATCATGGGCCAGTAGGAGCCTCTGCTCCACATCTCCACCCTAGAGCCCAGACTAATGGAGCACCAATGTCTGTAATATTGTTGGTAACCTTGGCAAAAGGGAAAAAAGGGATCTCTGCTGGGTCTCACCTTGGCAATGCAATCCACAGCCTGGAAGTGACTCAAACTAAGAATCAGGAAGTACAGTCCTATTATGTGCTCAGATTGGGAGTGCCTATAAATTTGACAAATAATAATAGGGATGCTTATGTTATAGTAGGGACTTTGGCTTTTCCCAGAAGTAAAATGAGAAGGCAATGGAGAGGATAAACAGAAGAGTGAATGTGAAAGAAAAAGACTTTTGCTGAGATCTTAGTTCTGCAACATACAGCTTGTGTTTGAGGATACTGAGAATTGGGATTTAAAAAAACAACAACTTTGTTGGGTTGGTATGAAGATTAAATGAGGCATATGTATAATGTCTGGCATGGAAAAGACTTCTGTAAAAAGAGTGGTTATTGAATTGCCTATATACCTGTTACTTTCTTTAATATGGATTAATTTCTTCCAAAGCAGAAATCACGTCTTATTTATCATTAAATCCCCAAGGCCTAAAATAGGGTTCAATCTACTTTATTCTCTTAATGTGTGTGCTTAACTCTTCAATAAATGGCGAAGAGTAGAGGAAAGATGAAGAGGGCATCTGCATATGTGTCCTTTCTCCTAAGAATTTACATTTTCTCAAGAAAGGGAGTTGTCACCTTATATATGAAAGGTCAGGATAGCAATTCATAAGCCACAGTCAACGATCAAGCTATTGGCATTCCAGCTGCTGAATCTGGCAGAGGCATGTTCTGGGTGACTCATAGCTCAGCTTGGGGGACTGTTTGGAATAGGGTTAGCTGTCACCTTTCACTCCTGAGATAAGATCTGACCTGATCATAGCTGGCACATTTGTTAGCCCCATGGAGTTTATGTTCAAAGAGAAAGGTAGGCTAGCAATAGTTCTAATGCCTAGAGATAGAATTACAAGAGACCTGAACAATCTTGCTCTGAGTGTATGTCATCACTAAAAACAAGGGCTGCATGGTCCAGGGTCAACCTTAGTGCACAAGGGAGCGAGGCGGGGGGGGGGGGGGGGGGGGGGGGAGGAGGGGCATTTCCAAGGGCTTGGGAAGAGAAGGAATTTAGACCAAAAAACTCATTTTTATTATTTAGCAATAATTTGTATTAAAATTCTAAAAAAAAAAATGGTAACCAAGCACAAAATAATTCTATCACCTTGAATGAGTTCACAGAGCCCTGCCACTTGGAATAGATCTAAAAAACCAGGCATTCTCCAGGGGGCAAGACTATCGCCTAAGTTTATATTTTTACTCATGTTAAAGGAATTGGGAAAAACTTAGCTTTTCGGGAAATAGTAACTCAGAGGTTGCTGAGCAGATGGCACTTTCCTATCTGGCTCTTGCCTAAATACACACACTGGTTGCACCACCAGCAGAACCCAGCCTGCTACAGCACTATTACTCAGTCTGAAGCATTTGCTTCTGTAGTTATCATGCAGCCAAGAGTATAAATACAAATCTCAGACATTTGTAGTGAGATGGTTTTAGGAGCCTTCAGGGACAGCCAAATCAGTATGGAATCTGCAAAAAGAGCATTCATTTCAGGAATAGGTTTGATTTATAAAATAGGCACTGTGATCCCTTCCAATAGAGTACAGTATACATCTGAGCACGTTGTCTCTTGTCATTGCACAGAAAGCAATCATTCATTCAGCCTTGTTTTATATATCACGCTGATTTAGAGTGAATTTTCTCAAACTTTACTGTGGCTACAAATCACCTGAGGACCTTGTTAATATGCTGGTCATGCTTCAGCAGGCCTGACACTCGGCATCCTCACCAGCTCCCAGGTGCCTTCACACCCCTGACTAGTAAACTGTACTAAGTGACCGAGTCTGAGAACATGGTTATTTGCCCAAGTCCACGTGCAAGCTTTACCACTCACTAGCTATGAGACCATGGAAACATCAATGAACTTCTGAGTCTCCACTTCCTCATTTTAAACATTTGCATGTACTGTTTACAGAGAACGAGAAGGCCTAAAATACTGCTTTAAGGACCCAGTAGTGGTAGATTCTATGGCAATCTGTGCACAGTGCTAAAGTAATTTCTTGAAACCTCATGTTATATCAGTAAATGATTGTTATCATTATAACCAGGCATTTACTGTATGCCTATCACATGCTAGGGCTCTAGGAAAAGAAATAGAAGACATGATTCTTATCTTCTTGAGCTAATAGCCTGAAAGTGTTTGTCGACTAGATAGGTAATACTCTGTAGTTATATAGATCTCCCAGGAGTTAGCAGACACACTAGTTCATGGAATAGTGGTCATGGAGTTTGGGACCTGAGTCCACTTTCCTTTGTCATAAAGGATTTTGCATGAGCCCCTTTTCTTCTGTGATTTCTGCTTTCCAATTCATATGAGAAAAGTTATAACAGGCCATAAAGTCCCATATCCCAAGTCATGACTTACTAACATTATGACTTTGGCCTTAACTCACAGGCCTTATTTTCCTCATTATAAAGTTACAATAACCATGATGAGAATTAAACGTATTAGTATAATGTATTTAGGTTATTGCCTTGTTTGCTTGACCACTCAGTGAGTGTCTTCATCATCATTATCATCATCACCATCATCATCATTTACTGGCTCTTTTTTCTTATACTTTTTTTACTATCTCTGTGACTATAGCATACTCACTCATATTAGCCACAACTCAGGGCTTTCAGAAACTGCTAAAGTATATACTGAACTTATTTTTAAATTGTATTTAGAGTGGTTCATGAAACCTATCAGAAAATTGTTTTCTCTAAGGGCCAGACAGTAAATATTTTAAGTTATGCCACAGACTCTATGTAAATGAGGGAATGTGCCTGTGTTCCAATAAAATATTATCCACAAAAAGAGGAGGTGGCTGGATCTGGCCACCCCTGATTTAGACAAAAGAAACTTTTAACTGTTCTGTGATTTACGAGGAAGTTTAGTTTCATCCAACACAAACTTTTGGTCCATAAAATGCATGATGTTGTAGGAAAGTTCGAAGCTCTGTGCACTTCGCCATCTATCATCAGCCCTGCCTTCACTTTAAGAACCCAGGAGGCTTAGAACCACAGAGCCTCACCTTGGAGAAAGGGTTCTGAGGTAAACTGAGGTCCAGAGAGGAGGACTGATTTACTCAAGGTCAACTGGTCCTGGGTCAGGGCCAGCACCAGGTCCTTGGCTCCTGACTATAAATCACAAACTATATATTTTCTCTCTTTAGCTTGAAAAGAGGAAGACATAACTTCCTTCAGGAAAAAAAAGAAATCTTTTATTTCCACAAGGGTTTTAATACAGAAATGGATATTTTTTAAACTTTCTCTTAATGGATATGCCATAACCAGCCATAAAAACACTACTATGTCTGCTTAATGGCAATACCAGCTCCCTGTCCTTGTCACTTGGATCTCATATTAAAGGTTTTCTTTCATTTCTAGTAAAAACAGAAAACACCCTCTCTGTGGACTCACATCTACTCAGATTCCAGAATCATTCCTTTGGCAGTAAATCAGCAGTGAATGAGATGGCTGCTCACTTCTATCCACATCCTATTTCCAAAAACAAATGTGAACAGAGAGCCCTGGAACAGAAACAAGCTTTTTTTTTCTTCTGCTAAAATCTATGTGGAAATATTTCCTCTCCTTTTAATGAGTCATTTGTGGGGGTTTCCATGGACTTATTTTTCTAATCTCTTTATCTCTTTTAATGAGCATGTACTATATACCAGGCATTGTACTAAATAACTTAATCACGTGTGGGAGTATGGCAAATACCATTTTACAGAAGAAGAAACTGAGGCAAAAGGGCTGGTAAGTCCTACAATAAAAAGATTATGCCTAAATTCTTCCTTCAGATAACAAACAGGTACAAAATTTTACATTGACATTAATAATGTGTTCTTGTATTGTTTCATTTATATGAAATGTCCAGAGATGGTAATTCTATAGAGAAAGAAAGCTGAGAAGTGCTGCCTGAGCCTAGGGTTGGGCATTGGGAGAGACTGCAGTGGCCGTGAGAGATACTCTAGGTTTGTTGGGCCGACTCTAAAACTGTATTTTATAAATTTACTTTAAAATTTTATAAAGCTTTATAAATTTATTATAAACCACTGATCATTTTACACGTGAAATTAGTGAATTTTATGGTGTGGTATGGTATCACTGATCCTGGAAGGGAAGCAGAGAATTGGCAAATCATTTATTTGGCTCAAAAGGTATCTAGATACTGGCTCATTCAGCCAGAACTATTAACAACAGAATGATTAGATGTGCATTGGTGAGAGTGGAGGGAAGATAGAATTGGAGGCTATAGGTTCTACTCAAATCATCCCTTATGTTGATTCTTCAACAAAGGCAAAGGACCTATGTATGATTTTACCTGACTCCATGGATGAGAAGAGGAACAGAGTGGTTAAATGCATGGTCTTCTCAGTCAGCTCTGGGCATCCATCCTGGCCCTGGCTTTTATGAGCTGTATGATATAGGCAAGTTACTTAGTCTTTTGGAAACTTAGTTTCTTTATGTATAAAAATGAAGATTGTAAGATACACTCACAGCCTCCTAGAGCTGGTGAAAGAGAAATGTGTAGCACAGTGTTTTATACAGAGTGAGCTTTCAACATATGGTGTATGTTATTCTTTTAAGGTTGTGTTATAATTTTTAATAATACGTGCATTGGGGCTATCTATAATAATAAAAGCGTAATATGCTAATTAGAATGGACAGCCGAACGACCTTCCGGACATCATTCTGGACATCATTCGGATGAAGCCGCAGTGGCAAGGGCTGAGACAGAGGCCATTAGGGGCAATAAGGCAGGCAGGAGAGCAGTTGGGGGCAATCAGGCATGCAGGCAAAGTGGTTAAGGGCGATCAGGCAGGCAGGCGAGTGGTTAGGGGCCATCAGGCAGGCAGGTGAACAGTTAGAGGTGATCAGGCAGGCAGGCAGAGTGGTTAGGGGTGATCAGGCAAGCAGGCAGAGTGGTTAGAGGTGATCAGGCAGGCAGGCAAGTGGTTAATGGAGATCAGGCAGGAGTGGTTAGGGGTGATTAGGCAGGCAGGCAGAGGCGGTCAGGGGCTATCAGGCAGGTAGGAGAGTGGTTAGGGGTGATCAGGCAGGCAGGCAGAGTAGTTAGGGGTGATCTGGCAGGCAGGCGAGCCGTTAGGAGCCAGCAGTCCTGGATTGCGAGAGGGATGTCTGACTGCTGGATTGGGCCTAAACTGGCAGTTAGTTGGACATCCTCTGAGGGGTCCTGAATTGCAAGAGGGTGCAGGCTAGGCTGAGGGACCCTCCATCCCCCGTGCACGAATTTCGTGCATCAAGCCTCTAGTTACTAATATAAACATGAATTTAGTATTAATTTATCTAACAATACTGTTTAATGTTAGTGTTCATAATTGCTTTATTTTGTGTTCCTATCATTTGTATTCATATTACTAATACAGAAGATAAAAATACCCATACTCAAAGTGTATATATGGACTGTGGTTTCCATGGTGAAAACTGACAGCTGGGCAAGATGATATAATCTTTTGAAAAGATGAACATGGGTTTTATAGTGTCTAGAAGATCAAGCCTCAGGAAACAAACTTGAGCATGCAGTTGTATTAGAAATCATTTGGGAGGTCTTATTAGGGGCTGGGGGCTAGAAAGATGACTAACATTTTTACCAAGTGTGCTGGCTGTGTGTGTGGGCAGCTGCGAGTGAGTAGTGCCAATCCTGGTCCACTCAGGTTCAAGGCACCTGTCAAAGCGGGAAGCACAATTCTTCAAACACACACACACACACACACACACACACACACACACACACACACACACACCAGGCAACAATATTTTCCTCTGAGGAAAGAGCCAATCCTGGTCCACTCAGGTTCAAGGCACCTGTCAAAGCGGGAAGCACAATTCTTCAAACACACACACACACACACACACACACACACACACACACACACACACACACACCAGGCAACAATATTTTCCTCTGAGGAAAGAGCCCAGTGGGCTCATAAAAGAGGAATGAAGGGCTGGGCTTGACTCTGGGTCAGGAAGGATTTGTAGGAAAACAAACATGGTAACTTGTGAGACATCAGAGGAATTATCGTTCTGAGAAAGATGGGCTTGGTTTAAAGCATCTTTCCATGGGGTTACATTTTAGTGGTGCTTGCTGGGTGACAAATTGCCCATTTTTAGCTTTTATGTAGCTCTAGTTTTGATCTTATGAGTTGATAATGACTAATACCCAAGAGGGTCTGACCCTGGAGCAAAGCATGCTGGGAAAGCACATTTCTGGGTGCATGTTCCCTCTGTGCCTAGAGACACAGACTCAAATAAAAGTCAAGACTACTGTCCTACCAGGGGCCATTGCTTTGGAAAATAAAGCAGGGCTTTGGAATACATCTTTGTTTGCCATTCTTATTCAAGGTTATCCAGACAAATCTGCTTCAAGAGTGGAGAGAGCAGTAAATTTAATTGGAGTTTTCAAACAATTTTCAGTCCAAAACTAAGAAACTCAAGATCAAATAAGTATTTTTAAACCACTGGGCCAAGAAAACAAAACAAAACCAGAATTGGTGTCTTCCATGGGCATCACTTCCTGGGTCTTGCTGGCTCAGAAGAGCAAGTGTAAGGGATGAGAGATTCTGCTCTTGGCTAATTCCATTAATGGTCAGGCTGATGGGGGAGAAAGCTAAGAACCTCCCATCCTTTCTGACTATTTTTGTTGTATAGAGTTATACCCATAATAGGCCAACCCTCTATGGCTTAAAATAAGGAAGCACATTGGCTATCTAGTTGTGAACTTTTACATGCACAGGCAGTGATGGACCAGTCAGAGGTTAACCCTGTCTGTGAGGCCATTTAGTTACTCTCACTGATCCTGGAAGGGAAGCATGGTTTTTAACTTCTCCGATTTCCTGGTGGGAAATAAATTCCCATGGAGTTTGGTGACTTTCCCAAGATCACACAGTAAGCTAGTGACAGAGCCAAAACATGAACTAGAGTTTCCCAAATTCTAGAGTCTGCACCACAATTTTTTGAGAAGCCAATGTAATTTTCCTTTTTTCAAAAATCAGAAAAATGTTTAGTGACTAAACTATGCATCTAGACTTATTTCTCTTGTCCTGTGTGCTGAGATGTCCCTAATTTCTCCTCTTTCTGAGCCATGTAGAATTGGCAGCTGATAACTTATCAGTAAACTTAGCAAAAGCAGGTATGTGGAGTTTATAAATTGGGATGTTTCAGGAAGTTGCATGCTGCCATCATTTGTATCCTTAGAGACCAAGGATGTTGGAGCATGTACAAAGCTTATCCTCATCACATTATCTTACAGAAAGGGAAAGTGAGACCCAAAGAGGAAGAAGTGGTTACTCAAGATCACACAGCTGTTTTGACATACTCTAGATCCCTCAATGTTCTCCAAGAAATGATGAAGTCGCTGATAAAGGAGGTTCATGGAGAAGACATAAGAAAAAAGATGTATGCATTATCATGAGGGAAATTTTGCCACTTCCTAGCTGTGCAGACTCAAACACACCTCTTAAACTCTCTAATTCTCAGCTTCTTCCTGTGGTAAGTGGCAGTAATAATAGAACCTACTCCATAAGATATATGAAGATTAAATGATACTATGCATACAAGTCTGAGTACAGGGCCTGGCTCTCAGTAGGAACTCAATATATAGGAGCTGTAATAAAGCCTTATCAGGTCAGAAGCATGAAGAGAGGAAATAAAAGGGTTTGTGAGGTAGAGACAGTGCTGGAGGGAGCTGAGGAAGTGATTTATGTCTGTCTGTTCCCATACTCCGTTGTATTAGAGAAAACAGAGGGGTGAAGATAACAGGAAAAGGGGGCATGTCCTTGAGTAAATTGTCTATTGTTGCTCAGATATCACTCTGGTAACAAGGAAAGCCCCTGAAACTGGTTTATCCACAACTCCAGAAATGACTCTCCAGGGCTTTCAGTGACAAGTTCAGGGTTCCAAGAAGGAGCCAGGAATGAGGCGGTCACAGATGGGAATACTTATTTCTTTGGAAGACTTCCTTTTTGGATGTTCTCAAAGCTCTGGGTGAACTAGAAGCGATCTTCAGGCTAAAACTTGCTCCTGGAGGGCGCATTTCCCTCCCACTGTGCCCAAGTTTATCTTACTCCCATCCTGGGGCAAGATGCCAACTTTCCTATTCAACCAACTGATTATATCCAATGAGGTTTCAAAATAGCTTCTGAAAACCCTTCCTAAAACTTCCTTTAGGACATTTAAATTCTCCTTCATAAGGACAGATTGCAAGAGAAAATAGAAATAATTTTATAAAGGCAAATTAATAGGGTCAAAAAACGAAAAGATTATTGATGAAAATCATAGTAAAAGTGGGATTTTTGAATGGCAGTCTTCTTAGGAAATTTTCTAATTTCAAGTTCATACATAAAAGTATAGATGAACACTGAAACAATATGTGCTTTAGATTGACTCCATGATAATGGTAATTTTTTCACATAAAAAATAAGTGGTATTAATAGAACCATATGGAAAAAGTAACCTTGTTTGAAAGAACACATTTTTCAACCATTCAGTTTAGGTACTCATTTAGTTTTAAGCAGCTAAGAACCAGACTTATCTGTTCAGTTACAAACGGCCTTCATCTGTTCATGGAAAGTAGCCATATATTTCTCACCAGTAAATATCCTTGACATTAGTGTCCTCCAGTTAAGGGTGATGTTAAAGTTCCAGAGTAGAGGTGAAGCAGGTTTGTTCTCCCCTAGCTAAGCAGGGGAGATGAGGACATAAATTCAAAGAGGATGGATAGAGCGGGAAAAGGCTTCACTCTCCAATGCCACTTGCTAGAGCTCACCTGAGATGCAACAAGGAGGGAAGTGGATAATTCTTAGCCCAAGGGAGGCCTCAAGTAAGACCATTTCTGACTTCGTATATCAGTTTAACACAATTCCACTTCGAAGTTCAAGCTGATTGTATTGAGGGGACAGAGTAAGTGGAGATGTCACACAGGCTAAGAATTTTGTTTGTTTGTTTAATCCTCACCCAAGGATACTTTTTCCATTGATTTTTAGAGAGAGTGGAAGGGAGGATGAGAGACAGAGAGAAACATTGATGTGTCTCACATCGATAGATTGCCTCCCGCACACACTCCAACCCCTGCCAGGGATTGAGCCTGCAACTGAGATATGTGCCCTTGACCTGAATCGAACCCTCAACCCTTCAGTCTGTGGGCCAATGCTCTAACCACTGAGCAAAACCACTGAGCAGGATTCTTTGTTTATTGATCAAAGATGAGACAACTCTTTCAATGACAGAAGATCCATAGCAGACACAAGGACAGCAGCACTGGCCTAGTGTGTCTTTAGTTGCCTTGGCTGTTTTAAAAGAGAGTCCTCAAGCCTCCTCTATAGGCCTCTCTATAGGACAAACTAAGCTCATTCTGTCTCTTATCAGGAGAAGCCATATAATGGACAGACAGCAAGCTCCTTGAGGGACCAATCAATATCTTCAATCTCCAGTCCATCAGATTAGGGTAACATACATTTTCTATGCCCAATGCAGAGTAACCTAACCATATCCCTAGCTAATAATGTTGATTAGTGCTCCTTTTGTTAAATTTATTTTTTTCATATAATCTCTTAATCTATATTTCAATGTTTATAGAATCCTTGAGAGTTAGATGTAATAGATATGGTGCACATTCTTGATTTGCAGGAGAAAAAAACACAGCATTGCAAAGGCAAAGCAAAGCTACCAATGTCCCGAGTTATTAAGTTCAAAGTCCAGGATTTGAATCTGTTTGGGAAAATGAACAATATTTCAGGGCCTCTTCACTCTACTCATTGATTCCATTCAGTCACATAATTCTCTCATTCATTCATTCATTCATTCATTCATTCATTCAGCAAATATGAATTCATTACCTGTCATGTTGCAAGCACTGTTCTAGGCACTTGGGTAATGCCACAGAACAGAAATATCTTTCCCTGTAGCTACATATAAATAAAGTATGTGTAATGTCTCTTCCACCAACACCAGCCATCTGGTGCAGCGATATGGCTTCCAACTCAAAGATATGGGGTGTGGAGGACAAAGACAAAAGACAATAATTATGATAGTAGTTTGAAAACTAAAAAAGTAGTGGTAAGTGGTCTGCAAGAAAGAGAGCCAGTGAAGGGAACCATAAGTATTGGGTAGAAGGACAATTAAAAATTTAAATAGGATGATCATGGAAGACCTCATTAGAAAGGTGAATGAAACACAGGGACACAGACAACAGTGCAGTGATAGCCAGAGGGAAAGGGGGGTGTGGGTAGATGGAGTTGGGCAAAGGGAGCAGGAAATGGAAATGGAAAGAGCCTTCGCTTGAGCCAATGGATACACAATGCAGTGTGAAGATGTTTTGTTGAATTGTACACTTGAAGACTGTATGGTTTTGTGAACCAATGCCACTTCAATAAATTCAGTAAGGAAATTATCCTATATAATAAAAGGCTAATATGCAAATATACTGAACTGCGAAACAACTGGACAACCAAACAACTGGTAGCTATGACGTGTGCTGACCACCAGGGGGCGTGTGCGAAACGTGGCGAGCAATGGCCGCAGCGGGATGGTGGAGCAGGTGAGCAGGGACGCCAGACCAAGGCAGGGTACTGGTCGCTGCCATCGGGGCGAGCCTTTGGTGGTTACTGAAAATTCTTTGCTCCTGCGTGCTGTGGTCCCACCTGGTGCTTGTACTTGCAGCCGGCTCCAGAGCCGCCGCTTGCACCCGCTGCCAGTGCCTGGTGCTGGCCCTGATTACCCCTCAGGGCTTCTCCACCTCCCGCTACTCCTGAGGGGCAATCGGTGCAGCGGCCACTTCTCGCACCCACTGATGGCGCCGGCCCCAATTGCTCCACTCTGTCAGTGGGTGCGAGCAGGGCCGGCGCCATCAGTGCGTGGGAGTGGCAGCGACTGGAGCGGGGCTGCCAGCAGACAGGGGACCAGGGGCCGCAGCAGGAGGGGACAGGTAGGGGTATGGAGGATGGACTGAGACCCGCCCCTGTGCCCACTGCAGCCTCTCGTCCCACAGTTCCTTTCAAGGTGCACGAATTCGTGCCTTGGGCCCCTAGTAAAAAAATAAAAAGATGAAATTGAGTTTGAAGGAGGTAAGTGTTAGCTAAGAACAGTGCACAGGGTGGCTGTACCTCTCCTTCTGTCTCACTCCCAGGCGCTCACAATCACACCTACATACTATCCCACTTTTCAGCATCACAGCACAATCACTGATCTGAGACACTGTAGCAGAGAATCTCTAAGTCACTACAGTGCTATGTGTGGAAAATAAGACAATATCACAACTCATAAAATTAAAATAAGTTTCCTTTTATTTCTTCCTAAAAAGATATTAAATTGTTGCAAGGTTTGCTCAAACATGTCAGCATTTTTACTATTTGTTGGAATCCTTTTTAAAATAGAACATCATTCACTATTCACTACACAAACCCCTGAAAAATATCCATACTCCCTATCACTATACTATTATCTATTTTTATATCTACTAAAGGCCCAGTGCATGAAATTAGTGCATAGGAGGGGGTGTCTATCAGCTCGGCCTGCACCCTCTCCAATCCGGGACATCCCTCTAGCAATCCAGAACCGCTGGCTCCTAACCACTCACCTGACTGCCTGCCTAATGCCCCCAACTGCCCTCCCCTGTTAGCCTGGTCACCCCCAATGGCCTTTCCCTGCTGGCCTGGTTGCCCCCAATAGCCCTCCCCTGCCAGCCTGGTTGTGCCCACAACTGCCCTCCCCTGCCATCCTGGTCATGCCCCCAATTTCCCTCCCCTGCCAGCCTGGTCATCCCCAACTGCCCTCCCCTGCTAGCTTGATCTCGCCCCCAACTGCCCTCCCCTGAAGGCCAATTCGCCCCCACTGCCCTCCCGACAGCTTGATCTCGCCCCCAACTGCCCTCCCCTGCTGGCCTAATTGCTCCCAACTGCCCACCCCTGACAGCCCGATTGCCCCTAACCCCCTGCCAGCCTGATCTCACCCCTAACTGCCTCTGCCTCAGCCCCCACCACCATGGCTTTGTCCGGAAGGAAGTTGGACGTCAGGAAGACGGCAGGTTGACCCGGTCTAATTATCATATTACCCTTTTATTAGTATAGACTAGAGGCCTGGTGCATGAAAGTCATGCACGGGTAGGGTTGCTAGGCCTGGCCAGCGATCAGGGCTGATCTGTGGGGCGACTGGTGGGGCGATTGGGGGGCCCCAGCTGGCACCACCTTGGCTGGCCTATTGGCTGGGTGTAGCTCCTTCTTTGAGTGTCTGTCCCTGGTGGTCAGTGCGTGTCATAGAGACTGGTCATTCTGCCATTTGGTCAATTTGCATATTAGGCTTTTATTATATAGAATTTGTATGCCTGTCATGTATCCATCATTTCCATCCTATCCATATCCTTTTATCTTTTATCAATTTTTTGATGTTTAATCAAATATCATTTATTAGAAAATTCCCAAAGGCAGAAACCTAACTGGCCTAATGATAGACAGAAAGTGGACTTTTCCCACTGAAACCAGAATAATTCTCCCCTTGGACACAGGAAATGGGGAAGGGGGTTAGTACACTTTTTATGTGCCTGGTACTGCACAGGGAATATTATATTCCAGAATATCTCATTATCTTTTCAGGATTACTCCCAGCAGGTTGGAGATTAAAGTGGAGGGAGTCCGTACTAGTATCATCTCCCCCTGACTAACAGGAGAATAGACTCAGAGAGGTCACGTGACTGTCACCTTGAGGCAGAGCCTCTCTAGATACGAGGCACAGAGGGCATCACCAGGAAATCTCCACATCTCTGCAGATTCTGCTGCTTTATAGGCCAGTGAGGCTAGAGGCTGAAAAACACCGCGAAGCTGACCCTGCCCAGTTGGGAGACGCACAACAGCCTAGCTGGCGGTTTAGGAAACCACTTTGGATTCAGCCAGAACTGGGTGTGAATCCTGATTTTGTCACTTACCAGATGTACTCTTGATAATGTAGCACAGTCTCTCTTACTCTTTGTGTCCTTAATTATCAGTAGTGGCCATAAAACATGGAGCACAATGCTCTGGCTATGGTGAATACTCATATTGTAACCACTGTGTTTATTCCAGTGCCACTAAAAGATCTCCTGAGTCAGAAAAGAGCATCCCGAGAGCACTGTTAAGTCCATTTACAGACCTGTAAATACCACACTTACAACTGGCATCTGCCTAGTGCTCTCAGCAGGCAGGGCTGTGGGTCTCTTTCCTGAAGGTCAGAACCAAGCAAGGCAAGGAGGCTGCTTCAGGGATTCGGGCAGGAAGGCTGGATAGGTTCCTGAAGGCATACAGGGACCCACTCCTGGCTATCTCCTGTCTTTTTTCACATAAGTGGGTGCCCAAGGTAGGGGGGTAGCAGCAGCCTTGTCCTATCCATACATCCCCCTTCTGCTCTCGCCATGAGCAGTGAGGGGGGGATAGAAGGACAGGCACATGAGGACCAGGGCAGCAAGAAATATGACTGATACTGGTCAGTCATCTATTCTATGTGGTCTCATGAGTTTGCTGTCAGAGGCAATGCCAAAAAACAAACTAACAAAAAACTAACAAGAAAATAAAATAAAAAACCTGTTTTTCATCTTTGTTTCTGTAAGCTCTTTAAGGGGCAACTGTTAAAGGGACGTGTCCTTTACCACCACCTCTTACAGGGAACAGAGTGGTTTCCGTGGGATTTGCTAGGTAGGTTGGTGGAAGAAGAAGGGAAACTAATAGATTATAAGCATGTACTTTGTGCCACACACAAAGTACATGCTTATAATATTATTTCATTTAATATTTACAAAAGATGAGTATCCCCCTTTTAGAGATATGGAAAGTACATTTACAAAAATTACATAGCTAGGAGGTGTCAGAGCCCAGACGCTATCCAGGTTCATTTATGCCAGTCTCTTAACCACCCCCATCTCTCTGTTACGTTACAGATTTAAGGCAAAGCCTATAGCATGTGGTCCTACCTACCAAGGGATGGGTGCTGGGTGCTTGCTGTTAGAAACCCTGAGAGAGGCCCTACATTCAGGGAGCTGGTGTCTGGCCTCCGACTGTGCAGGAGGTGAAGGCACACATCTGTTAGTCTTCAGCCTGCATCACTGAAATTCTTGCAAGGAGTCTTGTTGGAGCTGGTGTTCTTCCCTGTGCGTGACCTCGGGCCAGCCAGCGGCCAGCAAGAGAGAAACACACCGAGGTTCCCAGGGAGGCCTCTGATGACTGTATTTCCTGGAATCTCCTCCTGCCCAGCCTAGTGTGGAAGGAATGAGTTGACTGATTGGGCCAGAGAGAGAGCCATAACACAGCTTTTGGGTGTCTCCATTATCTTTGGGATTTTGCTGATGTCTTTTGTAGGGAGGTGGGTCTATAACTGGCAGGCAGGACCCTGACACATGGAGAAAAGGATTTTGCTCTATCTCTGTGTAGGTCAAACACAGCAGTGGGCTTGGTTATATACCTGGCTTAATACTAATGTTTTAAATACGCTGTCATTTCATCCTGTGATGCAGATGTGATTAGTCTCATTTTACAGAGGAAAAGAGATGGACGTGGGACCCAGAGATGCTTGCTTGGGAGTTCCTTGCAGAATTCAGACTAGAATCCCCCGTCTCCTGGTTGCTGGGCACTGGCCCTTTCCAACATGGGATCTTAGGCATGGCAATAAGAGGTCGGAAAACTCTCCTTCTTTGAGGTTTGGACAAAAGCTTGGAATGTGGTCTTTTGTCTAAGTGGAGAGTCAATTTCAGACAGATATTTTAAAGGCTTTGAAATGAGTAACAGTTTATGAGTCTCCTTTCCCTATTTCTAAGAATTGGATGAACATCTAACCTTGCTTACCTCAAACGCAGAATCAAAACAAAAGATTATGTGTGTTGATGCTTTGGGAGACATGGAAATCCACACTATATGGCAGGGTAGTTCAGTAATTAATCTTCAGAAGTGAACAGTATTGACCATTCACAATTTAGCCATAAACTCACATATTTGAAAAGAGCCTGAAAAATGGAAATATATGTTTCAAAAGTTACAGCCCCCAAGCAATGTGGTTTACTGCCTAGAGAAAGTCATATCCCATGGATTATTGCAAGGCATTGCTCAAGGGAAGCCCAAGGGATATTTGTAGATGGAATTTAATGAATAAAGGCACAAACCCTCTGGCTCTCCTGCTGAGACTCATGAAATCTTATTAAACACACTTTATTTAGTGAGCTTGGCTATTTGCTATCCCTCGCCACCCCCCCGCACCCCCCTCCGCCACATCCCTTAGCAGATTAAATATAAGCGACTTGAAAAAGGAAGAAGAGTTGTCAAGAACAGTGAAAATGTCAATAGAAGACTTGACAGCTTGAGAATAGAGGAGGAAAAAATAAAAGTAGAGCAGACAAAGAAATTTATCTCCCCCACAATGCAGCATTGACTTGCTGAACCAACAAAACCTAAATAAGTTTAGGATCCTCGGAGATGTGCACAGACTATTTTAGAGTGCCTTTCATCAACAGTCGTTTACTGCAAAATGTTCTGACACTTCAAAGAGGGGGTAAGCCCTAGTGATCACTCATTAGAAAGGCCTCTTTTGATGAGAGGGCACAGATGAGTTCGCTCTCAGTGCCTGACTGGCTTGCCTGTAGAGTGTGCGCAACGTGGAGCTATGGACAACCATGACCTGGAAGACGCGTGTATATTGTCTCTCCAGCATACTTTATACCTGTGCTTCTTTCCTCTTCTAGATAGTCTGCTGAGTTTGAAGTCTATGCCAAAAAATAAAACAAAAGCCTCGTTTTCATCTCATCTCTGTAAGTCTATTATGGTGCAACTATCATAAAACTTTCCCCCAAAATTTTCTTTACCACCAGCTCATATAGTGAAAGGAGTTTTAATTTACAGTTATTGGTGATTAGTGATATTGAGCATCTTTTCATAAGTCTATTGGCCATCTGTATGTCTTATTTGGAGAAGTGTCTATTCAGGTCCTCTGCCCATTTTTTAAAAAATGGATTGTTTGTTTTGGGTACTGAGTTGTGATTTAAATAGTCTTTCTCCTACAAACTTATACTCATAGCTATTCTTCTATACTACAAAAATATATAACAATTTTGATATCAAAAAACAACAAAACTATAATAAAAATATTTTTAGAACTTTTGCTTTCTAGAAAACACAGAATTAACTGTGCATTCTACATAGCATATTAAATTGTATTACAACGATTTCATCATTTTAGGGCCCAGCCATTCTTTATTTTCAAGCATTTCCTTTTTTTTATTTCTAATAGCATACTGATCAATAGAACTTAAAATAAATATTGTCTCAAGTTTCCTTAACTCCCAAGAAAAACTGTTTCACAAGAACTATTTGGTAACCAAGATGGCATGGGACCTTTCAGAGGTAGAGTATGTGGTTTTCTGGTGGTGTGGTTGTTTATTTTTGTAAGGGAATGCTTGGATTTCCAAGTGTCAAGACTCAAGGGGTTTAATTGAAATTTAACCTCCAAACTACAACCTTCGAGTGCGTTTGGCACTTTTTAAGAAAATAGCGCAGCTCCCCCGAGACTCCACAGCCCCGTGGGATGCCCTGTGGTGGTACTTATTATGGCTCCTCGCAGCAGCTTGGTTTCTTGTCTAGAGGTCTTATAAGACTGAAACCTGAGTCTGTCTTGTCAACCGCTATATCCTCAGAACCTAAACACTCTGCTGTATCAGTTTGCTTTTTCATAAGATCAGAATGCCCTCAAAATGCTAGCACTGGATACAGGATGCCACTCTTCCCCCAACCTCCATTAAGCTAGTTCAGAAATGTTGGTGGGTGCTTTCTGCATTCTGTGGAAAAGAATGAAATCTGTCTCTTGGAGGAGGCTCCTGGGTCAGCCTTTGTGGGCTTAGCTTTGTAAGTTTTCATTTCTTATTCTAGGGCAAGTTAGACCAATGTAGTACTAGGAAAGTTTTGTGCTCAGCCTGGACTGTAAGGTTCTCAAACAAATAATGGTCATGGTAAGCTGAGCACATCTCTTGGTGATTATGATGATATCAATTGATTTTAATTCTTTCATTCTTCTGGCAGGGTTCAGAGACTGAAGGCTGAGGCCTTATAGTCATAGAGAGATGACTTGAGAAAGAGACTGTTTTTGACAACATCTCAAAATAGGAACTAAAGCATCTGCTAGGGAGAAAGATGACGATAAGGGATGTCTTATAAAGAGAAATGCTGAGCACTCAAGGAGAGAGATGTTCGGTATCCAGGTCTGGGTTTCCTTTTTCCACACTGTCATGCCTCTCATCAAGCTCAAACCTTAGTAAAGTTTGTACAGTTGAGCACACTGTTTCAGCTGTGCTTAAGGAAATAAAGTGAAATGATGACTCTTTCCGTAGGTGGGAGTACAGAGAGAGCTACAGCAGCAAAGGGAAATGTTGGCAAATGTCCACAGGTGATAGAGGAGAAGTTGAGGGCACTGGCCTAGAATGAGAGATGGTCCAACCCAGCTATCTGTATGGAACATGGAATCACTTCTTAGAGGTTCTTAGAAATACTTGGGAAATCGGCAAGCCTTCCAGTGTACTTTCAATATTGGTGCTTGGATTATGTCATTTGGATATGAAAAAGAAAGCTGCCCCCATAATGGAGAGCTTGGGGACTTTTGGTTTACTCTTGGTTTCAGAAGTTTGTTTCCTATAGGATGAAGGGAACAGGGAACATGTTTGTCAGCATCTAATAACCACAAGTAACTGAATTCTTTTTTATGCCCAATTTTCTATAGCTTTAAGACAATAATTTGATTTTATATTCCTGAACATATAATATAGGGTAAACAATTCCCAAGGCTAAAATGTCTTTGAGAAAACAAGTTTACTGAATCCTGATCTCATGACAATTTCATTAAAACAACAAAGCACCAGCTTGGAAAAATCAAAACTATGACTAGAGCACTGTTCTTGCAGACAAGGCCTTGTCTTTGCATCAATTATGAAAATGACTGAACAATTTTCATGCATTTCTGAGGACAAATTGCAGACACCCCAAAGAGATATTTCAACCCATCAGCAATTTGAAAACAATGATTGCAGATGTCAACTGGGAGAAAATTTTAAACACATATGATGGGCCAGCCATAGGCACAAGTCTCTTAGACTGACATGGGTGAACCCAAGCCTTAGAGAGGCAGGGGCAAATGAACAAATCCACTCAGAATACTCTTTCTCATAAACCTATGTGATCACTGTTGTGCACCACCCCCTCCCATCCCATCATAGAATTGTCTGTGACAAAGCCAAGGATCTGAATGGGAAAAGGAGGTAATTGATGGACCAACTAATAGGGTTTCCAGAGAAGAAACTGAGTGCTGACTCTGCTTTCTTGACATCCTCTGCCACCCCCTCTTTAATTGATGCAACACCCAGTGGCCAACAGAGTGGTCCCACCAGAGAAAGCCATTTCCTCCCCCAACATGTCTCTGGAGCACGGTCATCTCTGGGTGCCCAGCTCCCAACTCTGCTGCCTCTTTCATGTGATCTGAGCTGGTGTCTCCAATGTCCTAAACCTTCAAGGAAGAGCACAGATCAAAGGCTTTGAGAGGAGAGGCCTAGCCAGCGGTAAGGGGAATCCTTTGTGGGAGGAAAAGTTAATCACTTCTCAAGACTTAATCTGACTAAGTCAGTTAATGTCATTTGCATCTTGCATGACTTCTGTTAATGGTGCTTAGCCAACTTGACATTTTTGTTATATTTTAGTGTTTTAATCCTTCTAAATAAAAGCATGATTATTCATATGACTGTTATGTATAGATTCAATAAAAGTGACTTTAATGTGGGTAATGACTAATCAACTCAGTTTTCAAGTAAAACAGAATCAGACATATTACATTTAAAATTTTATATTAAAGTTACTTAAATTTTGGTAGTTGTGCTTTGCTTAAAAGGATAGAAATGTTCATTTTTTTATTGTTACCACTCTCATCTATGAACAAAATGAGGATTAGATTAACCACAGGCTTGAAATCGGACCAAGGTGGGGTCTTTCCAGGTTAGAGGAAAAGAAAGCAGTTCTTTGCACAGAAAAAAAGTATTGGTAGCAAGTAGTCAGACAGTTGTGACTACTGTGCTGGATTTGGAAATACAGTGGCCAGAAAAACATGTCCTTTGCCCCCAGGGATGTCCGCTTCTTATTGCAGAGACCTCTCAGAAGCAGAACATTATTGCAGAGTAATGCAGCATGGTCAGTGCTACAAGGGAGGAGAATGAGGTGCTGGAGGAGCCCTATGAAGGTCAGTCACCTTTTCCACCAGGGGCGATGTGATAGGCCAAGGAAGACGTCACAATAGGCTGCAGAGACAGAAAGTTCTGTATGCACTGTAAGGAGATACTGAAGTGTGGCTGGGGCACAGGTATTTGAGTGCAGGCAGGTTGTGGTGTGGAGATAACTGAGAGATGAAGCTGGAAAGAGTCAAGGTTGAAATTCTGGAAAGCCTTGTCCTCTAGTAAATTTGAACTTTATTATAGGGTCATCAATGATTAGGTGACCTTTATTTATTTGTGCATTCATTCATTAAATATGTACCATCCAGTACTTTTTATGGAACAAATATTTTGTTGAGCACATACAAGCATTGGAGATAAAGTAGAGGAAACAAAACAGATCAACAGACAGACAAAGCATGCTGGCCTAACGGAGCAGGTGGGATTTTTAGATGCAGAGCGCAGGAAGAGCCTCACTGAGAAAATGCCATTGGGGCTGAAATATGAAGGCAAGAAGATAAGTCATGTGGCTGTCAAAGAGAAGAACATTCTAGACTCAGGGAAAAGACAGGGTAAAGTTCTGCATGCAGGAGGACTGGTGTGTTTGAAGAACACTGAGGAAGCCCAGGGGCCTGAGGGGAGGGGGATTTGGGGATGACAGACTTTGTGGTCTATGGTGTGGGCTTTGACTTTTACTCTGAGCCACAAGGGAAGCCACTTGATTGTTCTGAGCAGAGACATGAAGTGTTCAGGTTTAAAAGGAGTTGAGATGGGGCAAGGACAGAGCAGGGAAACCAGTTAGGAGCCCAATATAGCAACCCAGGAAGAGGAACAGGTGGTGACTTGGATGTAACAAGAGCAGTGAGCTGGTCAGAAGTTCTAATGAGACCCATAAGATTTTCTGATTGACTGGAAGTGGTGTATAAGAACAGGTGGGGAGTCCAGAGAATGATGTCATATGTTTGGCTTCTGCACCTGGAAGGATGGGTTTCCATGAGCCAAGTCCCATGGGGAAGATGTGGGAGAGGTGAGGTCTGGACACATAAATTTGAGAATATTTAGCCGACAAAAGGTATTTAGAAATAGAAAAAGAAACAGAACACTGGGGGAGTGGCATCAAACATTTTTAGGCACTGGGAATCCAGCACAGAGAAAACTAGACCAAACCCTTGTCCTCAAAGACCGCACAGCAGAACAAAATAAATCAATAAAACAATACTACACAAATTTATGATTAAAATGGCATTAGAGTGAATCCTGGATGCAGGGCAGAAAACAAAGTGGGTGGATAAACCAGGAGCGGTGACCTTGGTTAGCAGGCTGCTGTCTTGTCTTAGGTTTGGTGTTAGCCATGCAGATGGAAAAAAGATTTGGGAGACTCTACAGAGGTTTGTAACCCACAGAACTGGCTATCTGTTTAGTTCCACCAAAATACAGCACTCCAAAGACTGAAAACAGTTTTGATACTTATAGAAAGTCAGCAGGGGAAGGTTGCAGCTTGTAGGGCTGACTTCAGATATAATCCCAGCTCTGTTGCTTAACCTACTTGCAAACTTGGGTGGATTTTTAAATTTTCTATTTTTCAGTTTCCTGACCTGTGAATGAGATACATCACAATGTTTTTATGAGGATTAAAGGGGAAATCATACATGAGCACCTAGCAGGGTTAGTGTGGATTGCTCAGTGGGTATAAGGGAGAAAAGGTTCCCTTTTATCTCTACTCATTTTAGGTTCATTGGCTAGGGCTCTGCAAATTATACCGACAAAAGACAGATTAATAGGAGAAAAATGAACAGCTTATTAACACATATATTGTGCATACACACAGAGAACTGAGATGAGTAACTCAGAGTGGTGATAACATTTTGGGCTTATAAACCATTTTATCAAAAACAATAAAGTTGTAGAGGTATGATAAGACAAAGGAAAAGGACTTTGAGTTTCTAATGTTGACAAATTGTAGTAAGGCCAACATAGGGCGAAGCTAATGGTAGAGAAGGACTAGGTTAAGCAAGGTTTGCTATGTAGATTCCACTAGTGCCACCCCTGGGTAATGAGAGTCTAGAGTTGTCTTTGGTGATTAACTTCTCTCCTTCCTGATAGAGGGGAGAGGGGGCACAGTGATGTACTGCTTTTAGGCAAATATAGGAAGGACAGAGAGTTTTTCCTGTATCTGCTATTTCTCGCTCGTTTTCTTTCTTTTTTTTTCCAGCTAAAAGTAATCAATATGTCAAAGTGTAAAATACCTTTCACAGGCATTCGGAAGATGTTACTTCTCTTTGAATTGATATAAAGCTTAAAAGTCAATAAAATGAAACTCATTAAATCATACAACTAAAAAAAGACATTCAAGGATGCATATTTGGCTTCAGGCATGGCTGGATCCAGGGTTACCAGAGCTCAAGTTGTCTTCCTGTCTCACTCTGCTTTCAGATCTGTTGGTTTTATCATGCGACAGACTTTAACCAGATCATGTGAGAACCCAGAGGTGTCAGGCTACAACCTGCTAATTGTTTCATCATCAAGGCTCCTTCATCCAACCTCAAACCCAGCATTTGTTTAACTATCCCCCCACCATGTCCTTCTGATAATGAATGGGTGCTCTCACAACTGACAACCTCAGTGGAAAGAATGTCTCTTACAATATCTTCAGCAAAATTTCTAGGTATGACCCTCCTGAGCACATCCTAGGACACACTGTATCACACTGTGGACAGGAGGATGGAATGCTCTCAATTACCAACGGCTGAAATCAGCCTCACCCAAACCATATAGAATAAAGATAAGGAAGGGGGAAAAGCCCAAAATCTAGGTACCCTACACTATCTTTTGTTATTGGATTAGAATTCCAAATATCTCCATGTTCCTGGCCATCCAGACCACCACCACCACCACCACCACCACCACCACCACCACCATCGTCGTCGTCGTCGTCGTCGTCATCATCATCATCATCATCATCATCATCATCATCATCATCTAAAAACCATGCTGGATTTTATGGCTAAAACACTATGATGACCTGCAAACTCCTTGAAAGAAGTAACCTTGGGCTTTAGGAAAACTTGCTAAGTATATGTCTTCACCCCTTTTCACCACCCCCTACCTCTGCCCAAGCATGCAGTGGTCTATGGGTCTTTGGTCTCCTTCCACAGTTACCCATCAAAACCATATTGCTTTGAGAAACAAGACAAATTCTTCAGTTCCACCCAGCCTTTTAACAATTGAACATGAAACTACTGTAGTTAACTACAGAATAAATAAAAGAATTCCTAAGGCCATAAGCACAGCATGACAAATTAGCAAGCACATTGCCTCAGGACAGGAGGGAGATTCCCACCCAGGCCGAATCGCCAGCTCACTATTGGGAACAATTTACTTGATGCAAATGAAAACCCAAACATTTATATATCAGCTAAACAAGAAGCTTAGAGGGAGAGCTTCTGGGACTTGGAAAAAAATAGATTTTATTCTTCATGGAATTAGAGAATTGGAAATCTATCAGGACTTAGTACATGCACACATCTGGTGTGTGTAGCTGGGGCACTTAGACACTTACCAGTGTGAGGCTTTGTTTATGGGCCTTGCTGTCCTGTCATTGGAAAGCCTTCCCCATAATGTCTGAAGGGCATATGGGAACTGTCAATTCTACCTCCAGCATAAGCTCTCTCTCTGTTTATTTCAATGCCCTCACTAGAGCCCACTATATTCCCTAAATGACTGTCTGCAATAGTCAGTTAACAGAGTTCCCTGGTTCTGCTTTTAAAAAATAAACTTTTTATTATATAGTTAGAATCATCGAACAGTTGCAAAGTGAGAGCTCCTGACCTAGTTTCCCCTAATGATGATGTCTTCCATTACTATGGCACATTCATCAAAACTAAGAAACCGATATTGGTACATTACTATTAACTAAACTTTGGACTTTGTTAAAATGTGATGAATTTTTACACTAAAGTCTTTTTTTGTTGTTGTTCCATAAACCAATCCAGGATACTCAATTACATTTAGTCATCTTGTCTCCTTAGTCCCCTCTGATCTGCGATAGTGTCTAAGTTTTTTCTTCTTATTTTTTGTGCCTTGACAGTTTTGAGAAATATCAGAGGTGAAGTACTTTCTAGAATGTTCCTCAAACTGAGTTTGTCTGATATTTGTCTCATGATTAGACTAAGGTTATGGATTGGGGGGCGGGGGGAGGGAAATTCCAGAGAGGTGAAATTTTCTCTTTATCCTATCCTATCCTATCCTATCCTATCCTATCCTATCCTATCCTATCCTATCCTATCCTATCCTATCATGAGTTACTTATTGCCAGTATGGCCTATTGCAGATGTCTCAGTCTGCTTGGGCTTCTATAACAAAATATAATAGACTGGGTGGCTTACAAACAACAGAACCCTACTGTTCATAGTCTGGAGACTGTGGGTCCAAGATGAAGGTACCAAAAATTCAGCCCATGATTAGGGCCCACTATTTGGTTCCTAGACAGCAGTCTCCTCACTCAGAAGGGAGCTCTCTGGAGTGACTTTCATAAGGGCACTAATCCTATTCATGAGGACTCCACCCTTATGACCTGATTACCTCCCAAGGGCCTTACCTCCAGATATGAGAATTAGGTTTCAACATATGATTTGTTTTGGGGGTGGAAGAGACACAATTATTTCATCTAGAGCAGCTAGTGACATTAACTTTGACCATGTGGTAAAGGATATGTTTGCCTGGTTTCTTCTCTCTAAAGTGACCATGTTTACCTTTTCCACACTCTACTTTTTGGATATGAATCACTAAGTACAGACCGCCCTCAAGGTGGTAGGTGGGGGATGGAAGTTGGAAGAGGAATTGTCTACTCCCACTTTTGACCACAATACAAATCTATTATATACAATGAATGAACAACAACAACAAAAAGATCAGGCATAACTCTTATCTAATACCTGTCAATGACTTCTCACTGTCCTCAGGAGAAATATTCATTCTGCTCCATCCACCTGGAGGTGGCTATAGAATCCCTGAAATTGATGTTAGACCTCCCCTATTATCATTTCTTATACACGTGTTTTTCTTCATAGAAATAAATATAAATTAGCACAATTTATAAAACCGTATTTATGTCATTAATGTCTGCCTCCTCCATGAGTCCCTAAGTGTGATGTGGTCAGGACCTGTGGATATTCATTAGTTAGACAGCTCTTAGCACAAACAGCATTCTTATATGTAGGTAAACAAAAGCCAACTCTGGATGCTTAAGCAAAAACTAGTTGTTGAAAGAATAAGGGGTCACCATTCCTAATACTGTTGAAAGTAACTGCTGGAGAATCACGCTGAGGCCTGAACATCCAGAAAATCATGCCCCAAACGATGCTGCAGAACTGAAATGATGAGGACGCGTCTGTCTTTACTGCTGCCCTAGTGATGATGGTCTATAGAGGGAACCTCCACACTTGACCATTACAATACTCCCACCATCAAAAGCTGGATGCCTTTGATACCACCCTTTGATACCACCCTTGCCAACAAAAGGGATTCTGAGTGGGACTTCCTTCCATAGCTGTTAACTTCCCCATCCAAGTTCAGCAAGGGTGAACCTCATTGGCAGAGTAGGTGACCTGCTTGTGACTCAGCCTCAGAGGGACCTGAGGAATTGAATTCTTTCCATGCTACCTTTGTCAGACAGGACTCAGAAAGCTAGTTATCCCTGGAAACATAATATGGGAATTGAAAAGGTGCTGTGTAGCAAGAAAATGTGAAAAATGGCTGATTCACTAATACGTGGTTGATTTTCAATAAATATCTGTCAAAAAAAGGAGGGGCTACAGGATTTTCAGGCTTAGCAAATAAAAATATAAAATGCCCAGTTCCATTTAAATTTTAGATAAGCAATTATTTTTAATATAAGTATGTCTCGCGCAATATTTGGGACACACATGAACAAATTATTTTATGTTTAACACCTGAAATTTAAATTTAACTGGGTATCCTGTATTGTATCTTGCTACCTTAGGAAGAAGAAAAAAAAAAGGCAGGCAGGCAGGCAAAGGGAAGGGGGACCTATGAATCAGGCTACCTTAAGTTTGTTCCATTAACTTTTGATTCATCTGACTGCAGATTTACCAAGAAAACATCTGTCTATAATTTGACATCTCATGAGGAACTAGCCACTGGGAAAGAATAAACTGGTCAGACTGCCTGGAAATTCTCACTGTTAACTTACAAATTGGCTTTTGACTAAGTGTGGTGTACCCTGCAGCTTGGTACAGGGAAGGAATGTACTGACTTCAGGGACAGTCATATTCCAGTTCATGTGACAGATTTTGCAATATAAATTAATAAATTAAAATTCCAATTTTAGACCCATTCCCAAAAGTTCAGTTACTGTGATGCCAACCTTGAGAGATGAATCTGCCCTCCATGGGTATGCTCTGGCTGGGAAATGCAAGGCTATGCAAGCATGTTGACCACGTTTGAACTTCTTAAACTGATTTGTATGTTTATGGGTGGTAATTATCTTATTTTTACAACATTTTGCACATTGATATTTTAAAAGGTATTTTCAAACAAAAGGAAATAAAAGGCAGATTGGTTTCATGGATGAAGAATGGATTTGCTTTCAGAAGAATTTGCTGGAGCCCAGATTATCCACTGTTTCATGTCCTATTTTACACTCGAACGACATTGAGTTAATCTGATGGTTTTCAGTTCCATCTCATGCTATACTATTTCTTTCATATGTCCATGCCTTATTCTTTGCCTTTTGTCTTGGAAAACCTTCCCTTATCCTTTCCTTCAGCCACTCCCACTCCCTTTATTTTTTTAAAAATTTTTTTATTGATTTCAGAGAGGAAGGGAGGGGGAGAGATGGAAACATCAGTGATGAGAGAGAATCATTGATCAGCTGTCTCCTGCATGCTGCTTACTGGGGATGAGCCTACAACCTGGACATATATATGCCTTGACCAGGAATCCAACCTTGATCTTCTGGTTCATAGGTCAACACTCAACCACTGAGCCACACCGGCGGGGCCCACTCACTTTATTTTTAAAGACAACCCCTAATCATCCTATAAGACAATTCAGGAATTCTTTTCCTATAGGCAGTCTCCCTCCTGCCACTTACTGGAGGAGTACCTACTGCCTCTGCCTTATTTCTCTTTCTCCCAATCAGCTGGGTTAGGTCCTCTGTTGTTCCCGCCACCTTGCATCATGGTTATTTTTGTACAGGTCTGTCCTCCCACCAACTGGAAGCTCCCCAAGAGAAGGAACTGAGCTTTATTCATTCCTCTTCCCCTGACGCAGCCATATGTCTAGCCATATTTACCCAACTGAACTGGCCCTAGCAGATGCCTATCTCAGAGCCTTAGTTTTCTCTGTGATAAAGTTGCTGCACACACAAACAGCCTACAGTAAATTTCCAGCCACATATTAGCTGTTTAAAGCAAAGACCACTTCTCTATATTCTCAAAGCATCAGTGATAACCCAGCATCCTTATTTCAACAGTGAGAAAACTAAAGCCCAGAGAGAGACCTTAGTGTTCTCACAACATCACCCAGGAGTCGAGGGATGGGGGGCTGATTCAGAGCCAGAACCCAGGTGTCTTCCCTGGAACCTGTTGCTGGGTGTTGGTAAGAATGTTGTTCGACTTTCCAGCCTCCCTAACTCTTCAGAGAAGTTAGGCAGAATGGTTCTCCCTAGCACAGCCCCTCAGCCAAACCAGGCCTCCTAAGGGCACCTTGCAGAAGTGTCCATAGTCAGTGGCCATTAATGTGGCATTTGCACCCTTCCCAGTGCTTGACTCGATCTGGGAATCCTGCTCCATTTTAGTCAAACATTTCACTGGCAGACTCAGTGAGTAATATCTGCGGACTCTTTGAAAGCTTTTCCCGAGAGCCCCCTTAGCCTTGGCTACTGGAGGCCTTAGCCACGGCCGTCCGTTCCATACTCTGCTGACCTGAGATCATCTGTGAATGGAAACAGAGGCGCTGACTCCCCAGAAATGCTTCTTGCAAAAATAAGTTCTTTTTCTTTTCAAGCTGTGGATTCCATTAACTAACTGAAATGGCCTTTATGTATTTGGCATCAGATAGGCTTGTCCTCCCCCGTTCCTTCAGCATTTTGGAGGTAAGAATGCTGAACCCTCAGGGATTCTGGGGCCATCTTGGAGGGGGCATTCCAGCATAGCGTTCCCAGACTGGATGGCCTCCCTTTTGCAAAGCATAATGGAATTTATAACCTGTCCTCATTGCAATGCTGGCAGATGCACGGCCCATTAATCACTCCTTCTTTCCTTCTCTCCAGGTTTTAGCGGGGATTCCAGGAGAGACCCATCTAGTTCCAGATGGATGAGAAATGAGCACCGTCAAAGCTGCAGGGGCTTTCATTTTACCAGCTGAATCCTTTATCTTTACAAATGGAGCAACAAGACTGGGAGGGGAAGGACTTAAAGTGCCCACGATATTAGAAGTGAGCTAAATCCAGGATTTCTGGCTTCCCATTCAGGTCTCAGAACTTCAAGGAATTCTCAAACAACAATAGGCTGGTCTCAGGCATCAATAATATTTATCAAAATTTCCCACAAGTTTGTTCTTTAAGACTCCTTCTCTCATTCCCTCTTGTTTCCTTTGTTTATTCATTGTTTTCCAGTTCTTCATCTTTGTTTTCTTAGCCCGAGTTTTTTACCCCTATCCCCTTCAGTTTGTCCTTCAAAACCTATTTCTGTAAAGTTCTGTGAACTAATTGGAAGGGAGGGAGTTTGTCAGATTGAATTAGTGGTCTCAGTTCTTCCTTTCCCTATAATAATATTAACCATCCACACTCTTGCTATGACCTCAAGGTAACTGAAGTGTACACTCCATTCCATAACTTCAGGCTATTTACTTGTCATCAACATGGTATGACATGCTTCTGTCCACTGCCCCTTTAGCTTGGGCTGCAGAATGAGACAGAAAGAGCAGGCTTAATCCAGACCTAAAGCTGGAAGCAAACCTCAACACAGTCCAACAGAGTCCAATTGATGCCACAGGCATACCTGGAAATCTCTGAAAAAGAGTCTCTGCCTCAGAAGGGAAAAGTAGTTACCAACTATACATATGAAATATCCTTACCCAAGATATGCGAATAAATCTCCTTACACCAATATATGCATATAAATCTCCTTACCCCAAGATATGCATACGAAATCTCCTTACCCCAAGATACAATGGGTTTCAATATTTATCCATTCAGTCATTCATTAGGTCATTCAACAGGTAATCACTGAGAACCAACTATGACACTACCAAAGCCAGAGGTTCTTAACTCTCTGAAACTGTATATCAAGATTTGTCCATTAATGTATTTTCTGAGGAAAGGGTTTATTGTTTTTCTCAGCTCCTCAAAGTGGTTCTTAACCCCAGTCAAATGCGTAAGGCTCCCACCCTCCACCCCGCTATAAAAACTCATTTGGGGTTTGATTTATTTGCCATGAAAGGTCAATGTTGAATAGTAGTATTATATGACTGCTCACCTGTAAGTGCAGACTAAATAAAAAGTTCTGCTCAAATCATTTGACTATTACTAGAAAGGTTGACCAGAAGGGTTTAATTTTAACATGCTAATTACTAAATGAATACATCAGTCATTTGCAATGATCATCCAATGATACCATTTGCAATTGACACTCTAACCATATAACGTGTACCCTAAAATTATAATAAGGCACCAAATGTGGATCCTTGTATCTTTCTGTTAGTACCCCAACAATTTGTACTTTTGTAACTGTTTTCTCCTGTTACACTAATGAGTTCCTTTATGGCTGAGTTATAGTCTTATTTTTTCTTGTGTAATATGATTTTAAGATCCCTTACTATTATGAATTCTTTTCTCTGTACTTCCTAGTTTGTCACTGATTTACTGAAATATATCAGCCAAAATTGACCAGACTCTAAATGCAATCAAATGCTATCCTTTGCTAGGGACTGAATTGTATCCTCCCCCAAATCCATATGTTGAAGCCCTGCCCCACAATGTGATTGTATTTGGAGATGGGACCTTTGTGAGGTAATTAGGTATAGATGAGGTCATGAGGGCAGAGATTAGTAACTTGTAAGATGAAGTACCACGAGCTTGCTCAGTCTCTCTCCATTATGTGAGGGCAATCATCCGCAAGTCAGAAGGAGCACTTTCACTTGAAAATAACCATGCTGGCACCTGAACTTGAACTTCAATTTCCAGATAAAAGAAAATACATTTATGTCGCTTAAGCCACCTAGTGTTTTGTTATGGCAGCCCAGCAGACCAAGACACATCCCTCCCGTCCCCACACAGTCCAGCACGGAGCTTGGCTTTCCTGGCGTGACTGATGCCAGCCTTAGGAGACCATTCTTGGTTTGTCCAGAATTGACATGCACTGATGAGTCCAGCAGGCCCCAAATGCATGCCAGACTCTGCCACTACTGCTCTGAATTTCTGGGCTTCCCATGCCTGTGTATCCATGCCAGTTAGGGAGGCAACGGTTGCTTGGAGAAGATACCACATGTGTGAATAATATGACAAGCGAATGAGTTGGCAGCAAGGGGAGGCAGAATTTTCCTAGGGACAAGGCCAAGGCTGGCAGATTTGCCATCTCCGTGCAGCTCCTAGAGTCCCAGTGAATTCACATGGCCATGTGTGGTGCTCTAGGACTCACTGGAGGGGCGATTTAGAAACAACTGGGACAATATTCTCCTCTTCAGTTGCCGAGAAACTTACATAGTTCAGCATCTCTAAGACCCCTTCGGGAAGGACTGATGAATACCTGTTGCCACCTATGCTTGCCCATTAGGTGCCTAGAGTCATCCATAAGAACAGGTGGGGAGAGCGAATGAGTCTATTCTATTCCCTCATCCCCCAAATGGGGATTATGATAATAAAAATACTACTCAAGATTGTTGTGAGAATCCAATGAGATAAAAAGGTCACATTTAGAGGCCAAAATTGATAGCTGCTGTCAATCACAGGGCATTTCTCTCAGAAGTGTCAATGCATCGTTTCCTATAAAGCTGCCATCTCCGTGAACTAGATTGTGTTATGTTATTTTACAGATGAGGAAACTGAGGCTTGGGGAATTCATTGACCTGCATGAGTTCAAGAAGCTAGTGAGTATGATATTTCTTTCCCAGTGCTTGGTAAATAGAGAGCACTTATTTCATACTTATGGATTCATTAAAAGTACCAGCTTTTGCTTTTTAATTCACTGTCTCCAAAATCCATGTCACCGAACATTGTGCTGATGGCTAAGTCTAAATTGTTGAGTTTGAGGAACTGTTAGCCTTTGATGAACTGTTCCCTCTTGGTCACTGGTTCTGGTCCCCACAATGATTACCCCTGCATCCCAGGAGACCTCCTGGACCTTCCATCCTGTCCACTCACAGGTTCTGTGGGCTGCAGATTTGGTACAGGTTTCTATGTGGCCAGAAATAATAAAAAAATGTTAGTACTGACACTGGGCTTGAAGATATTATGATCCAGTGGAAGGAGGGGAATAAGGACAATGACATTCAAAAAGAATATGGAATAACAGCCACTCACTTATTGAATGCTTTTCTGTAGCAGGTTCTTTGTTAAGCATCTTATATATAGTGTCATTTTGACCTCATACAACTTCATGAGGTAAATAAAAAATCTGAGAATATTAATTTAACAACTACTGCATCCAAGGTTCTGGTTCCTTGGAGAAGACAATCAAGGCTAAACCATATTCTCTGACCTGAAGGTCAAAATTTAGCAAAGTCACTAGCATAAGGTGTATAGGAACTCTGGATTTGGAGACTTCAATTCAGATTCTTCTCTGTTGGGAAGTCCTGATGAACCCAAAAAACAGGATTGCCATCTCTAATTCTTAGATTAATCACATGTAACATTGGTGATACTTATTGTACAATAATAAGATATAAGGTAGCCATAGGATTAAATTAGATAATATCTGTAAAGTATAATTTGCTTGGAACAAAGTAAGCACAATAACTGTTCACTTTAACAGTATTATGCACTTGATAGAAAACAATAAAACTTAAACAAACTGCCGAAACCGGTTTGGCTCAGTGGATAGAGCATCGGCCTGCGGACTCAAGGGTCCCAGGTTCGATTCCAGTCAAGGGCATGTACATTGGTTGCGGGCACATCCCCAGTAGGGGGTGTGCAAGAGGCAGCTGATCGATGTTTCTCTCTCATCAATGTTTCTAACTCTCTATCCCTCTCTCTTCCTCTCTGTAAAAAATCAATAAAATATATTTTTTAAAAAAAAGAAAAAAAAAAGAAAAAAACTTAAACAAACTAAGATGAGGATTTCAGAGAGTGAGGGCTTCCAGAGCAACGAGAGGCACCTCCTTCCTGCTTAGGGGTTGGGGCTGTGTCATTACCATGCAGGTCTCCAGGAATAAGTCCCTGTGAAATTGCTCTTCTGTTACAGGGCTTGGGGCTCAGTGGGAGCACACGGGGAAATCATGAGACTATGTCTTCCATCCCAAAGAGCTTGCAATTGAGATGACAACATGTCTACGTGACATCCTCCTGTCTTAAGTTTTTACTGCCTACTGGTTTGAAGGGTCCAATAACACCACTTTGCATGTGTTCGGATCTCTCAGTTTGTAGGGTTCTCGCGCATGCATGATTTCCCTCATGTGGCTCCTTCTCTGACCTTGACAGCCCCATCTCCTGGTCAGATGAAGGACTTCATTGGTCATCCAATTCACTGGAGTGTTATGTGGTAGAGGCAGGACTCAAACTCTAGTCTGTCTAACCCCAGGTCAATGGCTCTACAGCTCCTAGAATGTGACAGTGAATGAACTGCCTGGGTGGGGATGGGGTTATTCAGAGAATATCCCTCAGAAGCAGGGGCAGTGAGTCCCAAGGCCCCATGACCACAGATGTATACTGGTTGGTGGTATTGCCGGGCATGGGACATATGAGAAAGGCTGGCTCAGAGAGAGTCTTTTTTACTCCATTCCACTGCAGCTGAAAACCAAGCATTTCTAGATAAATTATGTTTCTTTATTGATTCTGCAAGTGCTGGGTATCCTGTTCTGAAATATCTTCATGAAGTGGGAAGACCACAGGCTTTGGAATCAGAGAGAAGAGCTTTCTAACCCCAACTTGGACACTTACCAGGTACATGACTTTGGACAAGCCATGAAGCTACTGAGGGCCTCTGTCTCTTCATCTTTGAAATGGGGACAATAATAGCTACCATCAGGACAGTTGGAAGGATTAACTTACATGGTGCATTCAAGGTGCCTAGATCATAGTGGGCTCTTAAAAATCACAATTTTTATCATTACCTTTGCATGAGTAAATTAATAAATTGGAGTTACATTTTTTTATTTTTTTATTTTTTGCTTTCCAAATCAAGTAACCTTCACACACGGTCCCTATGGTTATAAAATCAGAGCATGTCAGGCAGTTAGCTTGATTCACAGATTCAAAAGGAAAAGGACAGCTGCATTTGATGGTGGGGTGGGGAGAGAAAGTCCATCTCCAGGTCAGGAAACATGTGGTCGGTGGACATGTGAGTAAGAGGGAAGCTAGTAGTAAAGATAAATTCAGATCTCTAGATGACATAAGAGTACTGGGGAGTGTAAGCCGCTCCTTGGGCAACGGGATCATTTCCAAAGTATGACATTTGCCACAGTGACTTGGGCTTTGTGTACCCAGTGTTTGATAAACAATGCAAAAAGATTGGACTTCATCCCTGGGTTTATGGGAAGCACCCAAAGTGTCAAGCAGGGGAATACAGGGTCAAATCTTACAGGAAGTAATATAGATGGATTGGAAGTGAGATAGGATGATGATGATGACGAGGACGACAACGACGATGACGACGACAATAAAGGAAAAGAAGGAGAACCACCAATATCAACTCCACCACCACCAAGAGTTCAAGAGCCCCTCTGTGGCCTCAGGTGACTCTACCTAATGCAAAAGCACAAGGCCAGCATGTAAAAGGAAAGTGGTATGTGACCAGGAGGTAGAGTTGATTTCACAGTTCTTCTTGTGGTGGCTGGCATAGCACTCTCACAATGTGTCATTGGAATGGGTGAATAAGTTGTGGTTTTATGTTTTATGAAAAGATTTCCAAATGAGAAAAGTTTTTGTTTAACCAAAGCTGATATTGTTCCCCATACAATAGACCTCACTGCAGGCACTGAAAGGTAGGGCATGAAGGGACCTGTAGATTATTTTGTATATCCTATTCACTGAAGAGATGGGGATATCAGCTAAGAGGAGGGGAAGGGACCTGCTCATGGTTGGGAAGCAAAAATGAAAATTGTAGGAGTAGGGTCTTCTGAATCACAGCCTTTTTTTCCTAATTGTATCTGGGACTTCATCATTTTAAAAAGTGAGGAACAGGTAAATTATCATAATCTATTCCTTGGAGTAACTTGCCTTAAGGTATGTTCATTGGCAAATGATAGCAGCTGGTGGGTGTGAGTGTATGAGTGTGTGAGTGTGGTGGCATTGGTGGTGAATTGTTCTAATTTCCTATATGTTTAGAAATAATGGTAACATCAAAGATAATCAGATTTCTTTACTATAGAATGTTGAAGAGCTTTTAATCTATAATAATAAAAGCATAATTTGCTAATTAGACTGGATGTCCTTCCAGACGAAGCCGGGACCGTGAGGGAAGCCTGGGTCCCGGGTGCCTGCAGGCGGCTGGAGGGAAGCCAGCCCGGGTCCGGGTGCCAGAGGGAAGCCGGTGCGGGCAGCAGGGGAAGGAAGGCCTACTCTTGCATGAATTTCGTGCATCAGGCCTCTAGTAAAGTAATAAAGCTATACATCCTAAAAGGAAGAACTGCATCATCCTAAGGTTTCAATATAGCACCAGATTGACATACTGCTTTTCATAAACTGTGCTCATCACGTTGACTTCTTGAGCATCTGCAGGATTGATATTACAATTCTATATATTATGAAAGGCTTTCAGAGAATTTTATCTGTATTTCCTATTATACATTTAATTTAAGTAGGTATCTTTAGAAGTTAAACAGCTTCTCTTGAAATTCCACGGGAAGCCTTTGACAGTTCAATGCCTAAACAAATCACATCAGCTCTTTCAGCTTTCAACATTGTATGACCCACTTCAAGAGACTTGGCAATGTCTACCACCTTAAATTGGATTCTCTTGTGACTGTCACTCTTTGGCCTTCGTAAAAATGTTTCATTTCAATGCAAGACTGAGAGTAATCTTTTATAAGCAAAAATTGAGGACCCAAGTTAAATTTAACTATATAAGGTATAACAAATACAAATAATTCCACAAATTTGATCATCAAATAAAAATGCCTTATCCAGGTAAAGCTAAATTTGCCCAATGGAGACCTAGTGGCTAACAAATATCATTTGACACCATATAACATGCAGCTTTATCTCAGAGACATTAAAATGAGGGGTGGGATATGTTCGAATTAAGGAACTGGATATTTTGAAGCTGTTTTATAAACCACTCTTTGGAAAATGCTGTTTCCCTAGGACCAGGAACAAAATGCTCTAGAATCTTGCCAAGTTCTCACTACTGTGGAACCATTCTAATTTGAGATCCACACAAGTCCTAGCTCCTTAGGCTGCATAGCAAATTACCATGGACTGGGTGGCTTATATACAATAGGCATTTATTTCTCATGTTTCTGGAACTTGGGAAGTCTGAGTTCAAGGTGCTGGGGATGAGGGTTCACTTCCTGATTCATAGATGGCCATCCTCTTCCTGTGTCCTCACATGGTGGAAGAAGGGAGGGATCTGCCTGGGATCTCTTTCATAAAGTTACTAATCCCATGCAAGTCAGCTTCCCAAGACCCCCACCTTCTAATACAATCACATTGGGAGTTAGGATTTCAAATTATCTTTATGGAGAACACAAACATTTAGTCTAGAACAAGAGTTATTCAGATAAATCTTCAGGTCTTTTCTCAAAGGCATTGTTCTATTCCCCCAAGCACAACCCCATCTTTCCTCTAAGGACTCGAGCTATTTTGAGTTTTAAATTTTGAAATTTTTTTTGAGATTTTAAGATCTCTGATACTCAGAGATGTGTGATCTAAAAAATGCAGGCAAATAAGCGAGAACGCATGTTCCAATATTACAAAGTAATAAACAAATCTTTTTCATTAAAATGTATTTTACTTTCTAATTTTTTAGAAATCTTTTTATTCATATTCCCAACAGTATTTTCCTCTTTTTGCCCAGTTTACATATCTTAATGTTTTTAAGCCTGTCAAGCGGAAAAACAAGAACATATGACTTTAACAAGTTGAATAAGTGTTTTGCCAATTCCAAGTGGTAGTTTAAAAAGTATTTTATTTGAGAGAAGGGAAAGTGGAAGTTTACAAGTCTATTATTCTATTCCTTCTCTATTAAGTCAAAACCAGCTTCTTCCTGGCTCAAAACCATTTATTTGCCTAGGTCAGAGTCCTTTATGTGGTAATAGCTCCATTGTGAAGAACACTGGAATTACCTCCATTACAAGTAAACTCTGTAGGATTGTGGGGGTTTATTATTATTATTATTATTTCTTAATTTTAGTGAGAGAGAATAGGAGAGGGAGGGGGGAGAGAGAGATTTGTTGTTCCACTTATTTATACATTCATTGGTTGATTCTTGTATGTGCCCTGAGCTGAGATCAAACCCACAACCTTGGCTTATCAGGATGACACTCTAACCAACTGAGCTACCTGGCTATAGCCTAGCATTGTGTTTTTTTAATACCACTAAGTCTCTTATAGAAAGACCTGAAAGAACTTCCCTGAGCACTTCCCTGTTAATGTCCATTTCTTAACACCCAAAACCTGTAAATGTGACCTTCTTTGGCAAAAAGGTCTTTGTAGATGTAGTTAAGTTAGGACTGTGAGATACAATCATCCTGAATTAAAGAAGTGGATCCTCTTGCAATGATAAGAGGGAGAAACATAAGCAGCCACAACTCAAAGATGCCTGGAGCCACCAGAAGCTGGAAGGGGCCAGGCAGATCCCTCCTGGAGCTCTCAGAGGGTGTGATCCTGCAGTGCGTTGTCAGACTTCTGGACTCCAGAACTGGGAGGAACAGAGTTCAACCAGCAGATCTGTGGTAATTTGTTACAACAGCCATAGAAAACGTATGTACTACTCAAATGCTAGATGTCGTCCCTCTTCTGAAATCATAAGAGACCAATACTACAGGCTTGAGAACTGACGACTTCAGTGTTCAGGGATTTTACTAAAGGGGGTGGGGTGTTCTTTCTGATCTTCCTGAGATGGTTGGGAGAACTTTTTTTTAAATAAAGCATATCGTGAACTGTAAGCCTGTATATGAGGGAATTGTTAAAGCCTTCCTTATGCCATAACAGTTAGTACATCATATTTTACCTTGTCTTGTTTACAATTACTTTATCAAGTGTTCTTTTTAAAATTTACAATAAAGGATGAGGTGAGAGGAAAATGGCTGAGAGCTTCTACTTTCCTCAATGTGCCTCAGTTTTCTCAACTGTAAAATGGAGAGAACATGATAATACTGACCAGATAGGGTTTTGAGAGGACTGATTGAGTTAATGCATGTAAATAATTTAGGAGAATGCTTGACACATACTAGGGGTTTTGTAATTGTGGATTGTTATTAATATTATCATTGTTATTATTATCATCCTTACCAGCATATTAATCATGAAGTAGAAACCCAACACTTTTAATCTGAGTAAATACCTAGCCTGCCTAAATTTGATTGAGCTTGAGTCTCCCTAATTAAAAAGTCTAGGTAGCCCCTATGTCTGAATAAATTGTTATGGTCTTTCTTCAAACTAATAACCATGATGGCTTTATAGTGTGGTAAAGGCATCTTAGACTTCGGAGCCAGACAGACCTGAGATCAAATCCTTTTCCACAGTGACTTTGACTTGCAACTAGAGTCAAATGGCTTGTAGTAGATATATCTTAGGTTCAACCTTCCTTCTCTTCTCTACCTACATGTTAAGAGTCCAGCAGCTGTAAACTAGTTGAAGGTCAGGGATGATTCAATCCATGTCGAGGATGTAATGCAAGTTGAGCCATCAGAGGGCATTGTGGGGATTTAGAAAGTGACTAAAGAGAAAGAAAGATGATTTTTTCCCCTAAGAAATGCAAACCCAGAATTTAGTCTGGAGGAGGATTGGAGAGAGGCAACAGTAATGAGAATGAGATAAGGCATGCTAAGTGGACAGAAAGGAAGGAGAGAGCTTCTTCTCTCTCCTTGCTTCTTCCTTGCTGTCTTTATTATTGTCACGGTCCCTTTGCTCTCATATAAAGAAAAAAACAAGAACACAAATGACTGATTATATTTGGATTGTGGAAGGGACATCATGATTTTTAAATAAATATGTAGAAACACAATTTTGTGGACTCTCCAAGGCTTAATAAAGCCCATGGATTTCATTATATGTACTGTTTTTCTTTTGTTTGTAATAGTCTCAGCTGGGATTTAAAGATATGAAAGTGTTTAGTCGACCATATTTTGTCTACATTAGTCCAAATGTGCAGATGTTCCTAAATCCTTTTCTGAAATTGTTTTGATATGTGCACACACTCTTGGCTACTAGATGGATGGTTCTGATTAGTTTGGTCAATTGAGTCAAATAATCAGTCAGTCATATTTTACTGACTGGCTTGTTTCTATCCTTCCCTCACCAACATGCTTTCCTTGATTATATTGCTGGTCAGGTTTACATTTAATATTCATGTATTTTCCCTTAAATATGAGGCCCAGGCATTACAAAGCATAACATAAGTTGCCCAACACAAAATAAGGACACAGCAGGGGTAGAGTTGATATTTTCTAATTCTAGAGCAGCCATTTTCCGTCCACAATTACCCATGCATGCACACATAAGAAAAATAAAATAAAATAACCCACAATTCCCTTTGCTCTGAAGGGCATGAAGGTATCTCTACTTCACAGGTAGGGAAACTACTGTTCAAAGAGAGGAACTGGCCTTCTCTGATGTCACAGAGTATTAGGATGCAGGGACCTCAAGGGAACAAATCATAAACCACATAATCGGAATCTGCTATTTAGAAATAGCACCGAATTAATAGTTCCTCAACAACAGGAGCCTGATCTGGGGGCCCCAAGGAATGTAGTTCTTCCAAACATAAAAGCTTAAGGTGGATAGCTTCTGGCAAAAGAAGGACTAGAAAACTCATTCTCTAGACGGTGGTCACCTCTGTGGTCCAAGCATAAAGTGGAAGGGAGGGGAGAGAGATCAGAACAAGAAAGGCTGCTCCCTGAAGGCTACCTCCTTTATGCTTATTGGAAGAAAGAAAGAGAGAAAGAGAGAGAGGGAGGGAGGGTGGGGAGGGGGAGGGGGAGGGAGAGGGGGGGGAGGGAGAAAGGGAAAAAGGGAGAAATGGAGAAAGAGAGAAAGAAAATATAATCCAAGAAGCACAATCTATAGATAATGAACTGGATGGGCCATCTGCCTAGAGCTAAGTGTTTTAGTTCACTCCTGGCTACTTCATATTAAATTGATGTTTTTCTCCAATGGCTTATATGAGGCAGAAAACTCCTTGATCAGGGACTATGTCATCTCTGCTATATCTTTGGCGCTCCAAAAAGAGCACAAGAAACATTTGTAAGATGCTAAATAGATGGTTATGTATGACATTCCTTCAGCTTCAAAATTCTTTTCCCTTGCTGCGTAAGTCTAAAAGGTCCAGTTTAAAGGTCAGAGCCTCAAAAAATTCTTTCTCTCTTCCCCATTAAATCAATCTCTCTACTCCCTGAGAGTGTTGAGTACATGCCACTTGTACTAATAAGCATGTTTTTTATTTTTATTTTCTATTTGATCATTGTGTTAATTAAGTGATATGACACAGACAAACTTCTTTGTTGTAAGGTCCCAGACGTTTCTAGTCATTCCCTAATCATCTTTGTTTTACCTAGGAAAATGATTTTCACTTAGTAAAAAAGTTTGATAAATAAATAAAATCAAGTATGAATATGGCTATTACATGTGTTAGGCTGGCTCTAGGCAAAAGCTGATACAGTTATTTCTTCTTTCTTCTCCAAGATTTGGTATTGTGACTTTCTCTTTCCTCCCTGATCAGGGTTTTTCTGCTCTTTCCCCATCCAGGGATATTCTTAGGAGATCACCACAAATGAAATCATTTAAGATATAAAGGACCGAAAAATCCCAACAGAGTTTCATTTTAGCCTAGAAAAGGTATTAATTTGAGGAATTATGAGGTCATTATGTGGAAAAGTGAATCAAGAAACGCTGTTTCTCACTCAATGCCTGTCCATTTTAACCATGTTTACCCTGTAGGAGATGCAGGCATGGCTAATTATGATTAGACATGGGGTCATTGGAATCCTGGGATTCGGATGAGTCTTAGCTCTGTCAGTTCAGTTGCCCTGGATCAAATAAAATGAAATCTCAGTTTCTGCATCCGTTTTAGGAACAGCAGAGCTCAGCATTGAACTTGTTTTCCTTACTACTGCAGTAGGCTAGGCAAGAGAAGACTCACTCGGCGCTGTTGACATTTTGGTTGTATAACTCTGTTGTGGGGGCTCCCTTTTGCACTGCAGGATGTTTAGCTGCATCCCCATCCTCTACTTACTATGTGCCAGTAATACCCCTTCCCCAAATTATGACAATTAAAGATGTCTATGTCCCTGGGAGGAGTTGGGGCAAAATCCTTCCTCCAGGCCCCAGTGAGGACATTGAGAAGCTGCCTCCCCTACTTTTGTTTAATTGAGAAGTAGATGGCACAGGCTGGTTAATTGAAGGAAAAACAATTTTGATATTCCCTGGTTCAGGAACTGTGCCAGAAATCTGGAAACTTTCCAAGGTTTTTATTCTATTTCTAGCATATCAGCTGAAGATAAAATTTAAAATTATTTTGGAATCCAGAGCTAGAATTGAAAACCAATAAGGGACACTGAACTCACACAACCAAGCAGCTAAGGATTATCATGATATTTTATAAAGTGTTTTTTAAATATAAGTCTGGGTGGAAATCTAAGAGTGTTAGCCATTTCATGCATCTGAACCTGGGGATAGGTAGGCAAAATATATATGGGAACAGGTCATTATACTGAAAAAAAGGAAGGTAGAGGGTGGGAGAAGAAAAGAAAAGAAGAGAAAAAAAGAAAGAAAAAAAAACAGTCAAGAGTTAACTTGAGCACATTAATACATGTCATTCACTGTTGGAAAAAAATAGACATATCCCACAAAACCCAAGTGCATAGTAACCGACATAAATATTTTTTTGTAAAAGTTCACTCCATCCTGGGCTTACGTCTGTTTATGATTGATGACAACTACTTCTTGGCCCTAGAGGACGATCTTCATTCACATCACTCAGCTGGGCTGGTTTTAATTGCCTGAATATAATTCAAAATTTAGAATTGTATTAACCATGTAATGTCAACATTGGACTTGACTGATGGGATGCCAGCTAGAGAGACAGGTAGAGAGACAGCTACCTTCTTTTGAAACTTTCTCTGAAGGTGGATCATAACCAGAATCTTCTACTGACATTTTTCTTACTTTTTGGATCCTCCTTGTCTTCCATAGGATAAGATTATCCAAAGGCTAAATATATTTATCAATTATTTACTTTTATCCTTCACTCTATACAAATCAGAAAATATTTTATGTTAATTAGATACTGCCCACTGTAAGTATTTTGGTCTATGTATAGGGCACATAATTTCATTCTCACAATGATACAATCAAGCATTTTTCTGTTCCTTCATACTCGCTACCACCACATTTTACAAATGAAAAATATGAATCTTAGGGAATTTGACCTAAATCGCAAGCCAGTAAATGACAGAGCTGAGATTTTCATGCAAGTTCATTGGATTCCGAAGTGCATGATCTTTCTTATTATGCCACCATAAATATTTTGATCCTAAATGTGACATAATTGCTTAGCAAAAAAACTACAGCAAGTATTATCTGGAACATTTTCTTTTTTTCATTTATAGACCTATTTGGTAATTAAAAACTTGCTACAAGAAAGCCTTCCATCAAAATTATTAACAGCTAACATTTATCATACTTTTCTCTTTCCAAAACACTTGACAAATACTTTTTCATTTAATCCTTATAACAACTAGTTAAGTGAACCAGTTGGGATAGGCTGGGCTGTGATGCAGTGAAAAATATACCCCTAATTTCCACTGCTTTACACAACAGAAGTGTGTTTGTTATTCATACCAAGTATGATGCAGGATAGGCAACTTTTCTAAATTATGTGGCAATATAGAGGGAAACAGCATTTCTACTTTGTGGCTATGCCATCAAGACATATTTTTTCTTGATTACTACAGCAGAGGAAGAGAAAGTGTAGAGAATTCCCCTTTCTTCAAAAAGCCTCCCATTGGCAATGACCATTGTCACAACTCATTGGATGAAATTTGTCACATGACCTCAGCCTAACTACACAGGAATCTGGGAAGTCATCTTATATTCCCAGAAGAAAGAAGAAAACCAGATATGGTAAGCATTGGTAATTTCTACTAGGGTAAGCTTGCACTCTTTTCTCCATTTTACATAACTCTGCCTTATGCTTCCCTGAAAGGTCTAGATTACACAGGACCAGAATGAATTCAGTCTTATTTGTAACCCTTCACAAGTAAGTGTATGCACCATAGTTATTTACTCTTTTCCTTAGATCATTGGAGTTGCACCTTCATAAATCTCACTTTCTTTGTCTTCCCTCTTCCTTCTTCTTCTTCCTTTTCAAACCCAGGATTTCAAAACATCTTATCTCCATCATCTGTTTTCAGGCTGCCCAGCTAGGTTTAGCTTGGATCCTCACTTCTTTAGACTGGCTCACGGATAGTATAAATGAAACTCGAGTGCGCTATTAATAATTTCTCAGAGCATAACACTGATGTGTCACTACCTTCAACAAAGTCTCATGATCAAAGAGAGATTGGGGAAAAGTAAATAGTGCAGAGAAGAAGAACCCTATCTTCGCATGTACAAAAAGATAACTAAGTACATTGATTTCAAGGAATTTGCCTGAGGTCTCAGAGCTGTTCGGTGTGGCAGGTGTGGGGGAGGTGACTTTTATGAGCAGAGGGGAGTTGGGCGAGGAGGGCAATGACCTTTGCACTATATCCTCTACAGCAATTCTGTGTTATGTGAGAAGAGATATAGTTCATCTTTGTACTCCTCAAAAGCACTTTTTTTCATGGAAAACTGAAAGGACACCTTCTATTATCATACAAGATTTCCTTTTATCAAGTTCCTGACATTCACATATACTAATCTCTACCTGGTAAGGCAGCATCACCTATTTTCTTTTTTTTTTTTCAACAAATATTTGTTGAACAATTTCTATATGCAGTATTTTAGATGCAAAAGATGCAGTGTCCACTAAAATAACTGTCCTTTCATTTTTTCCCAACAAAAATGCTGTCTAAAACATCTCTACATTCTCCAATTCAACTCTTCCTACTCTAATCTATGCAAAGTCACTCATAGGGACGTGCAGCTTCTAGCAGACACTATCACTCTGCCTTCCTCTAATCTCTACAGTAGGACACCGCTGTTTCCCCCTGTCTGCAAAGAAATCCAGGAATTCCCCAAATTTACACAAAGGTAAGCACAATTAGACTTACTTAACCTCAGGAGAGACATGCTTTTCTCATGAAGTCATGGAAAACCTGACATCATATTTTAACTTCATCCAACAGCAGTCAGGTTTCTAAAGTTGAGAACTGAAATGTCAAAGACAGGAAAAGAGTGTTCTCCCATAGCTCCTGTGCTCTGAGCTGGAGAAGACTCAGGAAGGGGTGTGTGTGTGTGTGTGTGTGTGTGTGTGTGTGTGTGTGTGTGTGTGTGTTAGAGAGAGGGGGGGGGGAAGGGAAGATGAAAAGGAGAGAGATGGGGGGGGGGGAATTGGGGAGAGACTAGCACTAGGAACTTGGAAATTACAATATGACCGAGTTCTCTTTAGGTGGTTTGGAAATTTTCTTAAAACATGTACAGAAGTAAAAGTTAACTGCAGACATTAGGGTTTCTTTCTTTCCTTTTTTTTGGATGGATTCCCTTACATAGCAGTTTTTAAAAGCTTTCTGATCTCCACCTTAGTAAAATATTTACAAGCAGGCTAGAAAGCTTTTCTGGAAATGGAGCTTTAATTTCAAATTTTGAAATTTGCTAGGAAATAGAGTTTAAGAAATTTCCCCCCTAAATTAAGGAGTTTATCTATTGGTGAGTAGTATAACTTTATCTCATTACTTCACATCAATAAAAAGAAACAAGGTAGCAAATTAAGGCCTTTGGGAAATTAATAGTTTTAAAATGTGTCCCTTATTTACACGTCTTTTTCTTATTGAGATAATTTCTCTTTCCTCCTCTTCCTGACTACTCACTTATGCATCCCCTGAATTTAGAAAATTTTTATTGAGCATCTTCTATGTGTCAAGCACTGCTATGCCCTAGAACAGTGGTCGGCAAACTCATTAGTCAACAGAGCCAAATATCAACAGTACAACGATTGAAATTTCTTTTGAGAGCCAAATTTTTTAAACTTAAACTTCTTCTAACGCCACTTCTTCAAAATAGACTCACCCAGGCCATGGTATTTTATGGAAGAGCCACACTCAAGGGGCCAAAGAGCCGCATGTGGCTCACGAGCCATGGTTTGCCGACCAGGGCCCTAGAATAAGGTTTGTAAGTAGTTTATGATTTTATTAAAGAGCAGGTTATGAAGCTACAAGTGCTGTGAAGTGTGATGTGGGGTCATGCTGAATGGAGAGAGGGGACCCTGTCTAACTCTGCTTAGGAATCAGAGGAACGAGGTTTACAGAAGTGCAACTCATACCTTGTTTTGCAGGAGGGATAGGGTTCTCTGTTGGACAGATCTTGTGGGCACTTCAGGCAACTGACATGTCTGTACAAGTTCACGGATTCAGAGAGAGCAGTGTGGCTGGAATGCAGGGCAGTTCACGGGAGCTACCCAGGGAGGTGAAGCCGTGGAGAGAACAATTGTGAAGAGCATAACAAGCCATATAATGATGGTTTTACTTGTGATCTGAGTGTGCATTTTGGCCTCTCTGTCTTCCAACCTATAAAATTAAAGCAACATGAGCTACAGATATTTGAAGATATGAGAAATGAATGTGGGGTGTACACATAGCTCTCAAATGGCACACTAGGTGAGTGATAAGCTTTGTGACTTCCCAGAGTGTTTCTGTCAGTTCATTAATGAAAGGATTTGCTGAACTATATTGAGCAATTCCTCGAGACCCTGCACAGAATCAGAAGTTGAAGAAGTGAACTAAAAAATACCCAGTAAGTTTTATTCAAGGCAATGCATTATTGGTCACCAAGGATATGCAAACCAGTGTGCTAGGAATAGGAGTACAAAGATAAGTAAGACACTGTCTCTATCTTCAGAAATCTTAGAACCCAAAGCACAGAATGGAGATGGAATGATGCTAATTCCTTCAATTACTCCATTTGTTGAGTTCATACTATATGAGACTCATTGAGTTTCAAGCAGGGAAGAACACATTTACTCCTGTCTTCAAGAAGCTCATGGTGTACCCCTAAATAATGTATATAAACAATAGAAATATAAGGAGAATTATAGGCAAAAGGGATTTGTAAGAATTTCCTTCAGGGTAACTTGGATGGAGGACAAAGACTAGCTATTTACTGAGCATTCTTTATAAAGTCAGGAGTTTTACAAATACAATCCCATATCTTCACAACTCCATTTTATGACTGAGGAAATACCTTTAAAATGTGTAAAGTAACCTGTCTAGGAAGAATCACTGCTACAGGCTAGGGCTTGAATTAGGAATTTGTGGTTACTCGTCATGCTTCCTGACTCTATCTGGGCTATGTGATATTAAGAAGACCTTAGAGAAAGACATGACATTTGATAAAACCTGATTCTGACATTGTCATAAAGACAGCCTTATATAAGAAACTTGGTTCTTCTAGAAGAAGCTAATCAGTCAGCCTCATTGTCCAAAGAGGTCAAACTCAGATAAAAACAGCAATGGAAACTCTCAGACTTAGTATGTTCAGACTGTCTTATGTGCAGACATGACAGTACCATGGCATGTAATGTGTGTGCATCCTTTCTGGCTTGCTTGAAATCACCTGGTGCCATCTATATGGCAGGAACCAGTTTGCAATTATTCCTATTTGTATTTTAAATATTAATAATGATGTTGGATGAATTAATATTAGCCCATACACATTGTTCCTTGTCAGGGAATATGTTAACAGAAACCTCCAGTACTCTTAAGTACGGCTTTGGTTGAGAAGACTTATCATAGTCTCTGGTAATGAAGATGTTAAGATGTGAAAGCTTACAATATGGCAGGACAGAGTGTACATGACTTTAGTTTGAAGGCCTGTCACTTGAAATGTGGACGGAGCCATGAGGGTCCTTAGCCAAAGAATAAACTTGAGATTGCAAATAATGCCTGACCTGGCAGTTCCCTGTGGGGACTCCAGTAATGGGGCCCAGCTGCCAGCATGATGCTCTGTTTAGTTGTAAGGGAAAATAACATTTCTTTTTGATATGCTGAGTTAAAATCTACGGCTGAATGCCATTTGTTTTTGTACTTTACAACAATTCAAACCAGATTATTTTACACCGAAGCCACAGAAAAACAATCTCTGCTGCCAGCCCCCACCTCTCCTCCCTCCTGGCAGATCCGCTCTTTTGTTCTCCAAATACAGGTTGCAAATGGGAGCTGCTCTCTGAATGTTTCTAACTGAGGCTGCTTGATGAAAAGCTTCCATAACTGAGCCTGATGTGCTAGGGGTGCTTTTAATCAGTGTGCTGGATTTTAATTAACCCTGGTTTGCCCCCTCTCCCAGAAGTTCAGGTGCAAGGGGTTATGTGTATGTGCAGGCTAAAAAAAGGATGGAGAATGCAAAGAGATTTGTGCTGGGAGACAAGACTGGATTCTTTCTTGTTTCTGTTATTCTAAAGTGGTTGCCCATTTGCAAAATAAGGAGATTTGAGGATGAAGGACTTCCCATCTACTGGTCCACACAGGATCCTTTGAATATGTGCAGACAGGGTTTGAATTTAAGCTTATCTACATATGCTTCTTATTAATCACTGAAGTCAAAGGTTAGTGGTATAGTCTGTAAATTCTGCTTGTATTTTTAGAATTCATGAAGTGAAATCTAGACAGCTATAGTTAAATGGGTTTCTGATTATCCAGTCTCAATGTTCTCATTTTTAGAACAAAAGGATGGACCTATTATGAGTCTAAGTAGAGACTCTATAGCTTCCAGGAAAAAGTTCCAATTCCCTGGCTTGGCACTCAAATCCCTCCACAATCTGGCCACTTGACACTCCTCCAGATGTACCTCCCTCAAATCCTCTGCACGTTCCCATGCCCTCAGTCTTGACCCCAGGAATCTATACTCTTTTATATTTTTGTGCCTTCTGATAAATTACTGCCTCTGCTCAGAATGTCCTTACTTCCATCATTAAGCCAGAATAACAGATAGCATATTCTGTAGACAATGGAATTTTCTTAAGTAAATTCCATAGAACCTGTGTCATAATTTTTTATTATCACGAGGATATGTTATTAGGAGAAGGATAAAAGCTAAGTCTCAATGAACAAGAAACTAGGAAGAATGATGTTTATTCTATCAATCCCTTGAAAAACCATAAGACAGATAAGTATAATAAAGGTTCTGAGAATTCCTGAGAAAAATAAATACTTTTAGCCTGCATTTTCCAAATGCACATGATGATAAATTCCTTTTCCTACAGAAGAATAAATTTATCTTGAGATCACAGTAGGGAACACCTGTTCATGCTAATATAGAACACATGTCACAGGCAGATTATAAATTTTCATGGAATTATGATACACATTCTTAGCAATACACTTTAATTATTTTGTTATTTTGAGATAATTGCAGTTGTAGCATGAAATTATAGGAAATAAGAGAGACCATCATGTACCCTTTTTCTAATTTCTCCCAATCATCATTATGCAAAACTATAGGACAATATCTCAGCCAAATAATGAGATTGATACAGTAAAGATATAGATCTACTACTTCCTCCTTAACCCCTGACAACCACTAATCTGTTCTCTATTTCTAGAATTTCATCATTTCAAAAAGTTATATGAATTTAAAAATACTGTATGTAATCTTTTGAGGTTGGCTTTTTTTTTTTTTACTGGGTATAATTCAACTATATTCAGATTACTGCATGTATCAATAATTTGTTCCTTTCTACTGCCAACTAGTACTCAATAATACGCATTGTTTAGGCATTCACTTGTTGAGGGACATCTGGGTTATTTACAGTTTTAGGCTATTATGAGTTAAACTGCTATAAACATTATACAGGTTTTTGTGTGAATATAAATCTTTATTTCCTTGGGTTTAATGTCCAGAAGTGCAATAGCTAGGTCATATGGTAGTTGAATGTTTAGTTTTTTGTTTTTGTTATTAAGAAAACAGCCTAAATTTTCCTGAGTGACTATACCATTTCACATTTTCAACTACAACCTATGACTGATTCAATTTCTCCATATCCTATCTAGCATTTGATATCACTATTGGTTAAGCTATATTTATAGGTGCTTAGTTGATATCTAATTGTGGATTTAATTTGCATTTCCGTAATTGCTAATGATTTTAAAATTTGTTCATATACTTATTTTCCTTCCAAATATCTATTTTAAAATATAAAATGTCTCTTCATTACTTTTGTCCATGTTCTAATTGGACTGTTTTATTTCTTATTGTTGAGTTTTGAGAGTTCATTATATATTCTAGATGTACTGTTGAATATGTAGCTTGCATTATAGGGGTGTCCCTCAGCCCGGCCTGCCCCCTCTCACAATCCGGGAGCCCTCAGGGGCAGGAGGTGACCGGCAATCAGGGGAAGGCAATGCCCCCATCACGCCTCTGTTGCTGACACTGCCGGCAGCGCAGGCCTCAGACTACCCTGGTTACCTGAGCCTCAGGTGGCCCTGGGCGGCTGGGGGGCTGAGGGGACTGGGTGCTGCCATCTTGTGGCTCTGGGAGCCGCCATCTGTGAGGGTGTGGCAGTCAATTAGCATATTCCCTCATTTGCTGTGGGTGCTGCCATCTTTGAGGGTGTGGCACTCAATTAGCATATTCCCTCCTAATTGGCTGTGGGCGCTGCCATCTTTGAGGGCGGGGCAGCAATTAGCATATTCCCTCCTTATTGGCTGTGGGTGCCGCCATCTTTGAGGGTGGGGCAGTCAATTAGCATATTCCCTCCTTATTGGCTGTGGGCATTGCCATCTTTGAGGGTGGAGTAGTCAATTAGCATATTCCCTCTTTATTAGATAGGATTCTACTGGCTAGTACTTCTAGCATTGAGAGAGCAACTATCCTTGCCTTGTTCCTAATTGTAAGGGGAAAAGTCTTCAGTCTTTCAGCATTAAGTATACTGTTAGTTATAGATTTCTTAGTAGATATGTTTTATCAAGTTGAGAAAGTTCTCTATTCCAAATTTTTGAGATTTAAAAAAAAAATCATGAATCAGTTTTGAGTTATGTCAAATGTTTTTTCTGCATTGATTGATATGATCGTGTGATTTTTCAGTGCAAACTGTTAGCATGGTAGATTACATTGATAGATTTATAAAGATTGTCTCCTGTTCTTCTTTAAAGATTGTATAGTTTTATATTTTATATTAAAGTGCATGATCCATTTTAAGTTAATGTTCGTACAAAGTGTAAGACTTCGATTGAGGTGTATTTGTTACCTCTAGACCTCCATTTGCACAGCATAGTTTGTTAAAAAGTCTATCTTTCCTTCACGGAGGGCAATATTAGCTGCATAAAATCAATGGGAATGTACCCTCTTATTTTATTGTCTTAACAGAAGGACTTGTATGTATGCATATAAGCACAACCAATAGACGCAAGACACTGGGGGGTCGGGGGCAGGGGAGTGAGGGCAAGTGCCAGGGGCTAGGAGAGGCCAGGGGGAGGTCAATGGGGGGCGGGGGAAGGAGACATATGTACTACTATTTGTAATACCTTAAACAATTAATTAATTAAAAAATAAAAAAATAAATTAAAAAAAAGATATTATGTAGACTTTGTGTTATTTCTTCCTTAAATGTTTGGTAGAATTCTCCAGGTAAACTAAATGAGTTCCCCTTTATCATATGGAAGAGCATTTACAGATGTCTGAAATGAACACAATGTGTTTCTGGTGGTAATGAACCCCCATCTTTGAGTGAGTCCAAGCAGGAGCTGGATTCATGTCAAGTTGCTGACAAATATGCAGAGGTTTGGTAGGTATGACCCCAAAGCCTGTCTAACTCTTACAGTCTTTCATGAAGGCTCTACCATGTGCCAGCCATGTGATATTGGGCTCATTACTTCTTTCTAAACTTATCTTTTCTCTTCTATAGAATGGGGATAATAATACCAGTCTCATAAGATGACTGTGAGGATAAGATCAGATAGTGGGTTAAAATATTTAGCACCATGTCTGCCATGTAAAGGCATTGAATAAATATTAGCAATGAGAATGATAATAATAATATTGTGGTTTCCAAAAGTACTACAGGATCTTTGAAGTGTTTAAGTTATTGTTGTAGAGAAAATAGGTTGAGGAAGTGATCCATAGAGTTTTAACAAAGATCTATATAAATAATGAAAATGTTACTATACTCAACCTATTCATGAATATATATATATATATATTTAGAACCGACCTAAACTTATCATTGATACTTGAGATATCTTGTGTTTGGGATACATCCTACATAAAGCAAGTATACAATGAATGCTACTCATTTATAGGCATTCAGTTATATGCTAATTCAAGTATTTCAAACTTTGTCCATCATGTGAATCAACCAGTTCCCACCTTCACATTTCTGTTTGATCTTTGACAAATCTCTTAATATTTCTAGATTCCAACTTTCTCTTGTACAAAATGAGATTTAGAGAATCTCATCTCCAAACTATGACCTAGTTCTGGGATTTGGTTATTTTCCATTTTGAAATGAATCCATTTAACTTAAAGGGGTCAGAAAAACCCTTTGCATTGCTCCACTGGCCAGTCTCTTTTCTTCCCATTGTCTGTCTCAGTCACCAATCAGAGGACTTCACATTACCAGGCCAATGGAAGACTGTTCTCCAGTCAGATTTCATTCTAACTTTGTTTCTGTTTTAGAAGTGATGGTGTCATGGACCCCTGCCATCTCTGCTAGTCTTCATTTTCTTAGATGAATTAGCTATTCCCAGCATTTCTTCTTGCAAAATTTTTGACCTTATGGGGAAGAAGTTAGTATTGCTTATTTCACTTTTCTCTTGAGTGGAAAAGGCTTTGGGGATTGTGGCTGGTTCCAAATAGACACTTTCACAGTTAGATCACTTTTAATGTGGAAATATTTTCCAGACAATCTGCTTGAACATTTCCATTCATGTAAGCACTGTAGGCATCAAGACGGCAACTGCTTCCTACAAGACTTCTATAAGAAGTCATAGCCTTCCAATAACTATGGTGGATTCCCAGTTATAAAAGCTTATTTCAACCAACTCTATATGTTAATAAGGCATTGAATAAATATTAGCAGTGAGAATGATAATAATAATATTGTTGTTTCCAAAAGTACTGCAGGATCTTTGAAGAGTTTAAGTTATTGCTGTAGAGAAAATAGGTTGAGGAAGTGATTCATAGAGTCTTAACAAAGATCTATATAAGTAATGAAAATGTTACTATACTCAACCTATTCATGAATATTTTTTTAGAACCAACCTGAACTTAACATCGATACTTGAATAAAACTTTACTTCTATTGCTTCTCATTTAGTTGACAGCATCAATGTTTCCTAGCAACTCAATCCAAATGTCTCTTATACTCTCTCATTCTTCATAATCAATTGGTCTCCATGTCCAGTCCATTCTACTTACTCAGTTTTTCTTATATTCAGTTCCTCTTCATTATTAATACTCCCAGTAGACTAGACTATTGCTGGGACTATTGTACAAGCCGGGAATTCAGTCTCTGGACTTCATTATTCAATCTCACTATGTTCTTCAACATCCTTCACACTGCTTGACCAAGCCATCATTTTCAGTTATAAATCTGGGCACAGTCATTCTTTGTGCTGAGTTTTTCAAAAGCTTCCCATCACATACAGGACAAAGTTGAAATTCCATGTGCAGCATGCAGTTTCTCATAATCCAACCTGTTTCCTTTGCTAATTTTATTTCTCATGTAAGAACCCCTTTGCACCAAAAATGCAAAGCACTGAACCACTTGGCATTTTATAAATATGTCCTACTCTTTTATTCTTTTGTAATTCTACTCCTTTTGCTGTAATGACCCTTCTCTCAAAATCCTATGCATAGCCAACTCATACCATTTTACCAGGAAGAATCACTTTAACTATACGCTTTTTTTGGAATACCTTCCTTGATTACCTGGGCAATTTTTTTCCTATGTGCTGATTGTGCTTTTATAAATGTTTTGTATTATGTTTATTTGATGATTTGTACTTAAAGACTATGGGCACTAAAAGGAAATAAACAATCTTCTTTCCTCTTTTTATGCACAGATAATGATTCTATGTTAATGTTTTAAGAAACTTAGTAAATACATATCTCTTTGTGAACAACTAGCTGTCTCTCATTCGGATATGAGAGCATTTGAGAGAAGAAACTTTGGCCCATTAAGAAGGCAAAAGCCCATGACTCGGGTCTTTGTTGATGGCCAGGCTGTAAAACTGCAAGGGGTTTTATAAAAGATTCAATTGAAGGTTGATCCCATGCTACCTGTGGACTGAGGTTGTTCATAAACCTTGCTCCTGTGAGAGTCCTGACTGGAAAAGTCATGCCTATATTTGTAACACTTATCATTCTGCTCTATTTCTGACCATCGGAGGACTATTTGGGCTGAAATATATATGCAGAATAAGACAGACCCAGAGTCAATCATCCTTCTACTCCTGGAATTTCAGGTGTAGCAAATAATTTTAAACTTCACTGGATTCTTAACTGAGGTAATTGGGAGCCGAGGGCCTTTGACCACTCACACTGTGAGGAACAGCCCAGGTAACCAGAGCCCAGACACTGATGTCCCTCCATGTGGTGGCAGCACCACTAGACACTGTATCTTGATGAAGAGTATAAGAAACTTGGTAGGTTGTACCCTTGTGAGGATGACATCATAAAGGGCCAATGAGCAACAGAACAAAGGAGAATAAGGTGGGGGTAGATTCTAAAAGTTAACTCACCAGCAAAGGATATGACACTTGAAAAAAACAAAAAAGAAAAGAACTTTTCAGGCATCCTCATGGAGGAGGTTTATAATGTGTCTCCTGGTTCTCTTGTTTCAATACCTGGGCAGAACTGGAAGCACTGTTAAGACCTCTCCCGTCTTTCCACTTCTCTGTCCTTTCTTTGTTTTTATTCCTGCACCAGAAGATTTTGATCATGTTTCAAGTGTTAACTCATACCCCATCTTTTCCATGGGGCTTCTCTCACAATCTTCTATGACACCTAGTCCTCATCATGCCCTTGTCTGGTGCAGAAACCAAGTATGTGGCATCGCCCATCAACCACTTCCTCCCTTGCTAATTAGGTCAAACTCTCAGTGTCTCCGAAACACTGTCCCAGGTTTCTATGAAATAGCACAGAGACTCCAAATCTCACAAAGGTAAAAAAAAAAAAAAGGCTTATGTTAGATTCTTCTCTGGTGTTTGCTATGATAGAGAGTGCCAAAGTAAAAACAGAGCTTGGTGCCTGTTAAATGTGTAAAGATAGATTTTATTCAGATGACTGTAGTAGAGGAGGGAGACTACAGTGTAGACTGAGCTCAACTCGCACTCAAAGAAAGTGTTTTCAAAGGGATAACAGATGAGGAACAAATGGGACATGGAGAAGTGAAAAGGGGGAAACCAAAAAGGGACTAGGGGAGTGTTTCTGGGAATGGAAAATAAGGAAGGGGTCAATGGAGAATACTGAAAATGGTTTGGGAGGTGGGTTGGGACAATGTACATTTTGAGACTTGGCAGCCTTGCGTCTTCTTGAGCAGACTCAGCACTGGGGCTGGGGTTATCTTTAGGGACACAGCTTAGTGCAGGTGGAAGCCAAACATTTGGTATAATATCTTAACACAGTGTTTGGGCAAATCCTTTGTGTCACATGGGAATTCACAGAAGAAAGAACTGTAAATACAGAAGGAGTAAGAGAGTATGGTTGCTAGAATAAGACCCCCAGATAGGGCCAACTCCTAGAATCCCTAGAACCTGTAAATATGTTATCTTACTGGGAAAAAGGGACTTTGTAGATGTGATTAAGTTAAAGACTTTAAGATGAGTAGACTGTCTGAGATTATCTGGTTAGGTCTTATAATAGAGAGTTAGAGAAAGATATACGATGACAGAGGCAGAGGTGAGAGAGAGAGAGAAAGAAAGAGAGAGAGATTGAGAGGTGAGAGAGATCTGAAGATGCCGCTGAGCTTCAATATGGTCAAGAGGCCAAAGCCAAGGCATAAGGGTAGCCTCTAGAAGTTGGATCAGGCAAAGAGACGGACTCTCCCCTAGAGCCTACAGAAGAACCCTGCTAACACCCAGATTTTAGCCCTTTAAGACCCATTTTGAACTCAGGACATCCAGAACAGTCCAACGATTAAGCTGGTTTATTTTAAGCCACTAAAAGTGTTGGTGTTTGCGGTCATTCATTACAACAGCAATAGGACAGCACAGAACAATAACTATGGCCTTCAAGCTGCCCCTTTCACCATTCCTGGCACCACATCCAAGGCCTGTGACATCCAGGGCATGGGAGGAAAGTGTGTGCACTGGAACTTATTCCCAAAAGCACAATTTCTTGGTAGGGCAGGAACATGGTTGATATTCATTTCCCCAGGAACATCTTGACATTTGCTGTGTTGCTTGTGGTTTTGATATTAATACTAACAATCTTAATGCAATCATCATTTTATTATTTGATTGCATTTCCTTAGTGAATCAATGACTCCCCAGCTAATTGACATTTAAAGAGAGAGTACATGCTCCCTACATCAAAGAGGAAAAGGTTGGGGTGATTAGCAAATGAGGAGAAAACTAATTTCTAAGCTATTTCTGTCCTCTTTTCACATCTGCCAATAATCTCTATTCCAAAAGCAATATTGGCTGGTGCTCTGGAAGAATGTGCTAGTATTTTCAGACAGGCTGCAAACTACCAGCTAAGTTTACTGAATAGCCTTGTTACGAAAGCCACAGAGATGATGATTCTTTTCCTCCGAGAAATCCTACATTTCCCTTCATTGTTACTTCTTGCCTCTGCTGGGCAAGATACAGGGGTCGATTCTAAGCAAGGAGAAACACAGTGCTGCGTAATTTATCAGCTTCCCTGGGTACCACTCCGGTTCCCACCAGATCATTCTTTCACAGTGATGTAAATGAGGTACAGATTCGGGTGTTCAGGAAGATGTCAGAGTGCAAATAATGACCGTGATAATTATAGCTGCTAGGGAAAAGAGGGCATCTCCTGTGTCAGGAACAGTGCTGGGCATTTTGCACTTATTTCATTTATTTCACCTGAGTTTTCATGGAGTCAATCTGACATTTGGTTAGTGCTGTTTGCATTATCAGTTGTAGTTACAATTGGGCTTGGAAAGTCAGAAGCTCAGGTCCCTAACAGATGGTAGGGTTTTGGGAGAATAATGGCCACTTCTGCTCTCTTTTCCCTAAGAAACAGGCTGATTCCGTTGTTACAGAGGCAGGCACCAGGCGAGTGTGCTGGGCTTATAGCATGAATGAGGCCAGATGTTTCATAAAGAGCATGTGTGCAAACTAATAGCTTGAAACACCAGCTAGAACACTAACAATTAGACTGATTAAACACATACAGTGTGAACTCTGGAATCAGACTGTCTAATTGGGCCCTGTCTTCATCAGTTCATTCATGCATTCATTTACAAACAAATCTTTATCAGCATCTGTAAGCACGCCTCTGAGCATTTGGGCTCCCATGCACAAAACAAAGTCGTTTCTTTCATGAAGTTTATATTCTAGTGAAAGAAACAGGTTGAAGCAGCAGCAGCAACACCAACAAAATCCAATTCTAGAATACATCTCAGATGGTAGTAAGTACGTGGAAAAACAAACCAGGGAAGGAGAGGAGAATGGATGGGTGCATCAGAGAAGGCTTCTCTGAGGCCATTTTGTTTGAGTGGAGACCTGAATAGAGTGAAGACCACAGGCCAAGCTTCTCTCTGGGAGAAGAGACTTCCAAGCTGAGAAGCAGCAAACACAGAGGCAGCCCTGACATAGGCAAGTGTCTAAGGCCAGTGGCTTAGGCCCAGATTCCCTCAGAAGTGATTCCATGAAGGAAATGCTCTCAGGAGGAAGCTCTAAGGCAGGGGTGGGGAACCTTTTCTCTGCCAAGGGCCATTTGGATATTTATAACATCATTCCCTTAACATAATTCACTTAATATCAATTTATGCTGCTATGAAAAAAAGCTCCTAGCTTTATTGAATTTCTAGTCCCGTCTGCGGTTGCTTTGCCTGTGCCAGACCAAATGAATTCTCCGGACTTATATGGCCCGTGGGCCCAATGTTCCCCATCCCTGCTCTAAGGGAATAGGATGAGATAGAAGGGGTGAGAATTCAGGCCAGATCCTGGCCTTCGCCTGATCTTTCCTGGAGATCAGACTACACTCTAGGGAGCCAAGGAGGAAGGCAAGTTCCCTGGACTCTGTCATGACAGGCTAGAGGGCTTATCCAGGCATGCAAGGGCAGTGCTTTGAAAAAGGTTGCAGGGGTCAGCTATGAAAGGGTATGGCTCCTGGAGATGGGGGATGAGCTCAGAGAACCAGCAGGGCGATCCTAGGCGATCTGGGTGGAGCACCACTGTGTCTTTTGGACCCAGCATAGGGATCCCAATGAGGAAGAGCAGAGAACCTGTGGCGAGGAGCTGGCCAGGGGCCAGATCATAGAACGACTTTGGACTTTTATTTTAGTGGTAATGGGAAGGCTCGGAGATATTTTGGGCAAGGCAGTGGCATGATCTAATTTACATTTTCAAAGTATCAATGAAGCTATTATTTGAATCTTAGACTCAGGGGAATAAAAGCAGAAGCACCAAGATGTGTTAGGAAGCTATTGTAGAATTCTAGAGGGATTATCTGGGATCTGCACTGTCCAACACAGAAGCCACTGGCCAGATGTGGATACTGAGCACTTGGAATGTGGCTCATTCAAGTTGGGATGTGCTGCAAGTGTAAAGTAGGCATCAGCCTTCAAAGGCTTAGTAGGAAATCAAGAATGTAAAGTACCTCACTAATATTTATATTGTATTGATCACATGCTTCAATGATAACATTTTGCTCAAATAAATATTATCAAATCCTATATAATAAAAGCCTAATATGCTAAGTGTCCAGGCTTCTGTTCAACCAATCAAAGAGTAATATGCTAATGATATGCTAAGGCCACTCAACCACTCGCTATGGCATGCACTGGCCACCAGGGGGCGGTCGACCAGTTGCTATGATGTGCACTGACCATAAGGGGGCAGACACTCTGTCTGGTAGTTTAGATTGTTGCTGGGGTCCGGCCAATCAGGACTGAGCAAGACGGGCCGGAGACGCCCTGGAGCCCTCTCACAGCCACTCCCCAGCTGGCCAACCTCCTGCATCCCTCCCCAGCCCCCAATTGTTCACCGGTGGGATCCCTTGGCCTGGCCTGCACCCTCTCGCAATCCAGGACCCCTCAGGGGATGTCAGAGAGCCAGTTTCAGCCGATCCCGCAGGCCAGGCCGAGGGACCCCACTGGTGCATGAATTCGTGTCCCAGGCCTCTAGTATGTTAGTAAAATGTGTTATTAAAATATGTTATTCAGCAGTTTCTTTTTATTAGTTTAATGTGGCTACTGGAACATTTTAAATTACATGTGCAGCTCATGGTATGTTTCTAAACTGGTGTTGGCCACCCAGTTTAGACTTACATGGTAAAAAGTGCTTAGCCTGTGTATATATTATGAGAGTAAAGAGGTTAAGATTTAATGCTGATAGTAAGCAGGGTGTAAAAGGTAACCCACTTGAATGATGGTGACATTTTCTAAGATGAGAATCACTGGAGATGGGGGAAGCACACTGGGAGGAATGGGGAATGGGAAATGGAATTTGGCTTTACAAGTTGAAGATGTCTAATGGGCCTTGAAATCAAGGTGATGACTGGGTGGTTAGATATGAGTGTGGAGTTCTCTGGAGAGATCCAGGCTGGATATTTAAGGTTAATGATGTTTAGTATACACAGAGTTTTAAAACCTATTGCACTGGGTGCCATCCCCTAAGGAGTGAGCATAGGAAGAGGTTTGGTGACCAAACCCTGGAGTAGTCAATCTTTTGGAAGGTTAGAAAATAGTGGGAGATCCTAAAAAATGAATCTTGCTAGTTGTTTGAACAGGGTCAACTCCTTTGTTTAAGTCTTTATTTCATTACATATAAAAAGGGGCTAATAATAGTACAAACTTCATAGAGTAGATATAAAAAGTAACAGGGCTAATATGTATCTATACTCAGCACAATGTCAGGCAAAAAGAACCTGGTATCCAGAATATAATTCTTACTACATAGAAGCTCACATGATTAATTACAGTGAAAACCAAAATCCAAGATTCCCACTGTCCAGTATTAAACACTGTCACCTCCTATCACCTCTCAGAATGGGGCATGTGTAAGGGACAGAATTTATAGGAGAAAACCCCTTTCACAGAAGTGAACTTTGAGGGGTTCTATCCTAAGCCTTTTGAATTGACCACTCTCCCTCTTGAGCTGGGGTGTGGTCTGAATTCAGGCTCTGAGAATTCATGGCTTTATCCTGTGCCTTCATTCCACAGGGGACAGAATCCAGGCTGGTTGCCTTTACGGGAAGCATTTGTTTGCCTAGAGAGGTCTTTTCCCTTTGAACTGCTCTGGGGACTGTCCACATGTCAGAGAAAGCTGGTCAAAACAGTAAATGAGAACCCTGACAAGGATTTTCAAAATTGCATGCAGATGTCTCCGTTTTAGAGAATTGGAAACAATCTTTTTCTGGATTGTGGCAGTAACAGGGGACAGACAAAACAACACTTTGCAAGAAGCCTGCCCGTGGGGACTGATAGCAGTGTGGGAGATTGCAGAGCCCGGGCCAATGTGTGCTGAGGCCAATGTGTGCTGAGGCCAATGTGTGCTGAGGCCGTGGACCATGGAGCCCGTGTTCTAATGCAAACCACCGGTCTCTAGGGCCTATTCCCTTGGTCTGAGCCCTGAGGTGAGAATGGGAAAATGGGGAAGGCAGGGGGCCAGAAGCAAGGCCCGAGCTGGACGTGCTGCTTTCTTGGCTCAGTTTCCATTTGCCCAAACTTGTCTTCTGAATCCAGACCAGTAGAATACAGCAATTCACATGTTCACAGCACTTTCCCATGTGCAAATGTTTTCCACATTTATCATCAGAGTTGCTCATGTTACCATCTCAGTGTAGTGCATGGATAGTCAGGGCTCAGCAACAGACCTAGAGATGGGGTTTTAATTTAGACCCTCTGGTTCTAAAACCCTTGACACAAACCAAGCCACAAGAACCGGGGAGCCCTTCAGCCACTTCCTTGTTTCCCTGAAATTTTAACTTTCTCCATAGTTTGCCTTTTAGACCTCAACCTCCCACTCAGTGGTGAACTGGTACTTGTGCAAGAGGCTCTAGTCTTTATTTCTGAGTTATAAAGTGGGAAAATGAGAGACTCAAAAGCTCAGGGTCAAGCAGTTAGACAGATACTGGAGTCAATATGTAAAATCGAATTATCTCAATATCTAAAGGGCTTTCTAATCTCATTCCCTAATGAAGCATAATTCTTAACCTTTTGCACTCGGATGTCAAGTGTGACTCGACACGGTTGGCACCGGTAACAGCTCTTTTTATACTCTTTGAATGTATCAATAATTTGAAATATAAAAAAATCCAAATAAATAAGTTTGTATGAAAAGAAACTCCAGTTTTTTATCCCACTGCCGCGCTTTGTAAAATCTGGGGTATTTAAAAAATTAAATCCCGAGTAGAATAAAGGAATCGAGAAAAAAGCAAGCAAGTGCAAAGGGTTAAGCTACACCCCCAAAAAAGGAGAGTCTCAGTCAGAGCTTGAAACTTTGTTGATTTTGAATAAAGCTCAAGTGTCTAAACTGATCATCTGAGAAGAGGTGTTGTACCATCGTGACTCTGTTATTGATAGGATGACATTAGCCAATGTGTTTCACTAGTTGGCTTCACATCAGGGTGCGCTGAGTCAATCATCATCGCATCTATACAAAACAGGGAGGTAAATGAAGAGACTGCTTTGAGGACATTCATGACTTGCCCTGTGCTTTCATTCCACAGGGATCAGGAATCCAGGCTGGCTGCCCTTATGGGAAGCATTTGATCAGTCCAAAAGATCTAGAAACAGTGTTTTAATGGTCAAATAAGCCACACAGTCTGTCCTCTGGGGCAATTACAGCATATCCTATCCTATATAATAAAAGGCTAATATGCAAATTGACTAAATGGCAGAATGACCACTCAATGCAGGAGCTGCCCCCTGGTGGTCAGTGTGCTCCCACAGGGGGAGCACTGCTCAGCCAGAAGCCGTGTTCAAGGCTGGTGCATGTAGTGGTGGTGGTGGGAGCCTCTCCCACATCCATGGCAGCGCTAAGGATGTCCGACTGCTGGCTTAGGCCCACTCCCCAGGGGAGTTGGATTTCCCCCAAGGGCTCCTGGACTACGAGAGGGTGCAGGCCAGGCTGAGGGACACCACCCCCCCGAGTGCACAAATTTCGTGCACCAGGCCTCTAGTATTATCATAATAAAGGCTTTCCTCACTTAAAAAGTAGCATCAAAGGTGGTTAGACTTGGTTTAACCTAGGGTTTTCCAAATGTATTTAGTATCATTACTTTTTTAAAAAAAAAATACCTGTTATCATTCCACGGAAGTAATACTCTCAAGAAGTCATCTGGGAGAACCACATATTAGATAGTGGAAAAGCCTTTTCTAGGTTTGTCAAGAGACAAAAAATTCTAAGGACCTCATATGAATATTTTCAAACCTGTCTTTAGCCAGCCACCAAAGCCCAGGAAACGCAAACATTGGGGCTACAACTGTGGAGAAGAGTGACTATTCTCCATATCTCTCAGGCAAATCCAATAGTATTCCCACTAGAAACTGCAAAGATTCTAATTTCAAATCGAAAATGATTCATGTCAACATCCCACAACACCTCTAAGGGAGGGATGATCCTGAGGCTTAGTACTGAGTCTTAAGAACTGGACATGGGCGAATGTGTCTTTCTGTCTTGCATCTCATTGCTCTGCGTCTTTGTCTGTCCCTGCCAGCTGGGCACGATTAAATCTCAGATGGTGACAGGCGATGGGTGAAACAATTATTGCTACATGACTATTCTGAGAACTGGATGGGTGGGATAAGAGGGGCAACTTGGTGTGGTGTGGAAACTGTGTTTTGTCCAGCAGAAGTTTGGTCTGATGAAGGCATTTATGGATTTCAAAATGCCAGATGGGACACACAGGCAGATGGAGTGTTTGGTCTTTGCGGTTGGGGCTGCAGTGTGAGACCTCCCAAGTACTGAGGACAAGTGAGGATGGTATTATCCTTTACTTTACATCAAGCCATTCACTGCCAGTTTGTAACATCCAGGGACAGGAGAGGTGTCCTCACTCAAGGTCAAAACTGAAGTCAGTCAACTTTCAAGCTCCAATGAAAAGAGAACCAGAACTGGGCTTAGAAGATCTGGGCTCTACTTTTTTACTAGCTTGTCTATGATTTTGGTCAATGGCAGATGCAAACTAAACACACATTCATAGAATGTGTATTGGTGCCCATGACTGCACCAATCGGGATGAAGAAAACACACCTCTCAGATTCTGGGCATCACAGTTTATGGGGGTGGGGAAGAAAAGATATGATTATTGCTTGAAGGAAATAGACTATGGAAGAGAGAGAAAATAGTATGCACACTGATTTGCTTAAATTCATGAGTCCTGAGCAAATAACACAGGTAGCTGGGAGCCCTTCATTCAATTAAATTCTTAAATAACATCATGAGTTGCTTTGATTTTTATTTGAGATTTCTCTTACATCATTATTAATCAGTTAATTTTCACCATTTTGTGAGGTGGGCATTATCATGCCCATGATAAAGAGGGGACACAGTACCTAGGAGAGAGTAGGAGTTCTGTTCAGGATCTAAGGGCTGGGAGTAGGGAAGCCAGGGCGAGAGCCCAAGCCTTCAGTCTCCAGGTGTCTAGTCTCTTCAAACAGCAAGTAGTCACTGCAAGTTCTGGTTGTAATCATCTAACTGCACTGCCAATGTAAACAATCATCATAAGGAGCAGCATTGAACCCCACAGAGATCCTGGCAAAATGTGCCCAGGGTTTTGCTGCGCACACAACATTGTTTCTGTAGAGACAGTAAAAGTACAATAAATAAATATAGCCTGCAGCAAGTCCTTCCATAAGGCCACCTGAGTTGGGGGATGGCTCTGCTATTCTGATGTGAGATTTATGAGGCATTGTGTGAAGTTTATGGGTTAAATGCTCCTACTTTTGCTCAGAGACCACCTCCTAATGTTTTTCATTTGAAGAAAATATCCAAAAAAGCTCTGAGCATCAGGGTACTGAAATATAAGGTGAATAAAGACAATTTTGCTTTTTTGGTGCTCTTTAAATTGTGTGCATAGCTCTCCTATCTGAGAATATTGCTTGGCAAGCCTTTGCCTCTCAGAACAAGTAACACTAGAAAGAATAGTGCTTCTCTTTATAGAAAGTGAACAGAATGATCCCAAACCAGCCATCCTGGAATTCTTTCTTAGAGAACACCTAATATCTAGAGTAGGTCAAATTTGGTACATATTCCATTAATTGTTTTCATATGCTCCAGGGCATGCTTAGCAAGAGCTCTAAGATACTCCATGAGTACAACTTAATCAATTCCTAATCCTCCAGAGGCTTTTAGAAGCTGGCAGGACCTGACTTGGACACATACATTCTCTATACTTTAGAGTGGTGTGTTGAGAAGTATGGGGTGTCCTGCAGCACTTCCAAGGAGTAGACCTTTAACAGAGGTAATGCCTGATTTCTGAGCTGTAGAATCACTGGTTTTGCCAAATGCTAGCTCAAGGAAAATGAAAAGTCATTTAGGAACAATATTTCAGAAGAATATGTGGTAGGGAAGTCAAAGGCATCAAATAAATTCAAAGTTTTGGACACTTTCACTCTTTTTATTCAAAATTATTGATTGTCTGTTATAGATGCCTATAGTTAAGTAGACACCTACCTGGGTCCTAGAAGTGGTCTAATAGAAAAGTCAGGTGGATTCTTGCCTTGGAATTTTCAAATCTAGTGGACCAATGCAACCCATATATCTCTCCTACAGAATGGGGACATTCTACATCTGTTGGGATATTTCTGGAGAGGGGGTCTAGCACTTACAATAATATTAATCATATAGTTGACCCTTAGTAACCTATTTCTGACTTAGATTCAAATGTCAGTTATTGAAATCTATTAGGTTCCACTGGTAAGCACTTCCTTGTATGTTGCCAGGATTTTGATTTGTTTTGTTTTCCAGTGAATTCCCTGTCCTGGACCAGAGCTTGAACCTCTGTAGGTGCTCAATAAAGATTTGAAGAATGAATAACGAACTTTTATGAATTCTTTAAGAAGAGATTATATTTGTGCACTTATGAGATTTTTCTCACTATGGATTATTTCAACATATCAAGAACTATGTCCCAATCATCCCTGAATATCCAGTACAGACCATAGGGCCTGGCCTAGAATAACCTTATTTGATAAAGAAGGAGCCCTCCCTGAGAGTGCCCACCCCCCTGGCACATCTGAGAATATAGGCAGAGAGAATCAGGCCTACAATGAATAGGCAGGTTGAACCGTGGTTTTTTCCGCATCCTTAGTTCTCAGAGATGCCTCCCATCCACAACTATGTCTAGGGAGATTAGTTACACCCCAATATTTTCTCTCAACACCCTGGTTTTATTTTAATACCTTCACAGTAATTACTATAATAGATTATTATTCATTTGTTTATTTTTATTTGTCTGTTATCCCTACTAAACTTTAAGAACTGTTTCTATCTTATTCACTATGGGTCCATGAGGTTGAATGAATTAATGTACTAGTATTAATAAAGGAGGCATATTAAAATCCTCACATGTATCTGCATGACTTATGTATCTGCATGACTTTGTTGTTGTTAATCCTCACTGGAAGATATTTTTTCCACTGAATTTTAGAGAGATAGAAGGGAAGGAGGGAGACAGAGAGAGAGAAACACACACACACACACACACACACAGAGAGAGAGAGAGAGAGAGAGAGAGAGATATGTAAGAGACACATATATTAATTATGATCAAACCTGCAACCCAGGTATGTGCCCTTGATCAGGAATCGACCCCATGACACTTTGGTGTATAAACTGGCATTTTAACCACTGAGCAACACCGCCCAGGATGTGTGCATGACTTTTTAAGATTGTTTTCTTTGTGTCTTGGTATAGATCCTTAGTTATTTCATTTGTAAAACAAGGATGGTGGATCTCCTGGTCTCTAAGGTCCCAGAGAGACTTTTAACAACACTCCTGCCCCTTTTCTTCTAAAACTATCATGCATGTGCACTAGACCTTGCTCTTTTCCCTATTGCTAGCAAACCTGGCTCTGTTGCTGGTAACAGGCACAGGCAGGGAGCTAGTGGTCTTGAATAAGGGTCTCTTCTGACACAGGACCTAGCATGAAGTACTGCCTCCTGGCACCTTCATTGTCTAATTCACTTGCAATTGGAAACCATATTTACTTTTTTCTCTACTAATCCTCTTATAGACAAGGGGAAGATGATAATGGCTTTTAAAACCCAAATTAAAAATCTGGACATGACTGGAAGAATTAATATCATTTAAATGTCCATACTACCCAAAGCAATCTATAGATACAATGCAATACCTATTATAATACCAATGGATTAGTTCACAAATCTAGAAGAAATATTCCAAAAATTTATATGGAACCAAAAAAGGTGCCAAATAGCCTCAGCAATCTTGAGAAAGAAGTACAAAGTTGGAGCGATCACAATACCGGATCTCAAACTATACTACAAAGCCATTGTAATCAAAACTGCCTGGTACTGGCCCAAGAACAGGCATATAGATCAACAGATCAGAACAGAGAGCTGAGAAATCAACCCATGTCTTCATGGTCAAGTAATATTTGACAAAGGAGACAAGATCATACAATGCAGTCTCTTCAATAAATGGCATTGGGAAAATTGGACAGGTACATGCAAAAAACATAAAACTAGGTCACACTTATACCATAAACAAGAATAAATTCAAAATTGATAAACTGTCCTATAAAAAAAAAGCCTAATATGCTAAGTGTCCGGCCGTCCAGTTGGCCATTCAACCAATCAAAGCGTAATATGCTAATGATTTGCTAAGGCTGCTCAACAGTTCCCTATGATGTGCACTGACCACCAGGGGGCAGACAGTCAACTGGTAGACCAGTCACTATGACGTGCACTGATCACCAGGGGGAAGATGCTCTGACCAGTAGGTGAGCTTGCTGATGGGGTCTGGCCAATCAGGACTGAGTGAGATGGGCCAGACATGCCCTGGAGCCCTCCTGCAGTCCCTTCCTGGCTGGCCAAACTCCCACGTCCCTTCCTCACCCAGATCGTGCACCAGTGGGGTCCCTCAGCCTGGCCTGTGCCCTCTCGCAATCCGGGACCCCTCAGGGGACGTAGGAGAGCTGGTTTCACAGGCTAGGCCGAGGGACCCCATTGGTGCACGAATTCGTGCACTGGGCCCCTAGTTTAAATATAAGTCACCAAAACATAAAAATCCTAGAAGAAAACTTAGACAGGAAAACATCAGACATTTGTCATAGTGATATTTTTGCCATTATATCTCCTAAGACCAGAGAAACAAAGGAAAAATAAACAAATGGGACTACATCAAAATAAAAAGCTTCTGCACAGCAAAAGAAACCATGAACAAAATGAAAAGGGAGCCCACTGTATGGTACATCTGTTAAGGGGTTAATTTCCAAAACATATAAAGAACTTACACAACTCAACACTTGGAAGACAAACAATAAAATTTAAAAATGGGCAAAAGACCTGAATAGACATTTACCCAAAGAGGACATACAGATGGCCAAAAGACATATGAAAAAATGCTCAATGTCACTAGTCATCAGAGACGCAAATTAAAACTACAATGAGGTATCACCTCACACCTGCCAGAATGGCTACCATCAATAAATCAACAAACAACAGGTGCTGGAGAGGATGTGGAGAAAAAGAGAACCCTAGTGCACTGTTAATTGGAATGCAGCCACAGTGGAAAATAGAATGGAGTTTTCTCAAAAAAATTAAAAATGTAACTGCCATTTGATCCAGCGATCCCACTTCTGGGAATACATCTTGAGAGTCCTGAAATTCCAATCAGAAAGAATGTATGCACCGCTATGTTTATAGAATTGCTATTTACAATAGCCAGGACTGGAAACAGACAAAGTGAATAAAAATACTGTGCTACATTTGCACAGAATACTATGTGACTAAAAGAAGGAATTCTTACAGCATGGATGAACCTGGAGAGTATTATGCTAAGCAAAATAAGCCCATCAGAGGAAGATAAATACTATATGATGTCACTAAGATGTGGAATCGAATGAACAAAATAAACTGATGAGCAAAATAGAACCAGAGGCATGGATACATGGAACAGACTGACAGTCTGTCAGAGGAGAGGGGAGGGACTGGATAAAAGGCGCTAAAGAGGTTAGTCAGTAAACGTATATGCATAGCCTATGGACACAGACAACAGTGTGGTGAAGGCCAGGGAAGGGGAGAAGGGGCTTGTTTGAGGTGGGCAAAGGCAGGGAAAATGGAGGACATCTGTAATAGTGTCAACAATTTAAAAAAAACAGGAAAAAGTACAATAGTAACAACAAAAATCTGGGCCACACTTCAAACCTCTGGAGTCATTTGGCTTTGAACAAGGATATAAACATTGTCCAACAAACTGCTCAACCTAATGAATCTTAGAAAAGGCTAAATAAATAAATAAATAAATAAATAAATAAATAAAATAAAACCAGTTTAAAGTTAATAATACTGTTTCCAAAACCACATGGTTGATGAGGGACAGGATTCAATTTCCTAGCAACCAAGGATGGGGAAAGACCTGCCAAGCATTTCCTCCTGTGGTCCCTCGGAAGGCTAACTTTCTGGGTTTCCCTGGCCTAGGGAGACTGGTACATGAGCACGCTGGCTGACATGGAGGGGAGGGACAACACAACACAGTGTGGAACACACTGTCTTCCTTTATACCCGGGAGGACCCTTCCCACGTCCCCTGCCTCTGGAGTTCCTTTCAGAGTAGCCACTGAGGCATGCAGTCAGGCTCCCGAGACAACTTCATCCAGCACTCCTGGTGCCCGGGCATCTCTTTGACAAGGTTAGGACATAACCAGTTATCAAGGAGGTGGAAGCCACTGGAGAATAGAATGGACTTTGCCCAAGAGGTGGGCCTGCTTGAGACAGCAGGTATCTATTTCTAGCCTTGGCTGGCAACTTCTTTGTCTGAGAGTATTCATCTGGAAAGCAGCTCAATTCTCTGCCTCCTCTTTTGTTCTCTATACAGAGCTACAAATTCAAGGGCTTTGGAAAAAGCCACCATCAAATGGCTTTAAATGACAGCAGAATAGGTATCTGACAGACACACCTTTCAGAGCAGTGTTCCTTCAAGCAATAATGTCTTTGTGACTATTTCCACATCGGTAGAGGAAACAATATCTTTCTCATGAACATTAAATTAGATCATGTTTACAAATACCCGATCCCATGCTTTACCATAATTGGCTGTTTTATTATTTCTTTAACATATATATTTTTATTAACCCCTGTTTTTACTTACAGTGATTATTTTAAAATATTTCTTCTACAGATAAATTGACACACATTTGCCCCCCTCCCCCCCCCCAAAAAAAAAAGAGGACAGGGGTACTCACAGAGCCTTCTGAGAACTCTAAAGCTGAAATTGCTGGCCCAGGCTCAAAAGTCTGTCTCCAAAATTTGACACCTCTTTCACATTCTCCATGTCACAGTAGCATTTTAAATGTACTTGGGCCACAGAGGCACAAATCACCATTCTGCTATTTTGAATTTAGCATTTTAAACCTTATGGCAGTTAGTACCCACACATGACATGCTATGTGTGAATGATAGAGGATTCTCAAAAGATATTGTGTAAAGGACCACCCTCCAGCTTATGTTTGAAACTAGTCCAGCAATGATTAGACTGTAATCATATTTCACCCAAATATCCTCAATGCCAAATGCAGGGAGATGAATAAAATTAGTAAATGAGAAAGAAATTAGTACTGTAAACATAGGAAGCAGCACCTGCAAAGGCCAATACGATAGACGGAAACTCTGGGCCTCAGACAACCTGGTTCTGATTGACTCCACAGCCAATGCTTGTAGGTCACTATCATCGCTAAGGCAGCCATATCCATTCTGACAGTCTCACCCTCCAAGTGGCATTGTGAGTCTCGACACACAGAACAAAGATGAAATGGTTCCAGGCCAGTTGCTTAGGTGGGAGGAGTGGATATGCTAAGGACTGGTGGTTCACACTCTGGGAAAGGGTTCCCTGGAGAGTCAGGGGTTTTGAAAAGCATCAAGAGCACAGTTCCTAGGATTTGGCAGCAGTTACAACAGATGTGAAGTGCCATCACGGTCTCTCTGCTGAAGGAACTGTACCCAAAGAGTTCAGCTCCCCTCAGAGGTTTCCTGTTGCACCTTAAGTGCCGGTAGGGGTGGAGTGGGTCTCCATCACTTCTAGCTTATAGCTGAACTAAGGGCAGACTGGTATGGGTGCCTACCCAGTCCTCTGCGGGCTGGTGAACCAAACACGGAGAGATAGCAGATGGCAAATGCCACCACCAAATACACACATGCCAACTGCAATGAGCATTCCAGATGGTAAATCTAACCTCACGTGGCCACATGCCCCAGTACCTGCTCATCCTCTCCATCTGCTGGTATCCAAGGGAAACATCTCAGACATGCTTTTACTTTGGAGCCAACTGTAAAGAAGTAAAGATGAACACTTACTGGTTGACGGACATGTGATAGGTGACTCAGTAGCAGGAAGACCACAGAACGTTTGTGTTCAGTTGCACTGGATTTAGACAACCAGCCAAAGTGTCCTTCTCTGTAAATGAGCCAAATGATTATTTTCAGTGATGAAGAAAGAAAATGTAGAGAATGGGGGAAGACAGCAAAACAGCAGAAGAGAAGAGCACACAGATTACATATATCATAAAGCTGATAGGCAGGGATGTAGAACCAGAACCGGGTTTGACTTTGAACTCTGGATTCTGCCACTTATATGGTTCCAACCTTTAGGAAGGTCATGTATCATCCTTCAGTCTCAGGTTTCATGAAATGATTTATGTCATGATTTCAGTTAGAAATTATAAGTAGGATAGGCCTAATACACAAAAATTATTTTGCTCTTAATATCCTTTTATTTTTCCATTTAATAGTCCCAGCCATCCTGTAAGGATAACATTTTCTCCATCTTTCACACAAGCAAACTAAAATTTGAAGACGGTAAGTCATTTGGTAAAGTCCACTCACCAAGTTCCGTATGGAATTTGAACACAGTTTTCCCTTTAAAGCCCTTTTCTTCATTATTAACATGTCCCTTTGGGGCTCACATAATTGGGAAGCAGTGGATCAGTTTGGAGACTAGATTGCGTCTACATTTCATATCACATTACTCTACTTAGTGCAAGGAAGGTGGAATCTGAGTTGGCTTCCTCTTTCCAGAACTTTGACAGGCACAGTGCCTCACACCAGAGAAGACTTGGGAATACAGACATATGAGGCACATAGTCCTCAGATTTGCTGGCTTTCAGACTGCCTGACCCACATTTACAGGCGATCAAAACCCTGCCAGATCCCATTCCAGCGTCTGTGCACCCCAGACAGGTGAGGTCATAATTTCAGGCCTGACCTGCTTTAATATGCCAGGTGACATCCTGAATGAATGAGTAGGTAAATGAACAAATGAACAGCTTGGTATTCATAAAGAGAGTCTATGTCAAGAAGCCATTTAAGCTCTTAAAATATTTATTAGTCTGCCACAGAAGAGTAAGTCACTGGCCTAAAGACGTGGTGCCGGCATGACTCAGCAACCTGTGCTGGGCTATCTCGCTGACTAGTGGCTCCTCTGTCTATTTCCGCTTTTGTGCCTCCTTGGGGAGACCATTTCCAGGCTCACGTCCATCTATAACCTACCCTGTGGGGATGCATATTATTAACTGCCATAGAGAGACTAATAAAAATAAAAATGGATTTGAAATTAGAGGATGTAATGAATAAATAACAAACTTTAAACCCTCAGTTACCTCATGTAATAAATGGATATAATACAAAAGTTTGCTTACTTTGTAGTGCTCCTTGAGAATCATGGGAGGTAGAAGATAAGAGAATTTTTTGTAAATGGAAACAAGTTTGAAAATTGTTGGTTAAGCTTTGATTCACTTAATACTTAGGACTGTGATAGCTATACCTTAATTTATTTAGTCATTTGCTCCATCATTTAGTCCACACATATTATTGAGAAACTGCTGGGACTTTGGGATTAAACCTGGAAATAACATCAAAATCTTTCCTGAAAAGATGACAATTATATTACTGTCTTGAATGGTGGATCCATAGGGGACAGAAAAATCATCTGATTTATTCCTGTGTTCTCACTCTTTGTCCTTGTCCCCACCTTAACACTCAGCAACATGCCCATCACATAATAGGTATTCAGGATATGTTGAATTAATCAATGTATTAAAGTTGGAATATCAAATACCTCTAGTCTAGTTCCCTACAATCCATAACCCATATAATTGCCAGAGTAATGTTTCTATTACTCTATTCCTTGATTAACACCCTCCAAAGCCTTCCCATGCTTTGAGGAGATAGTCCCAGGTGTCTTAACCTGGTGACAAGCCCCTAAGTTTCCCATCCAAATAGACCTTTTCCTGCCCAGTGTGGACATTTCTGCACAGAAACACTGTTCCTAAATAACAGGGTATCGGCTCATTCCTAATTTTCTTGCCATATGTGTGTATAAATATATATCTAATTAAGTCACATGATTAAAGAAGCTAAGAAGTTTCAAGATCTGTAAGTTTCAGGTTGGCAAGCTGGAGACCCAGGTGAGGCTAATGGTGTAGTTCCACCAGGAGGACAGATGCCGTAAGTTCCAGCCCAAAAGTCAGCAGGCTTGAAACCCAGGAAGAGTTGATGTTCAGGTAGGAAAAGAATAAGGTCCCAACTCAAAGCAGCCAGGCAGGAGTACCCTCTTAGTCTTTTTATTCCATTCAGTCCTTCAACTTATTGGATGAGTCCCACCCACATTAGGAGGGCAATCTGCTTTACCAATGGAAATATTAATCTCACCCAGCATTCTGTCACAGACTCACCCAGGATAATGTCTGAGCAAATGCCTAGGCTACCCATGATCCAGTCAAATTGACACACAGAATTAACCATGACAGGATAGTTTTGAAAATAAACTTGTTTTGAGCCTGAATTTTCACTCACTTCCAGGATCTTCTTGTTTCTCTTATGTCAGTTTTGCCTAAGAGTTAAGAGCCACATAATAAGTGATGTAACTGTTAGGTCGAAACTTTGTCCTGTCGGACACAAGGGGATCCCTGGGACATTGATCTCACAAAATGAAAGAACTATCTAAAAGTGCAGTGATTCCTCAGCAAATGTGAGGGAGAGACTTACTCCTCATTAAAGGTGTTTAAGCAGATCTCAATCCATTATTGGAAGGGATACTTTAGGATATATCTCAATCACAAACTTCTTTTGATTTAAAACACTGTCCAATCTCTAAGAGATAGGTGGGCCTTGGGTATATTCCAGGGAACATGTCTGCTTTGCTCACAACAGCATACCAGCATAAGGCTTGTATATAATAAATGCTTGATTCATGAAAGGATGTGTCAATAGATGATTGATGGGTTAACTTGAAGACATTTTAGGGTACTATTTCTCCCCTGCTTCAGTATTTGAATTAATGCAAATATTTCCATTTTAGGGATTAATACTACCTGCCGAGTGTCACAGAGCCAGAAAGTAAGAGGTCCAATACTCGTACTTAGGTCCTCTACATTCCACTACTCGCTGGTAACATGTGTGCAGCTTGAGGAATATCCGCAATATATCAACCTAATTTCGATACACTGACTATTAAGAACTGTGAACCATGAGGAATCTAAAGAATACATAGGAAAGGATGCACAAGATGGACTTTTTCCACACTCAAGGAAAGAAACAAGATCAAATACTCATTTGTAACTAGATAGCAAACATATTCCAATTCATAAGTGGTTTAATTCAAATTTCAGTGAATAATTTCTAAAATGCCCAACAATATGCCAAAGCCTTGCAATGTAATAATGAGCTAAAGTGCATCTTAAATATTAAGCCAGAGGAAAATTTGCTAAGATAGAACCCCTTAACTGTTCTTAACACATTTAAAAGTAATAAAGTAGTTTTGTGAGGTGATGTGTTAATTAACCTGATTGTGTTATAATTTCACAATGTATGTGCATGGGAAATCATCACATTGTACACATTAAAACATGCTATTTTATTTTTCAATTATACCTCCATAAAGCTGGGGGTGGGAAGGGTGGAGAGTCAGCCACAGGGAGGGCTTTGGAATAAAAGAGAAAGAAGAAAGTTGTTCTTTTTCTGGTAGTCACATCTTCCAATTTCCTCTGGTTAAGAAAAAAAATCATAGTAAGTTGGGTACCTCAGTAGAAAAACAGGAACTCTACGTTGACTTAATATTTACAAATTGCTTTAACATTTACAGAATGTTCCCATAAGTGTTACCTTACTTAACTGTCATAACAACATTCTCAGGTGATTTATTTCCCCTGTACTAGTGGGGAAGCTGAGTCACATCGCATTACGTAGTAGAGCTAGGATTTGAACTCAAGACTACGAACTCTTGCTGCAGAGCTCCCTTTGTCCTACTCAGTAGAGGGCACCTGGAGATGTACAAGAGGACATTATGATTCCTTCTTTACATTGAAACATATTTTTAAATATGGTGTATTGAGCTACATTGATATACCAAAAATTGCACACACTTAGTGTATACATCTTTATGCATTTGGACAAGTCAGAACTCCCAACTGTTTCATTGGGAAAATGGTGTTTCTTTTTGTGTGAGGGAACTAATCTAAGTGGTTATCAGTTCTCCAAGGGGTGTCAGTGATCTAAGAGATGTCAACATTCTTTGCACGTAGCTTTGTTGGGACATTTTTTGCCTCATTCAGCAGTGAGAAGAAAACATTCCCATTTAATGACAAACCCCAAAGAGAAATTAGTTCAACCCTTATTTCTTTAGCTTTGTACTTGGGATAGGTTTCCTTAGATGGTATAAAAGGGGGGAGGGGGCGTGACAAACTGTTCTTGGGAAAATGAGGGATTGTTTTAGGGAACCGAAGTATTAATAGTTGTGTTTCTAATGGCTTCTCTCCACCAAACTGTAGACATGCTGTTTTGATTTGTTTTGTTTTTGTTTTTTGTCCAGCCACAGGAGCAACATGGGGAATCATCAAAGGAGAAGAACAGGATGCCATGGTAGAAGCATAAAGAGAGCTTCAAGAGGTGGGGACAGGCAGTGATTCTTTGGCTAGAAGAACCAGGAGGAAGATTGTGCTAGCCATTGACTGGCTCATGCTTGGGAAATTAGCTCTTCCTTAGATCAAACGCCTGAAAAATATTTAATTTTAAAAAGTTGCAAGAACTCAATATTTCTGCCAGAAATTTAAAGAAAAGCATATGAAATTTTAGGGCCAGGAGGAATCTGAAAAGCCAACCAGTTCAATCCCTTTCACTGAACAGATGAGAATGAAACCAAAGAAGCGGTTCGCTCAAGGTCTAACAGCCTACCTTCTGCGTCCTTAGCCTGAGCTCTTAGAAAGTTAGAACTCAAATGGTACTCCCTTGAAGTTAGTGCAATATAGTAATTAAATTATGTATTCTCTTTGGAACATAAATTTTCTTTGAGAACTTAGAGTAACAAAAGTTTGAGAATGAAGTAGTAGGGGAGAAAACAGAAGAGAGAGATGGAGGAGGAAGAGGCCGGGTCAAATTTAAACTTCCCACTTGGGTCAACTTAAAGTTGCTTGAAAGAATTTTTTAAAATAACAATAACTAAGACCCATCCCCATTAAAAAGTTAGAGACATTCCATGATTTGTCTATCTCATAACAAACTCGATCTTGCAAAGAGGGTGGTCTTGGACATGCCCTGAACCTGGGGTGAGGAGTTTTGCTTGGGATAACTGCAATGTTTATTGGAACTTCGACAAATATTGAGACCTTGGAATGTGGTCTACACATGCAGAACAAAGATCTCACACTGGCATAGACATCAGTGATTTGGAGTCAGAAACTGGTGTTCTGGTCCCTGACCTGACATTTGCTCTAAAATATTAGGCAAGTCCTCCATACCCACACCCACCTCCTCTCTAGAAGCCAGGAATTCTATCTGTAACATGATTGGAATTGGCCTTGGAGAACCTTAAAAACATCATGCTGTTTTATACCCTCATGAATTTATCCAAAGGATGCCCTGTGCTTGGAATATCACTCTTCTTCACCCTTCTTTAAATCATCTTTCTGATTCTTCAAGGAACTCACTCCTCCCTGACATACACCCTCATCCACAGTCCCTGTTCACACCTGAATCAAGAGCTCCTCCTCAGGTTCCCATACCACCTTGTGTTTATCATCACCTTTACAAAACACTTGATAAATATTCCAGACATTCTAAATGCCATTAAGATAATAGCCACACAATTAATTGCCACCCAATTTAAAAAAATTCTTTAAATCCTTTTTTTGGTGACAGGATTTAAAAAGTATTATCTTGAAATTAGTTTTGCACCCAGCTCATTAAGCACCATCTTCAGGGAAGTTTAGTACTGAAATGGCACTTTTTTTTGCGTTCATGAGGTATGGTACTTAAGGGATATTTCCTCCAAACTACTACAGTTGCCTTTTGGTGACTAAAGCAACAAAAATATTAAGGATAAAGTAGAAGAGCAAAAAACAGCAGGAGAGAAAGGATACATATTCGGATAATGTTTAATTCGTTCTGAGATTATTAGCACCACACTCCATAGTGCCTGATACATACTAGACACTAAATATGTGTTTCTGGAAGTATCGGAACTGCCGTCATAGTCAAGTTATCCAAAATAACGAGGTTATAATAAAGGTCCAGTTGCTCAAAGGCCAAGATAAAGGGCAGCCCTTCAAGTATTCCTTTTCAATAACTTGCAACAACTCCATGGCAAAACCATGACATCACTGATGGCGTTTGTGACATTTATCTAAGTAATGTTGCAATTGTGCTGTTTCTAAGCTGCAGCCAAAACAAGCTGTCTTACTCCCTGTGGCCATGGCCAGGGCTTGGGAACTAGGAGTGTACACAGGCATAAATCTCAAGGCAAGGAATCATGTTTAAATGTTTAAAGAACTTGCATGTATTTAGATCTTCAAAGTTGTTTGGTTTTTCGGTAAACAGGATAGGACAGTCCAGAGAGAGGTGAACACTAGGGAAGCAGATGTGCGTGCCTGGGTTTCAGTGGAGGTGACAGCATTCTTTGAAGTGTCCAGAGTTATGAAAGAAGACTCAGTCCTGCTTCTCTAGATAGGAGCTCTCGCCAGCGCAGTTGATGTCTGTGGATAGCCCCGTGATGCACTGAGAGAAACTGCAATCCATTACGATCCTGTAAAGCCCCATACAGAGGAGTGGAGTTGAGCGAGAGTTGAGGGATTTCTAATAAAAATAAATAATAAAATCTTAATGATAGCTCACATCATAATGAATGAACTATGTACCGATTCTCTCAGGAATTTAACATGCTTATTATTTTATTCTTAAAACAACTTTATGAGGTATGTATTATTATCTTCCATGTACAAATGCAGAAAATGAGGTTTCACACAGTGAAGTAACTTGACCACAGTCGTATTAGTGGTATAGAAATAAACTTGTATGCATTATACAACTGCAATGTCAGATTGTTTTAAAATGGAGGAAATATAAGGACACAGATATAATACCTTAATTAATAAAGAAATTTTAAAAATGGAGGAAATGTGTAAATGGAAACAAAATCACACAACAAAAGATGTTCAACAAAATCTCTTCAGCAGGAGGTGAAGAGAGAAGGCCCTTCTAAAACTGAAGAACTCACATTCTTTAGAAACTAATTATGTGTTGAGAATGGGGAATTCAAAGGAAATAATGATGTCACTTCTCCATAGTAACAACTCACATTTTCCCCAAAACTTAAGAAAATTTACTAAAGTAAGATATTGGCCATTTAAGGGCTTATTTATCTAGAAAAGACACATAAATGGTTGAGCTCAATGTTAATTACCAAAAGGGGGTTCGTCACACTGTTTGAAATGCAGAGCACAATAGAAATTCTCAAAAGCCTTATCAGTTCATGTAAGCCTTATCAGTACCAACTATTAACACAAGAGACTCCATTGTATTGACTATTTCTGAGCTGACCCTTTAAGATGGTTTTATGCTTCCACATTTGGACTGCATTAGTCTGTGAAAATAGATTGAGGAAGAAATAAAAAACTGTGTCTTATGTATCTTTTTAAAAAAAACAGAATTTAGTCTAGAAATGGATCAAAGAAGAAAGAGGGAAAATTTATTTAGCAAACACATTGCCTACTGGGAACTTTCATAAATATCTTAATCCTCACAATGATCTGGAACAACATGTATTACTATTCTTACTAGTGTCCCAGTGCCCGGATTCATGCACATTGAAAGGAAATTAATTAGAAGAAATATATTTTTTTTTAATATATTTTATTGATTTTTTACAGAGAGGAAGAGAGAGGGATAGAGAGTTAGAAACATCGATGAGAGAGAAACATCGATCAGCTGCCTCTTGCACACCCCCTACTGGGGATGTGCCCGCAACCAAGGTACATGCCCTTGACCGGAATCGAACCTGGGACCCTTGAGTCCGCAGGCCGACGCTCTATCCACTGAGCCAAACCGGTTTCGGCTAGAAGAAATATTTTAATATCACTATTTTCCCTTTCTCTATAATAGAAGTGCCAACCAAATTCATGATTGACAATGAGAGATCAAAACACACACATGCGATTGGCGCCAGCGATAGCTTTATATGTATTGTGCATGTGCAAGTCAACTTAGCCTTTTATATTTATAGAATAAACTTGCTTAATTAGACCTGCTTTCTGATTTAGCTAAAACTTTTTCCAGCCCAGTGAAGCACCCCAACTTCTCTTTCAGGTAATTGTCAGCAACACAGCAATAAATATCAACATGAAGCACATTATTATTGTAGATCACACAGGGAGAACAAAGGGTAAAATATTTAACTGTAGCAGTGTTTGACTATATTCTGTGCAGTGAGAAAACTGTCATTTTCAAGTTCCACCATTTTTTATTTCTTTTCAGTTGGGTCAAGTTTCTAAACTTTTTAAATCTCCGTTTTCTGGCTAATGAAAAGAAAATGGGATTCTACCGAGTCTCCTATCTACCTACTCCAGGACCTCTGTGAGGATCAAATGAGATGAGGCATGTGAAAACACTTTACAAACATTTGGTTGACCTGTAAAATGTCTGCACCTGGCTATAAAGCAAGTTGGGTTCCTGGGCTGAAGAAACTCCAAGGAGGCTAGTGGCTAGGGAGAGGAAGCCAGGCGTTGCTATGTGATGTCATTACCTGGCACCACACAGTGACTGTTTCCAGGCTGGGCTGGGCTGGGGACCGCATTTTGCGCCATAGGGTCTTGGCAGCATCGGCTGTGATTTGGTGGGCTGACGTTCCGGGGTGGTGGCAGGTGCCTGTGCCCACTAGGAGGAAGTCGAGTGTTGCTTTGTGGGTGCCAGGTCCGCAGTGCCTTTTCTCTGTAAATGGCCACTGTGTGTCATGGCAGCTCCTGCATTGAGTGTCTGTCCCCAAGTAGTCAGTGCGCGTCATAGCGACCGGTCGGATGGACAGAGACTTAGCCTTTTATATATATAGACTGTAGAAGCCAAGGTTCAGAAAGGTTAAATTCAAAACCGGTTAAACAATTATAGGACCTAGTGAAAGTGAAAATGCATGGCTCCTTGTTCAAAAACTATTGGGAATTTCAAGATAGCAGCAGCAGAATGTTAAACCAAGTGTGGAGCCATTCTAAATGCATGGCTTGATGTGACTGCAGAGATCAAGTGCCCATGAAGCTGGCTCTGGTTAAGCAACTCACCTACTGCCACTAAGGTGGTAAACGGTAGAGTCAACGGTTAGTATTCAGCCATTGACAATTTAAGCCATGATTTCCACTCCTCTGAAACTCCCAGGTCTGTTAGCCTTGACCTACCCCTACCACCCCATTGAATGTCTGTTTAGCCTGACCTTGTTCATGTGATAAAAGGCCTTTATTAGATGGTTATAGCTGATCAAATTCTTGTTGGATGTCAGTCACACTCTAGAGCCATACATCTTTACAACAGAAACAATCCTACCGATTACTCAATTCCATCTTTTTTGTGTGATTTTTTATCTTTTTAATTTCTTTTTATCATAGGTATGCTTAGGTCCAAATGATTCAGTAAGTAACCCAAAGTCACACAGTAAATTAGCAGCGAATTGAAGAGTAGAATTCCAATATCTTAAACAACAAACACGAGATTATTTGCAGAAAGTAAACAGGTAGTATCCAGATCACCTCTTTTTTGGTGCCTAAAGCAGGTTCTTCAAGAGTCAAATATATTTTTGGATGAACGGATTATTTATAAAAGAAAAATTCCACTGTGCCTAATAGCCAAGAATGTGGGAAGACTAAGTTTCCCATCCTGTGCCTCTTGCTCTGCCACATGGCAAGATGCTGCCTGGGGTCTCTTGGATAGGGTGAGCATCCCTCAGAAACTGTAACCTTCACTCTCACGCTGGATATCTTGACTCAGGTGGCCTGTGGAATTGTACAACTTTTTCAAGACAGTCCAGTGTCTCTGAAACTCTCATTAACTGCTGTTTGGAAGGGCTTCAGTTGCTGCAAAATTAACAGGAACTCAAAAAAAGCAACTGTCCTCAGTTCCTGGGAAAAGCTAGCCATGCAAACACATCCGCATCCACTGGGGACTGTGAAGTGCCAGGTGAAGAGCGGCTCGTTGGGTTTCTGAATATTTTGTCTATTGGGTAATCAAGCACGGAGGCTGTTTAGGAAATATTTTCCTGTCCTTTGTAGGTAATTCATTACTGTTTGGAGAAATGGCCTCGTCCCTAATGACTCTACCATAAAATCCTGACTGCATTCTCATAAGCAACCTTGATACTGGCGAGGGAGTAACAGCAGGCACACAATCGCTTCATGCTCAGTGTCTTGGCAGGTGCCCACTATTGCTAAGAATATAGAAGCTGATTACTTGGTTGTATCTAGTGGTCCATAATTTATAGAATAAATCAGGGACATCTAACTTATTTAGGTCAAGCCTCCTGGCAAACTTAATTATCTCATAAATATTTATTGAGTTAAAGCTCTGTCAGTCTCTGTGCTAGAAGTCAGCTAGACAGTGCCAGACAATCTCAAGTTCATCTCCTTACCATTCCCAGAACATGACTTCACGACTCCCAATACCTCCGGGAAGCCCTTTTTTCTTCTTTGAACTCAGCATTCATTTTGCCCTTAAATTCTAGACTACATTGGAAAGACATCCAGCCCAGTGTTTCATAAAGTGAGGTATGTGCACTACCAGTGGTGCACAAGGTGGACTGGGGAAGTAAACCAACAAACTTTAAAAAAATGAATAAGTAAGTAGACATCCAACCATACCAGGTGAGGGAGTCATAATCTAAACCCAATTTTAATCTGTTATCACTGTAATCCAGATGGCAAAATTGATTCAACATTATAAAATCTATTAAGATATTTTATCATATTGACATACTTAAGAATAAAAGCCTGACAGGGTAAGTGGCAGTCAGTACAGGTTAGGTTATAGATAACATGGCGACAAACAGCCTCAAAATCTCTGTGTCGGAAAACAATAAGGATTTATTTATCGTTCACATTAAATATCCTTTAGGAATCAGGAAGGACATCTGCTAACTGTACATGCCTGGGGACCCAGGCTAATGAAGCCGCAATTTCTGGACATTAGTAGTCACCATGTTAGAGAGAAAGAGCTCTAGAGAGTCTTAAATAGGCAAATAAATGTGCTGGCCTAGTAGGGACATGAATTTTTCTGCTCAGTACTCATTAGCCAGAACTAATCACAGAGCCCTGTGCACCAAGGGGAGGGCTGGGAGATTATCCCATCATGAACTCAGAAGATGAAGAACTCTATGTATTTGGCAAAATAGACTAAGGAGCCATGCAGGAATCTATAAAAATTGTATAGAGACACTTCATGCTGAATGGTAAAACACCAGAATATAACTTTCCACATGAAACTAGGAATCAGACAGGACTCAATAAAATACTGGCGATCCTAATCATCTCAGAAAGGCAACATTGATTAACTAATTTATCAGTTAATCAAATTAATCTCGTAATGAAAAACTGAAATGTTCATTTACTTACTCTACATACAAAATCCAAAATAGACAACCATATGTTTATAATCCTATCTAATAAAAGAGTAATATGCAAATTGACCATACCTCCGCTATACCCACAAGCCATGTCCACCAGCCAATCAGGAGCAAATACGCAAATAAACCCAACCAAGATGGCTTTGGCCACAGAGAGCAGGAGGGAGGCTTGGGTTTCCCCGGCAATGGAGGAAACCAAGCTTTCCGCCTGCCCTTGCCGGCCTAGGCCTCTGCTTAAGGCTACAAAGTTTCAATTATAGAAGATAAATAAATTCCAACAGAAATGACGGCAGCCACGGAGCTGGAAAGAGCAGGAGGCTAGGGTTGCCCCCGGTGATGGAGGAAGCAAAGCTTCTGCAGCTCTGGCTTGTCTAGGCCTCTGTTCCAGGCTACAAAGTTTCAATTATAGAAGATAAATAAATTTCAACAGAAATGGCTGCCGCTACGGAGCAAGCAGGAGGCTTGGCTCCGCTCCAGGCTACAAAGTTTCAATTGTAGAAGATACATAAATCCCAGATACCAGGGCCTCCGCTTGGGTCGCCAGGGGGCATGGCCGGCCTGCAAACCACCACAGGCCCCTTACCCAGGCCACCCCACGCCCCAAGGGAACCCCCATGCTAATCCGGGACATCCTTCAGGGCAAACCAGCCGGCCCCCACCCATGCACCAGGCCTCTATCCTATCTAATAAAAGAGTAATATGAAGATTGACCATCACTCCAACACACAAGATGGCTGCCTTCATGTGGCCAAAGATCCTGCCCCCATGTGGACACAAGATGGCCACCATAAGATGGCCAGCAGGGGAGGGCAGTTGGGAGGGACCAGGCCTGGCAGGGAGGGCAGTTGGGGGCAATCAAGCCCGCAGGGCAGAGCAGTTAGAGGTGACCAGGCTGACAGAGGAGGGAAGTTGGGGGTGACAGGGCCTGTAGGTAAGGGCAGTTGGGCGGGACCCAGGCCTGCAGGGGAGAGCAGTTGGGGGGACCAGGCCTGGAAGGGAGGGCAGTTGGGGGCAATCAAGCCCACAGGGGAAGGCAGTTAGGGGAAAACAGGCTGGCAGGGGAGCAGTTAGGCATCAATCAGGCTGGCAGGGTAGTGGTTAGGGAGTGATCAGGCTGGCAGGCAGAAGCAGTTAGGGGCAATCAGGAAGGCAGGCAGGTGAGCAGTTGGGAGCCAGCAGTCCTGGATTGTGAGAGGGATGTCCCAGATTGGAGACGGTGCAGGCTGGGCTGAGGGATACCCCCCTCCATGCACGAATTTCGTGCACCAGGCCTCTAGTTAGTAAGTATAACAAGCCTGATTGTATATAAAAATTAATATACAATACTCAAGGGCTCGTTTATGCTAGGGGCAGTTACACAATTTAATTAAGATATTATTATTTTAATAACAAATAGACAAGATCCCTGGAAATAAATCTAACAAGTAAGGTGCAAGGCCTGTTGTGCAGAAAGTTTTGTTTTTTTTAAAATGTATTGAGCCATGACCAGTTTGGCTCAGTGGATAGAGCGTCGGCCTGCGGACTGAGGGGTCCCAGGTTCGATTCCGGTCAAGGGCATGTACCTTGGTTGCGGGCACATCCCAAGTGCGAGGTGCAGGAGGCAGCTGATGGATGTTTCTCTCCCATTGATGTTTCTAACTCTCTATCCCTCTCCCTTCTTCTCTGTAAAAAATAAAATCAATAAAATATATTTTAAAAATGTATTGAAAAAGATTTTAGGAAGTCCTAAATAAAGGAGAAACATAGATAGGTATACTGGATCCATTAAAGATATTAATTTCCCCAAATTAATAGATACATTTAATGCACTTCCAACTAACATCTTTGCAAGGTTTCTTTTCTCTGTGGAACTGACAGCTAATTCTGACATTTATATTAAAGGACTAAGACAAGCTAAAACACTCCTGAAAAAGACAATGCAGGGGACTTGCCCAGGCACACAGTGTGACCTGTTTGGAGGCATAGTAATTAGGCACTTAGACTGCTGCTGGTGTAGATAGCTAACCTAATGGATCAAGAGGAAGCTGAGCGAGGGGACATGCATATATATAAAATTTATGACCAAAATGACATTGCAGAGGAATGGAGGGAAGGATGGATACTTATAAATGAGGCTGTCCGTTGGAAAATAACAGTATGTTTCCTTTTACTGCATGCGTAAATCAATTTGAAACTTTAAAATTTTAGGAAAGAGAAATACGTATAGGTGGCCTTGAAACATGGAAATAATAATAAAAGATATGTAAGTAAATATCAAAAAGTAAAAGACTGACAAATCTAACTATATTTTTAATACTAGAATCTCTGCCTAATAACAGTTATCATTGAGTGAAAATATAAGCCACAAATTTGAAGAAGGCATCTATGGCATTTAACAATTAAAAGGTGTATCTATAATATATGAAGTATAAAGCTTGCACCCACATATGAAAGTGAACAAAGACATGGGAAGACATTCTATGAAAGTGGAAATACAAAAAATAAGTAGGCATTTGAAAAAAATGCTCATTCTCATCAGTTATAAAGGAAATGCCAAGTAAAATGACCTAAGACAACAAGTTCATGCCCTTGAGACTCGTGAAAAGGAAAGTCTAACAGTTCTGATTGCTGTAAATGGTGTAAACCAACAGTGTATCTCATATCCTGCTGACAGGATATACACTGATCCAAATGTATTGAAAATGACACTAACTACTAAATGTCAAAAACCCTAAATTCAACAACTATGATCCTAGGAATATCGCCTAGAGAAACTTGTACATGTACACCAGGAGACAATCTATGCAAGTGTTGCTAGCAACCTTGGTTTTACTGGAAACCTTGAAAACCTCAAGTTTTCACAATCAGTAGAATGGACACATAGTAGTATAATGGAATACTACACAGCAGAGAGGAAACAAATAATCTACAGTGAGAAATGTAGCATAGATCACTTTCCAAACGTATGATTAATTGAACATGCTAATTCATGGGGAAACACAGGTAGTATTTACATTTATGTAAAGGTATAAAACAGGCACAATGAACAAAGGGATATATTCGTGAAAAATATGTACAGGAAAACAAGGGGTAGTTACCACAAAATTCAGAATACTGGTCAGCTTTGGAGGTTGAGAGAGGGGTAATGACATGTAGGTAGGAAGAAGGGTACATAGCAGCTTCAAAGGTTCTGTGATGTTCTATGAAGCTGGGTAAAGTATACACAGTTCTTTGTTTTCTTAGTATTCCTTTATCTATCATCAGTCATCTAGTATCTATTGATCTATCTACCATCTACCATCTATCTACACACATCTATATATATAAAAACCTAATATGCAAATAGACCTAACAACCGAACAACCGGTTGCTATGACGTGTGCTGACCACCAGGGGGCATGCGCGGAACATGGTGGGTGTTGGCAGCAGGTGGCAGAGCGTGGGACGTGGCGGGCATTGACTGCGGTGGGATAGTGGAGGAGGTGGGCACACCAGATCATGGCAGGCGCTGGTCGCTGTCATTGGGGGCAAGCCTCTGGTGGTTATTGAAAATTCTTTGCTCCTGTGTGCCGTGGTCCCACCGGCATTTGCACCTGCTGCCGGCGCCAGCCCTGCTCGCCCCTGAGGACTTTTCTACCTCCCCTTGCTCCTGAGGGGCAATTGGGGTAGCAGCTGCCGCTTGCACCTGCTGATGGCTCCAGCCCAGCTCGCATTCACTGCTGGCACCGGCCCAAATTGCTCTGTGCCATCAGCAAGTGTGAGCGGGGCCAGCACCGTCAGCCCAGGGGAGCTGCAGTGGCAGGAGCAGGGCTGTTGGCAGACAGGGGACAGGGGTGGGAGAGGCCAGGCAGGGGCATGGAGGATGGGCTGAGACCTGCCCCTGTGCCCACTGCAGCCTCTCAGCCCAGAGTTCCTTTCAAGGTGCACAAATTCATGCACTGGGCCCCTAGTTAGATATATTTTTCTATACATGACATGGAATATTTCATAAGAAAAAATTAACAAAGAAACTGACTAGGTGCTTGTCAGCAGATAGAAAAAAGAGAAAGGAAAATCCAGAGAAAACAGCAAGGATAAAGGCATCCACATGTGAACAGCATTTTTGTATATACAGATTTTTGAAGAATGACACCTAACTCAAGTATGTTTTCTTGAGGTTGGAGAAAGTTTCAGAGTCAGCTGAAAAGCAAATGAAAGCATCGCTGGTTAGATATGTGCCCTTTCCAGGCAATAAATTGAAAAGAAGTCCCCTGGTCTCATTTCCCCTTTCCAAATTATCTAGACACACATTAGGTACCATCTACGTTCTGCTCTCAGGGGTCAGGGGACCCCTTAAGAGAGATGGAAGAGGGCTAGGGTCCCAGAAACTGTAGCTTGTTTTGGGGGAAAACATAGAATAAGATAAAGAACAGCTTCTCCAGGTTGGCGTTAATGACATGTTGTCAGTGCTAACTGCAATGCTTGGCACCCGGTTCTCCCCCAATACTTGGGGGAATAACTGAATAAATGGAGCCTTTGACGATGAGGAGTCCTGAGAGCATGTCTCCTTTGTTAATGCCCTCTTGTTCCTTTTTCTTTTTTTGGCTATTCTCACCCTGGCTAGAGGAACTTTATAACATTTTTCCCCTTTCCTTTTCAGTAGCTGGTAGGGCTGGGAAGACTTGATGAGGTCCAAGACAAACTGTGAATGGCCTTGACTTCCAATGGTCCTCCTGGAGTGCTGACAGATGCCTGACATGAGAGGAGATTGGAGATGCTGCCAGCTGGGGCCAGGAGCCAGCCTCCTCCTCTGAGGAAATCTCCATAGATGGTGGCAGGTCCAACTCATTGGACTGAAATTCTGTGCCCCTTCTTCCCTCCCCTTCACCCCGTACTTCTCCAGCTCACATTGCATTCCGTCCCTACCTGGTCCCTCTCTTTTGCTTGTTTCCTCAATGAACCCTTTCTGTGCCTTTGCTCTGGTGAATTTCTTCTTGTGCTCTTTGGACCATTATTTCTCCTCTTGGCCAGGAGGATACATGAGAAGCTTGGGGTGTGGCTGAGGCAACATGACTTGATTATAAATCTCATGCTTTTTGGGAGTTCAATAGATTGTTTATTCTCATTTTTAAATTTAATTATAAATTGTAACAGAAATAGAGGGTGAGGCAAAAGTAGATTTATAGTATTAATTTGGGAAATAATATAATAATTAATAAATAACATACAAGAATAAACTGTGTTTCATGTACTCACAACTACAAACATACCTTTGCCCCACCCTGTATTATTCAAGTTCAATGTAAATAAAATTCAGAAAGATATAAAAAAAGGGGAAAAAACTATAAAAATCATCCAGAGATGGCAGTTGTTCCATGTGTCTTGTGGAATACTACTCTAGTCTCTCTGGGTTTGATTTTTATGATTATTGGGCCTGTTGGAAATTAAGAGTACCACTCACTCATATTCTTTCTATCCAGGTTAGAGCAAGCATCGGGAAGATGCACAGGGAGTCAAATGTGGAGCCAATAACAATAGAGCTTTACTATTTTCTAACTTGCGGGGCTCCTTTATAAGGTAAGAGAATGTGGTTGAGGTCCAAGAAGGGGTTTTCCTATGACCTCCCATGGAACCTATGCCCTCAGGTCTACTGTGGGGAGAATTACTTCTGAGTTTTACTCACCCAATTAGCTGCACGGAAAAGGGGGCCTGCCTCAAGAAGAATGGAGAGCAGAGGGAGAAGGGTCAAAGTGGAACTCTGTGCTCATATCTAGGAGGCTGAGTGACCCTGAGCACATGCCAGGTGTTCTTAGCATCTGGAAGCAGGAAAACCCAAGAGAAGCCCAAGCTCTTTCTTGGAATGTATGAGGCAGAGAAAGGTGACTGCCTATTTCCAAAGTTCAATACAAGTTTCGGTTTGTATCAACCGAAGGATCAAATCAGGAAAACAGAAACCATATTAATATTTTAAACAGATAAATAAATAAAAGAACAAATGAGGTAACAAAAAGTACTATAGGAAGTAAGTACCAAGGTCTGAGGAACAATGAGAAGAGGCGGGGACTATGCATACCAAGGAGCAGAGGAGTGGTCCTATGGGCACTGGCCAGCAGGCACTGTGATATCAGGGGTTTGGAGAAGTAACTTCAAGGAGCTGTGACTTAGAGCCTGGCTGGAGCAGGTCTTTCTAAGGGTGCATGATGGAACTGCTTCTGAATGTGTGAGGGAAAGTCTGAAAGCTGGAATGGACTGCCATTCTGTGGGTTAGGAGTCATTGCTCAAGTGAGGCTGATGAGAAAAGTAAGTGATCCAGAAGGAAACAAGTCCCTTCCACTTCCTCCAGACCAAGGCTGTTTCTAGAGCCCAGAGGGAGAGAAGTGGCAAAGGAGTGATGTGGTTTGCAAAGCACGGCCACAGAATCCCAGTACGGAGCATGGGCAGGTGGTTTTGGAATTAAGACTCACTTGAAAGTTGGGATGCAGCCACATTGGGATGCCGAGGTCGGTGTTGTAGTCATCAAGTTGTTTTTTTTGTGTGTGTTTTTTTTTTTGTTAATCCTTACCTGAGGATATTTTTTCCATTGCTTTCTAAAGAGAGTGAAAGGTAGGGATGGCGGTGGAGGAGGAAGGGAGGGAGGGAGGGAGGGAGGGAGGGAGGGAGGGAGGAAGAGAGAGAGAGAGAGAGAGAGAGAGAGAGAGAGAGGAGAGACACATTGATTGGTTGCCTCCCTCACACCCTGACCTGGGCCAGGGATTGAACCTGCAACTGAGGCATGTGTCCTTGACCTAGAGTCCAATCTGGGACCTTATGGTCCATGGGCCGACGCTCTATCTACTGAGAAACACCAGCCAGTATTTCTGAAACAGTTTTTGATAGCTGTGTGCTATTCCACCTTTGGATATAAGGATAAACAATGCTTTCTATTATTATACCAGTTCTCAATTGGTGGAAATTGAGGTTGTTTGTAGGTTTCCTTATATTTTTAAAATACGCAGTCTATGCTGACGAGCCACTGGTCTAGTCCTCAAGGATTTACTAAGCACTAATTAGGTGTTAGGCGCAGGATCCAGAAGAAGAAAAGCCGTCTCTGCTCTCCAGACAGGGATGGTCCCACATTGACAGGACTGCACTGCCACCACCAGAGGCCCATGAAGACAACCAAGGGAAGCATCATGTCACCTGTTTCCTTCCCTTCTACAGCTAAATGTGGTCGTGAACACATGCTCATTCAAAACATGTAGGCTCCATCAGAATAATAGGTGACAATGCACAAATATTATTTGGTACTCACAATCTTGATACAGAAACACACAATGCACAGTACGTAGGTTTACCTCACATAATTTAGAGATTCTCTTAGAAATGTTCTATTTTTTGTAAAGGCTGTACTGTTCTCATAAAATTAATTCTTGCAGAGTAATGACCTTTTCTCCACTACTGGAGCATTTCAAAACAACTTAGTACTAAATATAACACAAATTCATTATTTTTCATGAAGACAGATCTATGAGGAAATCTGATGGGTTGTTAAGAGTTATTGAATAGCCATCTGAAATGGGTTGGGATGAACCAGGTTGGGTTTTTATATCACCTGAGAGCCTCTACCTTTTCATACCTCCCTCCTCACTGATCTCTAAGGCAACTTAGTGCACACACTAGTAGCCTGCCTTCTTTATATTCTCCCCTGAGATACTGCAATTTCTTTTTCCAGATGAAATCTGCACTTCCTATCACAGACTCCCATAGAATCCTGACTTCCTTCATGGACATAACCCTTGGGTAACAATTCCTTTCGTTGCTTCTGACACTGCTAGACCAAAAGCCTAAACATAAGCCAGGGCCAGGACTTTCTTTGTTCAACACTGTATCCCTAGCACCTCGTGAGGCATGGTACATGCCAGAAGTTCTCAAATCCGTGATGAGTTATTGCTCTGTGAAATGAAGCTCAATCTCCCTTCTCCAAAAGTGTTGAGGACTATATAGCTGTTATGGATACAGTATATTGCGAAATACAGTAAAATTCCAGGTGCAATGTGGTGAGAAGCATGATTTCAAGGTAACTCACTTTTACCTTTCTGTCAACTCCGGTGTTCTTTGGATTCCCTGCAGGAGCCTCCTCCTCCCTTCCTGATGCTATGCGTGCATTTCCTTGGCTATGAAACTCAAAGCCTAAGCAAAGATTCAACAGGCAGCTGGCAGCTCATTCCTCAAGGCCTCTTCTGCCTCCTGAGTGCCTCTTTCTCTGGTCTCTGTTTCTCTGACAACATGCATGATGCCAATCTTAATGAGAAATGCAGCTCTGTCCTCAGGTTCCACAAAAGCCCATTCACACAAGGCAGCCATGGACTCAGTGGAGCATAAGTAGGTTTCATAGCAGATTCATTCAAATAACAAAATAAAATACACTGGGCATTTCCATTTTAAAATCATCCTTCCACACCACCAAGGCTTCCACTCATCCTTCCTGAATATTCTTTATTCTCTTGTCTTCCCTTTCTCTAGAAACCACAAATCCATCCCCTCCCCATTCTAATGAAGAGCTACTTTGCCTTTTTTCTCTGAAGTCCTAGAACCAGCCAACATCAAGGCCATAGGGATCTTGATTTCTATCAGAGACATGTATTAGGGAACTTTTGCCCAATAAAAGATAACGTACTCCCAAAGAGGAAACTGGTATTGGTTGTTAAAACGGTAACATTTTGCTGTCCTAGTTCCATCCACACACACTACATCTGAAATCTGGGGACGTTTTGCATACGTGCAATTCAGTTCGGGTTTGTAAACAAAAGTGCAGCCCAGTAATTACTGCTCACTCCTTCCACAACCACTGGGCATGCAAAGTTCTCATTCAGAAAAAGCAGATCAGATTTCTCTTGACCCTTTCAGAACGTGGATCATGGGTAAAGCTCAGAAAAACATGCCGTCACCGCCACAGTAATTTGCAAGGAGGGCGGATTCAGAAACATTCTGCTGAGAACTGCAGGAAGAAAGAGGCATGGAAGAATGCAAGTGCAAAATTCATTAACTGTCAAACCAGTAAGGACTTGTTGGGAATTTAAAAAACAAAAAGAAGATATGAATGACATCTCAGAGGTACTTCCTCTGAGCACGCCGGAGCAATTTAGCCATCTTTCCTGAACAACCGATGTAGGTGATTCAGGACAATGTTAAAAATACTCTTAACATTCCATTGAAGTACAAGGTCCATATAGCAGAGTGTATAGCTCTAGCTAGGTGGCCCAGTTGGTTGGAGCGTCATCTGTGCACCAAAAGATTGCAGGTTTGAATCCCAGTCAGGGCACATACCTAGGTTGCAGGTTCCATCTCTGGTCAAGGTTCATAAGGAAGGCAACTGATCAATTTCTCTCTTTCGCTATCTCTCTCTCTCCCCCTCCCTCCCTGTCTTTCTTTCTCCCCTTTCCTCTTTCTTTAAAATCAATTTTTAAAACTATCCTCATGAGGATTAAAAACGAAAGTGTACAGATCTTAAGTGCACAGCTCATAGATTTTCACAAATTGAGCACAGCTGTAACCAGTAGGCTTATGAGGACAGAACATGGTCATCTGCCCAGAAGCCCTCCCTGCCCTTCCAGTGCCTTCCACAAGGGCCATCACTCTGACTCTGACAGCTTCTGATAAACTTGTTTTGTCTGATGTTGAATGCTATAGTGATGGAGTCTTACAATATGCACTCTTTGGGCCTGGCTTCCTTAGCTTAGCATGTTCATGAGATTCCTCTCTATGATTTTGATTTACTATTATCATCATTATTATTTAACTAGAGGCCTGGTGCACGGACTCGTACACCGGTGGGGTCCCTTGGCCTGGCCTGCGGGGATCAGGCTGAAAGTGGCTCTCCGACATAGCCCTCAGGGGTCCCAGATTGTGAGAGGGCGGTTCTCAGATGACACCCCCTGGAATCAGACTCCCTTCTCTCTGGTTCCAGGTGTGTCACCGGAAAACGGCAGCTGCCAAATCACAGCAGCTTGGCAGCTCCTGTGTTGAGAGTCTGCCCCCTGGTGGTCAGTGCGCGTCATAGCTTCTGGTCGAAAGGTTGGCCTGTTGCATAGGCTTTTATATATATAGATATTATTAACTTAATACTAACAATAGCATTTTTGAACTGCAACATTGAATTCGTTCTGTTAGAATATATATTTTTTCTAATTGTTTCTATTTATCTCTTTTAATTTAGAAGAAAATAATTTAAAATTACAGAAAACAGCCTTAGCTGGTTTGTCTCAATGGACAGAGCATCGGCCTGTGGAATAAAGGGTCCTGGTTTTGATTCTGGTCAAGATACGTACCTCGGTTGCAGATTCTTCCCCGGCCCGGGCCCTGGTCTGGGCTCGTGCAGTAGGCAAACAATTGATGTGTTTCTCTCACATCGATGTTTCTCTCTGTCTTTCCTTCTCTCTTCTACTCTCCCTAAAAATCAATGGAAAAATATCCTCTGGTGAGGATTAACAAAACAACAACAAAAACAAAAACACACAAAAAATACCAACAGAAAATATAAATCATCTATAACACACACACACACACACACACACACACACCTTGGGCCAGTCCCTATTCAGTGAGATCCAGCATAACAAATGGTCCAGCCTAGATCTCCCTGTGGTTGGACAACTGGAAGCTCAAAGAATAACAGGCTTCCTTCCCCTACCAGGACCATATAGATTGAGAGACAATTTCATCAAAAGAGATGCTGTTACCAGAAACATGGGGCTGTATGATCAGATTGGGTAGGATAAAAGTATATGGACACCATAGTATACCATGCTCGGTGCAAAATGTACCTAGTCTACAGATGATGTCTTAGCTTGTGTTGTACAACAATAACAGAGTGGGTTAGGAACAGAAATGTTCAGTCAGTTCCACAGCTAATGTCTAGGTCTGAGGGATGTTTCCATGTGGTATAAATACATTTTTAGCAGGATTTACAGAAAGCTTGGCATGGTTCCAATTTGATTGGCTAGGAAGTCAAGCATGGCTCCATGATATCTATAGAGAGAGGGGGGTCAGCTGTGTGCTGCTGGACCAAAGCCCAGGAAGGTTAGCCAACCCTGGGCAGCACCCCCAGCACTGGCCCAGGCTGAGCGAGGCTCAGTGCCTGAATAGCTTCCCTGTATTGGGATGTGTCAACAGGAGTGGGAGTCTGAGCTTGTCTACTGGAGACATGCATCTAGGCTTTCCAGCTGGCAGCTGAGCTCCACCTCTAACTCCCCTGCCTCACGAGAGCCTGCCATCTCCAGGAGATGACAGCCTGGACTGGGCGGGTGAAGGGGTGAGAAGCATGAACAGAGTTCTCTGGTATCGTCATTTCTGGTAACGATAGTCCTTAATTCGTACAATCACTGCACAACACAGGCTGCTGTGTCCATATTTTCTGATAACCAGGTTAGGCTTGCCTTTTAATGGATGTTGTTGCACATCTTTTGATGCAGTTAAGTGGTAATATGTAGACCCCTATAGTACATTGGGTTCTTGGTACTGACTTGGATTCTTAAGTCATTGTTTCCTGGGCATTTAGAGTGGAAGATTAACACGTAAAGAATGTCCCTGATGCCGTGCTAATTATAAGAATTGTGGGATCATACAATATCTAAAGGATGGCTAATTCCCATTCATTTCTACACTTAATGTGATAGAGAGGGTAATGGTTAATTTTATGTGTCAACTTGGCTGGGCCATAATACCTAGATATTTGGTCAAGCATTATTCTAGATGTTTCTGTGAAAGCATTTTTCAGACAAGATTAACATGAAAGCCAGTAGACATTGAGTAAAACAGGCTATTTTCATAAAGTAGATGGGCCTCATCCAATCAGTTGAAGGCCTTAGGAAAAAAACACACAACCTAACTTTTCCTAAAAAAGAAGAAACCCTGCCGGCAGGCTGCATTTGGACTTGAGCTGCAGCATCAACTCTACCCTGGGTCTATGACCTGCCAGCCATCCTTAAGATTTTGGACTTGCCAGCGCCCACAATCTCATGACCCAATTCCTTAAAATCAAAACATCTCTCCTCTCTCTCTGTCTCTGTCTTTCTCATTTATATTGGTCCTATTTTTTGGAGAACCCTGATTCAGAGACAGAAACTACAAAATATTGAGAGCTCATCTAAGAATTCCCTGAGAATGACTTAATCTCATGCCTAAGAGTTAGCTGCTGCTGTTAGTTTAATTTGACAGATAAGCTGCAGTTAGAAAGGAAACGCCTTGTCCAAGGTCTTACAGATAGTCAGTGTCAGACCTGCATTACAATTATGGGATGTGTGCCTCCAAATTTTAAGCTCACTTTCCTATAGTGTCCCATTGCCTTTCAGGGACTCAACACATTTCTGACTCTTATTTATCCTCTTTACACATGACCACCTGCCTGGCCACAGCAAGAGCAAATTCCGCCTGCTCTCTCCTCTCCACATGCATTCAGAACACCAGGGCGTTCTTCCCAGCTGCAACGCTGGCCTGGAGTCTGTTCACACAGCCTGGCGATAATAGAGATCCCAGAAGCTTCTGGCTTCACTGACAACAGCAGAGGCAAAAGAATGCAAAATAGAAGCAGTGAATACTTTCCAGAGGAAACTGGGCTCCTTGCTTCTGCAGACCTTGCTTGACCTCTGAGCGAGGGCTGGATGCGGGAATATGGCTGAGAAAGACAGAATTGATGTGCCCTAAACTGTTATGGAAACATGGGCAGGTTTTAGGAGCATTACTATACCTTCCTCTCCTCTCCCTGTAAGTTCTCACAAGTTATCTGCCCTAGTTTGTGGAGTCATTCATTTATTTACTCATTCGATCAATATGATTTTTAAGCATGCATCCTTTGTCAAATGTCATACTCAGTGCTGGAGATGATGGAGAATAAGACAACCCTACGTACTAGTGTCTAGAGTCTGTATTTCTGGGGAGGGATGCAGATGGATAGCCAGGAAATTCCAATGCACTGAAAAGGGAGCTATGGAAGAAGGAAGTATACTAGGAAAGCACAGAGTGACCACAGAAACAAACTCTATTCCATGTGAGTCAGGGAAGACTTTCTGGAGGAGGTGGCAACTAAGCCAAGACCCGAGGAAGAAATGGGAATTTCCTCAGTCATAGGAATAGGGATGGAACGAACAGTTCTGAGAGTGAGGAGACAAGGTGCTGGGGTTGCAGGGCTAGATTTGAGCATGCCTGTGGTGGTTTCAAGGAATTCAAAGTTGCTCAGTGTGACTTAGGAGAGCTAACAAGGGTGAGGCAGCATAGGATGATATCAGGAGATGACACCCAGGGTGAACTGCTCAAGGCCCATTCAATAAATCTGAAATGATGCTGGGCTGAAGAAGCATAAGGAGAAGAGAGGACATGAGGGAAGCATGAGGGGAACACAATTTGCTTTTCTCACCCGCAGATGCTGGTATGAGTTTGGCTTCCATTCCTCACTCACAGGCCTCCCTGCACAGGAGCAGGCTCTCCTCGCCCGTCAAAGAAGAACCCTACCCTGTCTACCCCGCAGATAGTCATGAAGACCATGCCAACACTTCCTGACCCACTCTCTCTGGGGAGGTCCCCAGCTCAGGATGGCGATACCAAACACTCAGAGGTTTTATTCTTCAGAAGCCAAGAGATTGAAACACCTCGACTTTTTGACCTACTGAGCAAGGCCACTGGCCTCCCTGATTCATTCTGCCTCAAACCCAGGGCTCTGGCCATGTGGAATTCCAAAAATGAGACAAAAGAAAGCAAAGGGAGGGAGGGAGGGAGGGAGGGAGGGAGGGAGGGAGGGAGGGAGGGAGGGAGGGAGGGAGGGAGGGAAGGAAGGAAGTCCCTCCACTGGTCTTGATTCCCTCCCCATGCCCAACAGTACAAGGTGAATGGGAAGGACCTGAGCCCTGGGTGTGATTTTCAGCATCTATGGCTGTGCCCAGGTTGCTCCCACTATATGGACCTCACCTTTTTGAGGATTTTCCTGAATTCTTCTGCATGAATTTTTAGGCCTCTCTCCTTGGAAAGGCTTTCCTGATCTGGAGCAGCTGGAGCTGGGATCCCTCCTCTATGTGCCCACAGCAAACTTCAGCTCCAAGGTCATTTAACCTCTATGAACTGCTCCTTGAACTCAGTCAAAAACAGCCCCGTGTACTTCCTGAATTAATCTCTCAAGTACCTATGTGCTTCATTACTGTATACTACTCCATTATATCACTTCCGTATTGCACAGTATCATGTTTTTAGAGTGCCCTTTTCCCAAAAACTGTTCAAAGTAAACAAGCAAAATAATAACAAGCAACAAACCAAACTGGGCTTATAAAACCCCAAAGCAAAATCTGACCACTCTCTAAACTAAAGTAAGAGGCGAGGCATGGTGTCAGATATAAACATGTCTGCCATTTCTAACTGCCAAATCTATTACTTTGGAAATCACTAACCCCCCACTCCAAGAGGCCACGTGGCTCATCTTTCCACGTAACCTCCCTGTCGAGTCCCGATGGCCCCGCTGAGGGTCCTCCAGGGGGAGCATGCCACACCCTCTGAACCAGACCAGGCCAGGCATCCCCACTGCTGGGCATTTTGTGAAAGTCCACATGATTAGTTTTCCTAATAAATAGCCAGCCCTCTCCTGAGAACTCTGGTCAAATTGATTATGACACTTGATGTATCACCTGCTTAGAATCCCTGTTCCCTCTCCTTCCTGGGAATCAGCGTAAGAAAAAAGGCAGGTTTTGCATGCACATAGGGCTGGACTGTCTTTCCCCTGCAGGATGAGGTTAGACACCCATCCTTGCAAAAGATGTGCCGTTAGCTTCTCTGCTTCCTTTGTAGGGTCTCTAACCTGGTGACTCAGGAGTGATTTACTTCCCCATAGAGTTTCAAGTTAATGCAATATGTCTACCTGTACATCCAATTTCCAAGGCACCTATTCTGCTCCTACCCCTCATCAGAAAAACTGCTCCTGGCATGTGCCTTGATGAAGAAGAGGAAACACAAGAATTTAATCTCTGGCATGTTTCCCAACCCATTAAAATTTATGATTCCGTATTGTAACGATCCAGTTCTTTGCCAGGCTGTGTCATTAAACTGCAGATTTATTCAGAGCAGAAATTATATCTCATTTGTAGCCATGAGGTATTATATCTTATTTCTACTCACGCCTGCCATTTCTAAGATAAAGCCCGATTCTGCATTGGACTGTCATGATTTACTTATTGTTTAAGGAAAGAATGAACGACTGCAATGACCTGCTAGAGTCCTCAGTGCCATTTTCAAAATAAAAAAGGCCCTTTATCTGTGGCCACCAGAATTATATTCCTGAAAAAGACTTTGAGGTTTTCCTTTGATAAGTTTACTTACATTTATCTGGCTTTCTGGCTATCTTCCAATCAGAAGCAATACGATTTGATTTGTGTAATAACAATATGAATGGAAATGCTATTAGCAAAGACCCTACTGAGTCCCAGGATGGAAAGGCCAATCACAAAGAAAAGTTGCCAACTCCTATTTAACAATCCTAAGTAAGAGTGACAGCAAAACCTCACACCTACGTGCCTACTTATCAGCAAGGGACTGAGTGAACACATTGTCCACAGGTTCTGGCTCCAACTCTGCCCCCAACTCACTGAGGGATCTTGGATACCTCTCTGTCCCTCTCTTTGGGCCTCAGTCTCCTCTTCTCTAAAAAGTGGTGGCATGTATATATTATCTCCATGCTCACTTGGAAAACTGTGTCTCTGTTTACGCAGTTTCTTGACGCTCAGATGGGCTGCTGCCTAAAATTAGAAGTGACATGTTGTTCTGGCTCACATGTCCCCCCTCCCTTCATCATTCACCCTCATGTGATCACTTGGCCAGGGGAGGCTCAGTAACTAGTTGCCAGCATGTTGTATCCCCAGAGGAATGCAGTTATCTGATAGAGGACACTTGGAATTTTCAAAATCCTGAATAGTGGCTATTTACTGCTCTCTAGTGGTTCAAAGAGGCTTCTGCAGATGCACAAAGAAAACATCTCTCGGAGATGTATCAAACGCTAGGTACATAGCAGATTATCAGCAAAAAACAATTCTTCTTTTTCTTTTGTTGTTGTTGTTATTAGGCCTTTTCCATTATTAAGATGCCCACAATATAAAGGAGAATCCCTGAGAAAGGTAGATACAGATAGCTTACATGCGTTTGGTGGAGAACTTATACATTATGTATGCCAATTGGTACTCATAACCTCCCTCTGTTGAGATAGGTATACAATATTCTGTTTTATAGATGAACTAGAGGCCCGGTGCATGAAATTCGTGCATGGAGGGGGGTTGTCCCTCGGCCCAGCCTGTACCCTCTCCAATCTGGGATCGGGCCTAAACGGGCAGTCGGACATCCCTCTCACAATCCAGGACTGCTGGCTCCCAACTGCTTGCCTGCCTGCCTTCCTGATTGCCCCTAACCGCTTCTGCCTGCCAGCCTGATCACCCCCTAACCACTCTTCTGCCAGCCTGTTTGCCCCCAACTTCCCTCCTCTGCTGGCCTGGTCACCCCTAACTGCCCTCTCCTGCAGGGTTGATCACCTGCAACTGCCCTCCCTTGCAGGCTTGGTCCCTCTCAACTGCCCTCCCTTGCAGGCTGGGTGCCTCCCAACTGCCCTCCCCTGCTGGCCATCTTGTGGTGGCCATCTTGTGTCCACATGGGGGCAGGATCTTTGACCACATGGGGGCAGCTATATTGTGTGTTGCAGTGATAATCAATCTGCAGATTACTCTTTTATTAGATAGGATAGAGGCCTGGTACAGGGGTGGGGGCCAGTTGGTTTGCCCTGAAGGGCATCCCGGATCAGGTGGGGGTTCCCTTGGGGTGTGGGGCAGCCTGAGCAAGGGGCCTGTGGTGGTTTGCAGGCCGGCCACGCCCCCTGGCAACCCAAGGGGAGGCCCTGGTATCTGGAATTTATTTTCCTTCTACAATTGAAACTTTGTAGCCTGGAGCGGAGCCAAGCCTGGGGCTCCCTCCGGGGCGGCAGCCATTTCTGTGGCAGTTAATTCACCTTCTACAATAGAAACTTTGTAGCCTTAAGTGGGTGAGCCCGGCCAGGGTGTGCGGAAAGCTTTGCTTCCCCTGTTGCCGGCGGCAACCCTGGCCTGCTCTCTCAAGCTCCAGTCTGCCACCATTTCTGTTTGAATTTGTTTACCTTCTATAATTGAAACTTTGTAGCTTGAGTGGAGGCTTAGGCCTGGCCAGGGCAGGCGGAAAGCTTGGCTTCCTCTGTTACCTAGGAAACCTTGCTCTCTGTGGCTGTAGCCATCTTGGTTTGGGTTAATTTGCATGCTCGCTCTGATTGGATGGTGGGTGTGGCTTGTGGGCATGGCTTGTGGGTGTGTCGGAGGTATGGTCAATTTGCATATTTGTCTATTATTAGATAGGATAAATGAGGCCTGAGGAACTAGTCGCTTCTGGGATTTTTTTACTCTGAAAACGTTCTCTGCTTGGATAACTCTTCAGCAATGGGCCTTTAAAACCAGGGATGATTGTCCCAATACTTCTTTAAAAAATAACTAACTAACTAACTAAATAAATAAATATACTAGAGACTCAGTGCACGAAATTTGTGCACTGGGGGTGTCCCTCAGGCCAGTCTGTACCCACTCCAATTGGGGACCCCTCGGGGGATGTCCAACTGCTGGTGATCGGGCCTAAACCAGCAGTCGGACATCCCTCTCACAATCTGGAACTGCTGGCTCCTAATCACTCGCCTGCCTGCCAGCCTGATCACCCCCTAACCGCTCCCCTGCCAGCCTGATCACCCCCTAACCGCTCCCCTGCTGGTCTGATTAACACCTAACTGCTTCCCTGCTGGCCTGATCACCCCCAACTTCCCTCCCCTGCCGGCCTGATCTCGCCCCCAACTGCCCTTTCCTGCAGGCCTGATCTAGCCCCCAACTGCGCTCCTCTACCAGCCAATTTGGTTCTGATTGGTCGGTTTCTATGCAGTCAGCGTCAAAAGCTCCACCTCCTAGGAAGCCATTGGCTCCTCACAGTTGACCCAGATTTGGTTCTGATTGGTCAATTTCTATGCCAGTCAACATCTCTGGGCCTATCAATGGGGCCTTATCAGAAAGGCAGGGCTGATCAGCAGCCCTGGTGGAGGCCTGGAGAGAAATGGAGGCACAGCTGCTGACCAGGCCCAGAACTAAAGAGAGAGGAAAGTGCTGATCAACAGCTGCCACAGAGGCTGCGGATCAGACCCTGCTTCTCTCTTCAGGCCTCTCTCTGGGCCTGATTCACAGCCCCCTCAGCAGTCAGTGCTGGGTCACTATGCCTGCAGCCATAGCAGTCAGTGCTGGGTCACCACGGCAACTCAGCACTGACTGCAGGACTGACTTTGGGTTGGTCGAGCCTCCCAGTCGTTGCGGATGTGATGGACCCAGGGTTTTTATATATTAGGATATATATATGTGTGTGTGTGTGTGTGTGTATATATATATATATATATATATATATATATATATATATATATGTATATTTATTGATTTCAGAGAGGAAGGGAGAGGGAGAGAGAAATAGAAACATCAGTGGTGAGAGAGGATCATTGATCAGCTGCCTCCTGCTCGCTCCTTATTGGGGATCAAGCCAGCAATCCAGGTGTGTGCACTTGACCAGAATCAAACCTGGGACCTTTCAGTCCGCAGGCCGACACTCGATCCACTGAGCCAAACCAGCTAGGGCCCAATACCTCTTCTGAGACCATAATCCCTCTACACACTCCATTCTCTACCTGTTTTACTTATGCATGTTCGGCTTACCTGCATCTCCCTTGAGTCCCAGTGGTTAGCCTTCATCTCGTCATCAATTCTAACACCAGCCTCCAGTACCTCACTCAGTGTCCCAGGCTCCTCCTCATCTCACTTCTAAGTCATCTTTGGTCAAATAGCATCATTGACCCTTCATTTTCCCTTATCTAGACATCAGAAACCACCCATTTCAGGGTCCTAGCAGGTGACTCCCACTTGTAAAGCAAAATCTATTCTATGGCATGTGTGTTTTTTTTAATCTTTCTTTGTATTTCTTTCTAGCTTTATTGAGATATAACTGACACATAATATTGTGAAAGTTTAAGGTGTACAACTGGTTGATTTGATACACTTATATACTGCAAAATGATGACAGCATAGTGTTAGATAACATCTCCATCACATAACAGAGGGGTGGGAACATTGAAGATCAAATCTCTTTGCAACTTTCAAGTACATAATGTAGTATTATTAACTATAATCTCCATGTAGTATATATGTCATCAGAAGTTATTTACCTTACAATTAGAAGTTTATACTCTTTGACTAATATAAACTGATTTTCCCCACTCCATTCCCAGCTTCTGGAAACCACCATCCTATTTTCTGTTTCTATAAAATCAGCTTTTTAAGTTTTCACATATACGTGAAATTATCCAGTATTTACCCTACATGTTTTGAACTCAAAGTTTTCTATGATGTTTTATAGTTCATGTATCAAGAATTGCTTTGGCATCTAGCAGCAAAAGTCCCAAAACAAGTGTGACAAATAAATCAGAGCTTTGTTAGTCATCCTATCTAATAATAGACAAATATGCAAATTGACCATACCTTTGACACGCCCACAAGTCACGCCCACCATCCAATCAGAGCGAGTATGCAAATTAATCCAAACCAAGATGGCTACAGCCACAGAGAGCAAGGTTTCCTAGGTAACAGAGGAAGCCAAGCTTTTCGCCTGCCCTTGCCAGGCCTAAGCCTCCACTCAAGCTACAAAGTTTCAATTATAGAAGGTAAACAAATTCAAACAGAAATGGTGGCAGAATGGAGCTTGAGAGAACAGGCCAGGGTTGCTGCCGGCAACAGGGGAAGCAAAGCTTTCCGCACACCCTGGCCGGGCCCACCCGCTTAAGGCTACAAAGTTTCAATTATAACCCCAACACAAATGGCTGCCGGCCTCGGAGGGAGCCCCAGGCTTGGCTCCGCTCCAGGCTACAAAGTTTCAATTGTAGAAGGAAAATAAATTCCAGATACCAGGGCCTCCGCTTGGGTTGCCAGGGAGCTTGGCCGGCCTGCAAACCACCACAGGCCCCTCGCTCAGGCCGCCCCACGCCCCAAGGGAACCCCACCCTGATCTGGGACACCCTTCAGGGCAAACCAGCTGGCCCCCACCCATGCACCAGGCCTCTATCCTATTTAATAAAAGAGTAATATACAGATTGATCATCACTGCAACACACAATATAGCTGCCCCCATGTGGTCAAAGATCCTGCCCCCATGTGGACACAAGATGGCCACCACAAGATGGCCAGCAGGAGAGGGAAGTTGGGAGGCACCCAGCCTGCAAGGGAGGGCAGTTGAGAAGGACCAGGCCTGCAAGGGAGGGCAGTTGGAGGTGATCAACCCTGCAGGAGAGGGCAGTTAGGAGTGACCAGGCCGGCAGAGGAGGGAAGTTGGGGGCAAACAGGCTGGCAGAAGAGTGGTTAGGGGGTGATCAGGCTGGCAGGCAGAAGCGGTTAGGGGCAATCAGGAAGGCAGGCAGGCAAGCAGTTGGGAGCCAGCAGTCCTGGATTGTGAGAGGGATGTCCGACTGCCCGGTGGGATCGGGCCTAAACGGACAGTCGGACATCCCTCAAGGGGTTCCATATTGGAGAGGGTACAGTCTGGGCTGAGGGACAACCCCCTTCTGTGCACGAATTTCATGCACCGGGCCTCTAGTAGATAATAAGAATCTACAGGTAAGCAATCTAGAGCTTCTAAACCTATTTCAGGATGCCAACAAGACCCCAGGCTCTTCCTGTCCTTTTTGCGCAGTCTTTCTTTAGCATGTCTGCAACCAAAGTGGCTGAACCACTTCCAGTATTACAGTCATAGTCTAGACAAGAAGTAGGGGAAGGGCATGGAATAAAAGATATATGATAACCAAATGGATCCTTTTAAAGGCCATTGTCTGAAACCCTGCCAACAGCTCTGCTTATGTGTGATTGGCTACCTAGAACCTAGTCACATGACCACTCCCAGTTGGTGTTTTAATTGGGTTATTAAGTAGTCACACCTAAGCAGTTATTTGCTGAGTGTCCTCTCTATATGATTTCATTTACCCCTCAGAACAGTCCCTTTTAAGAACACATTCTGAATTGTAGGTGTCAGATACATTTTCTATTTTCTAGAACTATGAGTGATGGATGAGTTGGGGCTGGAACTGAGATAAAGGCTTCCTATTCCAGTGCTCTTTCAAATACTCCATTTTTCAAACTCTCTCTGAGAAGGTCTTTACTGAAAGACCACATCACCATTTGGGACCAGCATTTTAATAATGCTCTGGAATCAGGTGGTCCCACGAAGCTGAGAACAGAGAGAAGCAGAGCATAACCTAGAGCTCGTGAGCGGCTTCAGAAAGCTCGCCTCACACTGGGTATGTGCAGGTTTTATTCTCTTTCTCCTTACCTTACCTGGTGTTCCTGTAGTTCTTAAATTTAGTAACCAATCATCAGAACCAGCTGAGACCCTTTTGAAAAGACATTACTTCTGAATCCCACTCAGGGAGTCTCTGCTTTAGGAGACTTAGATGGAAACACACTGCTCTCCTTTGTATACAACTTTGCAGGTCTGTGATCCCCTTTGCACGGAAACTGGCTTGTATTTTCTGGACACAAAGGCTTTGTCAGGCCCCTTCTAATTGCTTTGTGAATGCACAGCCTCACTGAAGCCTAATATTTGTGTCAGATAGATAGCATTTTATATTCCCATTTTCCAGGTAATGCAACTGAGGCTTATGAGGTAGTGTCACTTGACTAAGGACACACAGCTAATGTATGGTGTTTGCAGGATTCGAACTCAGGTCAGTCTGACTCTTAAACCTGTAGATTTTTTCATTCAGATATGTTGTCGTGTCTGGGTCTTTTAAGGAGGAAGAACATACTTGAGCCATGCCAGAATCATTTCTCACTGGCAACCCCCAAGACCTCATGCTGACCAATAAATGCCGACACAAATCCTGAATCACTGTTTCCCAGCAGTTCCTGCCCCTGGGCTTCCCCAGACCTGTCCTGCCGGCCCCAAAAGGCCTGATAAATGCCATCTATGCAAACAAATTGGACACAGGTTAAAGAAGGGCAAAAGGATGGATGAACATAGTGAGCCAGGCTGGAAAATTAATGTTTCAAACAATTTTCAGGTGGTACGTGGTGATTTTTTCCTTGGGCATTTTTCCTCCTCCATTTTTAAAATTCACGTTTATTTTCAGTGAAATTCAGTACATCTGTATGTGATTCATTCACACTTAACTCATTAGCAGAGAGCTCTGTCACAGAAACAGGCTCCAAGGCGCCTCTAGCGGTTTACTATGGAATCAGGCTCAGTCTGAAATGCTGGGGAACATGGCTTGTGAGAAGCAGAATACGGATGAAGTGGTTTCACACCTTCCATTCCAAGATACACACCCCTGTTTAGTTTTCTGCTTATTTTAGGCAGCTCTGATGGTCTTCATGGTTATTTTGTAATCAGGCTTATACACAAATCTATAACTCTCTGAGGCTCCTTCTGTCTATCCACAAAGATGCTCACATTTCTCTCATCCTAAAACACGAAACAGATAAATTGTCCCCAAACAACAAGATCACGATGCACAATGCCCTTTCCCACTTCCATCCCCCCGCCCCCCCGCCACCGCCAAGGGCATTTCCATACAAATGTCTCAGAACTTTGCACTCTGCACTTCACCTCCACTTTATTTTTCACTCTTCTGCTGTGTACACCTGCCTCCTGCACTTGGCCAAGACCTTCTAATGAAAGTCACCTATTATCTGCCAAACGCAATCCTTATGTTGTGTTACTACTTGATTAGTGTCTCCATTGCATTTGCTTCTCTTTATAGCTCTTTCATTCCTCAAACTCTCTGCTGTACTAATTTCCTTCCATCCTTCCCTGCCCTTTCCTCCCTTATTTTTGGTCCCAGATGCCTCTAACCTTTCTTATTCCTAAAAAAAATTATGCAATACTAGAGGCCTGGTGCACGAAATTCATGCACGGGGGGGGGGGGGGTGTCCCTCAGCCCAGCCTGCACCCTCTCCAATCTGGGGCCCCTCGAGGGATGTCCGACTGTCCGTTTGCCCATTTAAACGGGCAGTCGGACATCCCTCTCACAATCCAGGACTGCAGGCTCCCAACTACTTGCCTGCCTGCCTTCCTGATTGTCCCTAACTGCTTCTGCCTACCAGCCTGATCACCTCCTAACCACTCCCCTGCCAGCCTGATTGATGCCTAACTGCTCCCCTGCCAGCCTGTTTGCCCCTAACTGCCCTCCCCTGCAGGCCTGGTCCCCCCAACTGCTCTCCCCTGCAGACCTGGTTCCGCCCCAACTGCCCTTCCCTGCAGGCCCAGTCACCCCTAACTTCCCTCCTCTGCTGGCCTGGTCACCCCTAACTGCCCTCCCCTGCAGACTTGATCGCCCCCAACTACCCTCCCTTGCAAGCCTGGTCCCTCCCACTCCCCTCCCCTGCTGGCCATCTTGTGGTGGCCATCTTGTGTCCACAAGGGGGGAGCCATCTTTGACCTCATAGGGGCAACCATCTTGTGTGTTGGAGTGACAGTCAATTTGCATATTACTTTTTTATTAGATAGGATGCCCTCCTCCTGAAACCCCTGATTGAAGGTTCTGGAGCCAGAATGTCTAGGTTTAAAGCCCACTGTGCCATTCCCAAACTGTGTGACCCTGGGTAAACTTCTTAAGTCTCTCCATGCCTCAGTTTCCTCATCTGGAAACCAGAGGAAATTATAGGTCTTACTTCATAGGGTTGATATAGGGATTAAATTAATTTATTACCCATAAAAGTATTCAAATAGCACCTAATATCATAACTATTCAACAGATTTTAAGTGCTAAGAGCAGTGCTAAACACATTCTAATGATCTGTAAATGTTTATATAGTTGAATTAATGATGCATGGTATTCTAAGGAAATCATTGCAATGCTTTTCAAATTATTTTGGCCTGCATATTCCACTCTATAGGTGACAATATCCATGCCTATAGATGTAAAAATATCCATATGGTTTTACTCATGTGCATACACCTATAGATATAAACTAAGGTTAAACCACTGCCTAATAATGTCATAAAAGGAAAATCAATAAAAAATAATTTAACACTAAAACAAGAAAGCTGGAGTGGTCCTATCAATACTAGAAAAAAATAGAGTATTACCAGAGGAACAGAGAGGTATTCTGTAATAATAAATGGTTGATTCATTACAGATACATGAACTCATATATGTGTATACAAGTTAAAGTAGGTTTTGTATTACTTCCTTTTTTAACATATTTTATTGATTTTTTACAGAGAGGAAGGGAGAGGAATAGAGAGCTAGAAACATCAATGAGAGAGAAACATCCATCAGCTGCCTCTTGCACACCTCCTACTGGGGGGATGTGCCCGCAACCAAGGTACATGCCCTTGACTGGAATCGAACCTGAGACCTTTCAGTCCACAGGCTGATGCTCTATCCACTGAGCCAAACCAGTTAGGGCTGTATTACTTCCTTTAATGTTAATTATCTTTTCTCTGCATTAAGAAAAAGAACTAGACAAAAATATGAGTGGCACTATAAGAGATTTCAAGATTGTCAATCACCCCTGGTCTAACTTACATAGAAAACTACATCCAACAACTGCATAATACAGTTTCTCTACAACTTCATGTGGAATATTCACCAAGTCAGAGAATAGGATGGGTCGTAGGAAACCTCACTGATCTAGAAAAACATTGTTTCCTCATGATTTTATTCATTAATCTCAACACAACTAAATTTCAACTTGATAAAAAAATTATCTTGCAATATGTCTTATATACGGAAATTAAACAGTGCACTTCTATTTTTTTACAGATAAATTCTACATAACTTACAGGTCAATGAAAATATAATTAGGAAATCTAGAAATTATTGTCAACTGAATGATATTGAAAAAACACATGACAAAATTGTTGGAATACTTCTAAAGCTGTGGGTAGAGAAAAAATATGTTTTTATGGAATAAATTTGACATGTAATATTGTGTAAGTTTCAGTGGTACAGTGTGTTACTTTGATATACTTATATATTGTAATGATTGCTGGAGTAGTGATATTTATCACATTACATAATTATAGTACAATATTGCTGTCTATATTATACTATGTATTAGATCTCTATGGCTTACTTACTACTCACTACAAGCTTGTACCCTTAAACACCATCACTTTCACTTCTGCATCCCCTAGTAACCACAATTTTACTCTCTGTTTTTGTGGGGGATTCTATTGAGGGGGGTGTTCAAATGCCTATATTAGAAAAGAAAAATGCTTTGAAATCAATTACCTAAATTTCCTCTAGGAAGTTGAACAAATAAACTAAAAATTACCTCACCTCAAAAGTACTGAACCAGAAACTTTGAAAATGATGTTCAACAATTTGTTCTTGAAAGCCCTCTAGGCAGTTCTGATGCATGCCAATCTTTGATAATGACTCTCTTAAAGAAATTGAATTTACTGACAAAAATATTCCCATAGAAAACTCCAGTCCCAGCAGCTATTAATGGTGAATTCTATTAAATAGTAAAGGAGGCACAATCTTTCAGAAAATTGGGGAGAACACTACACCACTACTTTTATGAGGCCATTACCCTGAGACAAAAACCTGAAAAAAATATTCTAAGTAAAAAAATAAATACAAAAGACAGACCAGTATCTCTCATAAATTTAGGAGAACAATCCTGAACAAAATATTAATAAATTGAATCCAATAATATATAAAAAGGATTGATAGTTGTCCCAGGATGTAACTTCATTTTCATATTTTAAAAATCAATGAAACTAATTAACAAAGTAAAAGAGAAAAAACATCTCTGAATAAATTCCAAAATAATAATTTGAAAATTCTCACTATCGATTTATGATAAAAACTTTTAACAAACTATAAATAGAAAGGAAATTTTATCAAATCAAAAAGCATCTTCAATGAACCATGAATAAGCACATAACATTTCTCCAAAAATAATGAGGTGCCACCGAGAGAATAGAAATACCAAATCCTGCTGAGATTGGGGAATGATCAAGCTCTAATATAATTCTGGTGGAAGTGTAAAATCACACAGCTTCCTTAGGGGAAATAATTGATATTTTCTTATAAAATTAAACAGACTTGTGCTGTGTGATCTGGCAATTCTAAGTATTGGGCCAAGGGTAATGGAAATCTAGGTTTACAAAATGACTTGTAAAAAGTGTTCAAAGAAACCTTATCTATAGTAGCCTAAAACTAGAATGGGTAAGCAAATTGTGGTATATTCACATAATGGGATAATTGCAAGTAATAAAAACAATGACTTTCTTATACACTCAGCCATGTTACAAAAGAGAATGCCCCATGTGACTCATTTATATGAATTCCTAGTATAGGCAAAGCTAGTCTGTGTTGAAAAAAAAACAACTCAGAGCAGTCATGCCTCTGAGTGATACTTCAATTGAGAAGTGGCTGGAGGGAAAATTGTAGGTTGATAGGTACATTCTATAGATAGGTATGTCCGTTGCATGGGTAGATGCATTTGTCAAATCCATTGGAATTGAATTCTGCATCTCCAAGAATTTAATTTTATCTCCTAAAAAACTGCAATAAAAATGTCCATATGCTTTTCTGAGTTGGCAGCCAAACTCCTTGTTTGGTTGCTGTTCAATAGCAAAAATGTTGATTAAAGTCTCCCTATAAGGCCAGATACTGAATGCAGCATTGTAAGGCTCTGCAAAGCCTCCCCGTTTACTGTATTTAACTGTGTGTGCGGTTTTTGCTGTCTTAAAGCCAATATCAATATTTATCTGTAACTTGGGAAGCCACTTTCTTGCCAGAAATGTGTAAGAATTACTTTCCTCTTGCAATAAGTAGAATAAGTCCTACCAACCATTTATGAAAATGAATGAGTGGAACATTAATTTCCTGATAACTCAACACCCAAGCTTTCCAACAGTATTAACAGTTTTCATATGTGTAGTCTTTCATTGGTGGGGTTACTCATTTCTGACAATAAATCTTTTCCTAAAGAGACATTTTGTTTACTTTGTATTTTCCTTTAATTCATTTTCAAAACTTAACCTTCCTTGTACTTTCACATTGCTTAGTAGGAAAATGCACCTGGAATCACCTGTAGGTGCCCTCAGTTGGATAAATATACAAATGGGAACACAATTATCTTGCTTATATAGAATATTGCATATATTGGAGAATAGAACAAGATGAGAAGAAGTAAATATAATTCTGGTGGAATTTTTGGTGTTGATTTACATTAAAATATTATACATTGTATGTTTTTAAAAATTGGAATTGTATTCAGCACCTGCATGATTTACATGCCTAGCAAGCTGTAATATTCTATCATTTCAACAAAGATTTCTGAAAATGTATTGAGTCCAAAGCTTTAAAGTACAGAAATGAAAACAAAATTCTATCCAAGAAGTGCACTCTAGACTAAGGGGACAGACAAGCATACTAACAATATATTGGAATAGTGGGCTTGCAGTATAATTATAAGTAGCAGGTAATTCTGCAGAAGTATATTCGGCAAGATTCCAGAATTCTTCTCCACTCTCCTTACCTTTCCCTCCCATTACCTCTTTCTTTACTTGGCTTATTTCAAAAAGGTGTCAGATTAAATATCAGACTTTAGACACATCTTCTTGAATTCTCAGACTAGGAGGTATCCTTGTTATATGCTTTTATATATAACCATGTAAGTTTCTCCATAAGATTTATCACAATTATAATTAAATAATTTGGGGGTAATTACCTGCCTAACATTAAGCTCATCTGCTGGAGTATAGAAGGTACCTTGTTTGTTTTGGTCTTGGTTTCATTGCCAGTGATTACCATGTTACCGGGTACATAGTGGATGACCAAAGATTCTTATTTAACAACAGCAACAATGAAGAACAAGCTAGGTCTCGAGGGACCAATGGTTTCCAGTCCAGAGCCGTTCAGAGTCCTTTTCTTCCATTACCTAAACTACAACGTGCAGCTGGCGTGGCTCCTCGGTCAGCCAAGATTATAAGAAGGCCACAATGGGCCCACAGTGTGAGCAAAGTTAAACCTGTGTCATTTAAGCTGCTAAAATTTAGGAGTTGTTTTGTTGTTGTTGTTACAGCAATATAACTTAACTCACACTGATACAGTAGATATATCCCAAATTTACTTCTGCTAACTAACCCAGTATCAAATACTTGCTGAGTGCTATGGAGGCAGATACAGAATAATTAAATGTGGCCCTTGGACTACTGCACCTCACAATTCCACAGTCTTCTTTCTAACAAAACTGAGCTTTTCCTATATTCAGAAGGAAAGCTTTCTTCATATTTAATATGACAACTTCTATATGAATAGTGTAGTTGTGTCATGAAGATATATTTCAGTTATAAAATCTAAAGGTTAACACATTTTCTAACCTCTCTAAAATTAAGATTTTTATTGTTGTCATTGGCAAGATGAAAATAATACTAATAATGTAGGCTTACCTCTTATAATATGTCTATCTCAGGCCAGGAAGAAAATTGCAATTATTTATAATAAATTAAGAAAAGGGAGAATCTGGTATGTTATTGTTGTCAGAATTTTCTGTTAAGTTCTTCTATATGAAGTCATATCTTATTCATGATTAGCGATCCAGCATTCAGCACACACCTTAACACAGTTGGTACATGATAAATGAATGTTGACTCGAGTTCTATGAGGATAGAGAGGGGGAAGAGAGGCATTTCCAGACTGAGGAAGTCAGGGTAAATGTCAAAATGTCAAGAAAGTAGAAACATCTGAATTTAAATCTTGAAGGCTGTACAAAAATTTTATATGCTGGATAGAACATGATAGTCAGAGAAAATAACAAAAGCAAAGACATGAGTTAGGACCTTCCCGGGTGTGTGAAGCAGTGAGCAGCTCAGTTTGGGTTACGAAGAATTTTGAAAAAAAGCAGGTCAAGCTCAGAATCTGGAGCATCTTGACATTCAAGTAAAGATTTGAACCTTTGGTCTCTAGCAAGAAGGAGCTACTGAGAGCGGGGAAAGAAGAATCTGAGGGGGAAGAGCAGTACTTTGGGAAGCCTGTCTTAGATGCTGTGGTGTGGTAACTGCTTAACAATTTTTTTTTATGGGGTAGAGAACATTGTTTTCATTTTACATGAGAAAACTGAGGCTCAGAAGTTAAATCACTTGCCCAAGCTATAGCAACCCCTAAGTGGAAAAGATACCATTTAAATTCCACATTACTAGTATGTTTGATGTCAATCTGTATTTTTTTCTAATTAAGATCCAAACAGAATAAATTTCATGTCAAGATTTTTCAACTGTATAGGAAAATATCACTCTTGTAGATAATGAATCTCTGTGATTTGAGAAAATCCAATGGGTTTCCTTAATTAATTTATTTTTTCTTAAGATGTATTTAGAAGATAATTAGTGAAGCTTAAAAGTGTTAAAAGAATACAAGCTGTTAACACCAATGCTATTTAGGTGAACTTTGCTTAGAATAACGTTCTTCAGATATTTACACCTTTATCACGATAGCCCCTCCCCAAAGGGTTTAATTTCCCAAAGTACAATATTAACAAACCAAGATGATCCTATTAACTAATGTCACCCAAATAAATTTAATTTTAAAAGTTCACTGACATCATAGAATTTTATCCCAGTACTTATGTTTTTAAATTCTACAGAAGGTTATAAATTTGAAAAAGTCAAAGTATCTGTCCCATAATGGAGAACAAACCTCAGGAACACTTCAGCGGTGTGGGATATGGCTCTTTAGCCTATGTGACACAGGACAAGTGCAAGGGCTTTATTAGGTTAAAATAAATAAATAAAATGATCCTTGTTTGTTGAGCACATAGTCTTAGTGATTCAGCACTTACATTTAGAGGATGAGTCCCAGCACAGGGTAAATATAGGTCAATATAATAGCAATTATCTACACTAGTAAAAGAGAAAGATGCAAATTGACCATACCTTCGCAATGCCCACCAGCCAATCAGGAGTATGCAAATTAACCCAACAAAGATGGTGGGTTAATTTGCATTCACTGGCGCCGTGTGTCGGTGTTGGGACGTGTCATCGCCATGGCAACGACACAGGCGTTCTGCACCGCCCCAGCCGCTCCGGCCTCTGGGCAGCGTGGGAAGGTAGAAAGTCAGCTCCAGGACGGAGCAAAGGCAGTGCCGGTAGCCAGGCGAAGGAAGGCCCATTCTTGCACGAATCTTCGTGCATCGGGCCTCTAGTCTTTTAATAAAAGTCTAACATGAACTGAATCATTTATTCATATTATTTCTAATCTTCACAACATCTTTTCAGAGCATGCATTGCTACTCTCCTATTGAAGGCAGACCACAGAGGACCAGATTGCTTTAAAAAGTTCTCTAAACTCTTCCAGCTAATATGAGCTTAAGTGGAGATTTTTTAACACACATTTGGAGGCATAAGCCCACCAGCTCTCTATTCGATCGCCTTGCCCAAGGTTCCTTCACCTCTGACATGCTGTGATTTTACCTGTCACCTCCCATTCTTTCTCTTAACATGGAAAGAGAGGATGGCAATTAAGTACAGATGGGGTAGCTTGTTCTAGCAACAATAAACTCTGGAACACTGTCTCTTTGCTCTTTGCTTCCCAAGCATTGAGACCCTTCTACAATTCCTTTTGTTCTTTTGTTTATGGCCACTCTTTCCATTATACTGTTGATGGACAACTGTTGACATCGAATTCTGCTAGACAAATAGTCAGTCCTATAAGACCTGAGGAAGTGCTTTTCCATCCTGCCTTATCCTTTTTACTTTCAGAAAAGATTAGTGTCCTGAAAATGATGGGAATTTTGCCACTCAAGAGGCTAATGATAGAAAGTGTGAAACTTCCAATGTACAGAACATCTCTGCATAAAAAAAAACAAAGACCAGGGAGCAATTAAATCTATCTCAAAGGCCTGAGGTGCATACAGTAATTGACCCTTGGGCTCAGTAGGCTTTGTTTGACATAACTACATCAAAAATTTTGTAATTGTTATTTATGAAGATGTCTCTATTTATCCAAAGAATTATAGTAAGGAACAAACCTCAAAAGAATTTTGGTGTCTCAGGATACCATTTTACAGATGAGAAACTGAGGCTCAGAGTGGCTTTATAGAGCATAAGCAGAGCAGACTTTTTGGACACCTGTGACAATCCAACATGGAGTCACTGTCGACCATGCAAGTTATCAAGTGTTATGTTAAGACTAAGGTAATGGGGTGTGATGGAAACACCCTTCAGGAAGGGTCCAGAACACCCAAAACCCCAAGTCTGGACACTTGGATAGGATTCAACCTGGACACCGATATGAGTGGGACCCCTGTCCCTGGTGGGTTATAAGAACTTAAAGCTCCAACCACCCAACACTGGAGCCTTGTTGTACCACTGGTCACACTTGGAGTCCTACCATACTTCCACTCCACTGGATGTGTACTGCCACTAAGACCACTGCTCATTTTGCCACCCGCTGACACCACCAGGGATCAGGACTTCTCGCCAGATACTCACTCTGCTCACATAAGCCCCCTCTCTGTGTGTAACCTGCATGTGACATTACTGGCTCATTGGGGAAGGTCTCCCCGAATAAACCTGGCATTGTAGAAAACCACAAACCTATGTGAGTGACTTCTTGTAGGGATACTCCCCTGCTCACGACAGTGGCTGAGTCCCTTGCCTATTCAGGTCTTCCTGGAGGCTATGCTCTCCCAACTGTGTGCTCTGACACAGTGCCTCTCAGATTTTAGCATAATAGAGAAATAGCTATTTGGGATATTTTTTTTACAAATGAATTTTTAGTTGAATCATTTTAGAAAGACTATCACACTGCTCTGTAAGTCATGCTGAGGTCTGTTTAAAGTGGAGGTGGCAGGAAGTGCTTGTATTGGACTGTTGAAGGTTGTCTCAATATGGATGAAAAATAGGCTACCATGTCCAGTGCACAGTTACATTTGGTGCCCTGGGGAAAGGGGCATGCTGAGAAAGTGATGCATTTGTCACAGTGCTTCTTTATGCAGGGAATCCTCACTCATTATGACACAGTGATCTCTGGGGCCACAGAGCATCAACATGCAATATTTGGTAGTGGTGTTTCAGTTATACGAGTCTCTGGTGTCGTAACCTTAGAATGTTGCAGCTGGCCTCCTGAAGTCACTATGAAGGGACTTCGACAAATGATATTTAGCATTTCTAGGAACAATCAATCCTTTGATTTTTTTCCTGGAAGACAGCCGGCAGGAAAAACTCAAAGTGAGGATTGTTATATTTTACTGATGCTTGTGCTTGTCGGTGTGGGCAAGGTACCTCTGCTGCTGGACTGAGTGCCTCTGGGACACAGGTATTGGGATATTACTTTGTTTTGGTAGTTCCCACCCTCAGCATATTGTCTGTTGTTTGCCTTTAATTCTGTTCATCATGAGTGACAGCCACTTGATACTCAGTCTGGAAAGATGAGAGAGGCCAGAACACATATTTCAATGCAGATGAGACAATGTTAAAATTAATCTTTCAGAGACAACAGGATTGATGGGCAAATGGAAGTGAAGATAGTCATTTCAGGGAGCAAACACATATGGGAGTGCACAGAGGATGAAATCAAGAGCATGGCAGGTTTGTACCAGTACCTGGGATATGGATGGAGAGCTGGTGGAGAGGACCAGGAGATGACACTGAGCAGCTTGCTGGGAACCACTTTGTGAAAGAGCCCTTTAAGTCAGCAAGGAATTTAGACTTTACCCTGAAGGCAAGGGGCAGTCATGGAAGCATTTTAAGATGAGGTCAGATTTATGTTTTGGAAACCTGATACTAAAAACCCTAAAATATCCATAACTTATAGATGGAAAGACTATACAAACAAAGAAGAAAGCCAAGTGAAATAAAGATGGGCATTAAAGCTACTAAATATCCCTAATAAGAGAAGGAAATTCACAGAATTAATCTCATTATATACTTGAGAAATCATACTCAATCTCACTAGTCATCTAGGAAATGCAAAAGAAAACACCCTTTAAAGACATTAGAAATATCTACTACCAATGAAGGTGTACATATAGTGTTGGTGAAATTGCTACAGTCTTTTGGGGTAAGTTATTTGGTAGCATCTATAAAACTTTTAAAACTTTTATAGCCCTTTGAGTTGACCGTCCTACAACTAGACATCTATCTAACAGAAAAGTCCAGTATGCAAAAATATTCATTATAATCCTATCTAATAATAGAGTACCATGTAAATTACCATCACTCTGCTACGCCCACGATTGGGCAGCGGGAGGCTGGGGGGCGGGACTAGGAGTGGCCTATCCGGCCATTGAGAGGCAGGGATCCGCTGCCACTGAGCAGGGCTACGCTGCTGTTGAGAGGTGCAGGGGGCGGGACTCCCGACCCCTGTGCCTCTCAAAGGCCAGATCCAGGGCCCCTGCGCCTCTCAACTGCAGGGTAGCCCCCCTCAGCGGCCGCGGACCATCAAAAGTGGGGGAGCAAGCTCTGGCCTCAGTCAGCGAGCCATGGAAACCCGGCAGAGGATGGAGAGCAGCGACGAGGAAGACATGGAGAAGCACCGCATCCACCTACGCCCCGTCACTCTGCGCACACGCTGCACCTCCTGCCCTGTGAAGTCCGGGTTAACCGGCCAGCCCCTGTGGGGCGCTTTTTCACCCCGGCCATCCATCAGGGTCCCAATGGACTCGAAGTGTCGTTTCGGGGCCGCAGTCTTAGGGGCGAGGAGGTGGAGGTGCCGCCTGGCCTGCTGGGATACGTGATGGTGATGGAAGAGAAGTCGGTGGGGAAGCAGGACTTTTCAGCGGGATCCGACAAGGAGGAGCAGGAGCTGGTGGAACCCCTGGAGGCGCTGGAGCGGGACTTCGACCGCTTTATTCGTGCCTCCGCCAGTTTCAGCCGCTTCACCCTGTGGGGCCTGGAGAGCATCCCTGGCCCGGATGCCAAAGTGACCTGGCCCAGCCTCGCGGAAGTGATCCATAAACAGGTGCCACAGGACTGAGAACCAGTGCTTGAAACTGGAAGCCACCGATCCCTTCACCAGCTCTCCACTTTGGATCCACTGAGTCCACCACCCCAATAAATGAGCTCTTTCACAGCAAAAACAAAAACAAAAACAAAACAAAACAAAAAAAACGAAAGTGGGGGACCTGGGTGCCTGTCTGCTCCGGCACCAGGCCTTTCAGAAGCCTCCGCCGAGCCGGAGGCTTCTGAAAGGCCTGGTGCACCAGCGGACAGGCACCCAGCTCCACCGCGAAAAGTGAAAGCGTGTAGGGGACCCTACACGTGCATGATTCAATCATGCACTGGGCCTCTAGTATTGCTTATAAAAAGCCGAGCAGAACATAAAATTAGGGGGGCTCATCTATGTTGGTTCATCTTGTTTTACTTTTTCGCTCTCTTCTCAGGCTCTGCTGACTACCTCTGATGGGCTCCTGGCCCTCTTGCTGCCAGCAGGCATCTGAAGATGAGAGGAGAGAGAGGCATGGGTATTTATTCCTCATATCGATCCTGCTCCCTGCAAATGCTGGTCTTGATAGTGGTTGTATTTCCCTGCAATATCACAGCTTTATGATGGCTCTTTCTCCCACAATAACAGCTCTGACCAGGTTCCGGTAACTATGCTCTGTCCCCTTAACCCTTCAGGCCTTGGAGTGTAACGACTTCTCTCCTTAAATATATGCTTCAACTCATTTTTTGAGTGTGCCAACTGCTCCCAACTGCAACTCAGATGAAGAGCAGAGGGTGAATGGGAGAGAGTAAACTGGGAAAGACAGGTGGGTTGGTCCTTACAGGATTCCTGTGTAACATAAGGGAGATGATGGGGACAAATTCTAGTGCTTTCTAAGACAATAGTCTGTGTAACACCTAAAGTCTTTCTGTTTCGTAGGCATTCACAGTGAATCGTCAACTTGCTGATGCTTAGAACACCAGGGTTAGGGCAGGAGGATCAAAAGGAATCGGAAGTATTGTGTTGTCCAGGAGAAACTTTCAAGGGGACTTAACTATCCTTCAGCTTGCCCTGCCTCCAGGAATATGGGTTAATTCTTTTAAAGATTCTGGAGCTAAGCATGCAGGTTTTGGCAGCCAGCTGAATGCCCTGATTTCTCACTGTCCAGCTGTTTGATTTCAGTAAGCTACTTACTCTCCCTATGCCTCAGTTTCCTCATTTTTGATATGGGGATATCCTTTGATTTAATAGTTTTGAGGGGTAAATGAGTTACAGCATATAAAGAGCTTATAACCAGGCTTGGCACATAGTAGGGACTTAATAAAAATGGACATTGTTATCTATTCACCCAAGGCCATGGTAGACAAGTGGACACAGATAAAAATAAAAGATAAAAAAGAGCAAGTGAAAATGATGAGCTCATTCTGCTTCTTTGTCTCTGTGTGTGGTGATTTGGAACCTACAACTGTTAAAAAGAGAACATGTGGGAACCATTACCCAGACAGTTTCATTTCCTTTTTTGATAGGGTTACTAGACTGGTGGATTGGGGACGGCTTTGCAAGCAGGGAATCTTGATATTAGACATTTGCCAGGATCCTCCCCTGGCCCAGTTCAAATCCCTCCCTTTCCGGGAAGCTCCCAAAACATCAGCAATGGGGTTATCCTCTCTCTACCTTACACACCAGGAGTCCTTCTCCTTTGCAGTAGTGTGGTCAATTTGACCTTGGACAGGGTCACTTATGGGTGTGCAAGACATCTCCCTAGACTGTGTGCTGCTGGAGGTCAGTGCCAAAGTATTAGAGAGCAGGCAGACAGATAGGTCAAGAAGCAGCCTAGGCTTAAAATCAGACCAATGTGAGCTCAAATACTGGTTCTGCCTCTCACCAGTGATGTGTTCTTTAAGAAGTCACCTTGTCTCTCTGAGTTTCAGTCCCTTCATATGTGAACCTGAGCTATAATATCTTTCTAATGATAATAGCTCACATTTTTTTACCCATCCCTCTGTTTCAGGTAATGCCTCACATCACTCCATGAAAAAGGTATTATAAAATCTGTAACACAATATTATAACTGGAAATCTGAACCCTTTGCTTGAAATCTCTCCATTTTCCCCACCCCCAACTCCTGGTAACCACCACTCTCTCTGTTTTTATGAGTTTGGCTATTTATATTCCACATTTATGTGATATACAGTATTTGTCTTTCCTAGTCTGACTTATTTCACATAGCATAATGCCCTCAAGTTTCATTCAAGTTGTTGCAAATGGCAAGGTTTCCTTCTTTCTCCTGGCTGAGTAATATTCCATTGCATTTATCCCACAACTTTATCCATTCATCTATTGATGAACACTTAGGTTGTTTCCAAATCTTGGCTCTTACGAACAATGAACAATGCTGCAGTGAACATGAGAGAACAGGCACCTCTTTAAGATCCCAATTTAATTTCCTTTGGATAGCTACCCAGAAGTGGGATTGCTGGGTCATAAGATAGTTCTATCTTTAATTTTCTGAGGAAGCTCCATATTGTATTCCATTGCAGATGCACAAATTTACATTCCCATCAACAGTACACAAGGCTTCTCTTTTCTTCACGTATATACACTGAGTGGCCAGATTATGATGATCTCTGAATGCATAATAACCTAACCACTCAGTGTGTGTGTGTGTATGTGTGTGTGTGTGTGTGTGTGTGTGTGTATCTTACCTAATAAAAGAGAAACATGCAAATTAACCATCACTTCCCTATACCCACAGCCAATCAGAGTGAGTATGCAAATTAACCCCCCAAAAAGATGGAGGTTAATTTACATATGCAGGCGTTGAGTGGCCAGGAGGGGCATGACACCTGCTATGAGGGGAAGGGGGGTCGTGGAGGGAGCTACTGGAGTGGTGCTCTGGACAGAAGCGAGGACTTGCCGGCCCGGGAGCGGGGACTTGCCGGTTCCCGGGCAGCCGGGGAGCAGGGACTTGCCGGCTCCCAGGTGGCTGGGAGTGAAGCCAGGGGAAGGAAGGCCTATTCTTGCACGAATATCATGCAACGGGCCTCTAGTATATATATATACTAGATATATATATATATTAGAGGCCCGGTGCATGAATTTGTGCATGGGGGGGGGTCTGGCCAGCCTGGCCAGGGGGAGGGGACATGGGCGGTTGGCCGGCCTGCCTGCTGGTCGAATTCCTGGTCAAGGAGACAATTTGCATATTAGCCTTTTATTATATAGGATATACACTGAGTGGCCAGATTATTATGCATTCAGAGATCATAATAATCTGGCCACTCAGTGTATACTTGCAAGTTGCTAAGTGAGTAAATCTTAAATGTTCTCATCACAAAAAAGAAACGATGATTATGTAATGTGATGGAGGTGTTAGCTAAAGCAACATATAAGTGTATCAAATCAACACATTGTACATCTTGAACTTATGCAATGTCATATGCCGGTCATATCTCAAAAACTGAAGGAAAAAAAAAAGTACTATCATTATTATCAATTTACAGAGATGAATAAGTTAGGCACAGGGAAGTTTTCAGCAAAATCCTCACCCAAGTTTTGAAACTAGTAAGTGGTGCAGTCAGTATCTGGCTCTAGGCAGTTGAAGCTTCAAGCCAATATTTCTACACATTGCACTGTGCGGCTTCACAGACAGGCAGCCTCTGGCTCATCATAGATGCTCGGCGCAGTTTCTGTTAAACAAAGTCTCACTAGGTCCCTAGGATGTGCCTGGTCATAGATGTCATGCTCAGAGAAGTGATGATAGAATGGAGGTCTGATCTCATAGATGCTACCCTCTAATGTAGAATATAGACAATCATCAAATAAACATATCTATATACATAAAAGCCTAAGTGACTGTTATGACCGGTCGACCAAATGACCGGTTGACCAAATGACCGGTCGACCGAACAACCAGTTGACGGGTCACTGTGATGTGCACTGACCACCAGGGGGCAGACGTTCAATGCAGGAGCTGCCCCCTGGTGGTCAGTGCACTCTCACAGCCAACCTCCTTCGGCTGGCCAATCTCCCTCCGGCCAACCAGCCCTGATTGGCCCCGATCAACCCCAATCAGGACCTAGCAAGGCGGCTGATCGGTCCTGATCACTGGCCTGGCCAAGGGACCCCACCCGTGCATGAATTCATGCACCAGGCCTCTAGTAAATACATAAGTCTTTACAGCTTAGTTCAGTGATGGCGAACCTATGACACGCGTGTCAGCACTGACACACGTAGCCATTTCTGATGACACGCAGCCACATGCTGAGGATGAAACATTTGCTGCTCCTGAGGATGAAACATTTGCGACTAGAGTCTTGGAGTTAGTTTTTTCCTCAAAGTGACACACTACCTGAGTTATGCTCAGTTTTTTGGCGAAGTTTGACACACCAAGCTCAAAAGGTTGCCCATCACTGGCTTAGTTAGTTCTCTGAAGGAGATACACAGGGTGATAAAATAGAGAGGGCTGGGATAGTAGTGCAATATCTTGTCCCTAGCTGAACTCAAATATCTATAAGTATCTATATATCTATATCTATATGTAGCTAGCTAGATAGATAGATATAGCTAGATAGATAGATAGATAGATATGTGTATATATATATATATATATATATATATATATATATATATACACACACACACACACACACACACACACACACACACACATTCATATATATACATATACATACTAGAGGCCTGGTGCACAAAATTCGTGCACGGGGGGTGTGTGTCCCTCAAGCCCAGCCTGCACCCTCTCCAATATGGGACCCCTCGAGGGATGTCTGACTGCCCGTTTAGGCCTGATTCCAGGACTGCTGGCTCCCAACCGCTTGCCTGTCTGCCTACCTGATTGCCCCTAACTGCTTCTGCCTGCCAGCCTGATCACCCCTTAACTACACCCCTGCCAGGCTGATTGACACCTAACTGCTCCCCTACCGGCCTGATTGCCCCTAACTGCCTTCCCCTGCCAGCCTGGTCACCCTTAACTGCCCTCCCCTGCCGGCCTGTTCTCCCTCCTACTGCCCTCCCCTGCAGGCCTGTTCTCCCCCCAACTGCCCTGTCCTACTGGCCTGGTGCCCCCCAACTGCCCTCCCCTGCAGGCATGGGTCCCCCCAACTGTCCTCCCCTGCAGGCCTGTTCTCCCTCCCAAATGCCCTCCCCTGTAGGCCTGGTCACCCCCAACTGCCCTCCCCTGCAGGCATGGTCACCCCCAACTGCCCTCCCCTGTAGGCCTGGTCGCCCCTAACTGCCCTCACCTGCTGGCCTGGTCACCCCCTACTGCCCTCCCCTGCAGGACTGGGTCCCCCCCAACTGCCCTCCCCTGCAGTCCTTATTGCCCCCAACTGCCCTCCCCTGCCGGCCATTTTGTGGCGGCCATCTTGTGTGTTAGAGTGACGGTCAATTTGCATATCATCTCTTTATTAGATAGGAGATACACACACACACACACACACACACACACACACACACACATACACATATATAGTTAAACCTCACCGAGGATATTTTCCCATTGGTTTTTAGAGAATAGAAGGGAGAGGCAGAGGGAGAGACACATCGATTGGTTGTCTCCTTCACGCACCCCAACCAGGGCCAGGGAACATACAACCAAGGTATAAGCCCTTGACCGGAATCAAACCTGGGACCCTTCAGTCCACGGACCAATGCCCTATCCACTGAGCCAAACTAGCTAGGGCATGACTCAAATATATTTATTAAGTTTAAACAGGCATGGAAAGGAACAGTGTGGGGCAGCTGCCAGTTGCTAGGTAGATTTACTACGGGTTCACGGAGCCTTTCCAAAGAATGCTCGTCCGAGCACTGCTGTCAGTTTGGAGTGAGTGCTTTCTCTCTGTCCAGGTCCTGAATAATTTTTTAGAAAAAAGATGTCTGATTAAATACCTTACAGAAATTATGAGATCAGATTTCAGATATAGACAGTTTCAGTCAAGAGTGGAAATGATTAATACCTGCTTTCTTTTGCAAAATATTATGGAAGTCATTCATTTTCAACATCCACAAACAAGAGATTTTAATTTTAGGAGCTCCAATAGTTCCAAATCTTTCTTTTTGTTTTGTTTCTTCATATTTCAGGGATTAGCTAAGACCAAACAAAACCATCCTGACTAGCCCAGTCTCCCTTCTGGAGCCTCTAAAATCGGTTCCAAGGTAGGTAAAATGTTCCAAGTGCTTTCAGCGGATAATTTCTCTCACACACGCAGTAATTTATGAAGAAGAAAGGACACAATATTCGATGTCATGCCACAGTCATCTGAAGCATGCTCTCCCCAACTGAAGCATGCATTCCTGCCAGCGTTCAGTGTTCTGTCTCCTGAACTTGGCTCCAATGTCTCAGGCTCTCAATTCCTGGGGGAGGCTGTTATCTTAGTCAGAAATGGTCTCAGAAATCCAACACCAATTAGTATCTTATGCAGGAGTCAAATACTCATACCAGTTAAAGTTAATGGATCTTGTTGGGTTCTGAATGTGTATCGGGATGAAAGAATTTAGAAAATTAATTTTTATTGGCAGATAAACTCTTCACATGCTTTTTTAAAAAAATGCTAGTATGGTATTTGTTCCAGAACTGAATATTTGAAATGATGTAGAATGGAGAATAACAAAGAGAAAAAAAGGGGCCATGTAACAACAGCATGTGGTGAAGGGAAAGTAGAAACTGGCTGAGCCATTTTGGTCAAGTCCTGCATGCATTCTGGGCCTCTTATGTACTCAAGGTTTCAAAGTTTTCTCTTTAAAAGATAAGACTATGGAACTACATAAAAAGATTTTATTCTGAGTACATATAAAAAGTGTGGTCTGTAGATTTTTATATGTTTTAAGGTTTTTGGTTAATTTTGTTGTTTTCTTTCATTTTGTGATAATTTTTTTTTTAGTAAAATGCCAATCTTCTAGAAAAGTTGTGCCCTCAAGTGAACCAGGAGGTCACCGGTTCAATTCCAGGTCAGGGCACATGTCCGGGTTGCATATTTGTTCCCTAGTGGGGGGCATGCAGGAGATAGCCGATGGGTTATTCTCTCTCATCATTAAGTTTCTATCTCTCTCAGTTTCCCTTCCTCTTTGAAATCAATAAAAAATATTTTTTAAAAAGAAAAGTTGCAAGGATAGTCTACCAAATATGAGATCACCAATGATTATGTTATTTCTGAACCTTTTGAAAATAAGTTGGAGACATCATGCTCCTTTAATTACTTCAGTGTATTTCCCCAAAATAAGGAAAGCCATGTATATAACCATAGTACACATACCAAATTCTTTTGTCCCTATCATCATAAAAATTGTACCTTAAATATGGCTTTTCTTTATTATGTAATCCTATTATTTTGTAGGCACTGCTCTACTTTTTAGCACACTATAAATTTTCAGGCTTCTACTTTACCATGAGCTTTGTTTAGACTTGTCTTCTTAAAAATGCATTTCTCTTATAATAGCAGGTGATTCATTTCTTTTGAAAAATCATTATATATTACTAGGTTTGAACTTTCATGGACATTATCTGCAGGTGATTTGACCTGTTGTGATAGGGTCTTGTTAGTTATCAATTGCCATTACTCACCTGCTCCTATCACTTATTACCTGCCCAGATTCCTGTCTGGTGTTTGGGTTTTGCAGCTTCTATAGAAGACAAATCACATAGTTTAACATCCAAACTGGGATGCTTTTGACAGTCAAAAGGAGTACATTTGATAATTACCCCATAGAGCAAACTGGTACATTCTCAGGCAAACTGAGACCTATGGTCTTGCTCTGTCTACACTTAATCTTTTGATACTTTATAATTTAGCATTACAGATCGACCCTTACCTCCTGTGGATTCACAACTTGAAAAGGAATATTGAAATATGAGTGATACCTTACTGAAAAGTTGTCTGAGTCATAAAGATTAGAAGCATCATCTCTGCAGGACACTGTGAGAATAGAATGCTGAGTTTCTTATTTTTATCTCAATGATTCTTATGGGACCATCAGAAGTTGTCTCCCTCATTCAGCCTGGCACAATTAGCGTTAAGGGAACCAGATTCTTAAAACAGTCCAAACTTTGCCATGCCCTACACTAGCTTATGAGGAGAAATAATTTCTATGGTATCTATACATATTTCTGCTCTTTCCATTGTTTTTTCTTCTTCCCAAAGATTATTTCTTTGATCATTTCCTTTGTCAGATATAGAATTAGTAATTGAGAGCTTGGAAAATGTGCTACTTACTTATGATTTCCATGGTTTCAAATGAGATATCCACTATCAAAAGAATTGGTGTTCTTCTATAGGTAGAATGCCATTTTTATTTCTCTTCTTTTACAATTTCCCCATTATTATTAGTTTTCAGAAATCTATTCATGACATATCTCGGTAGGGGATTTTCCTTTCTATTGTGGTTTGCTCAGACTTTTAAATCTTAAATCTTTTGTCAAATAGAATTTTTTTAGATTTTGACCACATTTTATTTGGGTTGTTTGCTTTGTTATTGAAATACTAGAGGCCCATTGCATGAAGAGATTTGTGCAATAGGCCTTCCTTACCCTGGCTGCCGGCATCGGTTTTCCTCCGGCACCCGTAGCCAAAGCACCGCTACTGTAGTTCCCTCCATGCCCACTCTCCCCCTCATAGCAGGCGTCCCACCCTGCCCGGCCGCTCCGCGCCTGCATGCATGCTGCCCAGAGGCCCAGAGTGGCTGGCATGCGGAGCCGACGCCATCACTGCTGGGTTAATTTGCATACTCACTCCTGACAGGCTGGTGGGCATCGCAAAGGTACGGTCAATTTGCATGTTTCTGTTTTATTAGTGTAGATATATGTACTAGTGGCCCGGTGCACAAAATTCATGCACGGGGTGGGGGGGGTGGTGTTCCTCAGCCCGGCCTGCACCCTCTCCAATCTGGGACCCCTTGAAGAATGTCCTACTGCCAGTTTACAGGGATCGGGCCTAAACTGGCAGTCGGACATCCCTCTCACAATCCGGGGTTGCTGGCTCCAGCCGCTTACCTGCCTGCCTGCCTGCCTGATTGCCCCTAACCACTCTGCCTGCTGGCCTGCTTGCCCCCAACTGACCCCCGCCGCTGGCCTGCTCAACCCCAAATGCACCCACGCCAGCCAGATCACCCCCCTGCCCCCCCGTTGGCTGCTCTCCCCCACCTTCCCTCCCCACTGGCCTGATCAACCCCAACTGTCCCCCTGCTGGCCTGCTCACTCCAAACTGCCCTCCCCACTGTCTTGATCACCTACAACTGACCCCCACTGACGGCCTGCTTACCCCTAACTGGCCCCCCTGCTGGTCTGCTTACCCCCAACAGCCCCTGCCATCCCATCCTGGCCTGATCACCCCCCAGCAACCCAAGGTCCCAGCCCCTCTTTTTCTTTTTTTATTTCAGTGCCTCCTTGAGTGGAGGCCAGGGCCAGCTGGAAGCAAGTATCTAGGATTTATTTATCTTCTATAATTGAAACTTTGTAGCCTTGAGTGGAGGCCAGGGCCGGCCAGGATGGGGGGGAAGCTTGGCTTCCTCCATCTCTGGGGCAACCCAAGCCTCCTGCTTGCTTCAGCTCCGTGGCCAGCTGCCATCTTGGTTGGGTTAATTTGCATACTCACTCCTGATTGGCTGGTGGGCATGGCTTGTGGGTGTAGCAGAGTAATGGTTAATTTGCATGTTTCTCTTTTATTAGTGTAGATATATATATATATATATATATATATATATATATATATATATATATACACACACATATATATATTTGTGTGTGTGTGTGTGTTGTGTGTATGTGTATTTATTTTTGGTTAATCCTCACCCAAGGATATTTTTCCATTGATTTTTGTTTTTAGGAAAAGTGGAAGAGAGAGGAAAAGACAGAAACATCAGTGTGAGAGAAACACATCGACTGGTTGCCTCCTGCAGGGAGCCCTGATCAGGGCCCAGGCCGGGGAGGAGCCTGTAATCAAGGTACTTGCCCTCGACCGGAACTGATCCTGGGACCCTTTGGTCCTCATGTTTTGCAAATATTTTCTTCTAGTCTGTGCCTTTGTTGTTGTTGTTTCATTCTCTTGACAGTCCTTTTTAAGGACTTTAAATCAACTTCTAGAGATTAAAACTATAATGCCTGAGACTGAAAAACACACTGAGTGGGATTAACAGCAAATTAAACAATGCAGATGAAAATGTAAGTAAATGCGAAGATATAGCAATGAAAAATACCCAAGATAAAACACAGGAAAAAATTAAAAGATAAGCAGAGCATCAATGAGCTTTAGGAAGTCTTCAAGTGGCTTAATGTGCAAGTAATTGGAGTCTTTTAAGGTGGGGGATGGAGAGAAAATATTTGAAAATAATTAAAGGCCAAAGTTTTTGTAAATGTGATGAAAATTATCAATGAAGAGATCCAAAAAGCTCATAGCCTCGAATTCAAAGTACATGAAGTATATTAAATAAATTAAAATTTACGTCCTTAAAACCTGTGATGAGGAGAAAATCTTAAAAGCCTGAGAGAAAAAAAATACATAGAAAGAAACAAAGATAAAGATGACTGCTAATTTCTCATTGGAAGCAATGCAAGAGAGAAAACAGTGAATCAATAGCTTCAAAATACTGAAGAGAAACCTTTTCTACCCCAGGTTTATTTACCCAGGAAAACTTTTTCAAAATTGAAGATAAAATCGACCTTCTCAGACATTAAAAAAAGTTGAACGAATGTGTCACCATCAAATCCATATTACACAAAATACTGGAGGAAGACCTTCAGGCTAATGAAAAATAATATCAAATGGAAATGTGATCTACACAAAGGAATGAAGATCTCTATAAATAGTAACTACCCGGGTAAATATATAAAAAAAAAAAGATTTGTCAACTCCATAATATGAATAGAATATTGTAGTATTTATAACATATGAAATATAGTGTTATTAAAATGTATGACAACAACAGAACTAAGTTTGGCAATGAAGAAATTAGAAATAAGTTATTTCAAGATTCTTATGCTCTGAATAAGGTCATGTCATATCACTTGAAGGCAGACTATGATAATATAAAGTTATATACTATAAACCCTAAAGCAACTACTAAAATAATACAATAAAGAGTTATAACTAATAAACAGAAAAGAGATGGAATGAAATCATATAAAATATCTAACTGAGAGCAGAATTTAAGGACAAAGAAACAGAAAACAGATTGAATAAAAAGAAGACAAATGTCAAGAATGGATAGATTTAAACATAATAATGTTAATGATCACAATGAAAGTGGTTTAAATACCACAATAAAAGTCAGTGCTGGTCAGATTGGTTAAAAATGCAGGACCCAACTATATATTCTTACAAGAATACCACATTAAATACAAAGACACAAAAAACTAAATGTTAAAGAATAAAAATTGATATATCATGCTAACACTAATTAAAATAAATATGGAATGGCTAATTAATGTTAACTTGAATAGATTTCAGAGCAAAGAATATTACTAGTGATGAAGAAGTTCATTTGATACTGATAAAAATTGTCAATTCATAAATAAAACATAAAAATTATTTTAAAATTAGCACCAAATAACAGCTATTTAATTATCAGTAGAACATGTAGACACAAAGTCAACCAGGATAAGTATATTAGATAAATAATTAAGGATAGATAAAACTTGAGCAGTTCTATCAGTCAACGTGACCTAATTGATAATCATACCACCAACATCAGCAAAACATTTCTTTCCAAGTGCACAAGGAGCATTTACCAAGACAGACCATACTCTGGACCGTGACTTAAGTTTAATTTAAATTAAGTGGTTACATTAATAATAACAAAACTGAAAAATAGGAATATATCTGTGAAATTCCCAAATATTAGAAAACTAAATAACATTCTTATAAATAACAAATAGATCAAACAAGAAATTAAAAGGATGCTAGAAAGTATTTTGAAATTAATAAAAATATATCACAATTTGTGGGATGAAGTTAAACAGAACTTAGGGAAAATTTTATAGCAATAAATATATTTTGAAAATAATAAATACTCCCATCAGCAGATGACTGGATCAGAAAACTATGGTACATCTACACAATGAAATACTATGCTGCCATAAAAAAGAAGGAATTCTTACCATTTGCAGCAACCTGGATGGAACTGGAGAACATCATGCTAAGTGAAATAAGCCAGTCAATGAAAGAAAAATACCACATGGTCTCACTCATTTATGGATAATAAAGAACATTATAAACTGATGAACAAAATGATAGATACAGAGACAGTAAAGCATCAAACAGACTGTCAAATTACAGCAGGAAGGTTAGGGAGAGGTGGGGGAGATAAGAGATCAACTGAAGGACTTGTATGCATGCATATAAGCATAACCAATGGATGCAAAACACTGGGGGGTAAGGGCATGTATGGGAGTGGAGTCGGGGGGCAATGGTAAGATATGTACATGTATAATACCTTAATAAAAAAATGAAAAAAAATTGAAGCCCCTGAAAAATAAATAAAGTATTTTAACCATTAAAAAAAAGAAAATAATTAATACTGTAGGAAAACATATGTAATAAAAAAAAATCAACAGAAAACAACCACTAAGAAAGCAAAAACTTTTTTAGCTAATAAAATATATAAACCTCCAGTCAGAATGATGTGGAAAATGTAAGGACATGTTCCCAATATCAACTTGGGGTGGTGAACACTCAATGCAATATACAGAGGATGTATTATAGAATTGTACACTTGAAGCCTATATAATTTTATTAACCAATGTTGCCCCAATAAATTTAATTTAAAAATGAGATAGATGACATCTTTATAGATTTCACTGATATTAAGAATTTAGTAAGGGAAGTTATGAAATATTTTGCCAATAATTTCAACAACTAGGATGAAATGAATAAATTTCTTGGAAGACAGAAAATGTAAAACTTAATAAGAAATTGATTAACTGAATAGCCCTATATTAAAGTAATTGAAATTCCTTTTTCTGACACAGAAAAAAGTATACAAAATAGAAACTTGCATCTATGTTAATGTTATAATTTTCATTGCTATTAAATTAAATCTGGAGAATTAGAAAACATTTTTATTCTTTTCCTATTATTTTTAATTTTAATGCTCTTTTTCATTAAATGATGTCTGTTGTCACACACACACACACACAGAGTAATTGAATGAGTACTTAAAAACCTTCCCACAAAGAAAAGTCTAGGTCTAGATGTCTTTAATATGAGGATCTATAATAATAAAAGCATAATATGCTAATTAGACTGAACAACCTTCCGGACGACCACGCTATGACACCCACTGGCGCCAGGCCAGCCAAGGCGGGTGCGATGCAATTTGTCAGGGGCCTGGCCATCACCCCATGATCTCCCTGCAGAGGGAGGCCCAGGCCACCGCAGGTCAGCGGGACCTCACTCTGTGAGGGTGCCAGAGGGAAGCTGGTGCGGGCAGCAGAGGGGTTGGGGGGAGAGAAGGCCTCTTGCATGAATTTCGTTCATTGGGCCTCTAGTGTTATCATAATATTATAGAAAATTGAAAAGGAATGCTTAATTTCCAACTCATTCTATGAAGCCAAAATTACACAAATTTCAACATCAGATAAATACATTACAAGAAAGGAAAACTACAGAACAATAGCCTGCATGAAATAGATGCAAAATTCTTTTTTTAAATGCAAAATTCTTAACCAAATTTTAGCTAATCATTGAAAATGATATCACATCATGGTCCACTGAATTTATACCAGAAATTTAAGGTCAATTCTACTTTTTAAAAAGTACTCAAGTAATAACCATATTAATAAATTACAAAAGAAAAAATATCTAAATAAATGGAGAACAAACACTTGACAAACTCCAAAGTTCATCCTGATAAAAGTTTCTGCTCTAGGATCCAATCCAAGATCTCATATTGCATCTAGTTCTCTTGTCTCTATAGAATTCTCTAATCATGTAAGTTTCTCAGTCTTAGCTTGTCTTTTGACCCTAATACTTTTAAAGAGTAACAGTTACTTTATGGTTCATCCCTCAGTTTGGGTTTTCTTGTATTTTCTTAATTATATTTAGGTTTTGCATTGCTGGGAAGGAAATCACAGAGGTGATTTGCCCCTGTTCAGTGCACATCTGTCACTTCTTTGATTAGACTTATTTCTAGATATTTTACTCTTTTAGATGCTATTATGAATTTTCAAGGAAAATAAAATTTCAAGGAAATGTTCCTTTCCAGGAAAAAAGGGAACAGAAACATTTTTGTTTTTAATAAATCTTCCAAGCCTTGTGTGTGTCTGACCTCTGGCTACACAGACAGGCTCTGATGAAATGTTCCATATTGTAGACTTTCTTCCGTCCTTCTACCGAGAGCAGAGAAATACAGGTGATTTAGATTCTACACGGCTCTTCCTGCTTTGTATCAGGGCATATGACATCAACATGTATCGCTGGTTATGTTAACCTTGGTCACTTGGCTATTCCAGTGACATGTGGAATTCTCCACTGTAAACTTGGTAGTTTCACTACATAACCATGTAACTTTTGGGTAGATTCTTTAACATGGTGCAAATATCCCATTTCCATTTAACTTCCTCTGACCCATTTTAGCATCTTTTGATGCATCGTGCCTGTAGCAGAGATTTCTGTGGTGTTCTACTGGTGATGTTCTATTTCTCTGTTTCTGCTACATTTATTAATTAAAATTCTTCTATAAGGATTTGTGTATTTTTCTATGTCTGTTTATCTGTAATTTTTTTCTTCAATAGACTTTCAAAAGGAAACATGACGTTAAAGAGCTTAACAACTACTATTTGGCAATGAGAATGCATTTCAAGGAGAATGGCCCTTTCCAGGAAACACAGGGAACAGAAACACATTTGTTTGAAATAAGTCTTCCAAACTGACCTCTGACCCTGCAGGCCGGCTCTGATGAAATTTTCCATCTTGTAGGATTTTCTTGGGCACCTCTACTGATAGCAGAGAAATACACAACATTTAGACCTGCAAGGCCCTTAGAACAATTCCCCTCCTTTCCCTAGCCTTCTCCCTTGCTTGGGAACCAAACCTTGCTCAATTTTATTAGTGAATTCAAGAATTATCATCTTAACTTAAGAGACATTTGTTTCAAGGCCACAAACCCTAAGATTTCTTTCTAACCTTTTCCCCAAAAGTACCCCTAATGGCAAATGATCACCTTCAAGATTTGGGGAGGGGGTTCAAGATAAATGAACAAATATCAGTTGTATTTCTTTAACCTAACAATGAACAATCCCCAAAGGAATTTACAAAAACAATTCTATTTACAATAGCATCAAAAAGGATAAAATATCTAGGAGTAAATTTAACTAGGGAAGTAGAAGAGTTATACACTGTCATCTACAAAACTTTGCTGGGAGAAATTTTGGGCATTATATTCAAATTTAAAAAATTTAAATTTCAGGTTTTTTCCCTCTAACATATGTTTCAGACCTCACACTTTAGCAAAGTCCAGAATACAAGTAAACTCTCAGTATTTTGTGGTGCTGTTTCTATGGTCATGGTACTCCTCTGAGACTGTCTGGGTGACCTCCCCAGGCAGGCCCTGCTCAAACAGCATCTTATTTTAATGTCTAGGTTTTGAAATCTGAGAGGTGATCATAGGCATTCTCTTGCTTGAAGGCAGTATGACCACTAGAGGGAAGCAACTGCCAGACAGAGCCCTTTCCTTAAACCAGGGACAGGTTCCTCTCTCTGGGTCAGGCTCTTAAGGGTTTGAGCAAAATACCTAGCTCTATCAGAGATCCCGGAGTGAACGCAGCTAATTTTTGTCAAGCTCTTTCCCCGAGTTTGAACAAGTTACTTTCAGGCTCTCTGTGTCTCTGGGTCCCACTGGCACTCAAGCTAGTGCCCAAAGGGAATGTGATGGCCTGTGTGTGCGTGTATTTCTTATCCATTCCCAGTGTCTCCTTTGTAAGGCCCTTCGGTCTTCATTTCTAAAAATAACTATGGAGCAATGGCTGCTTAGAGCTGAACTTATCTATATCCAGCCAGCATGTCTTCCAGTACTCAGGATACTGGTCCCTTCTCCAAGCTGCAAGGGGGCTTTTCTGTACACTAAAGCTACCCCCCATCACCACCCTTTTAGGCAGAGAAATAGTTCAGCATTCGATGAACCAGGGACCTTAATAAAAGCAGATTTCTTTGTTTAAGTAAGCAAGTAATCCTTGGGATGAAAACAGAAACAGAAATCTACTTCACCATTAGAGACAAATGACAAGTGAATGAGTCAGTAGAGAGCAGATTAAAGCAGCAGGTTTGTGATCACAGCGTCCAAACCCCAGCCGCCTCACTAATTATTGATATCTGGTAAGGTATTTGGTCTCTTTGAGCTTTAGCCTTTTAATCTGTACACAGGAAGTAACAATACCTGTACTTCAAAGTGGAATAAAATCATGTATGCACAAAGCCAGGTACATGATGGCACCTAAATGTTCACCTTACGAAGATGAAAGGGGAACAAGGAGAGAACTTTGTGTGTCTACTATCTGTGCCAGTGGAATAAATGGGAGCCCTGGAGCACACAAAGTCAGGTTCAAGTCCCAGGTCTGCCACCCAGACTGAACCTCAGTTTCTTATGTGGAAACTAAAGGTACTAATGGCTACTTGTGGTGAGACCTAAAGGAGATGAGAGGGGATGTGAAGTAGCCAGCATCAAATACGTAACTACCAAATTGATTTTCCATATCAGATACATTTTGGAAATTTTGAAATGCAAATTAATACGATAATACAATAATATCACCCTCAACTGTATAAAATAGGCATTACCAACCCCGTTTTACAGGCCAAAAAACTGAGAATTATAGAGTTCAGTGACTTGCCCAGCAGCAGAGTTTGAACGTAGAAAGTGTCTGGTGTCTAAAAGTAGTATTTCCTTGATCTAATGGCTGAGATGTGCTGACTCATGCTAACTGCCTGGGCTACTCACCAGGGCTCCCCTTTTCAGGGGTTTTGGCCTCTGCAGTCCCTTCCCAAAGCTTACTGAGTACCCATTTCCTTTGCCCATCCTTTTCTCCTCTAGCTCCTGCACTGGCTAGGAATACCCACTAGATGGCGCTGATATCCTAGCTTTGGTTAACTTCAGTTTGATCTGTGAGAATTAAAAATTTACCTTCTACATCAACAGACCTAAATCTCTACATAAATCCCAGCTTGTGCGACTCACATATTTGTAAGGATTTTTTACTATTCAGGGTGAACTCTGGAGCCTTAGTTATCTTGCTTCAAAATGCAGAGCAACCCTCTATAAATTCACTAGCTGAGGCCCCTCTACGGCCATGAGCAATCACAGTGCTATGTGTACCTCAGCTCCAGGGTGAACTGGAAATTATTAGCAGCTTTTTCTCTGAGTGTATAGGATCGATGGGCCTGCGAGAGCCCCCCAGCACTTCCTGGCTCCTGCTTACTGCTCTGTGGAAGGAGACATGGTGTTCAGGCTAAGCTCACAGCTGAGACAAGAATAGAATAGGAGATTTGATGACTCGCTTATCCCAAATTCTTACACTTCTCACCTGTCACAAATGTCTATAATATCATCACTGGTTAAGGCATGGCACCCCTTTTATTATAACAATAACAGCATGGTCTTATATAGTTAACAAGGCATGTCTCTCAATTATTTTATTTAACACATAAAAACTAACAGGATCAGCTTTACTTACTCCACTTTACGGAGGAGAAATTGAGAGCCAGACAGTAAGTGAATTCCTAAGAACCTAGAAGCTGTGCCATCTAAATGCTAAAACTTGAAGCCAAAACCTCTGAGAAGTATCATATTCATACAGCCATATGAGATCAAAACCTGTGATCTGTCCTAGCAGGTTACTCACAGTATACTGATAGTTCCTCTACTGCTACTCTTTTTATTTTCTAATCGTCTCTAAATTTTACCTCTTCCCCAAATTCATTGTCCCTGGAGGGAGAAATTACCCTTCTCCCTCCCTTTCTCCTTCATTCCCCCTCTCCCTGCCTCCTCACCCCCGCACCCTCTCCCCACTCCTCCAATCTTCCAGTCCAGGGCCCAGCCCAGCAGTAAATGTATGTTGTGGGAGGCAGCAGAGAGAAGACAGTGTCTGTTCCCTGCAGAGAACACCAGAGCTGGAAGGGATCACTGGGATTATATCATCTAACCACCCTTTTATGTATAAGGAAACCCGCCAGGAAAGAAGTATTCCTATATGTGAAGCCATGGGATTATCTCAAATGACCTACTTTTCATGAAAGCTGGTCTATACCTTGGAATCCATTTGTTTGGAAACTAGGTTCATGCCAACTGCATTACCCTTAAAATAGTGTCTATGTTTTCCACTCATGCTGCTGTGAACCAAGTCTGAGAAATATTTGTAATCTCAGATGTGAATATAGTTTTTGGCAAAGAGTAGGTGATCAATAATTAATTGCTGAATTAAATTACATTGCATTGAATTGGACCTACAAATTACAGATCAGCTCCCTGGTCACGTATCATCAGGGTTTTAAATCTGGATGGATATAGAAGGGGCACCTATTAATAGATATTTAGGGTTTAAGATGTATTGAGACTTTGGGGTTCAACAAGCACTTTCCTTATGCTGTCCTCAAGCTACTTACAGTCTCATTGGTTAGATGAAGGCAGATGGATTAAAGATTAAGCTACATAGAATCTGGTAACTTAAATAAAATAAGCCAGTCAGTGAAAGAAAAATACCATATGATCTCACTTATATGGAATATGATGAACAAAATAAAACGGACAAACAAAAGAGAATCAGAGGCCTGGAAACATGGAACAGACTGACAGCTGCCAGAGGGAAGGGGAGAGGGGGGACTGGATGAAAGGAGAAGGGATCAGCTAAAGAACGTATATGCATAAGGCATGGACACAGCAGTGTGGTGACGGCCAGAGAGAAGGAGGAGGCAAGGGCAAGGGGAAGGTGGGCAAAAAGGTGAGAAATGGGAACATATGTGAAGTTGTCAACAATAAAAATAAAGCATATATATATATATATTTGAGGCCCGGTGCACAAAATTTGTGCACAGGGCAGGGGGGTGTCCCTCAGCCTGGCCTGCACCCTCTCGCAACCCGGGACCCCTTAGGGGATGTCCGACTGCCGGTTTAAACCCACAGTTGGACATCTCTCTCGCAATCTGGAACTGCTGGCTCCTAACCACTCGCCTGCCTGCCTGCCTGCCTGATAGCCCCTAACCACTCTGCTTGCCTGCATGATTGCCCCTAACCACTCCCCTGCCTTCCTGATCACCCCTAACCACCTCTGCCTCAGCCCCCGCACCCGGGACCCAGGCTTCCCCCCTCCGGCCAGCCACAGGCAACCAAGATCTGGGCTTCCCTCCCTCTGGCCGGCCACAGGCACCCAGGATCCCGGGCGGCACCTCCCAGGCCCCGGCTTTGTCAGGAAGGACATCCGGAAGGTTGTCCGGAAGACATCAGGTCTATCCGGTCTAATTAGCATATTACCCTTTTATTAGTATAGATAAATATATCTTCTTCCATGTGGAAAATTCATATGGACAACAACAAATCAGAGGACACAAACATCCCCTGTAGGAGGGTGGGCAGCACCAGGCCTTGAATGGAGGGCTGGGCTTGAGAGCACAGAGGAATCCCTCAGCAGGATGAGGGTCCTGTGGTTCAGTGGGATCTCAGTGGTAAGAAAGCCTGCCTCAGGTTCTGGCTTGGTGGCTGTACAGGTCCATCATTTTCAGAGGGACAAGGGACTTTATGGTCCTCTAGTTCCATCTTCCACATGATAGTTAGGGAGACCGAGGACCAGAGAGAGGAGGTGACTTGGTCCCGCCCCTAGCAAGTGAGTGACAGAGCTGGAACCAGAACCTGTCTCCTGACTTCCAGCCCAGTGCTCTCTTCACTGGAGTTTCTGAATAATCCACGGTGCACCTGGTGATGCTTTCCTTTCGGAATCCAGCCACTATTGCGTTTTCTCCGCATGGCAGGCAGCCAAGAGCCTGAACTTCTCCATGTTACCATTTTGCCCTCTGCAGAATGGGATATTACAGTATTCACTTGGGGTATGGGTCATGGGGTTCCATCAATAAATATTTGTGAATTGCTCTGAGCTATTTGGGCCAGAGGGATTCCAGAAATGGGAGATCCTGGTGGTGGTATCTGAGCCCTTTTTGAGGTCTTGCCTTTACTCTGCAGAATTAAAAAGATGGCTTAAGTGATAAACTATTCCTTATGAGCTGTGTTTGTGTTGAAAGCACAGCATGAGTTCCCTGAGCGCTTCCTCTCCACAACCACAGCTATGCGCCAATCCTCCTGGGGCTCAGAGATGGAACTTTGGTTAAATGCATGGAATTTATTCTTAGTTCTTTTCTTAATTACGGCTTTATTTTTATTTCCCTGGCGTTCTCTAGGGGAGGGGTTAGAGAGGAGAGGAAAAGGAAGGAATGAGGCAGGGAAATATGTTATAGATTCAAGGAAGTTTTTTGTTTGTTTGTTTCTGAGCTGATCGCTGTCAGCAACAATAGAGGGATTTAACGGATCTTGCAGAGATGCAAACCTCATTCCAATGGAGCCTGAGCTCAGAGGATGTGTAACAAATATAATGAAAATACAACTTGAGGTGAGGGCAATTGTTATTTGATTAATAAATCCCCTAGGCCAGTGATGGCGAACCTATGACACGCGTGTCAGCACTGACACGCGTAGCCATTTCTGATGACACGCGGCCGCTGAGGTGGCCGCATGCCGAGGATGAAACATTTGCTGCTCCTGAGGATGAAACATTTGCGAAATAATGTTTTTTCCTCAAAGTGACACACTACCCGAGTTATGCTCAGTTTTTTGGCGAAGTTTGACACACCAAGCTCAAAAGGTTGCCCATCACTGCCCTAGGCTTATAGAAAAAGACTGCACTTTTTATCTATTGTTTAAGTTAATAAACAAAGGGGAGTGGGCTTGCAGGTGAGAGGACTATGCAGTTAGCTGAGGGTATTTTAGCAAATTGCTTTGCAGTAACCAGCTCTTGCCACTCCAGGTTAGTCATGCAGCCCTCCCTCCTGTGTCTAGTCTGGCATCTCAACACATGGAAACTCTGCTCACTCTCATGCTCTGTTCCTTCTCTCCTTCCAAGTCCAGGTCAGAACGTGTCCCCTGAATGTTTGTGTCTGCGCACTATCATAAGAAGTAGTCCTTATATTCAGAGCTCTTTAAAGTGTGTAAATAATGTGTGTAGGCTCCTTCTGACTACCTTTGCTCTTTCTCCTCAGTTTCCTCCTCCTCCTCCTCTTCTTTTGCATCATTTTTTTTCTCTTCTTCCCCCTCTCTTAATTTCCCTTTTCATTATGATCATTATGCCATATGTTCTAGGACACTTAATAGTCTACAGAGGAAGAGATTAAAAGGAAAATGGACTTTGGGGAAATATTTGACTTGTGAATCCTGGCCTTGGTTGTGTGGGAAATTGAGCAAATCTTGAAACTACACAAGACTCAGATTTTTCACCCACAAATGGAAGGAAATAATCACTTGTCCAAAGGCGTCTTGTCAGGACAGCCTGAGAGAATGAATTAAAACACAACCATGCAATCTGGATAGAATGAGCCCTTGACAAATGTTTCTGCAGTCTCCTTTGATCCTGGGCGCAGACGGTGGGGCATGGGTGTTCTGTCTCCTGTAAGCATATTTATGGAGCATATGCACGGCCCTAGGGGAGTTCCAAGGGGACATCTCCCCAGGTGTGTCCACCTCCCCCACTGCCCTTGACCCCCTTTCTGCCATGGAATGATTAAACCATCTGACCAAGGAGGTGGCTAGCATGGTGTTTAAGAAGGTAAGCTAAAGAGTAGAAGATAATTGGGATGGAGGCTAGCTGCTCCACTGACTTGCTCTATGATGATGGACAAATAATGCAAATATTATCTCAGTTCCAGGTTTCATGCTCACAAAAGGGATAATACCTAATATATATAAAAGGAAGGAAGGAGGCAGGGAAATATGTTATCGATTCAAGGAAGTTTATTTCTGAGACTAAATGTATCTTAGTGGTAAGGAGCTAGCAAGTATAAAGTGTCTCAATGATATCTGGCACATAGTAAATTTGGTTGCTACTATTTTTCCAGGAGTGGCCCTGAGAGGGGCCTTAATGTAGCAGGAGGACACAGTGGGCCGTTGCAGACCATGCTCTCCTCCTGACTGGGTTGTGCTTCCACCTCTCACCCTCATTCGTAACTGACCAGTACTCTGTACCCACTTCTGGCCCAGCTCAGCATTACCTGCTTCGTGAAGCCTTTCCTGTTCCATCTCCTTCCTCCTGTCTGCCGCTAGTAGTGGCATCTGCCCCTCTGAGCTGCCAGAGCACTGTCTGTCCTCTTCTGTCAGTAAGCACTACCGCACGGGTGCCTTAGAATTGATACTCAGGGCTCGTTTTTCATGTGAGGGCACGGGCTCTGAGGGTGCACAGATCAGAGTTTTTCCCTCACGCCATCTCTCAGCCCAGGCTGATTTACTCAGCCTCCTGAAATGAACAGATCAGTCTACCAGTTACAACTCACGCGTTACAGTATAGTGGTTTTCTGAACTGTATGAGCTTGTTGACTATCCTATCTAATAATAGAGTAACATGTAAATTACCATCACTCCGCTATGCCCACGATTGGGCGGCGGGAGGCTGGGGGGCAGGACTCGGTGTGGCCTATCCGGCCATTGAGAGGCACGGATCCGCTGCCACTGAGGGGGGCTACCCTGCTGTGGAGAGGCGCAGAGGGCAGGACTCCCGCCCCCTGTGCCTCTCAATGGCCAGATCCAAGGCCACTGAGGGGGCCTGCCGCGGACACCCAGCTGCGCCTCTCAACAGAGGGCAGGAGTCCCGCCCCCTGCGCCTCTCAACAGCAGGGTAGCCCCCCTCAGCGGCCGCAGGCCATCAAAAGTGGGGGAGCTGGGTGCCTGTCTGCTCCGGCACCAGGCCTTTCAGAAGCCTCCGCCGAGCCGGAGGCTTCTGAAAGGCCTGGTGCACCAGCGGACAGGCACCCAGCTCCACCGCGAAAAGCGAAAGCGTGTAGGGGACCCTACACGTGCATGATTCAATCATGCACTGGGCCTCTAGTATGAAAGAAGTGTCATAAGCAATGAGTTGTGATGAACCTTGGAACATGATTTGGCCTCTTCAAAATGTCCAGTAAGATGTTTTAGACAGTCATTTGGGACTTACTCAATCCCACCATTCAGAATAAAGATACTTTATTTGTATTAGCTCCTGTTTAATACTTAAATGGCAACCGGGTAGTACTAAGGAAACAAAAGGGAGACTTGCTCATGCTCTGAATGAATGATTGAAGTTGTCAAAGTAACCGATATTGTTGAATGCTATCAAAGAACAGACTGGAGTGAAAACAACTATATCTCAAATGCTCAGTGACTGAATGGGGAGAGAGATCTCATTGTGTGGGTCATAAACAGCTCTCACAAAGTTAGAGTGCTTACTTGAACCCTACTTGAACTAGCTGGATGCTGGTGCATTCACTACTCGGAGAAGAATTTCTTAAAGGCTTTGGGTTGCTCCCACTTCTTGTCAAGGAGTAAGCCAATTTTTATGTCTGTGTATTGCTTCGTAGCCCAGCTGCTCTCCAGAAGGATGGGGCTGTGTGACCATGGAAAATAACACACATGCATACAGACACCCAAATGAAGCCAGAGATCTTCTGGAGGCTTAGATAAACATTTAGTCTCCTAAATAAATACATTATCAGACCACACAAAGCACTTCCTACCCAGTTTCTTCCTCAGATGTCACAGTCCAAATAGCCTCTTTAAGTTGCCTAGGTTCAAGCAATCAAGATGTATTTATTGATTACCTACTGGGTGAATAATCCCAAGCCACAGGATCTAAGAGACACAGTGGCAGAAGACATGGCCCTTTGCTTAGACTAAGGATTTGGAATTGTAGATGTAGAGGCAAAATGCATAAACTTAAATCAATTAGTACAATGCAAGCAAGGATGAATACTAACTTATTCATAGATTGAGAAATGGATTGCAAGGTAAGACATCTGAGTCCCAGAGCTGCTACCAACTTGCCAAATGACCATTTATTCATTTGACAAACAAACAAGCACTTACTATGGATCAGGTACCATGCTAGATACTGAGTATATCTTGAACAAATAATTTAATTTGTTTATTCATTCACTAATTCACCAAACAGTGAATGATTATATGATATATGAGGCTTTGTGCTAGGTGCTGGGGAAAGGGAAAAGATACAGTCCCTACCTCTGAGGGTCAGGCTGCTCATCAGTATAATGACATGTGTTGTGTGTGGCGGGAGGTGGATTCATTGGTCTCTTGTGTTCTTTCTACCAAAAATATGCTAAGCTGTGGATTGAAGGATTTTGTGGTTCATTTGCTAAGTATCAGGTCAAGGAGATAAATAGTCATTTGTAAAAATGGAATAAACCACTGGACTTTGAATTACAGAATTTTGGATGGGAATCCCTAGAGAGCCTCAAGGCACAGTACTTTCATGCCTATGTCTTCCTTTAAGTATGCAAGTTGATTCTCTTTATCCCCTTATACATGTACATTTCGTTAGTGTTTACAAGGCACTTCCATGTGGACAGTTTTATTTGCTCCGCATAACAATCTTATGAAGTCAGGGTTTTAATGTCCTCTTTTTAAAGATAAAGAAACTGAGGCCACAAGTGATCGGATTTATTTACTAACGTTTGTGAGGATAGAGATCTCCGACCTCCCAGTCTGGTGCTTCTTCTGCAACCACAGTATTTATTCATTTGCTAAGTGTGTTTGGAGGGCCAGCTATAGCCCAGGCGTTTGGCAAAGTCTGGGGAAGTTATGATGCATCAGGCAGTAATCTCAATGACTTCATAGTCAGTTCTCCTCGAACTCTTGCTCAAAATTAACAGGAACCACACTGCTTTGTGTACTATAGTATAGTTTTGCATGCAATTTAAAGTATGAGCTACTAGATCATAAGCTCCTTGTGGTCAGGTACGAGGTAGGATAAACACTTGATAAACAACATTTTCAGATCTTTGCATCAATTCAATTGATATTGGCCATAATGTATATAACATTATTCCTATTTATTTACTAGTACAATGAAGTGTAGATTCTGAAAGACCCCAAATAAAACACATGGTTAGTAGATTATCTAGAATTTAATCCTAAATCATATGTCAACCAGCATTTTGTTATATCCAATTCCTCAGCTAATACTTCATCTCACTATGCTATACATAGGACCTAGGAGAATGCTGTACCTAGACTAGCAATGCATCTAGTTGTTGTAGAATGAGCTTAGACATGGATTAACATCATATGTAAATGGGCTACACATTTAGCTCCTAACATCTATCACTAAGTCTAAGAAATAGCTTTCCTGTAGACAGAAGATCACCGGGAGAGTTTTAGATATGGGGAAGGATTGAAAAGCCAGAAAAGAGTGAAAGATGAAGGAAACAAAAACAAAACGAGGAAGAAAGATCAAGGACTTTGTGGTCAGATAGACTTGGGTTTGATCTTAGCATTGCCACTTATTTGTGTATACCTTCAGGCAGGCATTTTAACTTTCAGGTTTCATGGGTGGTTAAGAGTATTAAGGCCAGCAATATATGTTGAGCATTTAGCACAGTGCCTCATCTACAATAAATACCCAATAAGCTCCCGTTTGTTATTCTGACATTACAAGCTGAAAGAAATACAGGAGAAAATGCAGAGTGATAAGAAAATACAGCCTATATTTGGAGGAGAGGGGACTTTGAGGAGAATAAAGTATGTGCATAAGGACATAAGATGAGATGAAGATGAAAGAGTAATGCCATTCTAAGGGGTTAGGATCTATCCTGTTGCTACAAGTCTACAACCACTTGGGTCTTTTGTGAATACACTGTGAGGCCAGGCAGGAAGAATCTATGAGCAGAGAGATGTTGAGAAGCTACATAAACTGGAGTGGCAATCACAGAACTCGCTTCCTGTGATCTGCCTTGAAGTAATGTCTGATGGCAAAAGAGCCTGGTGCCCAACTGTACAAACCCTAAACCACTCTGAATTTCTCCCAGACACAAATCTTTATCCACTGCATGGTTTGGAAATGATATATACATATATTTTTATGATGGATTAGCCTTTTTGGACTGTGGCCACACCATAGAGGGTTTTCTAATCTATTTTGAGTTCTAATTGATTACAGCATTTGGAAAAATGTACAGCAAATTGCTCTGTTAATCAAGGTAAATCAAGCTGATGTCATAGATGCTAAATATATGTCTTTGCAGTAATACTATTTACAGGGCTGGGGCTGAGGCTGCTGTCAGTGTTTCCACTCGACAGCCCTCCCTTCTCAGAAGGAGCTCATGGCTTATCTCTGAAAGCATTCAGTGGTTCATCTGCAGGGCTGGGATCCCGGGTCCTTCTCCCCACATCTAAGACAGGGATGGTAGAAGAAGGTGAGACAGACTAAGAGGCAGTGGGAATGAGGCCACACAAGGCCTAGGAAGACAGGGAAGAAGATAGCAAAGGCAGATGATTTCCTATCCCTTGAGTGATGAAGGAACTGAGAGATGAGCAGATAACTTTGCTGAGATATTGGTAACAGTAATGGAAGAAGGTTCAAAGATCATCTAGTCTGGTAATATCCCTAAAGCACAGATAGAAAGGAAATTATTAGATCACACAGCAAGTTAGTTTCAGAGCTAAGATTAAAAATTAGGTGTCCTGACTCCTCATGCACTGCTCTTTCTAGATGTCAAAAAAACATATTGTTATGCTGTTCTTTAATTTTTTCTCCTTCTTCCACATCATCCTTCCTAATATTCATCATTATCCCATATGCTAGCTATGTGCCAGGCTGTGTAATAAGCACTGAATATTATTACAACCATGTGAGGTTAAGTAATATTCTATTCTCATGTTTAACATGAAGACTTGGAGATTGAAATAACAGAAGTAACTTGACCAAGGAAACTCCATTAACTTGAGACTATATAACTCCTATGCTTGTGCACCTAATCATCACACTAAGTATCATCATCAAGTTCCCATCCTGTTTGTACACCTTTTTAACTACTCTTTTAGCATGGTGCTGTGAACTTCATATGCAGTACTTCAAACTTCACAGTGATGCTACGAGACATGGATGATTACTCTCTTGAAAGTGGAAATAAAACAACTTGTTGAAGGCCACACCATTAGGAAGTTTTATAACCAGGCATAGAACCCATGGATGTTTCTGTGGTAATGAGTATACAATAACGGAGATAAGAAACAGAAGAACTAAATCTCAGCTTTGTCCTTGAATGGCTATATCCTGATCTGGACCAAGTCCATTTCCTCTTTGGCTCCCAGTAAGCAAGTGTGCACCATAAAGGTACTGAGGCTCCTGTCATGTTCTGTGTGATTCTAAGAAAAAGGTCAATGGCAACAGCAACAACAACAATAAAAGGAAAGCAGAGGCTGAAATTGAAGGGTACACATACAGAACTTCTAAGACCACTAAAGATGATTAAAAATAAATGGGGGGTAAAGAAAAGGGGGTCAGAAAATTCACCCTCAGGTCAGTTTTGGAAGATCGTTTATGGCCTGCGTGGTGTCCTGTCATGATAGATCAAAAGCAGAACAGTGATGTAATTGGCTGTTTGTATACAGATGCTGGCCTCCAAATTCCCACATGGGAACATCTGCTGGGGACAGCCACTTGACGAATAAGCAGGCAATTAGGTAGCCGATGCCTCTGTGCCAAGAACACAAGACCACCAGCTGTGGGGAGGCTGCAACAGGGAAAGAAGGCCAGACTGGGGAAGATGCTCTTAGGTTCATGTGAGAACCAGACTATCAAGGACAGAAGAAGGGAGATAAGGTCAGGGACAGAGTTCAGCCGAGGATAACTGGCTGTTTGTTTGGGGGCATGATGTCAAGATTCTGAGTCTTGGCTATACATTATAATCACCTGCAGATTTTAAATACCCTGACGCCCGGGCTGCATCCCAAAACAATTCAATCAGAGTCTTGAAATAGGGCATAGGCAGCAGTGTTTTCTAAGGTGATTCAGGTAATCCCAAAGTGCAGCTTAGATTGAAAAACAATAACCAGGAAGGTCCCAGGATTAACCATTAGGATTGGTGACATAAAGACGGTGGTCTATATAAAGCTCTCATCTTTATTCCACAATGTCTCTCTTTGGAGTAACTCCAAATATGCCTTTTGAGTTTATCAAATCCTCATTTCAGTGGTCCAGGAATCAAGCAAAGTCCATCTCCTCAGTGAAACAAATGCAAACGGCTTCTATCTCTGCTACTAGCTGATAGTGTTTTTTTTTTTTTTTTTTGGGGGGGGGTGGGTGGGGGGGGTTGGGGGAAGGAAGGGAATAAAATGTGATTATGTATACTTAAGTGTTTACAACAGGCCCAGAACATAATAGGTGCTCAGTAAATGTAGGTTGAATTTCAGTCTGAGTCACACACAAAAAAAGGAAAAATTTGAGCACTTCAGTGTGGGCATTTTTCCTAATGCTATTCTCAGCCAACCTATCACCAATCTTGCAGATATTGTGCCTCAAATATTTACTTTATTAGTAGTAGTACATCCATTTTATTTTTTATGCCGTTTTGTAGGTTTCAGGGGTACAATCCTATAATTTTACCTCATCTGAATATTGTATTGTGTGTTCACCATTCCAAGTCAAATCTCCTTCCCTCATCATTGATCTCCCCTTCACCCTCTCCTACTTCCTCCCACCGTCCAAATATTTCTTAAGCCTGTCTTTTTTCTCTCCAGTCTCACTGCTAGTGTTCATTCTTACCATCCCCCATCTGAAGTATTGCAATACCCGAGAGCTGAAAGCTAGCCTTGGATCTATTCCATAGACCACAGATAGAGGAATCCACAACAAACAAATACCACCTTAGCTCAAAACCTTCCAGGGATTCCCTACTGCCCACAAGACAAAGAACAAGCTCTTTATGACCTTGTTCCTGCCAATCTCCCCATATTCACCTATTTTTATAGCTCTCTTCTCCATCCCCACCATACCCAAATTCATATCCCAAAACTATCAATCTTCTTATATTTTCCTCTGCATGCAATTGGATGTTTTACACATCAGACCCATTTCTCATGCTGTTTGTGTATCTAAGAACACATTTCTTACCTTCATCCTTCACCTAACAGACATCCCTTTATTCCTTAAGCTCACTCAACTCAGGCACTACCTTCTTCAGGGGGCTTGTGAATCCCATTGCCTTGTTTCTGTTCCTTGCATTTCCCTCTATCATAACATTTCACATTTTGGTGGAATTTTCCAAACACATTTCTGAATCTCAGCCAGTCGACTATTGGTTCTTCTATGTCAGAGGCTATCTCTGATCCCCAACTATACATAGTCAGGGTACAGAGGACATATATGCATACTTTGACCTATAGTAGGTGCTCAATCATTTGTAAAGTTTTATTCCAGTGAACCTGAGACAATGGAGTGAGCTGTGTTCCCAAGGAGGAGGTTGCTTCCTCTCTGGTGTCTTCTCTTGCACTCACCCATGGGGAAAGGCCAGGACTGGGAGATCTGTGTTCAAATTCTGCTGGTCAGTTAGAGTCTCACAAAGGCCGAGGTCCTAAAGGCAGTCCTCTGGGAATCTTTTGCAGACAGAAATGGAGCCATGCAGGAATAGATCTCAGCCTTATTTCTTTCCTCTAAACCAAACTGGCTCTGAGTAATGCCTTTGAGATCCTGACCACATCCTCCTTTTCCATTGCCAAAAACAAGAGGCTGGAGATAAACCATAGCTCAAGCTCCAAGAATTCGGGGAAGGTGACTCGTTTGCTGGATCAGGGCCATATTTTAGGAAGGCTCCTTCAACTCCCTTGAGTCTTAGATTAGACTGTGTCCTTCCAGTCTTATAAAAAATGGGCTGTCAACAACAAGTCAGAAAATATTAATGAGGTGGGCAAGAGATGCCCCCAAAGGGGAAGGATTGCAGAAATCACTGAGAAAACACTCAGGAGGATGACATTTCTAAAGAACTTACTCCCTATTTCTAGTTACTGTTGATTCCCCCAAATGCATTGGAAATATTTAAATTTCATATTTGATTTCAAAAAATTAGGCATGATTTGACTTGGAAGGGATATTAGAGATAGTCTGATCCAATCCCAGGGCTTTTGTTTTTCTGAAGGGAAATAGGGGATTTTGTTTTCCTGGCTGCCCAACACTTAATGTTCTCTTGTTAACCAGACTCCCATTTTCCCTTGGTGTTAGAATTTAAAGATAGTCCCTAAGATTCCTGTTCCTGTATACATTCCCTTTGCAGCAGAACAGATGGAATATAATGACATATCCCTCTCATAATTAAATTACCAATCAGTCAACTCAAAAAGATTATCCTGATCTAATCAGAGAAGCCCTTCAAGAGAAGGTGAAGTGTCAGATAGAGGCTTTGGTTGACCCTGAATAAATAGAAAACTGTCACAGTGTGAGAGGATAGGACCATGTGGCAAGGACCAGAGGGCGGCCTCTAGAAGCTGAGAGTGATCTCTGGCCAAGAGCCAAAAGAGAATAGGATCTTTGGTCACACAGGAACTGAATTCTGCCAACCATGTGAGCTTGAAAGAAAAAGAGCACTCTGGGGCTCAGGGGAGACCACAGCCCTGGCTGATTCTATGATTTCGACCTGGTGAAATCCTAAGCAGAGAACCTAGTTGTGCCATGTCTAGACTTCTGACCTGCAGAATCTAGGATATAATAAAACTGCATTGTTTTAGCTGTTAAGTTGGTGGTATTGTGTTTTGAAGCAACAGAAAGTAATAGAGGGTCCATTCCTTTACTGTTGACTATTTGAATAGCACTATCTCACCTCTGCCTGCAGGCACAGCATGTGACCCATGCTTAAGCTGAGCAGTGTTCTAGCCCCGATCCAGTGATTGGCCAAGAATGCCATGTCACCCAATTTATGCCTATGAGAATCAGACCCAAGGCTTTCATTGGAACTGCATAGGAAAAAAAGGGGCTCTCTTTTCACTGAAATTGAAGCTGAGGGCATTTAGTTCTGGCACGGATGTCAACCATGTTGCTGCCATGTGACATTTGGAAATGAGCCAACATGCAGGAGAACAATTTTGAGCGATGGAGAAAAAAAAAATGATTTCTTGATGTATTTTGGGCCCCAATCATCTGAGCCTAAAGGAGAAAATACCTGTGGAGATTCCAATGACCTACACCTGTAACCTCCATATTTGGTTTAAGACTATGTGAGAACAGGTTGTTAGGCCATTGTGATAGAAAATGCTCTATGTGAAATATGGGACAATTTGGGGCCCTAGAAGGAATATGCTGACTAAATCAGACAACGACTAAACTGCAGGTATGACATAAAAATAACCAGGTCTCCTGCTGCCCAACATCAGGCCTCAACCATGCCTTATTGCTGTGATGACTGCCTCTCGAGGAGTCACACATTATTGATTTCCCAAGAATAGACTCTAACAGCAATGGCAGCTACAATAACAATAATTAGAGTTCAATGAGTGTGTGTTATGGCCACGCTATTTACTGTGAAGTTTATATATGGTATTTCATTGTATGTTCCCATAAACCTTATGCATTTTGAATCTTATTTTAAAGATGACAAAAGTGAAGCTCAGAAATGTTTACTAATGTGAGCAAGTTCACATAACTAGTTGGTAGTGGAGCCTGGACTTCATCCTTATCTGTCTGACCCAAAGTCTATTCTCTTAACTATTGTGTTAATTGTTGCTAGGATAAAACACAAACCAAACAAGCCTAGGAAACTTTTCTTTAATACTTCAAATTTATTGTGTGACTATGTCATAAGGATCTTTTTTATTAATACAGATCCACAAAGGCTGTTGTATATTTCTCAGCCAAATCAGCACTCCCATGCATGAAGGAATCTTTAATCCCTAACATTGGAATATTAAATTGCACATCTCTCATTCCTCCTTTGTTTTAAAGACTAGGCAGGACGTATATTGGGAAGAAAAAAAATGCAACTTATGTGGGAAAAAAAAATAACAAACTAGCAGTTGGGACACTTTTATTCAAGTCCCTCTTCTGCCTGTAATTCCATGTGTAATCTTGGGCAAATCACCTCTCTCTTATAGGCCTTAGTCTTATGATGTATAAAATGACGGAATTTACAATAAAATTGATGAAAAGGTTTTGCATGTAGAAAACTTTGTTTCATTATAAAGACATTCTGGTGGAACTCCAAATGTTCCAGAAACTGTGTTTTTTTGTTTGTTGTTGTTTTTTTGTGCTAAATTTACTATAATTTGGATCCCTTGGTTGGGTCCTAGAATATCCTTGAGATGTTCAGCCACTGAAAAGCCACTATGCCCAAGATAGTGGTTAAGCATTTACCTCTTAAGATGCTTAGAACAGTTATAACTTTGCATAAATATGACATCTTGACTGTATTACACACACCTCACCGATGAGGAAATAGAGCTACAAAATGTTAAGTAACTTCACCAAGGAGCAGAGCATAATCACAGATCCACCTGTCTCCAAAGCTTGTCTATCTACTCCAAGCCAAACTGCTCCCCACCTGATAAAAGATTCTTGCGTTTTAATTTTTATCTATTACTAGAGGCCCAATGCATGAAATTTGTGCAAGAGTAGGCCTTCACAGCCGCAGCGGCTGCCTTGATCCCTCCCTCGCAGCCGTGGCAATCCCACGGCTGCAGCCCCGGCCTTGTCCAGAAGGTCATCTGGAAGGACATCTGGACGGTTGTTATGCTGTTTGGCCTTTCAGTTGATTTGCATATTATGCTTTTATTATTATAGATAAGTCACTTGAAGCATTTTCTGGACCCAGACAACTCAAAAGAAAGTAAATTATATCAGTATCCAGAGACAAGAAGGCAGAGCAGTACCTAAAAGGATAATGAAAGAGTTGGTTATCTATCTTTAAATCAAATATCTTCTGTTTTCCATTGTATCTCAACAGCACTAAAAAACAAAAATACTTTACCTTTTAAAACCATTTTAGAATTACAGAAAAATTGCAAAGATAGTACAGAGTTCCCCTGTACCCCAGAACCAGTTCCCTCTATTGTTAACTATTTAACAATTAAAATGGTACATCTGTTGAAAATAATGAGCTGCTATTGATACAGTATTATTCACTTAAGTCCATACTTGTTTCATGTTTCTTATGTGTTACCAATGTCTCTTTTTCTGCTATGGGATCCCACCCAGGATACCACATTACACTTAATGATCATGTCTCCTTAGGCTCCCCTTTGCTGTGGCAGTTTCTCCTACTTTCCTGGTTCATAATAATCTTGACAGTTTTGAGAAGTACCAGTCAAGTATTTTGTAGACTTGCCTAAATTAGTATTTGGTGGTTTTCTCATGAGTAGATAGGAGTTACCAGTTTGGGGGAGCTCATGTGCCCTCCCCATCACATCACAGTAAGGGTTTACATGATCAGTATGATGCATGCTGCTGAGGTTAACATTGATTACCTGACTCAGGTTCAAGAGTACTTTTTAAAAACTACAGTGTCTATCCTCTCTGAGTTCCCTCTGGACTCTGAGCACTGCTTCCCTATCAGACTGTCCTAGATGCCTGGAGATATGGTCTCAGCCACAGGGGCCTATGCCAGTCTAGTGACTCAGGGGAACTTGGGGGCATATGAAGAGGAGGTTTGTTTGGTTTTCCTAACAGTTGTCTCCATTGTCTTGTTTGCTGTGATACAATTAACCCAAGAGGTTGCATTTTGGATCTGTTGAAGAGCTAAGGATTTTAAGATGGGTCATGTAGCAGTGGGTGGTAATGCAGGTTTTCATTTTTTGTTTTATTTTGTTTCACATCAGGGATGTGGGATCTGCTTGGATTTCCCACTCACAATACCAGAGAAAGCAGACAGGCTTTCAGAACCTGATAATAACGACTTGTATTAAAATATAGTGTTTAGTTTTTTAAATGCTTTCACATATTTAATCTGGCCCCCAAATTTTGTTTGATAAATACTTGTAGAATGATTGAATGCAAGAAAGAAAATAAAAAAGAAAGGAAGGAAGAAAGGGAGGGACAAAAAGAGAGAGAGAAGGAGGGAGGGAGGGAGGGAGGGAGGGAGGGAGGGAGGGAGGGAGGGAGGGAGGGAAAGGAATAAAGACAGGGAGAGAGGAAGGAGGGTAGGAGGGAGGGAGGCAGGAAGGAGAGAGGGAGGGAGGAGGAAAGGAGGGAGGGAGGGAGGCAAGGGTGAATGTGTACATTTCCAGCTTAGGGCAGCACTGTGAGATGGAAATGGTAAAGAGATTAGATTAGATGGAACTGGTTTGATTTCTTCCTTTGCACTTACTGACTCCGGGATCTCACGTGTGAGAGTGGATTTCCATGGGATCTGCTCCTTATTGGATGGTTAAATGCATCTCAAGACCAGGAGAGAGTGCAATGGAACGGTGCACATAGAATAACTGCACGGAGAGGACACCCTATGCTTTTGTTACCATGTGGAACTGGAGTGTTAAAACACTGAATACTGTATGTCAACATGGATGCAGCAAATTAATGGTTACAGTCCCCTTTAAAATAATATCACACAAATAAGTTCACACAAGGGGAGGACTATTTGTTATTTTTATCCTCACCACTGGACAAAGGAGGGAACTGAGGCCCAGAGAGGTAAAGTCGGTGGCATGAGGAAGGAGGCAGGATTTTAACTCAGTCCTGTTGGCCTCCTCACCCTCGCAGGAACGCACTGGACTATAACCACAGCCCCTTCCTCTCCTGAAGGGAATTTCCTTGTCTGTGACTGTGGGGCTCTGTTTGGGGATTGCTTTGGGTATGAAACACAGCCATCACATTTAATGACTCAGTCTTCTCGGGTCTGATGTATTCCAGATTCTTTCTAGAGGAGCAGAGGGGAACTCAAAATTCCCTAAAAATGGAGATCACTCTGTTCCTCTGAAGAAAGCTCACTTTATAGCCACCACTACAGAAATCACTCAAGGGTTTATTTCTTTTCCTTCTTCATTTTTTTTTCGTTAAGAGGAAGAGAGTCATAATTGCTAAGACTAATGCAGTAAACTCTTCTCTAGAGGATTCCAAACAATGTTGCAGAGCTTCTTAACCCCCTCGACCACCCTTTTAGGGTCCTCCGAATTATTGTCTCCCGAAAGGAGTGCCCTACAGTCTTGTGGGAGAGAACATTCCACCAGTCCTTAGATGTTCCATATGCTAAGAGGAGAGAGGGGTGGGGGATCTTCAGGCACTTAGGTCATATGGTTTGTCACAACACTGGGAGATGGTTCTCAGCTGGATATCTCAAGTGTTGTGAATGGACACTAAACTGAAGAATGTCACATCTGTTATGTGAGGCCAGCCCTTGAGCATCAATAAATACCAATGGGACAGGTATTGCTTTTATTTTTTTAGATTATCTGTGGCAAGCTTGCTAGGTGGGGGTAAGAAAAACACAGAGATCATCATTCTGTTCATGCTATTAAGACTAAATTATGCTGATTTCAAGATCTGGTGCAGACACCTTGTGCCCAGCCCCCATCCCTACCCAGTGGGAGAGATGGTAGTTGAAGAAGGAAGAAAAAGTAGCAGGGGAAATGTGGAAAGATGGAAGAGGACCCTCCTCTGTCCTTTCTGCCTTTGTAACCAGCATCATCCCCATCCGTCTCCTAACACTGCTCTCAAGGCTTCCCCTGCACTTGCAGCACAGCTGAGGATTTAATGTACTCAGACAGTGGTAGAATTGGTTGCACTTTCTCTTTTATTTGTCTTTTATTGCATTTGCAGTGGGTATACAACATGTCTTCATTAACTCTCCATGACATTCAGAATAGCTTGGGATAAAAAAGATACTCAATCAAGAAGGAAAAACAGCCCCCCTCCCTCCCATCTCCAATCCCAAGCATCCCCCAGGGCACGTATTAATTACTGAAGATGAATGCTGGACCTCCGTTCTCAGCAGGGGCTTTTAAATTGTATTGCTCTGCCAGGTCAGAAGATGGTGCTTCATCTTGCGAAATGGTAAAGGAGTCTCAACCTCCTGTGCAAGTAGCAGCTAACAATGGCCTCTGTTACTGAGTACATACCATGTGTCTAACATTATTAGATTCTGTTCATGAATTAGCCCACATAATCCTCCCACCTACCCTACCAGACACATTATTATCCCCATTTGCTAGATGGGGAAGCTGACTCCAAACACCATGCTATTTCCAGTACAGAAGGTGGCTCCCCATGGTTCAACAAGGTGGGAGAACTGAAGTTCCTCAAAGTGACCTTGAGTCCAGGAAGACACTGTCACAGTTACCTCCCTTGTTAAAGTCCATGGGAGTGGAGGAGATGGTTCTCAAACCCCAATTCATAAATTGACCTTCAAAGGAATGCTTCCCGGTTTCAAACAAGACCGTAGGGTTGCCACTACTATCCATAGAAGAGGCAATAATGGAGTTGACCGGCATTTGCTTAACTGCTGTGTCGCCAAAGTCCCTTTTTCTCATTCTTTCCCTGCCTTAACGAAGCATTTCATAAATGAAGGTGAAGAGATATTAAGAGCCCAGAAAAGTAACACTTGCCAAAAAGTTTTATGGGGAACACTAGTCTCAGTGCTTGCTTTCAGGGAATACTTTTTGAAAAATTCTAAATATTCTCCCCCTCCTTGTCTCCACTCACTATTTCAAAAAACATGTGCTTACTGAAATTCTGAGGTGTCCGGCAGGAAAACAAACAAAAACTAAGCCCACCGTACACACAAAAAATACTTCTGTATCACCAATATGCTTTCTCTGCTATTTAAACTTTAAATAGTTTCTCTGCAACTATCTGTTCAAATCCCTTGGAATTATGGCTTTGCAGAGATCACCTTAGGAATCCTTTTGTCGAGGACTATTCAAAGAGTTGTCATCATAAATCCCAAATAAAATGAGGATTTCACTGCTCTTCTGAAATTCTATACCAATTTATCTTTATTGCTCTTCAGCTTATAGATTAAAGACTATAAACTAATGTCAAATGACAGATGTATTAACAGATTAAAAGGTGAGCAATGTATCCTATCTTGTCCTTTTCTACACCTCTAACTTGTTTTCCCTGATTACAAGTGAATATATGTTCACTTTATAAAATTCATGCTTATCCAAATGTAGAATCCATTATAATGGTGAGGTAGCTTGATGCCTGGAACATTGTAGGCTCTCAGGAAAGGTGAGTTGAATAGGTGAATGAGTTCTATTTGAATTAATTTTATCCACTTAGGTGTGAGTTTCTTGTGGACAGAGACACAAGTCATACTGATCTTTGTTCCAAGACACCTAGCAAGTGCCTGGTGCATAGCAGGCATTCAATAAACCTTGGCTACAATCATTTCTCCTTTAGGAGTGCTTCTGAGTGGCCTTTGAAGGAAGGTCTCTGACACTAGAGGCGCACACACTTGTGTTTGTATTCCCATTTTGTCATGTATATGCCATATAAGTTTAATTAAGAAGCTAAGTATCTGCATCTATTAAATGGGGCTAACATAGCCTGTTTTATAGAGGTGCCATTAGATACACATGAGGACATACAGGTCAATGTGCTTTGTAAACACTATAGAGTTACTTAAGGTATTTATTTTATGATTGCAAAGTGGTATATTCCATATATATGATATATATTGATTTAAGAGAGGAAGAGAAAGGGAGAGATATAGAAATATCAATGGTGAGAGAGAATCATTGATCGACTGCCTCTTGCACGCTCCACACCGGGGACTGAGCCCACAACTTGGACATGTGCCCTTGATTGGAATGGAATCCGGGACCCTTCAGTCTGCAGGCTGACTCTCTATCCACTGAGCCAAACCAGCGAGAGCTAAAGTGGTCTATTCTTGAAATTAGCCAAGTTTACTCAAATAAGCAAGCATTAACTGAGTGTTTCCTCTATGCCAGAGAGAGAAATAGATTAAGAGATAATAGTGAACTGATGTGGTTAAGTGATGATGGACATAATTTGGGGTAAATGGAGTATGTTTTTGGAACCCAGAGAAGGGACACTTTCTAATGACACTGAGGCTTCAGGTGAAAAAGGTGATGCTGCAGGTGTGTTGGAAGGAAGACCATTCCAACCAGAGGAAAGAGCTTGAGCAAAACAAACAAACAAAAACAAACAAACAAAAAACTACAACAGAGATGAATAATACATACATGTGTGGGGAACTACAACTCTTCAAATGTAATTACAATCCAAAGGTCCTGTGATAAACATTGCCTACTTTATGTAATGTTTTACATAGCTTTGGAGAAGAGGACATCAATGATGCTTTGTCAAGCATGCTGCCTTTCAGCTAACATGTAATAGGGGATGAATCGCTCCCCATAACCATTTGAGGGTTGCTAGAACTCAGACAACAGAGGTTACCTGACTGGATTACACATCTGCCTTAACATATCTCTCCTAAATTGAAGAGAGAAGGGGATGGGAATGACTTTCTCTATAATAAATCCTTTTGTGGTGGGCTAGTGAAGGGTGCAGTCTGGGCTGGGCTTTTTCTTCCAAATGGCCAACTTAAGTCAATGGGGGCTGCTATGGAAGTGGGGTCCCATGACACCTGGCTGGCTGGTTGTAATTCATCACTACATGGCAGTAAGGAAGGAGCCCAAGCTATTAGAACACCCGGGAGACTGTGGTTGAAGAGTTCCAACAATTAACATTTGCAACTCAGTGTCTCAGTAGGAGACCGAAGCTTTGGAAACTCTGGAGCTCAGCAAAGATTCTGAGGCTTGGGAGCCTTGTCTTTTTGGACACCTTACCCCAAGGAGCTCTCCAAGCCCCTGACATTTGGGGGATTGTCAGAGCTCTGGGCTGCCAGAGAGAGGCCCTGTCTCAGAAGCCAAAGTCATCAACAGAAAGGGAATTGAATGAGCAGGTTTTTCAGAGGCTGGAAGGAAAACTGTTTCAAAAATCTGTTTTGACTTTTGCAGACACTGCCTTTCCCTCTGGCCCCATAATTGAGTGGGGCTGGCGATACTTATTCATTTCTTAGTTTATGGCTGAGTCACCCCCTCCTTCTCATCAAAATGTTATGAGCATGCAGAAGAAAGGTGTTTATTGAGCAGCCTCACTTCATTTTATGGTGGTAGTGGTGGTGGGGTCATGGCTGTTCTCCCCAAGCAAATTCCAGAGCAGTCTTGAACTGAGCAACGGAGCAGGAAAACAATAGTCCGAATGTAGCTGACCTAGGTGACTTGGGCTTTCTTTAGGTGAGGGTGGGACAGGGGAATCTATTTGGGCAGCAAATAAGGCAGCAGTGTTCCTTCTACTCACCAGGATCTCTTTGACAGTTAGGCAAAAACTTATATAGGTACCCAACAAATGCTTGGCAGGTAATAAGTGCTCCATATCTCTATATATAAAAGCCTAAGCAACTGGCCGACCAGCCGACTGGCCAGTAGCTATGACACACACTGACCAACAGGGGACAGACGTCCAACATAGGAGCTGCCAAGGTGCAGTCACTTGGCAGCGGCAGTTCTTGGGTGACAAACCCGGAACTAGAAAGGAGGGAGCCCCATTCTGGGGTGCGTCACCTGAGAACCGCCCTCTCGCAATCTGGGACCCCTCAAGGGATGTTGGAGAGCTGGTTTCAGCCCAATCCCTGCAGGCCAGGCCAAGGGTATCCCACTGGTGCATGAATTCATGCACCGGGCCTCTAGTCTTTATATAGATTCCTTCCTATATAAAGATATTTTTATTCTCCCCTTTCTACCCAGTTACATCCCTCTGATTCTGTTTGCAAACCCAGACTAAGTTCCAAAGAGCTTCTTTTAGACAAGGGTCACATATGAGAATAGCGCCTTTGGTACAGATAATGCAATGACTTTAATCAAATTTTAGTTATGCCCCTGGGCTCTCAGTCAGTAAGAAACACTTTGCTGTTGTATTGCATTATTTGTTTTATCAAGTATCTTTAGGTTCACTACCTCATTCAGCCTGTACTTCAACTTCGTGAAGTAAATAGGCAAACAGTATTATCCTCTTGTACTAAAGCTGAGATTCAAGAACAGTGATGAGCTGATGATTCCCTAAATATTTTCTTCTGACTCTTTTTTACTTTATTTTTCTTTGAATTCTAGTGAGAGAGATATTTACCTGCTTTACATTTTTACCATAATACCCCACAGATCCTTCCAACTCAGCACTTTTAAAGGGTCTCATCACCTTTCCTTTTCCAGTTTTTCCTGGGTAATCTGGTTAGGTGGAAATCTGCTATTCATTCATTCATCCAAGAGACCCTTCCTTCCCTCTGTAGCCACACAGCCAATCAGTTACCAAGTAATCATGTCTTGTAGAGTCTCCCTTCTATAATCTCAAAAATCCACCTACGTGGCTTCCATCTCACTCCAAGCCATGGTCATCACCAGCCTCCTAACCAACCTCTGAGTATTGACTTTGGTCCCACTCAGTCCATTCTTGACACACAACAGACTGAGTGTTCTTTGTAACATGAAAGTCTAATATTAGCACTTTCCGCCTCCACTATGTTGAAACTTCCAATGGTTTCACAGGCCTGTAGGATAAATTCATACATTTGATTATTGGTGATGTGAATATTATGATTTGTGACCTGAATACTGGTAGCAGTTATCCCTTTAACAGTGTCTCACACATCATAGGTCCTTGATGAATACTTGAAAGGTACAATAACCTGTATGAGGCCTTCCACGCAGAGTGAACAAGCTGTTACTCTAATTCAAGCCTTGTTTCTCTAAGTCAAGTACCACATGAAGGAGAAAAATATTCAAAAAGCCACATTGCAGGGATGATCAGAATTCTTTCTGCTCTCAGTTGAGAGATGTGATGTCGCCCCTAATATAGACTATAATGAACAGTAGTTGTCTTCTACAATGAAAGCTTCTCTAGCTTTCACCTTGTCTCCATTATCTCTCCACATCTTCTCTAGCTGTTCCCTTGAGGACCCACTCTGACTGCACCCACACTGCCTTTGATTCTTACAAGATGAGAGAAAAGTTCCCAAGAAGATTTTTGGTGTTTGCTTTTTCTGATTTTGTTTGTCTATTGTTGCTCTCACCTACCCATCATGAAGCCCCCTATCCTATTAAGGGAAATACAAATAAATTAGAGGTTAGTGTGCCTGTAAAACCAAAGACTTATAACAGTACTTTTCTCCCTCATCATATGCTTCCACCAGTGTTTACTTAGCTAGAAATTTTAACATAACTAAAACAGCTGTCATTGCCCCAGGGACGACTGGAGAGTCCCACAAAGAGCATCACTGCCAACAAGTCCGGTATTAAATTTAAAGATTGTTGTGAAGAAGTTTCCCATTTCTGTCTTAAGGAAACTGAGGCCAGAGGGTGAAAGAATGTGCCTAAGGCTGCTCAGTGAGAAAGCTGCAGACCTGGAATCCAGGTCGGAGGATGCTCTGGTCTTTGCTTTTCAGCTGTTCTAACAACTCTGAGGATATTCAACATTGAAATTCCAGAAAAATGAATCCCATTTTCTGTGGATCCAGAGGTAGTTAGCATCTCTGTAAGAGTTTGAGGAGTGTGGAAAATTGACTGCATTTTGAGGGATGGGATGTTCCATTAAATGTGCCTTCAGTTGACCAATTTTTTCAGAGCCAACACTCAATATCCACTATTTTCCAATACATTCATAATTTCAGCCTCACAGAGGAGAAAAAAAAGGAGAGAGAAAGAGAAAGGGAGAAGAGAGAGAAAAAGAGAGGAGAGAGAGAGAGAAGAAAAGAAGGAGAGAGGAAGGCAGGAAAGAAAGAAAGAGAGCGGGAGGGTGGGAGGGAAGGAAGAAAGAGAAAGGAAAAGCACAGCAGCTGAATGACTGACTCCATGCATGTGTTTGGCTTTGGCTTTGGTGGAGTAGATGGGCTGGTTTAAATTTGTCAGTTGCTGGCTCAGATTTCCAGTGCTTTGCCTCTGAAGCATGTTTCTGTTGAATTTTAAATGGGAGTGAAATTAGGTCTCCACATAGGACCTTTCATAGTTTTATTTCCTTGGGTGTTCCTGAATGGCTCACCAGGACGGAAAGCAGTGCTGTGCATGGGACCCTACTGAGAGGCCCTTATTCTCTGAAGGAGAAATTACTCATTGCCGCCGGGTTATTAGTTGAAACACATCTAAAACCTGGCCATGCAGATGTTAATCTTGGGCGTTTGGAGGCTTTAAAACATATCAGGAAAGGAAATTTAGGCTGTAAGGAATCCTACTGCTGATTTACCCCATTCCTTTTTTTTTTTTTTTATTAAGGAGAAAATCAAAGAGCAGAGTAGGGAAGTGACATGTCTCAGGGTTACAGTGGTGAGTTACCAACAAAACAAGGAGGGATATCCCTGTTTCTCAGCTAAGATGTACTAAGAACAAGGAAGCTTTTAAAACACCAAGAGTCACTGTGTTGATGGCAGAATCCCTGCAGACAAAATAGGGCTTAGTCCTTTCTCTTTCATTATTGTCTATGGCAAAGTATAATAATCTGTAAAGTATTTTGAGCTCAACTATCATTTTTTTTATGAATAACTGAGCTCAAATAGTTCCAAGGGCCCCCTCTTCCACTCTTCCAAGGTCTGCCCCTTGGCCCTCTCCTTTCTTCACAAAGTCTGCAACTCCCCCTGCTTTCCTGGTACTTGCTTCACAGAGCTGCCCTCCGTGGGGTCACTGAAAAGTCTCTTTCCTTCAAACACAAGAGACTGAGGCAGTTTGGAATTTGGGAAAGGAAAGTGAGGCAGGGCAAAGAAAAAGCAAACACAATCAGATAAATTACTGAGCTATCCATGACTGCCTAAGAACATATGGCTGATGGCGGGCTCGGGGAGGGTATCTCTAGAACAGCAGGGTAGAATCACTATGCATCGGAACAGTTATTCAGGGTTGAGCAAAGAAAAATGGCAAGGATTTATCTGTTTAGTCTTTACCCTCTCATTGGTCATAATGTTCCACAAAGAAGCTAATGCTCCAGCATCATCTGACACCTCTAGAGATCACTGCAGCAGTCAGAGCACCTGAGGAATGGCGGGATCCGAGCAGAAGGGATGCTGAAGCTGCAGGAGCCCACATCGCTGCGGGTTCCACAGAGGCCAGGCACCATCCTGGTCCTTCTTCCCTAGGGAAGGTGCAGGCAGTCAAGTGTCAGGAGATGAGGTGACAGAAAGATCCAAGAAATACCAGGTCAGATCACTGTACCAAGCATATCTGGGATGTGTGAACTGCAACCAGAAGCTTCTGCATAGCCCAGATGGAGGAGGTCAGAATTCATAATTTAGAGAGGCCTTCAGAAACTATTTTTCTATTTGAATCCCATGCTTTGCCAAAATGTATCAATAGTATATCCACTCTTCAGCCCTGCTGTTCAGGTGTCTTTCTCTCATTCTCCACCTCTCCCCTCTCTCTCCTCAGTATTCCTATTGCCTTAGATAAAACTTCACAACCTTAGTTATTAAACATGAATTGATACATCCCCCATCCCACTGCCATAACTAAGAAAAGAGTTTCAAAAGGAAGACTGAGGATAGATTAGAGTGTCTTGAAAACCAAGTTTAGCCAAGTTTTGGAGGTTGGACAGTTTCTAGCAAAGAGTGATGCTATACTGTTGCTCCAAATAGTCTTTACCAACTCCCCATACTTGAGTGTCATTCTTTTCTTCTGTCTAACTCAAGTCCTACCCATTTCCAAGACACACCTAATTTCATCACCTCTTTTTTTCACTCATGCTTCCATTTCTGAGATGTTGTATAGTTATTGAGCATCTACTGAATCCTAGGTACAGGGCAAGTTTCTGGGAATAGAATGGCAACCTAATGCTAGCAAGTCTAGCAAGAAGAGCTGTCAAAAACAGAAAATTACAGCCTCCTGTGAAAAGATTTAGGAAATACTTCCCAGGAAAAATGGCATCTAACATATGGAATGAAGGACGAGAAGAGATTAACCTAGATCCCTGCAGAGGAAACTATGTGCAATGGCTGGGAGGCAAGAGAGAGCACGGTGCTTCTGATCCTTCAATATGAACTGACCCACAGAAATATCGCATGAGAAGTGTGGTGGTCAGTCTCGATGATCCCTGGTGGTTCTGATCTAGTCAATTTATTTACAATCTGGTGTTGTTTCCTTCTGCCTTCAATAGGGTGAGTAGGTGTAATCACTAAGATGTTTTGGGAATGATAGTGTGTGACTTCCAAAGTAAAAAAGACAATACAGCTTGTACTATACTTTTTCCTGGATCACTCATTCTGGGGCAATGCCACCTGACATGTCATGAGGACACTCAAATAGTCTTATGGAGAGGACCCACATAGAGAAGAATGGAGACATCCTGCCAGCAATTAGCATTCATTTGCCAGGTGTGTGATTCCGCTCCTTTGGAGGTAGACCCTCCAGTTCCAGTTGAGCCTTTGGAAACTGCAACCCCAGATGACATCTTGACTGTAACACCTCATGAGAATCCTGACCCTGATACCCCTAGCTTATCTGCTCTCCAATTTCTAATTTACAGAAACTGTGGGCAATAATAAACATGTATTGTTCTAAGGCATACAATATTGGGGTAATTTGTTACACAGCAATAAGCAACTGATACAAGAGAAAAGGCAATAAGACTGGGGAAGTAGGCGTGGATCAAATCATGTAGGGATTTGTAGGGTCTGTTGAGATGTTGAAACTTTAAGAACTACAATGAATCATTAATAGACTTTAAGCAAAGGAGTGATGTCATCAGGTTTATGTTCCTGTGGACTCTTTGAAGTCAATTGTATCCTCAAATTTCTCTTTCTTGAATGGTACCGGACACAATGTTTTGCATTAGACACGACAAATATACACTTCAACTGGAGAATGATAGATTGTAGACAGTATAGGATCTCTCAGTAGTGGCAAGAAAGGAGGATCTCTGGTTCCCAGACAAAGTAAAATTGATGAAACACAGCTCCAACATGCTCCCACTTCCCACCAGACCCATATTTATGGATGATTGAAGTAAAATGTCTGCTGTCAAGCATGTTAAATGCAGCCTCTTTATTACATGAGTGTGGGGGGACAGGAAGAACATCTGCCTAACAGACATATCATAATATAGCATGATTTTTTTCCAAATATATTTATATTCTTTGTGTGGGAGTTGGAGTAATGATTTGACCCCAAAATGTCAAAATATGTGACATATAGAATAATATAGTCTTAAAATAATAGACTGTTGAAGTAATCTAGTCCAATTCAATCTGGATTCATCTATAAAGAGGCTCATAATGGTACCTACTTTGAGTGTCAACTGCTAGGTACTCTGCTATAACCCTTAAGTGACCTAATTTATTGTAAGCACACCTTAGAGGTACATACTATTAGCACTTTTAAAATAAATAAATAACCAAGCCAAGGTTTAGAAAGCCTACGTCGGTGCTTCTCAAATGCTAAGGTGCAAATGAATGGCCTGGACCTATTAAGATCCAGATTCTGATTCAACAGGTCTGGGTTCATGAAGCCCAAGTTTCTGTATCTCTAACAACAATGCAGCCCCCAGGTGGTGCTAGCACAGCCTAGGTAAATAATACACAGTCTCAAGGTAAGGGTGTGGCAGATTGAAAGCCTCTCCTGCTGATCTTCAAAGAGTAGATTCTTCATCATTAACAACCAACCACATCTCCATTCCACTTGAGTGGTGGTTATCCAGTCTCTTCTCAAATGCTTCCCTATGCTTGGGGTCCTCCACTTCTCAAGGTGACTCTCCTTTCCAATTTTAAATGGCTATAAGGTGACAGGTTCTTTCATGGGCCAAGTCAAGTTCTGTACCCACAGAACTTCAGGGGGTCACTTGTTGAACCATTACTAAAGCAGCACTTTCTTTATGATCAGACTATTGCCCCTTCCCCATGCTCCATTACTCAAGAGCCCCTAGAGAACAAAAGGGGAGAATTCGGATATGAACACATCTCTTGAACCCAGAATATGAATGAATGAATGAATGGACACACAATAGGGGACAGAGGCACAGTATTCCAGAATGAGTCCAGGCATTTACTAATCTGCACCAGTCCTAAAGGAACAGTCTTATAGAAGGAGCCGGCAGTACTCAGGACCACATTTCCTTTCTCATACCATTTCCACCAATAGGGATATGGCCTTGAACATGTTGATAAGTAAAGTATATCATGCGTGAAATTAATTATACCCCTCCGTACAAATTGGTCCTATTGATCAACTGAGTCTACTCTTACTCCCATTCATACAGAATAAGGCATAACAAATTGCCCATGAGAAAATGAGTTGGCTCTGGTGGACCGAATCCATAAGCTCTGAGTGGGGAGAGTGCCTTTCCTACAAACTGGCTATAGGCTCTCGAATACCAAGCTAAATTGTATGGTCTCTAGGAGAGCAGTATAGTATAAAGAAAAGACATGGAGACAGGGGTCAGACAACCTGAGTTCTAATACCACCTCTACAGCTAATTTTATGTCTTCATCTAAGCATCTGCAAAAAGAGGGGCTGAATGGGGTTCAGACCAAATGGTCAACCACTTCTCTTCCAGATCAGAAACTCTAGAGATTAACTTCATAGAATGAAAGCCAAGCCTTGGCTTCAAAGGAGACAGGAACCCAGCATCTCACAACCAGGACACTAAACTGCTGATTACTTTTCTTCATTTTCTAACAGCAGCAGCAGGAAAAGGAAAAAAAAAAAATCAGGGGTATGATGTTAGGAAAGGAACAAGTGATGTTGACCGAGGATCCTAATCTGTTATTCACTTTTTCAGGGCAGGATGTATTTCTCTCAAAAGCCAGCGGAGAGAAAAGATCCACAGATGGATGGTGGCAATTCTTGCTGCCTTTCCTCTCAGTTCAGAATGTACTAGATTAACAGACACTTGGAAACCTTTCTCGGTTCCATATTCCCGACTCACAAATAGGAATTACGAGTTCTTTGATGTTCTGCTGACATTATATTGTTTCTTGATGTTCTTTGGGTAAATTTCTTTAAGTGTCTATCCTCAGCTGAAATGATATCGTATAATTGTTTCCATCAATAATCCTTAGTGACTTGTAGGAGATGGGCCCTCAAATGCTGCCATCGACCATAGGGAGACCAAGTTTCCATTTAGATGATAAACCACAAGAATTTTAGAAGCCATGGGCCAACTTTTATGGAGGTTTCTTGTTAATATTACTCATGATATATTTTCCCCCTATTACTCCAAAAGCCATATCCCTTTCAATGACTGGAAAGAGTGTGTATTGTCTGAGTTTAGTGTCTGTAGAGGCAGAAGCTTGGGGAAAATGAGGCCTCTTGGGTGTGGATTCAGCACCAGGAAAGTGTTCCAAATATAGAATTGCAGGGTCAAAAATGTAATAGAGTCAATTATTTTAAAAATCAGACTTTAGAGAGTGAAGGGCAAAGAGAAAGGAGGCTCATGTTTATCGACACCAGCTATGTGCCAGGCACATGTTAGTACCTTCACACATAGCTCCCGGTTTAAGTCTTGAGGATTACTGCTAACCCAGCATTCCAAGTGAGGGAATTCAGTGAAATTGCAAGAGTTTAAATAACGTGCCCAAATTCACACAGCTAGCAAGTTGCGGAGAGCCCTTGTTTCCAGCAGGTCTTGTGAGATCTAGAACCTAAACTCTTTTCAGCATTCCTGGCTCTGCCACTTCTTTGCTAAGTCACCTTGGATGAGTTACTTACCCCGACAGAGCCTCCACTTCTTTATCTCTAAAAAATGGGATGTAGGATGAGTTTTATGCTTTTACCCAAAGCAAACAGTTCTCAGCAAGAAATCAGCACAATAGAAATGGTAACTATTAAAGTTACCAACATCATCTTATTGCTTGCTACCTCTTAAAGAAAGAAAAGAATAGCCCTAACCGGTTTGGCTCAGTGGACAGAGAGTTGGCCTGCGGACTCAAGGGTCCCAGGTTCGATTCCGGTCAAGGGCATGTACCTTGGTTGCGGGCACATCCCCAGTAGGGAGTGTGCAGGAGGCAGCTGATCGAAGATTCTCTCTCATCGATGTTTCTAACTCTCTACTCTCTATCCCTTCCTCTCTGTAAAAAAATCAATAAAATATATTTAAAAAAAAGAAAGAAAAGAATAGAGGGAGGGAGGATGGAAGGATGGAAGAAGAACGAGGGAGGGAGGATGGAAGGATGGAAGGAAAGAAGGAAGGAAAGTGCTAAGGCAGTGGAGAAGTGGGGAGGGGTAAGAAGAAATATCACACCATTTTCTCCCTGAATTGTAACCTGACATGTGTTTGATTCTGTGGCCATGAAGTTAACACTTCAGGACCTCACCATGTGCTTCTGGGACCATAGTTGGAATGCATGGGGAAAACATTCACAAATAAGATCCTTCCTCCTTTGCCTTCCCCTCAGTTATACTCTCTCCTTCCTATTTCTTACGTGGACCCCTTGTCTATTTGTATAAAGCCTCCTTGTCCTCTCTTACCTGTGACTGCATCCTCATCTTAAGAAAGGTGGGCTGCATAGGCAGGAAAGCAGAGGCCAGGAGGTTGGATGAAACTGGTCTGATTCATGTGCATAAGGAGAGCCCCAGTTAGAGAGAATATAATGGAGTGGGTAGGCTGTACAGAGATATCCAGAATTATCCAAATTTAGCTTCCTAAACTGCCAGCATTGAACGGAATTCCTAGAAGCTAAACCAGATTGAGTAGGATAATTGTTCCATTTTACAGATGAGGAAACTGAGGCACAAGACAAGGGACTTCTACCACCAGGGAGGGAGGCAAAGGGTGCCCTGGCTGTCATTTCTTTTTGATATATTATGGCACTTCAGCCCCTATTTCATCTTCTGCTTAGAGATACATCATAGTGACCTCAGAGATTTTGAATTGTCACTTTGTCTCTGTTCTCTTTACCCTCGGGTTCCTGACTTGGAAGCTACAAAAAATACTCATCCATCTTACTTTCTTTATCCACTTCAAAACTGTCTGGCTTCCCCAGACACCAGTTACTCTCTTTTTCCAATCTTAAATTTCAGCCCTGAAGCATTCCCCAATAAGGACTCAACTGAGGGAAGTCAACCTAAAACAAATATGTTCCAGACTTATAAAACTAGCTTCAGACATGTGTGTGCACGTGTACTCCACAATATACTTCCGATTAGCAACTGACTTGCTTTTGAACATTGGACAAGCAGATCCGCATTTCTTGTCTAGGACTGTGAGCCCTAAAGAATGCGACTGTTTGGTTGGATAACACTAATTTTTATGCTACCCTAGAAGTCCAGAGTGCATCTGAGTTGGTTGTTATATTAATGAGAGCTCTTTCCAACCTACCTCTGTGAGTTATCAAATGTACAAACCGAGTTGGCCACCAAAAGGAGTTATAGTATAAGCAGGTGGTAGGAGTTCATTTTAGGAAGCTTTAATCTAATACTTCAGAATTGTGAAGAATTGTAATAATTCCTCTTTGTTTGTAAGTTTTGAAGTCACAGGATCAAATGCCTCCTTGAATGAATTAAAACAAATAAAGCAAGCGAATGAATTCATGTTGCATTCCATTTGGAAATCTTTGCCTTTTCCTTGATGGTGTGCCTCACCCCACCCCCTTCTTGGGAGATCAAAAGCTCCTCTTTAGGACCAAGGGGAAAATCAGGTTTTAGAATTTGCCACACTTTCCCCACCCTCTCTCAGAATAGGGCAGGGGCTGCGGCCCCTTGGATCTTAGCAATTGCATCCCTCTTTTGTCTCTGTGGTGGTCCATGGGAAGACCCAGGCCATTGTCTGTGGCTCCAACCTTTGTTGGATTCTTGAGAAAGGGCTGCTAAGGCAGACACAAGGCCGGCTTTTAAGTTTTGCCACCTTGAAAACTCTATTGAGGCATTTTGTGTGGTTACTGTGGGGTCAGGCGTGTGATCTGACCCCTGGCATCCCCTGGTAATTAGAGCATGCAAAAAAGTACCTCCTCCCTGCCTAATTGGCTCTCTCAATGAACCTTTCAGAGAGGAAGTTTGTCTATGACTCACTTGCCCTCCCAGCAAACTTCAGGCCCCAACGCATTCCTCTGTCTCTGTGATGGGTTGGAGACTTAGGAAGTGATTAGAACTGGGATCAAACAAGCCCCTGATTGCCCCATTCCTAATGGGGCCCATTAACTCTTTGAGAGCTGCCTACCACCCTGGTGGGAAACTGCAACCAGAGACACTTTCTCAGGCTCCGTGATGTTAACATGCTTATAACGTATTCCCAGAAAGTACGGTAGCTCATGAAATCTACCTGGAAATCATGGTGTCAGAACAGCAACATATAGGTCGGTATTTAAAAAAACACCTTAGGAAAAGACATGAAGCTGCCAGGGGAGGGAGGTAAAGTAGAAAATAGTTATTTAAATAAGTCATGCTACACCTGTAGCACAAATTGGGATCTAGGGAGGCAATAAAGAATCTGTTCTATTATTACGGTTCCCAGCTCTCTGGAGCTCTGTGAGGTTTAATTCCAGTAAGTGTGAATGCTCTTGAACAGCCCTAGACACAAGACCTTCCTGGACACAATCCTTGTAGACTACCCTCCAGCAATGGCCACATCACATTTCCTGCTGGAAAGATTAAGAAGGATTCTTAGCAGGCTCCAGTGCAGACAAATTAGGTCCTGGTTTTGTAGGTCATCTCTAGTTTTTCATGAATGATTTGCCTCCTACCTTCCTGGTTGATGTCCAAGTCATTCACAGACTGAAACTTGAATCATCCCTGAAAGGTTGTGACTTTTTGGAGTCCTTAAATGGTGACTTACGTGAATAAGGAATGCTAAATGTTAAAAGTACAGACAAACACAAGACTGTTAATGCCAGTTACATCAGGAGTGATGAGGAAGGAAGGGGGAATGAAGGGGTGGGAGAAGAGTAATTTTTCTTCGTACAGCTTTGAGTATATACAATATTACTCTTATGATACTTCAATGAGTTTTAATTTTAATAATTTGAAAAATAAACTTTAAGAAATGTGTTCATGTATTTTTCATAAAAAATATATAAGTTGGCTTTGATTTGTGTTGGCTTTTTTATTCAATGTATCTTATGTTACATGGATTAATAAGCATGAGATTCTGAAAACTATAAAAACTAATTTAAGGGTTCATGTAGATCAACCTATATATTTGCTTATTAAATCTTAGTTCCACCACTTACTTGTTGGATAGTATGAGGCTAGTAATTTACTCAATTTCATCAAAGATCTAAGATCTTCATCTACTAAATGGAGATACTGCATGACTATCTTAGGAGTTTGCCATGTGGATTAAGAAAGGACAGTGTATATACTGTGTCCCGGGCATAGCTTTGTCAATGGGGTGAATGTTGTTATAATTAAGAGAACTGTGACTGTGACACAGAGGAGTAAGTCAAGATCACCTAAAGGGAGAAATAATCTATGCTCCAGACTCTCTAACTCTAAGCTTGCTTCCCTCCCAGGACCCCAGGTGGGTCTATTTATAGGTCCTTACTAGTCTTAGGAGTTAAATGGAAGATGTTTGCTTTATTATCTCTAATTTATACACGAATAAATAAAAGAAAGCATCTAATGCTGGCTTGAATAGTCCAAAACCCTTTTCACAGCCTAGCCAGTATTAGTTCTCTCAGGAATCTTACTTCTTTTGCAACTGAAATAAAATAGGACATTTTTAGGGTACCACAGATGAATTCCCCATCTGTGGTGGGGCAGTATTCTTGGGATCAGTAAAGTCCACTATGGGACTTTAACAAACTGAACCCACTGATGGAAATGGTCTGATCCCTTTTTCCTATACTGTGAAGTCCTTCAGAATATACATCAATCATCAATTTACAGTGCCCATCACTAGACGCACCTTTGGATGGAAAATAATTAAAGTCTAAATGGTGGGAAAATGTAAAAATTAATAAACCCATGAATATAGTGTAGGTTTTAAATGTTAATGGTAAGACTGAGTCTTATTCATTCTTATATCCCAAACAACATGTGCTGTGTCTGGTGTGTAGCAGAGACCAATAAATGCTGGTTGGTGATTTCTGGCTACTATTTCAAAATCTTAAAAATATATATATGAAGGGATCAAGGAACCACCACTTCATTTGGTGCCTACAAGGCATGTCCTTGGGTAATTGAAAGATAGGGCCAGACTTTGAATCCTTTGTATAAAATAAAGAGGAGAGAGGAGTGAAGGGGATGGGGATACAGAAGAGGAGCAGGAGAGGATATGTGGAGGAGGAAGAGAGAGAAGGAAAGAGAAGAAAGAAATAAGATTTGTACTCCTAAAACCCATCTTATGAAAAGTGAGCACAAGGAGTTGTAATGCAAATGAGTCTTGGAATCTGAAAGGAACAAGACAAAGGGTCAGAACTTTCTGAATTAACAATAGAGGTGTTTGTAACAAGCTCAATGAACTATGTGGCAAAGACTTCTATTTTCAGGCCTTACTATGAACTCATTACAATTTTACAAAGATGCCCATCAGCTTCCTGCTGTCAACAGATGGTAAGCCAATTCAATGCAACAGGAATTCCTGATTTGGAGGTGCAGTGAAGAAGGCAAGTAGCCAGCTCTGCTATGTTCCACTCTGCTCCATGATCATTGCCTCTGATCGGCTCAGGTGAGAGGTCTTTGGTGTGTCAGCTCTAGCCAGGGAAACACAGACTTCAGTGATCCCTGGAAAGTGTGCTCTCTGAGCCACAGTGGCAGAAGGGAGCTGGCTTATACACAGAATTCTCCACGCCTTGACCTGATTGATCCACCCTTGGTGCCTGGTTGGTCCTTCCTCATACAAATGAGGACTCCAAATCCTCACAGTTTGATTGGTCCAAAGGCACTGTCCTGATTGCTCAGAATAGAGCCATTCTGATTAGAGCTGTGCATCTCTGATTGGACAGGGAAAGCCTTGATCCTATTTGTTGAAATAGGATTCCAAGAAACCTAAATGAGGGCTGGCTCAGATGACAGAAACACAGTGCCAATAGGCAGTTAGTTCAGTGCACGGGTAGGCAGTTCAAGACCAAGGCAGCCAGTTTAGTGTAGAAGCAGGCAGATGAGTGCAGAGGCTTCTCCAAGAAGTGCAGTTTGCACAAGAGAGCCCTGTGCAGAAACTGCTGCTAGTCTCTGCCTTTTTTAGTTGAGTCCAGTTAGCCACCAGGAGCCCTCCTTAGTAGGTGTCTTCTCCTTCCTACAGGGTTCACACTGCTGTTTTCCCTCACATATATGCATGCACAGATGTGCACAAATACACATTTAAAAATATTTATACAAATATACATTAGAGATAGTGGTATCCACTGCAAATTTTTCTTAACTTTCACATTCAAGTTCATGGTTTAGAGAAGAGACCAGGACTGGACCTGTCATTGGCTTTCTTTCTGCCCACTTAGTAAGACCGTGCAGTCCGTGGGCCCTGAGAAGCAGTGTTGTGCTACAAGGCATACTGAGTAAGAGACCAGGTTTCCAGTCCTTTGAGCGCTTGCATAACTCACTGTGGACCTGAACCTATCATTTGTTTTTCTCTTAACAGTCTTAGTTTTTCTCATGTGAAAGGAAGAGTTCAGAATAAAAAATCTTTATTGTTTTGTCAGTTTTGAAATCTTCTATGTTGTCTTTTTTTTCATGACCTCTTTGGTCAATGCCTTGGAAGGAAGGTGCCCCAGGGGTTGGTAACTACTATTTATTCAGGATGTGTTGTCAGGATTCATGCTAAAGGCTTTATGTGCAATATCTCATTTAATCCTCACAGGAACCCCTAAAGAGGGCATTGTTCCATTTTATGATGAAGGTTAGAAGCTCAGAGAAATGAAGTTCTGATCCTATTCCTTTGTTGTAACTCTTGAGATTTCTTGTAGGAATGCCTTGATAGAATCTTCACAGTCATGAACTCTACACAGATTCAGCTGACTGCCTTTCTTCTTTTCAAGTTTTCTACTACATGGAGCACTCAGCTACATAAATAATTGTATTGTAAAGGCAATGCCCAGTGAACCAGTTGTTGACTACCTTTCCTTCTAGAAACTATCATAGGGGAACTCCAGAGGTTTGGAAGTGGAAAGATAAACTCACTGGCTGTCCTTGAGGGAAGCATTGTTTTTTTTTTCTCTTGGATTCAGTTGCCCCAACTGTATATTAGGGGTGAGATATGGCATTTTATCTGAGGCATTACAGTGCCTTGGATAAGAACATACAGTGGCTCTAGTCAATCCTACCCCCTCCTTTCTAGATGTATGTCTTTTTGTAAGTTACTTCACCTCATTTGAACTCAGTTAGTCCAGCTATAATATGGGAGTAATATGACCTAATTTCTTGCAGAAGTTTTGTAGTCAGTGGCCTAATGCACGTGAAATGATTAGCATGATGCCTGGTGAAGTACTAATTAACTTTTACTGGTATTCTCTTGACAAAAGTATTTGTGACTGATATGTATAGACCGGGTAGTTTTTAAGAAATGCCCCAGATATCATTTAAGAGTGGATTCTGAACCCTGAGTCATGAGTCTAGTCACAAGTTGGGGAAGGACATTCTCAGAGAAGGGCTCCACATGTACACAGGATGTGAGCAAGAAAACTAGTTATGTTGTGAAGTAAAAATAATCCCCTACGGCTGGAGCACCGAGCATGTGTGTATGAAGTGGGGTGGGGCTGAGCAAGACAAAAGAGTGGGAAGACAGGCAGGGGAGAATCATGGAGAACCCTAGATGGCAGGATATAGAAGTGAGGCTGTATCCTGAAAGTGGTGGGGACCAGAGGAGTGTTGAGATCAGGTTTGCATTATAAGGTGAAGATGTACATGCATCTACAGAGCACATGCTCCGCTAATGAGCTGGTTTTCTTTAGAATGTGTGTTGATTTGGGAATGATTAGGGAGGTTGGGCTTGAATGAGTGATGAGGTGTCTTGGGGGCTCTCCCAAAACCACTTCTTGGCACCATCACTGGCGGGATTTAAAGGGAAGAGAGAAACTGGGCCCTGGGAGACCTGCATAGAGGCTCCTTGGTGAGCAGTTGAGAGATGCTGTGAGCTGGACTCGGGTAGTGACCTGGGGCATGTGGAAGGACAGGTCCCAGCCCACTCTGAGGTTAGAATGTCAACCTCTCTCTAGCCTTGCCTCCAGCCTGGTGTCCATCCTTTGGTTTAGAAACCTGACTGCAGAGACATTTGTCCACCCCAGGGCCACTCTGTGGACCCAAGGCCCAGCACAACATGAAGGTTGATGAGCTCAGTTCCATGGCCCTGGGGGACCACCACCGGCAGAAGGAGAACAGGCATGCCAGGTGGGAGTTTCTCAAAGGTTCGTCTACCTCCACCCCTTGATTTTGGGAATGCATAGAGAACCACTGTGGTTTGGATGTGTGACTAGTAGCTCAGCAGCCAAATGAAGTCAGGCTGTCTGTCTGTTCTAAATTTAATTCCTTAACCACGTTTGGGCACAGTACCTTGTCTGAGGCTATTTTCTACCCAAAATATATAATGTTAGGGCGTGCCAGGGAGGGATGCGGGTGATGACAGCCAAGGGCCTAGCAGAAGAAAATACAAGCAGCTCCTACAGCCAATCTGATTAGCGCATAAACTATGAAGGCAACCCTCTGCCCCGAAACCTCACTTGGTCAACAATGACCAACTACAGGCAAGCTGCGTTCTTTAAACAGAATTTAGCAAAATTACCATTTCAGAGTCTCTGTGCATAAGTGTGATTTAGTACTCCCTTCCTTAACCCCTTTTAGGGGCATACAATTTGGAAAATATTAATAATTGCTATTTTAAGTATTCTTCATGTACAAGGCACTGGGCTAAACATTCCCTATGTGTTATTTCATTTAATCCTCACTGTAGCCCTATGAAATAAGTTCTATTATTAGTGTACTTCTAAATATTGGGAAAAAAATTAATTTTTGAGTGACTAACTCACCCAGTACCTCAAAGCTGGCCAGTAAAAGAGTCTAGACTTGAATCCAATATTATCTCAAATGAATAGTACAGCCCAGACCCCTGAGTGTAGGGAAGAACCCTCATCGACCACCTGAGCCAGCCTGCTACTCCCATGGAGGTAAAGTATTAGCAGCATGTCCTAAATCATTCAAGAATTAAGTAGCCCTCCACTGGGTGCCTTAGTTGGTTGTTGTGTTGTTCCATACAGCAAAAAGGTTGTGGGTTCAATTCCTGATCAGGGCACATACCTAGGTTGTGGGTTTGATTCCCAGGTGGGGTGAGTATGGGAAGGCAACCAATTGATGTTTCTCTCTCACATTGGTGTGTCTTTCTTTCTTTCCCTTCCTCTATCTCTAAAATCAATAAACATATCCTTGGGTAAGGATTGAAAAAAGAAGAAGATGTAAACAGAAGAGCAAGTACTAGAACCAGGATGCCTACCTCTAAAAAAAGAAAAGATTCAGAATAAACAGCCAGTTTGCTGTCAGGTAGCTGTATCTTAAACATTTTTGATATTTTGAAATATGTTAAACTTATGAAAAAGTTGCAAAAATAGGACACAGAATTTCCATATATTTTTACCCAACCTCCTCCAATGTGAACATCTCATTTAACTGCCATGCAACAATTAGAATGAGAAAATTAACTTTGGTGTTACACCATTAACTAAACAAAAGGCCTCACTGAAATTTTACCAAGTTTTCCACTTATGTTCTTTTTCTGTTACAGAATCCTATCAAGATCTTACATTATTTTTAGTTATTTCTTTTTAGCCTCCTATGTCTATAATAGTTCTTTAGTCTTTGTTCTTCAGGACATGGACACCTTTGAAGAAAACCGGTCAATCATTTTGTAGATGGCTCCTCAGTCTTGTTTCTCCACATTTCTGGACTGAGGCTGTGCATTTGGGGCAAGAATATCACAGAAGGGATGTTGTTCCTTCTTAGGGCAGCAGATCACTGGGTTTATGATATCTACGTGTCTTACCACTGCCTTGAAAAGCACACAAACATGTTACTCTTGATCATTTGGAGAATGTAGTTTCTGCTGGATTGATCCATTAATACAGTTGCTATATCTTCACCCCTGTAAGTAGCAAATATCTTGGGGGAGTTACTTTGAGACTATTTCTCTCCTCAAAGAGTCACTCACTTATTTTAGTATCCATTAGTAAAACATGCATACAACAAATTGGCTCACTACTGTTTCAATTGTCCTCTGTATTTAATGTATTAATGTGAACACTATTATAAGAAAGGAATGCTTATCCACTCCCATCTATTTAGTCAAATATTTTTATATCCTCATGAACTCATATATATTCATAGTATTCTATGGATTATAATCCAGTACTATCATTTCCTATTTCATTACTCAACTTGTTCAGCTTTGGCCACTAGGAGCTCCTACTGGTGTGCTGCCAGACATCTTGCATCACAGTGCTCCTCAACTTTCTTATTATTAATCGGAACACATGCCTAAAATAGAAATAGAAGCAATTTCTTTGGTTCCTCTCTTTCTTTTATTTCCTACATCCTCTTCCAACTTCGTCCCCCATTTCCAGTCTGTTGGTTTCAGCTCCAAAACGTCTCTGAAATCTCCTCTCATGGTCTCTTCCCAGCTTGGGATGCATCACTTATCATTTAAACCACTCTGACATTTAGGTTTTGCTCTTTTCAGTTCCTCCTACCCTCAATCAACCCTTTTTCCGCAGTGCAGATTAAATAATGTTTTGAAAATGTGAAGATCAGACTGCCTTGAAAAGCACACAAACATGCTCCTGCTTGTTCTCAAAGAAAGAAGCGATGTTTTGGCCACAGGCAACTTCTTCAATCTCATCTTCAGCTTTGACCTCCTGAGCTCCTCACGGTTCCCACAATATGCCATATCACATCATCTTTTCTTAAAATATGTTTTCATTGATTTTAGAGAGAGAGGAAAGGAGATGTGGGGAGAGGAAGGGGAGAAGAGAGAGAGAAAGAGAAAGAGAGAGAGAGAGAGAGAGAGAGAGAGAGAGAGAGAGAGAGAGACAGACAGACATTGATTGGTTGCTTCCCATATATACCCTGTCCCTGGGTATGTGCCCTGATGGGGAATCGAACCAGTAACCTTTCAGTGCACAGGATGTGACATTCAACCAACTGAGCCACACTGGCCAAGGCTCATTTCATCTGTTTGTGTTTTTGCACATACTGTTGATTTGGTCTAGAATGCCCTTAATCTTAAAGAGTAAATAGTAAAGGAGGCTCCTTACTAAGTTAGTATATTTTAGTCTGTGCTTTTTAAAAAATATATTTTTTCTTTCATTTCAGAGAGGAAGGGAGAGGAAGAGATAGAAACATTGATGAGAGAAAATTATTGATCGGCTGCCTTCTGCACGCCCCCTACTGGGGATTGAGCCTGCAACCTAGGCATGTGTCCTTGACCGGAATAGTCTGTGCTTTATTAATCTTGCATTATATGGTAATACTCCACCTCAGAGCTGGTTTCAATCTATGGAATCAATGAAGGAGTTCCTCACTTGATAGATATCCATTTATTCAATGGGTCCTCAATTATTTTCACAGCTTCTGAATATATAATTTACATTTTCTGGAGGAGAGAGTAGGAGGTTTTGTAGAATATCCTTAAATGTTCTATTTGAGTTGTAATCTTGAGTAGAGCAAACAGAATAGTGAACTGTGATGAAGATTTAATCCATCTTTTGTTCACTGATTCCCTCTCTTTTTTTGGACTAACACCATTACCACTCTCATTATCACCTCATCATCACCACCACTGCCTTGCTACCACTTACCAACACCAAAAGCTCAACACTACCACAATCATCATCACCAATAAAATTTGCACTAAAATGACTAACAACCACTAACACCATCAACCCAACAATAACACTAAACAACTATCATCTCACCACGACTATCGCCATCAGCCCCATTACACCCCGCACCCAGAAACCAAGAACTAGCTTTATTGAGTGCCAGCAAGTGTACATCCCACATACAGCAATTCACCTCTCATTCTTTACTGTATATACCTAGACATGAAGAAATTTACAATATGTTCAAAATTACTCGATTGGTAAATGCTGAGAAAGATAGAAACACTAACTATAAGTACTGAGTGAATTTAGATGTCTGCTAATTCACTCTAATATTATACAAGGAGAAAAAAACTAAAGACAAGAGAGGTAGGGATTGGCCCAAATCTTGCTCTGATTCTTAAACCAGGACTATGGTCACTGTGCTACACAGACCCCTATTCCCTCTGTACTCTGGTATTATCTTTATATTTTTCTCAGTGTACAATTTTTTTGACATGTCATACATACATGTAATATACCAAAAGAAAATGAGCACAGAACCCCAGAAAAAAAAAGACTTAAAACATTGTAAGAATTATTTTCCTTCTTCTCCAAACGCCCAAATTAACTACTTGACAATACATAAATATTTTATTTTTATTCACCTGAATTTGTCCCATTAACTTGATGAATTTAATGTGCTGTCTCAGAATGAACAGGGAGGCATCACATAATTTCCCAGACCACAGCCCAGCAGCCAAAAAAGAATAATTCTGAGTTCATGACTAGGGAGAAGAGGTAAAGTCTTCCAATGTGATTTATACAGATGGAGAGGCAATGAAGCAGAGAAATGAGAAATAGCAACGCCAGAGGGCAGAGGTGGGTTTGGAGAGTCCTCCTTAATCTCAGCAGTAGGAAGAGGTTTGGGCTGGAGTGACATGGATTAGTTGCATATTTGAGGGATGAAATGGTTTGTTGCTTCTGAATGGTTTGCTTCCTCAGGTGGGCCACAGCCAGGTCTGTGAAAGAAGGGAATAAAGCTGCCACAAATTGAAAGGAGTTGATAACTGGGGCTTCTGGGAATTGGACAGGGAGTGTGAGTTGGCCACAGAGCCTCTGGCTAGGTTACTGAGACATTCTACTGGGCCAGTTATGAAATTTGACAACATCCTACCCCTCTTCCTTTTGTTAATTCTGGGCCCCCTCTGCACTCAGCCTTTCCAATGTGCCCATTCCTCTGGACACTGGAGTCCCAATTGAGGTTAAGATCAAGACTTAATTGCCTACTCCAGATTTACTGTGGACATCTGATCTACCTTGTAGTGATCTCTCACTTCTATATTCTATTTGAATATTAATGGTGGAGGACATAGTAGAAAAAGCACCAAACCTGACAGAAGGCTAGGACTTGGGTCTGGAACACACGTGGGATAAAGAAAACATGAGTCTACACACAAGGCTTCATATTGATTTTGAGTCTCATTAAATGTTGCAATTATTAATAGCTTGATATGATGGGCTTACTGCATTCTGGAGGAAGGAAGGAAGGAAGGAAGGAAGGGAGGGAGGGAGGGAGGGAGGGAGGGAAGAGAGAAAGAGAGAAAGAGAGAAAGAGAGAAAGAGAGAAAGAGGGAAAGAGGGAAAGAGGGAAAGAGGGAAAGAGGGAAAGAGGGAAAGAGGGAAAGAGAGAAAGAGAGAAAGAGAGAAAGAGAGAAAGAAAGAGAGAAAGAAAGAGAGAAAGAAAGAAAGAGAGAAAGAAAGAAAGAAAGAAAGAAAGAAAGAAAGAAAGAAAGAAAGAAAGAAAGAAAAGAAAGAAAGAAAGAAAGAAAGAAAAAGGGAAGGGAAGGGGGGAGGGAGGGAGGGAGGGAGGAAAAAGGGAAGGGAAAGAGGAGGGAGGAAGGGAGGGATGAGGGAAGAAAGGGAGTGAGTCATAGTTTACTTCCTCTAATGATTAGATCATCATCAAAAGAGGAAGTCAAATATCAGTGAACAATTAGAAAAATTCTAAGTGTCCCAAGCACAGTGAAAGAGAAGCACAAAGAAATTTTTATTTGGCTACCCAACCTGGTTAGGAGAGTTAGGGTGGCTTTTTCTGTGTAGTCACATTTCAGCTGAGAGATGAAGGATGAGTAGATTTCAGCCAGATGAAAAGAGAAAAATTTGTTCTGGCAAAAGCAGAAAAGCAATGAGTAAGCCCAACAGATGGAATATTATGTAGGGAACATCAGGGCAGGGGTGGGGAAGTGGTGAGAGTTGAGGCAAAACAACTAGGCAAAGTCCAAATCATGCAGATAAGTAAGTTAGGTAAAGGATGTGAGACTTGAATCTAAGTGATGAAGTTGTATCTATGGGTCTAGTCTAAGGTGACCAGACGTCCCGCTTTTGGTGGGACAGTCCCGATTTTTAACAATTTGTCCCGCGTCCCGTGGCGTTTTAAAAAAGTCCCCATTTTTGGAAAGAATGCATGACAAGCTAGGGAACGGCGGGAGAACGGGAAGGGAATATACGGTTTTCGGCGGCCATGTGGCTGTTTAGCCAGGATATGAGTTTTATATTATTTTTGTTAATTTTATAATGTTAAACTTTAATAATAACAAATAATTGTTGAGAAGTGATTATCGAGAAGTGCTTATCAAAGTTCGCATTGTTGATCAGTTGTTAGAATTCGACCACCATTGTTTGGACTTAATGAACAATGGCATTTTTTGAGATTGGCAACGATGAAAACATTTTGTAACTGTCTCTCAGGCGATACACATCGTACTGCGTGCTAGTAAACTAGTTAAACAAGTGATGTCATTACAAATCAGCTATTCAGATAATTTAGGTAAGTAATTTATTTATTTATTTATTTCATAAATACATAAATTTTCTTGAATTTAGCAGACAGTACTTGTATTATTTATATTTTATAGTGGCGGCAAAAAGTCTAGCGCCGGCCTTGAAAGTGACACGACTTACGTTACGGCAAATTCAGAGGAAAAATAATACAAGTTAGTATTGTTATTATTTAGAAAGAAATATAGGATTAAAATAATTTTTTAAAATATAGTTACTTTATAACAATCAAATTAATTTAATTTATAAACTAACAATAAAATATGTTCATGTAATTATGTACCTACTTACTGTGTTTTTAAGCAATATGTATATAATAATTTATAATATAATTTTAAATTATTTTTTTTAGATTTTTAACATAATGAGTAAGAAAAGAGGATGAGTAAGCAAATTCAACGATGATCTAAGAAGTGAATTTCCTTTTATTAAAAAAAAAACAAAAGCGATTACAATATAGACCAAATTTTTAATCAAGAAACACCCCCCCGCGCCCCCCCCCCTCCCCCGGCCCGAAACCGGTTTGGCTCAGTGGATAGAGCGTTGGCCTGCTGACTCAAGGGTCCCAGGTTCGATTCCAGTCAAGGGCATGTACCTTGGTTGCGGGCACATCCCCAGTAGGGGGTGTGCAAGAGGCAGCTGATCGATGTTTCTCTCTCATCGATGTTTCTAGCTCTCTCTTCCTCTCTCTTCCTCTCTGTAAAAAATCAATAAAATATACTTTAAAAAAAATACCCCCCCCCCCCCCCGGTCAATGTTGTCCCGCTTTACCAATGTTAAAATCTGGTCACCTTAGTCTAGTCCTTAGTAGAGCCTTGCACATAGTAGCTTCTTAATAAACGCAAAGTTAAATGTGCTGTGTGATGCAACAGTAGACCTGGAAGCATCTCCTGAAGTATTGATCTTTGTCCACTCCTCACACAGAGGTCTCCACTGTAATAGAGGTGTTATGGGGAGTAGAAATGTCATATACCTGAACCTCAGTTTACTCATCTGTTAAGTGGGGAATTATGATAATCACATGAGTCAGTACATAAAAAGCACTGAGTTTTTAATAGATCTTGAGTAAAACTTCCTAACCTTTGCCTCTCTCCCGTGCTTTCAAATTTAGATAATCACTGATCCTGCCATATAAAGTAAAATTTATTCTAATTTTTAGGTGAAGGTATATACACCGGAATATCCCCAGGCAAAATGTCAACATTCAATACATTATTACTAATAATTATGTACATTATATCATTTACAAACCACTTTGATGCTAGAAAGCTGAGGCTCAGAAAGTTGAAGTGATTCAACTGTCACTTAGCTGTTTAGCAATAATACTGGACAAGAACCCAAGTTTCCTTACTGGTCTAGGCCTCTTCCCCTCTCGTCCCTCTCATCTCCAACTCCTTATCTCCAATCTCCTTTCATTCCTACCACTCACACCAATGTTCAATTCCCATTCGGCTTCTAAATCTGTGACTCAACACTAGTCATTAGGGTGTCTTGTGCACCTCTGTTGTGTCTTCTACTAAGTGAAGACAGAAAAACCTTATCCATGTATTCTTCTCTGATTGGCTAAGGTGGTCACAGGGAACAAAGCAAGAGAGAGATTACACTAGACTAGACAGTCACTCCATTGTGAATTTTTAGGGAACTGTGGTTATAGCTGTACTCTCCCCTATGGTCCTACAGGAGACAGGGGGGAGTGGAAAGAGAAAGGACATTCATTAAAACCTCAGGGGAAGTCAGATCTTGTCACTTATATGTAGAAAAAGAATTACTTAGAACCCCAATAATGCTTCAAACTGATTCCAAATACTAAATATTTAAATCTCAATGGCCTCTTCCAATTGAAATATTTTATCTCTATTTGGTTATAAAATACGGTTTTTCCTATATTTAATTGATCAGCAAATTATTCTGATTTTACTCTTTGAATACCTCTCACATCAATTTTTCTCCTCTCTATCAATTTGGTATTGTCATGACCCAAGGCCTTATGACCTTTCCCTAGGTCTGTGGTCGGCAAACTGCGGCTCACGAGCCACATGTGACTCTTTGGCCCCTTGAGTGTGGCTCTTCCACAAAATACCACGGCCTGGGCGAAGAAGAAGTGGCATTAGAAGAAGTTTAAGTTTAAAAATTTGGCCCTCAAAAGAAATTTCAATCGTTGTACTGTTGATATTTGGCGCTGTTGACTAATGAGTTTGCCGACCACTGCCCCAGGTCATTCCACCTCCTGTTTTTTTTCTATCTCAATCTGCTTCTATACTTTGCCAGATAAAGCTTTCATATCCTAACTCTGCTCAAGTCTTTACCAAAATTAGGCTATGCTTCCCAATCAACAGGACATTAAAAACCACCAGGCCTAAAATCCTAGGCCCTTCACAATTGTTCATGCTTTGCCCTGCTAACCTTAGCAGGGACTGATCTCCTTTACTTTTCCTAAGCCTGAGTCAAACTATTACTGTTTCCTGCTAGTCCTCTTTGGATGAAAATGCTCCCTCTGCCTAGAATCCTCTCTGTCCCCATAACCAATCTTTGACTGTTTATATCCTCGGGTCAAATGTCTTCTCTTCCATGAAGACCGCAGTGATTGTCCAACCTCACCCCCAAACATCATCTTCAACTTTCTAGCTGGAAATTCCCCCCAAAGTCTTAGGACTCCATTCTCTCTTTATTTCTCAGGCAAACCATTTAGTTGTTTTAAAAAATCACTTGTGGGGAAATTCCTTGTCTCTGATTTTATACTGGGATTCCCTTCAGGGCAGGGCTCTCTGATTTTTTACATTATCCCTGGTGTCTAGCATGGTGTTTGACACATAAGAGCCCAATGTTCATCACAGGAATGAATTGGTTATTCTGAGCCTTTCTGTAAACTGCAGCAAAGAGAAAGCCCGCGAAGAAGGCTAAAGGTAGCTCTGATAGAAACAAGAATAATCCCTGAATCATGGTAATTCATAATGTAATTTAGACAGGGAAATGGCAGACCCAGGCAGGGTTTTCTCCCTGAATGTTTATCTTTGGAGGACTCATGTGCATTAAGGCCTGAGTGTCTTGGTCTTGCTCAATTTGTTGTTTTTCTTCTTTTTCCTAACCACCCCCCCCCCTCAGTTTCTCTTTACAATGTTCTTAAAAAGTTGAGAATGGTTTATCTTAGCATTTGTAAGTTTATTTGTGGATGCAATTGTGAGGCTCATTATGCCAGTTTTATGAGAAGTCTGGATCCATTGTCCTTAGAAAACGAAAATGATTAACATTGATTTGTTTTGTTACCCAATTGTTTAAATTATAATAACTCCCCATCAGGGTTTTTTAAGTACAGCTGTGTTTATGGATTAAGATCTACTGACTCAAATATTTACAGAGTTCCAAAAATCACGAGAACATACGGTTTCAGGAATTTTCCATAGGCTGATTCGACTGGGAGCTGGACACAGTTTCTGTTGAACTTGAAGGAAAAGCTTTAGCCAGTTTCAGAGGACATCCACAGGTCCATGTAATTGCATCCCCTGACAGGCACCAAATGAAATAGCTCAGGAGTAGGGAAACGTTGACTAAAATGCCCATATTAACAGTAATCCATGGCTGTTTAAAGGAGCAGACGTGGGGCTTTTGAGGACCTCTATGAAGGCCCTCTGTGACTATGAAGGACAAGACCTCATAGCTTATAAAATCTAGCCTGTTGCTTTCACTTCACTCTCTCTAGGGCTTAAAGAAGTCCAACTGGCCTGGAGTGAAAACAGAGCACTACCATTTTCTAGTTCTATGACTGTACAAAGAGCTTCATGTTCCGGGACCCTCTGTCCTTATCTATGGGGTAAAGGTACTTGGGAGGGACATGAAAATAAACACTCATTGGCCTCCTTCTCCTTTAAGCCAGATTCTGCCTTTGGGAGCCTTGGCCTATAAGTGGTATTTTTCCCAGAGGAACCTTGTAAAAGGGTAGAAAGAATACTACTTAGAAGAGGAAACTGAGGGTCCTATCTTTTCTCTGCAGTCATCTTGCACAGGTTTTAGCTAACCCACTTCTCTCTTGACTCCATCATGGATCTGTCTACTTCTTGTGCTCAGCTTCAGGTTTCCTCAGGGCTGGGGCCATGATTTGTTTGGCCTTGTGCACTCGGTCACCATGCCAAGCCTATGGTAAAGTCTAAACAGGTTTTTTGATGAAATGGAGAGAAGGAAGAAAGAAGGTAGTGAGGTTGAAAACTGCAAAGAAAGAAAGGAGAGGAAGGAAAGAAGGGGGAAATCTGGGATAAGCAAACTTGCCCTACCAAATTTATGTGCTAGATTGGAGATGGAGAGAGAGAAAAAACCACCCACAATATGCTGAATGATAACATCACAAAAATAACCTACAGGCCTATTACAGCTTCATTGTACTTTATAATCTACAAAGTACTTTCACGTCCATATTGTAATTTGATTCCCAATGTCCCTCGAACTAGGTGGGACAATTACCCCCACCTGATGGGTGATTAAACTGATAATCACATCCTTGAAATTATTCACCCAAGGTTACACAGGTAAACTGTGGGTTGGGACTATGGCTACTATTTTCTATCTTGAAATGCAGAGCTCTAATACACAATGAGACTTCGATGCATTTTTGGAATTCAGAGAAAGAAATTATAAATTTTAACTGAAATAATGAGAAAAGAGACAGTGAGAATTTACTATATTTTAGGACCATGGTTGGCAAACTGCGGCTCGCGAGCCACATGTGGCTCTTTGGCCCCTTGAATGTGGCTCTTCCACAAAATACCATGGCCTGGGCGAGTCTATTTTGAAGAAGTGGTGTTAAAAGAAGTTTAAGTTTAAAAAATTTGGCTCTCAAAAGGAATTTCAATCTTTGTACTGTTGATATTTGGCTCTGTTGACTAATGAGTTTGCCGACCACTGTTTTAGGAGAATCAGTTGTGAAAGTATTAATTACCCAGAAAAGGAATTAAGTTCATATAAAAATTGCAACGGTAATTGGCCAAACATGTTTATCTTAAACACTAGATGGATGTAAATTACCAGTGATGTCTGTGGGACTCAGAGGATGAAGATGCCTGTGCCTCAGGATCCCTCAGATACTTGTCCCTTCTGTGACCCTGAATCATGTGGACTTTGAGCCTCAGTTTTTCAATTCATAAGTGGGGTTACTAATACCTGCTTTGTATAGCAGTTATGAAGCTTAAATATAATAGTCTATGAAAAACATAATCCATTCAAATGATATGACTATTACTAATGCAGGGAGAAATATTCTCTTTGGGAAGCTCCTTGAGTTGCTGGGTAAAGGCAAATTTTGTTCTGCCATGCTATCATTCTAGGTGAGAAGTATACCTTGTCCTGGCATTCTCTCCATAGCCATATAACAACATGCATAATCCCTGCCAATCCACTTGACAACAGATGTAATCCTGAAGAATGCTGAAACATGGTAATCTGCTTGCATGGGAACATTCCGTGCAGGGCAGGAGGAAAGGGCTTAGAGAGTGGCAGTAGAGGCTTGTCAAACCCTGCTTGCTCCAAGTACCTCTTTTTCTTGGAAACACTCCCGCCCCGGAATTCTAGCCAACAGCCTAGCCCCTACCTCTGGCCACCTTTTGTATCTACCTGTGTCCGCCTCTGACTGTTTATAAAAGTGAAATTCACCTGCAAAAAAATGTGTTTGCTCATTCATGCACTGCTTCAATCCATCATTAATTTATCTAAACTATCTTGACTGCTTCCATGTGCCTGGCTCCATTGTTGAGTGTACATTAATTATCTTCGAATGAATGATGAAAGAATGAGAGTCCCAAAGGTCCATATAGTGTCTTTACTTCTTTGTGTTCTTCAATACTTCCACAAAATAAACAAAATTAAACTGTTCAATAAATGTTTGCATAGTGGAGAGTTGAGATTTTGAGAGCCATAGAAGTACAACATTTTAGATAGGTAAGGATCCTCAGAAATGGTCCTGCACATCCCATATTTTTCAAGAAAGATAAGCATGGCACACTTAAAAGCGATAATTCAGGAGAGGGTAATAAAGAGATGATTTATGAAGGCATAGTCAGGGTCAAAGGATACATCAAGAGATAGTACAGCACCATAGGCTAGCAACAGGAGCTATTAGCATCCTCAGGTCTGATGGGGTGCATGGAAGGAGCACTGTTACCAGGGCCTAGAGAGAGCAAGATATGATTGAAGGAGGTGACCTTTGACAAGGGCTATAGCCATGTGGCCTGATGGGGAGTAGAAGAGTAAAAATCCCAATCTCAGTGTTCTTCCTCCCTTCAACCTCTTGTCAGTGCCTCCCATTGGTCAAACCCAACTGAACATCAGTACCCAAGGGGCCTCCCTGATACAGCCCATAGAGGTAGGCCTATTAGGTCAGAGGGCAAAAGGGAAAAAGACGGTGGCACAAAGGAAGAGTAGTCAACATAGGCATCTTAACAGAGCAAACTGAGACCGGAGGAAGAAGGGTGACTTGCCCACATGAAGGCTCATTAGCAGGGCTGAGTGACAACTACTGCTTTCAGAGCACTTACTTTGTGGCAAGCACAATCCCGCATGCTTGTACTTACATTAATTAACTTATTAAATTCTTACAGTGCTATGAGGTAGTACTCTTTTAACCCCCAAGTGAAACTGAAATATTCCATATTAAGTTGCACTTGATTCCGTTACATAAAATGCCAGGAACATATCATCAGAATTGACAAAATGTTGACAGAGGGGGAAACACTGAGAGCAGAGTGTGGAGGGAGCAAACGCTTCCTTCCCGAGAAGTCGGCATTAGTCACCCACAGAGCTCTGGCAGGCAGAGGGATGGCTCCCCGAAGATGTCTATGTCCTAGTCCCTGACTCATGCGATTATGTTGTACTACATGCCATAGAGATTTTGCAGATGTGATTAAATTTACAGAGTTGAAGATAGGACAATTATCCTAGCAGGTCATAATGGCATGAGCCCTTAAAACAGACCACTTTCTCCAGCTAAAAGCAGAAGAGGTGCAGCAGAAGGGTAAGTCAGAGATAATCCAAAATCAACCATGGGGTCTGTGATGGAGGGGCCAAGTGCAAAAGCTAGAGAGAGGCCCTTAGAAACCAAAGGGGTTCTCCACCTGACAGCCAGGAAGGAAACAGGGGCTTTAGTTCTACAACCTCAAGGAACTTGTATCTGCCAACAATCTGAATGAGTTTGAAACATGTATGTATATGTGTATGTGTATGTGTGTGTGTTCTTTTATTGAGATACTAGAGGTCCGGTACACAGATTCGTGCACATTGAAAGTAAATTAGAAGGTGGCTAGCGGGGCAGAACTGGGCAACACAGGCCAGACATGCCCTGGAGCCAACCTCCCGCAGTCCCTCCCTGGACTGCTGCACCTGGGGCAGCGCTAGGGCTCGAAAGGCATCTGCCGAATGAGCAGGGTCCCTCCGGCAGGTGGGGTCCCTTGGCTTGGCCTGTGAGGATCCAGCCGAAACCTGCAGTCTGACATCCCTTAAGGGGTCCCAGAGTGCGAGAGGGCACTCTGCAAAGTTGCTGTTGCTGGGCAGCTTCTGCATTGAGCATCTGCCCCCTGGTGGTCAGTGCACATCATAGCTACCGGCTGGTCGCTTAGGCTTTTATATATATAGATAATCAATATATAACTTATTTGTATATATTGTAAAATGATCACTACAATAAGTTTAGTTTAACATCCTTCATTATACATAATTACATTTTTTTTACTGTGATGAGTACTTTCAAGATGTACTCTCTTAGCGACTTTCAAATATGCAACAAAGTAAAACTGACTGTAGTTAATAATTAGTGAAGGTCAAAAAAGTACAATCTTAAGAGTTATAAAATAAATAAGTCACCAGGATGTAATGTACAGCATGGTGACGGTAGTTAATAACACCATATTACATAAATGTGCACTGTTTCAATGCACTGTGTTGGCAGTAGTTTGTTATGGCAGCAACATAAAACTGACATAGGGGCACGTGTAACTTGAATTGAAACCCCAGGAGCTTGGAGCTCCGTGGAGACATTCTTGTCCAAGCTCCTCATTCCACAGGAACCCTGCTACCATATTCCTGTACAATGTTGATGGACTCACCAGAATAGTGCCCCCTTCTCTATCCCCAAATTAACAGCACCACATGTTGGTGAGCATGCAGAGCAACCAGAACTCTCACGCATTGTTCTTGGGAAAATAAAATAGTATGGCAGCTTTGAAAATATATGTGACATTTCTTATATAATTAAACATACACCTGTACTGTGAACTAGTAATCCTACTCTTAGGCTTTGACCCAATAAAAATGAAAACATATGTCCACAAAACACTTTCTTCATGAATGTTCATAAAATATTTATGTAAACTAGCTCACAACTAAAAATATCCCAGGTTGCCATCAACAAGAGAATGAAAAAATAAACTCTGATAAGCACATACTATAGAGTAGTATGTAAAATGTCCAAAATGATAAAGTGCAAAGAGACATAAAGTAGAATATTGGTTTCCAGAGGCTGGGGGTGAAGGTGAGAGAGGGTGCAGGGGCAGGAAATAGAAATGGACTGCTAACGTGTACAGAGTTGCTTTTGGTGGTGATGAAAATGTTCTTAATTTAGACAGGGGTGATGGTTGCATAACATTGTGAATATACTAAAAACCAGTGATGTGTAGCTTTAAAAGTGTGGATTTATGGTATATAATTATATAAATTATATCTCAATTTTTGAAAAGCAGCAAAAAAGATAAAGGAGCAAATTATGAAACAACACAGGCGAATCTCACAAATATATGCAGCATGAAATAAGCCTTACACAAAAGGGTAGATTCTTTATAATTCTATTGATATGAAAGTCTAGAAGAGGCCAAATTAAAATACAGTGGAAACAATTCAGAAGAGTGGTTGCTTTTAGGGTAGGAATAGGGACTGACTATGGAGTGTCAAGAGAAAAGTTTCTGGTATATTGGTAAAGTTGTGTATCTTGATAGGGATTTGGGGCCATGCAGGTGTATGCCTTTGTTAAAACAATTCAGCCACAGTACACTCAGAATTTGTGTATCCATTGTATCTAAACTTCACCCCACAAAAAAGAAACCAATACTGAACTCTAGTTCATTATAAGCAGCCTACAATATTTAGAGGAAAGTATACCAATATCTGCACCTCACTTTGAAATGCATAAAAAACTCTGTATTGTCACATAAAGAGAAGGAAGAATAGATGGATATGGGATAAAGCAAGTACAGTAGGTCCTCGGGTTACATCACAGACGTAACACAATTTTCTCCATAAGTTGGAACCCACCTACATAAGCATCTACGTCACTCACATGGAGCACATACACAGCAGTAATGAAGTGAAACAGTAAAAAAAATTTAAAAGATAACAATTCCTGACCTTTACTTGTGGTAAGTAAATAATAAAAAATATAAAGCACATATGCACATACATCGAAATGACGGAACTCTTTTTTTTTTTATAAATAAATAGGAGATGGCAACATAACCACAAAATGATGTACGTCGAGTCCAACGTAATCCGAGGACTGCCTGTATACTAATATGCTAATTATAGAATCTAGAACTTAGGGGCATGCATATTACGTGTACAGATTTTACAATGCTCTTTTATATTTGAAAGTTTATAGTAATGTTCGAAAATACTGCTTGGTCTCTGCTTGAATATCTTACCTAATAATAGACAAACATGTAAATTGACCATACCTTCGCTACACCCACAGCCAATCAAAGTGAGTATGCAAATTAGAAGGCCAAAGATGGTGGCCATCCAGCTGCTCCAGACATGGAGTGGCCAGGAGGGGCAGGACGCCTGCTATGCGAGGGAGGGCGGGGGGGGGGGTGCAAAGGGATCTACAGGAGCGGAGTGCCACAGCAAAGACAAAGACTGCAGACTCCGGAGTCTGCAGCGAAGATGAAGATGGCAGTCTGCAGCGAAGATGGTAGACTCCAGCCGGAGTCTGCAGCAAATATGAAGAAGGCAGACTCTGGCTGGAGTGAAGGCTTGGGTCCCAGGTGCTTGAAGAAAACCGGTGCTGGAAGCCAAGGGAAGGAAGGCCTATTGCACGAATCTCTTCGTGCAACGGGCCTCTAGTGTATAATAATGGGGTATTCTTCTCGTAAGACAGCGATGGTTATGCATCAGCTCTTGATGTCAGAATCATGTTCCAGATTTTGAGATTTTGCTCTACTTTCATCTAGTGGTCCTTGTTTCATCTTCTGGGGTCCACAGAGAAAATCTACTCTGCAAAGCCTTTAGAAGGCTGCCTGGAAAAGTGTAGAGACATGCGCTTGGAGGGTTCAAGACCTGGCTTTGCCTCTGGTGCCTCACTACTCTAAGCGTGGTTCTTCAACAAGCAGTATACACATCACTTGGGAGTCTTTAGAAATGCAGAATCCTGGGCCTCATCCCAGACCTACTGAATCAGAATCTGAAATTTAACAAGATCCTCTGTGATATGCATGCAAGACAAAGTTTAAGGAATGAGCCAGGACAATAAGGCGAAAATATAAACTGGGCTTGTGCCAGGGTAGTAACAACGGGGAGAGAGTGAATTCAACAGAATAGACACATATTTGGGAGAGGTACCTTACAGAACTAAGAGATTAATTGAATGAGAGTGATGAGAGATAAGGGGAGTCACAGATGATCCAGCAGTTATAGTGTGGATGACTTGATGGTTAAGAGGGAATCTGGACCTGAGATAGCCACAAAGTCTGTTGCTTTGGATGACATGGGTACAATGTCAGACTTACAGGAATATGTCAGTCCTCAGCAGCTATCCTTCTTGACCTTTACCTTTTTGTTATTGTTAATCCCCACCTGAAGATATTTTTTAAAATATATTTTTATTGATTTCAGAGAGGAAGGGAGAGTGAGAGTGAGATAGGAACATCAATGATGAGAGAAAAATCATTGATCGGTCGCCTCCTGCACGCCCCACACTGCTCACAACCCAGGCATGTGCCCTGACTGGGAATCGAATCTGAGACCCTCTGGTGCTCAGGTTGACACTCTAACCACCGAGTTTCAATGGCCAGGACTTGAGCTTTACTTCCAAATATAAAACCTGCTCCGCTACCCCACCTAGTCTGGTGCTTCTAGGAGCAAAACTCTTGGGACCCTCTGCCATGGGTTTGCCATTGTTTAACTTGTCCAAAAGCACTTTTCTGAATGAATAATAGAGCTTCCCCTCCATTTTCCGTCTCCTCTTTCTAATTACATAAGCACAACCACCAGTGTTTTAAGCATTCAAAAACATGGTATAGATCAATTCATCAATATTTCTAAATGAGGCTTTTGCAGGACAGGCTTTTGCCCAGGGACGAGGGCTCTGCTTTCTTATTACTGATGACCTTGGTTACTGGGACTTCCTGGAGGGTCTTTGGTTTTGATGTTGTTTTAATGAGCACACAATACTGTTTTCCAACCCAGAGCAAATGTCCAGGAACAGGTCCCATCCTCACCCTTTGTGAACCTTTCACCGATTTTGCAGCTTCTATTAACTCTAATAGTCCTTGCTGGTGGTGAATTTTCCTTCTTAGCATGCTGGGAACTCACCTAATTGGGCCTACCTCATTGTGGCCTGAAATAGTCCTGGGGAGAGCGGTGACCTGGGCCTAACTACCTGGCTATCTCATCCTTCAAGGTTACGCTCAAATAATATATGCTTAGTGAAGCCCTCTATAACTTCCCTACCTGCCTCTAAATGTGGCTCAGGCAGGTAGCCACCTCCTGGATTATGTACACAACTCTGTGCTAATGGTAGAAGGGAGAAATTATATACAAGAACCTAACAGCTGGCACAAACATTCCTCTTGGTGTAGGAAATGTTTTGTTACCTTTAGTAACTCCTTGGGGTAGAAGGTAAGGCCCAGCGGGAATGGTTAGAAAGAATCAAGAAATAAAAGAGATGCATAAATTGCTCAGTACTGGAAAATCAGTGAAAGTGAGGGATAGAAGAGAGCACAGAAATGAAGGGAAATGAGAAACAGGGCATGGGATTGGAGACTGAATCTCAGGCATATTTGAAGCTTGAAACTTGGACTCAGGTCATCTAAATACGAGCAATTTATGGCACCATTGTAGTCCTCTACCTCTCCCTGAACAAGAGAGGTTTTTATAGAAAGGCTCTGTGAACTGCAGACCTATTTATAAGCACAATATCTCACTTATCCAAAAATAACTATGTCTAACACAGCCTGTGACCTAAGGATAGACAATGTAAGGCTTTCTAAAGTAGCTGACATAAAAATATAAATAGCAGCCCCCAGTAATAATGCACAGCTATCACTGACAGCTTACACAAGGCATCAGTCACTTTGCTAAGAGTTTTTCCTCAGCTATTATGTCCTGTGATATTTGCAAACCTCATGTGCATATTTCCCATGTTCCTGATAAGCAACTGAACCTTAGAAGGCTGACTGGATGCCAAAGGTCTCTGAGTGAGAATATTATGGAGCCTGCATTAGAACTCTGATTCCAAAAGGCATATTCTTCACCAAATATTCTTAACCAAAAAGCTTGTTCTCATGGATAATCAGAAGTGCCTACTAAAACAAGTCTCCATATTTTAGCCACGAAACAGCCCCTTGGGTTCAAGAGTAGAGCTTATTTCCTCTTTATATAATAACTGAATAATGTGACTTTCTGGTTGACGAATTAAAACATTCAAAAACTAAAATTTGAATGAGGAATAGTGGTGAGGGAATCTGAGAGGTAGGTCCACTGGCAACTTCAACAGTGTTGGGAATCTGAATATCAATGAGGAAGGGAAAAAAGAACAAAGACAAAACAAACAATCAAACAAACAATCCAATCCAAACAAACTGAATTCTAGCTCTAGCAGTTGGAGTTGTCAAGTACTCTAATAGAGAATGTTGATGGATAGAGTGCTAAAAAGAAACAATCTTGTTGTATTTCCTTTTTTAAAATAACATGAAAAATAAAATGTATTTCAAGGGATAGTAATCCAACACAAATGGCTAAAGTTAACAGCATGTGATGAAACAGCTCTAGCTATGAAGGGAGGAGACGTACGTGCTCACCTGGCCTTGCACATATCCATGCTGGGACCTAGGACCTCACCACTCTGAATCACACTTTGCTCCTCTCCACAGTGGGAATACTATCTATTGCTGAAGGTCCTTGTGAAGAGGAAACAGATGACTTGCTTGGCACATAGATTATACTCAACACAGCTATATTAAATCACATTTAAGGACAACCTTGGTGCCCCAACCTGTAAGTTCTGGCAATGGGAAGGGATGTCCAACGTGGAGTTGACCTTGTTTGAAAATGGTATGTGCATGGAGTATGCACTCATCATGAGGAGGAAAAACAGGAAGGGGCTTCCCTACCGCTGTGCTACTACTTCCACTTTGTGAAGAGAGCCATGTCAGATGCACTAGCTCTCCTTCCTCACATCCCAGCCAGCAGCGCCCCAGAGACAGAAATAGCATTCATCGAAAGCCGCAATTACCTCATTTCACTGGCCCGTTTGTGTGTGATGTGCTTTGCCTCACAGTGACTGCATGGGGCCAAAAGTCCAGCAAACAGAGCTGCTACTTGTCCAAGAAGTGGCCCTGAGAACAGGAGAGGACAGCGTGTTCCCTGAGCAGACTGGGACCCTTGGCTGTTTTGTGGGTGTTTTTGTTTTTCAGGCCAGAAACAGTGTCTGAAAACTCCTGGGGATTTCCCAAGCTCCATCTGTCAGGCGGCCAGGCTCCTTCTGACATCATGTGTGAGTGATGGGGTATGGAGAGGGGGTCACGCACAAGGCAGTCCTAGGGCAGCTTCAGTAGGATTGCGGGAAATGGGAGAGCTAGTGCCAGAATGGTCAAGAAAACAGGAGAATGTTCTAAAACAGTCTCTCTAGCACATAGTGGGCCTTTCAAGGACTAGTTTTCTTGAATGAAACACCAAAAGATTAAATGACCTGACTTCCAAATCATGCATCCAGCAAATAGCAGAGATTTTAATTTCAATCAGGGTGACTCACTGTCCTGGTTTGCCTGGGGTTAAGGGTTTCTGAGGATATGTGACTTCCAGTGCTAAAATCATCAAACCTTTGGGCAAATTAGGATGTGTCTGTCACCTTAATTTCAACTTCAGTGTGACTGACTCCAATGCTCATGTTTTTGAACATAAAACAAAAACCAGTCCTCAAGGAGACTGGAGTTTAAAGAGGCAAACTAATATATGGGAAGACACCTATCATATACAGAGAAAGGGTCTACTTGAATGAGAGGAGTTAGAAGCTCAGCCAAGCACCATTCGCCAATTACCATCACGCCTCCTTTCTAAGAGCACTTCAATTTTGTTCAGAAAATTCTTCTATTAAACATGGGCTTCAATGAGCCAGTCACCAAAACTGCATTCCTCTTGGCAATGACTGGTTCAGGAATGAGCATGTGACATAATGTTTGGCCAATGAAACATGAGAAGAGGCCTGACGGTCAGATTCTTGGAAAGGTTTCCTTCTTCTTAAAAAGAAACCAACATTAACAAAAGCTCATTTTATCCACTGGACATATTTATGTCTGAAAGTGGCACTCAGAACTGTGGTGGCTATTTCAGATTTACCAAGGGAACTAAAGCTGGGCTGGAAGATGGGGAAGGTGGAATGGACCTGAGTCTTTTATGGTATTAAATGAACTGACCATCCAGCCATCTTACCTCAGGACTTGTGAGATAACACAGTGTTTTTATGATTGAAGCTATTTGAGATAAGACATTCTGTTATGCAGTCAATAACATCCTAATGAAGACAATATTTAAATGTGATATGCCATCCGAGGATGGAGAGATGCTCACTAGAAAGTGACACCGGGCAGGCTTCATGGAGGATCTAGCACTGGCACTGTGCTCTTGAGGAAGGAAATGCTTTCAGTAGACAAAACCAGGCATAGGATGTAGCACTACTGAAACTACAGAGGATATACAGCTCTGAGTATAGTTTGAGAAAAGCATGGAGTCTAATTTTGCTAAAACTAGGGTTTAGGGAAGTAGTTGATGAAACAAGAAGCAGGGAATGTTCTCAGGAAGCAGAGCATGAAAGGCTTTCAGTTCCAGGCTGAGTAAACTAGATGTTCCGCAGAGACGCAAAGTCTCTTAAGATAGATGGTTAGAATATCACCCTACCTCTTCCCCAAACTACTGTTGGCCACTGTGACTTCATCTAGATTCACTTAATATTTAGAGTTATCATTCACAACTTTAGAAGCATATTAGAATCATCTGAAGGGGATTATAACCATCTATTTATACAGCATAAACGCGGGATGTAAGTAGAGTATATTTCTCTGGAGAAAAGTCTGGATGTTTTTCACTTTCTATTAAGCTCTTAGGTGATCCTGAAATGCAGTCATGTTCCAGAACCATCTAAATAGACTTGGTCATCTATAATTTTGTATACTTTCAGTTTACTTATATGAAAAGTCTATTAGAATGTCAATCTAGAAGGAATATTGGAGATGTTGTAAGCTTGACACCTTTCATTTTTGGCTAATGCCTGTTCCATCTGCCTCTAAAAGAATATAAAGGCATTGTAAATTTTAAAGGGAGTGAAAATTCACTGGCTGTTATCACCACCACCATTGTTGTCTTAATTGAGATATAAAGGAAATAAATGATTTTTCGAAAGCCAACCTGCACATGAGTATCAGATCTGTGACTAAATACAAGGCTTCAATATCACTTATTTAGCATTCTTTCCACTAAACTGAGCTGTTGATGTTTCAGTTATGCACACTTCCTCACATGTCCTGCAATTACTCTTTGTGTAGAAAACATGTGTTATGTTTCTTTGCATCCTCCCAGCTACATTCTCCCACTGTAGCATTCCTGGATGTCTGCTTTTTATATGATTAATTAAATCTCACTTACCCAGTGGTTCCAAAACAGTGGCCTGCATCAGAATTACCCAGAGGGCTTGTTAAAACACAGATCTGTGGGCCTCACCCCCAGAATTCCTGATGCAGGAGGTCTGAAGTGGTTCATATTTATAAATACTCCCAGGTGAGGTCTAGTCCAGAGACAACACTGAGAATCACTGCACTTGACCAAATCCAGAGTTGGATTTTTTTTTTCTTTTTGTCTGAGAAGAGTCATTTTTTAGTCCAATGAAACTGATTTGTATGCTGGGTCTGGCACCTTCTACCTGTGTGACGTGAACAAACTACCTCTACTATAAAGTCTCAGTTATCAACCCTATAAAATGGAGCTGCTAATAAATACCTCGAAAGTTTAGTAAAGACATACTCAGCCTAGTGCAGTGGCTGGCAGATGGGAAGGACGCGCTGACCATCCATTTCCCAGTTTCTTTTCTCTCGGCTTTCCATTCACAGTGCTCATTTCTCATGAAGAGAGATGCTGCCTGGCTCCAACTACAGATTCATGACTCCTCTTGGAGCTGGCTCTCCTTCAATGCGCCTGAGTTCGCACTTCTTCCACTGAATTACTAACACTCATATGGAGCCTATTTCTAAGAAATGTTGGGCAAATCATTTCAAAGGGGGAAAATATGATAGGCAAATTATGTCAATATTATCCTCAAAGCAATATTTTGGAGATAAAAACCTCTCCCATATGTTATGTTTCACTTACTTTGGCATTTTTAACAATTTCACCATAGCAGCTGCTCTGGATCACTAATTGCCTGCAATATTAAACAACTGATGCAAATCAGTTCCCAGAATTTTCCTTCGATGTCAACCCCGAGTTCCCAAATATCTGCACATTTCTCCAGGTCATTGCATTCCTCTTGTGCTCAATTCTGTCAGCCTCTGATGGAGCAAAAGATGGTACAGGACAGATCTAGGTGACCTTTGGCATAAACCTGGGTGAAACCAGAGCAGGAACAAATGAGGTTCAGACCCTGAGACAACCTGGCTGCACACACCATATTTTCATGCCTCAAAAGACCTTGAATCACTGTCACCCCTTCTAGTTGACAGGTGATTTTCCATGTGAATTTTCTGGGATCTTCCTCATCAGAAACTAGGTACAGTTGTGCATCTTGTTGTCTCTGATAGATGCATCTAATTTATTTTTTATTCTTTATTCTGATCCATTGTTTCAAGTCAGTCTCCCAGTCAGTATGTCTACTTAAACTTTTTTTCTGATTTCTAATAAATATTTATTGTTCAGATTATTACAGTTGTTTATCTTTCCCCCCCCCCCCATAGCTCCCCTCCACCCGGTTCCCACCCCACCCTCTGCCCTTACCCCCCGCACCCCCACTGTCCTCATCCAAAGGTGTACAATTTTTGTCCAGTCTCTTCCCGTACCTCCCACATCCCTTTCCACCAGAGAATTGTCAGTCCACTCCCTTTCTATGCCCCTGACTCTATTATATTCACCAGTTTATTCTGTTCATCAGATTTTTTATTCACTTGATTTTTAGATTCACTTGTTGATAGATACGTATTTGTTGTTCATAATTTTTATCTTTACCTTTTTCTTCTTCTTCCTCTTCTTAAAGAATACCTTTCAGCATTTCATATAATACTGGTTTGGTGGTGATGAACTCCTTTAGCTTTTTCTTATCTGTGAAGCTCTTTATCTGACCTTCAATTCTGAATGATAGCTTTGCTGGGTAGAGTAATCTTGGCTATAGGTTCTTGCTATTCATCACTTTGAATATTTCTTGCCACTCCCGTCTGGCCTGCATACTTTCTGTTGAGAAATCAGCTGACAATCGTATGGGTGCTCCCTTGTAGGTAACTAACTGTTTTTCCCTTGCTGCTTTTAATATTCTCTCTTTGTATTTTGCTCTTGGCATCTTAATTATGATGTGTCTTGGTGTGGTCCTCTTTGGATTCCTTTTGTTTGGGGTTCTCTGCGCTTCCTGGACTTGTAAGTCTATTTCTTTCACCAGGTGGGGGAAGTTTTCTGTCATTATTTCTTCAAATAGTTATTATTTATGTCATTGTTTCTTGCTCTCTCTCTTCTTCTGGCACCTCTGAGAGAAAGCCGCCCTCGTGTTCTGGCCCGATGCCAGACAGTCCCGCTTTTCCCTTTATGAGTCTGGGTCCCCAGAGTCTCACCTGGAACTGGAGTTCAGATCAGTCGGGAGCTTGCGTCTCCCTCCCGATTGGAAAAGACAACCGCGTCCTCAGTTGCCAGCCTTTTCCATGCGCGCACCTCCGTACCTCCGCACTTTACTTCCACACCTCCCCTGGGTCTCAGTGTGCTTTTCTCTTCCCTTCTAGTTGTAGAATTTCCACTCAGCCAGCCTTCCTGTGGTTCTGGATGATGTTTGTTTTATCTTTTAGTTATAGTTTTGAAGTGGTTGTGTGAGGCAGCAAGTTCAGGTGTTTTATGCTGCCATCTTGGTTTCTCCTCTACTTAAACTCTTTACTCTTTCCATCTGTACTGTTCCTACATAAGCCACCATCACTTTTAGCAAGAATCACTGCAACATCATCCCAACTAACATTCCCTGACTTGTTGAACCCCACTCCACCCATATTTCATCCCAGTTGGAATGATCTTTCTAAGACATAAAGTATATCACTTCATTTTCTTTAATCCCTTTGGGTGACTCCCCACCAGTCTCAGAAACTAAGTCCTATCTCATCATCCTGGCTGACTGTCCACTAACCACATGTAGCTATTTAATTTACATTAAAAATAAAAAAGTATGCAAAATTTAAAATGAAGATCCTCATCGACACTAACCACATTTCTGATGCTCAAAAACCATGAATAGTTAGTATCTACCATTTTGAACAAGGAAGGTATAGATTATTTACTTCATAACAAAAACTTCTAATGGAAAACCCTGTTCTAAATGTTGAAAACTGGGTAACATTACTTACCTTATCGTGATGCTATTTGTGGCCATCCTGTGGGGAAGTGGTGCCTGCAAGCACTGCTGAAGGGAATGAAATGACACAAGCATTCGTAGTGAAACAGTTCTTAATGAAATTAGGGATGCGTATAAGCTCCAGAGAACTATCACACAGCGCCTAAAAGGACTGCACTCAAGGATGTTTGTCATGGCATTATTTGTGCTTGTGACTACTGGAGACAACCTAAGTGTTCATCACCAGGGGATTGGAAGAGTGAAATGTGGAAGATGCAGAACACTGTGAAGCAGTCAAAAGCAAATGACCAAAAGCACACATACCTATCTTAAAAACATAGTTTTCTATTCTTACTGTGGAATAATACTCAATAGTAAGATCATAATTTTAAAAATTACTAATTCATGCTAAAAGTTGGATGAATCTCACAGATATTAAGTTTGGTAAAAGATGCCAGACATAAATAAGTATATAATGTATGACTCTACATTTATAAAGTTTACTAAATGTGCAAACTAGTCTATGTTAATAGAAATTAGAACAGTGGTTGCATCTAACTGGGGAATTTATTGTAAAAGAACAGAAGCAAACCTTCTGGGTGATGGTAATATTCTGTGTTTTGATTAGGGGTGTCCATTACATGGGAATAGACATTCGTCAAATTCATTTAACTGTATACTTAAGATCTGTGTATTTTACTTTATGTAAATACTAGAGGCCTGGTGCACAAAATTTGTGCACTGGGGGGTGGTCCCTTAGCCCAGCCTCTGCCCTCTCACAGTCCGGGACCCTTCAGGGGATGTCCGACTGCCAGCTTAGGCCTGCTCCATGTGGACTGGGCCTAAGCCGGCAGTCGGACATCCCTCTTGCAGTCCAGGACCTCTTGCTCCTTATCACTCACCTGCTCGCTGTTCCTTACTGCTCAACTCGCTACTCCTTAGCACTGCCATGAAGGTGGGAGAGGCTCCAACCACCGCCATTGCACTCGCCAGCTTCTGAGCCCAGCTTCTGGCTGAGCAGCACTCCCCCATGGGAGCGCACTGACCACCAGGGGCAGCTCCTGCATTGAGCGTCTGCCCCCTAGTGGTCAGTGTGCATCATAGCAACCAGTTGTTTTGGTCATTCCACTGTAATGGTCACTTAGGCTTTTATTATATCTAGAGGCCCAGTGCACGAAATTCGTGCATGGGGGGGGGGTGTTCCTCAGCCCAGCCTGCACCCTCTCCAATCTGGGACCCCTTGAGGGTTGTCCAACGGTACGTTTAGGCCAGATCCCGCCGGTAGGATTGGGCCTAAACAGACGGTAGGATCAGACATCCCTCTCACAATCCAGGACAGCTGGCTCCCAGCTGCTCACCTGCCTCTGCCTGATTGCCCCTAACCGCTTTTGCTTGCCAGCCTGATCACCCCCTAACCACTCCCCTGCCAGACTGATCGATGCCTAACTGCTCCCCGGCTGGTCAGATTGCCCCTAACTGCCCTCCTATACTGGCCGGTCACCCATAACTGCCCTCCCTGCTGGCCTGATCACCCACAATTGCCCTCCCCTGCAGGCCTGGTCCCCCCCAACTGCCCTACCCTGCAGCCCTGGTCTCCCCCAACTGCCCTCCCCTGCAGGCCTGTGTCCCTCCCCAACTGCCCTCTGTTGCAGTCCTGGTCCTCCCCCAACTGCCCTCCCCTGCAGGCCTGGTCCCCCCCAACTGCCCTCCCCTGCAGGCCTGGTTCCCCCCAACTGCCCTCCCCTGCAGGCCTGGGTCGCCCTCCGACTGCCCTCCCTTGCTGGCCTGGTCTCCCCCAACTGCCCTCCTCTGCTGGCTTGGTCACCCATAACTGCCCACAACTGCCCTCCCCTGCAATCCAGCTTGTGGCGGCCATCTTGTGTCCACATGGGGGCAGCCATCTTATGTCTTGGAGTGATGGTCAATTTGCATATTACTCTTTTATTAAATAGGATATCCCAATAGAATATAATTTTTAAAATACTTTTAAAAAGCAAAACGATTACTGTCCGATGAGCTATATAACCATGTATAAATGCATTCAAAGGTACAATATTTTTCAAAGATATTCACATATAAAAAGGTTATATAGGGAAAATTAGAATCAATATTTTTTGGTAAGGATTAGGGGAAATAAATATTAGTAAGGATGAAAGAGATCTTAGGACAAAGTTAACTAGAGAGTGACCTTCAATTGACTGGAGGTGATTCACTCATGACTGGGGAGGGTGACCAACTCAATTCAACTTTCTGCAACTGAAACCAGTAAGACCTTCACTGGGGAAAAGTCACTCTTTTGTCAAGGGGTGGCTAAACTGGGATAAACTGAAATGTGAAACACTGCTGTTGTTTCAGGCCATAGTTCTCTACCCCCTTCTCAGAAAGGAGAAATGAGATGGAAAGCTGCAGGGAAGTCCACTACAGGACAGAGGGAACGGGTGAAACAGAAAACATGAAGATAGAGCAGGAGGGGGACGTAAGGGAAGGGGAGACAAGGGGAAGGACTGGAACATGCAGACAATTCAGAGTTTCTGAACCAACTCTTTCTCTGGAATCTTCAGTAATGTAAGCAAATACATTTCCTTTTTATTTTGTTAAATTAGTTTCAGTGAGATTCTGTCATTTGTTCAAAAAGTACTACTACCCTAATGTAGTTTAATATTTGAAAAGAGTCTGAGGTAAATCCTATTTTAGCATTTTAAAAACATTTTTATCATGGGAATATCAAATAAATATATAAAGATAAAGGATTAGTGTAAAGAATAATCATCTTTAACAAAGTTTTAATATATTGCTAATCTTGTTTCCTTCATTCCCATCTGTCCTCGCCCTTGCCCTCCTACCTCCTATACATACACACACTATGGGATTAGTTTGAAGCCAATGCCAGAAATTTTTATCATTTCAAACATATATGAAATGATACACACACACACACACACACACACACACACACACACATATATATATATATATATATATGTATATATATATATATATATATAATTTTAAAACTCATTTTGAAAATATAACCTCAATGCCAAGATCTCAATCTCTCTCTCTCTCTCTCTCTCTCTCTCTCTCTCTCTCACACACACACACACACACACACACACACACACACACACATCTTTCTCTCTCTCTCTCTCACACACACACACACGTACTAATTTCCCCTTAACATTCATAATCAAATAGACAAATATTCAAATTTCTGATTGTTTAATGAATGTAATTTTATCATATACTAGAGGCCCAGTGCACAAAATTTGTGCACGGGGGTGTGTGTCCCTTAGCCCAGTCGGCACCCTCTCCAATCTGGGACCCCTAGAGGGATGTCCGACTGCCCGTTTAGGCCCAATACCACCAGGCAGTGGACATCCCTTGTACAATCCAGGACTGCTGGCTCCCAACCGCTTGCCTGCCTGCCTGCCTGATTGCCTCTAACCTCTTCTGCCTGCCAGCCTGATCAACCCCTAACCACTCCCCTGCTGGCCCGATTGCCCCCAACTGCCCTCCCCTGCTGGCCCAGTCACCTCTAACTGCCCTCCCTTGCCAGCCTGGTCACCCCTAACTGTCCTCCCCTGCAGGCCTGGTCCCCCGAACTGCCCTCCCCTGCAGGCCTGGTCACCCCTAACTGCCCTCCCCTGCAGGCCTGGTCCCCCCCAACTGCCCTCGCCTGCAGACCTAGTCGCTCCCAACTGCCCTCACCTGCCAGCCCGGTCACCCCTAACTGCCCTCCCCTGCAGGCCTGGTACCCCACAACTACCCTCCCCTGCCAGCCTGGTCCCCCCAACTGCTCTCCTGTGGCGGCCATCTTGTGTCCACATGGGGGCGGCCATCTTTGACCACATGGGGGTGGCCATCTTGTGTGTTGGAGTGATGGTCAATTTGCATATTACCTCTTTATTATATAGGATTTTCAAAACAACATCTGAAACAATTAATCTGGGTAATATGTCTCTGAAATTTATTTTAATTTACAGTTCCCCATTCTTCTGTGTGTGTATGTTTGGTGTGTTTATGTGTACATGCACACACATGTTTGAGCTTGTGTGTAATTTATTTGTTGCACAAACTAGGAATTTATTCCTGTAGAATTTTCCTTATTCTGGATATTTAGATTATATTTTTTTGCTTAATATCTTACTCTGGTACTGAATTTTTTATGCATCAATATGGTTTATTTCAATTATTTTGTAGGAATACTTTATAGGAGTGTTCTATTTTCTCTTGCATCACTTTGGAAGAAAATTAACATCTGATTATGCCTCTTCCTGTGATGTAAAGAGTGATCAGTATGTCCAGGTGTTTTCATTCTTATCCAACTATTTTAAAACTCCTTATCAGCTTTTTTACCTAACGCAGGGGTAGGGAACCTTTTTTCTGCCAAGGGAGATCTGGACATTTACAACATCATTCACAGGCCATACAAAATTATCAACTTAAAAATTAGCCTGCTATATTTGGTCAAACATTTAATTAACTCACCCCTAATGCCTTGGCAGGGCCAGACCAAATGATTTTGTGGGCCTTATACGGCCCTTGGGATAGACATTCCCCACCCCTGATTTAAGGTTTTTGGAAACTATTGATGACAATTCATTATTTCATTAAAGGTGTCAAAATGCTGATATTCATTTACTGATATTCATTTAATAGTTACAATTAGTCTATAAAGAAGGATTTTCCTTCCACAGTATATGAAAATAGGAGGCACAGTTCTATAGGAAAGGCAAGGTAACGCTTGATTCCTTCTATGTGTTTAAATGTTTTCAGTCAGTTGTCTCCTATGAAGTTAAAAAATGAAAGCTTGGGATATTTGTTTAAAAATATATCTATGAGCTCATGGATTAAAAAATATTTTATATGCTTTAATTTACTTCCTTTATTATTCTCTCTGTGGCTCAAACATCCTGGTTTTTTTGGGTTTTTTTTTCTGGTCAATGGCGGCTCCTGAGTCCTTTTGACACAATCTCATTCATTGACGGACTTGATTTCAAGTATGATAAGATGTCCCAGGTTTATCTCATACCTTTCTGGCCCCAGACCTGGAAGTAATTAATTATTTCTCCAAGGTACCCTTTTTCTTTTTAGTGGAAAATGGCATTTTGAGACCACAACCATTTATGAACTAAAGGTACTAATACTGCTCAGTACTGATCAGACATTGTTTTTCGGCCTTTTCCGTGGACAGAGATAAAAAAAAATCTTTATCTTCTTAAGTAAAATATTACCCTATTTCCAATCAGATTTAGGTAATTTGTGGCTTTGCTCAACATCTTGATTTTACATTTTTATCTCATCTGCTGAAAATTTTTTATTCTTAAATACTTATTTGCTTTATCCAACTATAATAGATAACTGTATTAGAATAAGATAACTCAATATCACTATCAATATAATTGCTGAAAGAGAATTAAGATTTATTTATGCAGTTCACATTGTCCTTCGTATATATTACACATTTCGTAATTTATCGTCAGTACAGTCTTCCATGGGTAGCTAAGTCACTGTCTTAAGACACAGATCCATTTCTTACATTTAGCTTTTGATTTTTATGGATGGCCATTTTTGTTATTTATTATTTAAGTATGTAAAATGTTTACAACGCCCTAGTGTAGTACTTACAAAATTAAATATATTCAGACAGTGCTACATTTATTGTAACCTCTACCTACCCTTCCCCCTATTAAATTTATAGGCAACAGATTTGTTTCTTTCTGCTTATTCATATATATGCATTTGTGCATCTCAGATAAGACATAACATATGCTATACATGTTATTCTGAAACTTGTCAAGCTTTATTTCAAAAATAAAGAATCCTTTCTTTGAAATATTCTACTTTCCTGCACTTTCCAATTATTTAAGTAAAAGTAGAGGGTTATTTAAAGCAAGTTTTCTTTTCTAAAAAAATATATTTTTATTGGTCTCAGAGAGGAAAGGACAGGGAGAGAGGGATAGAAACATCAATGATGAGAGAGAATCATTGATTGGCCGCCTCCTGCATGCCCCCTACTGGGGATCGAGCCTGGAACCAAGGTACATGCCCTTGACCAGAATCGAACCTGGGACCCTTCAGTCCACAGGCTGACGCTCTATCCACTGAGCCAAGCCAGTTAGGACTAGAGCAAGTTTTCTTAACAAAAGGCACACATATTCTGTAACCAATGGGAAAAGGACTTGAAAAGTTCCTTTGAAGACTAACATCTATAACTATTAAGATTCACATCAGAGTTTTTCTACTCTTTGGAGCTGAACAGCTTTCTGATGAAGAAAGTGTAGGTTTTACTAATGGAAATGGCCTTGTGTGTATACTGAATTAGGTTTGTGGAAATTAAAAGCTGTTTGACATGCACTGATCTTTCACTAGTAAGAATTTGGAAATAACAATTTCTCTCTTGATTCTTTGATCTCCTCCCAAATCCCGTAGTGATATATTATGGCTGCAGAGAACTGTAAATGTTAGCAGGCTGTAATTTGAAAGCCCTAAAAAATGTAGTTGCAAAGGCAATTCAAACATCAGGTATCCTTCTCATCATGTGAACCCTCGTTTTAGAACTACTGAGGGAGTTTTCTCAAATCCCACACTGCACTGGGTTGCAGATTTGGTATGAATACTGGAGTTACTCTGAATAACTACATTTTCAATGCATGCTAGCAGCTGTTGCTTTCTCCTGCCCTTGCCTTAAAAATACAAATACATGTATACATGCACACATATGCTTGTGTGTGTGTGTGTGTGTGTGTGTGTGTGTGTGTGTGTGAGCACAAACATACACATATTTAATTAAAAAGGCATTTCTTTCTGAGGACAAACATGGCAATTCTGAACAAGGAGATTGAAATTTCTAGCCAGTCTAGATGCATATATGATCCCTGACATCCTCTCACTGAGGTCTCTTCATACATTTACCGTTTGGAAAGAGTGTTCAGTAAGTGTTTGGGGGGTAGGGGATGGCAGGGAAGAGAGACACTGTGTATCTCCTGCTACAATAATGTGAGAAAACTGAAGAATCATAAAAAGGTAATGAAACATATTGACAATCTTATGCTTTCTTTTTCTTTCCCACAAATAGTGGTATAGAAGATGCATAGTTTATTTTTAGCTGTATAAACCAAATTTCATTTTACTAGTATTGCTCACACTCAAACACACACACACACACACACACACACACACACACACACACATTGTACATTTAATACTTCTAATTCTGTCAATGGCATTTATTGGAGTTTCTAATCTTCCGCTTTCCTGAATTATCAAAAACTGGTGTCTATAAAAACAGAAGTTACTTGCCTCAGGGAGACCTAATGGGAAGGATTCACTTTTCCTTAGAGATCTTTGTCACTAACACACCTTTTGACCTCATAACCTTTCAGTATTAGGTTGATATAAAACCCAATGACTTGCCTCCACATGTGCTAACCAAGTTAGTGATAACTCCATAGAGAATAAGCTTCTATTTTCCATGTTGGAATTTTAAAACGGTCTGGCTAAGTGTGCGAGGAAACGTAACTTTTATATTCTAATCTACCCACATGCTATTCCTACTGCATCCCAGCCTGCCCTCTTCGAACCACCCTTACTCTACAGACATAATAGAGGTGTGTTTGGGAGAGATGGCTGAACCAGGAGCTGTGTGAAGTGTGACCTCTGGCTAGCACTTTTCCTCTCTGCAACTCAGTTCCTTTTGCCATAAAAGGAGAGCCCTGAAATAATGATCTCCATGGCTCCTTTCAACTCTGACATTTGTAGGATCTAAAAAAATGCTCCAAGATATTAGAAGAGTTCCATTTAAGCACCTGGCCACTTTAGAAGAGTTTTGCATATATATTGTATTTCACTTGTTAAATCGCCAAATAAACCTGACAGAAGTGAGCCCCAGGAGGACACAAGACCAAATTGCAAATGTCTGTTTGTGATGATGGAGGCCTAGTAATCTGAGCATTGATTCTAGAAAGCCTTTGGGTGCTTCTCAGAGTAATGTAAGATTATAAAGTGATATATTACCCACGAGAAACCCCTTCCCATTTACATTTCATTTTCCTCTGTGGTATTTAACTTGTTGTTTTATTATGTGAAGCCATCATAAATATTTATACAGCAATGTATGATTGGTCAATAGAGAAAAATCAATACTGGGTTTTTACTGCCCAGGAAACAGATTATGCTTTACTTGATTTTAATCAAGAGTCTAAACAAATTTTTTCTAAGTACAGGTAGGATAAGGACACAGTGGAAAAAGGAAAACAAATATTTATTTTATATTTTTATATTACACATTTATACAAATACAGAAAGAGACTTTTGTTTTAAAATGGTTTCTTGTCAGTAACCCTCAATTCAGTATAACTACCTCCCTATGGTACCTATGAACTACAGACAATGGTGAACTTTAAATAACACGGAATGCTAACCATCACAGTTACCCCACCCATGCTTATGGTTATATTTGCCACTAACCATAAGGAAAAAGAATTTTAAAGTAAGACAAAGGAGTTTCCTTACTGCTTCCATAAACTCTTAACAAATACCTACTCTATGCTAAGTCATATTTTGATTTTTGTGCCCTAGTTCAATGGTCGGCAAACTCATTAGTCAACAGAGCCAAATATCAACTGTACAACGATTGAAATTTCTTTTGAGAGCAGAAAACCGACTTCTGTGCATGGGCCACGAAGTTTCAATCGCACTGTATGTGTGTTCTTCTAACGCCACTTCTTTAAAATAGACTCGCCCAGGCCGTGGTATTTTGTGGAAGAGCCACACTCAAGGGGCCAAAGAGCCGCATGTGGCTCGCAAGCCACAGTTTGCCGACCTTTGCCCTAGTTGAAAGGATCATGCTCTTGCTTTATAATGAACAGGATAGACAAAGAGGATAAATTCTGTATGAGCTATTAAAATTAGGTTATGTGATAGAGTCACTGGGTGTCTGTTTAGATTAGTCAGAGAAGTTCTAAGAACTTCATGAGCCATAGATTGTCAAGAATATTACTATCATCCAATTGAGGAAGTCAGACACATAAGTAAGTAAATGTAAGTCAAAAACTGACCAGTGCTTCAAACACTTGCTATAGGGGACCATCAGCATCAATACCACTGAGGAGCTTCATGGCAAAGCAGGATCACAGGTCCCATCCCAGACCTACTGAATTTCAACACATTTCTAAGTGCTTTATATGCAAATCAATGTTGGAGCATTGGGGAGATTCAAAGGAAAGAGAAGTCACATCCAGTTTGTAGTTGGAAGGGTTTCCGGAGAAAGAATCATGAAGGCAACCTAAGAAGATGTATAGGACACTGGTCATGCTTTGACATTTCTTCTCAACCTCTTTCAGAGGGGTTCAGAACTAGCCCACACAGTGATGACGAACAGGCTAGAAGAAGTTAAGATCACAAATGAAAGAAAAGACATTACAACAGATGCTTCAGAAATCAAAAGGATCATTGAGGATTATGAGCAGTATATGAGAACAAACTGGATAACCTAACATACACAGGTAACATCCTAAAAACATAAAATCTACCAAAACTGAATAAAAAATAAATAGAAAGCATGAAAAGACCAATAACAAAGATCAAAATTAAAGTAATAATTAAAAACCTTCCAAAAAAAAAGGAATCCAGACAAAATGGCTTCACAGCTGATTTCTATAAACATTCAAAGAAAAATACCAAACCTTCTTAAACTTGTCCAAAAAATGAAAGTGGAGGGGTTACTTCTAAACATATTTTATGAGGCCAGCATCATCCTGATATCAAAACCAAAGACACCACAAGAAAAGTACAGAAAAATATATCTGATGAACAAAGATGCAAAAATCCTCAATAAAATACTAGCAAACCTGCACTGCCGGCATGGCTCAGTGGTTGAGCATGGATCTATGAACTAGAAAGTAATACGTCCAGATCAAACTTTGCCAATGACCCTTTAAAAATATGTTTGTTAATTATCTAATTTGTTGGGCAAATTAGGTTGATTTAAGACTTCACTATGCTTGGAGAAACCAAGATGGCGGCATAGGTAAACACCTAAACCACTGCCTCACACCACAATTTCAAAACTATAACTAAAAGACAAAACGGACATCATCCAGAACCACAGGAAGGCTGGCTGAGTGGAAATTCTACAACTAGAAGGAAAGAGAAAAGCACACTGAGACTCAGAGGAGCTGCAGAAGACAGAGGTACCGAGGCGCGCATGCAGAGAGCGCTATCAACTGAGTATGCGGCTGGCTTTCTCAACCGGGAGGGAGACAAAAGCTCCCGACGGCTCTGAACTCCAGTTCTGGGCGAGACTCTGGGGACCCAGGCTCATTTGGGGAGAAACTGGACTGTCAGGAAAGAGAAAAGCACACTGAGACTTAGAGGAGCTGCAGAAGGCAGAGGTACCGAGGCGCGAATGCAGAGAGGGCTGGCAACTGAGTACGCGGCTGGCTTTCTCAATCGAGAGGGAGACAAAAGCTTCCAATGGCTTTGAACTCCAGTTCCGGGCGAGACTCTGGGGACCCAGACTCTTTCGGGGAGAAACTGGACTGTCTGGCAGTGGGCGAAACTCGAAGGCGGCTTTCTCTCAGAGGTGTCTGCAGCGATTACCGCGGGACACTGAGACCCAGGGGCCTCTTAGAGCAGGGCTGATGGGAAGCCATTGCTGTCTGCTCCACCCTGAGACACCACCCCATCCAAGCTCAGCTCAGAGGCTTTTGCAAGTCTTGTCTCATAAGGGTGTCTCCAGCACAGAAGTTCTCCCATCCTAGACACAGCTGATCCTCACAGCCAATTGGCCTGGAGGTCAATTCCTCCCAGTGATACCAACAACAATCAAGGCTTAACTACAACAAGACTGTGCACACAGCCCACAAAGGGGTGCACCAAGAGTGTCCACCTCAGGTAACTGGGAAGGCTGAGCCACTGGGCCCTATAGGACACCTAGCACGCAAAGCCACTCTATCAACTCAGGGAAGCAGCCAAAATGTGGAGACAAAGAAACAGGTCACAAGTGAAAGAAATGGAGGAAAGCAAAACTAGATATAGAGTTCAAAACCACGGTTATAAGGTTTTTCAAGAATTTTCTAGAAAAGACCGATAAATTTAGTGAGACCCTCGTGGATATGAAACAGGACCAACTAGAAATTAAGCATACACTGACTGAAATAAAAAATAATATACAGAGATCCAACACCAGACAAGAGGATCACAAGAATCACGTCAAAGATTTGAAATACAAAGAAGCAAAAAACACCCAATCAGAAAAGCAAAAAGCAAAAAGAATCCAAAACTATGAAGATGGTGTAAGGAGCCTTTGGGACAACTTCAAGCGTACCAACATCAGAATTATGGGAGCGCCAGAAGAAGAGAAAACAAGATACTGAAAACCTATTTGAAGAAATAATGACTGAAAACTTCCCCCACCTGGTGAAAGAAATAGACTTACAAGTCCAGGAAGCACAGAGAACCCCAAACAAAAGGAATCCAAAGAGGACCACACCAAGACACATCATAATTAAAATGCCAAGAGCAAAAGACAAAGAGAGAATATTAAAAGCAGCGAGAGAAAAACAGTTAGTTACCTACAAGGGAGCACCCATACGATTGTCAGCTGATTTCTCAACAGAAAGTATGCAGGCCAGACGGGAGTGGCAAGAAATATTCAAAGTGATGAATAGCAAGAACCTATAGCCAAGATTACTCTACCCAGCAAAGCTATCATTCAGAATTGAAGGTCAGATAAAGAGCTTCACAGATAAGAAAAAGCTAAAGGAGTTCATCACCACTAAACCAGTATTATATGAAATGCTGAAAGGTATTCTTTAAGAAGAGGAAGAAGAAGAAAAAGGTAAAGATAAAAATTATGAACAACAAATACGTATCTATCAACAAGTGAATCTAAAAATCAAGTGAATAAAAAATCTGATGAACAGAATAAACTGGTGAATATAATAGAATCAGGGGCATAGAAAGGGAGTGGACTAACAATTCTCAGGGGGAAAGGGGCGTGGGGGGTGCGGGAAGAAACTGGACAAAAATTGTATACCTATGGATGAGGACAGTGGGGGGCAGGTAAGGGCAGAGGGTGGGGTGGGAACCGGGTGGAGGGGAGCTATGGGGGGAAAAAAGAGGAACAATTGTAATAATCTGAACAATAAAGATTTATTTTTAAAAAAAGACTTCACTATGCTTGCTCTATTCCCCCTATACTTTACAATTTTCAGAACTTAGGTGAAAATATTATTGAAGTTAGATTCCCATTATAGTGGTATAATTCTTTATTAGATCCTCTCCCATCCCCCATCCTAATTCCTAAATTAAATTTGATGAAACACCAAGACAGGACCTTGGAGAGGGCCACCAGATGCCAAGCTAATTGAATGTTGCTATAAAATCCAAGGACTCATGAGTCGTGAAGGTATTAAAATCTGATTCAGAGAAAGTGACAGCAGCATAGCCAAGAATGAAATAAAAATGAAAAGAAACTTAAGGAATATTAGGGAAATAATTCTTCAGCCAGGGAGAATATCAGCACACTCTTCAAGCTCATTTGCCCTTGTCCAGCCAGCACTGTCAGACCTCAAGGAGCTGAGAGCTTCTTGAAAGAAGATAAATGACAGTCTCTCATCCTATTACTGTAGATGGAAAAACATACTAAACTCTCTTTTACTTTCCTTCCTTCCTTTTTTTCTTCCCTCCCCAACTCCACCCCCACATCTGCACAGCAAGACAATAGCATCTTGAAGTGGTTTCTTTCCTGGCATTTTCTTATGAGAAAGGGGAAAAAATCCTTGGTGTTTCAGCCTTGCCTGATATATGACAGCAATGCATACCCCACTCTACCTATTGCCCCACCTGCTCAGTGAAGTATTTGAAGCATATGCTCATCTTAGACTTGTCTTCTCCTAACCTTAAATAGAAAAAAAAAAATCAAGGGGAATAAAGAAGAAAGGTCTCTAACAGCAGAGGAGACTTGGTTGGATTCTGGGGTCTGGCTCACCCCTAAGCAGTGTTATGAACTTGGAAGATCCCCTTTCTTCTTTGCTATCCTATCCTCCTCTGTTAAATGAAATACTTTGAATTGCCATGTGATAGGCCAATAACTACCTGACTGCTGTGTACATTCTACTGTGGGGGGATTACAGCTTTCAGTAACACAGAGTTTATAGCACCTTAGTGGTTAAAAGCCCACCTTTTGGAATGTTTCAGACATGATTTTTAGTTCTGGGCCCATATTTTGGGCAAATGAAAGAATCCTTCAATTGCCTTACCTGTGAGGTATAGACGATATTATAACTTTCTCAATGCTAGTTTTTTGGGGGAGTAAACATTAAATGAGATAAACACAATGCCTGACACAGAGTCAGAACCTTTTACAGAACTCTTTACCCTGCCTTAGGCCACTAGTTTGAGCATGTGGAATCTGGCGTTACAGAAGCAATTTTAAAATCACGGTAACAAGCGAATGGATGAAAACCTGGGTCCTTAATGGCAACATCAATGGTAAGCCTTTTTGACAAATCAATTAATAAATATCTGGATTGTTTTAACTATTTGTCAAGACTTGTTTCTCATTGACATCCCATATGGTAGAGAATGAGTGCCTAATTGTGGAGAATGCAGGATAAAGATTCAAGTATGGACTTTGAAATTTTTAAGTATGTGGAATGGTAGGTGCAATTTAGGTTCTGTGTTAAGTTTCTTTCTTTCTGCCTTTCCCCAGCTTGACTGTGAGTTCCTTGGGGGGCATTAATCACGTCTGTCATCCACTGTCCACCATTGCAGATGGCACTTCTGGTCCACTGACTGGAATCAAGTTTACCCCTGCAGCGTGATTTCACTATGAAGTCTAACGGGAAGGTGGGTATGTAAATCCTGAGGTAGAATTCTGGTCACTAAGCCTTTTCTGCTGTGTCACCTTGAGCAAGTCCCTGGACCTCTGTAAGCCTTAGTGTCCTCATCTGTAAAATGGTGACAATGCCTTCCATGCCTCAGGGCTATAGAGATTCCAAGATATAAAGAAGGAAACAATGTTACAAATGTCTTAAACTTTAACAACGTGTCCCCCACTCGCACTTATTACCCCACGTAGGGCTCTTGGAAAAAACTAGGGAAGTGAAGGTCCTCTTCCAAGTCTGTCTCGACTGCGGCTGGGCTGTGGTCCTTGCCGTACATCCTCGAGCATGTGTGGCTGCTTTGCTCCGAAACATCTGGCTGTTTTATGACTTTAATCCCAATTTTGAATTCCACAATGCCTCACACAATAATTTTTCTTTATCCAGAAAACACTCTGACTCAGCCCAGATAAGGAAAGCGAGAGCCTGGAGTGTGATCCCTCCAGTTGTCTTTTGACCTCTTTTGTGCTTCTACTAAATGTTTACATGACAAGTCATTTCTCCACCATAAAACAAGGGCGTTGTACCATAGAGGGCCATGATTCTTTAATTTCATAGTGCTTGGTAAAAGCATTTTCGCACAACTGCAGGGCTTAGGTCCCTGGAGGTTCCTGTTCTGACAGATATTAACTATGGTACCTTGAGCAGGTAACTTGCTGAGCCACTGTCTTCTCGTGAATAAAATAACACAAAAAATATAGACTTGACATGGGAATGAAATGTCATCATGCACGTGAAAGAAAGGTCCTGGGGAACAAAGAAGTTCTGTACGGTGTCATCCACATTAAAATCTCATGTTTTGTGAATCATTTTACAAAAAGCAACTAGAACAATGGTGTTAAATTTACTGTGGGTGCTTCCCCTTACTTTTCCAAGGAAACATATTTTAAGAACTCTTGCTTGTGTAATGGAATCAACTAGTCCAAAAATGGCTTGCCCAATAGCAATCAGATATGAGGTCATTTCTTTTCATTCATTTTCTATCTACCCTCTATTAAATCTTCCTTGAGGCACACCTTGAGCATAGGAGCTAAGCTAAAGAAAGAAAAGTATACAGAAGAAACTAAGATGTGGAAAAAAGAAGAACAAGTATACTCACTTCTCGGGGCTACTGAAACAAATTTCAACAAACTTGGTGGCTTAAACCAACAAAAATGCATTCCCAATAGGTCTGGAGGCCAGAAGTCTGAAAGCAACCTGTTGGCAGTGTTGGAGGCTAAGGGAAAATACATTCCATGCTTTTCTCCCAGCTTCAAGTGGCTGCCGGCAATCCTTGGCATTTCTTGGCTTATAGACGTCACTCCAATCTCTGCCTACATCTTCATATCACCTTCTCTTTTGTGTGTCTGTGTCTTCTCCTTTGTCTCTTATTAAAAAAAAAAACCCTCATCATTAGATTTAGGACCCACCAGGTAATCCATCTCAAAACCCTTAATTACATCTGCAATGACGCTCTTTCCAAATAAGGTCACATTCACAAGCTCCAGGTGGAATTATCTTTCCGGTTCCATTCAACCCACTCCAATGGGCTCAGAGTTATACTAAGCTGGATCTGAATCCAAGCTCATATGCTAATTACATATATATATATATATATATATATATATATATATATATATATATATATATATAACCACTTTGTCTCTTCACATACTCACTTGTAAAATGGGGCCATGACAACAGGATTTTTGTGATTTTAAAAGAAACGATGAATGTTGAGTTCTTGTCCTGAAGTAGGCACTCAATACATGGTAACACTTTTTTAAATAAATGCTGCCTTTGGCACATTTGATATTCATGAAAATGAAGGCCAACCCACAGGAAGAAAGAAATGCTCAGATTTAGTGGAAACCACCCTAGACTGGGCCTCAGCAGTTCTTTTCCAAATTCTGCCACCAACCAATTCACAATAACACTTTGAATAGTCCTCCTGTCCCACTCAGTGGTGCAGATTTCTATCTCTCCATCTGTAAATTGCGTGGGTTGAACTAAATAATCTCTGATTTTTTTCCCCCGCCTCTTTAACATTCTGGATTTGCAAATATAACATTAATATTGTTTGGGGATTAATTAGGTGGAAAAAAAACACCTAAAAGTCCAACAAGAAAGAAAAAAATATCTACCCATTCTCTTGATTTCACGTAGTTCTAGAGATTTCTTTCAAAGGATAGATTTTAGTTAGGAGCTCCCCCCACTCATTTCTAGAAAGTGCAGTGAGCTGGCTTAAGTGAAACTTTGGGGACAACAAGGGCAGGGCGTTCAGACCATATTCTCCCTACCACCGAGTTCTGTTCATGTTCAGTCCTTTTTTATTTCTGACAAGATTTCCACTAGATCAGATCTAAACCCCCTACTTATAATCTTATAATTCCTTTCTATCTACTCTCCTCCTGTATGCAGCTGCTCATGATTCTACAAGAACACTCCACAATTTATGAAAAATATTTTTTACACACAGGTAATTTTCTGAAGGCTGATATAGGTAGGAAGGTAGGTAGGTAGACAGATTAGATAGAGCTAAACAGCATACTTAGCAATTCATGATCTATATCTCTGGGGTTTTCCTTAGGTGTTGCTCAACACAGATCTTCCTGAATAACAAAGAGTGAGGGGTTTTTTTTTGGGGGGGAGGGGATTCTTTTACATTTATACCTAAACAGCACTATAATGTGATTTTCTCAAAATAAAAAGGTTCATTTCATCCACTCTGAAGATATTGACTGTGGGGTTCTTAGGTATTAGTTGCTATTCCATGCAAGTGCCTTGGCAAGATGGGTAGCCAGGTGCAGTAATGATCTAGACAGATAAGGGAGAATCTAGTGTTCATAGAGTTTCTAGTACAGGTGGAAAAAAAAACAACAATGACGTAACAAAATTAACAAGGTAATTTAAATATATTTTTATAACTTATATAATTTAAATAATGACAAATGCTGGAAAAACAAAAGACAAATACTAATATAGTAATTAAGTGCCAGGCTGGTAGCCCTTAGTATTGGTGGTCAGAGACACATGTCTGAGATCAAGACATTGGCCTGAGACTTTAGTGAGAAAAAGAAAGCAGCCAAAGATCTGGGATCAAAGCTTTTCAGACAGAGGAAACAATGCAGGAAACACCCGAGGAAGGAATGAATGATCTGGTCTAGAGGGACAGTGAATGCCTGTGACTACAGCAGAGTAAACCAGGGGACAGAGATATGAGCTGTGCTCCAAGTGGAGACAGGCCAAACCATGCAGGGCACAGACAGGCATGCTAAGGAGTTTGAAATCCAGACGTTTTAATAAGCAAGGAAATGGTGTGGTGTTTTTAAAAGATCCTTTTGACTGCTTTGGAGAAAAGATAGGATAGATGATAATAGTGGACACAGAGAAAGAAGCAGGTAAACCATTGTGCTAGCAGGGTGAGAGATGAGTACGGCTCACTTCTGGAAGGTAGCATTAGAGATGGACAGGGAAGAGATTTTGAGGTATTTTCTGCAGGTGTAGAAAGTAGGATTCACTGATAGATTAGATGCAGAAGGAGAAAAGAAAAGAGGAATCAAAGGTGACTGATACGCTTTTGACTTGAACAACTGGGTGGGTGTCATGTGAGTGCATCTTCTGAGACAGAAAGACTGAGGGAAAAAGGAGTTTGGATAGATAATGAACCTTCTCAGGTGAGTTCCAAATCACCTCAGGGAACCAGGAAACCTGCATATGCCTTTAAAAATACCAGTATTATTAACTTTATAACCAAACAAAACCATTTTAAGTTTCTGTCTCTACTGAGTACCTCACTCTAGTTCAATTCCAGGACTTAGCAGAGGGCCATACCCAAAGTGGGTCTTCAAGATAAATATTAGCTGAATGGTCTGAGAGTAAGACAAGCTTATACTAGTAACTACTTTGGAGTCTACAAAGCAAGTCCCATCCATATAACTTCTGACCTTCACATTAACCCTACCAAAAAAATGATATTACTATCTTTAAAAAATATTTTTAAATTGATTTCAGAGAGAGGAAGGGAGAGGGCGAGAGAGAGAGATACATCAATGATGATAATCATTGATCAGCTGCCTCCTGCATGCCCCACACTGGGGACCAAGCCCACAATCCAGGCATGTGCCCTGACCGGGAAGTGAAGTGTAATCTCCTGGGTCATAGGTCAATGCTCTACCACTGAGCAACATAGGCCGGGCAATATTACTATCTTTATTCAATAGAAAACTGAAGCCAAAGGGAGGAAGTGACCAGGGAAGGCTTGACTCCTCTGGATGAACTGACCCTGAAATGCAGGTATCCTGGCAAGCCAGTTCCAGCCTTTGTTGATGAGACAAAGAGTTCTAAAAACTCCCCCTGTGTATAAAACTCCGGGAGCTTTCCCCTCCATCACTTTACATCAGCCAGACTGTGACTCATGGCTGAAGAATCAGCTTCTTTATTATGTAGTGAATTCCATGAATACACACCAAGTTTTGTTTTCTGTAACAGGCTGAAGTAGATTCCTCTCCCAGTCTCCTTATTCCATTAAAAGTAGAAAATTTTTCCTTGGAAAACTTGGCCAGGTTGAGGGGCCTTCTCTCTGGTTTTGTGTAGAGTCTTTGATATGCTTCAAGCTCAACAACTTTCCTTCAATCCCTGGGGCCTCAGGAACAGCCAACCCACATGTGGTGGGGAGCAAGGCAAGAGGGAAGGAGGAATGTGAGGGAGACACAAACACAGCACAATGTTTTCTTTCTGAGAAACTTCATCAAGGCTCCGGTTCCAGTGACCTCACCTCCAAGTAATGCCAACTCCTTTGCTCTAAATCAAAGTTGACTTGTGGTGGTGGTTCACATGTTTTGAGTCTAATGAGCCTGCAGCTTCTGATGCTGCAAAAGAAATCCTGGGGGTAGTTGGCAATTGCCCTCTGAGATCAGGATGCTTAATGACCCTGACTCATGCCAACCTCCAAATGTCAGTCCAGAACTTAAAAGGAAAGTGTACATGGGACATGAGGGCGTCCATGTCATCAGCTCCATTCAAATTGGGACACTTACTATGACCCACCCACCAGGGTACATTCTACACTCTCCTTTCAAGGAAATGAAACAATTGTAGAAATAGGCTCTCATTGGACCTCCCTGCTTTCATTCTTACCCCTCACCCTTATGTGTTTGTTTTTTTCTCAGAGCATGTTGTGCCACTTCCCTTTTCATATTCTTCAAATGTTTGTCACAAATAGAATACAATCCATGTGTCTTTTGAGGTCCTGCAAGGCTATTCATGATCTGACCTCTGGCTATATCTCTGTCTTCTTTTATGGCTGCTTCCAACACTCATTCCCAAACAACCTATTCCAATCTTGCTATCCGTGGTACATGGCAAGCATTCTCTGGCTCATGGGCACTGGAATTGCTGTTGTCTTTGTAACTGAATGGAAGGCTCTTTCCACAGAGTCTCATGGCTCATTCCTTCAACACATTCAGGTTTCTGCTCAAATGTGACATGTTAAGAGCATCCTGGCACTGCTATGGTGGAAGTCTGATTTCCGAGGTTTAATAGCACTGTGATTTATTTAACTTTATTATGGCTGATTAAATTGGAATGTTTTCTATTTGTCACATCTGTTCTTTGCTTTCATTTTCCTCTGTTTTTGCCTTTGTTTGAATTAACTGAATATTTGCATGATTCCATTTTATTTTTTTGTTGTTGGCTTATTACAACTTTTAATTTGTTATTTTAGTGGTTCCTCTAGAGTGTATAATATGCATTTTTAATACATTTTTATTGATTTCAGAGAAGAAGAGAGAGGGGAGGAAGGGAGAGGGAGAGATAGAAACATCAATGATGAGAATCAATGAAAGGCTGCCTCCTGTACACCCCCTACTGGGGATTGAGCCCACAACCAGGGCATGTGCCCCGAAGGGAATCAAAATGTGACCTCCTGGTTCACAGGTCAATGCTCAACCAGTGAGCAATATAATACGCATTTTTAATGTATCAGTCTATCTTTTAGTAATATTGTACCACTTTTCTCATACTGGATTTTATTTATTGTTGATATACTAGTACATTTTACTTTTACACATCATAAATTCCACATATTATTTTTGTTTAAGCTATCGATTATCGACTCATATCTTTCTATATACTGCTCTCTCTTCGTCGATATTCTGTTCCACAAACACTCTGTGCTCCCTGGATTCACTATTCTATCACCTCAATTCAGAGAGTCCACATTTCCCTTCTTTGTGCTGTGACCAAGAAAACTTCTCAAGACAATAAGCTGAGACAATTGCAAGGCTCAGCTAATGTGTGTATCATCTTTTCAGGCATCATCACTGTTCTTTTATGCCTAGTGTCCAGTGCCGTGAGGACCATTATTTCATGCATTTTGTTTGTTGCTGTTGTTTTAGGTGAAGAGGGAAGTTGTCTCTGGAAGTGAAACACATGTTCTGAAGAAAACCAAAGGGAATAAAAGCATTTAGAAATCATATTTTACTCCTGATTTTTGCATTTGCTCTGTAAACTTATAAAAGTGTTTTCTCCTTTCAAGACTTTAGTTGTCTAACTATAAGATGGAAAGAAAGAAAACTTGTCTCAGATGGTTGTTGCGAGGACTAAACAAAGTGGTGGTAATAATCCAACAGAGCGCACAAGAGAGGGCTTCTCCCCTTTTCATGGTGGCACATGGTACAGCTGTCAACTAGAAACAGCCTCTCCATCAGTGTCCCTGCTTGGAGAAAACTCAACCAGTTCTTGTGGAGTCTGTTACTTGAACTTGACAGCAGGAATTCAAATCTATTTCTGCTCGGTGTTATTCTGTGAGAAACAATTTATCTTTGTCTAATTCTATTCCTATTTTTCTGGAATGGACTCTGATGGCTAACCATTTTCTCTATCCTTTCAAACAAAACTGTCACAAATTGGCTAAGCACGCCCTCCCTCTAAAGTGTAACTCTCCATCTTGAAGTACTGTTTTGCAATAAACACTTAAGCATCTCAGTTTTCTCACATATTCTGACAAAAAGGCATAAACAATGAGAGTATTTATAGTTCCTAAAAACTATAAATCCAGAAAAATAAGACCACTCGTTATGTGTCAAGGGCATGAGCAATGCATTACTTCATATCCGGAAAATACAGCCAGCAGATTTCACATGTGACATCAGCACCAATATAGAAGCATCTTTTGGCATTGAGCAATTTAAAGAATGATTTGCATTTTATGAGCCAACATGATTTCTAGATAGTATTAATATCAGATTGATGTTGCAAGGGTCTCTAATGGGCAGCTCGAGTAGTCAGATAAAAAGAGAAAGGAAGAAACTTCAGAAGGAGGCTGATACTGACTTGAGCACTGATCATCAGAGTTGATGCTTGGAGTTTCCATCAACACCAAGCTAAAACAGTAGTTGCTGGATAAATATTTCTTTTATAGTGGGAAGTATAACATAAAATCAGTACCTGATATTTCATAGGTGCTTATAATGAAATGACAGAGTATATTTAAAAAGTGGGAATACATTATCCAAATAGGAGTATAATAATGACAATAATGGATCTTATTGTAATCATTCTAATACCTAACATTTACACATTCTTTTCAAAATTTTAAATGAAGTATATATACCAAAGGTGATGGAGAGCATTTTTATGTATTATAAATATTTTCCATGATTGTTTGAATTTTTGTTATGAACTTCAAGTTAGAAAAATGTTATACCTAATTGAGGTTATAGATACTGCCTTCTTGCAGTAGATTTGGTTTCCAAACACACTGAGTGTTCTTTTTGGTTATTTTTTTGTAATTTTTGCTGTTTTATGAGAGGTAAAAACAATTCAAACTTATATATATGTTTAATTAACTTTTGAAATCATGGTGTTTATGGTACAGATGGAATAGTAAATGGTAAAAAAAAATTTTTTTAAAAGGTGGCAGGAGAAATGTCTGGGTCAGGAACATGTACATTCCATCTGGTCATCATGGAAGATAAGGATAAATTTTTTAAAAATCAACATTTTTTTCTCCTGGCCAATGCTTCCAAGGAGAAGGGTCACTACTGCTTTCTGCCACAGAGCCAATGCTGGCTTTCTACACTAGGGCTACCATTAGACATTTTGCAAAAGAGCACCATGAATGGGGTCTATACTTGTGGCCTTGGGTTTTGCAGATAACCATTTCTGCTGGGATTTTTCCAAAGTGCTCAGGCAATGCTTGAGCAATACTGAGTAGTTGTAATGATGTGGGCAATTAAAGAATGCTACTTTGACAAACATTTAGCAAAGTGGAAGGAAAACATTCTGACTATTTTTAAGAGATTGTAATCACATCAGATACTCTCATTTTACATATGGGGAAATTGAGTCTAATGAAAGAAAGTAATATGCCCTAAGGTGCAGAGATGGAATCAAAGGAGGGTCTGTCTGGACCCAGTGTTCTCCATTACCAAGTTCCGGAATTGGGAAAAGTAGGTCCAAAGTCACAGCATACTAGCAAATGGGGGGAAAGAATAGTATGTACTAGAATTAAGTTGGCCTCGACTGGGCCAGATGATGGGGAAGAGACCACCATTAACCATTGCTATTCTAGATAAACTATGCAGGGTGCCTACTCCCACTAATAAGAGTCTCCCACTCCTCCTACAATTGGAAAGAGAAGGCCTCACACACAATTACAACAGTTAATGGAATTAGATGATAAATGTGAATTTGAAATGGGAAAATTAGATTAAATCCATAAGTGAACTTAGTCACTTGCTGGGTAAAACAAAGAAAGTCAGGAGGTGGAAGCAAGAAAGTCAGGGTGGGCCTGGCTGTCCATTCCATACTGAAACGCTGGACTTTTTAAACTGGTGGACCTCTTAGATTTCCTGAGAGAGGAAATTGTGCTAAAAGGGGAATACAGCCCTTCAGATGGAAAGAAAATGCCTGATTCCAGCACATTTGTTTAGTTTTTCTGTGACTCAGATAAAGCAAAAAGCTCATTAATTTAGAATTGGAGATAATTTGTAAGGGCCTATTCTGAAGTTTACCTTTGCTTTATCTGGCTAAAAGGATTTGGAAAGCAAATTAACAGTGTAAACAGGATAGCAGGCAGCAATATTTAACCTCTTTAGGAGAGCAAACTTTCTCCCAATATCTTTAAAACACAATTTATACATACAGAGATGGCATGCTGGTTACAGCTTCTTCCTATCTATTTATTATAGCAAGCCCCCAATGATTTCTACCTGGGAGAATTAGCTTAGTTTGACCCAAAGCATGTGTTCCCTAAAGAAGTCAATTTGCACTTATTTTATAACCATCAAACTTTTAAAACATTGATACTGACTTAAGCCATGAGTGCTATAATTAGTTCCACTTATCACCCTAAGACTTTACTTTTATCAAGAAAAGAAACACAGGGCTTTAAGCAGCATATGGAGTAGAAAAAAGAATGGATATGAAACCAGCGGTCTTGGATTCAAGTCCCTGTTCTTGTGTTTACTAGTTATGTTACTTGCACATATTTAGGTTAAGTGGGGATTAATCTCCCTCTCTAGATCCATTTCAAATGGCATCAAGATAACTGCTTAGAACTCAGAGGTGACCCAGAGATGAACTTTGCCAACAGACAAGAAAGTACATTATGTACTAACTACAAGGCAGTATCAGAGTGCAAAGTAATTATGTTATTGTTTTTAGCATTATTAAAGACTAAATCAAAACTGAAGCAAAAACCAAAAAGACCATCTTTCTTAGACCAACTCATTATTTTTTCCAGAAATGCCACTGCTCAGCACTTCACTGCTAACAGACTCCTGGTTGGAACTGCACTTCTCTTGGAGGGGTTAGCTGCATTAAGCTATTACTAGCCACAGCAACCTCCATTGGAAACCTCCTGAACTAAGAATCCCAGGTGCCTTTGCCTTTTTCCTGCTCCACTACCAAGGTTCTGCTTCTATGTAAAAGTTGGGCTAGCTCACCTGCTCTACATGTACTTTGATGTACTTCCATATGAGCACCCTAAAATGCCTTGTGAACTTTTCCTTATACTTCTGTATCCCCACCAAGACTATGTCTTAAGTCATGTCTGTGTCCAAAGGGCTTAACGTGTAACTCATTCAATATAGTCTTGATAACCAAGTAATTTAATTCAAGAGGAAGATGTGGACATATATAAGATGAAAGGAAGAGCATTTTTTGTATTGGGCATGTGATCATAGTGCTAGTAGCTTCTTAATCCCATCCAAAGAAAACTGCCTCATACCCAATAGGAAGCTGCCCCTTCTACCATGGGTATCACTAACCACAATTTAGAATGGGTATCAAACTTAAGGGCAGACACATCCACAGGTTAGCTAGACAGCAAGGCTGTGTTCATTGGATATCATCTTCCCTGGCTAGAGAAGAAAGGACTAGAAGTGGCCACTTAATCCAAAGCCAATTGAATCAGACATCATTACCACCAACATCCAATTCCACTTTTTCCTTGATAACACAATCTGATGTTTGTACAGGTTGGAGTCATTCATTTGGGAAAGTTGACTCTTTCCTGCTCAGAAGTAAAACTTGAGCCAGTCATGGAAATCTCCTTCCCTTTGCCAATATCTGGTTTAGACATGCCATGAGTCATAATTCCAGTTACTGAAATGTGACTTTGATGTGGAGTAATGTCCTGATGAACTTATGGGAAAAGTATCTTCATTCTTAAAAAGAAAACTGAGTGTCTTCTTTTACAGGATCTTGCCATGTTTGGATAAGACACTTAAATTGGCTACAACAATGACCATGTGGGAAAACTAGCCTTAGGACCAACCCACTATGCTGAGGACAGCAAAGCACGCTGATGTAAAGAACCCAGACCTTTGGGTCATCAATGAAATACTGAATTGCATGACTCAGGAGAAGCTCTACGTTGGGACTTATTAGATGAAAGAGGTTCCTTATTGTTTAAGCCTCAGAAGGAGCATTTTGTCAGTCCATACTGTTCAGTAACAGTAGGTTTTGTGCTAGAAAGGAGGGAGCTCACTCCATATCTAGATATAGTAGACAGAGACTGGGTAAATACTTGCTAGAGATACTGTAGAGAGAAAAGGGACATCAGATAGGTGGGCTTCTTATTTGCTTGGTTTGGTTTTATTCTTATGAATTAAAAAAATACAAAACACAAAACTTAGATTCACTGAGTGTAAGCACCCTGAAGGAAGGAGAGAAATAGAGGGAGTATTGGGTCCTATAAAATACCTTGGTCTTTCATGACTTCCCTTTTCCATTTCCTGTATACATGTAATCCTTTCCCTGATTTAAACCGAGTCTTATTTGGCTCCCTATGAGGAAGAAATTAAATTGATTTCCTGAATCCCCAGCATCACCTCCAATCAGATATGTCAGCAGTTATCAACAAAGACCAATCCCCATTCCCCCAGCCAGTGGACAACTGGCAATGTCTAGAGACATTTTTAGCTGTTATAACTTAGGGGTTGCTACTGGCATCTAGTGGGTAGAAGCCAAGAATGCTGCTAAATATCCTACAGTGGACACAACAGCCCCCCACAACAAAGAATTATCTATACCCCTCATGTCAACAGTGCTAAAGTAGAGAAGCCTTGACCTAAAAGGGGTCCTTACATAGTAGATAGCTCCCCACCTCCCTACTTTGCCAGAGGAAAACAAAAAAAATAAGGAAAGAAATAAAATACTGTGGTTTTGGAATGTTTCTATTGAGCCCTTCATATTTTCCATTAGTAGCAAATTTCAGTTATTAGTTATATGTTTTTGTATATAATACTTGGTTTCCAGGTCCTGAAATAGTTGAAAGTAGAATAGGCCTTATTTGGAGATCAACCAACAGTGGAGCAAACAACACTGAGGAAGACTTAACATTCGACGCTCTGAGGTGCTTCATGAGTAGCTTCCCATGCCATGGAGTTGAGTCATCTGCAATGCATAGGAATCTCCCCAGATGTTAAAACATGTTCTGATCTATGAGTAGATGCTTCTTGACCCTACTTTGGAAATGCCTGAGTCATATCCTTTGTTGCTGTAGTAGACATCTCTTTGTTTCTCTACCATCCCTTCCCTCTTCTTTTGGGGAGGACACTCAATTTTACTTTGGGAAAATACTTCTCCCCACAGGAGTATTATCTATAAAGTCTTGATGTAACTACCAATCAAGGGCTCTTACACTCCCTGGCCATGTGTTGGCAAGTGTCTCAAGCTAGGCTAGTCAGTCTTCATCTCCTTGGGAGTTGAATCACATTTGAAACTGATTCATACCATATTGAGGTGGTGTCCTAAAGAGAAGGCCCATAGCTCCTTCTGCCTAGATCACCAATTGTTTCTTGCTTCTGACCCAATTATTCAATTGACCTCTCAATTCTGTAAGTTGCCCTCACATATTTTCATCTGCCACCCCCCACCTAAGGACTAGTTTCAGTTTCTTATATTAAAAAATTCTCAACTTTTGCAACTTTTAGAATTGGGTACCAGGCAGGGAATCAAGATATATGGGTTCTATCTTAACTCTTAATTGGCCATTATGGCCCTGAGAAGGATATGTTGCCTCTCTGAGCCTGTATCTTCATCCATAAAAATAGAAATGGTGGGCTAGGTCATCCTTAAAGGCCTTTATAGCTCTAAGGTCCTATAATAAATATTGGACCTTCTTTGACTAGAAAAAGCAAATTAAACTTTCAAGATAACCAGGAGGTGGTGCTCCAGTACTATGATGATACAACCACTAACGGTGTCCAAGCAGTACTACCCCTGTTGGGGATAACGGCTTCCAAGAAGCCTGGAGGGTCATTTCTACACTGTCTGGCTGCTTTGGAACATTTTCCTCATCTATCGCTAAACACAACTTGGTGTGTGGCTAATGTAGGAAGTTGTTGCTGGGTCTCTGTTGGAATAGATAAGCCTTCTTTCTCAAATATTTCCCTACTGGATAATAGAAATATTTTTCACAACATTTGGTAAGGCACAGTGATGGTGAGTGGAGGCAGGTAGTAGAATTATTCAGGTGGCAGATACATCAGAATGAGACACACAGCTCCAAATGCCATGGAGAGAGAAAAAAAAAATGGATCTTGCATTGTGGTACAAGCTCTGCCATGTATTTGCTGTGTAATATTGGGAAAGTGCTCCTGCATTTTCCTTTAGTTACCTCCTCTGTAAACAATTATATTGTATGAGATCATTGCTTCCCAAATTTATATTTCATCAGATAAAAACAGTAGAAAAACCATTTCCTTAAATAAGTCACACATTAAATCCTCAAAACATAAATACTTCTTAAAACTTTTTACAAGTGGCAAAAAAAGCAATTCAAACAAGCTTACAAGTAAAATGGGGTGGGGGGAGAAAAAAAAACATCTGATGTGGTTGGTTCAGAGATCAAAAACTGTCATCAGAGATCCATCTCTCTACCACCCATGTGCCTATATCTCGTTGGCTTCATTCTTAGGCAGACCTCAACATGCGATAAGATGGATCTAGAGAAGATAAAGGAAGAGGGAGTAATTTTCTCTACCACCCCTACTCCACATTTGTTATACTTCAATAAAGACCAATGAAATAGTGTACCTCCACTGTTGAAGATAAGGCTCCATGCTTGCCATTCTATCATGGTAACAAGAACTGAGAAAAGGAATATACCAAATAGAAAAAAAGAGAAAGCAAGGACAAAGGATGAAAGGGAAGAAGAAATGATGGAAGAAAGGAGAAATGTTCAATGCTAAAATATAAATAAAATTGGAATTGCTCTGATTGGAAGAGAAGAAAGACTCATCTTTCTACCAGGTAGTTCCTCAAATATCTCCATAGAACACTTAAGTTATGAAGAAAGAAATTAAAAATCATGTGACTAGGGATCTAGAAAATTTCTTAAAGTTATAAGGGTCTAGACCTCTAAATTGAGAAAAGCATGACACAGGTCTAGTCTCTCTCTTTTTGCCATATTAAACCACTGCTACTCCATTTTCTATGGGCTAGCTATTTATTTAGAAAACACACTGATGACTTGCCATCTTTGCTGAGTATTTTATTATTCTCCAAAATGTTTGAAACCTCATTTAAGCCATGCACTTTCTTTGTAGATGGTAGGAAACTCAGAGATGATTCTATTACTTAAATGATGCAATTGAAAACAGGTAATAAACCAATTACCAAAGGATTGGTATAAAATGGTATATCTGGAAGAACCCAATGAAATAACATTGTGCAGCTCAATCATATTCATTTTGAGGAGGCTGAGATCCAGAAAGAGGAACCTGTCTTCCTAATGCTGGGCAAGGATTTAGTCCCAAAGCAGGAAGCAGAAGTCCAGATTCAGCTTCCAAACCCATTATTCCTTCTAATTGGTGCATAAGTGGATGTTGTGACAAGTGATATCTTTTTCTAAACACAATTCTGATGATGTCACTTCTGCCCCTAACAATTTCCATGGTTCCCCATCTCTATGGAATGGTAACAACACTTGAGTAAGACATCAAGACCCTAGCTGACTTGTCCAGCTTTGTCCCTTGCTTTTTCCTTTATATGCAAGCAGATCTGGCTTTTCCTGGCATCTCTCACACATTGTGGTATTTCTAGTTTCTAGTCTCTGCTCAGATAATCCCTCTGTCTAGACCAGCGGTCGCCAACCGGTGGTCTGTGGACCACTGGTGGACTGTGAGGTCCGAATGGTTGGCAACCCCTGGTTTAAGGAAACCTTTGGAGCAGCAGTCACAAACCGGTGGTCTGTGGACCACTGGCGATCTGTGAGGTACGAAAGGTTGGCGACCGCTGGCTACTATGCCTATCCCTCGCTTTTATCTCATAAACTCCTTGTCCTTCTCTAGGGCTCTATTCATCTGTTACTCCCTTACAGCATCCTATGACACACCATCTTCTTGCAAACTAGTTGAACTATTACCCTTTGTTTCTCCCATGGCATCTCATCCATTTATTTTTTAGAGAGTTGGAGAGAGAGGGAAAGACAGAGAAGCATTGACGTGATAGAAACACATCGATTGGTTGCCTCCTGCACATGCCCCAACCAAAGCCTGGGCAGGAGAGGAGTCTGCAACTAAGGTACGTGCTCTTGACTGGAATAGAACCTGGGACCCTTTGGTCCACAGGCTGATGCTCTACTCACTGAGCCAAACCAGCTAGGGCCTCATGGTATCTCATCTTTATTTCTATGGTTACTCTGCCTAAATTGAGTACACTTGTCATTTTATAGATTTAGTACTGTGCATGACTTTTTGAATAAATCCTATATAATAAAAGCCTAATATGCTTAGTGCCTGGTTGTCCAGTTGGCCATTTAACCAATCAAAGCCTAATATGCTAATGATATGCTAAGGCCTCTCAACCGTTTGCTATGACATGCACTGACCACCAGGGGGCAGCCGCTCCAACGAGTAGGTTAGCTTGCTGCTGGGGTCCGGCTGATAGGGACTGATCGAGACATGCCCTGGAGCCCTTCCACAGTCCCTCCCTGGCTGGCCAACCTCGTGCGTCCCTCCCAGCCTGGATCGTGCACTGGTGGGGTCCCTCAGCCTGGCCTGCACCATCTCGCAATCTGGGACCCCCTCGGGGAATGTCAGAGAGCCAGTTTTGTCCTGATCCCGCAGGCCATGCTGAGCGAACCCACTTGTGCATGAATTCGTGCACTGGGCCTCAAGTAAATTATATTGATGTTAGGCTCATAATATCAATAGAGAGAGAAGGTTAGGGACAAAAATGCTCTTCTAGATTCTCTAAAAGTACACCAGAGCAAGCATCACTAATGGCTCTCTTTCTTGAAAGCCTGAAGGAAACTGCAGATTCCTCCTCTACACCATGATGTGGCCACTATCATTTAATTGAAGTTGGAAACTAAGTGAATATTTTACTTATCATTCCCACATTTCATTGGCAGAACCCAAGATTGGATGTTTTCTTCCCCACCCCCCTAACCTCTGCCTGCAGCTAATTCCATGTATTTTATATGTTTGTAATGGTCATACTAATTTATTTTTTTAAATCATCAAATGCTTCGTAATTTACATTCCAACACACGTGGCTGAAAATAACAATTTTTTTAAAAAATCTTAATTTTTTTGGATCAGCGGGTGGTTCTGCACCAGGTGAGGTTGCCTAGATTCAGTGAGGGAGATTTGTTCAATCAGGTGCTTGACCAGGTCTGGCAGAGCCCAGGGGTCCCACTCGGTGCCTCAGCTCTCAAACATCTTTCTCTCCCTCTCCCCGTTTTTCTCTTTTTCTCAGTGTTTTCTCATCATTCAGTAGTCCAGCTCCAGCTGATTTACATGGTGGCTGCATTTCAAAAGAATCAAAAAGGAAGGAAGCAATCAAAACTTAAGGGATGGGCCCAGACTGGAACAGCCTCACTTCTGCCACATTTTATTGGCCAAAGCAACTCACAAGTTTGGGTCAGAATCAAGGGTAGGAGAAACAGAATCCACTCCCCGATTTTTACAGTGTCAGGAGGATACAGAGATAGGAAGAGCTCGTGGTGCCTATCTTTGCAGACAATCTACTATGCTACACTACCCTTTAACTTTTCTGGTATCAGAAGCCAAAAGAGCTATTATTCTCAACCCATTTTTTAAAAAACAGTGTTAGTTAGGCTTCTATGATTAGACTAAAAGGGTTCTGACCAATACATATGAAAGAAGTGAATATATGGGACAATTGGCTAAGAGGGGAAAGTAAGGTTAAAAAGAAAAAAAAAATCATGGAAAAGTGTCAGTGCTGAATGTGATTAGTTATCTGAACTTCAAGTCCACAGGGCATGGTGGACTCTCCACAGAACCAGAGATTAAACCGCAAAGAAATGTCTGAAAGTATTTCACCCAGTCTTTCCCAAAGCGTTCTGTAAGACTTTGTTTCTGCAGGATGCTTTTAAGTGATTCCATGGAAAAATGAGTTTCACTGCTCAAGGATTCAGCAGTGCGTTTGATAGCTAATAGGCATCATGAATCATAATGTGCTTATGTGTCATAATATCTACCAAACCCATTTTACCATAGACTCTGCACTTCGGCATTTAAAAAGTGAGGTTTCATGAACATGTCTATGGGGTTCTGGTAGAGTGTGATCTTCTCATTTCAAAAGTGAGAAATCGGAGCTCAGAGAGTTTGAGTCACTTGGTTGAGGTAAGTAGGAGAACTTGGGGGCCCGTCTCTGAATTCCTGGTTCCAAGTTCTATTATTCTCCATCTGGCTGAGATGTGGACACTGTTAGAGTAACTAAAAAAGGAGGCCACTAGACTAGAGTGCTTCAATGCCATGGTGGCCTTCATAAGCAAACAAAAATCTAAGCCTGCAGATGCCTCAAGGCTAATAAATAAAATGCTGAGGTCAGCCAATCACAAACAGCCACTAGATTGAGCTATAAGCCCATCCACAATGGCCTGACTTTGCTTCTGTTTTTTAACTATGAAAGTTTCTCTCCAGCTCCCATTGGTGGACTCTCCTAACCACTTCTGGATGGGTGCTGCCCAATTCAAATTGATTTTTGCTCAAATACACTCTTAAAAATTGTAATATGTCTCAGTTTACCTTTTAAAAGCTCTGGTGACAGAAGAGGAAACTGAAATTGATGCCATGGTCCACAGGAGCAAAAAAAGGAACACGGCACAGGTACCTTTGAGCCCTGGAGCTGGCAGCTCTGTAGGGGATGCTGGAGGCGGGGTGGGGGTGAGGGCAAGGATAAGTCCCTCTGGGATCCCAGCTCCACAGCTTTTCCGTTACGAGATTCCAGATTTTATTTGAGCATTTCTTTTTCTGGACTGGATCTGGAAACTGGCAGAGTTGGAGTGGGTCTGACCTAAAAAGCGTACAGGTCCCATCAGAATGAGTCCGACTTAGAAACCAAACTAGTTCCGGGCTCTGACTGGGGCCAATTTATGAACTGGAGTGCATCTGAGTTAAACAGGATTGGGTCCAGTGTGAGGCCCCAGGTGAATAAGTTTGTTTTAAGGCCGAATAAATAAGTTAACATTACCAAAGACCATCTTGAATCACAGTGGTCACAGTGGAGAACTTTTAAATCATCTTAGTTAAGGGTATCTACTTACCAGGTGCCCTGAGGAAAGGGGGTCTCATACAAACACTCACCACAAAGGGTAGGGTAAAACTGGTTTTCCTCCTCTACAGTTTCTGGTGACTAGGATGAGACCCGCTGGAACACCCCACTCATTCCAGAGCCTATCAATGGCACCTGGGAAAATTGGCAAAAGAAGACAAAGGGTAAGAGTGCTTAACAAAGTTGTGCCCAGTTGAGGGAGGAAGGAATAATTTCATATTCCAAATCCAGATTGGCAGGAAAAATAATTGGTTTTAGATCTTTTTCTCCCAGGGACAACCCTTGCCTTCTTCTTTGTTTCGTTTTCTGTCCTAAGAAGTTGGTTTGGCAACTATCAGATTGGTGGCCCCCAAAATATTGCTGGACAGAAATGCAGCCCCACTTGTGGCTAGACATGGCTGGACAGAAATGTGCTTGCACTTGGTTTTCAACTAGAGTCCTACCAACTATTGCCAATTCTCGGAGGAATGTCTAAGTCCTTCTTTCTTTTGACTATGTTTGGGTATGGATCTGGATATTGCAAGGGTAGTATCTTTTTTTATTGTTATTAATGTCAGAGAGTAAAGGCGAAGGAGAGAGAGATAGAAACATCAATGATGAGAATCACTGATCAGCTGCCTCTTGCACACCCTACACTTGCACACAACTCGGGATGTGCCCTAGACTGGAATCAAACTTGGGACCCTTCAGTCTGCAGGATGGCACTCTATCCACTGAGCCAAACCAACTAGGGTGAGGGTAGTATCTTTTACACCCTCTTTGGGGATCGCTCTTGTGTCCATGGCATTGTTCAATAATACCAGGAATATGTACTGTTTGTCCAGGCTGGAACTTGACAAGATAGTCAAAAGGATTTTTTTTAAGTAGCTCTATGGTAAGAATTTGGCCAAATTGGAAGCTAATATTTAGACCATGACAGAAACTTTTGAAAGGGCTTCTCCCATAAGCTAAAATGCAACCATGTAAGAAAATGTTGCATTATTGTACCTGTTTTATGGCTGAAAATTTGTAACAAAAGCTGTAAGATCGGTGCATTTATCTGTATGTTCATGTATGTCTATGAATATGTTATATATGTGTGGTATTTTTCTACCTCAAGATGGTATTGCCAAAATTAATTTGTAAAAGCTCTATTTAATTGGCTTAAAGACAAACAAGTATTTATATAAATCAAGTATAGTCTCAGAAATACAGAAACCAATCCAACTGTTTTTCAAGTTCATTTGATGTAGGGTAATCTTTGTTAAATAAAAGGTCATTTGAGTTTGTTGGTTTAATTAAAACAAGCATGTCTTTAGAGGTGTATTAAATATAATACTTTTATTATAGGTTTCCAAAAAGTCAAATAATTGTATGTTATCTCTGTTACAGAATTTGTCAGCAAGAAAGATAATTTAAAGTGATGGTTAGCTGTTTAATGTCTCATGGAATTTTTATGAGTAATCCTCTCTAATAAAATGGTAATATGCAAATTAACCATCACTCTGCTACATAAGCCACGCCCACCAGCCAAGCCACGCCCACCAACCAATCAGGGTGAGTATGCAAATTAACCCCAATCCAAGATGGCTACAGCCACAGAGAACAAGGTTTCCCAGGTAACAGAGCAAGCCAAGCTTTCCATAGCCGTTGCAGGCCTAAGCCTCCACTCAAGCTACAAAGTTTCAATTATAGAAGGTAAACAAATTCAAACAAATGGCGGCAGAATGGAGCTTGAGAGAGTAGGCCAGGGTTGCCGGCGGCAACAGGGGAAGCAAAGCTTTCTGCACACCCTGGTCGGGCTCCCCCGCTTAAGGCTACAAAGTTTCAATTGTAGAAGGTGAATTAACTGCCACAGAAATGGCTGCCAGAGCCCCAGGCTTGGCTCCGCTCCAGGCTACAAAGTTTCAATTGTAGAAGGAAAATAAATTCCAGATACCAGGGCCTCCCCTTGGGTTGCCAGGGGGCGTGGCCGGCCTGCAAACCACCACAGGCCCCTCGCTCAGGCCGCCCGACACCCCAAGGGAACTCCCACCCTTATCTGTGACACCCTTCAGGGCAAACCAGCTGGCCCCCACCCATGCACCAGGCCTCTATCCTATTTAATAAGAGAGTAATACACAGATTGATCATCACTGCAACACACAATATAGCTGCCCCCATGTGGTCAAAGATCCTGCCCCCTGTGGACACAAGATGGCCACCACAAGATGGCCAGCAGGGGAGGGCATTTGGGAGGCACCCGGCCTGCAAGGGAGGGCAGTTGTGAGGGACCAGGCCTGCAAGGGAGGGCAGTTGAGAGGGACCAGGTTTGCAAGGGAGGGCAGTTGGAGGTGATCAACCCTGCAGGAGAGGGCAGTTAGGGGTGACCAGGCTGGCAGAGGAGGGAAGTTGGGGGCAAACAGGCTGGCAGGCGAGCAGTTAAGCATCAACCAGGCTGGCAGCGGAGTGGTTAGGGGTGATCAGGCTGGCAGGCAGAAGCGGTTAGGGGCAATCAGGAAGGCAGGCAGGCAAGCAGTTGGGAGCCAGCAGTCCTGGATTGTGAGAGGGCCGTCGGACATCCCTCCAGGAGTCCCAGATTGGAGAGGGTACAGGCTGGGCTGAGGGACAACCCCCCGCTGTGCACGAATTTCGTGCACCAGGCTTCTGGTCTAAATATAATTGTTAATAACAAGTAAATTAAATGAAGTAAAGTAAGTTTATAAATGAACTTTTAAACAAAAATTATTCTTTATGGTATGTTTACTTAAAAATAGTTTCCAGACCTAGCTGGTTTGGCTCAGTGAATAGAGCATCAGTCCATGGACTGAAGAGTCCTGGGTTCATTCAATTCCAGGCAAGGGCATGTACCATGGTTGCAGGCGTAAGCTGGAGGGAACCAATAGATGTGTCTCTCTCATATCAATGTTTCTCTCTCTCTCTCTCTCTCTGTGTCTCTCCCCCTCCTTCCCACTCTCTCTCTAAAAAAATTACGTATATCTCCTCAGGTGAGGATTAACAAAAACAAACAAACAAACAAACAAACAAAAACCACTTTCTAAAATCTTTTTGGTAACTTGAAACCTTGAAGTTATACTGAGATAGTGAAATGATAGGTAATCATTGAATATTTAGGTTATATACAAATAAAATACTGAAATATTAACTACTGAACATAAGTTTATCAACTTTTGGCTTTCTTGTATAGAGGCACTAAATGTATTTGGGCCTATCAGTAAATATGTTTTGTATCACATTGAAAAATTTACTCTGAGGAAGAACAGACTTCTAGAAATTATAAAATGTGTTTATAAATTTGCCAGTCTACAGAGTGCAATTACAACATGCAAGCCGTAACTGTTTACTACTTAGTTTTCACTAGGAATAAGAGATGCTAAAGGTTAGGATTCCTGATCAATATATGTAACTAAAGCTACTTAGAAATAATAAGGGTGAAAGAAAACAACTGTGTATGAAAAGTAGGTAAGGAAAGAAGAATGACTGGTTGTTCCCGAATGAGAGAGAGAAAAACATAGGACAAATGGATAAAGCCCAAATAAATAGAAAACATGTTGTAAATGATTTGTGGAAAGGGAATCTTTTGTGCAATCAGCTGACTAAAATCAGGATGAATTTATTTAAGATTTTAAAGCAAGTTTTACTATCTAAAGTACAGTAGTACAAAATTACAATTTGGTTTTCTCTCTGTTAAGAGGACAGTGTTTTCCTGGACTATTGGTCTGCTTTTGATAAGACAATGTGAAGGTATTATTTTGTTTTGTTTGCTTGCTTGCTTGTTTCCCTTTAGGTAATCTACCTGGGAAACAGAGACTGTGTGTCTTACAAAATAATTGACTGTGCTCTGTGTTGTATTTGCCAGGTCTTTGATTGCTAAGGAAAACCGAGTCTTCTCAATAGTAAAAGAGCTAAGTTTCATTCACAACTAAGTAACCTTATGTATTTGCCTTTAAAATCATCTATTTTCACTTTACTTAACTAGATAATTTAATATTATTTCATAATGATCTGAGATTCTATGTAGTCAAATGTTCAAACCTTTTGACATTTTGACAACTTCCCCAAATCAAATTCTAACTGGAGCCTTTTTAATCTTAAAGTAATTCTGATATTTCCCAGAGGGTTCTGGAAAAGCTCAAAAGATTTCTCTCTGACTTTGTAAAATAAAGATACTAAAATAATTAGGATTATTTGATATGCTAAGTTATATGGGATGGGAAGTGTTGTCAAATAAGAAGTGGAGATAAAGTGTATAGACATACATGATTAATTTAGGAATTCTAGAAATTATTTTTTTACAAATTTGTCAATACTCTCATTATCCAATTATTATCCTAATATATTATACTAGAGGCCTGGTGCACAAAAATTCATGCACTCAGGGGGGTGGGGGGGAGAAGGGAGGTCTCTCAGCCCAGCCTACACCCTCAGGCAGTCCAGAACCCCTCGGGGGAAGTCTACCTGCTGGGTTAGGCCCACTCCCCGGGGGATCAGGCTTAAGCTGGCAATGAGACATCCCTTTGGAAGCCCGGAGGCCTCGGGGGATGTCCGACTGACGGCTTAGGCCTGCTCCCCTTGGGCGGACATCTTTAGCGCTGCCGTCTGTCGGACATCCTTAGTGCTGCCGAGGAGGCGGGAGAGGCTCCCACCACCACCATTGTGCTTGCAGCCCTCAGCCAGGCTTGTGGCTGAGCGGAGCTCCCCCTGTGGGAGCACACTGACCACCAGGGGGCAGCTCTTGCATTGAGTGTCTGCCCCCTGGTGGGCAGTGCATGTCATAGTAGTTCCCAGTGGTTCTGCTGTTAGGGTCAATTTGCATATTACCCTTTTATTATATAGGATGTCACTGAAATAACTACATTTCCTTATCAAACTAACTCTCATCAGATATTTAACCATGACCATTTAAAAATTATTTTGTCATCTTCAGACAGTTAACTGTTTTACTCTGACGCATTTGCAAACGTTCTTCATCTTTGGGAAGATACATAGAAAGGTGTATGACAAGTAGTCTAGAATATAGGGTTTGAGTACTTTAAGATCATAAAACTGAACTGGGTAAGAATTTCTAGAGCTTATGGAAAAACTGGATTCAAGTAGAATAATAATTTAAAATATGGGATTGAATAAGCTAATTAAGATGATTCTGATTTTTTAAAAACCTTTTTTAAACATTACTGGTTTCTTAATGTTTTATTTTTCCAGATTTAAGGAAAACTTTTTTATCTTTTCTCCTAGATGATCTTGGACTTACAGTAATTTTATAATGTATGTCTCTATAAGCAGAATTAAATCATTTACTTTTTCTTTCTAGCTGAACTCTCTAGAATTCAGAAACTTATTGAGTATTCCTATTTCCATGGCAATAGAGTTATTTGCATAAATGTTTAATAAGATTCTGTTATCCTTATATCAGGACACAATTGGGAACATTGGTTATACTACCAAGGCTTTGACTGGAATGTCATATTTGAGAATCTTCATAAAATCAGATACAACCAGACAGTTTTAAGGAACGCAGGTTGACTTCATTGAGCCAATAAAATCCTTTGGAAAAACTGGTGGGGTACCTTGCTTACAGGGTTCCTGGCAGCCTTACTAAGTAAGGAAACATTAATTCCTGGCAGGCCCCAGAACCTCAGGGTATCCTAGGATCTCAAGGAGAGGAATTCACCCAAATCCATAAATATCCCAGGCAAAAAGTCCGAGGGTGAGTTCTTGGCCTGGCTTCTTAGCTTAGAGAGGCTTTTAAAAATTCAACCTAAGATTCTTTATGAAAATTCCAGCAAAGCAGATTTTAAAAGAGCCTATATGACCAATCACTATTCTTGCTACACTTGGGTCAATAATCAGGCCAAGATTAATGAGACTAGACTTATTTTGTAAATAAATTAGTCTTGCCGTGACTATCTTTGCTAGAAATGAGGGTGATTGTAGAGGGAAAAATTACATTTCAGTAAAAAATTATAACATAACCTTGTGGATATCAGATGCTAGTCCTATTCACTGTCTGTGAAGTTTTGCTATGTATCTATCATGCAAACTGGATCCTCAATTCTTCTAGTTTCCCCAAATATCTGGCTACAACTCTCCAAACTAATGTTTCCAATTTCCTCCCACTCTTTTGATTTCAAATCACTAAGAACAAAACCTAGCGGGAAGGAGACAAAAGCTCCGGACCGTGCTGAACCCCAGTTCCAACTGCACTGAACCCCAGTTCTGGGAAAGACCCGGGGAAGCCAGGCTCATTCTGGGGAAAGCTGGGCTGTGGGGCAGAAGTGCAGAGAAGCAGCGAAGGGCAGAGCACCGGAGGCGCGCACGGGATTGTGCGCAGAGGATGGTCTGTTGACCATGCCGCTGAATCGCCCTGGTGGGAAGGAGACAAAAGCGCCAGACTGCGGTGAGCTCCAGTTCCGACTACACGGAAACCCAGTTCCGGGCGAGAATCTGGGAATCCAGATTCATTGGGGGAGAGACTAGACTGTTTGGCAGCGCGCGAAACTCCAGGGCGCTTTTCTCTCAGAGGTGTTTGCTGGGAGTACAGAGGGACACTGAGACACAGGAACCTCATAGGGCGGGGCTGACGGGAAGCCAAGGCTGTAGGCTCCGCCCTGTAACTCCGCCCCATCCAAGCTGAACACAGAGGCTTTTACAATTTTGCAAGTCTAGTTGAATGGGGCTGTCTCCCGGCATAGACACAGCTGATCCTCACAGCCAATTGGACTGGAGGTCACATCCTCCCAGTGTACCAACAGCAATCAAGGCTTAACAACACCAAGACTTTGCACTCAGCCCACAAAGGGGGGTATCAAGAGCGACCACCTAGGGAGATTGGGGAAGCTGAGCGATAGGGAGGCAGCCAAAAGGGGAAGACACCGAAACAGGTTATGAATATAAGGGATGCTGTAATTCCTGCTGAGGGGCCACAGGCAGTAGCTGACCTACACTCCATTGGAGACCCAGAAACGAGGGCATCTAGTGGTCGGTGTGAGATGACACCAGATTTCAACCACTCGCATAAGGGACGCATTCGAGAGGCAGACTCAGTGAGCGCCGAGGCCTTGCTGCACCAGGACCCGGCCCATGGGCGTGTCTCCCGCACAGCAACTCTTCCTTTATAGACACACAGGGTCCGCACAGCCAAGAGGACAATTCCTCCCAGTGACACCAACAACAATCAAGACTTAACTATACAAAGAAGGACCAAGATGGAGGCATAGGGCAGAAGCCTGATTGTTGCCTACCACAACAATTTTGAGACTACGACGGGAGAGCAGAGCAGACACCATCCAGAACCACCGGAGGGCTGACTGAGCAGATGCTCTACAACTAGAATAAAAGAGAGGGGTACGCGGGATGAAGCTGATGCCGGTGACCCAAAGACCACACTATAAAAACTACGGCTCAGGCGACACAATGGCGGCCTGGAATGTGCTCGGCGCAGTTCCCCCAGCGGTCTCTGGCTGAGGGGAAGGCTCCACTCGCTGCCGAGCACGGACAGACGAGCCCCTGGGAGATATGGGGTGGGAGACTCCGCGCTTGCTGACCCCCGAGTCCTTCAAGAATCTCAACGCCCCGGAAGCGGCCAGGTGCGCACGCTCGGCGACCGGCCACCGCTGCAGACCCAAGGGCCGACGCAGCCACCCCGTGACCAGCCCGCCGCCGCGCACCGGGCACACCGGAGCTTCGCCGAGCCCGCCGCCCAACGAGTTCTGCGGTGGCTGCCCTGGAGCTCTGAGAAAATGGCCGAAGGAATTGCTGAGAGGGAATTGACCAACAGGAATTGGGATCAAGAAGACGAAACCCTGCTGGGTCCCGGATCCGGGTGAAGCCGCGCGCCCCTGGGTCCGGGTGAGGCTGGGAACTGGGTCAGGGTGAGGCTGGGTCCCGGGTTCGGGTGAGGCCATGCGCCCCTGGGTCCAGGTGAAGCTGAATCCTGGGTCTGGGTGAGGCCGTGTGCCCCTGGATCCGGGTGAGGCTGGGTCCCGGGTCCGGGTGAGGCCGTGGGGCCCTGGATCCGGGTGAGGCCACGCGACCCTGGGTCTGGGAGAGGCCACGTGCCCCTGGGTCCGGGGGAAGCTAGATCCCGGGTCCGGGCGAGGCCGTGTGCCCCTGGATCAGCGTGAGGCTGGGTCCCAGGCCCGGGAGAGGCCACGCGCCCCTGGGTCCGGGTGAGACCATGCGCCCCTGGGTCCAGGTAAAGCTGAATCCTGGGTCTGGGCGAGGCCGTGTGCCCCTGGATCCGGGTGAGGCTGGGTCCCGGGTCCGGGTGTGGTCGTGGGCCCCTGGATCCGGGTGAGCCTGGGCCCCGGGTCCGGGTGAGGCCGTGGGCCCCTGGGTCCGGGTGAGGCCACGCGACCCTGGGTCTGGGAGAGGCCACGCGCCCCTGGGTCCGGGTGAGGCCACGTGCCCCTGGGTCCGGGGGAAGCTAGATCCCGGGTCCGGGCGAGGCCGTGTGGCCCTGGATCCGGGTGAGGCTGGGTCCCGGGCCCGGGAGAGGCCACGCGCCCCTGGGTCCGGATGAGGCCAGGCGCCCCTGGGTCCGGGTGAAGCTGAATCCTGGGTCTGGGCGAGGCCGTGTGCCCCTGGATCCGGGTGAGGCTGGGTCCCGGGTCCGGGTGAGGCCGTGGGCCCCTGGATCCGGGTGAAGCCGTGCCCCTGGGTCCGGCCGAGACCAAACCAGAGGGATTCGGACCTGCATTACCACCATTTGTCCACCATCCAGAGCTGAGGGGTCAGTGCCGACATGTACTCATAAGGAACTGGTGGACATTGATATTGGGTCTCAAAAGAACTGTTGGACCAGAAAGAAACTCACTACAGACTGATTCATTTGCCTGTCAGCATAACTATTATTGCTCGTCTCACAATCAATTCTTATAAGTATATCTCTAGTGACACATGATTTCGCTCATCTAGGGGAAATGATGAACAACATAGACTGATGAACAAGAACAGAACCAGAAACAAGGAGGCATCGATCGGACTATCGGGCCTCAGAGGGAGGATAGGGGAGGGTGGGGGGAGGGGGGAGAGATCAACCAAAGGTCTTGTGTGCATGCATATGAGCCTAACCAATGGTTAAGTTCAACAGGGGGTTGGGGCATCTATGGGGAGGGGTGTGGGATGGGAATGGGGGGATGAGGACAAATATGTGACACCTTAATCAATAAAGAAATTAAAAAAAAATAAAAAGAACAAACACTGCCTCTGAACCTCCTTGGGAGGGATCATACCAGGTCTTCCTCACTAGCCAGGTGGCAGCCAGACACCAGGGACTTGAACCTTGAGTCCATTTCCTCCAATAAAAAGGGTTCCTCCAGACTCTCAGAACCAGCTGGAGATATAAACTGAACATTGACTAGGAAGGGTCCCCTCCAGAAGCAGATGGCCTCTTGTGGTGAACAGTTTTCCCAGGTCATGGCTCAAGATCTTCATCTCTAATATGAAAACGTCATTCTGTTTGCCTTTTGCTACTAGCTTTGTCTTCTGTTAATGCACAAGAAGACAGTGCTCCTTAACTCTGGCAACTATTGCTAAATCTACTGATAAGGCCATAGCCACATAAAAATAAGTCCTTAGTTTTTCTTGCTAAAGTTATTTTAGATAATAGAATAGCTTTAAATTACTTTTTGGCTGAACAAGAAAGAGTCTGTGTCACAGAAAATAACTCTTGCTGTACCCAGATCAATACCTATGGCATTGGAGCACATACAAGAAACTAACAAACAAGCTACTGGCTAAAATTGGTTGATGGCCCTTTAGGCGCATTCTTTGATTTATTTGATACCAATTGTTTTGGTTTATGGGGGTCCTGGTTAAGGAGTATACTTTCATATCTTGGTATTATCCTGCTAATAGTTATCACAGTGGTTTCTCTAGAGCGCTCTGTTCTCTCAAAGGTCTTAAATTCATAATTACAGCCATCAGCAGTACATCAGATTGGGCTTGAAGAAACAGAAAAAAAAGATGAACAATGAGATGAATGGCAAAAACAATTCTTCCAGGGAACTGATATCACAACCTACAAGTTTCATAATGAAGCCAGAGCAACTTAACTCTGATGGTGACTGAGAGTGGCATTAATACCAAACTGTTGTCCATTCTCTCACTCATGGCTATAACAGGATGACCAAAAGGGGGAAATTGTTGAATTAATTAAACAAGGAGGCCATTAGATTGCTGGGACTCTAATTCCATGGCAGCCTAAATAATCAAACAAAAATCTAAAACTGTAAATGACTCAATGTTGAGAAATACAAATTATTAAGGACAGCCAAGTAGGCTGTAAACTATAGCCAGTCAATAATTGCCCTATTTTGCCTCTACCTTTCCTCTATAAAAATCTCTCTCCAAGATCCTATTGATAGAATGCTCTTAACTACTTCTGGTTTGGTGCTGCCCAATCTGAATCCATTTTTTGCTCAAATAAACTCTTAAAAATTATAATATTACTTAGTTTACCTTTTAACAACACACACCACAGGAGTACGATTTTTCCTGCTACTTTAAGTTCCTTGCGTCCTGTCTATATTCATCCTTTTCATACTCAATCCATTCTGTAGTGTCATGTGGAGCTGACATATATCAGGCATTGGTGGGTGTCCTGTCAGAACCTTAGTAACAGGTTTCACCATTGGAAACATCATCATGTGATCACTAAGAAATACGAAATTAGTACTCTCTTATTACCAAAGGTCTTATAACACAGACCTCTTTCTGGGCTTCATTCTGATACTTCATAGATCATCACCTTCCCCAAGCTTTTTGGAAAAATGTCCATTGTACTAAACCAGCCTCCAAAACCTCCATCCTTCATGAAAACACACCCTTTTGAGCACCTGCATGTGTTTTCCAGATAACCTAAACACTTTGGACGCACATTCTCCTTAACCAACTTGGAGTTCTGGTCTTGTGTGAAAACATTCCACTCTTTCATGTTTTCCAGACAGTGTCTAATTGGAATGGAAACTAGCACAGAACTAAGTGTTTGGTAAAGGAAATTACATGTGGCCCTCTTAGAACTAAGAGGTGATGTCACTCACTAAGATGAAGACTCTGTTGCCTGATGCCTTTTAGGCTGAGGATTAGTGAGGTGTGGTGGACAGAGCGCTGGCCCAGGAGTCAGGAATTCCAGATTCCAGTAGCTGGAATTACTCTGTAGCTGCTGCCTCTCTGTTTGCCTCTGTGTATGTTGCTTCCCCTCAACTTTGTTGGATTCCTTATTTATACTATAAGTCCTTCCCTCCTAAGTCTTGTTTTCACTAAGCTAGGTCTATCAACTTAGAAATTCTTATTGCAGGGGTTCAGGCATATATAATTTGGATAGAAATTGGAAAGAAATTGCAAAGAGTCAGCTTTTGACACAAAGTCTAGATGATCAATAAAAGAAAAGTGCTAAAGAAGAAACATAAGAGAGATCACTTAATTCTGCTTGGTTTATTCATTCAAGAAAATATTTATGCATGAGAGTGAAATAACCTATTTTTTTATTTTAAGAGGTCTCTCTAGCTTCTGTGTAGATAATGATTTATAGTGGGCCGTAGAGGAAGCGGGGAGGGGGCACCTGGGCAGCTAACCAATAGTCCAGATAAGATATGATGGTCAACTGCACTATGGTGAAAGCATTCAAAATGCAGTCAATTTAAAGTAGATAAGGAATGGGGAATTATTAGAGCTTACCAATGGCTTGATGGTAGCCAGTGAAGAAAAAGATAAGACGAATAACAATTCAATAATTCTGGCTTTAAAAATGGACATGTTTGTTCCCATTTACTGAGCTGGCAGAAATTGTGAGTAGAATACTAGTATGCTGAGGTGCAATGGGGGTCAGGATCTCGGACATGTACATTTTCCAACTTCCAAGTACAGATATTAAATAGAATGTTGGGTATATGAATTTGGCTAAACTTAAGATGAAATTTGAGAGTGGTAAACTTTTAGATTATACTTGATAAACTTCAGAGGGGGGTGCCTTTTGAAGTGATTCTTGTAGGATGAGTAGGGTTTTACCAATTGAGAATGTGGACAAAGGGAGTAAATGCAAAGGTAACTGAGTGGGAAAAGGCTGAAATGGTCAGGCCAAAGTCCACGGGGCTCTCACTGCCAGATCTCAGATCACTGAACTTACGCTCTGTAAAAGCAACACTGTCTAGAAACATCCACTTGTCCTCTTAGATCCTTGGACACTTAGGTTCAAAGCCAATAAAGTATTACAGAGGAGAGCAGTTAGCTTAAGGATAATAATAGATCCTACAGATTATTTCTTTTTCCCCAAAATTAGAGAAAATTTCCTTTTTTTCCCCCTTTTCCCTGAATAATGTTGAATTCATTAGTGTCTGTCTTTCCCAAGTCTGGCAACCTCATCCAGTGTAATTCAGTTCAAACTTCATGTCACTACCCAAGAGGCTAGGATGGATTATATGCAATTTAGAGATTCCTTGTCGCATTTAATTTGTCTTTGGCCAGGGATCTTGAGTTTATTTCTGAACCTTTCCTTTTAAATCAGTTCCAAAAATAAGGTATGATGTCCTGCTTTTAGACTGTGTCCAGCAGAAAGTGTTCTTATAACACCAGCTTCAAGGAACGCTCTAGCCCCATGTTACCTCGGGTTTTAGCATCTCAGGATGTTCTGAGAATCCTTATGTTGTGCAAGCAGAGTATTCATTCCCTGTGGTCTCTCTGTCTCTCCTGAGTTCATCTGCTCTCACTACTACAACCCTTCTCACCTTTACCCTAGTAATAAAGCACACTGATGCTGCCTCATCTGATATTTTCACTTTAGAGGTGATGCATTAATTTTCTATTGTTGTTACAAGTTACTCTAAATTTAGTAGCTTAAAACAATTCAAATTTATTCTCTTACAGTGTATAGGTCAGAAGTTGAGTATGAGTCTCACGGAACGAACAGTAAGTTTTGGGAAGCTGGTGTTCCTTTCTGGACAGTTGTAGGTGAGAATCCAAATCAGTCTCATGTGGTTGAAGTCCTGGATCTCTATTTGCTGGGGAACTCTCTTAGCCCTCTACATCTCAGAAGCATTAACCAGGTATCATATCCTTCTCTCACTTTATCTCCCTTGCCTGCTCTTCCATACCTTCCTCTTTCCTCTTAAAACCTCATGTGATTAGAAACTGAGCCCACACAGGTAATCTAGAATAATCTCCCCATCTAATGGTCTTTAACCATAACCACATCAGTAAGTCTCTTTTGCCATATGACCTTGTAATATAGTCATAGGTTTTGGAATTAGGGCCTGGGCATCTTTGGGGAGCATTATTCTGCCTACCACATCTGAGAAAACTGAAACCCCAAATATTGTCATGCCTGACCCATGATGCATAAATATAAGTTTAAATTTGAATTGAGGCATGAGATTTATAACTTGCTATTCTTTCCACTATGAAAAAAAAGCATGCAGCTTCAGTATGAAGATAGGTATCTCTTAATAGTAGAATGTAAGGCACACATACGTTCAGAAGCTTATTCATGCCATAGTCACTCAACGTTGAGCAAATCAGTTTGCCCCTCTCAGCCACCATTTTCTCATCCATAAAATGAAAAGCATATGATCTGTGCTGCAGGGGTTTAGGGAGGATTTAATAAAACATTTCTTGAGCAATCACCACAGCATTTATATTTTAATAAATAGCTAAAAGGACCAGTTTGAATCCTTATATTGCGCAGATGAAAAACCAGGCCCAAGAGGAGGAGCAACTGGCACGAGGTCACAAAGTGGGTTAGTGGCAAACCTCAGGCCAGATTACACCAAGGCATGAGAATTTAGAGGGAAAGTAATGACAGGAACACAATTCCACACCTGCTTTCTACAACATTCCATAACCAGCCCAGGGGCTGAGCCTCTGGGTTCCCTCCCACCAGGGCATCCCACAGGAATTAGAGTCTCAAAGGCAGGCACGCGGGCTTCACCTGGTGTGACAACCTTGGTCTTCCTCTGGCCTTTTCAGTCTCCACATTCCTCTATGAACCTCTGCCTGCAGCCCAATGGATGTCAGTTCACTTAGCACTAAATGCTTCCTGTGCACCGAGCCACTTTGCATTCACTTAGTAAAAATGGAGCCATCCAGCATCAATTCGCATAAAATAATTTTCCACCTCATGTCAAAAATTACCGATTTCCTGCTCCAAGTGACACGTAGTGCTGGGAGGCGCTCGGAATCATAAGTTATCATCACTCACACCGTTTGCTGTTTCCCTTTGTGCAGCCAAATCTTCTATCTAGAGAGAATACAGATCTAAGCTCTATATTTCTGTAACTACATATAAAGATTAACCCTTTGCACTCGCTTGCTTTTTTCTTGATTCCTTTATTCTACTCGGGATTTAATTTTTTAATACCCCAGATTTTACAAAGCGCGGCAGAGAATAAAAAACTGGAGTTTCTTTTCATACAAACTTATTTATTTGGATTTTTTTATATTTCAAATTATTGATACATTCAAAGAGTAATTTTAATCTCGACATCCGAGTGCAAAAGGTTAAAATATAACTCATCTTCCTATCAAGTTGGAATCTTATCACATCTGAAGACAAATGATAAATTGTCATTGAGCCTGTAACTCCAACAGGGCAGGCCAAAGAGATTCACTCACTCATTTGGTAAGCCTGTAGAGAACTCTTGCAGACATGAAAATAAGTAAGTAGAAGTACCATCTATTAAAAGAATCTTACAGTCCAGCAGGGAAAATTAATTGTATACCAGTCAACCATATTAAAAGGTTTAGTTATAGGCAGCTGCTAAAAACTATCTTATTTTTTTGTTGTTGTTCATCCTCACCCAAGGATATTTTTCCATTCACTTTTAGAGAGAGTAGAAGGAAGAGGGAAAGACAGAGACAGAGAGAAACATCAATGTGAGAGAGACACATCAATTGGTTGCCTTCTGCATGCACCCAAACCAGGTCTGGAGATCAAGCCTGAAACTGAGGTACATGCCCCCCCACCAGAATCGAACCCAGAACCCTTCCACCCTCAGGTTGATGCTCTATCCACTGAGCAACACTACCACATATATATAGAATCTAATGAACAAAATGAACAAAAACAAATCCAGAGACATAGAAACATGGAACAGACTATCAAATCTCAGAGGGAAGATGGGGGTGGGAAGAGATCAACCAAAGAACTTGTATACATATATGCATAACCCATGGACACAGACAATAGGGTGGTGAAGTTCGGGGGTGGAGGGAGGGGGGCGGAGGCAGGCTAGAAGGGGTCAATGGGGGAAAAAAGGGGACATAAGGATTTTTTTTAAAAAAATTGTATCTTAAACTGGTGGTATTCAAGTATCATTGGCTGTGAAATCTTCATTTAGGTGAAATGTCACAGGAAGTCCATTAAGTAAAACTGATTATAGGGGCCTGCTGTGGCTGAAGTGGGAACAGGAGACCTGAAGAGCTCACCATTAAGCAACCACCTCTCCTCCTACCCTCTCATGAACACACTATAGTTTCTGATAGAGTTCATCATATGTTTAAAAGTCACAAGTTTGCAGTAGCTGTAACTGGCTTATTGAATACATTGATCTGCAGGTTCAAGTAAAAAATAATTCTTTCCTTTTGCATCAATATCTTTTAAACTTATTCTATAGATTGACTTTTCCCATACTCCTGGGTTGTATCTCACACCAAACCTGTAGTTTCTCTTGTTCTTCTCAAGTATTAATACATAATCTTATTTCCCAGCTCAGTGTAGAACTAGAGTCAATCTCAGCCAATTGAAAACAATTTCCTTTCCCAAGCTTTGGTCCACATAACTAGAAAACCTAGGCAGAAGTAAAGAGACTTCTCATCAGCTTCTTCATTTCCCCACCATGCTCTTCTATTTGTCCTCCTCCACTCATTCCCTTTGACTCCTCCAAGAATGGAGAGAGGATCAGAGTGAGGTTATAAAAGAAAGAGGCAAGGGTATCTTACTTGCCACCAGGGTTGCCACATACAGTTGTGTAGGTTACATACTGCACAAGGATACGAAGCCAAAGGAGCAAGGAATGTAGCTCACTTTGCTAGGGGAGCTATGTACTTTGGATGTGGGACAGCATCTACCTGGGTGAAGGGAGCATTTTTGTAATTTATCACCTAGTTCTTTCTACCTCCAAAAGGAAGGTGTGCCTTTCAGTAAACTTTTTACAAGGCAATTTAGGGATAGAGGCAGCCCTGTTGATCAGTACAATTTAAAATTGGCACCGGACTGAAGGTGGCCGATGTTCAAAGCCTGGCACTCGTCTTACTGAGGTACTCTGAAAGGTAACAGGCGTTCTCTCACTCTAGGCCCATCATTACCAGGACCCTCCCTGTCGATAATCTCTGATTCCAATGCCCTTCTGACTATTTCTTACCAGACCTCAGCCCTGCAATCTTTTCTTCTTTCTTCCTGTTTGCTAACTTAAATGAGAATCAATGACTCGTAAATCCTCTAGTCCAACTTCAGTGGGCATCACTGGGCTGCTTGTTTCAAATGCAGATTTTACACATCCACTCTAAATTCATATCACTTGGGACTGCAGGAAGATGCATTGAAAGCATGCACAAATGACTGTCTAACCATTATGCTGTACACTTGAGGCTAATACAAAAGAGTAATAAATGTAACCTGTAATTGAAAAAAATTTAAATTAAAAAGGAAAAAATAGAAAACGTAAAAATACACACACACACACACACACACACACACACACACACACACACACACACACAAATTCAGGTACCTACTCTGAAGAAAGTTGCTCAAATCCCATCTAATCCCCTTACCTAATGGTTCTTAGAAAATGAAACCCAGAAAGAGGAAGTAATCTCCCTAAAAGTCAGTGTTGATTTGATAGCAATTGTGAAGAAGAAAAGTCCATGCCTGATCATGATTTCTGCTTCAGAGCCCTTAAAAAGGCAGGTTCTGGCATTCCCTAAGGAAGTAGAGTGCTTGCATGCAAATCACGCCTTTTCACCTTCTTATCCAGCAACGGAAATCAGGCTGACACAAACATGTAGAGACCTTCTGAGAGGGCAAGAAATCGGAAAAGAGAAACTTGCAGCCCTGCCCTGGTATGGCTATGAGGAGCACTGACCTACCAGGGACCACACCACTTGCGCTGGGCAGTGCTCCACATACTAGCCGGGATGGTGTTTTAGGAAGACAAACCTCCCCTGTTCACCCTCCACCCGGACACAGCACCCTCCACACAGAGCTTGGGGTGGCGACATCCCATGGGATGGAATTCAAATCCTTCCTCTCCCACCTCAAGCTCAGTAACCTGGGGCCAATGGCTTCAGTTTGCTGTGCCTTGGTTTTAAGATTTATCAATAGGACAGCATGGTAATGAACATACAGGGTTTGTGGTTGAGAGATTGTGTGATATCATATTAAGAGCACAGGCTCTGAAGTTGGACACCTGTGTTCAAATACTGATTCCTATTCATCATATCTATGACTTTCAGCATGTTACTTAACTCTCCAGGACAAATAAGGATTATGATGGCATGTGCCTTTCGGGTCACTGAGAAGACTAAATAAAATAATGTATGTAATACCCTTGGCTGAGCAAGGGACTCGTAGTAAGAGATCTGTGGATGCAGGTTGTATAAAGGATGGGTAGATGCTTTATAAATAGTAGGAAACAAATTGAGTTGGGGGTAAAGTTTGAGCAAAGCGTATTCACAAAGCAACATGTCTTTTCCACAGAACACTCTCTGAACCCAGTGAATTTCCACTGTGCGGGGAGAAGCAGGGATGGCAGGCCAGATTAGGATAATTGTTTTCCTTGGAAGCTGAAAAATCAGTTTGCCTCCAGCACCTCTTTTACTGCAACTTCAATCCAATCCCCAAATCCCACTGAAGTAGTGAATGAAACTTAAAAGCTACAAGAAAAAGAATGAAGGCACGGAGCCAAACGCTGCAGGCTTCAGGGTGATCCTTTCCTGCCATCTCCCCACCCTGTCTTCAGCCCATGCCTCTGCAAGCTTCTTCTCTGTCTGGGCCTTTTGGGTGGAAATTATCTTTCTTTCCGCAGTTGGCTGTAGGAAGCTACCCACCCCACCCCCGTTTTTTTTGTATGTGTTTTTTTTTTTGTATGGGCAAGTGCAGGGGAAGGGTGAGCACATTAAGACCCTGAAAGGGAGAACCCAGGGGAACACAAGATCAGGCCCTTGGTCCCAGACTGAAAATGCAAAACATATAGCGAAGGTTCTCATCACATCATTGCAGCTGTCTCTACCTGTGAGGTTTCAACGGCAGAGGGCTATCTGGGTCATGAGCAGTCAGACTTAGCCTAAATCTGGGCCTTACCAATAGTTTTATAGTTAACTAGGGGCCCGGTGCATGAAATTCGTGCACTGGGGGGGGGGCGGGGGGGTCCCCTTAACCCAGCCTGCCCTCTCTCACAGACTGGGAGCCCTCAGGGGATGTCCTACTGACAGCCTCTGCGGGAGGCGACCAGGCTGATCAGGGGAAGGCGCCAGCCCCATCACCCCTCTGTTGCAGCCACTGCCAGCCACCACAGCTGCCAGGGTGTTTTCATCAACATGGACACCAGTCCCTTCACCATGAAAAAATGACAACTTTCTTTAGGCATTTTTTAAGATGTGTCTTTCATAGGATATGACATTTCTTTCTTTCTTTTTTTTTTTTTTTTATCCTCACCTGAGGATATGTTTCCATTGACTTTTAGAAAGTGTGTAAGAGAGAGAGAGGGAGAGACAGAGAAACATCAGTGTAAGAGGGACATTTTGATGGCCTTCTGCATGAGCCCTGACCTGGGCCCTGGCCAGGGAGGAGCCTATAACCTAGGTACATGCCCTTGATCAGAATCACACCTGGACACTGCGGTCGGCAGGCCACGGCTTTATCCATTGAGCCAAACTGGCTAGGGCAGGATATGACATTTCTTAGCCCCTCCAGCAGTGGACCTTCACTTTTTTCTCCAGAAGTGTGGTAGAAAAACCCTGGATCACATTCTTGGATTCTTATTAGCCAAATTACCAAGAACACTGCAAGTGGAGGTGTACAGGGAGCTTAGCCAATTAGCGGTCAGAAAAGCTGTTTATGCTCAAACTGGTTTGGCTCAGTGGATAGATTGTCGGCCTGCAGACTGAAGGGTCCCAGGTTTGATTCCTGTTAAGGGCATGTACCTTGGTTGCGGGCACATCCCCAGTGGGAAGTGTGCAGGAGGAAGCTGATTGATGTTTCTCTCTCATCGATGTTTCTGACAGTCTATCCCTCTCCCCTCTTCTCTGTAAAAAAAAAAAAAATCAATAAAATATATTTTTTTAAAAAAAGAAAAGGTGTTTCCTCTGCAGCCCATGCGCAGAAGATACCCTGTGTTGTGTCCACTGGGCTAGGGGCATGTCCCCGGCCACCGGGGGCACGCCCCCAAGCCTGGTGGCCGCGGGGCAGAAACTTCCACCCCGCCCCACGGCCGCTTGCACTTGGCGCCCCCAGCTGCTCGTCCTGGGACCCGAGCCGCTTGGCGCCAGCGCCTGTAGGCCACTCCTGGCTGGGGGCATTGTGGGACCCTGGCCGCTCAGGGCCTACGCTCACAGGCCTACAGGCTTGGAGCAGCCTGGGTATGTAAATTAACCCACCATCTTTGTTGGGTTAATTTGCATACTCACTCCTGATTGGCTGGTGAGCATAGCAGAGGTACAGTCAATTTACATGTTTCTCTTTTATTATGTAGGATTTGTTGGAACCTCAGTCTTAACATTTGTAAAATGGGATAGGATATGTAAAATACTTGGCATCATGCTCAATAACATGACCCTTTTTGCCTCCTTGTTCTTGTTCTACTTCTATTTCGTCTTTTTCTTTGTCCTTCTTAATCCTCATCCTTTTCTTCCTCTGTCCTTCTCCATCTAGACTGCTCAAAGTCAGGGGCCACATGTTACTCATTTCTGCCTCCCTAAGACCTTGTATTAGTATACAGCAGGTGTTCAATGGATATTTATATAAGGAAGAAAGAAACAAACCCCTCTATCCTCTTTCTGCATGTTAAAAACACAATTATCTGTGTTCTTACCAATCAGTAGTAGTTAATATAATGCAAAACTTCCAACTAAAGAATTAGAGAATCAACCCATAAGTGGCCTCAGTTCTAACCCTTTTACAGAAAAGGCAAAGGAGGCTCAGAGAAGAGTATGAACTTATCCATGGTCCTCATGGGGGCAGGGGCAGAGGGATATGTCTTACTTCTCATCCATCTCCCTTTATCTCTTACAACACTTCCCTCTAGACCAGTGGGACTCCTGATTGTCCCATTCATATATTCATTCATTCATCCAGTCATTCACGGAAGAACATTTAATAGCACTGACAATGTGTCAGATAGGCATGGTGCTAGGCACTGAGGACCACTACAGGTATAAACAAGCTTGATTTCCACCCTCACAGGACAAACACAGCTTAATGAAGGAGACTGCTATCAACTGAAAACATATACATCCCACTCCACTCCCAATAACTTACATGAATAGATATTCAGTTTAAAATAAAAAAGGAAAACTGCGGGATGCTATAAGAGAGGATAAAAAGATAGATTCTACTGAACTGGGACATTGGGGGAAGCTTGAAAAAGTGACTTTTCATAGGAAACCTAAATATTAAAAGATCATTCAGTGAGTAAGTTCTGCTAGTCCACCACTGCTTTATGTGGTTGACCCACCTGGAAAGCCCTCTCAAGTCCTTTCCTTATCATTTTAGCCCCGCCCTTTCTAAAAAAAGATGAAGGTTTGCTCAATTTATATTTAACAAACACTTTATCAAAGATGGTTGACTCCATGGGCCCAGGCAAATCCATCAGTCTCCTTTATACCTGATGAATGAGGTCCATGTTTACCTGGCTAACACTGATGGAAGTGTATTGTATTGGTATGAGCTGAGAAGTTCCACATACAACCTATTATCTAATTGCATTAAATATATGTCATGAGCTGGTATGTATTGGAACAATGAAATTTTCTGGATTTGAAAAATTAGAAATAAAAGAGTGGAGAAGAAAGAAGGGTAGACTTGAAGACATAAATTTAACTTCTACTATTTCATGACTAACAACACTATCAACAGAAAGACTAATAACTAGGCCTTATGGAGTACTTAATATATTCTAGATATATAGATATATTAGATATATAGATATTCTAGATATGTAGATAATATATCTAGGCATTGTGTTAACAACTTCATGTAATTACCATATTTGTATCTTAGAGTAATCTTATTAAAACAGAAATTATTAGTTTTACTCCAGTTTTACAGATGAGGAAACTAAAGCTTGGAGAAGTAACTTTACCAAGGTAACACACTTAATGAGTAATAAAGGTAGAGTTCAACCTAGATGGTTTAATTTCAGATCCCACTCAGCATCCTCACCTGCAAATACAGGGCACTCTTAATAAGTTAATTAACTATAGTTTGCATCCATTTTTCTAGCCTAAAATAAAAGGGGAGTGAGCACTGTCAAATACTTCTAAAATGTCTGTTTAAAACGGCCTGCCCTTCCTGTTTTTTCCCTGCCTGGAAGGATGGAGAGGATTCCTGGAAGAGCTGATGAAGACCTGGAGTTTGAAGAAATCCTCAGTCTCCTGGGTTTCTTTCACTCATCTCAAGCTCCCATCCTGCAATTCGCTGATTATTTATAGAAGATATTCCCCAAGGAGGGCAGCTCCATACTCTGCCGTACAGATTGCAAAGACAGATAAATAACACATTCCTCATTCTCTTACTCGCTGGGGAAATTGGGGGCTGTGTTTACATCGCTTCCTTGGTATTTATCCTCCTGCTGGCTGTTCTATCCCCTCTATTTCTTGTTGTTATTTTACTTCCATTAGGGGAGCAGAAAAAAACATGAGAAGCCATTCTGAACCACCCCAATCCTCAGAGGGCATTGCTAGGTCAAAGTCAGCATCCTCTCCCTTGTAATTTCTCTACAAACATCTCATTCAAGAGGCATTTTCCTCCCTCTGCGTACTAATGTTCTGATGACAAAAATAAATAAATACCTTTCTCTTTCTCTCTTCCCCTACCCCCTCCTCCCTCCCTCCCTCCCTCTCCCTCCCTCTCTCTCTCTCTCTCTCTCTCTCTCTCTCTCTCTCTCTCTCTCTCTCTCTCACACACACACACACACACACACACACACAATCAAAACAAAACAGAAGGGGGGGAAGAACAGAAAATCCATTGCACACTTGGTTCATTTCTTGTGTATACCCTTCTGGATGTCCTTCCTGGGCCCCTGATAATTGCCTCCTTAGCAGTGAGGAAGGGCTGGCAGTTTCCCTGCAGTTTAAGGGGTCACACTTTTCTTCTGTGGCTTTTCTTCTTTGGGAAGGGGCTAGACTTTATTAAGAAAGCTTTTGAACCCTAACCAGTTTGGCTCAGTCGATAGAGTGTTGGCCTGTGGACTAAAGGGTCCCAGGTTCGATTCCAGTCAAGGGCATGTACCTTGGTGGCGGGCACATCCCCAGTAGGGGGTGTGCAGGAGGCAGCTGATCGATGTTTCTCTCTCATCGATGTTTTTAACTCTCTATCCCTCTCCCTTCCTCTCTGTAAAAAAATCAATAAAATATATTTTTAAAAAGAAACCTTTTGAACATAACAGCCTCCTTTATTTATCCACCAGGCCCACAGAGATGTTATGTAGTCCATTATGTATGGGAAACTGACAGGATTATTTGTGGGGTTTTGTTTGTTTGTTTTTTAGTATTTTTTTCCAGAAATTGAGGCTTTACTTCAACAGAATCATGTGGTTGGTCAAAACAAGGCTGATTTTAGGAACCCTTATTTCGTTTAATTATCTTTACCCTGGCTCTTTAATGAAGAACAGCACACACCGAGCATCTAGCTATGTCTCAAACATTATTCATGTTGCATGTGTTATCCCGCTTAACTTTTAATAAAGAAGACATAAAAATATATTGAACAAAATAGCAGTGTACTAATTTCATAGGTGGAGAAACCAAGATTGAGAGTAGAAATACAATTCTAATTGGGAGGTTGTAAGAAATCTCTGCAGTTCATTGATACAGGTTTACTTCCCTCTGAAAAGGTTTAAAAGGCAATGTGGTACAGTTTACAGCACTACATTTGAGTCCCTTGCAAGATGCATGACCTTAAGAAAATATATGAACCTGTCTCGATCTTATTTTTCTCTCCTCTGTGGTATAAAAGAGGATGGATGAAATCTGGATACAGAAATGAGAGACAGAAATTCTGGCTCCACCATTTACTAATGTTGTTTCTTAAGTTACCTTTCCCAAAAGCAATGTCTGGAATGAGGATTCATATACATGCTATTTATTAAAGAAATGCTCCCAAGAGAGACTGATAAGGGAGAAGTAGGAGAGGGGTGAAATGAAATCAAGGATTTCAAATGAAGTCCTATCTCAAGTCTAATCCCACAGGACACTCAGGGGCATGTTCCTCCTCAGAGTTTGTCTACAAGGCAGGGGAGCTGGGTTTGCACATGGCTATGCCCATCTGTCATTGGTAAGAGCTGCCCTGGGAAGGATGGGAACTCCCAGGTACTTCTGGCTCTGCGCTTGTGCTGGGCAGTGGCCAGAGGTGAGGCAGGCCTAAGAGGGTCTGGGTGGAGTACTCTGAGATTGTGCATATGACATTACACTTTGATATTTTATTTCCCTTTCTTTAAATTGGTCAGCTATATTTTACAACTATAATTTGTATAGCTGTTCCACATGTAATTGAAAAAACAAAAAAAATACACACATAAGTTCTTCCCACTGGAACTTAAGATTTGGGGGCCAAGGATCTTGATTTCATTCAATAAAATAGTTCATACCCCTACAAGAGTGATTTGTTATAGAAGGAGATAAATGACTAACAAAGAATGGATAAGGAAACAAATGAGTATTCACCAACTATTGGATAAGGGTTATACTCATGACTACCATTATATCACTATAATTAATCTGCTAATTATAGCATTGAAATGGTCTGTATTCTTACAATGTGTTTGCCACACATATCATATTGCTGTAATTATTGGAAGGACACCAGTGGACCCAGAGAATGTAAACTTATTTGAACAAAAAATGATGGAAACATACAGAGAAATTTCATTAAAGAAGATAACACACTTGCCCAAGCCCATTTGGCTCAGTGGCTAGAGTGTTGGCCAGTGGACTGAAGGGTCCCAGGTTCCATTCTAATCAATAGCATATGCCTGGTTGCAGGCTCAATCCCCAGTAGGAAGCATGCAGGAGGCAGCTGATCAATGATTCTCTCTAATCATTGATGTTTCTACCTCTCTCTCCCTCTGCTTTCCTCTCTGAAATCAATAAAAATATATGTATTTTTAAATAGAAGATAACACACTATACCCTAGAGGAGGGTGGAGGGTGTAACTTTCCAGTCCCCAAGTTCTCCACAGGAACAAACTGCTATGAATGATACCACTGCTTAGAATGGGGATGACGGCAAGTATAAGACGTCACCTTTTCTATTTTTATTTTCTATTTTTTATAATATATTTTATTGATTTTTTACAGAGAGGAAAAGAGAGGGATAGAGAGTTAGAAACATCGATGAGAGAGAAACATCGATCAGCTGCCTCCTGCACACCCCCTACTGGGGATGTGCCCACAACCAAGGTACATGCCCTTGACTGGAATCGAACCTGGGACCCTTCAGTCCACAGGCTGACGCTCTATCCACCGAGCCAAACTGGTTACGGCCCCTTTTCTATTTTTATGCAGTTTTGTGCCCTCTAATTGCCTTCCAACCATCTTGGATAGTTAGCTAAGCAATAGCCTTCCCCTTAGGTATAAGGAACTGGAACTAAAAACGACCCAAGACTCCATAAATACAGACCTGAACATCAAGTGGGTTTGAGGTTTTAATTTATATAACTTGTCCATCAATCCTCACGATGAGGAATATAAAAATATTTCAAGTGAAAGGAGACTGTCACCAAAAAACACATACTGTATCATACCATTTATATAAAATGTTCCAAGTAGACAAATCTATGGAGACAGCAAGTAGATTAGTGGGTTAGGGAAAATGGGAAATGACTACTAATGGATATAAGTCTCCTTTTGGGTGTGATGAACATGTTCTAAAATTAGATTACAGTGATGTTTGCACAACTCTAAATATACTAAAACCCATTGATTTAAACAGGTAAACTGTAGGGCATATAACATATATGTGAATAATGTTATTTAAAATCACCAATGAAATGTCCAGAATGTCTAATATAGGCAAATAAAAATTTCTGGGAGGGCATGCCTTTATTCCAGGTCCCACTGGATTCTCTCAGGTAAAACTTCACTAAAAATGAGCTCACAATCTTTAATTACAAAGCAAAGCATGAAATAATTTAACATGAAGGAGAATCAGCAAACATTTCAAACAGAAGGGTTAAATCCTCAAGATCTTAATTTTGGCTCTATCAGTTAGTCAACCTCTCTCAACCTGTTTAATGTGAACAATAATAATGCATACCCTATAGAATTTATTGTAAAGATTAAATGGATAATAGTAAGTCCAGCTTAGAAACTGGTGCCAGACACTGAGACATGCATGCTGTGTAAATATTAAGCATAATTAACTATCAACAAGAAAGAAAAAGAAAAGCATCTGGACTGAAAAATGGGGTTTGAAACATAGACATAATAATTCACAAGTGACACAGCCAAGGTTGAAACATATGGAGGGATATTTGACTTCACAGAAAAAGTTGCATGCACCTTAAATTCAAAAAGTTATGTTTCTTGTGTTTCTATCAGGTTGGCAAAGATTAAAATATTTTGTGTGTTTTACCAGAGGTTGATAAGGAGGGATGGCCATGGACTTTGTCACACATAGTTGGAGAGACTGTGAATTGGAACAAACCCTTGTAATGAGCATTTGGACAAATTTATCAAAAAGTATTTTTATCATTAGGAAGTTTCCCATATTATTTTTCGTCTCAGAGCCAAGGATACGAAAGATAAGTTTTCTTTAATGGAAATGATACAGAACATGTAGAGGTATTTAAATAAAAAGGAGATAACAGCATACTTTAGACTGGGCTATAACTTCCCAGTTTCCATAGGATCAGATCTGATACCAATGCTCAGGAGGGAAGATTCACATTGAGTCTACCTTTAATTGAGGTGTAGAATTTTGAGAGCCCTGGCTTGGTGCAGAAGTCTAAATTTCAACTCCCATCTATGAGCAGGTCCTAGCCTTCCTCTCCTGACCCTCCGGGGCATTAAATCCCAACCCTTATGTTACCAAGACCCTAACAACAGCCCCTCACATTCTTCCCCACCCCATGGCCCGCCTTCCTAGGCTGCCGCAGCATCCTATTTGCTCATTATCTGGATCTGTATTTAAAAGGACATCTCCTGCCCTAGCAGGTTTTGCCCAGTGGACAGAGTGGCAGTCCACGGACTGAAGGGACCCGGGTTCAATTCTGGTCAAGGGCAAGTACCTTGGTTGCATGTTTCCTGGCCCTGGTCGGGATGCATGCAGGAGGCAACCAAACGATGTGTCTCTCTCACATCGATGTTTTCTCTCTGTCTCTCCCACTCTCTTCCACTCCCTCTAAAAGTCAATGGAAAAATATCCTCGGGTGAGGATTAACAAAAATTAAAAAATATATATAAATAAATAAATAAAAGGACCTCTCCTATTATAGCTATGGTTTCTCAGGTTTGTATAGTTGTGGAGCTTTTCAATTCTCTAGCCCATCCTATGGCCAAAACCAAAAATGTGATTTTAAAATGATCTACCCATTTGCCAAATCCTATGATCCTATGGCTCTGAGAAGAACCCAGAATCATAAGCACCCAGAATCCTTGAATGAGAATAAGTATGAGAGAACAACGGAACCCTGCATTCGGCCAAGCACTGGAAGCACTCCAGGTTTTCACCTCTGTCTATGGCTATCTATGGAAAAATCTATGCCATCTTTAGAAAATCACTATGCCACCTTAGACCTCATGTGCACATACCTAGGACTAGTTACACCATCTGATAGTCAGTTTAAAAGTCAGTGTTATCTAACAACTGTTCCTTCTCTAGAAGCTAACATGCTGTTTCCTATAAATCTGTGTGTAGCTCCTAGAACTACCTCTCCCACCAGAGCATGTGCTCTGTGCATGCTTACTGAAAGAATTAGTGACTTTCTTTTTAGAAATACATCTGATGGGGTGGTATGGAGAAAAGAGGAGAGAGAGGAGAGAGAGGAGAGAGGGGAGAGAGGGGAGAGAGGGGAGAGAGGGGAGAGAGGGGAGAGAGGAGGAAGGGAGAGAATTTCTCCTTTGCAAATAGTGTGCTTTATATATGATGTGAAGACAAATGCTTCAGTGTAGTAGCAGAAACATCTGCTGGACATGCCTACCTGGGTTAGATATTTTCTAGCTTTGTGACCTTCAGCAAGTTACTTCCCTTCACCTAGTATCAATTTTCCCCTACATGCCTTCCAGGGTTGTTATGAGAATTGAGAATTGTAAATAATGTCTCTAAAATACCTGGCCCATAAGTAGGTTCTCAATAAATCATCACTGCTGCTATTATATCATAACATAAGAATCCTTTTCAAATGTGAAGGTTAACTCCCTTATTGACTATGTTTTCCAGTTTGGAACCTGGACAATTGTTTTCTTTAAAATAGGGCACAATGTGACTTCCTGTTACTAATTCTAATCCTGTGAAATACATACCATGATGGGTAATTATGCCAGTTAGGCCAAGACAAGATCTAGCTTGCATATTTCTTTAGACATCAAGTCAGCATGAAGCAACTTTCTTTAGTGGCATTTCCAAATCAAAGCCAGCGGCAAAAATACACATTGTGGCATAATGTTGATGCCTTGAGATTCTCTAATATGCAAACCTATTTGATATGACAACAGTTGACCACATCCACATTGGTAACTATGAAAACCTCAGGATGTCCCGACGAGCCCTTAGGGCATCAAGGGCGAGGGTATCTCACTGCCCTCTGTCTCTAATTGGACAGCCTCTCGTGGAGACATTTTACCGCATTACCACATTACTTTCATTTGGTGCCAAGAATGTGCTGGAAAAGCCAACAGAAAATGAAAACTAGCCAATTTGCAAAATTTTCTCATGCCTCTTCTATTTCCCAATGTATACTTTCATTGATCTCTTAGAGTCCTTGAGGCTGGAATGGAGAACAATAACCCTAGGCAATGGTCTGGCCTTGGCAGTGTTTTTTCTTTAGCCTTTCCTGGTTTCCATGGGTCGGATTCCCATGACTGAGCAGCACATCCACAGAAGAATCTCATCTATAGCCCCTCTGTCTACTTATTGAGAGGAAGCCATGGAAAGGGGTGGTAGGGAGAATATCAGACTTGGAGTTCTACTACTTACAAGCTTAGGGGTCTTAGGTAAATTATTTTATATCCCCAGGCCTTCATTTCTCATCTATAAATTGGAATCAATGTCTAGCTTATGGGATTGAAGTAGGGATCCCCTGAGAAAACAGTTGTGAGAATAGTTTATAAATGTTAAATCTTTATACATTGGGGGCTTTTTATTTTTGCCATTTTCATCAAGAGAAATGAACCACCACACCCTCCATTACCTTTCAACCTAATACAATTTCTAACATTTTCTTAACCACAATGTGGGCACCAAGATAGAAATGACTATAAACATGTCTTGTACTGTAGAGAAAGAGAAAGAGGATAGAGAACAAGGGGGAATGAGAAAGAGAGAGATTTATTTTAAGGAATTTGCTTAGTGAATATGGAGGCAAGCTGACAGGCTGGGAATTCAGGGAAGGGGTGACATTGGTGTTAGAGTGGTAAATCCAAAGTCCACAGAACAGCAAGCTGGAAACTCAGGCAATCCTGTGAATTCCTTCTACTTTGAAGAACCTAAGTCTTTATTCTTAAGGTCATTAACTGATAGGAGAAGGCCCACTCACATTATGGAGGATAATTTGTATAATTGGAAATCTAGTGATTTAAATGCTAATCACATCTAAAAAATACCTTCACAGGCATTCCCATCCAGATTGGTGTTGACCAAAAAAATGGGTTACCATGGTCTAGCCAAGGGGACACAGAAAATAAACCATCACAACATCAAATACTGTAAAGGATTTCCAAGACTGGTAGTGGTTTAGAAACAAGATGTAGGGAGCACAACATGATCTCTGGTCTCCAACATCTACAGGGCAGTTGTTCTCTGGGATTGGATTTGAGGTCATTGAGTGCCCAATGATGACCAGGAGGCCAATCTGGCTGAAGATAAGGAACAATGTTCTATCAGCTATATATGTTGGATGCTAGATGTTCTGTCTCAATGGAAAGTGGAAGGCTTCAAAATAAAGCTGACCTGTTGCAACCCATGAATGTTACATTGCGATGGGATGTTGCATCAGATGTGATGGTACCAGGTAGCATCCACAGTCCTCCTAAAATGTGGAACTGCATGATGCCAAACAGATATTCTGCATCATTTAGAGCAATTTTCAAACTGCGGTTCATATCTGCATTAGGTACTTCCTTTTATGAAACCTCAGATTGCCTCCTTTCAAGAAGCAAATAGAAGCATTTCATTGATTTAAGGTTTTGCTTTGCATCTGCTGGCATTTGTTAAATTTATCGGGGTAACATTTTTTCAAAGGTGCTGATTCCTATCTGACATAAGACTTATTTTAGGCTGATTGTTTTCTCAATATTATGCCAGAACAAGGCTGAAGAAAATAAAAGATGGCATTATACTCCTGAATTAACATTCTCTTTCTTTGGTATACTGATCATTTACTATACAGCTTGGGCCAAAAGTAAGTTTACAGTTGTTCACATAGAAAATAATACAATAATTAGGAAATAATTATATAAGAATAAACTGTCTTGCATAATCACAACTATAAACCTACTTTTGACCCACCTTGTATAAGCTTAAAAATTGGAATTGGGATTGTAACTGCTGTAATCACATCTCAAATACACCAACTTAATTTATGGTAAATTTATAAATATGATTATGTGCCCATATATTTCAGCTTTCCTTAAATTTGATGGTACAGTTTCTATTTTGTCTTTAATACATTCTCTTCTCCTAGGCAAATTACCTCCTCTGTCTCAGTTTCCCTACCTGTAAAATCACTGTGTCAGAATTCTTGATCACTCAGATCTATCTCTTACCTTTGGTGACACCAATTCTAAGTCACCATGGGAATTTTTTATAATTCTACTAAAGCTTAGTATATGGCATTGTTTAAAAATTCCTATGCTATCGAGGATTATCAATATTTCTGCTTATAAACAAAACCTGTTGGACTACTACAGCTTCTTCAACAAGTGTTGGCCCAGTGCTCAATCCTGGCAACATAAAGAAATCCTGCTGTTTTTATTGTTAAAAAATATGTTCAACAGAACCTGCTATATGTTCCCCTCAATTAAAAGATACTTATAGGTGCAATTGTGTTCCTGGGTACTGATCCAATTAGAAAAAGAATTCCTAAATGTTCCCATGAGGTGACTTTCAATGCATCCACTCTCTTATCCCATACTTTTTGTCTTCTGCTGTGTATGTCCCTTTGTGAGGTTCATGTATTCTTATTATTTTCTAGGTTTTAAATTCTTTATTTCCAGGGTAGAATTACAAAGGAGGGAGCAATTGAAAACATCTGCTCTGCTTTCGGACCCTGGGCAGGCGCCTTCATCACGTGTCTTTCTGCTGCTGGATAATTAGGTACAACTAGAGGCAGAATTGTTTTTACCTTTGACTGGGATTCTCTTCTTGGAAATGCACCAGATGGAGCTTGCCTTTCTCTCCACTGAACGGATGTGCCTGTCACTCACTCTGATTAGGAATGTCTATCCCACACGATTCAGGAGTGGCAGAAATCTTGATGAGTTGAACACTAAAGCCTCTGTTTGTTTTTCTAAAGCCTGGCTGTCTTTGAGGCAGTGTAGTGTGGATTTCATATATGCTGCATGGGGAGGGGCTAGAAGAGAAAGGAGGAAAGAGCTGTTCCCATCATGAGTTCTCAAAGTGAATGAAGGCTGTAGATGCTGGTCAGTCAAGGTCGCTGCATTAGATTTAAGCTTGACAACTGTACCAACACAGTTACTGAGAGTTGAGCCTATCGTCACAGATTGTCAGAGCTGGAAAGTCTGGAGATGTCTGGTCCAGAAATATTCATTCATAAATGGGTCAACATGGACCAGATGAATAGGTTAGTATAATATTACTAACAACATCTATCATTTTTGGATAATTTACTATGTTAGGTACCATGTAAAGCACTTCACAAAGACTCAGTTCTCATGAAAACTTTCAAAGTTTAGTACTATTTGTATTTATTTTATTTATTTTCAGATGAGGACACAGGCTGTAAGGTAGGGTTACACAATTAAAAAAGTAAAGACTCAGCCCCAGCCAGGTGGCTCAGTTGGTTGGAGCATTGTCCCATAGACCAAAAGGTCACGGGTTCAATTCCTGGTCAGGGCACATACCTATGCTGCAGATTTGCTCCCGAGTTAAGGCATGTTTGGGAGGCAACCAATAAATATTTCTCTCTCATATCGATGTACACCTCTCTCTCTCTCTCTCTCTCTCTCTCTCTATATATATATATATATATATATATATATATATATATATATATATCCCTCTCTCTCAAAATCAATAAAAAGCATATCCTTGGATGAGAATATTTTTACAAAGTGAAGACTTGGGATCCCAACTCAAATTGATACCAAAATCTGTGCCCTTAAGGACTCTCTATAAGCAGATTGGAAATAAACATGCCTGGGTTGAAGAGCAGTTCCCTAACTAACTTGTCCTGAATTTGGGGTGAAATATCTCATTTCATGCAGGAACAATTTTCTTATCTGTAAAGTGTAGATAGTAGTAATTGCTTCATAGGGTGGTTGTTGGAATTAAATCAGTAACATACGGACATCCTGGTTTTACAATATGAAGAGTCCAAGTGTTCAGAAAATGGATGGCAGTTTCCTTTTCCTGAGATATTCAAGTTGGACAGCTACTATGTTGATATTTAAAAGGGCATTGCTACCCTTTGAGTATGTGGGATGTGGTGGTGAATAAGATGACCTTTCTAATGCCTTCCAAGCTGGAGCTTTCATGATTCTGTGAGTCATTTGCTTAGGATGAAATGAGAATGTTCTGCTTGCCTCCAAGCTCAGAAATCTTACTCCAACCTCAGAGTTGTCAGAGAAAGAAAAGGCATAAAGTGTTGCCCAAATTTTTCTAATAGAAATATAAAATCTCAAATCTAAAAGCTTTCCATTTTTAGCCATGTTTCAGTTCCTTCAATATACACTTATAAAAACAAAGAAACAAACAAAAAACAAACTCTTACTCTGGAGAAGTAACTCGCTACTTGAAATTTCCTTGAAAAAGAAGAAGCACAGATGTAAAGAGGGAGCTGGAATGTAGATTAAATGTTGTTGATTCTCATCTGGGCCCTGACACTCTCTATCTGTGAGAATCTACTATAGACCCTTACTGGGATATATATATATATCTCCTATGTAATAAAACCTAAAATATATCTTAAAATATGTATAATATATATATAATATATATCTCCTATATATAAATATATATTAATAAAAAATATATAAAATATATATTATATATACACTATATATCTCCTATATATATATCTATCTCCTATATATAATATATATTAATGAAATATATATAAAATATATATTATATATATAACATATATCTCCTATATAATAAAACCCTAATATGCAAATCAACCAAACAGCAGAATGACCAGTGGAATGACCAGTTGCTATGATGTGCACTGACCACCAGGGGGCAGATGCTCAATGCAGGAGCTGCCCCTGGTGGTCATTGTGCTCCCATGCTGCTCAGCCAGCTCTCCTGCCACTGTTGCTGCGCTGGAGTGAGGGGTCCTGGACTGTGAGAGGGCGCAGGCTGGGCTGAGGGACCCCCACCCCCCAGTGCAAGAGTTTCTTGCACTGGGTCTCGTGTGTGTGTGTGTGTGTGTGTGTGTGTGTGTGTGTGTATATTATATACTAATATATATATATATATATATATATATATATATATATATATATACACACACACACACACACACTAGAGGCCCAGTGAATGATTGAATCATGCACGTGTAGGGTCCCCTACACGCTTTCGCTTTTTGCAGTGGAGCTGGGTGCCTGTCCGTTGGTGCACCAGGTCTTTCAGAAGCCTCCGGCTCAGCGGAGGCTTCTGAAAGGCCTGGTGCCGGAGCAGACAGGCACCCAGCTCCCACGCTTTTGATGGTCCGCAGCCGCTGAGAGGGGCTGCCCTGGACACCTGGCTACCCTGCCGTTGAGAGGCGCAGCTGGGTGTCCGCGGCAGGCCCCCTCAGCGGCCGCGGATCTGGCCATTGAGAGGCACAGGGGGCGGGAGTCCCGCCCCCTGCGCCTCTCAACAGCAGGGTAGCCCCCCTCAGTGGCAGCGGATCCGTGCCTCTCAATGGCCGGATAGGCCACCCCGAGTCCCGTCCCCCAGCCTCCCGCCGCCCAATCGTGGGCGTAGCGGAGTGATGGTAATTTACATGTTACTCTATTATTAGATAGGATTATATACATATATAATATATATATTAGTATATATTATATATGTATATAATATGTATATATAATTTATATATTATATATATTAACATATATTAATAAATTATATATATATATAATTTATTCATTTCAGAGAGGCGGGGAGAGGGAGAGATAGAAACATCAATGATGGGAGAATCATTGATCAACCGCCTCCTGCACACTCCTTACTGGGGATTGAGCCCACAACCCAGGCATGTGTCCTGACCTGGAATCAAACTATGACCTCCTTGTTCATAGGTGGATGCTCAACCATGCCAGCCAGGCAGTTTTCTCATCTTTTAAATAAGCAAGTTAACCTAGAACTAAGTGAACTCTTAGAGCCTATAAGGTAGAGGGTTAGTTAAAATATTTGGGTGGTGGAATAACTGAAAATATTTTCAGCAAAATTCAAACTAGTAATACTTTTGAAAATCATTTGCTTTGGTGCCTTTTAAATACTTTTTTTTGTCTTTTCCGTGGTCAGCAAACTGCGGTTCGCGAGCCACATGCGGCTCTTTGGTCCCTTGAGTGTGGCTCTTCCACAAAATATCATGGCCTGGGCAAGTCTATTTTGAAGAAGTGGCGTTACAAGAAGTTTAAAAAATTTGGCTCTCAAAAGAAATTTCAATCATTGTACTGTTGATATTTGGCTCTGTTGACTAATGAGTTTGCCGACCACTGCCCTAGATAGTTATATACCAACTTTGGAGGGACTTGTATAATGGAGTTTGGGGGCAAAGAAAAAAAAATAATTGAGTTAACAAGACATGGAAGAAAGAAGCATCCAAAGATGCAAATTCTAGGAGACAGAGATGATACTGAGAACAAAATCTTGCTAGGAACTCACAGAAACCTTGGAATCAGCTTTGGATTTGAGTATGAATCCTGGGGCTGAAATAAATATGATCACAATTTCAAGATTCAGAGAAGCCCTGCTGAAATCTCAGCTATAGTTCTACACAAGGTGGTGGGTAGAATGATTCATAACCCGAATTCATCTCTTCTTCTTCTCAAGTGAAGTATAAAATTCTAATCTGTTACATAGATGTTAGCTGCCATGTAACCATATCTACAGGTCTTGGATTTTCATTGGATTGAGCCCCTCACAATGTCCCCAGCACTTTGTCATTTAATCCTTCAGAGCATCTAGCAGTGAAAGTGATCTAAGATGACAGCAGAGCTTATTGTTCTGTTCCCCCAAATCTTTCCCACGTCCATCCTGACCACTATAAAAGAGTGTCTGGCGTGTTGCATTCCACTGTGGTTGAAAGTTGCATCCGGGGTCTGTAGTATATTCCCCTTCCTCATGTTTCCATTACTCAGGGAACATTTTCAAAAGATGAGATCTGCTCAATTTTCGAATAGTTTCCAGAGGGATGTGGCAGAATGCCACTCATTTTTTTCACTTAAAATTAGACCAGAGTGAGGAATCCCAGTGTCCCGCTGGGAGCAGCTCTATACCGGTGGGAGTGGAGGAGGACAGACATGCCCATTTGCTACTGAAACACAACAAGGGCTCTCCATCCTTGCCTCGCATGTCTCCCCAATGCCGGCGATTATCATTTCAATCACAGATCCTCTCGATGAGAACACAATATAATATTCCTTCCGACTTCCCCCTTTCCCCCCCCACCTCACATTTCCATTTTGCATTCATTGATATTAATTCTAGCAGAATTGGAGAGCACTTCACTTATTGGGAAAAATATATGGCATTGCAAATTCATGCCTGATTCCCTAGTCTCTAAGAAGTCAACTATAGATTATATTCATTAAAGATTTAAAATGTACCCATGTTGCATATAGGATGTAATCCTGGGTTATATCAGTCAGCTCAGGATGCCATTACAAAATACCATAGACTGGGTGTCTTAAGTAATATACATTTATTTTTTCATGTTTCTATATGCTAAAAGTCCAAGACCAGGCTGCTAGCATGGCCGGGTGTCAGAGTCTGGTGAGAGACATGTTCCTGGCTCGCAAACAGCTGCCTTGTCACTGACTCTTCACTGGGTAGGGTGGGAGAAGAAGAGAGAGAGAGAGAGAGAGAGAGAGAGAGAGAGAGAGAGAGAGAGAGAGATCCTTTCCTATTCTAATAAGGCCACAGTCCTATCAGATTAGAGGTATATAATCTTCATTACCTCCTAAAAGACCTTGTCTCCAGATATAAGTACATTGAGGATTCGGGCTTTAACATACATTTTGGCTGTGTGGAGGGGAACACAATTCAGTCCTTAGCGCAGGGATTTCCAAAATTTTCATTATTTAATATTTAATTCCTCAATCCTCAGAGAGTGGTCCCAAAAGAGAAATCAAATTGGGCTCATATTTCCCAGGGATTTGCATATCTATATTCTAGGAGAGAATTTGGAATAATTCATCTGAAAAGGGTACATTCAGTGATCTGATTTGTTCTTTTCATGTGCCCATTTATGGGTTGGAAAGAATTCAATCTTTGGAAAGAGCAGATTAAGTTCTAATCTTGGGAATATTACTGATCTGCTTCATGACCTCAGCTTTTTCCATCTGTCACATGAGGCTTTCTCTCTGGAGTCTTCCCACTCTGATATCCTGGAGATCTGAGACAAATGGGTTGGCATTTGTGTTCCTTCTGGCATAGAAACTTGCTCTCAAAATCCAAAGGATGCTCCAATTTAATCAGGTCTTTGTTTTCATTGTTCTCATGGCCAGAATTATAGAACAGACAGGACTTAAGCAGAATCCTGGAATCAGACTTTCTGGGGAGAAGTAGAAGACAGACACTGAGCCACAATCTAGAAGTAAAATTGGGGGCAGTTAGGTGAAAAGATTCACAGATCCTTGTTCCTCCATGTGTACCAGGTAGATCTGCTAGGCACCAGAGGGGTGGATAAGACACAGTGCTCTGCTGCCCAGGAGCCTTACTGTCGGGTGGGGATAACAGATAAATATGAAAGTTACTGAACCTCAGTGTATCTATCTGTGAAATGGAGACAAGGAAACCGTTTCCTACTTCTTCACAGGATAATGGGAATGCCCAGTAAAATAATCCATAAAAAATGCTGTATAAGTTATAAAATATCATTCATATGCAAGCTAAGTTAAAATTTTATAGAAGGTTGACTCTTTGTTCTATCAGAAATCAACCGAACAGCAGAATGACTCTTTGTTCTGGATTTCTGATCATTGAAAAAAGTATAAAAACCTTACTATATATGCCCTCAGAAGGTGTTTGAGCTGAAATTTTAGTAACTTTATTTTTTAGCGATTGCCTCTCATTCTTATAAACTTGTATTTATGTGGCTTTACTAATTGCCTACTCTTATTCTCTAGTTCTCTATTCCATGCAACTCACTAAAGTTGCACACATTAAAAATCAGGGCTTGGTTCTCCTATAATATCTCTAGTACATAATACTTTATGTAACAAGAAGGTGACATATATTAATACACATATACTTGCACATTTATTAAAAAAGGAGTACAGGAAAGTAAATTATAAACTAATGAGACTGACTGCCTAGAGGGTAGGTAGGAAAAAATGAGATCATGGAAATGGGCTGGAAGGAATGAAGGACAATAGACATATCCTTGAGCATATCTCTTTGTAAAATTCTGACTTTTAGAACAGGATAGTATATCACGTACCAAATACATACAAACTTACATTCATACATACATATTAGGGCTTATGAGGGAGGTAACTCTAAAGTGGAATACAAAAAGTAACAAATGAACCAACTGCATTAAAGGTAAATGAGCCCTAGCCAGTTTGGCTCAGTGGATAGAGCATCGAACTACGTGAAGGGTCCTGGGTTCGATTCTGATCAAGGGCACATGCCCGAGTTGTGGGCTCCATCCCCAGTAGGGGGCATGCAGAAGGAAGACAATCAATGATTCTCTCTCATCACTGATGTTTCTATCTCTCTCTCTTTCCTTCTCTGAAATCAATAAAAATATATTTTTTTAAAAGTAAATGACATAATATATAAGGGGATGAGGAAGGTAAGAACTAACTAAATAATTTTGGAAGACAGTATTTTGACTATAAATTATAAAAGTAATAACAAAAAGAACTGTACACAATACTATAGAATGTACCAAAAATGACACAGACATGTGAAAAGAACATAGGAACCAACTGGGAGGCGCTTCCAATGGCTAATTTCATGACAAAATAAAACCAGTATTAACTTTACATTGGTAAACCTGGCAGAAACAACTTCAACCAATGATCAAATTCTACATGGCCAGCCATGAAACATGCAGACACCATTACCGCTAACATGATGTAATGAGATGGACACAGCATCACTTTTATAATATTCTTGCTAAAAATACAGGATCTAAATTAAATTATGAGGAAAGAACTAATGATAGACATTTTACCATGTAACTGACCCATATTCTTCCAAAGTGTCACAGTCGTAAATAACAAAACAAACAAAAAGACAGAAAACGTCCCAGATTAGGAAAGACTAAAAGACACAACTAAAAGAAACACATAATCAATCCAGGTTGAATCCTGGGCCTGAGAAAGGACATCTGTGGAACCATTGGAAAATTTCATATAAAGTCGGTAGGTTAGTTCATGGAATGTACTGAATGGAATGGCAGCCATGTTAATTTTATAGTTTTGGTCATTTTGCCATGGTTATGGAAGATGTTAACATCTGCAAGTCTGCTGAAAGCTATACAGGAACATTTTGTGCTACTTTTTCAACTTTTTTGTAAGTCTAATTTTTTTTTTCAAATTTAAAAAAGAAATAGATGCTTCATTCATGCTACCAAGTCCCTGAAGTTAGAAAAAAGTAGTCATAAGATGTGTTGCCAGAATCCTGAAAGAGTATTTTGTGGTCCCTACAATTCAATGGGTTATCTGTCTGACCTCCTCAATAGTCTAGAAATAATAAATTCATGCTGAGAATCTTGGGATGATAAAAACAACAAAACAGCAGCATACACTGTGTCAGGCCCTGTGCTGGCCATGCCGTGTGCATCTCTGTGTTACTCATAATTTTGCATCATGCCCTTTTCATGCCCTCTACCTTGTACCATAATTTTAATTCTGTTTTATAGGAAGAAGTCCAACCAGTCCATTCCTCCTTCTGGACACAGAGAGCAAACAGATTAATTGAACATTGCTGTTTTTCTTCTCCCTACGATGGTAAAAGTCATTTTCCATTTCTTCAGGCAGGCGAGAGTCATCACCCTCCAGGAAATGAGGAACATTTCTCTGAACTTTATTTTTTACATGCTATAAAATTAGTTTTGTTTTATTTCAGGATCGAGGCAGGGATAACAGAGGAGGAGAAATGCATTTGGGCAAAAGAGTAAATAACATATAGGGTGGGACAGAAGTAGGTTACATTTGTTTGTATGGAAAATAATACAATAATTAATAAATGATAATACAAGAATAAACTCTGTGTTTTGCATACTCACAACTGTAAACCCACTTTTGTCCCACCCTCTACAAACCTATATGATGTTTTGAAAGGTTTCCAGAAACCAGGTAAATACTTGACGATGCTCTGTAGTGTCTAGATCTTTCCCATGAAATGATCATTTGCCAAAATGAACTCTAAGTGACCCCCTCTCTTTTCCCCTACACACACACACATATCTGTTTATTGAGACTCTCTCACAGATAAAAGACTTATCATGTTGCTATTTATCCATTCAGGGAGTCTGGAAAGGCAGACCCATTCACCCCTTCCCTCATTCCTAAGCCCACTTCCTTTGCCTTAATTTTGCCCATATTTACTCACATGCAATCTTATGTACCTGGCCTCCCTGCCCAGGTCTGGCTGACCTACTGCCTCCTACAGAGCATTTTTTACTGGGATCTTACTGTGCCCTGCTCAGCAAAACAAGTCTGCTCGGGCCTCAATAGCCCACATGGCTTACCCTGTCCTACAAGGTCTTCTGAGGTCTGGTTTCTGACCTTACTGTCACTAGACACTACAGCTACGCTGGGTATCTTTTTATTAAATTAATATTTGTTCCCTGAACATGTCTAACATTTCTCACTGCCCTGCCTTTCTCTACATATCTTCCAGCTGAGAATTCATAATTCCTCTGTCGTCTTACACTATACTTTTTAAGTTATTATCTTAGTAACCTGCTTCAGCTACTGCCTGAGTAGAAACCTTTCAAAGGTAGGTAATCTATTCTTCTTAGAAGTATAGAGGTCTAGTTCAGAAAGATGGTAAGTGAAACATTTTAGTAAATGTTGGGATACATATATGATAAATAATTCAGTCATCTGGAAAGTCTACTTCTGTGGAACATAGCATGTCACCATGAGTCTGGAAAAATAAAGTCCTGCTATGTGTACATTTTCATAGTGCTATCTTACAGTGTTTTTTTCTGCATTGTTAATTCTCAAAACCCACTTGACAGAATGAGTTTGGCTCTCCCCATTTTTTCTGATGAGAAAACCGAGTTGGAAGAGATCAAGTCTAGGCAGGGCAGGATGAGAACTTATCTCTGTGCAATATTGGGTGAAGTTGGAAGAGAAACCCATGGGAAAGAGACAGTGAGTATAGCAGACTTGGAGATCTGCAGACTTATTACTACTCCCTGATCCCAGCTCTCCGATCTAGGAGGTCAGTGGTCTTATGTACACCATTTGGTTTTGTAGGCTTTTATTTCCTATTTATAGATCTACAGATGGGATTTCTAGGAACATATACACTTCAAAATTTGACTCCTTGAGAGATTACATATTTTTGGTGCACTGTGTCTATAGTGGAGGTCCCATTCTGTGAGGCTAACAGGCCCCAAGTGTCTGAACTGTCAGAGATTTGGTCTTCTATGTTGCTTTTTCTCATCAGGAAGTCACTCTGTCATGCTGGTGGTCAAAAATCTTTCTTCATGCAAGTTGTGAAGAAAGAATGTTGCTATGGTATCAGGAGACAGTCTACTGCACTGGTTATGAACACGATGTCTGGGGCCAGATTGCCTCCGTTTGTACCTCACCTCTAACCCCAAACTAGCTGTGTGGCCTTAGGAAAGTTGCTTTCCTTCCCCATGCCTCATCTCCCCACCTGCAAGACTGAAATAATAGTATTTATCTCATAGGAGGGCTTGAGCTTCCATGAGGCAAATCTCTGAGATCAGCTTCTCTTGTAAATAGTAGCTACCTTTACTTCTGTGCCAATCACTCAGCCCCTGAGAGGTTCAATGAGAACAGTTTGTAAACTTTAAAGTACTAATGGAAAATGTTAGTAAAATGAATATGCCTTTTTCTCTCAAACTGGGGGCGTTGGGGGGGGGGGGGGGGGACATGTGCCCTCTTGTTCCAAAATCCTTTTGGGATCATAAGCTAAGAAATTCAAAAAACCTATTCATACCATTTATGGGACATAATGTGCTTCTGAAACCTTTTCTAAGTTAACTTTATAATAAACTTTCTCCAAAATGTCTTTTGTTGGAATCAGTTTGCAGACTTTGAATTTTTAATGCATTATTTTAAATATCTCCTCCTTCAAAAATTAGAAGAACAAGTAGAATAAATAAATAACATGAAGTCATAAATTGCAAAAGCCACTTTTAATCTATAAAGATTTTTAACTTGAAATAGATATATCATATATACTGCCCATGACTTCTCCCTATAAATTATATATTTAAATAATAACTTTAAGCCATAAACTCGGGGGTAAGGGAAAATGCCTTTCCTTTCAGAAGCACATTGGTGCTACGCAAAATGAATGGATGCTGCATGCTGTTCCTGCCATTTGCAAAACACTAAATGAGAGGAGAATTAAGCGTATACTTAAAAATGCCACACCAACATATACACACTGACTGAATGTTCCAATTTGGTACAACCACCCAATTTAGTAGTGATGCTATAAGAAGGGAATTGGTCAAGGAAATGTGAACAATACAAGGCAGCTGTGATGTAGCAACAAATATTGATTTCAATCCAAAATCCACATTTATTGACAAGCTCCTATTTGGGAGTCTCTACACAAACAGCTAAACTGATGTATGCCATGGGAACATTTAAGAGTAGAAATAAAAACTGCTAAATCACCTGCTGCGGGTAAAATGAGTTCCCCTCGGAGGCACTGGGCAGGGGTGGGAGCTTTTGTAAAGAAAAACGGCTGTGGACAAAGTCAGAAGTGGAGGTATCTGACCCAGGCCTTAGCAAGAGGATTTTTTATTGTGATGACTGCTGGAAAGAAAAGTGGCAAGGGGAAGTCTGGAGCAAGATGCAGAAGGTGGCCACTTCAGGAGGAAACAACAGAGGCAAAGGGAGGAAGACAGGAACTGTGGCACTGTCCTTGAGCATTGGCTGGAATGGAGTGTGTTGAAATGGAAGCAAGCAATAAAGACTGGGAAATGTTCAAGTGTAATTCCTTGAATGGCCTTGATCTGGTATAGCGCTGTCTACCATCAGCTTCCTGCCATTTCCTTCACTTCTTTTGAGAAGGAAGTAACCTTGAAGGGCTTTCCTACAGATTATTAGTCCCATGTGATATTATATTAAAAACATATATTTCTGTGGTCAAATAAACTTGGAAAAATTGGTATAAATTGGGTGAAACATAGTTCATTCTTTCAGAACTTCTCAGAGCCTTTAACAATTTTATATGATTTGTGACTCTCTTAGCAGAAGATAGGGATATTGCACTGCCCAAACACATTAGACCAACAGATTTCTTTCTTTTTTTTTAAGAATAGATTCCCAGAATACTGTCCTAAAGAGTAATTGAGAAAATACTAGATTAAGACATTAGCTTAATTTGCTCAACAAATGAGACTCAAGTACCTCTGATGTGCCAGGCATTTCTGCATCCTGTTCTCACACAGCTCACATCTGGATGGTGTACCCTAAAGCATGAACCTTGTAGCAGCAGGTGTGAAAGGCTGAGTACACACTGGAGGAAGAGGGGAATGCTTTATTGACTTTTATATCACCAATGTCTGACATGTTGCATGATGTGGAACCAGATGCAATGTTGATGTTCCATGCATTTTGGTGGAAAATAATCAGAGGGGCAGAGAAGAATCAAGGGAAGCAATAAGAAAAAAAAGGAGGATAGGAAGAGGCCAGTCTGGAAGCACAGCTGGAAATGCAGGCAGGTGACTGACCAACACTGAAAAACTCTGAGAGTTTCTCAGGGAACTAGGGCTATTCTCTGTGGGAAAACTGAGAGTATCATTTAAAGTCAAACATCCTGAAACATAGGACTGCTTAAGGTTGACCTCATTATAGATGCAGACACATGCTAACCTATTGAGTCAGTCAGCCTAGAACCGTGGTTGGCAAACGGCAGCTCGCGAGCCACATGCAACTCTTTGGCCCCTTGAGTGTGGCTCTTCCACAAAATACCACAGCCTGGGCGAGTCTATTTTGAAGAAGTGGCGTTAGAAGAAGTTTAAGTTTAAAAAAATTTGGCTCTCAAAAGAAATTTCAATCGTTGTACTGTTGATATTTGGCTCTGTTGACTAAAGAGTTTGCCGACCACTGGCCTAGAACTACACGAAGTGATCCTGGATATGATCCAGTATGAACAACACCTTTTCTTGATCCCTGCATATGACCTCATACATTCACTTTTTTATGTTGCTTTTAGCAAACAAAGAGATCCACTTAATCCATTGTATAATTGCTCTGTTTTGACCTTTAGGAAGCTCAGAGCTTAATTCAATATGTAACTGAAATAGCTGCTACCTATCAGGTTGCAATTATATCCGTATCTCCCCTTCTTTTCAAGGCATACAGAAAAGCTACAATGGCTTACAGGCTATCCGAGGCTCTGTGAGGGCTGTATATTAGGTCTCAAAGAGCTCTGGCCAGCAACAAGACATGCAATTTTTACTCATTGACTCATTCATAACTCATGAAGTTACTATCTATCATGTATCAGAATCTTTACCAGGAGCACTGAGGAAGAAAAATATATAAAAATTAAAAAGGCTTTCAGCATTTATTCTTTTAATAATTTGTTTAATAGTATGTATCTACTGATAATAGATTGTGTACATATATAAATTATGTCAAAAATTGGTTATAATGAGTGCTCAGATACATCATGTTTACTGCAGATACCCTTAAACGTTTGTGGTAAGTATAGATTCATAAGATTCCGGTTGTGAAAAGGTACAAATCTAAGTGTGTAAAATTTAAGTGGATGTAACTTGTAAGTAAAGAGACCTGAAGCTCTTAAAAATTAGAGAGCATGCTCATTGACCTATATCTAGTTAGTCTCCTGGCCAGATCTCTTCTATTAAACCGCATTAGATTCATGGCAATTACCCAAGGACATCCCACCATTGATACGGTTAACTTTAACTCATTCAGTCCGTATCAAATGCCAGGTCCTGAGCTAGACCACAGAACATATAGGTTGTATTTTTAGTTTCCTCATTGTGGAATGCTGGTTGAGAGCCCTCTGCCAGTCACTACTGTAAATTTATTATCCAAGTGCTCAGTATAGGGAACTGTCTGATTGAGTAACAACCATGACCAGGCTCTGTGCAGAGCCAGCAGGAAATAACTGCTATCCCGCTTTGCATTTCTTTGTTGAATTCCATGCCCTCACAATAGGAGGATTATACAAGGAAGTAAGAAAAAAACTGACAACATAAATACGTTCTTTTCCAAATGGATCAACCTACATGAGGAGAGAGCCATGGCAATGTTTCATAGAATCCAGTGAAAGAAGATTTAAGGTGTGGATCTGACATTCTTTGACACATTTAGCTTCTCACCATTGACCAAAGTTGTCTTTCAACAGCATTTTCTTGGTGCCCATAACATAGAGAGGCTTGTGTATGGCACAGAAGATGGAAAAAGTAGAAGAGAACCAGAGATACTTCCAAACCCAACTCAGAGGGTACCACTGCAGTATAAATGACGCCCTCTACTAGTGTAGTTATGCAGTGTACAGCCTTTATATCTTACAACTGTGTAAGATGAGACAGAAATATTTTCCACTTCCACATTCTTATATATTAACAGAAGGCATTAATAAGGTGCAAATACAAGGCTGTGTGCAAAGAAAATATTGATGAGAGAAAGTAGCAAGTTGTACAGTTGAGGCTTAGAGACACAGCTGCTGCACTCAGATTTGCCAGGCTCCAATTTGAATTTAGTCTACAAAGTGATAAGGAATCCATGGTGCAGGCTGATGGAAAGCAGACTTGATTAGAAGATGGGGTTGAGATTATAAACTTGGGTTTAAGATTTGTCAACAGAAATGTGATAGCTGGGAAGCATGAGCTGGAGTAACGTCTCTCAGGGAAGCAGAGGATAGCCTTAGAATAGAAGCAAAGGGGGATAGGCTTAGGTCTTGGAAAAAAACCCATTAGGGAGAAGGATTGGGAGTAAAGGGACTGAAAAAAGGACCTGGAAGCTTGTTTTCATCCCCTGGAAAACATTGTTCATTGTCACTGGGTGAATCGCAGTGGCACATCTCAGACCACAAGGACTCTGTGGATTTGAGAATCTTTGTTTGGCAATGTCTGGTTTGCCTTATAAGGGCACAAATGTCATTTTTCACAGATTCCAACCCCTTTTCTTCAAGATATGTGTCAAGTGCATTCATCAATTCCATCAAGGATGCTTCCTTGTGGTGAGGGAATCATAAATCCCACAATCTTAAAAGACTTTTTTTTTTAAGACATTGGTTATTTGGATAGTAAAGGAGTTTAAATTACCAACTGTTTCATATACAGGGGAAGCTTAGACTCAAACATTCTATGAAATATAATAGATGGGCAGAAATGAACAGAAATCCCTTCTTAGGGGTTCGGATAAAATGGGGAACAAGACTAACAATCCTTACCTTGTTAATTTACCTTCTAATAAGAGAAACACACACAAAACATAACAACAAAGACTATAAACAAGCACACAGAGAATGTGATAAATTCTGTGAACAGGAACTCAAATAGGGAATAACAGGAGCCCACTGTTTAGAGAAGGGGCAGGCCATTCTGAGGAGACACTCTTTTAGCTGAGGCCTGAAAGATAAAGAAAAGTGAAGCCTTATGCAGAGGCTGAAGAGAGAACATTTCCCACACGGAGTATGGCATACACAAAGGCTCTGAGGGAGGAAAACCTGGATAAGTTTATGGACTTTCTGAATGAGAGAAAGAGTGAAGAGCATTGGAGTGGGAGGAGTCAGGGGCCAGATGATTGCCTTTATAGAGAATGGATTAAAGATTAACAATAACTGACCTGCAAATTATCATGGGGTCACTACCACAGCCATCAGGAGCTGCTGGACTGACACTGACCATTAACATGAGGGAGAAAGGAAAGGAGGGAGATGGGGAATAAGAGGGAGATGGGGAATAAGAGGGAGAGGGAGAGGGAGAGGGAGAGGGAGAGGGAGAGGGAGAGGGAGAGGGAGAGGGAGAGGGAGAGGGAGAGGGAGAGGGAGAGGGAGAGGGAGAGGGAGAGGGAGAGGGAGAGGGAGAGGGAGAGGGAGAGGGAGAGGGAGAGGGAGAGGGAGAGGGAGAGGGAGAGGGAGAGGGAGAGGGAGAGGGAGAGGGAGAGGGAGAGGGAGAGGGAGAGGGAGAGGGAGAGGGAGAGGGAGAGGGAGAGGGAGAGGGAGAGGGAGAGGGAGAGGGAGAGGGAGAGGGAGAGGGAGAGGGAGAGGGAGAGGGAGAGGGAGAGGGAGAGGGAGAGGGAGAGGGAGAGGGAGAGGGAGAGGGAGAGGGAGAGGGAGAGGGAGAGGGAGAGGGAGAGGGAGAGGGAGAGGGAGAGGGAGAGGGAGAGGGAGAGGGAGAGGGAGAGGGAGAGGGAGAGGGAGGAGAGGGAGGGATTCGGTGGTGGTTGTGAAGATAGAATTTATAGGACTTGACTATGGATTGGTATGCAGAGCAAAGAAAGGGCAGAATCAGGGATATCTCCTTAGATTTTTGTTGTTGTTGTTGAAACACAAGGTGAATGGTGGAACCATCTGCTGAGATGAAGAGAACACAAGGGAAGCATCATGTTTTGGGAGGAAAATCCACAATTCTATTTTATATGGGCTAAGTCTGAGATATCTGTGAATGATAAATCAAAAATAAAAATAGCAAAATTAGAGGTGAAAAAGCCCTTCACCCTGTGGTTAAGAAAGTTGACAAAACTCCCAACAAAGTGAACAATGTGACCTGGTCACTAGTTCGTTTAAGCCTGTGCATGGCGCCACTTTGGCTCCTGGATAAAGGTATTGATTCTTAGCCTGGTATTTAAGGCTCTCTGTGGTGTATCACCTACCATTACCTCTACTTATCTTATGCTCCAACACTACAGACAGTCCCTTTTTTTTTATAAAGCATTCAGTTCTGAAAACATGCAACACATTTCCCTCTCATGTACATGTCTTCTAAATAAAATGATATTATGAGGAAGAAGAGAGCGGAAAGAAAGAAAATGTTGCTTTGTTATGATCCATGAATCACAGGCTTATAGCCCAAGGCTGTTGTATTAGGGATGTTTCTGAAAAGTGAAAAATAAATACTTGCTAAGCCCTGTCTTTGTTGTTGTTATTTGTTTGTTTTTCTGCTCCAGCTGACAGGTTCGCCGCTCTAAGTAGCTGGGAAGGATGAAGAATTGGCTATTAGATAAGGTAATTGCCAGAATGCTAAACCCTTACTATATATAAAAAACTGAGTGTCACTCGGAAATTGACCTCCAAAACCCAGTGGCTTATTTCCCTACAATATTCAAGGCAGGTACTTTGTACTCTAAGGGGAATCAATGGCAAGGGAGGTCCAATCTTCCTTCTCAGAGAACTTGCAAAATTCAGAAGAGATACAATGCAGTACAATAGAGTACAGGCAGAAAACTATCAGACTCAGAAAGCCAGGACATAGAAATTGCTGTGGGATATGAGAGACGGAGAACCTGCAGCTGAGAATAATATGGATCTGAATTGAACCAGGCCTCACAGAATGGATATAATTTAGAAAATATGGAAATAGAGGGCATTTCAGGAGGAAAGTAGAATGAAACAGAGGCTGCAAGATCAAGGTGTGTCTGCCAATCTACAAGTAGTTCACTATGCATGGAAAGTAAAATCCAAAGTAGGAGGTATGGCTAAAAAGACAAGTTGGGTCCAGAAGATGAAGAAACTTGGTGGTTGCTACTAGACTATCCAATCTGCCAACCTCCATATTTCTGAGCTATCAGTGTACAATATCATATCAGTGTGTGCTATTCTCTTATTCAAAACTAGAGGCCCAATGCACAAAATTTGTGCAAGGGGCTTGGCCCTTGCAGCCCCAGCTTCATCTGGAAGGTTGTTCGTCTATCCAGTCTAATTAGCACATTATACTTTTACTAGAGGCCCAGTACATGATTGAATCATGCACGTGTAGGGTCGGTCCCCTACACACTTTCACTTTTTGTGGTGGAGCTGGATGCCTGTCCACTGGTGCACCAGGCCTTTAAGAAGCCTCCGGCTCGGCGGAGGCTTCTGAAAGGCCTGGTGCTGGAGCAGACAGGCACCCAGCTCCCCCACTCTTGATGGTCCGCAGCCGCTGAGGGGGGCTACCCTGCTGTTGAGAGGCGCAAGGGGCGGGACTCCCGCCCCTTGCGCCTCTCAACGGCCGCTGAGGGGGGCTGCCGCGGACACCTGGCTACCCTGCCGTTGAGAGGTGCAGCTGGGTGTCCGCGGCAGGCCCCCTCAGTGGCCGCGGATCTGGCCGTTGAGAGGCACAGGGGGCAGGAGTCCCGCCCCCTACGCCTCTCAACAGCAGGGTAGCCCCCCTCAGTGGCAGCGGATCCGTGCCTCTCAATGGCCCGATAGGCCACCCCAAGTCCCGCCCCCAGCCTCCCGCCACCCAATCGTGGGCGTAGCGGAGTGATGGTAATTTACATGTTACTCTATTATTAGATAGGATTATTAGACTAGAGGCCTGGTTCATGCAACGGGGGGGGGGGGGGGTGTCCCTCAGCCCAGCCTGCACCCTCTCTAATCTGGGACCCCTTAGGGAATGTCCGACTGCCTGGGATCGGGCCTAAACTGGCAGTCGGACATCCCTCACAATCCTGGACCTCTGGCTCCTAATCGCTCACCTGTCTGCCTGCCTGGTTACCCCTAACTGCCCCACCACATGCCGGCCTGATTGCTCCTCACTGCTTCTGTGTGCCAGCCTGATCGCCCCTAACAACTCCCCTGCCAGCTAGGTCGCCCCCAACTGCCCGCTCCCTGCCAGCCTGGTCGCTCCTAACTGCCCTCCCCCCACCGACCTGATCACCCCTACTGCCCCCCCTGCCGGCCTGGTCACCCCCAATTTCCCCCCTCTGGCGGCCTGGTCGCCCCTAACTTCCCCCCACTGCTGGCCTGGTTGCCCACAACTGCCCCCCCACCAGCCTAGTCACCCTTCACTGCCCCCTCTGCCAGCCTAATAGCCCCAACTTCCTCTCCTGCCAGCCTGGTCACCCCACGCAGCCTGCTGTTCAGTCGTTTGGTCATCCCTCACTAACCTCCCTGCTGGCCTGGTCGCCTCACACAGCCTGCTTGTTCAGTCATTTGGTCATCCCTCACTAACTCCCCTGCCGACCTGGTCGCCTCACACAGCCTACTTGTTCAGTCATTTGGTCATCCTTCACTAATGCCCCTGCCGGCCTGGTCATAGGCAGCCATTTTGTGAGGGCGTGAGAGTTAATTTGCATATTACCGCTATATGATATAGGTTGGTTGGTTCAGAGAAGTTAGATGGTGGGTTTTAAAAAAAAAGATACCCTGCTACTGCTTTATGCAAAAAAACCTCTTTACCTTCAATATGTACTGTGGGATAATGCTCTCCTTTTCCCCAATGGATGTGGAAAAAAGAACCCAAAGCTCTGGGAACTTCTGGAAGTCATCTTGAGGCCAGAGGAAAAAGAAGTCAGATAGATAGATAGATAGATAGATAGATAGATAGATAGATAGATAGAACGATAGAACTGGCACTGAGAAAGCAAGGCTGAAAAATGAGGAGGAAGAATAACTGTGTTATAACATTCTCTTTTGAGCCAGTAGATCAAACCTCACATGAAATCAGTGCTATTTCTGGACTTTAATATTACACTAGAGGCCCAGTGCATGAAATTCGTGCATGGGGGTATGTGTGTCCCTCAGCCCAGCCTGCACCCTCTCCAATCTGGGACCCCTAGAGGGATGTCCAAATGTCCGTTTAGGCCCGATCCTGGTATGATCGGGCCTAAACGGGCAGTTGGACATCCCTCTCACAATCCAGGACTGCTGGCTCCCAACTGCTCGCCTGTCTGCCTTCCTGATTGGCCCTAACTGCTTCTGCCTGCCAGCCTGATCACCCCCTAACCACTCCCCTGCCAGCCTGTTTACCCCTAACTGACCTCCACTGCAGGCCTGGTCACCCCTAACTGCCCTCCCCTGCAGGCCTGGTCCCTCCCAACTGCCCTCCCCTGCTGGGCTGATCACCCACAATTGCCCTCCCATGCAGACCTGGTCCCTCAAAACTGCCCTCCCCTGCTGGCCATCTTGTGGCGGCCAGCATGTGTCCACATGGGGTCAGTCATCTTTGACCCCATGGGGGCAGCCACCTTGTGTGTTGGAGGAATGGACAATTTGCATAATATTCTTTTATTAGATAGGATAGAGGCCTGGTGCATGGGTGGGGGCCGGCTGGTTTGCCCTGAAAGGTGTCCCAGATCAGGGTGGGGGTTCTCTTGGGGTGTGGGGTGGCCTGGGTGAGGGGACTGTGGTGGTTTGCAGGCCGGCCACGCCCCCCGGCAACCCAAGTGGAGGCCCTAGTATCTGGGATTTATTTATGTCCTATAATTGAAACTTTGTAGCCTTGAGCGGAGCCAGGCCTCCTTCTTGCTCCATGGCCGCAGACATTTTTGTTGGGATTTATTTATCTTCTATAATTGAAACTTTGTAGCCTTAAGCAGAGGCCAAGGCAGGCCAGGGCTGCAGAAACTTGGCTTCTTCCATCGCCAGGGGCAACTCAAGCCTTCTGCTCTCTCCAGCTCCATGGCTGCCGCCACTTTTGTTGGGATTTATTTATCTTCTATAATTGAAACTTTGTAGCCTTAAGTAGAGGCCTGGGCCAGCCAGGATGTGCGGAAAGCTTGGCTTCCTCCATTGCTGGGGAATCCCAAGCCTCCTGCTTGCTCCGTGGCTGCAGCCATCTTGGTTGGGTTAATTTGCATACGTGCTCCTGATTGGCTGGTGGGCGTGGCTTGTGAGTGTGGCAGAGTGGTGGTTAATTTGCATATTACTCTTTTATTAGATAGGATGAGCCAATAAACCCCCTTTATGGTTTAAAGCAGTTTGACGAGTTTGCTATTACTATTTGCCATTCATATCATCTTGATACAGAATGCTTGGAAGGAACATTAAGACTTGGGTTGGCAAACAGGATCTACTTATGGTCTTTTTTTAAATTGATTTTTATAGACAGAGGAATAGACAGAGGGAGAGAAACACTGATGTGAGTGTGATACATAGATTGAGTCTGAATCCTGGGCATGTGCCCTGAGTGGGAATTGAACCAGCAAACTTTCAGTGCACGAAACTATGTCCTATCAACTGAGCCACACTGGTCAGGGCAGGATCTACTGATGTTTGTGGCCCCAAGACTATCATAATCTGGAAAGTAACCTTTATGGTATTGGACAATGTAGAACACCATTAAATCAAGGTAGTCTAAAACAGAGGCTGTGAAAGTCAACCAGTCTTTTAAGTTTAGATTAGTCTTATTTTGTACTCATTCCCTGCCTAGTTACTTAACTTCTATCTCTGTCTCCCCAAAGAGGAAAGGAAATAATTCTACTGAAGTCTTTCCTTGGGAAGAGCCACCTCCCTTGGGCTTGGAGACTGACACCATTTTTCTCTCTTCCACTGACGCCATAAATGTATCTGTTTCTCTTTGGATAATATAAACCAGATAAACCACAAACTTATAATAACTTTAGTCAATTTCAATTCTAAGGCAAGTTGAATCATTAGGGGCAATGCTTCCAATTCAAGATACTATGATTTCACCTATGGTGAGTCTGTTTGTGGAATTGCTTTCCTAAACTTTCCTTCCAGTGTTTAGATTATGGCATGCAGTCCAGGGGTATATTAGAACTGATCCCCGTGAACCTTGTCAGAAAGGTCTCATAAATCACATTCAAGAGAACATATTTAACTTCCCTATACATATATATACATGAAACTTAAGAACTTAGACAAGTGGGATGAATTCTAAACTGTCAGTTCATAGCAGTAACTCTACTTTTCAATTTAGGGATTGCAATTTGGGGTGAGAAAGCTTTAATGGAAATAGTATGTTCTTAGAGAAACCAAAGAGTCTGCCTAACTTCTGAAATATTGTATATAGAATGATACTTAATTTGGGAATTTAAAAAAGCTTGGGTTATGGTTCCAGGTATTTGCGGAATCTCAATAGATCCCAGCTGCTAAACTTTAGTCTTTTCATCTATGAAATGGGTTTAATATGCCTATTTTATGTTATGAGTATAGAAGGGAAAATATCCTTGAAGAAATCTACACTAATAAAAATATGCAAATTGACCATCACTTCACGATGCCCACCAGCCAATCAGGAGTGAGTATGCAAATTAAACCCACAAAGATGGTCGCGCCCCCCCCCCCCCAGCCGCTCCGGGCCTCTGGGCAGCACGCATGCAGGCGCGGAGTGGCCGAGCGGGGCAGGACGACTGCTATGAGGGGGAGGGTGGGGGACGGAGGGAGCTACAGGAGCAGTGCTTCGGCTGGAGCGAAGATGGAAGGCGGCGGCCAGAGCAAAAGGCCTGGGTCCCGGGTGCTGGAGGAAAACTGGTGCCGGCAGCCAGGGGAAGGAAGGCATATTGCATGAATCTTTGTGCAATGGGCCTCTAGTATAATAATAATATTCACAATTGACTGTGTTCCTAATATATGTCAGGTGCTATAGTTTCTATACTAGTAGTTATATTTATGTACCAGGCACTAAGTGTTGATGTCTATTAACATACTTAATATTCACACATTTTAAATAATATGGATGCTAGTATTATTACCATTTTACAGATGAAAAAAATGAGGCTCAGAAATGTGAAGAATTTGCCCATAGTCACACAGATAACATTTCAGAGCAAAGAATTAAAGGAGGGCAGTCTACTCTTCAGATGTCTTATTATTTTTACTCTTCCAAATGACACTGAGAGCTGGGTATGGTAAGTACCATTCTATATAATAAAAGCCTAATATTGCTAAGTGTCTGGCTGACCCGTCGGCTGTTCAACCAAAGTGTAATATGCTAATGATATGCTAAGGCTGCTCAACCACTCGCTATGATGTACACTGATCACCAGAGGGCAGTCGACTGTTCGACCAGTCGCTATGATGTGCACTGACCACCAGGGGGTAGAGTTCCAACCAGTAGGTTAGCTTGCTGCTGGGGTCCGCTGATCGGGAATGAGCAAGATGGGCCAGATACGTCCTGGAGCCCTCCCGCGATCCCTCCCCACCTGGCCAACTGCCTGCATCCCTCCCCGTCTCCGATCGTGCACTGGTGGGGTCCCTTGGCCTGACCTGTGCCCTCTCGCAATCCGGGACCCCTCGGGGGGAGTCAGAGAGCTGGTTTTGGCCCGATCCTGCCGGCCAAGCTGAGGGACCCTACTGGTGCATGAATTTGCACAATGGCATCTAGTTTTTCAGATAAAAACATTAAGGCTTACAGAGTATATGTAACTTTCTCAAGGTCACTCAAGTAACTAATAAAACAGCCTAGACTTATAACCTGACTCAATTTTTTAAAATAGTTTAATTCCTAGAGTATTTTTCTCATGCACTCTCTCCATTTCAAAGCTTTCAATTTCTTCCTTCAAATTAAATCTTCACCATTCTCCTTAGCTAGCGGTAAGTGACACGGAAGTCAGGTTGAATAGTAGGTAAATCACAGATCCTACCTATAGCATAAGCCCATGCTACTTTTAAGGAAATTGTTGAAAGAACTTCAGGTACACACATGTGATTTTTACTCAATTATATACCAATTAAAGAACATAATCTATTATTACATTCTGAAGTTTACTATGCTTTTTAATTCACTACATTCATGATCAAATTAATGTTTTAAAATCATTAACACATTATCATATTCCCCTAACATAGGAAATGCTTACTGATTACAAACTCAAATTCTAATCAGGATGAAGACTGCTGATTTCTATTATTGGTAAGCTATACATTCATATATATAAATACTCTGTTGTAGTTCATAATCAAGTTTAGCAGAGTAGCCTAAAGCTCTTTTTCTCTAAAACAGAAAGTGTAGAATAATAGTTAGGATTTCTAGTTTTTGTCTCAATGGTTATCACCTCAACCAACTTTCATAATACATACCCATAAAAATTGTTCAACAGGCAAGGTGTTAAAACCAGAAGACATCATGATTTGTCTATACCTAGCTCAAAAAAAAAGTTGTTAGTATTATGAAACCATCCAGAAGTACAAAATATAAATTGACCATATTAGAATGAGGACAAGAGAGAAAGTGATTGGCTACAGAAACATCAGAATTAGAAGGAATGTTATTAGGAAACTCCTGTGCATTGGATGCTCATATGAATACTGTGTTTTGCAGCTAAACAAAGATCTTTCAGATCTCTATTGTCATTTAATGCACACAACACTGTGAAGGTATTCCTCTTTATATAACCCCAAGGTGAGAATCAGAGACATGATACAATTCCTCTGACTCCAGAATGCAAGTAGAGAAAGGGTTAAAATCCCTTGGGCTTTCATTCTGTCAGCTCTGGTCCTGGAATCCACTGGGGCCTCACTGAATGGTTTTGGGTTTTCTTCATTTTCATCTCTTTCTTTCCTTTTACAGTTTTCTTGGCCACATTCATGGGAAATGACTCCAATTAAAACTTTGTGAGGCCAAGGCTGGTTAATGTATCACTGACCACAGATTATCCAGGATGTGGCCAAACCCTGGTTCCTCAGTTGTTTGCCATCTACCCCCATCCTGCCCGATGCCCCTCAGGACCATCTCTTGCCAGGGCTTAGAGCTAGTCTCCTTGAGTGGCCTTGGCCTCCGTATCTAGAGACTGGACATGTCCCTGGCTGGGGCTACTTTTGCCCCGTTTTTACAAGGATACTTTAAAAGTACAAAGTCCTTTCATTTTCTCCAAAGATTCTACTTTTCTTTCTTCCTTTCTTAGATACGGGGCTTATCTGCAAGCTCCTCATCTTTTTCTACCTCATGTTGGTATCTTGGACCTAGAGCAAGGCAAACACTGACTCAGTCTTTGTTCTAGCATTTTCACTTTCTTTGAGGTCTTGTGCCCTGAAATTTTGGATCTCTGAAACTCTGAGCTCTTTCTAACATCTGTGCCAGTTATACATTTTGATTCATGTAGATTTTAAAAAATGCTGTTCTAAAACTCTCTACCCTGTATTATGACAGGATTTGTTTGAGATGGAGATTTCCTATATGACTCCACTCTTCTGGTAGCTCAGTTATATCTATATTCCTGTCTATGCCATCTATTCCTGTTTATTTCCCATCCAGAGATAGTACCCAGGACTGTTTGATGCCAAAGCCAGCACTCTTTCCACCAGCTGATGGTGGTACTTAAGATGGGATTTGAAATATGGTGAGCCAAAGATTTCCTGTTGCTTTCCAATATCCATTCTGCTAAAACTTTCTTTAGTCAAGACAAAAATTAGAGCAAGAGTTAGGATTTCTACTTCTGGTTACAATATCTGCCAAATGGGCCAATTTTCATAGCCCCATTCACAGTAAATTACACTGAGCCATAACTTCAGCTGAGCTTACTATCACGCACCCATAATTACATTCCCCATCCTTTTTCCTCTTATGCAACTATGTGTCATCATGCACGGACTTTCTAGCTAAAGAGATGTAAGCTAAAGGAGTATGTGGAGAGTACTTCCAGGTAGTCTTCTTGAAGGGGGAGCTATGGGCTCTTCCTCCCTACTTTTCTTTCTTCCTGATAATTGGGGCAAGGCTTTAATGGGTACCACTGTAGCAGCCAATATAGTCTGCAAGATGAAGTACACACTCATGGGATGGTGGCGTGAAGAGGTATGGTGGTTCTGTTTACTAATGTAAATATCCATGCCTCCTTCCCCAATAAGCTTTAAAATGAAGAACTCTTTTTTAAATTTGACTTTAAGGTATTATTATTTCCCTCCCTTATGTACAGCTGAAAACAATCCCAACTAATATTGATGGGTAGACCTTTAAAATAAATAAATGGAGTTATATATTGATAAAGTAAAGAAAATGGACAATAGAAGCAACCAAATGTTGCTATTATACGCTATGTATAGTTAAAAGAAAATAGTTCAGAAATGTAGATCTACGCGGTATTACCTGTTTTATCTACATTTAAACAATTTACATATTACACCCTCCTAGTCCCTCTAATCCTGAAAGGACAAAGTCTGCGATCAAATTCCCACTGTCCTAGGTGTTTGACAGTGGACAAACTCATTTCTCTCTCAAAGCCTTATTTCTACATCAGTAAAATGGATAAGTGATTAATAAATTATGGTATGCAAAGTGTTTATCATAGTCCCTGAGCAGAAAAGGCACCCAAGTAGTAGGAATTCCCATCGGATCAGACCCTCTCTTCAATTCCCGGAACTTCATTTCTAACTCGCCTTATAGGAGCTAGCTGAATGTATCCTGCTGAGAAAATCTGTGCCCTGTCCTCTCACTCTGTTCCCCTCTCTCTTTGGACACATAGAGATCTGTTCCAGTGATTTCACTAAGATTCCATTAGCATTAAGTGGAATGCACATGACCCAGGAGAATTGAGACTGTCAGTGGAAAACTCTAAGTGGAAAGGTTCCTGTCCATGGAGTTGTTGCTTTAGAGACTTTGTCAGTAAGAGCTTTTGTCTTCAGGGTTTGTAAATATTTATATTTTCAAACTACTATGAGAGGAACAACAGCCATTCCACATGAATGGATTACGTTAAATGTACCCGAAGTCTGTAATTCAAGCTGTCAAACGTGAGGAAATACCAGACTTAAGACTGCCATTCTGACCCGCGCAGAATAAATAAGGAGTTTGGGCAGAGCTCTTTAACACAATGGCTTGCAGACATATGGAAGACGTTTACTAGGGAAGATGACTGAAGAGAAGGTAAAACACACTAAATGGATTCAAGAAATACTGAGTCTTTCTTCCAGAGAGGAACAAGATTGGGGCTTGAGGGAGAAGATTCTTGGCCTAGAAGAAGGGAAATGGGATTAACATTAAACCAAGAATGAGGGGTGGCACGTGGAAGCTTTTCCTGTTCCTAAGACATTTGTCTGTTTTTAATTTATTGTTTTGGAGGTCTGGTGATATGATACCAACATAGGAATCGAAATGTGTGTCTGGACAGGCTGGATGAAGGGCAAGGGATTTATTTACTGTGGAAGTTGTGTGTTAGAGTTGTGGTAGAGTTTCCTAGTCCACAGAACACAGGTGGAAGCTGTGTTTATTGAAGAGGAAAAAAAATGCATGTCAGGGAGAGACTGACCAGTGGGTCATATAAATCTGACTCAATCCTACATGCATGTACTTGACACCTCCTTTGTGCCAGACATGGGCAATGAAGCTTGAGAAGCAATCTGATTTAGTGGAAAGAGCTTTCATTTCTAGTCCTTGCTCGAGGCTCACAAGCTTTGCAAAGGGAGGCAAATTGCTTACTCTTTCTGAGCATCAGCTCAAATGTCAGCTTTTTCTTTTTAATGCCTAAATACTAAATTAGACGATTTGGCTGAGGTATAGGAGTAAGTGGGCTTGCTAATGCTCTCTGTTTCACCCTTCAGTCTAGACTTTGGGAGCACTCTATGGGTGGTGCTGTGCATCACTATTCACTCACATTTTATGCCTTTCTCTGTTGGACCCCTACCTGTGACAGGATACGGCACCCCACACTTTTTAACTCAGGTGTGGTCAAAATACTTGTGTGTCCAGTAAGATATAAGCAGAAGGGACATGTGTCCCAGGAGTAGCTTTGAGAACCAGTGAGAGGTTCACTGCATCTGTGTTTTCTTTCTCTCTGCCCTGATGATCAGCTATGGTCCAAACAGAAGCTAATCCATTAGTCTGGGCCCTGGGAGGAAGAGGACATGAAGCTGTGCTATTACTTACCTTCCAGGGACACACAACATCAGTGAGAAATAAATACTTATGGTTTTACTAAGATTTGTGGGTCTTTTATTACTGCAGCAAAACCTGCTGACTGATAGTCACAGGATAAAGAAAAACTCTAGTGTGCAAATTATACATTCTTACCTTAGAATGTCCTAAGTCACACTGGTCCCTGGCAGAAATGAAAGAAAGAGTAAATTCTTAGTAAGTTCATAGACTTTGAATAGATTGGCTCCACTCAGTCAATAAATGCAGGACAAGATCTATCACCCAGAAATATATTTACTCACTTCTCCTCTACAGAACAAGAGTCAAGTTAGGCTAAATGACAAAGCATTGTTACGATAGTGGAGTCTCCTGAAAAAGGAAATATGATGACTACTCCCCCTAATATCCCTGAAGACTTTTTGAAGAGAGAGATGGCATACTCTAATCTCTCTGAAATATCTCTCTTGATACACTTTAGAGGATGGACTAGAGTATATATGACTACAATTAGGTTGAGCTGGCAAGAGGAAATACAGTAATAAGGATAAACAAGTAATGCAGAGGTTAATGTTAATAAAGACAATTGCAATAAAGATGAAGAGTACAAATAGGATAAGATTTTTTTATAGGCAGAATGGGCAGTCAGAGCTTAGATGTGTGAAGGAAGTGTACCAAAAGATGAGTGTGACAAGACAATTGTGTCATTCACAGAAAAACTACACAAGAGTAATCAGTTTAAAATATTGAGTAAGGTATTTAGTTTTGGGCTTACTCCTGTAGAGAGTATCAGTGATCACAGGGTTCTGCCCTTTGGAACTATGTTCAGACACAGACCACTAGGAAAGACATATCACTCAATTGGTCAGTTGTGAACTTTTTTGTATATTTATATTAGATTTACTGGAAGACCATATTGTTTATGGTTCATGGGGGGTGTTCATGACAAGTAAAGGAAGCAGGGTTTTGACCACAGTTGTGCACCCTGAGACAGGAGACAGCTAGGCAGATTGCCAGGAGAACAGCCCGAGGAATTCTACAGAGTTGGGTTCAAATTCCAGCTTTACCACTTCCTAGATGTTTACTTTGGAGAAAGTTACTGAAAACTGTCGAGTCTCAGTTTTCTCACCTATAAAATGGGGTATAATATGCACTTCAAAGGATTGCTGCAAAGGTCCCGGGACTTAATCGCTGTAATGTGGCCAAAACATAGTAAACATTCCATAAATGCTATTTCCTTTTCCTTTCCCATATGCCACTTAAATGATGTGGAATGAGACTGTGTCTGAACGACACCACTGAATGATGTGTTTGTTGTTGGTCAACTCAGCCTTTCATTTTGGGAGTCCAAAAACAATCTTTCATGGTAAATCAAAGAGATTTTGCCATCAAAGAAAAGAAAGGGACCAAACATTTTTGGTTTATTACCCATTGAAAATAGCTTGAGCCTAAAGGAGAGATGACTTCCATTGGTATGCATGTGAAGGGAATAGTAGGGTTGGGAGGGTGGTAGTGGTGAAGCAGTGGTCACCATTTCCAAATATCAGATGGTCTTCTCTGGGGAAAAAGAAAGTGATGTGCTTTGTGGTCCAGACAAGAGAACTCTGGCCAATAGGTCAAAGTTACCACGAGACATTTCTCAGTTCAATTGACTTTTTGGAGGCAGTAAGTACTCTGTTACTGGATATACGGAAGCTGAGGTTAGTGAACACTGGACAATTAAGCAAGGAGTGCAGATACCCACACTTGGTGGTAATTTGGAAGATACAATTCAAGGCATCAAATGTGGATGAGGGTCTAGTTCATGTAAGGCCCAGCAGAGAAACAGATTCAAAGGAGACAGTGTCTCTCCTCTTAAGAACACATAGCCTTCTCTAATTTCTTTGATGCTGGGATAGACTTAATGACTCAGACTTCCCCAAGGGTTAGTCAGTTCAATCACAGGCCAGATAGTTTAAATCATCAACTCTGTGTACTATTTATTCTGATCCTCTTATGGAGAATTATTCAGTTGGCATTTGTTTCCAAAAGACAGTGCTCGTGCAAACTTGACTTTTAATAGAGGTATATCCTAAAGGTTAAGCATGAAATTAAGGTAAAGAAAAGCAAGTTAATGAATTATGTCAAAGCATATCTAATTGAAAAGTGAAAATGTTATACCAGAAAGGACTTAGAGATTGTAAAATTGGGTTCTACGCTTAATTTGTACAATAACTAGCTATATGATTTCTTTGGTTCATTTCCCTTCTCTGAGCCTCAGTATCCCCATATACACTACAGAGATTGAATTTAGTCCTTTTCATGTTCGCTTACTGTGCCCACATGCTATAGTGATATTAATTTTATAATAAATAAGTACAAATTGGTTACTCTAAGACATTTGTCATCTCAGGAAATGGAGTAAAGAAAGCAATAGATATAGATGCTGCTCTGGAACAATTCAAATCTTATAAATAAAGCAGCCAATAAACACATAAAATAAGATAGAAAGGCTTGTATATACCAAGTTCTATGGGAATTCAAATGAGAAAACAAATAATTTTGCCTTGAAGGATTGAGGAATACTTTTTTAATTAGTTTGTAATAACATTTCACATATCAGAATGATGTGGAAAATCAAGATGACTCTTTTGATAATGTAGACTCTTACACGTGCTTTAACTAGAACTAAATAGATACATGTGCTATAGGCCAGGTAAATGAAAGGCAGAAAAGAAAGAATTACTGAGTGACTACCACAGTCTGTGTACTCACAGCTCATTTCGTCCTCCTAACAACCTATGATAGAGGGTACTATCTCCATTTTTATTTTACAGAAAAGAAAACAGAGGTACAATATTTGAATTTCAGTTAAAATTACAATTCAGATCCAATGATAGCAGCTAACGATAAGGGCATGTTGAGAAGGATTCTAAAGTCACATTTGATAACAATGATAGAATGGCCTGCTTACTGAGGGATTCATACAGCAAATTTTACTGAACTCTTTATACATTCCAGACATTTGTTTTAAATGAGTGGGATACATTGGTGACCAAAAGTGAACATTGGACCTGCTCTTCTGTTGCTGATATTCTGGAGGAAGATACAGGAACAAAAATTATCCTACCTAATAAAATAGTAATATGCAAATTGACCGCACCTTCGCTATGCCCAAGCTACGCCCACCATCCAAAGCCACACCCGCCAGCCAATCAGGACAAGTATGCAAATTACCCAACAAAGATGGCGGTTAATTTGCATACACTGAGGGAGGGAGGAGTGAAGACTGAAGACAACTTAGAAGGAAGAAGGAGGAAAAGCGGAAAGCAAGATGGCTGCCAGAGGGAAAGTCGGGGCGGGGTGGGGCGGAGTGGGGCGGAGCGGGGCGGGTGGCAGCGGTAGCTTGCAGGATTTTTCCTGCAAATGGGCTACTAGTAACAAATAAAAGGAGATAGCTTGTTAGACATTATAAAGACTATGGAAAAAAGATGCAATGTAGACAGGGTAAGTGGGCTGTGCAGCTGGAAGAGGTGTTTCAAGTTCCATTATGGTGGACAATGTGGGCCTTGTTGAAAAGGTGGCATTTAAGCAGCACTGAAGAAAATCCAAGGGTTATGCAATAGCATGGATATGAAAATCGTGGGACATGAGACAGCAAAACGGCAACATGGGCAGTAAAACAAATCTCTAGTAGAATTCCAGTAAAAAAAAAAAAGAAGTGATTTCAAGTCTTACTAGAACTGTTTCAAGCTTAGGACAGATTTAAATTTTTAAGCTCTGAGAATTTGAATTTAAAAAAAGTGGCTCTACACGTTTATTTTTCTCCATCCTCTTGCAACTTTCTGGCACTAAGGGGGAGGAAGCAGTAAATGTTTTGCTTTGAATAAACCACTACATTGTGCAAATGTTCCTGAAAGCTGCAAGCCACCATCCACCTGTTTAACTGCATTGTCACAGGCAGGCATATGTTCAAGTCCTTGCTCAAGTACTGTCATGGATGGATTCACTTATACTTAGGACTTTCAGGAATATCTTTCTTTCCTCTTCTCTACTGGCACAAAGACTGAAGGGATATAAATCAGATCTTACCATCCCCTTACCTACTTTCCCTGTGGATGTCTATTTTGTAGATTTAAAGAATAAATATACTGTTATTGAAGTGTAGACTTTTCACAATTTTCTTTTCATGGATGAAAACTATATATATCCTACATAATAAAAGGGTAATATGTGAATTACCATCACTCCGCTACGCCCACGATTGGGCCAGCGGAAGGCGCAGGGGGCGGGACTCGGGGTGGCCGGAGTGGCTGACTGGGCCGGCGGGACGCTGAGCTCGCGTTGCCAGCAGCGGTGCAAGCTCAGCGTATGCGCCATGTCTGTGCTGTGGCACAGAAGGGGCCTCTGGGGCAGCGAGCCCACGTCCTGCTGCGGACCATCAAAAGTGGGGAGCTAAAGTGGGGGAGCTGGCTGCCTGTCTGCTCTGACACCAGCGGACAGACAGCCAGCTCCCGCACGATCGAAAGCCAAAGCGGGGGAGCTGGCTGGCTGTCTGCGCCGGAGGCTTTCGAAAGGCCTGGTGCACCAGTGGACAGACAGCCAGCTCCCCCGCGATCGAAAGCGGGAAGCTGTGTGTCCGCTCCAGCACCAGCGGTCCCCCTGCCATCAAAAGCGGGGAACAGGCTGCTAGCAGTGTCCGCGGAGCGTGCTAAGCTTTGCGGGGCAGTGGATATGGCCTGGATGGCAGATTAGGCCTAGGGGACCCTACACGTGCATGATTTAATCATGCACTGGGCCTCTAGTGAGAGAGAGTGTGTGTGTGTGTGTGTGTGTGTGTGTGTGTGTGTGTGTGTATATATATATATATATATAATGCAATTTAACTATCATATGAAAAAACATTATAATAGGAAAAGTGGATGAACTTGATTTGCAACCTGGTGATAATTCACCTTTTAAAATATAAATTCAAGTTATTTAAAGATTACTTTCAGATACATCTTTGGAATTAGGAGCTCTACCTAAAGATGGTTCAAATAAACTTCACTGAAGGGCTTGGGGAGTAGTGCTTATAAAATTTTGCTTGGGTTCAAATCTCACTATACCTTTTAGGCATTTATTGAGATCTTCTGTATGCTGGGCACTAGGCAACAAATTTTAATATCCCATATAATTTGAGGCTTACAATAACTCTCTGGGATGGGAATTTTATCCTTTTATATCAGGAAACTGAAGCTTCTGCAGTGAATTTTTTCCTCAAGGTCACTGAACTCCTAACCTTCAGAATCAATAATCAAGCTCTGAATTCCCTTTACTCTTATGTTTCTTTCATTATACAACACTATTCCATTTTTCTTATCAAACAGGTTTTGTTAAGAGAAATCCAAAGTGTGGATTTGTAGTTTATATCACACAATTCAGAAAACTCTGTCTGGAAAGAGCATTTTCATAATATTATAGAACAATTTTAGGCATAACAACTTAAGATGACCTGTTGTTGATGCCATGCTAGCATTTCCTACATCTTTATTACCTACTGATGCAAGAAGTGAAGACAGAGGAGACAAGAAAAATGAGGAAGACCATATCTAAGTGGTTTCCAGCTAGGCATAGGCATAGAACAAAAAGGCAGGGAGGCAAGAGGTCCTTGATTGGCAGGTAATTTGTTTTACAAAGATCTTGGGCAAGTTGTTTTTCCCTCTCTTGGATGAAAAAGAGGTAACATTTGCCTCTATGGCCTCAGGCCCCCACCTGAAGTTTCCATACTTTCTCTAGGATTGAATGGGTGTTTTCTATTTCCTTATATGGGAGGCTCTTAGAACTGACCACTGGGTGTAGCTCCACGGATTAGGTCCTATCCTATTGTAAACTCTAGAAATACAGAAGTAATTTTGGCCTTAAGCATCACGTAGTCCTGTCCCTTAATGATCAGATGAGAGATACTGAGGATCACAAAAGGCCAAGCTTTCTTTGCCAAAGTCCCATGTCAATTCAGTGGAGAGTAAGGACCAGAACCAGGCGCCTGCATCCCAGGCCAGTAAACTGCACTGCTTCCAGCATGATTAATCTGACGTCAGACCTCAAGGAGAGATGCTGTTTTGTTTTGTTTTATTGTGTTAGTCCAGAGCATACAAGTTCTTTTCTCCATAATGAAAAATGATCACTCTTCCTAAAGAATAATTGAAATGAAAAAGGCAAAGTAATCACACTGTATCTGCAGATACTGGCATTTCAGAACACTGAGTGCATAATAAAATAATCCTTAAGGAAATTAGTTATTGTCCAAGCACACCGGCTGTATGACTTCTCAAAGGCACTCTCACCAATATTAATATTGTATTGAAAGATATTCAAGGCCTTCTTTCTTTGGTCCGCATTGCAACATATGAAGAGAAATGAGATGTTTTAATACTACAGAGTGGTTTCATTTAACAGAAGTATAATGGCCAAAATCATGGAGGTGAGACTCCAGCTCTGCAATTTATCTGGAATGATGTCTACCTCGAGACCCTGGGCTCCCTGAGAGACAGACAGTAAGAAGCATTGCATGTGCAAGTCATGTCACATCATATTGAGTTTGTATAAAGAGGGAAGCGAAGCCAATGCAGAGTATGGAGAAGTGGAGGGTACCGATTGCTTACTGTGGAGAAGGCTGATGTGCTCTGCCACATTTATTCCTGACAACAATTCTATGATGTAGCTATCTTTGCCTATTATTTTAAAATGAGGAAGCTGGGATTCACTGTCATTAAGTAGAGAGTTCAAGGTCATAAGCTTGTAAGGAGAAGACTATGTTCTGGAAATGTGGGACTTTCTGAAGTCAAAGACTCTGCTTTATTTTGGTTGTTCACATTATTGCCAATAAAGGAATAGGGAATTATTTATGTTGAAAGATCGAAACTATGTTCCGAGATGTGTTTTGTCTCCAAAACTCAAGATCACTCTAAAGAAGAGAGAACAGATTTTTCTCCCTTTGTAACTTCAGAATTCTGAGTAGGAAATGCAGGTGGGTATAACAGAAGACATACTTTTAAGAGCAGAACAGCCATACTGCTGATAAGAGATGTATGATTTTCATTGATCCGCCTCAGAAACCGCATGGCTTCAAACTAAGTGTGATCAAGGAGCTAACCAATGACTTCACAGAGAAAACGGGAAGATCAAAGTCTTATAGGGAACTTGGGACTGGGAAATCTCTTGGGGGATATCAAACTCTACATTTCTATGATTTATCATTTGATCTGTAGCACTTTGGTTAACATAGAAGGTGCATTTAATTCCTATAATTTTAGGTTCTTAAGTTTTCTCCAAATGCATATTTTTGCAAGAAAAAAAATCCTCAGCAGTGTTATATTATGGCTGTTGGCTGAAATCTCATGCCTAAAATGTGCAACTGAAATGTGGCTTTATGGAGGAGCTCCAAGTTTTTCAGAATTATGTACTGTTTAAGAGGGGTCAACTGCAGAGCTGCACATCTCCGCAGTATCTTCAAGCAGTCTACACTGCTGAGGTCTGCAAAACTAATCTGGAAACTTTGAGGGTGGGAGGTCCTTTTGGCTTCCTGTCCTCAAGCAGCTATCTAGCAGAATAGGAACCAGAACACAATATGCACACACTCAAAGCCACCAGGCTGGAGACTTGCTAGCATCAGAAGAGGCAAGCCGTGGCAAACTGTCTATTAGGTGAAACTCCTCTTTGATGCCCTCGAGCCTCCATAAAACTACAAAATATTAGTGGTAAAAAGTCTCAGCAATCATTTTTTTTTTTCAGCCAGGGACACTACACTGAAACTCAGGAAATTGTTTAAGAAAACACAGAAACTTTGTTCCAAGATTAGTACTAAATTATAAGTTCCTTAGCTTGTTTGGTGCTTGACGAATTACAAAATTTCAGAATGAGACAACTTCAGCGATCATCACCTCACCAACAATCCCCCAACTGGGTATTGGTAAGTTTCCATGGGAGAAGGACTTCCTGATCAAATAAAAATTTATGAATTAGTGTCTACTCTATTAATTTCTTAGAGATCCACAATGACCATTTCCAAAGCTCTGAGAAGTCCCCCAGGAAAGAAATTTGATTTTAATTGTTTCCTAAATTCATTTGACTACAGAACCATTTTCTTCTGGCCACCCACTGGCATACTAGAAAACGCTTGGACTTTGCAGAATATAGTTTGGAAGTGCTGGGTCTGACCATTCTCACTGGATACTTAGTTTTCTCACCAACAGGGACACCACATAAGTGTCCAGCTTGAGTGTCTACAATAATGAGACACCTTATTGCCTGTTTCCCCATATCAAACCGTAAGTTCTTTGAGCAGATGATTATGATCCCTTTCCAGTTGTGTTTCCTGTGCATGAAAACAAGGGCTTCCTAATTATGCGATATTGCTCCCACAGGCACCCCTGCCAAATGTTTCAACAATTCCATTAGTCAGAATGCCAATCCTAATATTCAGCACCAGTTGCCCTGCTGCAGTCCTGGTCCCCTTCAATAATGACCTTCTTTATACAGATGATAGTCTTACAAGATTTTAACCTTTTGCACTCGGATGTTGAGTGTGACTCGACACGGTTAGCATTAGAATAAAGGAATCGAGAAAAAAGCAAGCGAGTGCAAAGGGTTAAAACATCCATCATTTCTCCCCTTCCTCATAAGCTTGAACCTCTCCTTGTTAAACATTCCTCAATTCTTTTACTGCTTTTAATATAGCAGGGGTTCAAGTCTCTATACAATTCTGGCCACTGATTTCAGTTAAAATCATGCACTATAATACAATTAGACAAACCTAGGTTCAGTTTGTAGCTACTCCACTTGGTAGATGTGTGAGAGTCTTGAAAAATGCATGACCTTTATTCATCTCAATTTTTTACCTAGCTATTAAGAGGTATTATTTCTTGTATAACTTGTAAAATCAACCCCATAAAATTATGATGATACATAAATGAGAATGCATGTGTGATCTATACTATAGTATTCAATATATTTTACCCTTTGGCACCTTCATTCCCAGAATCTTGTTAATTTGTAGGAATCTATTCCAAAGCAGCATTATTTGGGGCTACCTTTCGAACATTTGGTTAATAAGTAAAAATAGAGGGCCTTATCAAGGGAGGTGACTTGTCCCTCTATTTCTCACCACTTTCAGAAAATTGAGTCCAGTTGACCTCCTATGTTCTACTAGTATGTTACTAAGCTGCAATCTCATTTCTTTCTCTATCCAGCTGTGCGCCCCTCACTCCTGTATAGGTGTTTCTGAGAGCACTCCCCATGAAACCACCTGCATGCAAATTTCCAATTTGGCTATCAGGGCACTCAACCAATGACACTCAGAAATAACACAGGACTTGGGAGGAGGTTGGTGATCGAGGTCTGGTTAGAAGGAGCAATGAGCTAGCCAATTTCAGGTAATAATAGCAATAGGCCTTCACTTTATACTCTATTCAGGTGGAAAAGTTGGAAGAATAACCGTGTTCAATAACCTCTATGTCACCTGGAATCAACTGTTTCAATTTGAGCATATAATTCTTATCTTCTCTTGAAGGATGTTCAAATTTAATAAAGTTGGGGCCAGAGAGCAGAGACAAGAATGGAGTGCCCACTAGTTGGAACATATTAGACCAGTCCTAGTTTAATCTCTGGCTCTCAAATTCCCACCAATACCATGCATCAGTGGAACCAGATGATTTCTGAAGGGTTGTATGGCTATGTCCTTACACCATTGTTTTTTTTCCTCCCAGAACTTCATCAACTATCCTCCTATATCCTTTATATGAGCTATTTCATGCATCTGACTGAAATAGTTATAGTGCAACTATCATGCGCTACTCTGATTGCTTGGTTTTGAAGACATAATAGTGAGCTTCCTAGAAAAAGCCTATGACTTCATGAAGATTACAATCTAAGTGGTTAGTCTTAATTTTAAAAAAATAATATGAAAAGGTGTTGACTATAGAGAAAGTCCAGGATACCACAGGAACTCAGCAATACAAAGTAATACAAAGAAGTGAGGAAAGCCTTCTCATAGGAAATATACTTTAAAAGGAGGCTTGAAAAATGAGCCACACCAACAGATAATGAAAGACATGCCAGACAATAAACCAGATGCAAAACTCTAGAGGCTTTGACTGACTAGTTTGAGCAACTGAAAAACAAAACAACAACAACAACAACAAAAAACAACGCTTGCAAAAGGGTTGTAGCTCTGGTGGAAATTAAGAAAATAACGTGCATCTGAAAGAAGGGTCACCTTGTATTTTGTTACCTAGCTTAAACAGACTATGCCATTGTTTGGGTATGTGAACTAACACATTCACATCATCTACAGGCTCCGAGAAATACAAACTCTCAGCCCCCCTCTGCCAGATCCACTGGATGAGAATGTTGTTGGTTGAGGGTCCAGGAATCCGAGTTTCAATAAGCTCTTTGCATGATTCTTATGCAAGCTGGAGATTAAGAATCATTGTTCTATATCATTTGAGGAGTTGAAACTATCTTTCTATATATCCGATTCAAATCTTGGCATCTGAAGTTGCATTCACAAAGACACAGAAAATCAAACATCCGTTCCTGCATATTTAGTATTCAGAAGCCTGCCTCACAATCAGAACTCCAAATCATTTTGAAAAGTCCCAAAAATTTGTGAACAAAACATGAGCTCACTAGACTCTAAAATATAGCTCTCCAGAGAGCATGATGTTTATAGGATTTGGAAATATCAATTATATGACAAAGACACTTTCCTCTCTGCACCCAGCCAACAACAGCCCTGTTTCCCCATAAATGTCACTAGTAAGGTGGGTCAGATATGATTTGGTTGGTGCCACCATGTGAAATACCTTTTATGTGTCATTTAAAAAAAATAAATGGGATAATGTAGTGTCACCCTAATATCTCACATTAGCATGCCGACATCCAGACCCAGATAAGAAAAATAGCCTTTCGCTGCTAAAACTCACGTTAGCACTTCTTTAAGATAGTAACAGAAAAGATAAATGATAATGGAAGGGGAAAAAACACAATTTCCATAGTGCTTCAGCCATAACTAAAGCCCAGTGTATGAGGAAGAGGCTTTTATTGAGAGATTATAACAGATAATGCATCACAAACCCAACATGTGTCAGAAAGGACATATGGCATGAGAGGAAGAAAGTCCTTTCCTTGTAAGAGACATTGTTAGTATACCTGAAAATTCCTTTAGGCAACGGGCATTTCAAGCAATAATCTGGCCCATGGAATCCATAATATAGAGCCAATCTCATCTGCAAATGTTAATGCTTTGTCCAAGGCCTGAAATAATGCTTCCACGTGCCCTTCTTGGTTCATATGACAACTAAATACTTAAAGGAAAATAAAGAGCAGGTTCTATGACCTCTGATAAAGCTCATATAAAAGAGAATTGTGAAGTAAAGAGCTTTAGGTGAGAACACTGCTCTCAAGAAAGACTGAGTGAATTGGATCTTCATGGTCCCTACCCTGAACTCAACTCCAGGCCATCTTCAAGTTACTAAACCCAATAAGATGCTCCAAACAGTTCAAATGCCTTCCCTCTGGCAGGCCCTACTTCTTAAGAAGGCACTGTTGATTTTAAATAAAAAAGGTTTTCCTTCACCACACCCATAAATAATTTATTCATATACTTGTCAGTTGGCCTTATTTTAGAGCAATTGGACATTTGTATTGGTCTTCCCAAGCCAGATCAGAAGTTTTAAGATAGCAAATACAATGGCATAAACATCTCAGTTGTCCTTAAAGCGTTGAGCATAATGCTTGGTACACAGAGAGCACTAATTGATCTTATTTTCTCCATGCTAACATGTTCTTAGATCACAACAAGTGAAAACCCATACTCATCTGGTTCTAAGAAAGGGTTTTTAAAAATCAGGTTAAGTTGGAGCTTTAACTCATTCTTACTTGAAGTATTCAGATATGTTTGTGGTGAATTCATTTATATCAATGGCAGGATTACATGTAAAGTGCATGGGGATGTTCCATGATAGTATACCAGGGACAAAGGACCTGTTCCCTGTAAGAAAACTGACTTTTCCCTAGCCACATATGGAAGAGAATGATACAACCAAGTTCTTTCAAAGTAAACTTTCTTGGTCTATAAAATAACTATTATCTATGGATGTTTTTCTGTTGTTGAAGGTATAAAAATATTCATTACTCATGTATTGAGTGAGGTTTTTGGGAAAGAACAGGGCTTGCACCCACCCTGGTCTGAAATGACTGAAGTAAAACAAGGGGAGGGTGGCTTTGGTTTCTATTATAGTTGGGATCCTAGAGCAGTGAGTATTCTAGTGCATGGCCAGGGCCTGTGTTGGTTTGAACTTCTCTGCTGACACTCAAGGGGAGAGCCCTGGGCTTTCTTATTAGCTTGGCCAAATGTGGGACCACAGAGAAAGAGAGAGGGGGTGGAGTTAGACTTTAATTACACTGATACAAAATGTTTATAAAATTTTAATTTTGGCTTGAAAACTCAAATTGTATCATCATTCACAATAAGTATTGTCATGCATTTTCCAAGAAGTGACAGTCTCACTTTGTTTGCTTTTGACAAAGTGTCTACTAAATACACAAATCTGAGTAATCAGACATTTGTAGTCCTTCTTTCAAGTAAAAATGGTGTTCCATGGAAAAAGTAGCTAGACGACTCCTGTACCTAGGGATGCAGCACAACTGTTTTCTGCTTACTTCCCCTTCCCTCACACAGCCTATTAAAAAGATGTTTACTCGGGCATCAAGATGTAATATAAGCGACCAGTTTACTGGTTCATCATAGAACTTTGGGGAGGAAACTGGCATCTTATTTTGCCATGAGTACATGGCTATGAAGAACACCATGACTCCTGGTAAAGTTCACTGGCATGGCCTTGATGGATGGTTAGGCACCAGCAGTTTTGCTCCTTGCTGCCTCTGTACCATCAGTGAAAATGTCAATTCAGTAAAAAGAGCAAGTAATGTTTCAGTATTACTAAGAAAACAGTTTGGACTTCACAGTCCCCTGAAAGTATCTCAGGGACCACCCTGCTCCCTTTCAGATGTTTGCATTCCACACTTTGTGTTGATGGGTATTTTTAATGGGAATCATTTGACCTTATAGAGAGAGGACCAGAGAGCTTGCCATGTTCATCCCAGATGTGTATTAACTGCCTGTCTGAGCTTAGTAAATTTCTTTCCCTCACTGGTCTTTGTTCTATTGATTTGTATGATAAAGTGATGGAAATAAGTGATCTCTAAGGTCCTTCCAGCTCTAAAATTTAAAGATAGTAACAGGGGAACTTATATGCATATATGCATAGCCCATGGACACAGACAATAGTGTGATGAAGACTTGGGAGGGGTGGGTGCGGAAAGGAGGGGGTCAATGGGGAAAAAAACAAAGGGGACATTTATAATACGTTCAACAATAAAGATAATTTTTTTAAAAAAATTAAAAATATAAATATGTCCATCAATTGCAAAATCACCTATTTTGGGTTTTATCATTTTTACACTTAATTTTGCTGTCTCCTGTAAGGCATGGGGAGCTAAGTGTTATAAATGTAGTGTGATGGATGTTTAAATTTTCCATTAGTAAGACTATTCATCAAATACAAGTTGTATTAATATAGCAACTAAAATAGAACAAACGCTACTTTTAATGCTTCATAAGAGAGACTGGCGATGGGCTAACGAAGAGGAAGGCACATGAAGATGAACTTGTGCATGAGATAGAATAGGCTCGTTGGGATGAGGTCAAATAAACAGGCTGGAGGGTTCAGAAGAGGAGACTGCTTTCCCATGGTGGGAATTGGGCACAACTTGATGGAAGTGGCAGCATTTTCATTACTACTTGAAGAATCCATGCTTTTCCTTTTTGGTTTGTTTCTAAAAAGGAGACTGCTTAGAGTTATGACTAATACATAGTGTGATGAAAACAAGTAGGGCGTAACACTGGGCATGAAAGTGGAGGGTGGATCATGAAAGGCACCCAGGGCCAGGTGTAGGAGTCTGGAATGTTCTTAAATTGGTAGGTATGGCCTTGCCCAGTGATGGCGAACCTATGACACGCGTGTCAACACTGACACGCGTAGCCATTTCTGATGACACACGGCCGCATGCCGAGGATGAAATATTTGCTGCTCCTGAGGATGAAACATTTGCGACTAGAGTCTTGGAGTTAGTTTTTTCCTCAAAGTGACACAGTACCCGAGTTATGCTCAGTTTTTTGGCGAAGTTTGACACACCAAGCTCAAAAGGTTGCCCATCACTGGCCTTGTCTGTACATTAGCATCACATGAGGAACATTTAAAAAAATATCTATGCTGGGAACCATTCTCAGACATTTATTTAATGGTCTATATTGGAGCCCAGGCATCCAATATACTAAGGAAAAAGTAGCTAGTGCAACTTAAACTCAAGCACACTAGTGCTTGTCCTAAATACGACTCCCATACCTGGGGATGTGGCACAAGTGGAGTATTTCTTTAAAACTCTCCAGATAATTGTAACATGTAGCCACAGTGCGAATCAATCATTTGGGTTATGGTAGGACCATAATCCTTAATCCTTAGGTTAAGGTGTGGGGCTGGTGAAGGACATAACTATAATAGTCTTGTAAGGAGTTGGAGAGACATGTGCTCCTTGGCAATTGATATATGAACTAGTTTGGAGAGACCCTTCTATTTAAAGGATACCCTTTATAGTGGAAGTCAGCCCTGGTTCCTGGCCAGGTGCATGAGGAAGAGTCTACTCTGCATAAGTGAGGTGAGAGGAAGACCAGAACAAAGACTAGAGGAAGAGATGGGAGTGACTTAGGTGGGACTGAAGGTGAGGACAAAATTCTTGGGAGAGGAGATATAGGAAATAACTTCATTTCAAGTGAAATTCTGTTAACTATACTCTATCACTCGCCCTTCCTTTCATAAGTCTTCAGTAAAATATCTGAGAAATGAAAAATGCTGGCTGTGGTAGTCATGTTTGAGAATGTTCACTCAGATGATTGAGCCCCAGAATCAATGAGGCAACTCATTATAAATGCAGATGCCTAGGCTTGAGGTCAAACCTTATGTTAAATTGGTGTGTGTGTGTGTGTGTGTGTGTGTGTGTGTGTGTGTGTGTGTGTTGTGGCCCAGGAATCTATAAACAGTTCTCTGTGTCGAAGGTCCTAAGTTAAAAAAGATTTATATGGAGGATATATGAGGAAGTGTGAAGCTAGGAGGCAGGGAGATAGAGAGACAATTGGAACTGAGAAGTTCTCATCATAGTTTAAGAAAGGAAAGAAAGATGTGTTGTATTTAGGTGATAATAGCAGGTTTATATGTAGAGAATAAGATAGCTAAAATAATGGTGAGTTATATAAAAGTTAACAAATATTACCATGTGTCTAGGCCTGGCCAAAGTCATAAGAAAACATCCTTTTTTTTCTACTCTAGTTCTGCTGTCCCCTGGAACAGACAGCTCTGGGCCCCATGGAGTTATGAATCAGAGCATACTGACATATGCAGCTAATAGAACATGGATTAGCTTTAAAATTAGGAGCTCTGTTCTGAGTGCCCATGATTTCATTCTTTATTCCAGGAACATTAGCCTCTCCTAATATAGACGAGATGTGAAATTTTCAGACAAGTTTCCCTGACTCTTACAATGGCTCCCAAACTCATTTGCTCTGGTCTCTGCCAATTCTATTCTCTACTCAGGAGCCAAATCACAAAAAATTATTCCCACTCAACTCAATTTCTGAATTATGGAGACTATTAACCATAGTGTCTTTTAAATGAGGAGCTCTCATTTTACGGTGTATATACCTCCTACAAACGAGAGAGAGAGAGAGAGAGAGAGAGAGAGAGAGAGAGAGAGAGAGAGAGAGAGCGCACGCGCGCTCAAAGTCCCCCTCCCTCCAGGAAAATAATTCATGAGATTTTCCAAAAAGGTCATGACGTGTACCTTATGAAGTGCCTCTGGTTTATAAGAAAGAGCATGTTGTTTTTTTAAATGAAATTACAATTGCTTTGTATTAATGTATTTTGTTTCCTTGTAAGAAAGCAAGGATGAGAGCTGCCAAAATACAAAGAATGATGATATAGGTGGCAAAGGACAGACCAAAAGGTGGTAGGAAAATTTGGGAAGGGAAAGGAAATTATATGTATTAAGTGCCTAATACATACCAGACACTGTTTGAAGCCCTTAGCACATATTTAATTTAGTAGTTATATTTAACAGACAAGAAAGCTAGTATAGATTGGTTAATGATTTGTCATGAGTCCTACAAGACTGGTCACAAAAGTGGATGTAAAAGCTCAGGCATTTTGTCTCCAATGTGAGGATCTGTCTCAAAAAATAAATGGAGAGACAGAGAATTAGCAGTAATAGTGTGATCACATAATACGGATCTCACTTATATGTAGAATCTTTTTTTAAAAAGTAGAGTTTATATAATAGAAAGTGGAATGATAGCCTGGGGCATGGGGAGATAGTGATCAAAGGTTATAAACTTTCAGTTATAAGATGAATAAATTCTGGAGGTCTAATGGACAGCATGGTGACTATACTTAATAATAATGAATACTTGAAATTTGCTAAGGGTAAATCTCAAATGTTTTCCACAAAATCAACATGATAACTATAGATGATGATAGACATATTAATTAGCTTGATTGTGGTAATCACTCCCCAATGTATACATATATCAAAACATCATGTTATACACCTTAAATATACACATTTTTTATTTGTCAAAGCAACTAAATATACATACTGAATAGAAAACATTGGCCTAAACAGCAGGACATGTATAACTGCAAAGCATTTATAAAGAATGACCAGGATAATGCTGGGGAGACAAGACATAATTGCATTAAAAAAAAAATAGCTACTCTGGGCAATGAGGCAGGAACACTACATCTACGCCACAGGGAGTTCAGAGTCCAGAGCCTGTTTTATGGACAGCAGATAAGATTGATTGGAAGGAAGACATGCCCTCATTTCTAATTAATTTGGTGATGAATGTGAATTATGTCCTGCTTCCTCACCCTTTCTCTGATCTTTACTTTCAGGCTCTTCCCATCTAACAGAGTCATCAGAGAGTCTGCTGAAAACACAGATCACACTATGACACGTCACAGCTGAGTATCTCCATATCTCCTCAGTCCCCCGAGGATAAGGGGCCTTGCTCTCCACCTCCACGAGGCTTTTACACAGGTAATTACTAATTGAATTACTACTAATCCACCATAAGAGAAGAGGTCAAGAATATCCAGGTTTCCTGAAATCAACTCTCAGCCAGACAGGATGCCCCACGTCAAGGAGTTGGGTGTACATTGCCCTGAAAATTGCCCAGGTTTTATTCAGTTTACATTCAAATATGAATTGCCAGGTAGACACAGAATTTACCTATAACCATACCCAGCTGTGTATCATGAGTGTCCGAAAATAGAACATAAGATTATATATTTACAGAATCATAGAAATAAGGTTCCCTAAAAAACACTATTCAGTTCAAATACAGGCTCTTAGCAGAAGAAAGCCCTTTTTTTAGTTAGAAAACCAGGACTTATGAATGAAAGGCTGCCTTAGAGCTAGTAGCTGCTCTGGTAGAAAACCACAGAAAAGCCAAGCCTCCTTGTGAAGGTTCGACATAGGGGTGTGTAACACAGACACAGAGGCCCGATGTCCTCTGCAGAGGACGAAGGTTGCCCTGTGACGTTTCTGAAATTCTAAACCCGAACAGGGTCGGGCGGGATCATTAGAGCCTGAACACATAGGCCGAGGTATGCTTTGTGAATGCTGAAGCTGAAAGGATCACTTTTAAGGGCTAACACAGGTTTCCCTCCTGGCCACCCTGCATCCGGCGTTTCTTAAAGGGTCTCTCTTGGAAAATAAAATCAGTGATTTTTTTTCCAATGGCCCCACAAAGCAGGAACAGATGTGACACCAGTGACCTCTACTTTGTGCATACCTCAGAGAAAAACGACCCGGACTAAAGCAGGGGGCCTGGCTCCGGGCCAGAGAGGACAATTGAAGTTGAGGCAGCTAATGACATGGTTCACCTCAGCTCACCCCTCTGTGCTTGTGTAGGAAGTGCAGGTGGGGAAGGGGGTTTTGTCTGCTCAGTGGAATCACAAATGAATCTTTGCAAAAGGCCGCCATTTTCATCAGCTCTATGTCCCCTCTTTACCCTATATAGGAACATCCCCACTGCCTTAGCTGACCACCCCCTCATGCATGAAAGATGTGATAAACATGCTTGTGGCTGGGGTTTCAGAGTCTGGCACCTTGAGTTAGAATTCTGACTCTGCTACCTACTCACTACATAATTTCAAAAAAATTATTTACGCTCTTTGTGCCTTCCTTTTTGTTATATACACAAGGATAATAATATCATCCACTTAAGTTTTGAGAGTTTGATGGATATTACCTAAGGAGAACTGAGAACAATACACACACACATAGCAAATGCTTGATAAATGTTATTTGTTGTATTAGGAATCGCTTTCTATCATGTTTTATATTGATTTGGGTCTGTTTCTCATTTTCCTCACCAGAATGCAAGCCTTTTAAGTGCAAAAAAATGTCAAATTCATCCTAATTTCATACTGACTCAACTCAGTTTCAGTGGTGTGATGGTATATGTTCAACAACTAGCTCTCCAAAAAGAAGCTCAGCTTGCAGTGTTTGCCAATTTCTGTGGTATAAATACTCTTGACCATGGTGATGATCAAACTATCAACATGACGTCAACTGATTCACAGAATTCCTGAAAATTTAAAATGCTCTCTTGTGAAGCAATACAAGCCAGCTTCAGTACACCATTGAATGCTTGTACAAAAAGGATGGTGTGAAAAAATAAACATTTGAATAAACAAATGAGGAAATTAATGACTCACATTAGGGATTCTCTCTCAGTGGGGAGAGAGCCATAGCATGCTAGAGTTTGTTCCCCAGTTTTATTTATGTTATAATTTACAAATAAAAATTATATCATTTAAGGTATACAACATGATGTTTTGATATACCTATACATTATGAAATAATTACCACAATCAAGGTAATTAACATATCCATTACTTCACATAGTTATTATTTTTTATAGTACGGTGAGAACACTTAAGATCTACCTTCTTAGCAAATTTAAAGTATGCAATACAGTATTACTAACTCTAGTTACCATGCTGTACATGAGGTCCCCAGAAATTATTCACCTTAGAAGTGGAAGTTTGTACTTTTTGCCTAAGATCTCCCATTCTCCCATTTCCCCCATCCCCACATGCCCTGGCAATCATCATCCTATTCTCCATTTATGTGAGTTCATCTTTTTTAGATTCTATATATAAGTGAGATCATACAGTATATGTCTTTCTATATCTGTCTTATTTAACTTAGCATAATATCCTTATTACAAATATTAGAATTTCCTCCTTTTTATGAATACACACACACACACACACACACACACATATATATATATATATATATATATCATTTACTTTATCCATTCATGAAACAGTGGACACTTCAGTTGTTTCCATATTTTGGCTACTGTGAATGCTGCTGCTATGAGAGGTGTGCAGATATCTCTTCACTACCATTTATTGGGTTTTGCAATAATCTTGTCAATCCTCTTAAAAGAGGTCTTTGACTAGTAGGAATATTTACTGACAATATCTACAGAACATTGGTCCCTTGTGTCATTCCAAGAAAAAAGAGAATCTTGATACAAAAACCTTCGGTATTATCATATACTAGAGGCCCAGTGCATGATTGAATCATGCACGTGTAGGGTCCCCTACACGCTTTCGCTTTTCGCGGTGGAGCTGGGTGCCTGTCTGCTGGTGCACCAGGCCTTTCAGAAGCCTCTGGCTCGGCGGAGGCTTCTGAAAGGCCTGGTGCTGGAGCAGACAGGCACCCAGCTCCCCCACTTTTGATGGTCCATGGCCGCTGAGGGGGGCTACCCTGCTGTTGAGAGGCGCAGGGGGCGGGACTCCCGCCCCCTGCGCCTCTCGATGGCCGCTGAAGGGGGCTGCCGCGGACACCTGGCTACCCTGCCGTTGAGAGGCACAGCTGGGTGTCTGCGGCAGGCCCCCTCAGTGGCCGCGGATCTGGCCATTGAGAGGCCCAGGGGGCGGGAGGCCCGCCCCCTGCACCTCTCAACAGCAGGGTAGCCCCCCTCAGTGGCAGCAGATCCGTGCCTCTCAATGGCTGGATAGGCCACCCCGAGTCCCGCCCCCCAGCCTCCCGCCACCCAATCGTGGGCATAGCGGAGTGATGGTAATTTACATGTTACTCTATTATTAGATAGGATTATTTATCTCTTGTGAAAATTTATAATGTACATGATTATATCAAAGACATTAAATCTATGTGAAAAATACCCATTCCTTCACTATAATGTAAATGTAAAAAACATTTCTCAGACACATTTAACCACCAAAACTGCTTTGGCTGGGCCACTAGTAGCATACTAAGAAATTAGTATCTCTACACTTTGGAAGACACTGACAGAACAGCTTTTTAAAAATTATATGGAAAAAAGTAAATGTCCTCAGTGAATTCTCAATAATATGTTTTCTTAAAACTTGGAACAAAATTAATCTTGGATCTTCATCAAAAAATGTATTAATAAAAATAATAGCTACTGTGTGCCAAGGGAGGCCAATGCCTGATTCTGCAAAGTAGATAAAATTACCCCACTATACAGATGATGGAATGGAGATTTAGGAAATTTAGTTAATTTACCTGCTGTCACATTGTTGAACAGAATTCAAATTCCTATCTTTGTGTCTCTAAAGCCAACACTCTTCTATATCAGGCATGTGATGTCATAAAATTATGATCATCAGTTTCAGCTTAGCCCTTCACTCTTCAAAGCAAGTTCAACTGTTTTCTTAATTTGCTTTTTCTTTTCTCCACAATACTTCAAAATGTCTACATTTTATCTGCCATCCTACTTGCAGAAGCTTATTTCATTTTCTTTTAACCAAGTATATGAAAATATTAGATAAAAATGTCTTCAACTCCTCAACTGCCCCTAACCTTACCTGTAAATTTAGTATTATGTGTACCCCTCCTCTCACCTTCCCTCCGTTTCTCTCAAAAGAAAACGTGAAAGAATAAAATAAAGTCTCCACATTTGTGCTACATACCCCAATCCTTTCTTGACTTCTCAAATTCCTCCCTTTATCCACATCCCTGTCTCATTCTCTATCTATTCCTTCCCCTGGGATTTTTCCAACCGTTTTTATCATGTTCAATTCTCTCCCTACAAACAATGTAGATCAATCCTTTCTCCTCCTTCTTTCCTCCCCTTTTCTCCTCCCATTCTCTCTTCCCACTCCATAGTCAAGCTTCTTGAAAATCTTATCTATACTGGCTTCCTACATATCTTCACTTCTCAGTCCCTTGTCAAACCTCTCCAATTAGGTTTCTCCCAACACTTCACTGGAACTCTCAACAAGATTATCAGTGACCTCTTGGTTGCTGAATCTTTGGGCATCTTTCAATTATTTACTTAATCAACCATTCCTTTCTTCTTAAAACACTCTATTCCCTTTCCTTCAATGACAACTCACTGGACTTGTTTTCCTTCCACTTCTCTAGCAACATTGTTTCAAACTCCCATAGAGGTTTCCCTTCCTCTATGGGGTCCTATCAGAGATGATTCCATAACTATTCTTCTCAAAAGTCATGCTCTTCTTGAGTGATCTCATCTACTCTTGTGGATTCAATTACAGCCCTTTATGCTGATAATCCCATGTATACATATAGTCTCCAAGAACCCATGGCATCATCCAATTTCTTACATAAAATTTCAACTTGAATGACCTGTAGGTATATCAAAATTAGTTATAATCTAATGTACCCTTTTGAAAGCAAATTTCACTCAGTCTTCTAAGCCAAAGGAACGAATGGTCATCCTCAACTTTTCTCTCTAATCTGTCAACAAGCGCTTTGATTCACATAACTAACACTTCTAAATCCATCAGTTTCTCTCTAACACACCTTAAGCACAGTCTTTTCCTGCTTGGGTATCAAAAGCAGCCTTCTATCTGAACTTCAAACCTCTATTTTTGCTCCTATACAGCCTATGCTATATTCTAGAGCTAGAGATATACTTCTAAAATTAAAATCTGATCTTTTCAGTCTAGAGCCTTCAGTGTTTTCTTTTGCTTCCTATCTATACTTAATATTTCAAAATTATTCAAAATATACTGGCCTTTATCTGAAGCATGTTTATTCCCCAATCATCTGGGCACTAAACTCCAGGAAACATACACATATGCATACATGCGCGCGCGTGCGCGCGCGCGCACACACACACACACACACACACACACACACACACACACACACAAACAAACCCAGTTATCCTGACCAGTTCTTACTTTGTCTTCCATGTTTAAACTAAAAGTCATTTCCTTGGGATAGCCTCCCCTCTCTAGCTCCCAAGGTCTCCTCTCCATGTGTTCTCATATGTCCTTAAATTTCCACTGGTATAGCATTCACAAGCATTTTTTTAAAAGCATGTGTTCCTTCTTCAATGTGCTTGAGTTATGTTTTTGAAAAAGTGTATAAAACCTAAAATGCCTGTACAGACTAGTTCCCATAGAACTAACAGCAAAGAAATGGATTCTAGGAATTCTAGTCCATATTACAATTCTGGAGATAATACATTTATATTTTCTTAGTCTACTGTCATAATCATCAAATAACCTGTATTCATATACTTTGCATTTTAAAAATTCATATTATGTGAATATACTACAGAAGAATTTCAGTTAAAATGCTAATCTAGTATATGTGTTTTTTTATGTTTTCTCCTGAATCACCATGAAAATGATAATATTGTCATTAAAATGTATAAATGCATGAGAATGAAGACAATCAGATGAGAGATCACCTGGAAAAGTGGCATTAACAAATATTGGGAAGGTAGAAAGCAAATGAATAAGTAGTAACTGAGCTAACAGACTAGAAAATCCTGAAGCTGAAGTGCTTTTCAAAGAGAGCATAATAAAAATCAAATTTATCTACAATCCAAAATCCTGGTGAAGCTCAAAAACTGGAGGTAGTAGGAAGCTTGGAAGGATAATATAGGGTGCAAAGCCCAGAATGGTGAAGAACCTATGCAAGAAGTTAGACACCCAGATGCTCTTCTGCACCCTGTGTAGCCAGCCAACTGTTCCTTCATGCCCCTACAACAGTGATGGGCAACCTTTTGAGCTTGGTGTGTCAAACTTCGCCAAAAAACTGAGCATAACTCGGGTAGTGTGTCACTTTGAGGAAAAAACTAACTCCAAGACTCTAGTCACAAATGTTTCATCCTCAGGAGCAGCAAATGTTTCATCCTCGGCATATGGCCGCTTGTCATCAGAAATGGCTACACGTGTCAACGCTGACACGTGTGTCATAGGTTCACCATCACTGCCCTAGAAGGAGGCAAGAATTTTGTTATGTGGAGATGTAGAATGAGGGATGCTTTAAAGTGGGAAGTCCAGTAAAGCAGAGAGTAGAGTTGAGATGCCACTGTGAAGATGAGGAAATTAAGTGAATATTCTGGATGGGGACAATACCCTCCGTACCTCTTTAGTCAACTAAAATTAAAACTAGAGATGGAGGGGTGTAATATCCTCCCTGGGGATCCTGACTGGCTGAATGGCCCAAAGGAATAAACAGAAGGTAGTAACTTTTAAGGATCCCAGTGAAACAATGAGGTCACTATTAGATCCATACAGAGAGATTATCTATCCCAGTGGTCGGCAAACTCATTAGTCAACAGAGCCAAATATCAACAGTACAACGATTGAAATTTCTTTTGAGAGCCAAATTTTTTAAACTTAAACTTCTTCTAATGCCACTTCTTCAAAATAGACTCACCCAGGCCGTGGTATTTTGTGGAAGAGCCACATTCAAGGGGCCAAAGAGCCGCATGTGGCTCATGAGCCGCAGTTTGCCGACCACGGATCTATCCAATAATCAACAACCACCAACCCCCCTCCCTGGCCCCAGAATTTTATTCTTTTTAAAATTTATATACATATGTATTGATTTCAGAGAGGAAGAAGGAGGGAGAGACAGAAACATCAGTGATGAAAGAGAATCATTAATTGGCTGCCTCCAGCATGCCCCACACTGGGATTGAGTCCTCAACCTGGGAATGTGCCCTGACTGGGAATCAAACCCACAACCGTTTGGCTCATGGGACTGTGCTCAACCAATTGGGCCACACTGGTCAGAGCCATTATAAAGAATTTTTAACATCTAATATCTACATCCTCATTCAAATGTAAAAGTAAAATAAAGACTGGTGGATATATGCAAATACTCAAAAATTAAGTTTACACTGGAAGCTCATGTGTCACAAAAGATGGAACCAAAATATAAACAAGAAAAGGCTGGGATTCAGCAAATAGTAGCTTCCATACTTAAGGGAAAACAAAAGGAGTCCCCAGAATGATGATGAAGGGAAGGCCCATGGTAACAGCTGTTTGAAACATCTGGAGAGCAGTTAGTAAATAGTTGAGATGGAGCCCAAGATAGTGGGTCCCAGGAAATAAATCTGTAAGGGGGAAAAAAAATACACACACACACACACACACACACACACACACACACACACCCCTATAGATGATAGATGGTAGATACACAGATAATAAATAGTTACATGATAGATTCTTTGTTTTGTTTTTAAACAAAGTAAGTTATACTGTTCTGGTGGATATTTGGAGGCTTAATATAGTCCCTGAACAAATGGATTATTAAGGCAATTTTAAACCCAAAGAGAAGAAAATTTATACAAAGAAAGGAAAGAATTATGCTCTATTTCATGCTCAGCTCTGAAAATATTGACAGTCTAATAATGTAAACACTAAACATTGATTTAATTAGAAGTATGATGGAACTATCTTGAAAAATTAAGAGAAAGAATGTGTGTGCATATGTGTTGGCACATGCAATGGACCATGGTGCACATTGTAGGAGAGCAGGCAAATCTCCATCACACATAGTTCAGAGTCTATGAACTCTAAAACTACAGAGCACATAATTTAGAAAAATGGAAGCAAATACCCAGAGAAATATTTGAAAATGTTGAAATCCTGAGCCTCAGGGAGGTAAGACTAGTGATGAGAAGGACCATAGTAATGCTGTTGTTTTGTTAAAAATCTTATGATATTTTTAAAAATATTTTCATATAAACAATGAAACAGTGGGATTCAATGAGAGCACACAGGTAGATGTGAATCAAGGGTGATATTCTTGTCGTAAATTGGGTGCTGAGTTCAAAAGTGTATTATTATAATGCTTCATAGCATACATAAAGGTCACATATATTATTTTGTATGCATTAAATACCAAAGAATATATTTTAACATATAACTGTTTATTAAAGAAAAAATATTAAAAGAAAAACATGAAAACAGAAAACAATTTCTGTGCTAAATGTTGATGTTTTTGAAAACAGGAAAATGGATTTCCCTAAGTGTCTAGAAATTGTTGGCTGCATTCTCTAATAAGCTTCTTTTCCTTGGTTTAAAAATAAATAAACCCTATATAATAAAAGTGTAGTATGCAAATTGTCCCCTCCACTGGGAGTTCATCCTGGAGCTCAACCAGGGGGTGGGGGCTGGCCGAGGGAAGGGAGGGAGGCACCGGCCGGTGGTCGGCAGCCAGCAGCCGCTAGGGACCCTACCAGTGCACAAATTTCATGCACTGGGCCTCTAGTAAATAAATAAAACAGTAAATTGTCAGGGGTCTATATAGTAGTCTCTGGTAAGCCTTCACAGGTAAATCAGTGTCTGCTGGGTTTGAACAAAAGGTACCACTATCAGACACAAGACTGTGGAAACCACAGGGTGGGAGAAGAGGGGCTGGACTCCTCTTTTCACTGATGTGTATTCTACCACTATAGACTCTGGCTTGGGGAAGCTTGGGGTAACCCATGCCTCTCATCCTGGAGTTTTCTGATAAAAACACTAAGAAACTGACATCCACTGAGACCTAAACATGAGTTTTCTATTCTTTCTAATGTATCTACACTGGACAGTGCCTACATGTACTTCCTTAACTGCTACCTTCCCTGCTTGTCTGACAGCTTCATGCAGCTTGGGACCTTGGGTCTTGCCCCTTTCTCAATACCCACTGCCTGGCACATTGTGGCAACTACATAAATAGTAATCAAATGAGTGATTGAACTACAGTTCTTACTTATATAGGCTATTGATTAACCTGAGGTTTAGCCTACTAAAAAGTGCATAGATTATAGCCAAACCTTGTACGTGCTTATTGATCTGTTTCCTTCTGAAATAGTATAATTCCAAGAACATAAAATGTGGGTCTGTCCTTTACTGATGTGTCATGATGAGAAATAGTTCTCTGAGCCTAAGTTCTCTCATCCATTAAATGATGTTAATGCCTCGTGTTATGAGGAGGGAATGAGCCAATAAATGTGTATTTTTATAGACTGTTAAGTAATATATAAATGTCAGTCGTATCTATGACCTAAGTCTTCATGATATATATTTTCTATGTACTGTCTCCATTTTATTCCTGTCTCTACCCAGTATTTTTCCAAATTGAATTTACAAGTGAGGTATTTAAGCGCAATGCTAGTCATCATGAGCTCATATTAAGAATTATTAAGATAGGAATTGCCACAAATATTTATAACTATCTCCTTGAGTCACATAGCCTCAAATATGAGAATCAACTAGATTTTGCCCAACATGCTATTTTTTCTTCCATTTTTCTGATAAATCTCCACAGAGTTAATCAGTTCTATTAAACAGTCACTAAGATATAGGCAAACACTGAATCTTTTTATTTTATTTTTAAAAATTGTCTATGTTTTTGACATGGGCACGCTGTATGAAGTTACAGATAAAGTTCAATTCCGATTAACTATCAGAGTAAAGAAACTATTATCATTAAATGGCACTTATTTCATTTGATCTGTCTACCGATATATGACACTCTTTTACGTCAGTTAATATCTGTGCAATGTGACAAAGTATAGATCTCTCTGTTAATTATTTGTAAGTCAGTGTGATGCAGAAGAACAAGCCAAGGCTTTGTAGCAACATGTCCTGAATTCAAACCCTGACTCAGTCACTTAAGACACATGGAGAAGCTTGCAAGAATAAAATAAATTGTACAGGAAGTGCCTAGTTGGCACTCAATGTTACCAATCATTGTTGTTTTATTTTATTTTTTAAAATATATTTTTACTGAGTTGGGCAAGATGGAGAGAGATAGAAACATCAATGATGAGAGAGAATTACTAATCAGCTACCTCCTGCATGCCCCAACTGGGGATCCAGCCCACAACCCAGCCATGTGCCCTGACTGGGAATCAAAGTGTGACCTCCGAGTTCATAGGTCAACTGTCAATCACTGAGCCACACCAGCCAGGCTCAGTGTTGTTTTAGAATCAGATCTGACTTTTTTTTAATATATTTTATTGATTTTTCACAGAGAGAAAGGGAGAGGGATAGAGAGCTAGAAACATCGATGAGAGAGATACATCGACCAGCTGCCTCCTGCACACCCCGCACCGGGGATGTGCCCGCAACCAATGTACATGCCCTTGACCGGAATCGAACCTGGGACCTTTCAGTCCGCAGACCGACGCTCTATCCACTGAGCCAAACCGGTTTTGGCAGATCTGACTTTTGAATCCCTACTACTCAGAGACCATTCTTTGGTTATGCTTGTATCTACATATTAAATTGAATTTGAGGAAAGTGATTGTACCAGCTGGTTCTCCATAAGGACTGTGAGTTGCCTGTGCAGGTGTGGAGGGAATGTGGAGGGGGTGAATCTCTAGAAGGAGGCAGTGGCTGGGCTGCATCTGTGTAACTGTGTCACACATGACCAGAAAGCCACAGCTGCCAGAGCTCTGCTAAGAGCTTTACATGTGGAACAAGAACAAAACAAAGGCAGACAGCAAACCAAGAGTGTCTGCTACCACTGAACCACAACTATGCTCAACGGAGGATGAAGCTGTCAGATACAAGGAGCTTTGTTCTTTTGAAAACTTGGATGGCTCTGGATATTCATGTTTGGTATTAAAACCTGAGAAAAGTGGCAATGCCCTGCTTTTTGAGTGCCCAGGACTTTGCAGGATGGAGAGGATGAATGGGAGAAAAAAGAAAAGGGAGAAACAGGAAGCCTCATGACAGAGGTCTCTGCACAGCCTTCCAGGGAAGCCCCCAAGTGCTCCAGTAAAGGCCCCCAAACTTACACATGCTGGAGTTGGTGATTTCGTTTGTTATTGCTTTGTAAACTAAAGGACAACATGGTGCCTAAGTCAATGCAGCGAGGGGAGCAGGTGGTAGGTGGGACATCAATCCCAAGAGAAACGAAGTATCTTCCAGGGATTCCTACCAACTTTGGGCAGGACTTGGGCCTCTACAGGTCAGTTTGGAAGTTTGAAGCAATTTGATCCATTGCAAGTGTGCAAGTGTGTGGACTCTAAGCGAACCCAGAAGTTACACATGCATCATAGTATTATCTCTACTTTACAGATAAGATTCGAAGATGTTTGAATGGCTTTCCCATGATCACCCAGCTATGGATGTGCAGGGACTTATATTTGAACCTGTGTCTGTCAGTCCCCAGACTCAGAGCCCTTAGTTACCATGTCATGTTGTCTCCCCAAGATCATTCTCTGGATCATCAGGTGGGGGTTAGCTGCGCTGGCTACATCCTAAATCACATCAGAGCTTTAGAAGGAAACACATGAGGCCTCAACTCTGCATATTTTGATTCATTAAGTCTAGATGACACCAGGGGGATCTGTGATTTTGAAAATTTCACCAGATGTTTCTAACGGGAATTCAGACTTGGTATCTAAGACAGCCCAGTCTCTTAATATAAATGTGGGAAGCTGAAGGCCTCCACTGTAAAGGGTCTCCAACAAAGACAAGCACTGATAATTTGCTTTATTTTGTTTATTTATTATATAAAAATAGAACCTGTATCTCTAGATGCAACATCCAGTGGGAAATACACATGATCACCAACTAAGAGTCCACACAACCCAGAACTTACAGGGATCATATGATTTTTTGAGGATGGTTTAAGGAAGATCTCTTCTTTGTAAAGAAACTCACTAGAGAGTCTAAGAATACTTCTGTAATTTTCTAGGTGCCCATTCTGTAAGGTAAGAGTTACTATCCTTATTTTGTCAAAAAGGAACCGGAGATTAATTAAGTAAATGATTCCACTAAGACTACAAGCTAGGAAATGCAAACCAGGATTTGGATCTAGTTCTGTTATACTGAAGAAGAAAGACTACACATTTGATAAACAACACTCTCCTTTTCAAAGTGCGTATGTATTACACGAGTGACTCTTAAGGTTGTAAAAACAGGGTCATTTTGTGCGTAATAAAAAGAATTCCCTGGCTCTCTCTCCCACTCACTGTTGTGCAATCCCCATTCCCTCCTACAGTCTCGTCCAGGTATGACTGGAGGGTGTCCAGGAAGAACATGCTGTATTCGCCTCACCAGCCTTCTCTGCCCTCAGTTTGAAACCAGCCCCACAAACTGAAAACCCCTGAGATAATGAAAGGCAGCTCTAATGAGACAGGATGTCAGTAAAAATTTTAAAAAATAGACCCCTGGATAAGCAAGGAGCTAAGGTCAGAGGGTTGAGGACCCAGCTAGGGAAATGTATAGTGAAACCCACTGTGATTGGTTTTACAGTGAAATGTCCCTTATGCACTGGATCTGAGTGGACACTACACCAATGTCTACATAGCTCTCATTTGCCAACTGCTGTCAAAATCTGGACCTTGAGATGCCTTATGGCTCTAATAAAATAAAAATAAAAATAAAAATAGAATTTCCCATCCCTCTTCCAATCTCTCTTTCCTTCCTTTTCCTTCACAGAGGTATCACATGGACTGCAGCCACCGTCATATAGTGAGGCTGGGGATGGGGACACATGAAGTCATTTTATCAGGCTTCCCAGAGATACTGATGTGTGCCTTGTTGGGGGTGGGGGTGGGGAGGGAGTGCATGAAGGTGGTGATATGCTCAGTGGCCAAGGGGACAGGAGGTGGACAGAGACAAAGCCAGTGTGTTTGGGAGATTGCTTACCTTAAACAAATAAATTGAATGACTGAGCAAATGAGTAAATAGTCTGAGAATAAGAAGAGCTAGTTGTCTCAATATTGGTCAGATAATTTATAAATATAAGAAGGGAGAAATCTAGAAAGAACCCTGAGGTATTGGAATGGGAGGTTGTTCCAGTTATTTATTACTATACTAGAGGCCCAATGCACGAAATTCGTGCAAGAATAGGCCTTCCTTCTCCCAGCTGCTGGCACCGGAGTCCCTCTAGCACCTGGGACCCAGGCATCCCTCCAGGCACTGGCAGGCACCCGGGACCTGGGCTTTCCTCTGGCCACCAGCAGGCACCTGGGACCCGAGCTTCCCTCACAGCCTCGTCTTCATCCGGAAAGTCGTCCGGAAGAACATCCAGTCTAATTAGGCTTTTATGCTTTTATTATTATAAATGACAAACCATCAGGAAATATAGTTGCATTAAAAACATCACCTTTGCCCTATAGTTGCATTAAAAACATCACCTTTGGCTCAGTGGATAAAGCGTCGGCCCGCAGACTGAAGGGTCCCAGGTTCGATTCCGGTCAAGGGCATGTACCTTAGTTGCGGGCACATCCCCAGTAGGGAGTGTGCAGGAGGCAGCTGATCGAAGATTCTAATTCTCTATCCCTCTCCCTTCCTCTCTGTAAAAAATCAATAAAATATATTAAAAACAAAACAAAACAAAAAAAACACATCACTTTTTTACGGGTGCATATCCTGTGGTCAGTGATCTAGGCAAGCACAAGAAGGCAGAGACAGACCCTGCCTCATGCTGTCTGGGGCCTCAGCTGGAGAGACTTGATGGTTAGGGGTGACCTGACCACAGGGCCTGAAATTATCTAGAATCCCCAGGGTAGCTGAACTTCTTACATGCTGGCCCTGGGCTCCTATGGAAGTATGCTGGTGAACCAGGTAAAAACTACAAAGCCTTTTGTTTTCTTTTTTTTTTAATTGATTTAGAGAGAGAAAGAGCATGGATTTGTTGTTCCACTTATTTATGGATTCATCGATTGCTTCTTGTATGTGCCCTGACCGGGGATCAAACCCACAGCCTTGGTGCTCCAGGATGATGCTCTAACCCAGCGGTCGCCAACCAGTGGTCCACGAGGTCCAAAAAGTTGGCTACCGCTGGTTTAAGGAAACCTTTGGAGCAGCGGTTGCCAAGCGGTGGTCCCTGGACCACTGGTAGTCCGTGAGGTCTGAAAGGTTGGCGATCACTGCTCTAACCAATTGAAGAACCTCACCAAGGCAGCATTGCCTTTTCTAATCTGGTCCCAGAGATCATGTAACATCATTTCTGCCATATTCATCTGATTACATATGAGTGTCAAGTTTACCCAGATTCAAGGGAGGGATATCCATATTTATCTATTGATAGGAAGAGTGACAGCAAATCTGTGGACTTTCAAAACCACCAGAGGAATTGTCACATACTGTATACATATGTATATGTACATATATATATATATAACTATATATATAGAGATATATATTCTTGTGTATGAATGTATATTATTTTCTACCTCTGTCCATTGGGAGTTCCTACAGCAATGACAGAGCAGTAGAGATGAACACACTGAACCCCCAGAGGATCTTGGCTTTTAAATATTGTCCTCAACTAAAAGGAATGATGAGTTCTTAGCAAAATAGCGGATTCCAGAGCTAAGCAAGGGAAAGTATAGGATGAGTAAGGGTTATCTTGTTTTGCCATAAAGTAGGGAAAACCTCAAAGAATAATGAAACCTCTCAAAAAAGGCACATGAGCCAGTAAGGTGCTCCCAATCACCAAAGATGGAACCGTTTAAGCATCAAAATGAATAGCAGTAGTAAGGTAGCATAACAACCCATTGAATTAATTAGCAATCATGAGTCTATATTGTTAACAAACCCCCAAAAAGCAAATAGACATAAATAGAGTGAAGGGATATTTTTTCCTTATAGTAAGATGCTAACTCATAAATGTAGAAGAAATTATGGATAGAGAAAAATCACCAATTGGCAAGCATAGTTGGAGCTGATGTAGGCAGTTTATCAACGGATGCCAAGGCAGTGGGAAGAGTTCTGGAAAAAAACAAACTATCAGGATAATCTCTGAATATCTACCCCCCAAATACTCATCAGCTACAATGGATAAACAGTGACCTCACTGTGGAGAATCTGGCAGTTAGCACTGTGACCAGGGGATCGAGGTGAACATGACCAGTGATGGGATCAGTCAGCATCATGTCCCCTGAGGTGAGTCACTAGGAAGAAAAGGATGTAATTTCTGTGGTGTTCCTATCAAGAAGGTATAGTCTGAGTCAGGTCATAAGGAAACATCAGCCAGACTCTGGTTGAAGGTTGTCCTACAAAACAAAACAATTAGGCTCTTAAAAACTGTTAAGAACATCAAGAACAGAGAAAGGCCAAGCTACTGTTCCAGAGTGAAGGAGAGTGATGAGATCCACCTACTAAAAGCAACATATTCCTAAAAAGGCTCCTCAGCCAGAAGGGCAAACAGGATACTGCTGGAACAGTTGGTGAAATTGGCATGGGGTATGTAGATTGAATGGTAGTGCTGCGTCAAGGTTGACATTATGATTTGGAGGATTGCTTGATGGTTATGTAAGAGTGCCTTTGCCTGCAGGAAATATACATAGGAGAATTAAGGAGTCATGGTGACATCATATCTACTGCTGCTCTCAGATGGTTCAGAAAAAAAGCTAATGACAATGAATGCAGAGAGAGGAGAGAAGAAAGGAGAGAGTAATTGTGGGGAATCCATGTGCTGTGGGTTGAATTATGTGCCCCACACCCTGTCCTGTACATTCATATGTTGAAATCCTAACCCCCAGTAATTCAGAGTGTGACCTTATTTGGAGATAGTGTCTTCACAGAAATAACCAAGTTAAGTGAGGTTATCAGTGTGTTAATCCAGTAGGACTGATGTCCTCATAAGAAGAGGAAATGTTGATACAGACACACATATAGCAGGAAGACAATGCGAAGATACATAAGACTGCCATCTACAAGTCAAGGAGAGAGGCCTGGAGCCGATCTTACCCTTACAGCCCTCAGAAGGAACCCATCCTGCTTATATACCGTGATGTCTTTTTGTTGCACAGGATGACACTCCAACCAACTGAGCCATCTGGCCAGGGTCATGGATGTTATCATTTTAACAAAGTTCTAAGAAGAAAAAGGCTCCTTTACAGCACAGATTTACAGATTGCCCTTAAGCCTGTTTTCTTAAAGAAAAGACAGGAGGAAGGACAGAAGAGTAGAGGAGAGGCAGAGAGCAGTGGGAGGCTGGCAAGGGCTGAGGAGAGAGGTTGTGATGATCTCTGGCTGCTTTGGTCTCTATCTGAAAGCTAAGGAGCAGGTAGAAATGTTTCCTTCCTCCTCTCTCTTTCAGCTTAATGATAAACTTTTCACTGCCATGTAGTATTATTAATTAATGCTACTTGTCTCTTCTCTACCAGAGTCTGAGGTCTTCCAGACTCTTTGCTTCTTGGTTATAAAATCTTGGCTGAAAACAGTACCATAATCCTATAAAAGCACAGTCATATGAAGTCGTTTCTGAATGCAAAACCCATCGGTGGCTCTCAGTCTCATTCAGAAAAAAAACAAAGTCATTCCCCAAACCTGCGCAGCACTGTGTGATTTGTCCACGTCACCGTGCACACTCTGCCACCTCACTCAAGCCTAGAGGCTCCTCAAGGGGCTGCCGACTCACCAAGGTGAGCTCCAGCATCAGAGCTATGCACGTGCTTCTCCCATACCTGGAATGTGCTTCCTTCAGAGGCTCAGAAGGCTAGTCCCCTCACTTCCTCTGCTCAGTCACCTTCACAGCCAACCCCTTCTAACCTTTAAACACTATCCAAAAACATTCCACTCTTTACCCATTTGATTATTGTCCTCAGAGTTGGTCACTATGAAATATTATAGTTTCACTGTTTGCCTTTCTTGTGTAAGTTGCCCATCTTCCTCACCAGAATATCTGTTCCACAAGGCCAGAGATTTTTGTTTTATGTGCTGCTGGATCTTAGTCTAAAGAGAGGTATTTGGCTCAAAAAATACTTATTGAATGAGTATTTGGAGTTACCTGACTGTTCTGTATCTCTGTGATATGTTCTGTGATTATCAAAGCATGATAATAAAAAACAAATGTTGGTGAGGATGTGGTGAAACTGATCACTCCTACATTTCTGGTGAGAATCTAAAATGATACAGCCACTTTGGAAAAGTCCGACAGTTTCTTATTATACTAAACATGCAATTATCATTTGACCCAGCAATTTTATCTTTGGGCATTTATCACTAAGAATGAAAACTTATGTTCATATGAAAATACACAAATATTCCTAACAGCTTTATTTTTAAGAGCCAAAAAATAACAACAATCCAGATGTCCTTGCATGAAGAATGGTTAAACAAACTGTGGTATATCATACCATGGAATACTATTCAGCAATTAAAAAAATAACTGCTGATATAACTTAGATGAATTTCAAAGTAAAGAAAAACAAATCCCAAAAGGCTATATACTGTGTAATTACATGTATCTACTACTTGTGAATGGCAAAATTAGAGATGAAGAACTGGTTACTGATATCCAGGGATCAGGGATGAAGATGGTGTTGGAGGGAAGGAGGGGAAAATGTTTATGATAGTACAGTATAAAATACACTTATGATGATGAAAACTGCTATTTCATGACTTTGGTGGTGAATGCACATGCCTGCATATGTGATAAAATTACATGAAACTAAACTTGCACACAAGGAATTTGTATAAAACTTTGGAAATTTAAACACTACAGGTAGATTGTATCAACGTCAGTTTCTTGGTTGTGGTATTGCAAAATGCTATCGTTGAGGGAGTCAATGTGAATAGTTAATGGAATCTGCATTATTTCTTACAAGTGCATATGAATCTACAATTATCTAAAAATAAAAAGTATACTCGAAATGGTGTAACATTATTTAAGTCTGAAAATATTCATTGTGTACTCAAGAGTACTCAGTACGTGCATCACCTTTTCAAGGTAGTTGTAAACATTAAACGGATATATACACGTGTGTGTTTGTGTGTGTGCACACGTGCCTGTGCGTGTGTGTGTGTAAAGCATTTAGAATGCTGCTCAGCATACAGTAACCACTCCACATATTTCAGTGATTATTATTTCACTTCTCCAGGGCAGGGTCTGTGTTCAGTTCATCTCTGATCTCCAGTAAGGGCATATTTTCTGATTAACATTGCAAGCACCAGTCAATGTAAGCTGAATAAGTGACTTCTCTAATCCCTTGCACCAACCTTTGAAAAGCATGAGTCTCTGAGAGGGGTGCTCTCTGTGGAGTCCAGCGTAATCAAGAACCCCAAACAGGAAGACCACAGGATTACTGAGGCTCCACCTTTCAGCTTTGCCACTAATGTACTGTAAAGCTTTGAAAAGCCCATTTTCTTCATGAAGTTTTCGATTCCCCATCGAAGGATTGGAATGGCATTTTTCCCATGGACTCTTTCCAACATATAAATATGTTCTATGTTTTACAAGCACAGAGACTTATCCTTCCTGAAACTTAAGCACTGGGCTGGGAGTCCATAGGTAATTATATATTGACCCTAAATTCCTGGCCCCTATTAAAACTCAGTTATTAGCAGCTGGATTCTACCTTAGAGTTCTTTGAAGTATGTGGTAGTCAGAATATCTGTAGACGATATCAAGCAACCTTTAGGGGATAAGAAATTGTAGAAATTTAAGCTATAATTATAACATTAATCACAACCATTGCATCATTATCCTCCAAAGCCAAAAGGAGTTACACTTGCTAAATTTAAAAATAATAAAGACATGTTGAGATTTAGCAAAACACAAAAAAGGCCTCAGAAAAATACCAGCTTGTTTATTTTATCTACTATTTGTAACACAACCTAATGCATTCATGTAGTGTTTTTGAGAGGACTCCTGGGTAATTTTCCATGCCAAAGGTTAGCCAATAGCTGACAGATGTCCTTACTCAAAAACGCCAAGTTTTTACAGTGCTCTGAGCATTCCATGGATCATTTTTGCCTGTCTTCTTGCTCTGTGTCTGTGCATTAGGAAGTTCCAGCCACTTCAGGGTTGAAATTGCTTATATTTTTATACTAATTCAAGATTCCTTGAATATTAAATCATGGAGTGTTTATTGAGCACCCTTGCATAAACACACCCTTGCAGAGACATTATGAAATAATACAATGAAATATGCAAGGTTCTCTATTAAATAGTAAGCACAATTCGTTGAGGAACTAACAAAGCTCCCCACTTTAGCTATGACAGCTCACCTAATTTAACTCTCACAACTCTATCAAAGAGATACTAATAACTCAAGTTTATAGACACAGCCAACAAGGTCAGAGAGATTATGTAACCAAATCTTAAGCTTTTCCGAATCAAAAAATAAAAAGTTTTAAGTACATTTTAAAAAATGTATGGGTGCTGGCTGTTAAATTAGAATAACAAATAAATAAAAATCAACTAGGGCTAGAGTGATTAAAGAAGATAAAAAAAATATTTCCAATGTGCTGAAAAAAAACTTGGTTGGATTGTACTGCCAGCAAAACTATTTTTTAAGAATGAGGCTGAAATAAAGACATCTTTGTACAAATAAACAGCGAATAGATTATAAATGAATTACCATAAAAAATGTATAGAGGATATACTATGGAAACACATAACCCTGTAATGAGATCTATGATGCAAAGAAACAGCAAAGATTTGGAAGTATCCAAACAAACCCTGACTGCCCAAAACCATGAACAGTCCTCAAACTGAAGTTGAAAAATAGAAAACATCCAAGATGCATCCTTAATACTGGACAACATTAACACATACATTAGGGAAGAGTACTAACAGTAAAAACATATTAAATCCATGTTATTGTTCAGCCTGGGAATAAAATTACCTGTTAACTGAGGGATTTGTTAGTTATTATATGTAATTTTTAACAGAACAATTAAAACACGAGCGAGATGAGACTAAATTAGAGCACACATGTTTAGATTCCCAAAACCAAACAAACAATAAACAACAAAATCTATCACAACAGGAGAGTACGATTCTTAGGCCAGAGTGGGTAAAGCAGAAGAAAGGTGGGTTGTGAATGGAAAACTAGAGAGAGGAACTAACTTATCCATTCCAGAACCTTCAAGGAAGACAGCACATTAAACAACATACTCCCGTTGAAAGGATTCTGTACAGTGAGACTCCCAAGTTTTCTCAGCTGAGGACCACTCCTTCAGAATGTAACCCATGTAAATCTTCCAGTTAAAACTTGGCTAGCCAGAGACATCAACCTCTGTCAGTAGTTCCCAAATGGAGGAAAAGACCACAGGTTTGAGAGTCACTATCCTGCTTGAGACTAGCACTGTCTCCTTGGCAGTTCTAGTTATCAATGCAAATCAATACAAAGTCACTGGGTTTATATCTTAATCTCTAGAAGGGATTGAGGAAAAGACATTGCTTTTAAAAGTGTGCACTTGCCCAGTCAGTGTGGCTCAGAGTTGAGTGTCAACCTATGAACCAGGAGGTCATGGTTAAATTCCAGTCAGGGCACATGCCAGGGTTGCAGGACTTGATCCCCAGTGGAGGGCATGGCATCTGATCAATGATTCTCTCTCATCATTGATGTTTCTATCTCTCTCTCCTCCCTTCCTCTGAAATCAATAAAAAATATACATATTCTTTAAGTGTACATTAATTTTAATATGATATTACACATTGAAAAAATAGAAACAGGTTTCTTGGCTTTAAAGAAACAAACAAACAAAACAGACCTTGGTACATTTGTGAGAGAATGTCTGTGAATCTAATACCTAATGGGAGGCAGCTCACCTGGTATCTCCAGTCCACAGTTCCTGCCATTTTTCCAGATACTTCCAGTTAGCTTTAGGGCTCTGTAAAGGGGAAACCTCAATTTTTTTCCTTCCTATGTAGGAAAAACCCAGTTCCTTCCTGTGTTTCTTCCCCAAAAGACTCCTTTACTAGTCACATAAAACTCCTCACTTCTGACACTTCTGGTCACCAATACGTGGATGCTTTTCCCACACCAACCCATTCTCTAAGATACCAGCTGGATGTCCTACAATTTAATTCAATTCAGACACTATCTGCCAGGAGATAGCTTCAGATCCCACATGTTAAGAGCACAAGACTATCCCCTTACTGTCTCCACTCTCCCCTCCCCCCACCCTAACACACACACACACACACACAATTTCACACACCAACTAAAAGCCTAGGTTATCACCTGTGCTTCTGACAGACGGGCTATAAATCAGAGGTTCCAATAATCCCCTCTTAATTTACTAGCCCACCTCACAGAACTCAGAGTAACATTTTACTTACCAGAATATCAGTTTATTACTTTAAAAAAAAAGCTAGACCTTAGGAACAGCCAGACGGAAAAGATACACAGGGCAAGGTCTGGGGATAGGGTGAGGTGCATCCCCATGACCTCCAACCCCCTCCCCCAATCTCCATGTGCCCACCAACCTGAGAACTCTTCAAACCCAGTCCTTTGGGTTTTTATGGCCATTCCATGGCAGTCCTGGTTGATTAAATCAGTAGCCATTGGCAATTGATTCAATCTCCTGCCCCTCTCCTCTGCAGGGTGGTTGGGGGCCAGGAGTTACTAAAATTTCCACCCCTCTAATCACGTGGTTGGTTTTCCTTTCAACCAGCCTCCACCCTTAGGTTCCCTGAGGGCTTTCCCTAGTCACCTTATTAACATAACAAAAATACCTTTACGGCTCTTATCTCAGGAAATTCCTAAAGTTTTAGGAGCTCTGTGCTGGGAATAGGGTCCAGACCTAGCATGTATTTCTCATAATAAATCACAGTGCCACTGCCTCAGATGAGTAGATCTCAATCATGACCTTGGTGCTGCTATGTTATCCCTTAGCATTTCAATTGATCCTTCATAAGAAGAATGTTTACCCTAGCTCCTCCTCCATGATTATAATTATAATATATGTATTATAATTCAGTTCAAATGGCCCCTAGCTTGATTACACTTAAGGACAACACTCTCAAAGTACAAAGTACTTTTCTTAACAACTCTCACAACTGGTGATTACTTAATATTTGTCTTTACTGTTAGGGAGGAAGTTCTAAGATGCTAGCCTTAGTCACTGGGATAATGTGGACAAAAAAGGGCCACATGCTAACCTGACTAACTCAGGGAAGGCTTCCATGGTGGCCTTGCAAACACAAGAGACCTAACGTAACCACAAAAGATGGTCTGAAATTAAAAACCTTCAATTAAAAAGCAGTTCATAGAGGGTAGTCATGTCTTAGGCCAGTATCTTCCCTGACAAAGATCAACTTCGATCTTTATTAAGCCTACTGCCTTTTTGCATCTAAAATAACATACCTGTGAAATGTCTGGGTAACTTCTAACTTCCCTTTTTTCAGACCCCTTAGGGCGCAACCAAATTCGCCTAGGCCCAAGGACTGACACCACAAATTCATTCATTGTTATTGTTATAATGTTAATTGTTAACTGTTAACTACCCTGTACCCACATAAGTAAAAGAAGTATATGTCTATCTTTGTTTCCAATCCCAGATGTCCCCCCCTTTGCTTTCTCCCACCTCTCTAATCTATCACCAACAGATTTTATGTAACCCACTTATGTCTCCTCCTTTGATTAATGTACAAAACAAGTGAAAAACTGCCGTTCTCTGGAGCAGCAGTCACCAACCAGTGGTCTGCAGACTACTGGTGGTCCCTGAGGTCTGAAAGATTGGCGACCACTGCTCTGGAGCACTATCTCCATATGTTGAGATTTTACTTCCTGGCAATTGTCAACAATTTGGCTCAAATAAACTCACAAAAATTATTTACAGGTTTGAATTTTTTTTAATGTTAACAATAGTGTTTGACTTAATATCTTTAAACAGAAATAAGAGTGTCAAGTGTAACTGAGTAGATGCAAAGGGCCTACAGAGAGAAGATGTGGAATAAACTTTGCATTTAAGGGGTGGGTGGCAATGGAGAGAATACACAAAGGATGTGACGTTTTAACTGGGCTTTGAACATAAATAGGAGGTTATCAGGCCATAATGTGTGTTTGTGTGTGTGAGATGGTGGTGGTGGTGGTTCCTGGCAAAGAAAACTGCATTTTCAATGATATAGAGGTAAACTGAGAGGTATGTTCACAGAGACTGGACCATAAGGTACAGGGAAATGAAATTGGAAGTGGGGAATGAAGGCTAGGAAGGCAAGCAGACACCAAATCAAGCAATGCTTAACCCATGTTAAGGAGTTTGGGCTTAACTTTGAGAGCAAAGGAGTGGCAAAGAAGTGATTTTCACATGGAAGAAATCTGACAACGGAGATTTATTTTATTTTACTTTGTGGAGATACTTATGACAAAAGCAGGACAAGATATGGGGTTATACGTCAGAAAATAGACCACCTTGTTTGTTGGGGAATATTTTCAGACACTATAAGCAGCTTAATATGACTCTCTGAGCCATGCATGTATCTAAGAACCACATTTTAATAACTATGGGATCCATACTCTGTTTTTCCTTGCCTCACCTCTTATATATATTAATCAACATAGTCTATTCATTTCATCCCCTAAATGATTTTCAAAGACACAACAATCTCTTCATTCCTATTGCCATTTCTGCCATCCTATTGCCATTTCTGCCATTTCTCTGCTTAAATACCCATCATCACAGACCTGAACTATAGCTTCCACTCCTTACCTATTTCTGTTGTTTCCTGTATCTTTCCCACCAATCTATGCCCCACCGGCTGTCAGAGTATGCATCTAAATAGCTTCTGTTTAATTCTTTCCCAATAGCTGTCCATTACCTAGAAGATGAAGCCTAAGCTCCATAATGTGCCCTATTCCACAATGACATCTCAGACGACTTCTCTAGCACAATTCCCTCCATTATTTGGTTAATAAAGGCTTGGTGCACGAAATTCATGCACTAGGGGGGGGGGGGGTACCTCAGCTAAGCCTGTGCCCTCTCGCAGTCCAGGAGCCCTCGGGAGATGTCCAACTGCCAGCTTACACCCACTCCCTGGGGGGAATGGGCGTAAGCCGGCAATTGGACGTCCTTAGTGCTGCCACGGAGGCAGGAGAGGCTCCCGCCACTGCTGCTGCACTTGCCAGCCCTGAACCTGGCTTCAGGCTGAGCAGCGCTCCCCCTGTGGGAGCGCACTGACCACCAGGGGGCAGCTCCTGCGTTGAGCATCTTCCCCCTGGTAGTCAGTGCGAATCATAGCAACCAGTCTTTATGCCATTTGGTCAATTTGCATATTAGCCTTTTGTTATATAGGATTGCATTTTCAGAAAGCTGATCAAATTAACTGAATCAGAATCCCTTCCTTACAATCTACTCTAAGAATCGCAGACTCACCCTAGCTGGTTTGGCTCAGTGGACAGAGCGTCAGCCTGCAGAGTGAAGGGTCCCGGGTTTGATTCCTGTCAAGGGCAGGTACCTCGGTTGCAGGACCTTGTTTGGGGCTCATGCAGAAGGCAACTATTCTATGTGTTTTTCTCACATCGATGTTACTCTCTCTTTCTTTTCCACTCTCTCTAAAAAAAAATTAAGGAAAAAATATCATTGGGTGAGGATTAAAAAAAAGAAACACAGACTCATGTCTTAATACTACCTTCCTGTGGTGCACACACTTCTCTTAGTACCCTTACTTCATTGTGTTGCTCTTTTGTGTGCATGTCTGTCTTTTTCTACTAAGTCTGTCCTTGGAGACAGGAATTATATCTTATTTATTTGTAAATGCCTGGGGCCTGGTACAGTATCTGTTTAAATAGATGTCTCCCCTTTCCCCATTTTTTTTAATGAGCAAATACATAAACAATAAAAAATGAAAAGAATGTGTCAAAATAGAGAAATTGGATCAGGTTCAAGGTAGACTAAAGAGTCGTATGTCTGGTATTCTGGAGCAGAGTAGTATTTTTGGCTTCTTGGAAAGGTACAGAAGTCCTTTGTCTCACTCTTACTCATCCAGTATGAGTTTCCCTATTTAAAAAAAATGTAAATTTGGTATGACAGCTTTAATATTGATCAACTCTATTCATGTAACTATTGATACCTAGGGAGAAATTGACTCACAGTGTTGCCAATGAAGTGGCTGGAAAGTGCTTTGACTGGATACTCACTGGGGTCAAGCCTGGAGGAGCCAAGAAATCCACCTGTTTCTGTCTGTCCCCCACGAGCTTTCTGACTGAGTCTCATAGGAGCTACGTGGGGTCATCCCAGGTAAACAGTGGGTTCTCAAACCCCAGAATGGGTGGGAAACCCTTCACAAACTGGGACTAATGACCTGAGAAATTCTATGATAGGTGAATTGGAGACTCTTTCAGGTCAAATGGAGAACATGAAATGAGGAGAAACAGTTGGAAGTACTAACAACCTGAGAAAGGGTTCAAATTGTATATGTGTGTGTGTCGGGGGAGGGGGGTTTGAGCAATTATCTAGGAGAGTAGCATGATTTGAAGAATCAGGAGGAAAAATCAATTTGGGCATGAAATTTAAAAATTTCACGAGTGCATATTCTCTCACTTGATTCTTTATGACATTTTAGAGTTGATATTGGCTCCTAGATGCAACAGGATAGTGGGATGGGGAAACTGAGTGGTCAGAATAGAGCATTTACTGGGCACTTGCTATGTGTAAGATGTTATATTCAGTGCTGGAGATGAATCTGTAGAAGACCTGACTTTGCCCTAAATGAAATTCCCTATACCATCTGAGGTAGTTATGGCCATCCCCATCTATACTAATAAAAGAGTAATATGCTAATTAGAGCGGGTCAACCGGCCATCTTCTGGACGTCCGACTTCTTCCTGGACAAAGCCACGGTGGTGGGGGCTGAGGCAGAGGCAGTTAGGGACAATCAGGCTGGCAGGGGAGAGCAGTTAGGGGCGAGATCAGGCTGGCAGGGGGTTAGGGGTAACCAGGCCAGAAAGGGAGGGCAGTTGGGGAAGACCAGGCAGGCAGGCAGGCAGGGGAGCAGTTAGGGGCATTAGGAGCCAGCAGTCCTGGACTGCTAGAGGGATGTCTGACCGCTAGTCTAGATCGGGCCTAAACCGGCAGTCAGACATATCCTGAGGGGTCCTGGATTGGAGAAGGTGCAGGCCAGACTGACGGACCCCCCCTCCATGCACAAATTTCATGCACCAGGCCTCTAGTCTATATATATAAAAGCCTAAGCAACTGTTCAACTGTTCGACCGTTCGCTATGATGTGCACTGACAATCAAGGGGCAGACGCTCAATGCACAGGCATAGAAACAGGAAAAGCTGATGAATCTCAGAGGGAAGGGGGGAGGGAGGAGGACGGGAAGAGATTAGTCAAAGATCTTACATGTATACTAGAGGCCCGGTGCACGATTCATGCACCAGTGGGGTCCCTCGGCCTGGCCTGTGCCCTCTCGCAATCCAGGACCCCTCAGGGGATGTTCGACTGCCAGTTTCAGCCCAGTCCCCACAGGCCAGGTCAAGTGACCCCACCAGTGCATGAATCCATGCACCAGGCCTCTACTTTATAAATAAGAAAACCTTAACTTCAGAGAGGGTAAATATTTTGCATAAAGACACTCATCCAGGAAGAAAGAACTGAAGTTTCTAAGAGAGTCTATCTAGAAGAAAGGAGTAGAGGTGGGGTGTTTTATTAGTTAGTTATTTCTTCTGCCTATGACATAATGAATCACTAAAAGATGTTATAGGTTTCCTTTCTAAGAGACATTACTAGCTATGATGGGAAAAGATGTAGAGAATGGCATTGATTTTTTGGAGTTAGTCCTTTGGAGTCAGAAACTGCTTCAGTGTTTTTCTCCATATCCCAAGCTCCCTCATTCTAGAAGGAGGCAACATCTCATGACCCCCTCTGTCTTTAAGGCTTTTCCAAGAATTGGGAATGTCCCAAGTTTAATGTGGAATTATCATAAAAATAAGGTTTATATTTTGACTTAGTCTTCATTCCATTGACACTGATCTGTTACCACCAATTTAGCAAAGCCTATGAAAACTTGCAATAGTTGGTGTGACACAAATTGATAATAAAAAGCCATAAAATACTTTCAGGATCAAAGATGTCTTTTGGTTTGAATTGTATAATTTAGTATCTTAAAATGACTATGCCATACAATTTCCAAAGTTTCCCATCATTGTGCATTGCATAGCTACAAATGTACCCAAAGTATTAGATTTTTCTGAATTAGCAGTTAGGTAGGTCAATGAAGCCATAAAATATAATAGAAAGAGGGATATTTTAACTTATTTACTTATTGGTCATTGTCTCCATTGACCTTAACTTTAATTGGCTTTACCTATGGAGCTTTCCTTGAAGGTAGGACAGAAGAGAAACAAAGAGCGAAGCACGTGCATTACTATTCATTAAATCATGTACAAAATTTACTAAATTCGTAAATACCTCCAACCTCATCCCTTAGTTAACAATGTGCAGGCGATGCTAATCCATACAGTACACAGATGGAAAGTTGACACCCACAGAAAGGTAAATTGATTTTTCACAAAACACTAAGCAGATAACCACAGGATCCAAAATCTCAATAATTTTTCATCTGCCTTTTACCTATTTTCCTAACAATAGCATTTTACATTTTTAGCATGTTCCCATTTCCTGGAAATATTTTTTTTCAACCTCAGAAACTTATGGGATATAGCACCACATTTATGGGACGGAGAAGCAAATAAGAAATGATGATCAGTTAAGGACAGAATTTTAACAGGTACTCCAACCTGCACGCAGAAACTTGAGGCATTAACCAGAGTTGTTGACTAAAGCTGTCACCATTCTGCAGCCTCTGGATGGACGGGGCTCAGTGTGGAAATTTACAGCAGTGGTCCTCCCAAATGAATATACTGAATGAATTGGGAATTTTGAGAAATACCCCAGCACAGGCTTATTATTTTTTTAAAAAGTGCTTATTTTATCCATCAGCTCTACAACTTAGTGGACTTCCGTGCCCATCACACAGATGCCTTAGAGATACTCCTGTTAGTGGCTTTCTGCCAAGGCTGACCAGTCACCTCCAAATACAAATACTTAAGTTCAGCCCATGAAGATTCTGATTCACTAGATCCCAATGGGCTTGAGCATATGTCCTTAGAAACTCTCACTAAATAACTTTTGGACAGACTTTATTGAGAAGCAATCCAGGAACACACACCTCTCTGTTTCAATTTGCAGGAGAGATAAGAGTCTTTTTAAAATTCACAGAGTTTAGTTTACTGCCCAAGGAACTCCAAGAATTTGAACTGTAATTATCATATGACCCTTCATGTTCTGACAGCTTTCATGTAGCGATACAGGAAAACATAGGATACTATGTATTTGCAATAAGTATAAACAGGAGTTTAGCATCTATCTACAGATATTTTTGAGCATCTCCTTTGTCCTAAGAACAATGCTAGCTTCTTCTCTGGTTTTGCCTCCTTGCCAAGCTAAGGGTGTGATGGGTGGGAAATCAGTCAGAGCAATGCCAGAGGTGAGCAACAATCCAGCCAGTTGAGAACTCCACATCGTTCTGGAAAATGAGTTGGAAGGCTTAAGGGAGGATGGAGCTAAGAACTTCTCTTGCCAGGCTTAGAAATTTGGACTTTGTCCTGATCACAACAGGAAGCCATAGAAGGGTGGCAAGCAGTGGAGGGAGTCAGATCTTAGATTTTGGAATGAAAATCTGAATGCCTGGCTAGTACACAGGGAAGAACACAACTTCATAACTCAGGATCTCATTAAGAACCAAAACAAAAACCTTGGAGTGGCCCATGACCTGCCATATAGTAACTTCTCAACAAAGAAAATCAGAAGGCAAACTCAGTAAGAGGTCCAAAAATGCAGAGACCCTCTTCTTACCAGCAGGAAGACAAAGTTCAATGCAATTGGTGAGTCCTTCTAGCCTCTCACCCATGAAGCCGCATTTTACTGTTAATGGCAAGATTAATATAATTGGGAAGTACAGAGATCAGGTGGCCAGTTCCAGGTTTCAGGGAAAAGAGGGGCGAACATAGGCATTTTCTGGATATTGTGGCATTCTGAAATCTGAAGATTGAGTGTTTGTTTTCCCATTGTCTGCAGTTCTGCCTAGTCCTCCAACATGAATAATTGTCAAGGTTTTGCTAGGCAGAAGTATATTCCAGGGAAATTGGATCTGCAATTTTGCAGAATTTCACAATGCCTTTTGCAGTTCTATGTCAAATTGTTTGTTTAAATCTAGTTTATTTTACCTTCTTGGTCCTGGATGTACTATCAGCTGAAATATTTATATCACTGCCTCTTAGGAGTTGTGCATTTCCTTCGTTCTGTGAAAAAATGTGCTGACCTGCTCTATGTATATGAGTAATTGTTTTCATTTTAATTATGTGAATGCCTGTGGAAGGAACTCGGTTGTCTGGCCTGTTCTCTCCTTGACCACTTTTTGTCTTTCTTTCATTCACTCCCTTTCACCACCAAAGTTCTTGCACTGGTCACCCAGGATTTCTTTGGAGACCCTCTGAAGTTGGAATCGCCATGCTAAATCTCAGCCTTTGAAAGGTGTGGGAATCATAATGATAAATAAGCATACCTTGCCACCCAATGCAAAAATCTCCCTGTCCACCAGTCTTCAGGACGCAGGAAAGAAAGCCCCAGCACATTCTTGCTGTTCCCCAGAGCTTATTTCTGAAAACAAGCTCCCCATACCAATATACACACATATTCCTTATTACATATAACATTCTGTTCTCAACTCACTCCCTGCTGACCTCATTTATTCATTCAACACAATAGGGAACGATCAGGGCATTTGTGTGCCAATCAGTGAGCTAAACAGGCAAGGCTCTGCCCTCAGGGAGGCCACAGTCTGACACAGAAAGCAGAGAGTTCAGCAGTTAATACCATGATGGGGATGGGAAAGGGAATGCCATAGGAGGGGGTGCTATATGGTTCCATGAAGTCATGGAAATTATGCTAGGAGAAGTGATATTCAAGCTGAGGAAAGAGAGGAATGGATGAAGAATGCTAGAGTAAGGTAGGGGAAGGGTGAAATGTTCCAGGTTGAAGCAGGAGTGTCCTTTGGTAAGAATTACTAGGGAGGGAGGGGAATGTGATTGGTATGTAAAAACAAACCCTGTATCTACAACAGTATGGTTAGACATATTTGTGTTCAGCACAAGCTGCAACTCTTCGTAGCTGTTTGGTCTTGAGTAAGTTACTTACCTTTCCAAGGCTTTTTGTCATCATCTATTTCACAGGTTGAATGTAAAGGTTAAATAAGGTTGAGCATATAAATGGTTTGCCCAGTGGCTGAACTTCTCAATAATTAGAAGCTCATATCATTTGCTTTATTAGTATTATGATCACTGTTATTGTTCTTATCACCACCCATTTTTATCTCATATTCACCATGTTCTTATTATCTTTTTCACATTTTTGCCCCACCCCCCAGCCCCACACCCAACCCACTCCGGTCACTTGGAAACAACATATTTCTGGAAGCCACCCAACTCTGGATTCCCTCTCTATCCATCTTCTCTCTTTCCCTCTCCATCTTTCCTTTTCTTTCCCTGCCATTTCATTCCTATGGTTGATACTCCAAGCTGGGCCCCAGGAACTGGACAGTGGATAATCTAAAATAATGGAGTGTCGGGTATTCTTACTTCCATGCCAGGACCATGTTAAGAACAATTCCTATGCGTAGGTCATTTGGAAATTCGTGTTGGCTTCCTCTACCACTTATGGAGAGGGGATAAACAGAGCATAAATTATACATTAACTATTATTTCTCACCTCACTGTCAACACTGAGGAAACTCTTCAATTAAAACTCTGATAATGTTTCCCAGTTTCTCTGCATTTCCATATTCATACTACCATTCCTGAAGTTAGGATTTATCGCCCATCCATACTAATGTGATATCATCTCCAATGCTCTCTCTCTCTGCTCCAATCCAGCACTCACTAAGATATCAGCATGTTCTCCCTAGCAAGCCACACTGATTGCCTTAGATCCATGATTGGAAAACTTCAAACATATCCTATTTCCTGAGTTATAAGTCTATCAGACACCTTTCATGGCAAGAAATAATAACAAACTCATATCCAGTGAAGCAGTAATGAGAAAATATTGCTTTACCTACCTGAAAAATCCAAAGGTAATTAGGGCTTCAGGCACAACTGGATGGGGACTTTAGCTCTGATTCCTAGTTACTCTCTGGTTTCTCCTCAAAACAGGAGTCTTTTTCTCCAGCTGGCTTCTCTTATTCTGGAAAATATTTAAAGCAGTCTCAGGCATCCCATCTCCACATCACACCATCCAGATACAGAGAGACAAATAGGAGTCAGAGGTTTCTTCTCATTGCTGTGCACCAACGTGGAAGAAGTCCCTACATTTGTAGAGGTGTCAGAGTTGATTGACTTAGGTGTGTATTTAATGCCATTCCTGAGTTGAATGCTGTGTATGTGGGATTAATGTAATTCCTTACTTTAGTATGGATGGGGAACTTTTCTTCTGCCAAGGGCCATTTGGATATTTATAACATCATTTGTGGGCCATACAAAATTATCAACTTAAAATTAGCCTGCTATATTTGGTCAAACATTTAATTAACTCATCCTTAATGCCTTGGCAGTGCCACACTAAATGATTTCTCAGGCCTTACACGGCCCTGGGGCTGGACGTTCCCCACCTCTGGTCTAGGTGAATGAGGGCCAACCCCAGAAGTGTGAGTTAGAGGACTTTCTAGCCAGACCACATGAACCATTGTGGAGGGTGCAATAAATTCTGGAAAAGCAAGCAATAATCCCCTCGCCCTGAGGATGTCATCTCAGGCTTTTCACAAGCAAGATTTGACCTACGATTCCAGTTTCCCTCATTTCTCTTCTTCCATCACTATTCTCAGGCTGAATTAACTGCCCAAAGTTTCCATGTCTGGCCAAGCTCCTGCCTCTGTGCCTCAGTTCTCTCTTCCACCTGCCCTTCTCGGGCATGGAAACCCTCTCCTTTAAGATGCACCTCAAATGTGCTCTCCTCATGAGTTCTATATGGCCCCAACTCTCTCTTCAGCTGTGGCAGAGTGAAAAACACTGAAGTTGCAGTCAGTGGGTTTGGGTCCGACTTCTGGAGCTATCCTTTACTCACCAAGTGGCAGAGTAAGCCCACCCTGCAGGTTTAGTGTCCTCCATTTATTCAAGAACTTGCTTTCAAAAGCTTGCTTTATCTGGCTTTCCCCCGCCCCAATAAAGTACCAGTATCTCTTATTTAAATACCTCACTTTACTGAGTTAGATTTTGGGGCTGGAATTTTCGAAAAACCTAGAGGGCTACTTATTTTGTCAAAGGTATATTCAAAGAATTACAACTTTATAGCCTAGGAATTAATACTACTTAAGTGTATAAAACTAAGGAAGGCAGCCTACAAAAGTACAATTTGCCATTGTCCTGCTCCTGAGGTATCCTCTCTAATAAAATGGTAATATGCAAATTAACCATCACCCTGCTACATAAGCCATGCCCACCAGCCAAGTCACACCCACCAGCCAATCAGGGCGAGTATGCAAATTAACTCCATTCAAGATGGCTACAGCCACAGAGAGCAAGGTTTCCCAGGTAACAGAGCAAGCCAAGCTTTCCAATAGCTGTTGCAGGCCTAAGCCTCCACTCAAGCTACAAAGTTTCAATTATAGAAGGTAAACAAATTCAAACAAATGGCGGCAGAATGGAGCTTGAGAGAGCAGGCCAGGGTTGCCGGCGGCAACAGGGGAAGCAAAGCTTTCCATACACCCTGGCCGGGCTCACCCGCTTAAGGATACAAAGTTTCAATTGTAGAAGGTGAATTAACTGCCACAGAGATGGCTGCTGCCCCGGAGGGAGCAGCAGGCTTGGCTCCGCTCCAGGCTACAAAGTTTCAATTGTAGAAGGAAAATAAATTCCAGATACCAGGGCCTCCCCTTGGGTTGCCAGGGGGCGTGGCCGGCCTGCAAACCACCACAGGCCCCTTGCTCAGGGCGCCCCACGCCCCAAGGGAACCCCACCCTGATCCGGGACACCCTTCAGGACAAACCAGCTGGCCCCCACCCGTGCACCAGGCCCTATCCTATCTAATAAAAGAGTAATATACAGATTGATCATCACTGCAACACACAATATAGCTGCCCCCATGTGGACACAAGATGGCCACTACAAGATGGCCAGCAGGAGAGGGCAGTTGGGAGGCACCCGGCCTGCAAGGGAGGGCAGTTGTGAGGGACCAGGCCTGCAAGGGAGAGCAGTTGGAGGTGATCAACCCTGCAGGAGAGGGCAGTTAGGGGTGACCAGGCTAGCAGAGGAGGGAAGCTGGGAGTAAACAGGCTGGCAGGGGAGCAGTTAAGCATCAACCAGGCTGGCAGCGGAGTGGTTAGGGGGTGATCAGGCTGGCAGGCAGAAGCAGTTAGGGGCAATCAGGAAGGCAGGCAGGCGAGCAGTTGGGAGGCAGCAGTCCTGGATTGTAAGAGGGATGTCTTACATCCCTGGTGGGATCGGGCAGTCGGACATCACTCCAGGAGTCCCAGATTGGAGAGGGTACAGGCTGGGCTGAGGGACAACCCCCCGCCGTGCACGAATTTTGTGCACCGGGCTTCTAGTCAGTATATAACTTTCTCACATTTGCATGTAAGTCCTGTTCCGCACAGCATTTGTATTGTGAGAAGTCATTACTATAATCAAATGTCATATTCTTATGTATATACATTGCAATCATAGGGACAGACTGTTTTTCAATTTTCAAATGTCTCCTAATATCCCAGCTCCTTGTCAAGTCATTAATAAAATTTAAATTCATATTTAACTAAATATTTTGAAGATACATTTTAATAAGACAAAAATACTTTGGATCATGTGGATAATAATTTCTCATTCATTAGTTTTGAAAGTTCACACTTTGGCCATGGTGAGTTTTTAAATCAATGTTGGGCACTTATATTCTGATTTGCCTTAGGATATATAAAGCCATCAATCAGTAAATATTGACATGAAGGCATTATGAGACAAAATTATGGTGCAAGATATTGGTTCCAATTGTGAACAGTAAGGGCATTTCAAAAACTCATCTGATTGCTTTTTATGTCCATTCCAAACATCACAGATGAATGGCTGTAAGCATTTTAAATCAGGCTTTTAAAGATAGAAAGAATTTACATGATGCTTAATATCTTTTAGTGATGACTATACTATTTTTTAGCAGTATCTATTTCACCAGTAATCCTGAGACACAACTAAATATTTAAAGTTTATTTCATGAAGGTCAGTGTAACATTGGGTTCAAAGTAAAAGTAAGAACTGGGGGTTAGGAGGGGGGAGGGAGTTCCATCAGAATAATGGAGACAGGTTGAAAGGCTATAGGAGCCAATTTGAAGAAATTCCCAAGGCCAAATCTGGAATGAGTCAAGCAACAAAGTAGAAAATGATGGTATTGAATCATAAGCCATAAAATAAAATAAATGGACAAGTGGATAAATGAATGAGATAAATGGAAAGGGACCCTCTTCCTTATGGTAGAATGTATTCATTTTCTATTGCTGCTATCACAAATTACCATAAATTTACCAGATTTAAAAAAAAAAAACACAACAACCACGCAAACTTATTTTTAAATTACAATTCTAGAGGTCAGAAGTCTGAAATGGGTTTCGGTGGGCCAACATCAAGATGTTGTCAGGAGCGCATTCTTTTCTGGAGGCTATCTGGGAGAACCCATACCCTTGCTTTTCCCGGCTGCTATAGATCTGCATTCCTAGGCTGGAACTTTCCCACCCAACATCATTCAAGTCAGCAATGTCCAGTAGCATCTTTCACACATCACATCACTCTGACACTACTCTTACCTCCTTGTTTCCCACTTAAAGCACCTTTGGGTTTATGTTGGACCCCCAAAAAAATTTAGGATAAACTCCTTATTTTAAGGTCAGCTGATGAGCAGCCATAATCCCATATGCAATCTTATTCCTTCTTTGCCATGAAACATTATATATTCACGAAATCTGAGGCATAGTATGTAAATGTCCTTCCTGTAAGGGTCATTGTTCTGCCCATCATATGGAATTATGCTCAATAAATGTAAAAGAAATGATGTAAATATAAAATTACCCTTTGGCAAACACTATTCTAATAATTATCGTGTTATTTTGCATTAATAAATAATACAGTTAGGGATAATGAGAAACAGGACATTTGACTGATTTCAAAGTACTGTACTTTCCGTCGTACAAGACGACTGGGCATATAAGATTTTCCTGGGTTAAAAAGTCGTTTTATACGCCGGAAAATACGGTATATTGGACTATATTGATGGGATTAGATATAATGGATTAGATATATTGGACTACTGTATTTTCTGGCGTATAAAACGACTTTTTAACCCAGGAAAATCTTATACGCCCAGTCGTTTTATACGCCGGAAAATATGGCAACTCTCCACATGCTACTTACTAATTACAAATGGAGAAACTTCCCGTGCATAAATATGACAGATACCACCATATCAAGTAATTAGCAATCTTTGGGACAACTGGAAGATATATACATAATTGGAGTTCCCAAAGAAGAGGTAAAAGAAGAGGAATAACAAAAAGGTATTTGAAGAAATTATGATTGAATATTATCCACATTTGATGAAAACTAAATCCACACATTCAAGGCGCACAACCAATCCCTAGCAGAAAGTAGAGGAAAACTACATCAAGGCATAGCATAATCAAATTTCTTAAACCTGTGTCAAAAGCACCTTAAGAACAATAGAGTGAAAGCACAGCACAGTGTGTCAAAGATAAGAAGAATAACACTGACTACTCCTCGGGAGAAATGGAACTAAGAGCACAGCAACATGATTAAGTTACTGAATGATTAAAAAGTCCATCTTTAACCTGGAATTTTATAACCAGCTAAAATATATTTAAAATTTTAAAGCTAACTAAAAAAATTTACAGACAAAAAGATAGCTTAAATAACTCATCTCTAGCCACCTACCTCTAGAAGGCATGCATTTTTTTGTTTTAAATCCTTCAAGCAGACATGAAATATGTCTCTATAAAAGGAATAGACATTGGAGATAAAATATGTATAATTGATATGTATTAACATACATAACAATAAAATACTTGTATACTATTTATTAAATTCCATTAAAATATAATTAACTGACTCATTTCCCACCAAGAAGGAATAGCAGAGATCATATTTACCTTATCTTACTGAAACTAAAGAAACAAACAAAATATATGAACCAATGGTTTTGATTTAACAGGCAAGAAAGTACAAGAGTCCTTCAGAGACATAAAACAAATAAGGTGAACTCTATACTGTAATTGTCACAGCTTACCACCTTAAGAGAGTTTTTAGACAGTGCAGCAAGAAAATGGAACACAGCTTGAAACATGAAAGACTCCTAGCATTATTTACTATAGCTGGAAACAGCTCAAGTGCCCATCAGTCGAGGAGTAGATAAAAAAGCTGTGGTACATTTAAACAATGGAATACTATGCAGCTATAAAAAGAAGGATCTCTTAACTGTTGTGACAGAATGGATGAACCTGGATAATACTATGCTAAGTGAACTAAACCAGACAAGAGAAAGACAAATGCCTTATAATCTCATTTACATGTGGAATCTAAGGAACAAAATAAACTGACAAACAAAATAGAACCAGAGGCATGAGCTGTGTAGAGGTGTGTAAAGAGGGAGAAAATGGGGAATATCTGTAACAGTGTCAACAATCTATAATAATGAAAGCGTAATATGCAAATCAACTGAACAACCGAACAGCAGAACGACCATCCAGACGACCTTCCAGATGACCATGCTATGACACCCACTGGTGCGATGCAATTGGTTGTGGGCCCGGCCATTGCCCCATGATTGCCCTGGCAGAGGGAAGCCCAGGTCACGGGCAACAGGGCGATCAATCAATCACGGGGCTCCATGATTGCCCCAAAGAGGGAGGCCCAGGCTACCCCACTGTGGCGCGGTGGCAGGTGGGCAGGGCCTACCTCTTTGGGGTGATTGCGGGGCTCCCAGACTGTGAGAGGGCACAGGCCTGGCTGAGGGACACCCCCCCCCCAAGTGCGTGAATTTCATGCACCGGGCCTCTAGTAAATAAATAAAACAAAATAAATAATACAAAAGTAAACAAAGACTCCTACAGTTGAAGATAGCTGAGAATCCCAGATCAAGGTGGCCATAATTCGCACTATAAAGTAATGGAGAAGAGTTGGCTGCACAGAGAGAGTGCTCTTAACATGCAGAGGGTGCCCCTTAATCATTCAGCTCAATACTGACAGGAAGATAATTCTTACAAAACTGACCTATAGAATCAATGAATCCCAATCAAAACCCTAGTAGGGATTTTTTTTGGAAATTAACAAACTCTAAAATTCAAATGGAAATGCAAAAAGCCTAGAATAGCCCAAATAATTTTTTTTTTTGGGGGGGGGGATATGAAGGACAAATACCGTATTTTCCAGCGTGTAAGATGACTGGGTATATAGAATATTTTCCTGGGTTAAAAAGTCGTCTTATATGCCAGAAAATACGGTACTTGAGAATTAGGACGTTATAATTTGGCATTTTTCCAGAATGCAAATGTGTGCTGATGCTCTGCCTCAGAGCTCACTTCTTTTGAGTCCACGTGATCCAGAACCATGAAGACATCTGTTTCCCTTCAGGGGCCTCTTCAGTAGCAGTTTCTGCCACTAAGTTACACTCCATGTCTCCAAATACATATAACCTTGTTCTAGTACTCTCTTGTCCTCAAATCGTACTTTTCTTTTTTTTTTTCCACTCAGGAAAATGCTAGAAAACAAAAATGCTAGGTACCTTCAGTGTTAGGTAGATAGATGATAGACAGACAGACAGACTGATAGATTCATAGATATTTCCATCTTGGGATAACGGCATTTAATTGTTTGCAAAGTTGTCATTTGTGAGAGTTGAGTAAGGATTCCCCAGCTTCTAGAACCTGGCAAGTCTCCCACTGAACTTAATTCTCACATATTAGCCCAATATTTTAAATTGCTAATATTTGATTGAAAATGTGAGTTATTGCATGTTTTTTTTTATTATGTTACAGCAATGCTATCATTACTTCATATTTCCTTTATCATTTCTTCTGTCCTTGAATTACCACCCAGGCATATCCTTGCTTCTGTCCATGGCCACAATTCAAATTTACCCCAACAAAAACTCTAAAATGATCTTCTTGCTGAACACAAAGTGAACTGAGTTCAGTTGCACAACCATTTTTGAAGCCCTGCTATACTTTTGGCCCTAAGTTACAAACATAAAGAATTCTGGGGTCTTTCTCCACAAAAAGGATCGGAGTGAAAAGAAAACGTGAACATTAATTCTCATAGCAATCTCTCCAGCCTTCAGGGGTAATTTCATATTGCCTCTCAATTTCAGAAGGTAACTGTGAAAACCAAAACGAAATAATGTACGAATATGTGACCTTTTCCAGGATGAAAATTGTAAAATACAGGATAAAAAGCATGGCTTGAAAAAAGCAGAATTCTGTGTTTGAATCTTAGCTCCACATTTCCTAACTGTGGAACTCTGCCAATCCTCTTACACTTTGTTGGCCTCTAGTTTCACATCTCTAAGATAAGTATGATTTTAACCCACAGGGTTGGTACAAAGGTAAAATGAGAAAATCGATACTAAGCTCCCAATCCAGGTTGCTGTTTAGTCCTCTAGGATGCAGCAAGGGACTCTCTGAGAGGCTGCTAATCATCAAGAGAAGGGAGAAGGCTGTCAGCAGAACATAACAATTTATAAATTTCTTATTTCACAACAAGCTCTGGGACATCCATCGTCCATGGAAATAAACAAACTCTGGGTCTGGGGCCGTTCCCAGCTGCGGAGTCCAATGCAAATGCACCTGAATGACTAACGTGTGTTGCAAATGACTCACCAACCCCTGAGTGCAATTTGGGTCCATCTGCTGAACAGGGCCAGCCACCCCACCCAAAAGGAGCCAGGAGGACTTCTACAGCTCCTCTCTTGGAAAAAGGGAACTCTGCTCAACCTTAAGGAGGTCAATCCTTCTTTCCAATTATTTGGAAGGCTGTTTTAAAGAAGCAGACACGTTTCTCTGTGCATCTTTATAGCTCATCAAGTTCCAATCTCTCTTGTAGCAAAACCAAGAACTGATTCCAGGTAGGGGTTGGGGTGCGACTCTCCTAAGGTCTCCCAGACAGGCATCAGATTCCTTTTTATTTAATCTGACACATGTCTAGTTTGCAATGTGCTGCTCAGTAAGGCATTTGTTGAAGTGGTTTTCTTGTTGTTTATTTATTTGTTTGTTTTTACTTGGGAGATATAGGGTGGAAATGAAATGAAAGTGATGGTGAGCAGTGGGTACTCAGATTATCGGGGGGGGGGGTTACTTCATAAATTATATCATTGTCTAACGACTACATTATACATCTGAAACTAATATAAATAATATTGAATGTCAACTGTAATGGAAAAATAAAATAAAAAAAAGAGTGATGGTAAACATGTACCAAATCCATTCGAGACTCTCCCAGTATCTTTACATGCTGAGAATTTTCCTGAGTTCCTCTACACAGGCAGTATGATCCCCGGTTGCTAAACTGATCACTCATGGTTTTTCTCTCTCCATCTGCTGTGATCTTTTGAATACTTCTTTGCAAGAATTCAGTTAGACGTGATGTAAATACTTCTATCCACTCACTTACTCGTAACAGATAATGTTGATCAATGGCCACTCTTCTCACTGAGTCTGGAAGTTATAGCCCTCTAAGCCAGCGGTCACCAACCTTTCGGACCTCACAGACCACCAGTGGTCTGTGGTTGGTGACCACTGCTCTAAGCAGTTAACACATGTAGAAAACATTTCCAAAGTTACTTAGGTGCCATAATAAAGATGGACAAAGTGATGGACCTCCATCAGACAAGGTTATCCTTTAAAGCAAGCCCGTGCGCGCACACACACACACACAATTCTAATAAAACAATGCCTCTAGGACTTTGACACACAGTAGGGGCTCAACAATTATTTGTTGAATGGATGACTGAAACAACTGGATAAATATGGTAAATGCTAGATGAGTGTTCCTAAATAACAATTATTCTCCTAGAATATCTCAGCTATAAAAGGTACATTAATGATCAGATGGAATATCAGAGATTCAGAAAGAGAGGGAACAACTTGACAAGGTGTTTGATGGTGACTGTAATAAAAGAAGAACAATACATACACTTGTCATATGAAGAAAAATAAAAACATCAGACATTGGGCCCTGACCAGGTAGTTCATTGGTTAGAGTTTCATCCTCATAAGCCAAGGTTTTGGGAATGATCCCTAGTTAGGGCACGTACAAGAACCAACCAATGAATGCATTAATAAGTGGAACAACAAATCAATGTTTCTGTTTCTCTCTCTCTCTCCTTCTCTCCCTCTCTCTATTTGTCTGTCTCTAAAATCAGTAAAAAAAAAAAAAGTGTGACATTCAGCAGAGGTGATATGCTACAAAATTCTCTACCTCTTTGTCCATAAAATCAACATGGTCTATATGGATTGTTAATGGTGAATAATCCCTAGAACAGTCTCTAAAATGCAAGTATACACACACACAAACACACACACACTTTTTTCCTCCATAATTAATAAAATACCAGGAAATGAAATTGTCCACTGTGTTTTGTTCCTTTCTGGAAGGCTTTGAAATATGTATGTTTATTATATTGTAATGTACTTAAGTAAAAGTTTGGCTTGTTATGGCAATTAGTGGAATTGACTGCTTCTCTCACATCTAGGTGAATACAGAAATAATGTTACTCAGGGAAAAAGAAAGTAGGGGAAAATAAAAATTTTGGAAAAGGTTGCCACTCCTTCTTTAATACAATGATACTTATTCTAAAGAGTTGTCAAAAGCCAATGACTCATATTTATAACAAAACTCACTAAGGAATCCCAGCTGACTCAAAGGTACACTGAAGACCTATGGCTGTAACGGTCTGTTTTTTTCCATTAGACAGCCTTTCCACAAGCAGCAACACTGTTTTGTTTTGTTGCTTACAGAATGTTATCCTGGATTTTAGAGAAGAGGAAGGAAACATTTTACGTAGGAGACCCATGATAGAAATGGGTGAGCAAGTCCTTATTTGAGTGGTTCCGCATAGCGAAGGAGAGTGGGCCATTGTGCTGGAAAGCACTGAGCTTTGGAAAATTGACAACCTGGGTTCTAGTCCAAGCTCACCTCACTCAGTTTTGGGTAGACCTTCCTCTCCAAAGTCTCATTCTTTCCATCTGTAAAATTAAAGGGATTTTGTACAACCACTTTGGAACATTTTTTGGCAGTATCTCCTACAGCTGATTATATGTATATTCTATGGCCCAGCAATCCTACTGCTGAATAAATACCAACAGAAATAAGTGACCATGTGCACCAAAGGAGACACACACACACACACACACACACACACCAGAGTTCATAGCAGCAATACTTGAAATAATAAAAACTGATAATATCTCAAGTGTCCACCAATAAAATATTATATATCAATGAAAAGAAACATGAAAAACTATGGTTTAATTTCATGTTGAGGAAATGTGCCAGGCACAAAAGAGTTCATTCTATATGATGCCATTTATGTGCAATTCAAAAATAGTCCCCAAAGTAATTAATTATGAGAGAAACAGTTTGGAATTAGATCTGGATTGAAATCTTGAATGTGCAAATTAATGGCTGTCAGACTTTAGACAAGTTTTATTATCTCTCAGTCTCAGTTTCCTCATTTGACACATAACACACTTAACAGAGCATCTTTTATATTAAAAAAATAACAATGAAAATGGATTTTCTTGTTATGAGTATTCCAAACTCTGACATCCAGGGTTCCCTTGAAGTATATTATTCTAGGATTAGAAAGAATTCCCAAATCTATTGAGGTTTCATATAATTTTTTGTCCCTTTTTTCTTTATTATTTCTACCCATCTTCCCTTCCTCCTTGCATTTCTTCTCTCCCCCCCCCCTTTTCTTAATTCCTTCCTCCCTATATTTCCATCTTTTCTTTTGAGCATTTTTCTGTGACTCTCTAAGGTCCTCAAACAGACTGAATTCCTTCTAAACAGAAAAGAAGTGGCTAGATTTTCTCCTGACATCTTACTCTCTCAAATCTCTCATTCTCCTATTTTCTATCTCCTGTGCATAGTCATGGAGACTACAGCCACATTAGTGTGGACACGTAATTCCACGCAGAATCATTCCTGGGTAAAAGGCACAAATGTGTCATGGTACATATGTTTCATAACATTAAAGAGAGGTAACAATACATCGGTAAGGCTAATTGGACATGTTCTATTGAAAACGAAGTACTATAAATCCTCCACTCCTCAGTCAGACTGCTGTCTTAGTCACTCCTCCCAACATGATGGGCCAAGTCTCCTAAATAAGTGTCTATTTTGTCTATTGGTTGCAGTACTGTCCCCTTCACTGTTTCCCCCATTGCAAAAATTTACTACATTTACCACTTAGCAATTTTTATAAAAAGTATAAATTACTATGTCTTCTTTGTTTAAATCCCTTCAACAATGGCCCAATGGAATTGGAGTAAATCCTAAGTCATCCCCATGACCTACCAGTCTCCAATGATGCTTCTCAGTAATTACCTACTCTCTTCTCTCCCTTTCTTGCAATGGCCTTATTTCTGTTTTTCACATACATTACACTTATATTCATCTCAGACACTTTGTACACGTCAAGCCCTCTATTATAAATTCTTCTCCAAGAATATTTCATGACTAATTTCTTATCAACATTCAAGTCCAGGTATCACCTATTGAGAGAGGCTTTTCCTAAGCCCAGCTAAAGTAACCTTTACCTTGCCCCAAATTACTGCCTCATCACCTTAGTATCCAGGATAGGGCAAAAGTAGCCTTACAGCTGTAAGTACATAAAACACAGAGTTGATTCTTGTAATATTATTTACTAATTATTTTATTATTTGCATACAAACTGTAATCCTACTTTTGGCCCACTCTGTATTTTGTTTATAGCAATGTTCACAAATCTCATTTGTCTGCCTTACTTTTCTGTCATGTTTACATGCTTACAGGTGTAAATGTTGGAGTGGGGTGTTAATATGGTTTATAGGTGATGCCAGGGATGTTGGTGGTGCAGGGAGTAGCTAATCAATAATGGTTTTCCTGTGGTCTGGGTTTTCATTACCCCTACTCGTGTTTGAATTGAGTAACTAACTCCATGATCCTCAGGAAAATGAGTGTGGGTAAAAAAAGGAATGTGGCCTCAGCCATCTTCCTCTCCTCTTGGATTGTGACATGATCACATTCACTGGCTTCCACTCACTGGGTCAAGCCACTTTTCAGGCTTGATTTGAAAATGAAAACCTTACCGCTTCCTCCTTCCTTCTTTACAAGCTTTAGTATGATCTGAACAAAGATTTCTCTAAAAAGAAAGTGTATTCTTAGCAGATTTCTGGAATATTAACATGAACATCAGCAGCTGGGGTCCAGCTGACTAATGTTTCTCTTCCATGATATGTCTTGGGTGGAATAAAAACATCTTCTTTTGTATTTTATATTTATTTAGTTTTGTTTGTGTTTGTATTTTCCTCCCAAAGAACCCAAATACTCCCAACAATTGCATTGAGAGATGACAATTTGCTGCTGTGTATTATAGGAAGCACTGTCCGTGCTTAATAAATATAGACACACACCCCCAAATTTGAACTTTCTTTAAAACTTTTCAGTGCTATGTTTCTTTAATATTTATTCTGCAAACATCCACTTACACGGAGACTGCATAGGATACTCCCTTCAGATTATCACCCATTCCTGAAAGCAAGCATGGGTTTAGAAAAAAGCAACAGGTTGGCTTTGAAATGTAGCATAAATATTTGGGAGTGTGATCCGAACTCAAATCCTGGTTCAATACCTAGAAGCTCTTTGACACTGACAAATGACTTAACCTCTCTGAGCTACAATTGCCTCAGGAGTACAATAAGACACATAACAACTGCTTTGCTTTTTTTGCTTAGTTCTTGTAGGATATAAGTGAGTTTACTGAATCCTTGGCATTCAATAAATGTCCGTTCTCTTCATTAACCATGATATGCCACAATAATGGCCTTCACTTGGAATGAAGTCAAGCGAAGGAGTTAGGTGTTTCTGATGTCCCTTGAGGAAGGCAACTGCCCTACTGGAAGACTGCAGTCCTGCTCCCACTCGGGAAAGCATTAATCTTGACTGAATACAGCCCCTGGTATAAATATGCACCCACTGAGGAGTAGGATGAGTTTGCAAACAATTATGCAAATATGGCCACATGCTTTTCTCCAGACCAAACCACAACATGAGTGCAAATTAATCAATGTGGATACTATTGGTAAATAGAGCATTTCCTTCTGTTCTTCCTGAGAAATAAGAATGAGCATCTAATATTTCCTTTCATTCCTGCTGTACAAGTGGGGTAAAAATGAGGGCTGGCTGAATTATCTCTGATATATTTCAAATAATTCTCCCGAAAAGAATCTAAACAGTTAAGCATAAATGAAAAGTGCTGGAGGTGAGGGTGGCTTAGGAAAAGTTTATGAACACATACTGTTCCATGGTATATATGAATAGAAATAACCATCCTATACTATCAGTCAAAATCAATCCCCTGCTGCCCTAGCCGGTTTGGCTTAGTGGATAGAGCCTTGGGTTGTGGAATGAAGGGTCCCGGGTTCAATTCTTGTCAAGGACATATGCCTGGGTTGCCGGCTCGATCCCCAGCAAGGGGCATGCAGGAGGCAGCTGATCAATGATTCTCCCTCATCATTGGTGTTTCCATCTCTCTCTCCCACTCCCTTCCTCTTTAAAATTAGTAAAAAATATATTTTTTAAAAACACAGTCCCCTGGGTTACTATTACCTTTTATCTCTTAGATTTAAATAAAAGCATGAATCCTGCATTGGGGAAAAGACCCTTCTACTCTTGTGAATGTTTTATTCATTGTTCAAGTAGGGTTGGACAAGGAGGGAACATTCATGTTTAAATCCAAATATAGTATTGTGTGTGTCGGATACACACACACACACACACACACACACACACACACACACACATCCTATATAATAAAACCCTAATATGCAAATCGACCAAACTGTGGAATGACCAGTTGCTATGACATGCACTGACCACCAGGGGGCAGACGCTCAACGCAGGAGCTGCCCCCTGGTTGTCAGTGCACTTCCAAAGGGGAAGTGCCACTCAGCCAGAAGCCGGGCTCACTCCCGCCTCTGCTGCAGGCAGGCGGTAAGGAGGATCAGGCCTAAGCTGGCAGGTGGACATCTCCCGAGGGGTTTGGGACTGCGAGAGGACGCAGGCCGGGCTGAGGGTTCCCCACCCCACTCTGCCCAGTGCACGATTTTCGTGCACCAGGCCTCTAGTGCACGATCTAGTGTGTGTATCTATACTAATAAAAGAGTAATATGCAAATTAGACCAGGAGACCTTCTGGAGACCTTCTGGACGTCCTTCTGGACAAGTTCTCTGATTTGTAAAATAAGAATAAATCAAATGGAAGTTGCCACAAGTATTTAAAATACTATAAATATAGAGTATTTTTAGGTAAAATACTCTAAAATTTAAGAGATTACTTTCATAACTATTCCTATCAAAGAAACATTTGGATAAAAATTTGAATTGAATTCATATTATTCAAAAAATTTTTATTGCGTACTTGTTATAGATCAAGTTCAATTATAAGCACTTGAATTAAATTATTGAACCAAAAATATAAAAGTTACTGCCTTCATGGAGCCTGCATTCTAGAATAGGGATACAGACAACGAATTTATATATCACATATACAAACCACATAGTGTACTATAAGTTTGGAAAAAATATGAACAAAGTAAGATTTCATGAGGTGATATTTAAATCAAGACTTAAATGTGTTGAATCCCTTGAATATAATAAGGTATGGACTAAAAGTCCAAGTGAATATTTGTATTGAGCACCTTGATATAGTTGTTATTGTTTCTACATCTATCTAATCATAGAGCTTCTCAATTCCTTTGAGATAAGTAAACCAAATGTTTACGTGATGCTAGAGAAAATATGCAATAAAGTCATACCAGTATGGCTTAATCAGGAGGGTAGTTTTAAAAGAAAGTATGTAGCCCTAGCTGGTTTAGCTCAGTGGATAGAGCATCAGCCTGCAGACCAAAGGGTCCCAGGTTCGATTCTGGTCAAGAGCATATTCCTCGGTTGCAGGCTCCTTCCCTGGCCCGGGCCCTGGTTGGATCTCATGCAGGAGGCAACCAATTGCTGTGTTTCTCTCACATTGATGTTTCTCTCTCTCTTTCCCTCTCTCTTCCACTCTCCCTAAAAATCAATGGAAAAATATCCTCAGGTCAGGGTTAACAAAATATTAATAATAATGATAATAATAATAATAATAAAAGAGGGTATGTAGAATTAGGAAGCTGCAAGATCTCTGTGTTCCAGTCACTCTCTGAGTATAATGAGATCAGGAACCTTGGGTGAGAACTAACCTGAACTTCTCTCTCAGTAGCCTCCCCTCCCCACAAACTGGGATAATACCTATTCTATCTGTCTCAGAGATATGTGAGGACCCTTTAGGCACAGCATAAACACATTCTGAAACATATAAAAGTCCTGTTTGGCAGCAGGGAGGGTTTAAGAAATAGTATGCATTTCTCCGTAGACTGTGAGCATAAAAAGTTTTTATTTGCATTTCAAGACCTCACATATTATGAGCAGCCTGCATCTTTTCAGTGACAGTCTTGCACATGTACTGTTACAAGTACAGAAGCTTCCCTACTAAAGAACTCCCAAATTGGATGTGTTCCATGGTTTCTCACAAAGCTTCCACTGGAACAAAAGCACACTATCTCCACTACCAGTGGAGGAGACCGTCCCATTAAGTCATGTTAGTCTCATCCGTTCTTTTTTATTGGATTATGTCATATGCACTCTGAAGTAGCACATTATTACAAACATTTTATAATGAAGAAAGCCAAAACGCAAATGTCTTTGGATATAGAGGATGGGGCAAAAGGAGGTTTACAGTTGTTCGTATAGAAAATAATACAATAATTAATAAATAATAATACAAGAATAAACTGTTTTGCATACTCACAACTGTAAATCTACCTTTGCCCCACACTGTATATATTGAAGAGAGCTGACAAAAAAAACAGTAAGATTCAGAATTAAGGTTGTCAACATCTCTAGTTTCCCTGTGAAACTGAACTCTGCGTAGGTGTTTAGCAATATATATATTTTGGTTAATTCTCAGCCGAGGATTTTTTCCCCCATTGATTTTTAAAAAGAGTGGAAGGAAGGGGGAGAGACAGAAAGAGAGAAACATCGATGTGAGACACATCAATTGGTTGCCTCCCGCAGGCATCCCAACAAGGGTCAGGGATTAAGCCTACAACCGAGGTACATGCCCTTGACTGGGAATCAAACCCATGATCCTTCAGTCCATCATTCTAACCATCGAGCAAAACTGGCTAGGGCATGTTTAGCAATATTTTGAACCCGTTAATAAAAAGACTCCTGTACAGCTGCTTAGAATCTAGCATTTTCTAAAAAACCCATCTGTGCTCACTTTTATAACTACTGTGGAAATCATAGGTACTGTTTTTAGGTGTATGTGGTAGGCTGAACAATGGCTCCCCCAAGAAGTCCATGTCCTACTAACCCCCAAAACCTGTGACTGTTACTGTATACACTAACAAGGATTTTATACATGTGATTAAGTTAAGGATCTTGAAATAGAGAGATTATTTCTGTATTCCCCTGGTGGGCTCTAAATGTAATCCCAATGGTCCTCAAAAAAGAGGCAGAAGGAGATTTGACCAGAGAGACAGAGAAGGAGGAAGTGATGTGATGAGAAAGCAGAGAGATATGAAGACGCTAAGCTACTGGCTTTGAAGCTGGAGGAAGGAGCATAAACCAAGGAATGCAAGAAACACAGCTCTAGAGGTAGAATAACTAAGAAAGTGAACTCTCCCCCAAGAGCTGCCCGCAGGAAAAACATCATGCTGATACCTTGGTTTTGGCCCAGTGGAACTGCTTCCAGACTTTGTAAAAGAATAAGTGTGTGTTGTTCTAAGCCACCGAGTTTGTAGTCACTTGTAACAGCATTAATAGGAAATTAATACAGTGTGAACTTCCAATCATTAGTGACATCCCCGCAGGAGATACAATTTATGAAGCTAACACTGGGCTAGACTCTGTCAAAAAAGATTCGGACTCACTGGACCCCAAATCCTGAGAGCATCAGCTACATCTTCAATACATAAGAGTGCAGAAAATTCCTGTTCTGGAAATAGATGAAACTGGGTAAATATTCTGGCTCCACCCAGAATGGTACAATCTTTAACACATTGTTGAACTTCACTGGCCCTGGATGTTCTGATCTATAAGAGGGAACTATTAATATCTTTACTCAGATGTCTTAGGCCAAGATGAGATAAGATAATCCATAATGCATACTCAGTAGTTAGCATAGGTTGTTTTTTTTTGCATATACTATGTACCAAGAACATATTAACTGTTTCTGTTCTTGATCACAACAAACCCTGAGGCAGGAGGCAGCCAACTGTTAGAAACAACAACGTCTTCTCTAGACACAAGCTAGGTCACCACAGACACCAAATAGAAAACTCAAAACTAAAAGAAAAAGACTTTATTTTAATTATTGGCATTTATTGGTTGGAAGCACATGTCCAGATGACCCAATGCTCCTAGTTCTTACTTCTGCTCCCGTGTGTCACTCCCAACTCCAGTCCCATAAATGCCCATGCAGAGCCCAGGTGACCACACCTGTATTAAAGTGTGTCAGTCACCTTGGTGAGAATTATCATTCAGGGTTGGAGATCTAGGCTTTATCAATGATTAGAAAAATGACCACTAGAAAGTTTCTTTACTATGTGTGCCTTAATTTTCTTACATGTAAAAAGGAAATATAGTGAAGATGCCATTGGGCTATGTCAGTGGGTATTTTAAAGGTCCAATTCTGTTTTAATACATAGAGTTTAAGAGCATAGGAAAGCATGGTGGCTGGAACATAACTGCTCAAAAGATGACAGTTATGAACAATAATAGATGCCAGACACTGGGAATATAAAATCAATTCAGATTTGTATGCTCTGCTCAACAATTTTATAACTCTGGGTATTAATCTTTGAGTGCTCAGAGTAAAGAGATGGAAAGAGAGAGGGAGGAGGGAGGAGAGAAGAGTGAGACAGAGAGAGAGACAGAAAGAGATGATAGATAAAATCACTGAGTGGTCCATGTTCTACATCACATTTGTCCAATATAAATATAATGTGCACTACATATGCCATTTTAACATTTTTAGTAACCACATTAAGTGAAAACAAAAAATAAACAGGTGAAATAATTTTAATAATACATGTTATTAACACATTACATCTAAAATAATATTATCATTTCAACATGTAATTTTCATACAAATATAAATGAAATACTTTGTATTTGCTTAAAAAGCATTTTGTGTTTGCCTTTAAATAGGGTGACAAAAACATCTGGATTCCCTGGGCCTGTCTAGGTGTTAGGCTTGGATTTTTCTCACCCTGGAAAACCCCCCATCCTTGTCAAACTGAGGCAATTAGTTACCCCACCCTTAGAGCTCATCTTAATTTGAACACTAAGTTGTCATCATCAGAAACAACTGATCTATATTAGATTCCATCAAATTTGTTGTTAGAAAAGAAGATTCATATATCAAGTTCTTCCAAATATACCTGAAAGATTCTCTATAATTGAATTGAGCATCCATTTTTAACTTTAAATTTAAGTTAATTAAAATTAACTAAGCATTAAACATGTATTTCCTCAGTCTTAGTAGCTACACTTCAAACATTCCAATAGTGGCTCCTACACTGAGCAATGCAGTTCTGTTATAAAGTTACACACCAAACAGTCTATGCCTTCTGTATGTTCATTCTCCTGGCTTCTTTACACGCCACTACAGAACTGAGGTGGGGGATTTATTATTGTACTGTGTATAGTGCTGTGCAGAGATGTGACCACTGCTTTAAAGATGTAATATGATGCACAGCACTCCATAAAGTATGGGCTTAAGAAAGGTTTATTTCGAATGATCTTTGGAAAGAATGCAGTGACAACAGCAGAATAGCTGAAAAGCAAGAATGCAGGTAAGCTATGGGGGAAGGAAGTATCAATTAAAGTAAAGCATACTCATCCACTCTTGTAGAATTACATGGACTAAGCCAAGAGTCAGAGACCTGGCTCTGTGATAGGCATGCTAAAGACCATCAATTAGACATTTTTTCTTTCTGGCCTGACTTCACATCTCTGGCAAAATCATGGGATGAGCCTTCAGAGTCCCACTCTCACTCTGAACACAGAGAAATGATGTGTCAATTATAGTAACAATAATATAGTCATACATAGCTAAAATGAAAGCAAACACAAATTCTGAAGCATGAGAATTAAGAGATAGATAAGCCAAATGAATGTGTTTTCAAGTTGATGCAATGGTGTCTTAAAACAGTAACCAAGATAATAATTGAACTCTGTATGACAGGAGTATAAAGTTACAACTGTGGAAAATTGGGAACTAGGTGCTATACATAAAGTCAGGTCCCTGAAAGATTGCAGGATCCTTGTAATAAGAAAAACAAAAGTCTTCCTTCAAGTCCAATAACATAGCAAGAAAGCTTCTGCCTGTGCTCAAGGAGAGAAAGAAAATATATCTACAGTGAGAAATTGAAAAATCTAGCATGTGCTACACACACATGACAGGTCCGAATTTATGTTATGCACATGGAGTAGGGATCACAAGTGAGGAAAATAATGTAAAACACACTCTAAGACCATTGTGAACCCCACGGTTTTGGCAGAAACAAATGAAAGAAACCACACTGTGGAGACACTTCCAAAATCCAGAGGGGATAGAATAAGGGTGGGGAAAGAGGCAAGGCCACCATGGAAAAGAAACACATAACCCAAAAATACAAATTACTTGAGGAAATGATTTGCCACATGGGAGATCAACAGAAACAACAAAGCAGAAAATTGATACCTCCAAGAGATTGAAATTACAGAACATAAGAAAGAGGCTATTAAATAAATATATTTTAAATGATTAAAGAGAACATAGAAGAAAACAAAATTAAACAAGAAATTACTAAAAAAATGAATTAGAACTGAAAAAATAGATATAAAGGAAAAATAATGTATACAATCTTATACTTTAAAAAATTATAAAAAAAAATCATTTTCTGGACTAAATGGTAGATTACTCATAGTTGAAGAGAGAAGTAAAGAACTGGAAGATAAAAAAAGGTAAAGTTAACCTGTAGAGTATTATACTAAATGAAATAAGCCAATTAGAGAAAGACAAGTATCCCATGATCTCACTCATATGTGGAATCTAATGAACAAAATAAACTGATGAACCAAGTAGATCCAGAGATATAGAAGCATGGAATAGACTGTGGAATCTCAGAGGAAAGGTAGGGGAGGGTAGGTAGGTGGGTATGGGGAAGCACGGGACTTGGTTGGAATGTTTGTCTATAAGGAGGATTCTCTGAAAGGTCAGGGGCCTCTGAGGGGACCCTACCTTGACTTTTCCAAACAAGTCCGATCCCCCGGAGTATTTTATTAGAATCTCTGTTTAGTCTTTAGACCCGACCTTCTAGAAGCATATACTTTCTCAAGGATGCTTACCTTGCTGACTGTATCTAGAGGTTAATTTTAGTTCAAGCTGTTATGACAACAAAAGCCAAAGGAGGCAGGCGAACAGGGCTACTTGGCGGGAATAGCCAAAGTAGTGCCTTAGCCCTCTCTTTCACAGAAACGTTTGTTAGAGTCATCATTCACCCGTCGTTCAGGGTCTGGCGGTAAGCCCCGGCAAAGGTGGGAAGAGATCAACCAAAGAACTTGTATGCATATATGCATAACCCATGGACATAGAAAATAGCGTGGTGAAGGCCTGGGGTGGGTGGGCGGGTGGTGACAAAGGGGTCAATGGGGGAAAAAGGGGACATGTGTAATACTTTTAACAATTAAGTTTGTTTTGTTTTGTTTTTGTGTGTGTGTGTGTGTTTTTAAGGTGAAGTTGCCTAGATTGTAGGGCTGAGATGTAAAAAAAAATAAAAAATAAAGATGTTAAGGCTCATGGAGCAGAAAGTTAGAAGTTTTAATAGTTCATATTGGTGATATATTAATAATTACCTAAAACATTATGTGGCCCATAAGAAGTACCCTAGGAATATTTGTTGAAAGTATGAATGAATGAATAAATGAAAAGAAGTCCCAGAAAAAGAAGACAAATCAAAATTAAAGAGATAATAGCTTTGAATGTTTCAAAATTGGAGATATGAGACATCAGTTTAAAGAAATATAGGAAATACTGAAAAGGAAAAGTCAAAACACACATACACTTAGATACAACATAGTGAAACTGTAAACATAGTAAAATTCTTAAAAAGGAAATAAAGGAAAAAATTAATATCAAAAATAAAATTAGAAATTAGATATTCAGTAGACTTCTTATCAGCAAAAACTGAAGCTAAAATGAAATAACATATTCCACAAGCCAAAGGATAGTAATTTTAAGTGATGACTATATAAGACCTCAATGCCATTCCAGACTGATAACAAACAATATAAATTTTCAGAAAATACTGAAGACATAGATCATCATATAAAATGTTGTTAACAAATGTATGTCAGAAAGGAGAACACTTTATCAAGGAGAAATTGGATATGCACAAAAATAACGATGAGTAAAGTAGACATATTGTTAGAAACCTTAAAAAAAACAGAAACAAAAACAATAACTGAACTGAGGTAAATAAAAATAAAGTGGAAAGTATTTCTAAAACAAAAATGTGAAAAGTTGGGATGATGATATGAACAAGATAAATATTCTAGGCTCTTTGAATTCTTTGGTGGGAGTTTAGATTTATTGACAAAACTTAGACTTTACTGTTATATATGCATCTTAACATTTTAAAAATAAACGCTAAAAAACAGAAATGCTACATATACATATGTATAAATATGTATACATACATATACTATATATAACTTTATATACATATAATACATTCAAAACTGGTAGAGAAAATAAACAAAATTTCATTAACCCAAATAAAGAGAAAAAAATTGGAAAATCATATTAAACATAGAACAAAGAATAGAACAACAGAAATAAACTCAAGAAGTCACTCATCATCAGTAAGGTGACAATACTCATTTCATCTGATTAAAGACAGAAATTCTCAGACTGGATTTAAAAATGGCAGCTAAATGTTATATTAAAGAGAGTAAAACAAAAAAAAATTACAGAAATGTCAAAAATAAAAAGACAGAATGAGATACACAGGACATACAAAACCAAAAGAAAGATGGATTAAAAAATTAGTTTTGCACAGAAAGAGCTTTAAGACAAATTGCATATATAGGGATTGAAAAGCACCTTAATTAGCAATCCTCTCTAATAAAATGGTAATATGCAAATTAACCACTCCACTACATAAGCCACGCCCACCAGCCAATCAGGGCGAGCATGCAAATTAACCCCAATCCAAGATGGCTACAGCCACAGTGAGCATGGTTTCCCAGGTAACAGAGCAAGCCAAGCTTTCCATAGCCGTTGCAGGCCTAAGCCTCCACTCAAGCTACAAAGTTTCAATTATAGAAGGTAAACAAATTCAAACAAATTGCGGCAGAATGGAGCTTGAGAGAGCAGGCCAGGGTTGCCGGCGGCAACAGGGGAAGCAAAGCTTTCCGCACACCCTGGCCGGGCTCACCCGCTTAAGGCTACAAAGTTTCAATTGTAGAAGGTGAATTAACTGCCACAGAGATGGCTGCTGCCCCGGAGGGAGCAGCAGGCTTGGCTCCGCTCCAGGCTACAAAGTTTCAATTGTAGAAGGAAAATAAATTCCAGATACCAGGGCCTCGCCTTGGGTTGCCAGGGGACGTGGCCGGCCTGCAAACCACCACAGGCCCCTCGCTCAGGCTGCTCCACGCCCCAAGGGAACCTCACCCTGATCCGGGACACCCTTCAGGGCAAACCAGCTGGCCCCCACCCGTGCACCAGGCCTCTATCCTATCTAATAAAAGAGTAATATACAGATTGGTCATCACTGCAACACACAATATAGCTGCCCCCATGTGGTCAAAGATCCTACCCCCATGTGGACACAAGATGGCTACCACAAGATGGCCAGCAGGAGAGGGCAGTTGGGAGGCACCCGGCCTGCAAGGGAGGGCAGTTGAGAGGGACCAGGCTTGCAAGGGAGGGCAGTTGGAGGTGATCAACCCTGCAGGAGAGGGCAGTTAGGGGTGACCAGGCTGGCAGAGGAGGGAAGTTGGGGTCAAACAGGCTGGCAGGGGAGCAGTTAAGCATCAACCAGGCTGGCAGCGGAGTGGTTAGGGGGTGATCAGGCTGGCAGGCAGAAGCTTTTAAGGGCAATCAGGAAGGCAGGCAGGCAAGCAGTTGGGAGCCAGCAGTCCTGGATTTTGAGAGGGATGTCCGACTGCCCGTTTAGGCCCGATCCCAGATTGGAGAGGGTACAGGCTGGGCTGAGGGACAACCCCCCGCCGTGCACGAATTTCGTGCACCGGGCTTCTAGTAAAATAATAATCCCCCAGGATAAGATTCCTGAGCTTGCTCTTAACATCATAACCTTAAATTACATTAACTAAGAAGTATCATAATCATTAGGAGAGAACTATATATTATAATTACAGTGAAAGATTTTAATTTACTTCTCTCAGAAACAGGTAGGCAAAGAAGTAAAGAGACTGACTAAGCTATATGAAATGTCCATAAAGAATGTTTTATAAACTAGGCCACACAAGGATTCTGAGCAAATTCCAAAGACCTGATATCAAAAGACCATCATAGATGACCATGCTGCAAACAAAATAAAAATCAGTAACAAAAAGATAACCAACATTCTTGGGGAGATTCAAATTAAATTATCAGTTAAGAATACACAATGGAAACCAAGATATTTAGGTCTGAACCACAATGACAACACAATAGATCTAAACTAACTCAAGAAAAAAAAAAAGGATAAACTCTAACAATTAAATGATGAATTTCAGCCCAATCCTTCTCTCACATCACACACATACAAATAATAATAATAATAATAATAATAATAATAATAATAACTTGAAATAGATCACATACCTAAATGTAGGAGCTAAAACTATAAAACTTTTAGAAGAAAACCTCCTGGGCAATTTTCATGACATTAAGATTGAGTAAAGAGTTCTTAGATATAACACCAAAAGCATAATCCATAAAAGAAAAAACACACGATAAATTAGACTTCAGAAAACTAAATGTTTTACTGCAAAACAAATTATAAAGATGAAAATGCAAGTTATAGACTTGAAGAAAATAGTTGCAAAGTTTATATCTGATAAAGTACTTTTATCCAGACTATATTAAAAACTCATATAACTCAATAATAAAAAGAGAAGTAAACCAATTGAAAGAGTTAAAATATATTAAATAAGATAAACAAGTGGCCAGTAAACTCATGAAAAGTTTTTTTTTTTTATGTTCTTTTGTGTTTCATGAAAATTTCTAGTTGTTTTTTTTTTGTTTTTTTTTTTTCAGAATTGAGGTGGGGGGGTATAGTTCAGGCACTTCACACCCAGGTCCTTTCTTAGAGGACAGTGGCAGCTTACTCTCTTTTTTTAAAAACATTTTTATTATTATTTTATAATAGTTTAGGTTTACGTGAAAATTTTTAAGGTAGGACAGAGAGCTCCTGCACATCTCTTACCTATTTTCTCCTACTATCAACATCTTTCATTAACCTGATACCTTTGTCACAATTAAGGAGCTAACATGAGCACATTACTATTAATGAAATGCGCACTTTATTTGGATTTCACCGATTTTCCTTAATATACTTTTCCTGTTCCAGAATCCCATCCAGGTTACCACATCATGTTCGGTTGGCAAGTCTCTTTAGATGACTCTGTCCTGTGACAATTTCTCAGACTTTCCTTGTTTATGATGACCTTGACAGTTTTGAGGAATATTAGTTGGGCATTTTGTAGAACTTCCCTCCATGTGGGTTTGTCTGATGTTTTCCTCATGGGGTTTGGGGTTTGCGGGAAGGAAGACCTCAGAGTTGAAGGGCATTTTCATCACATCACATTAAGGGCATATGCTGTCAGCATGATTTATCACAGGGGTGTCCACCTTAATGACCTGGCATTGCTAGCGTTTGCCAGACTGGAAATGAGTTACTCTTCAACCAACTCTTTAATATTCACAGAGGCAACAGGGAAAAGGTTTGAGGGGTCTGAGCTCAAGTCAGGAAATAGAAATTCCGAATCCTGGCCCAGGCACTAACTTCCCGAGTCACTTCACTCCCCAGGTTTCACCTATAATCTATGGGGATCAGGAAAAACATATTAAGGAGAATCTTCTGAGGCCTTATTTCTCACACAGCAGTCCCCAATACTGCAGTTTTGTGTTCCGTGGTTTCGGTACCCAGGGTCAACTTCAACCTGAAAATATTACATGGAAAATTACAGCAGTAAACAACTCAGAAGTTCAAATCATGTGTTGTGCTGAGCAGCATGATGAAATCTCGAGAGACCTGGAACCAACTCATCCCCTTTGTCCAGTGTTTCCATGCTGTAGAAGCTCCCACCTGGTAGTTAGTTCCCCCTTGGGTTATCAGATCCAATGTGGAGGTATGGCAGTGCTGATGGTCAAGTCACCCTAAGTTTACTTCACAATGCCCCCAAAACATAAGAGTTGTGATGCTGGCAATTCAGATATGCCACAGAGAAGTCACACAGTGCTTCCTTTAAGTAAAAAGGTAAAAGTACTCAATTTAAGGAAACAAAAAAAATTGTATGCGAAATTGCTAAGATTTATGGTAGGAACAAATCTTTTATCTGTGAGATTTTGAAGAAAGAAAAAGAAATTTATGCTAGTTTTGGTGTCGCACCTTAAACTGTAAAGCCATAGTGTCTGAAAAGTGCTTACTTAAGATAGAAAAGGCATTAAATGTGTGGGTGGAGGACAAATGAACAGAAAATGGGTTCCAACTGCAGAGCAACATATGGTACCAGACAGCATTGAGCCTATACAGGGACTTCAGCAAGGGATCCCCAGGCAGGAGTGACACCATGCTACTTACTGCCAGTGAGGGATGTTACACAGACCCAGGAAAAAGGTTTGCATTTTATCATCTCACATCGTCATCATAAGAAGAAGGGTGAGTACATACCACAGATATTGAGAGAGCGAGAGAACACATTCATATAACTTTTATTACAGTATAGTTATAATTGTTCCATTTGATGATTAGTTGTTAATCTTCTTACTGTGCCTAATTTATAAATTGCACTTTATCATAGGTATGTACGTACACAAGAAAACATGGGGTTCAGTACTATCTGTGCTTTCAGGCATCTACTGGGAGTCTTGGAAAGTATTCCCCATGAATAATGGAGAAGTACTGTACTGTATATTGTCACATTTTATTTTTCCCCACTTTACCAGTCAGAGTCCCACAAGAAAGAAGGATGTGGAAATTTGAGGAGAAAAGTTGAAGGAACTATGGACCAAGGTAAAGGTGTGGTGAAGGTGGGAATCCCAAGCTTTAGTGCAGCCCTCTAGGTCTGGTGCCAGCAAGGTGCTTGCCTCACACCTACAACCAAAGGGGTGAGAGGAAGGAGTGCCTACGGGGTCCTGGAAACACACATACCTATACAGAGGGGGAAAGCTGACTGAGAGGAGCTGTGACCATCATCCAAAATCATGGCCAGCCCAGGGCAAACCTGTAGGTAGGGAGCTGGTGAAATAAATTCTCTAATCTCATGCTTCTCCCTCCCTCTAATCTTCTGAAAGTGTTACCCACTGGATGAATCTCACCTGAAGCTCAAAGACAAGGAGCCCAGAGAGATCAGACATGTGGAGCACAGAGAAGGGTGGAGAAGGGTAGAAAGTATACCTAGAGGGATGAATCAAAGATTTCTAGCACACCTGTAGCTTGAACGCTATGAATTACAATTGGATCAATTCAGCCCAGCATATAACATGCCCAACGTTATTTAATACAGCTATTACTTAGGTATTTACAGAGACAGAGGACTGAATGAATTCCCAGACATCCCATGCCAATGTGGCAGAGTTCTAATTATTACCATCTGCCATCTGTGTCTTCCTTCCTTTCATCTCAGACAATAGGTGTGATCTGTCTCCCATGTCGAAACTTGAAATATGTTCAGATAATTCCAATGGATTCGTTGGATCTCCTCTTCTCCAGCTAACTAATCCAAGTTCCTTCCAGACTAGGTGGAAAATTACACTAGTTTACTCTAAAGAATCATCCAAGTGTAAGATCTGTAATTCCCTAGGAATATAAATCACTACCTTGGAAAGATTTATATCCCTAAGGTTCATTAATGTTGCAGTGAGAATTAACATAAGGAGATGAAGAGAAGGGGTCAAGATTTTGAGGGATTGTGTAAAAAAACCCAGAAGTTTAATTGCCTCAATCAGGAAAACAGAACATCAATCAAAATGGAATGAGGTACCCTGGCAAGTGAGTTAGGAACCTCAAGTTGCATCAGACAGGTAATTGTCCAGTGCATTAAAAAGGACCCCATCTTAAATGTAATGGTAGAAAATAAAAGGTAATAAGAAAATAAAGCTTTGCCAATGTTGTTTTACAATTGACAAAACCTTACTATTTCCTATGTCATTTATAGCACAGTAATATACACATTATTGCGCCCATCTCCAAATGAGAAAAAAAGAGGCTCAAAACAATTAAGTATTGTTCCAAAGTCACCCTGTCTGAGCACAGGGCCAGGCATATATTTGACACTCAGTAAACAAATCTGAAGGAATGAAACTTAATTCGCTTAAGTGCAGAGTTAATCTTCTAGAAAGGGCTGCCCAACCCTCTCTACCTCCTGGCACAATGGCTGGGCGCAGGGAGAAGTCAGCCAGGGTTCCTTATTCATGTTCTAGCCAAAGCGACTCATTTGGACACCCGAACAAAAATAATTTTTATATTCTCTAACAACTATAACTCATTTTCTATTACTTAATAAGTGTGATGAATAAACGAGTCCTTGGGAAGCCAGATAGCCTCTGCAAATGGGCTGGTGTGACTTGACGGATGGGTTTGGAACCTGGAGCGGGGAGCAGAGCTGCTGAAAGCTGCAGGTGTAGGCAGAAACTGACTTCTGAGCCATTGCTCTTTTCTTTGACGGTGATAACCTGGGCTTTTTAACTGATTAGAAAAACCTCGTAAGTGCTACCTGATGTTTCCCTGTGTATATTAGAATCAGCTAACTGTGGGAACCTGGCAAGTTTTCTCTTCATCCTTCCCACCCAGTTCTAGCTCCTCTCTTCCCACTGAGGAATATCTAGCTCTAGCACATCAGACATAAGGTCATGAGGCCCCATGGACTAGAAAGACTCACCTAGAGAACATCATGTATGCTTTTGCTGGGAATTATAGAACTTGGGGAAAGCCATACTGTAATTATTTATAGAAACTACACATTTAAGAAAGAGTTTGTTGAGCATTAAACATGTATTTTAATTTTTGTTGTAGTAAGGAAAGGGGGATAGAGTTCTTTAAGGGCTATGGCATGGTGAGTATATAATGGGAGAAAACCTGGGTTTGGAGTTAGTCCTAGGTTTGATTTTATATCACTTAACTAAAACAAAACAACACAATTTAGGGCAGTTTTTTAACCTCTCTGTGTCCGTTATGAGAATGGCTATCTGTTTCAAAATTCATTCTTTAGTGCAGTGGCTCTCAATTTTACCTACACAGGAGAATCTCCTTGGGAGCTTTAAAAATATATAGATGCATGAACTGATGATAATAATGAATACCTATATGTAGAACCTAGGTATTTAAAAATACAACCCAAAGGTGCAGGTCAGATAAAAAAGCACTGCTTAACCAATTAGAATGGAAGGATCAGTTTTTCAGGAACTTGCAAGGTTTACTCTTCCTATAGACGAGGAAGTTGTAGCTCAGGGAAATTCCTAAATTTGCCCAGAATCACACAATTTAGAGTGGAATTCAGGTCTCCTGAAATCTAGGCCAGAATATTTTCTACAATCATAATTTTAGCCTGGGTTACCCCTAAGCTACCCAGAGGAGAAAACAGAACTTGAGACACCAATACCTTAATAACAACACACCCAGACGCAGCTTGGTAGTGAGCTTAGCCCCTACAAGATCCGACACTCAGATTACCAACCTTAAACCTATTCAGGCTTAAACCAAGGTCACAGTCTCTCATGACCACCATATTCAGGCCGGCCACGGACCTAGCATGATACAGTGGCGAGATGGAAGCCAGGAGGAAATAGAGGGTCTTTCAAATTAAAAATTTTAACAGAGATTGTAACTAACAAAACAAACTGGTGACCTGAATGTCCTTATATGGTGCTGGCCCACCAACGTATCACAAAAAACAGTCCTAGATTTTAGTAGGATCTTATTATTAATATATATTTTTATTGGTTTCAGAGAGGAAGGGAGAGAGATAGAAACATCCATGATGAGAATCATTGACAGGCTGCCTCCAGCATGCCCCACACTGAGGACAGAGCCCACAACCTGGGCATATGCCCTGACAGGGAATGGAACCATGACCTTCTGGTTCATAGGTCGATACTCAACCACTGAGCCATGCTGGCCAGGCAGTAGGATCTTGATAGCAGGATCTGACGCAGTTTTTCCTTTTGCCTGATTTTGTTGTATCACCTCCTTGCTAGGTCTCAGGAAACCAGAAGCTAGAGATGCTGAGTACCAGTCCAAACTCCCAGCGTGACAGAGTGAGAACCAGAAAAGAAGTCTCTGTATGTCGGTCTCATGTTCCTCTCAGTGTTGTCAGAGCATGAGACCGGGAGGTAGAGAGAGGTGGAAATCCTGGTGGCATCTCTGCTTAGCTAGGAAGTCTCCCAGCTAAGTTACTTTTTCTTTACTAAGCCTTGTTTTGTAGTATAAACATTAGAATAAAACTATTCACTTTATAACATTGTTATGGGGATGAATGATGCATATTAAATTTTAGCCTAGTGCCCAGCACCAAGTGAGGATTCCTTAGTTGACATTTTTGTCATCGTCATTGTTGCTTTGTTGTGCCATGTTGCTCCTCATCCCAAAAAAATGAACTTCCAGAGTTCTTGATGTTTTTCAGAATGAGATCATTTCAAATTGGCTCTCTTTTCTCCTGTAAGCCTAGTCTCTCTGCCATCAGAGTGCAAATACATGTGTGCTCACCCTACTGAGAGCTTCACATGGTCAATTCTAACCTGCAGCTAGGTGTTTGGTAGAATATCACGGATGTAGGGCTGCCTAGTATGTAACTGAGGCGGGAGACCTGGTCTATGGTCTCCCCAGGACATGGCCATTCCTCTTTTTGGTGTATTCATGAGAAAAAGAAAGTGGTTCTAAGAAGAAATAAATGGAACCAGAACCCTGAAAATGCTCAGACCTCTTGGACCCTGGAAACGACGACATATTTTTCCCATAGCCTGAGTGAGAGGAGTTTGGCCTGAAAACCTGACTCATCTTGTTTCCATCTCTGTCTCCAGTGTCTTGCTTTGGCCTCCTTCCATCTGTCACCGTCCAGCAAACTTAGAAAGGGCATGCGAGTGTGGAGTGATGGGGGCAGACATGTTTTTCAAGCCTGCAGGCAGCCCCAAACACTCTTGGGTGTTTCTACACAGCAAGAGGCTTCCAAGGACTGTGGGAGGTGGACTTGAAAGAAAACTCCTGTGCCCAGTGTTCACGGGATCCAGCCCCAGGGAGGGAAGGATGAGCATGCACTCTCTTGGGCTACCTTCTGACCTGGCTGCTGTGTTATAGACCATCACGCAGCCTCCGGTCCCTAGTGCGGTACTTGTTGGTAACCACAAGGTGGCATTGCAGATTAAAGTGAAATACCGCAAACCTCCTTCCAGCTCCCAGGTGAGGCTCTGGTATCCCACACCTGGGAATTAAGAAGATGTCTAGGTCAATCTACTCATTTTACAGATGGTTACACTGAGGCTTAGAGACAAAGTAGAACATAAATGTCCCAAGCACTAATCAGACAGGAAAATAGCCAGTATTTGGTACCCAGGTAATGGAACTTGTCCCTCAATTTAGTATAGTGTGAAATATGTCAATGTGTGTTTTTTATATTTTCCTCTATTAAAGGGAACACAATAAATTAGAATGCAAATACCATGAGGGCAGAGAGTGTACTGATTTTGCTTGCCCCCTAGAAGATCCTGGGGCTAGTTTAGAGAGTATTGATTTATGGTTTCTACTACATGTCATCTTTCTTCCCCTTTAGTTCTTTTCATATTCAGACTAGATTTCTAAAAATTAATAGTATGAAAATTACTTCCTTTACTCCTCATGTTCTCAGTTAACAAGCAGTCGCTGAGACCCTACCAGGTACAAGGGCTGGTCTGTGTTCCTACTGGGGATCTGGCCTTGGGTTTGGTCCTGGGGAGGTGACAGAGGGACACCGAGGCACTGTTCTGCTGTCACAGGTTTACTGTTAACTTGCTCACTGACCTTAGGAAATTATGCAGGGTGAGCACAGATGTTTCTAATGCCTTTCTCATTACCCTCCTCCCCATCTCTGGTTTCCCCACAAAATTCAGGGTCAAGCTTTGTTTCTGAATTTTAGGATAGCCAAGTGAAGTCCAATGGCAAAGTCCAGTCCTGAGGATGGACCTTCTAACAGCACTGATACAGTCCACAGGGACTACCTCTTGTCCCAGGTCCATTGCTCTCTGAGGCACCTCAAGAAAGTCTAAAATTCCCTCAAAGCCTAACTTCCTATAGATGTAGAAAACCTAACACCATCCTCTCATGCCCCTTGTTAGCAACTGGACCGTCTCCCACACTGCTTCTGTTTGGGTTCCTCTGTACCAAAAACATCTGCTGTCCAATGAGGGGTCCCTGATGACTGAATCTGGAATGTGTATTTTTTGGAAAGTTCTGAGGTTGGGACTTCAGGGGAAAAAAATGCCAATGCTGTTTTAGAAAAAGTCTCTACCCTCAGAGGAAAAAAACAGTGATTCTCGGTAGGAAAAAATGGAAAAACAGATCATGTGCCCAGATGCAGCTTTGTCACTGTTTTGTATTTTAATGCTCATATAAGCCAAGCAGCCTCCCTCATGACCCTGAATTTCCTGGAGTGATGTTTAAGAGTAGACAAGAACATGAACGTTCAAGAAGAGATCAGAGTTTCTGATTCAACAAAAAAAGTTTAAGTCCCTACATTAAAAATCCCCACATTATATAGAACCATCAACATTGGAGGGGATATTAAAACATCTACAGGTGTGGGTACAAAATCCTGCCTGTAACTGCAACTCTCAAGGTTTCGTCTTCCAAGCCACAAAGGGCTTCTTCCATTGACCAGTTCTCATGTGGCCTTGTCATCCCTGCCTCACCTTCCATTCCCCTAAGTTACAGCCCTTTCCATTCTTTTACTGGGTCATCACATGACACAGTGTCCAGCCCCTTCTCCATCTACTCCAGTAGTGTCCTCTCTGAACCGTGGTGACCAGAACTGCTTGGTCTCCCAGGTGCCCACGTGCAACTTCTTTGTGGCCGTTTTGGTGCTAAGCATGGCAACAAGGACATGAAAAAGACACGGCCTGTCTTTGAAAAGCTCATTCTACAAAACAAAGCTATCATGGGTAGATAAACACACAAATAGAAACAAAAGGCAAGAAGATTAGTTTTCATGGATAGGACAGAATATAGCCCACATAACAGACATTCTATGTTCTTAGGACATCATTTGTATTCTCAAGTTTCTGGATGTTCTTATTCTGTTCCTATCATTTCGTGAAATGGGTGTCTATATTTATTGCGAATGAATGCCACCCTCGTGAATATTAAAGGGAAATAGATGCATTCCCAGAGTCCAGACCTGTTACATCCTTCCTTTTGTTTGCCGCTTTTCCTCTTTTAAGTCAGGGATAGCTGAGGACTCCCAGCAGAAATTTCATTTCATTTAGCCCTTTCTTTTGTGCGAATTGACACAGCTGAGACTCAGGGCGAGAAGGGTGTTTGCACCAAACCCAGGATGAACCAATGGGCTGCATTCCGTTTTGCAAAGGAACTCATCTTTGCAGCAAACGCTTGTTTCTTCTTTGTTGCTGATTGCACATGTGAGATCATTAGTCTGAAAAACACAAGAGCTCCGGAGACAGGGTGTGAATGCTGCGTAGTAATGAGCTCCTCCTCCTCTGTGCCTTTGGTGGCTGAGTCCTGCAACAACAGGCTCTTCAAGGCTTCAGTGGAGGGGGAAGCCATTCCCCACCTACCAGGAGGGCCCCTCCGCTCTTCTTGTAATTATAGAGTAGAACCCACTTTCACCATGCATTTGCAGAATATGCTGCCCGTTACAGAGCAAGGTCATGTCTTGTCTTCTCGCTTCCTCCTCCTGATAGCCCTGGGAGGCAGGTGTGGGTATCACAGTTTATACACAAGGAAACAGAAACCAAGAATTTGAAAGGCAGGTCCTCATCATGCAGGGAAGACCAGGCAGAGAAGCAGAGGCTGCATCTGACATCAGGGATTTGGACCACAGAGCCCTTTCGGATTCTTCACGCCCCACAGTGACTTCCAAGACAAGCACCTTTGTGCATAATGGGGCTATCTGGAAAGCAGTAATCATATTAATCTAGCTCATTTATTCCTCACAACTATATGAGATTGGTATGAGTATCCCCGTTTTAAAACCAAGGTGGTGTGTGTGTGTGTGTGTGTGTGTGTGTGTGTTTAATCAATACAACTCCCCGCCCCACTTCAAGTTCTCAAAAATATAGCAGAGCAAAATTAGAATAAACCCAATTCCTTCTGCTTCTTCATTCCAGAACAGTGAAAATTTCCATTCTCATAAAAGTTCTAAAAGCCCTGTAAGATCTAAAATGTTCAAATAAAATAAACGTTTAATATAATCCGTATCCCCTGAATAAAAACTGAAATTGTGTTGTTTGTAAATTTTGCTAAATGTGCCAAATCGAAGTCTGACTTTCTCTTATGTTCTCTAGTAATACAGAATTGCCCAAGAGCTTGTGAATTTATCTTTAACTCTTCCAAGTATTCATACAAGGTAGACATTATAGATGTAGACATTGAGGCATAGAGATGACCCTACATTTCCCAGCCATTGAATGACAGGGCAGTCATGCAGAATTCAAGTCTGCTTAATCCCAAATATCTAGCGCACGTTCTTGGAATTTTCCCTGAAGGACAAGTTCACCTTTGGCTCCCCTGTCACGGGGAAATACTTCTTGCGGCGTTATCCAGGCCCCAACAGCTTTAGTTCAGCGACGGTCTTAATTTTTTTTTTTTTAATTAGGTTTCTGGAGATGGGACACAAAATAAGAAACGGGGCCTTATTCATCTGTCAGCTCAACTTCTAAGCACCTTCCATGTGAGCGTTACAAACAACAGCCTCTGAGTGTGACCTGGATACACTGAACAATGGACGCACCTGTCGCGTGTTTCTGAAAGACAGGAACGATGGACCGCAGCTCCTCCTTCTCCGCGGTTTCACTTTCCATGGTTTCTGTTACCTGCAGGCAACCATAGTCTGAAAATAACACATGGAAAATTCCAGAAATAAACACTCCATACCTTTTCAGTTGCAGCCTTTCCGGTTCCCAGTCGCATGGCAAATCCACAGACCAGCTTCGTGCGCGTTGTACGTGACTCAGGCCTTCTTGCTGCGTCCTCACGCTCCCCACGCCCACCACGCCCCACGCCCCCACGCTCCCCACGCCCGCCACGCCCCCTACGCCCCCACGCCCCCACGCCCGCCACGCCCCCTACGCCCCCACGCCCCCACGCCCCCACGCCCGCTACGCCCCCACGCCCCCACGCCCCCCACGCCCGCCACGCTCCCCACGCCCGCCACGCCCCCACGCCCCCCACGCCCGCCACGCTCCCCACGCCCGCCACGCCCCCTACGACCCCACGCCTCCCACGCCCACCTCGCCCCCATGTCCCCACGCCCCTACGCTCCCTACGACCCCACGCTCTCCACGTCCCCACGCCCCCGACACCCCCCACGCTAGGCCTTTGGTCACTTGGTAGCCAACTCAGTTACCAGAGAGACTGTTCAGGTATCGGGGTGCCTTTTTTCACCTCACAGTGCCCCCACAGCTCAAGAGCAGGGGCGCGGGCAGTTCGGACAGGCCACGGAGGAGCCGCCACCTGCTTCCTTGGCGTGGAAAGGTGCACGTTCTCCACTGAAAGGAAGGAAAAGTCGGATGCGCGGTTGCTGGGACCCACGGTAAGGCTGCAGCTTTTATTTCTGAAACTGTGGAGGAGGAAAAAGAAACCCGTGCTCGCTCTGCTGCCGCACCTCACTGCAGAAGTTATGGCCCTAGACATTTTATCTTTTCACATCGTAGGAAGAAGGGTGAGCACAGTGAGATATTTTGAGGGAGACAGAGAGAGAGGGCCCACGTTCACGAAACTTTTATTACAGTATATTATAATTCTATTTTATTCTTTTTTAAAAAAATAATTATTTACTGTTGAAAGTATTACATATTCCCCCCTTGTCCCCCGTTGACCACCTCCGTCTGGCCCCCATCCCCTGCCGCAGGTCTTCACCCCCCTATTGTCTGTGTCCATGGGCCATGCATATATGCATACACGGTCTTGGTTGATTACCTCCCTCCCTCATACCCACCCACTCTCCCTCGCCTTCCTCCCTCGCCTTCCCTGCGAGATTTTATTAATTCATTTTGTTAATCTTTTACTGTGCCTAATTTATAAGTTAAACTTCATCATAGGTAGCAATGACTAGGGAAAAAACATAATACAGCAGGACTCTGAATAGCATCGTTTTAGTCAACATCGTTTCCTTATATCCTTGATGAGGGGTGGGGGAGGGAAATTGGAAGCCGAGGCCGTGCACATGAGGGAATGGGCGTGGCTCAATTGTCCAGCATGAGTGAGTGCAGGTGGGGTGTGAGCAGGGCGTCCTGTCCAGGTGAGCTGCTGGGAGAAGCTCCGCCCTCCCCCAAGACCCTGAATAAGTGGATTAAAAAGAATTATCTTCTTTTTATCCATCTTTCTTAAATGTATGCATAGCTCACATTTATTTCAAAGTTTAATATTAGCAGCGTTTGGGTCTCTAGTTAGGAGTTTGGTGATGTTTTTGTGAGCAAAATTATGGCATAGGAGCTTAACTCTTGTTTATATCAATTAGCCTGTGGTAACATTGGTTTTGTTACACGTGGTTTTAATTAACGTAGCAGTTTCCAAGAACCTATCAAGGACATCAGGGAGGACTTCCTGTATCTTACAGGATACAGTAAGATCTGCAGATTCAGGCATGTACTGGGGACCTTGGAACGTGTCCCCTTGGATATAGGGGCCTTCTGTGTGCCCAAGTGCTGCTCTGGTAAGTGGTCAGCACTCAAATGGCTGAGAGTTATCAGCTTCGGTAGACTTCATGCCGCTCAGTATGTGGGATTCCCAGATTTGCCAGGGACCTTCTGAGAGTCTGTACTTGGATGGTACTGGACCCTGAAGTTGGAATAAACTCTTTGAAGAGAAATATGAAAATCACCAATGTATTACATCCTATAGTTGATAGGTTAGTAGCATCATATAATTTGAAGGAGTCCTAACCATCTTCCAACCCAGTCATCTGTAGAAAGGTAAGTGCCCTGCCTGAGATCCCACAGGAGGTTAGCTTTAGCGCTGGATCTTTGATTCCTGGTGAAAGCTCCTTTTCTTTGCATTGCTCATTTGTGCTTGTTTTAAATATGTGAGAGGAATCAAGAATGTAGAGGTTTAAATATTTACTTAAGGTTATGTCCAGTAAATAATGTAAGTGGGATTATTAGCTTTGGATAATCAGAGGAGAAATATCTATATTATCCTAGGAGAAAGAGGTAATCCCTGAACTGAGATTTCTCGGAGTTAGCCAGGTAACTCAGGGAAAGGGATATTAGGTACTTTGCATTGGTATATCATCTGATGGTAGACTGTAATACAGTAAAAAAGCACAGTATAACCTCCGAGCACGGACTAAAAAGAATATAGTGAGTGATATGATATAGCTGATATTGGAAATAAAAAGTACTCATTTACTACAAGATAAGGCATAAAATGGAAAAAAAAGGAATAAAGAGAAAATTAGACAAATTTCCACACAGTGGATTTAAACCCAACCATATCAATAGTTAACATTAAATGTGAATGACCCAAAGATTAAAAAAAACTCGAATAAAAATTCAGAGATTATCACATGGGAATCAAAATAAGACCCAATCAATTGCTGACAACAGCAAAACCCTTGAAGTTTATAAGAAATATAACCTAAAAAGTACAAGTAAAAAGTAAAAGTATAAAAAATATATATGTACAATGCAAACAATATCTAGTTTTATAAGGAAACTTGAGTGGCCATACTAATATCGGTCAAAATAGGCATCAAACAAATGAGTATTTTTAGAGATGAAGAAGGGCATTTCATAATGATAATGGTGGTCCAGTTAATTTGCCTGAAAATTTTAATCTTAAATGTGCATGCACATAATAGCGGAGTTTTAAAATTCATAAGCAAAACCTAATAGGAATAAAGAGGGAAACATACAAATCCATGTTGGAGATTTCAACATTCCTCTTTTAGTAATTGATAGAACATGTAGACGAAAAATCAGTAAGAATGTAGAAGACCCAAACAACACTATTAACAAACTTATTATAATTGGCATTTATAGGACACTCCACCCAACAACAGCAGAAAACACATTCCTTTCACATGCACATGAACTGTTCACCAAGATAAATCATTACTGGGCAATGAAAAAGTATCAATAAATGATTGGGTAAAAACAAAAAAACAAAACAAGGATAGCATTAAAATCTGTTCTTATCCTCAACATAAAACGGATTGTATATGCATTATGTCAGTAGAACTATTAAATTAATATTACAGTTCAAACGTGTTATCCTGTTAACTCACTGTGTGACCACTGGCATGTTTCGTTGTATCCCTGAATCTCAGTTTTCCCAAACATAAATGTTTGGTCTTCACTAGACAATTTTTTTTAATTTCTTTATTGATTAAGGTATCACATATTTGTCCTCATCCCCCTATTCCCATCCCAAACCCCTCCCCACGTATGCCTCCCACCCCCCTGTTGTCTGTGACCACTGGTTAGGCTTATATGCATGCATACAAGACAATGTTTAAGTTCTTTTCACTATTGTTTATGATACCAGCACCTAGCACAATGCCTGTTATAAGAGCATCTCGACAAATATTTGTCCAAAAAATATTAAGTGAATTAATAATTGCTTAGATTTAAGAGATGCTTAACATAACTCTGCCCCATTTCACCCTTTACATTTCTGGATTATACATATGTCTTCTTTCCAAAATGCAATAGACTAGGGATTAGAATTTCTTGTCCTTCTTTAAATACATACCCTGACTTAGTTCATATTTTCAGTTATCTGCTTATTGGAGTAACAATCCAATGTCTTTAGGTAAATGGCAGTAATATAAGTTTTTATTGGAACAGTGTATAAGAAATGCCCTGATCCATATGCTATACAGAATGTTTTTAATGTTCATGAAATGAGAGATAGCAGTAATAAAATTCATGTAAAATTTTCAGAATTTATTTTATTCCAATCTATGTATGATGTCTTACAAAGTTCATTTTGCTGTTAAAAACATGCATTCTGTAATATGGTTATGAGAAGTATCACTAACAATATACTGATTGCTTTAAGAGCACTAAAAAGTATGTCATGATTTTGCAGCTATTTTTGACCTGTCCATAGGGTGAAGAATATTTAATTTAGTATTCTTCAAAGTGTAGTCTGCAAAACCATAGTCACACAGGCTATAAAGACTGGGGGGAGAAAAGAATTCCATTTTCAAAAAAGTGTTGGAAACATTTACCTAAATAAATGCACTGGACTTTATAGATCCTTTAATATATGAAAGTGTATTATAAATCTTAAAAGGGCGGGGTGAGAGACCATTGTGTAAAAGGTTCCCAAAACATTTTACCGTATTTATTAGTGTCCTGTAGTTGCTGTAACAAATTACCACAAACTTAGTGGCTTACAACAATTATTCTCACAGTTCAGGTAGCTAAAAGTCCAAAATTTCTGTGTCAGCAGGACTACCCTTCCTGTAGAACTGCTCGGAGAGACTCTGTTCCTAGCTTCTTCCAGCTTCTGGTGGCTGTTGGCGTTCCTAGGTGTGCGCTGCTTCATGGTCATGTTGCCTCCTCCTCTGTGTGTCTCTGCTTAATCTCCTTCTGACTCCCTTGTCACTGGGTTTAAGGCCCTCCCTAATAATCCAGGACAAGGTCCTCCTCCCCAAATCTTTCATTTCATCACATCTTTTGCAATATAAGATTGTATTTTTAATTTTACCATATTAGGTAATATTCCCAGGTCCCAGGGTTTAAAAGGCGGAACTTTACTTTTCAGGGCCACCATTTAGCTTACTGTTCATGGAACTATTTTTAATGGAACTTATCTTTTAAGTTCCATATCACTCAAAAAATGTCTTTGAACCACTGCTGTAGTAGGCCAAGCACTATTCTAGGTACTAGAGACTCAGCAACAAATAAAATTTTGGCAGAATAAACTTGAGAAAACCCTTCCACTCACCACTAAATAAGCTTTGAAAATGCTAAGAATTAATTAGATCATTTGAAAAGTTATTGAACAGATACAGTGTGGCTTTTCTTTCATTCATTAAGTTGGCTAATTTAAGAGAGATTATTTGAGTTCCTTATATTTATCAGGCACTGGGATGTAGAAGTGGGTGAATAAAACATGACTTCTACCTTAATGAAGTTTGGATCTGCTTGAGAAGAAAGACATAAAGCATAAAAAGCCATACCCAGGGTAATAAGAAAGTCTATTCGGAAAAAAATAAATATAAAAAATGGAGATATCAGGTAGGCAAAGTGAAATAATTGAAATCAAGTCCTCAAGAGTGAATGACATAATGGATACAGTGGAGAATAAAGTAGTTGACTGGAAAATCAGGTCAAAGAAGATTCCTAGAAGGCATCAAAGAGATAAAAAGATAAAAGCTTTTTAAGTTAAGAAATATATGGGGAGAAAAGCAGAAGTATTAATATCCATGGAACAAAAGTATCAGAATAGAGTAAAAAATGGAGAGGAGGTCATATTTGAAGAAATAACAGTTGAAAATATCCCCAAAGCATTTTTTTAAAAAGTAGCATTTCAGATAGAAAAGTCTAAATAATGTGGATAAAGAAAGCAAACCAAACAAGAAACAAAGAAATAAACAACTAATCATAGTACAGTAAAATTAAAGACCAGAAAAGGAGAATTCAATCCAAATCTACAGGACAAATACATAATTTGCAAGGGAATAGGAAATCAACGCTTGGTGTGCATTACTAGATTCAAGAGAGTGGAAAAATATATTCAGAGATTTAAAAAGATCTTGTGTGTCAAGTTCAAATGCATAATTAAAATGAACAATCCTAGGCATACAAAGTGGCATAAGATTAAATACAAAAATACTACTTGATGATATTTGTATAGGAATTAATATAACAAGTAGATAATTATCTGGGAAGATTTGTGAACTTAGTGATAACTCTCCTACACATTAAAAAAAAGGAAAGGTAAGAAAATATATAGGAATTCAGAGCAAACGTAATACACTGAGGGTTTGAAGGGACCTTGATCAGAGGAAAATATACCCATTCTGAGACCTAAGAATGATGAGAAAATAAAAACAGAACAATGGCTATTCTTAATGAATTGGTTCTAACTCTCTGAAGGAATGCAATAGAAACATAACTTTCAGAAGAGTAGAATAAAATGTACTCTGTCCATTGGACATCAGAAAAGGAGAAATAAAAATAGAAAGTATGGCAAAGAATACAAAATAAAATTACAGAAATAAGTGGCTTCTTACCAATATAACAATGATGCATTAAATGTGTGGCTTAAATTCTCAAAAGCCAGAGATTTTCACATTGTATTTTTTATGCCACAATCCACTAATTTGTTACCTTTCAGAGAAAAATTTAAAACAAAGGAATATGCATAGTATACACAAAGGTATGGAAACATGTCTGTGTGGAAGATGTATACCATAGGAGGCTGGGGTAACAGTTTTCATAACAGATAAATATATTTTGAGGTAAAAGTGGCATAAGAGTAAAAGAGCAGCAAAATTAAAAGAACAATATATCAAAAAGGTACAATGTTCATAAATATATATGGGCCTAATGAAATAGATTCAAAATTAATAAAGGAATACTAGGAAAACTAGAGAGAGAAATAAATATGACAACCATTTGTAGGTTGAGGTTTTAACACATTCCTCTAATCCGGTAGATTTAAAAAGTAAAACTATTTTTAAAACTGCAAAGATAAAATGGTAGGTACAAATCAATAGGTACATACAGAATTTTATGACCAACCAAGAATATGCATTTTTTTTCAAGGACATATGAAATAGTTGCAAAAATTAACATATAAACAATAAGAAGTAGAAAAACTATAGACAATATGGGGGTTACAATCTTGAAAGTGTCTCCATGAAGGATTCCCTTAGAAGTTGACATAAACAAAGATTTAAAGCAGAGGGAGTGAGCTTTGTGAATGTCTAGGGAAGATTATTGCAAGCAGAGAGAACATATACTATTTTATACCTAGTTGGTTGGCAGGTGTTTTTAAAAATACCTATTTTTATTGATTTCAGAGAGGAAGTGAGAGGGAGATAGAAACATCAATGATGAGAGAGAATCATGGATCTGTTGTCTTCTGCACTCCTGCATGCCCCCTACTGGGGATTGAGCCTGCAACCTGGGCATGTGCCCTTGACTGGAATCGAACCCAGAACCCTTCAGTCCTCAGGGTGGCGCTCTATCCACTGAGGCAAACCACCTAGGGCAATTGGCAGGTTTTTAAAAGTCAGAAAGCATTGCATATTGCTGTGTCTGATGGGGGAGGTGAAATGAGAACTGCCCTCCTGCACTGCAGGTAGGAGCTTGAGATGCTGCCATTCTGCAGAGCAAATCTGGCAGGACTAAGTGAAATTGCACATGTATATGTCCAGGGACCCAGGAGTCCTGTTCTTGTAACTACTCCAGAAAAAGTTGTGCTTGTGTCTGTTAAGGCATGACACTTTTATGCATAACAATGTTGTAATGGGAAAATAGAGCCATTACCAGCAGACTGGACAGGTTAAAAAGAAGATGATGTTCATGACAGAGTAGAGTTACAGTCAGAAGAAATATTTAGATGCACATAGAAGAAAATGGTTAGACATTGAAAACACAGTGTTTATTGAGTAAATTAAGAGATAAAGTAAAATAAGCAGAAATATATATTTTTTTATTTCTGTTAAAATATATACATATGTAAAATACTTTTTTAAGATTTTCTATATAACTAAGGAAACATAAAATACACTAGTCGGGATGCTTTGGTGAAAGATGGGACTATGGGGAGGGAGAGGAAATGAACGGAACATAAAATACAAAGTAAAATAACACAACTATGAAGCCTTGAAAGAATCACTGATAATTACCATGAAATAAAGAGTCATATTGACTCAATTACATGCCTTATCTGAGATTTTAAAAAAGCAATGCAATACAAACAAAAATGCTGAATATAAACTTATACAAATAGTATGAAAGATAAAAAAAACCCACACAGATTAAAAACTAGAAAGAAATAGGCCACGATATTTATAATAGTATGTTCCGGTTCATGGCATATAGATGTTTTATACTGTTTTTAGTATTTTCTTTATTTTTTACATTTTCTCCATTGAGCCTCTATTCCTTTCATAATCAAGAACAAGGAAAAATATGAAAAAAGGAAAACTTGTGCCTAAGGCATCTATAGTTCATTTTGACATTTTGGTTTTTAATGTCATAACATATGAAAGAAACACAAAATGAATTTAAAAAGATAAAAAAAATGGCTGATGAAATTATTAAACCAAATAATCAAGGAAAAGCAAAGTCTTAAATTATTGACATGCCTACTTCCCAATTCTAAGACTATTGACAGTCTCTCAAACCTAGTTTTTGCTGCAGTATTAGCTGTTTCTGGACCATATGTCAAGCTCAACTTTCCCCCCACTTTCTTTTGCTAAAGAGTTAAATTAAGCCATTTGGTTCTCTCCTAAAAGGGCCTCATCACTGAGACTAAAGTTTAAAAGGAGGATCATTACTAAACCTGCAAAAATGGTCATGCCTATGATGAGATGGAAAAAGTGGACATGTGGCACTTTTTAAAGCAGCGGTCACCAACTGGTGGTCCATGAGGTCCAAGGTTGACGACCGCTGTTCTAAAGAAATATTTTTTAAAGGCTAATTCCCTGAAGTCAATTGTTGGCTATTTTTAACTTCCATGAGCTATTTTAAAAATCAGACTTTTGAACCTAAATCAGAAAATCCAGTTCAGCCGAAATCGGTTTGGCTCAGTGGATAGAGCGTTGGCCTGTGGACTGAAGGGTCCCAGGTTCGATTCTGGTCAAGGGCATGTACCTTGGTTGCGGGAACATCCCCAGTGGGGGGTGTGCAAGAGGCAGCTGATCGATGTTTCTCTCTCATCAATGTTTCTAACTCTCTCTCCCTCTCTCTTCCTCTCTGTAAAATATCAATAAAATATATATTTTTTTAAAAATCCAGTTCAGACCTTTGCAATTATGCTGCCTTGGGTCACAGGATCATAGGCCAAGGCCATCTTTCATTTATTCATTCAGCCATTCTATAAATAGTTAAGTACCTACAAAAGTGAGATGGATAATGCAGGCCAAGCATCCTGATATCATGGATTTACCTACTACTAGGCATTTTTAAATAGCCCCCATTTATTGAGCTATTATTATGTATCAGAAGTAGTAATGAGCCATTTAAATAAATCATCTCCTTAGACTCTCATCCTCTGTTTCCCACTAGAAGCTAAACTCTTAAGAACGGGTAACTTTTCTATTTTGTTTCACTGAGGTATTTCCAGGGCTTGTAACTGTCCCTGGCACATAACAAATATTTCTGAATGAAATAAATCACTTTGTTAATGAGTACTTCGATGGTTTCCATTTTTCCCCCCATTAAGATAATGAATTCTGCTGACTCCCAGTTCAGTAATCTTGGCTTTAGACACATCTTCCCTGTCCCCGTTCCCATCCCATCCCACTGGCTGAGAAGCTGGGGAAATAGCCACAAATATAATCCCATTGCCAAAAAGCTTCATCTTGCCTCCCAAGGCTCTGACACAACCCCCAGAGGTGCACAGAGCCAAATGTGTGTCCCAGCAGCGTTTCCTAAGCAGGAGGCATAGTCTCAGAGCCTGGCTGTGTGGGTGGTACCCATTCTAACTTCAGGGAGACAGGACTTTGAGGGGATGCTCCATGTTGGGACAGGATGGTCGAGGCCTCAGGGGTGCGGGGGAAGATTCCCAGGGGCTTCTGGAAAGAAGGCTCAGTGTGCACCTAAGGGTGGTTGACAAGACCCTACCTCCCAAGACCACTGGCCGGATGTAGAGACTGCTGTGCTCTGGCAAAGCACATGCTTCCACTCTAACTTTGTGCACATGCTATATTTAAACCCTCCTTAGGTTTCACTTGGACCCAGGGCTGCTTTTACAGGATTCCAACACAGAGTTGGAGCCACTTGACCTCTCCCTTGTGGCTCCCACTCTTTTTCTCTACTCTTCCAGCCCTCCCCACCAATCCTCTGACTTTCATCGAATACTGCGTTTAAAATAACAAAAGAGCATTTGAAATGCTATGGAGTCATAGGGTCCATAAAGTCATAAAAAACTCAATGGTCACTGAGCTCAATGTCCTACTTAACACAGGGAAAATGGAAAATGATACTTTTAAAATGCATCTTAAAGCCTGGAGAGTTGAAGTGATGTTAACAAAATCAGGTGTTTACTAATGAAATGTTTCATTTTCATCCAAGTGCATGAAATAGGCAGACCTCAGAGTGATGGCAAATGGTAACATCCTGATTAGGTTTTCTTAACCTACTGAAGGCCTTGTTCAATAAACACAAGAATCCCTTGTTCAATAAACAGCCACATGAATTGTCATTAAAATAATAATAATAATAGCCCAGCTGGCATGGCTCGTGGTTGAGCCATCAGCAGGGCCACTCTGGCCTGAAAGCCAGGGAGGTGTCTGAGTTTTAAGATGCATTCAGCACTATGTAGATTTAAATTATGCATAAACTGAGTTCATACATTTTGTGAAGGTATAGAAGGTCCTACATTGCATTGCTGTGTCTTTCTCAGTTCCGCCGAAACCAAACTCATCATACCCAGTCCATAAATTTGTTATCTTTTTCATAAAGCCTTCCTAAACAATTTCAGCCTTCCTCTCTTCCTTCTTCATGCCCACAATGGTCAATCAAGGACTTGGTTTCAGATTTAAATATTCTGAGATTCCAGCTTTGGTTGTACTCGCTACCAGCCAGGTGAACCTGAGTAGACCACCTTTCCTTTCCCAATATCAGTTTAATCATGAATCAGTTCGAGAAAATCCTATTTGCTCACAGTGTTACCTGAAATAATTTATTTAGGTTACAGCATGTGATAAGATTTTATAAATCACTACATTGTGCACATCTACATTATTATTATTCCATCTTTGTTTTGTTTGAGACCTTGAAACCAAGGATCACACCTTTTCTTTTACTTGCACCCCCCCCCCCCCGCCCAAATTTCCAGCACAATGATAAGCCACTCAGTGAAAAATTTTGGCCTGACCAAAAGTTCCCAAAACTTGAAAAAGAAAAAATTACAAATCCTTTGTTTCAAATCCTTTTTGCAACGTGGCTAATTATAAATGAATAAATAAGCACATGGAAATAAATTACAAACCCAACTGTGTGCCTTGCTCTGAACTGTGTTTGACATTAAAAATTGCCTCTCCTTTTAAAATTGAACTATGAAACATTGTGTGTGATTACTTTCTTTTCCTTTTAATGATAGAGCTGTGGTTGCAGAAATAATTTAATATAGCACCCTGCATTTCCCCTGCAATTGTGCCGATTCTGATTACACCCTTCCAGATGCTGCTGTTTGTTGTGGTTCATTCACTTCTACCTGGCCAAGGAGCGGAATGCCTTGTCTCTCCTAGCAGCTCTGGCCAGGAACCCAAAGCTGATATGCGCTCTTAGTGATAAAGCAACTGGGTGATTGCTCACCCTGGGGTCAGTGTTCCGCAGCTCTCTGGACACCCAAGCTCAACACCTATACCTTATGTTTAAAAGCCAAGGCATTGAGGAAGATGTTGAACTAGCCAAGATAGGACAGCAGGCAATAAGCCTAAAACAGATGTAATAAAAGACCTCATTCATTTCCACTATGTTTTGGTAATATATTTCATGGGAATTGCCACTTGGGAGACACATAAAGTCAACCTGGGGTATGGCCAACCCCAAGAGGTGAGCTGAAGACTTCCCAGGCTGAACCCCTGAGCTATAGGCAGAAAACCATGAGGAGTGGAGACTTCCTCCACAATGCCCAACGCCATGGGCTTTCTGCAGAAGTGTGGGCATGGGCATTACACTGAGTGCAGAGACTGGAATTCTCATTCAGTCATCCATTTGCTGCTACCTGAGATAAGTCGGGGTTCTTTTTTTGGAGGGGGGGCGGTTTGGTGTGTGTGTGTGTGTGTGTGTGTGTGTGTGTGTGTTTTCCTTTGGGGCTCAGAATTCACATCTATCAATTGAGGAGGCTTGGGTTTCTGAAGGCATCTTTTTCTAAGTTCTACTCTATTGTAATACTCCATTTTTATGCTCTGTGGAGGTGTGATATGGGAAAAACAGCACTCAATTTGGAGCCACACACCCTGGGTTCTCACCTGCTGTTGTTTTTACTGCCTTTTTGCGGTATGATTGGACCCAAGTTGCCCCCTTCCTGGTCCTCAGTTTTCCAATATTTAAAATAAACAAGGAACTGAGCAAACTTTCCGAGCTCTGTTTTGATGGTATGGCATCCTGCTCCACTCCACACTGTTGATTTGCTGGAGGGCTATACCCTATAACCCATCAGTTCCCACACGAAGGGGGAAAGAAACCTGTGGAACCTTCCAAGGGGTATTCAGTGCTAGTTTATTTGAACCCCCTTCTCTCCCACCTTATCTGGTTGTTGAAACTTCTTTCATATAGAGAGGATTCACTCACAGTCCTGGATATAGGATTGGAGGTAAAAAGGCTGCCTTGAGGTTAATCAAAACCTGCACTTTCTCCAAATTTTGGTTTTGCCCTTACTGGTGCAGGAGTGTAAGATAGGGGGTAGAGGCAAGAGTTGAGGTCCAGACTCACACTACCTTTCTGATTCTTCCACTTACAAAGCGCCATCAGCTCACATCCCCTATTCAGTGGCCCACCCCCATTATATCTTGGGTTCCAGCCCAAACACATTTGCTCAGGTTGCTCCTTATGAAGAAAATCTACGCATCTTTTCCTGCCTGCTCCCTTCAATAACAGATAACCATGAGCACACTACTATTAACAGTACATAAAACAGCTATCACTTATTAAGTAATCCATTATGAGCAAAAAGCAATTTAGTGTGATTTACATACATATCTCATTTATTCCTTATAACTGTCCTGTAGGTAATTTTTATTACCCCCCCACACACACACACACACTTTATGGATATGAAAACTTTAGCAGATGGAGGGACACTGATCGTGTAACTGTTAGTGGCTGAGAACAGACTTTAATTTGGTGTGTCTGAATGATCTATCCTTGCCCTGAATCTGACTATCTAATGCTTGCATCCCTGGTGCTGCTGTTTACTCCACCACAAGACCTCCCGAGGTCAGATTCCAGCTGTAGATTTCTCTGTATCTCTCAAGTGTCTCTTCTTGGCCTTCTGCATGGTAGGTACTCAAGAGACAGTAGATTCCGTTGTCTCATTTAATCATCACATCAGATTTGAGGAAAAATATTAAGAGATACTAAGAACTAAGACTCTTTGCAAGGTCACACAGCTAATGTAAATGACAGCTGAGATTCAAGACTATAAGGCTATGAATTCCATGAGGTTCTATCTTACCACAAAGTACCTATATACACTTCCAGCCTTATTTTTTTTTAACCATTGTGGGAAAAAAGCATCAGGCTGTAATGAGGGCATGACAAACTAGGAATAGCAAGTAAAGCAACAGGATCCAGAGGTTTCTATGCATGTGTGTGTTTTTTTTAATTTAAATAAATCTTTATTGTTCAGATTATTACAATTGTTTCTCCTTTTTTCCCCCCAGATCTCCCCATCACCCGGTTCCCTCCCTCCCCCCCCCCGTTGTCCTTATCCATAGGTGTATGATTTTTGTCCAGTCTCTTCCCATACCCCCCACACAGACACCCCTTTCCCCCTGAGAATTATCAATCCACTCCCATTCTATGCCTCTGATTCTATTATGTTCACCAGTTTATTCTGTTCCTCAGATTTTGAATTCACTTGATTTTTAGAATCACTTGTTGATAGATATGTATTTGTTGTTCATAATTTTTATCTTTACTTTTTTCTTCTTTTTCCTCTTTTTAAAGAATACCTTTCAGCATTTCATATAATACTGGTTTGGTGGTGATGAACTCCTTTAGCTTTTTCTTATCTGTGAAGCTCTTTATCTGCCCTTCAATTCTGAATGATAACTTTGCTGGGTAGAGTAGTCTTGGTTGTAGGTTCTTGCTATTCATCACTTTGAATATTTCTTGCCACTCCCTTCTGGCCTGCATAGTTTCTGTTGAGAAATCAGCTGACAGTCGTATGGGTGCTCCCTTGTAGGTAACTAACTGTTTTTCTCTTGCTGCTTGTAAGATTCTCTCTTTGTCTTTGCCCTTGGCATTTTAATTATGATGTGTCTTGGTGTGGTCCTCTTTGGATTCCTCTTGTTTGGGGTTCTGTGTGCTTCCTGAACTTGTATGTCTATTTTTTTCACCAGGTGGGGGAAGTTCTCTGTCATTATTTCTTCAAATAGGTTTTCAGTATCTTGCTCTGTCTCTTCTGGCACCCCAAAAATTCGGATATTGGTACGCTTAAAGCCATCCTGGAGGCTCCTTATGCTATCCTCACACTTTTGGATTCTTCTTTCTTTCCGCCTCTCTGGTTGGGTGTTTTTTTCTTCCTCATATTCCAGATCTTTGGTTTGACTCTTCGGGTGCGGTGGTCTACTCTGTATATTCTTTATTTCAGACAGTGTATGCATAATTTCTGACTGGTCCTTTTCCATTTTTTTGGTATTCTCATTAAGGTCCTTGAAGGTCTCTTCAAGTTTCTCAGCAGTTTTTAGAAGATTCTTGAGTAACCTTATAAATATGGTTCTGAACACTGTGTCGTCCATTAGTTTGCTTTCATCTATCTCTCCTACTTGTGACATACTGCGATGTCTCCACATTTTGGCTGCCTCCCTGTGTTGATGGAGTGGCTTTGTGTGGTCGGTGACCTATAGGGGCCGGTAGTTCAGCTTCCCCTATCACCCTAGGTGGTCGCTCTTGGTACTCCCCTTTGTGGGCTGAGTGGAAAGTCTTGGTGTAGTTAAAAGCCCTGATTGCTATTGGTACACTGGGAGGAATTGACCTCCGGTCCAATTGGTTGTGAGGGCCTGCTGTGTCTATAACGGAAGAATTGCTGTGCTGGAGACACAGTAGGGCTTTGGTGCTCACTGAGTCTGCCTCTTGAATGTGTCCCTTATGAGAGTGGTTGAAATCTGGTGTTGTCCACACCGACAGAAAAGTCACTCTCACTCTCCAACCAATGGCCCAGAGTCCCGTAGGCGTCTGGGTCCCCCGCGTGTCCCCAGAAACTGGAGTTCAGAGTGGTTGGGATTGTTGGTATCACTGGTTGGGATTGTTGGTATCACTGGAGTTGATCTCCAAGCCAGTTGGCTGTGAGGATCAGCAGTGTCTCCGCTGGGAGAGCTTCTGTGCTCTGCTTGGATGGGGCGGAGTCTCAGGGTGGCGCAGACAAGCTTTGGTTTCCCGTCTGCTCCGCCCTATGAGGGGCAGTTTCTCCGTGCCCGAATTAATGGCTGCGCGCCTCTGAGAGATGGCAGCTTTCGAGCCTCTCCCGCTGCCTAACAGACCAGTTTCTCCCCAGCTGGGGCTGGATTTCAGTGCAGACTGGAGATTTTGTTTTTCTCCCGAATGAGAAATCCAGTCACTGGGAGGGCTGTGCTCAGCTTGGATGGGGCGGAGTCTCAGAATGGCGCAGACAAACTTGGTTTCCGTCCGCGTCGCCCTAAGAGGGCAGGTTTCTCCGTGCCCTAATCGATGGCTGCGCGCCTCTGAGAGAAGGCAGCTTTCGAGCCTCGCCCGCTGCCAAACAGACCAGTTTCTCCCCGACCGCAGCTGGATTTCAGTGCACTCGGGAGGTTTTGTTTTTCTCCCAAACGAGAAAGCTAGCCACGCAGCGTCTGCTGCCCTCCCTCTCTGCGCTGCGAGCAAGCCTGCCGCGTATTCAGCCACCCGCCCTTTCCGCTCACGGATCTCCGCAACTCCACAGCTCCTGAGGCTCAGCGTCCCCCTCTCTTTTTTCTCTAGTTGTAGGTTTTCCACTCTGCCAGCTTTCCGGTGGTTCTGGACGGTGTGCGCTCTGTTTTCCAGTTGTAGTTTCAAAATTGTTGTGGTAGGCAACAGTTAGGTGTTTACCTTATGCCGCCATCTTGGTTTCTCTCCCGACTGGGGATTCTATGCATGTGTTTTGCTAGCAGGAAGGAGGGAACAGTGTTCATGGTAGTGGAGTTGTTGCTGGCAGAGAATTCTCTTAGCTGCCACTTGAAAGTCCTCTCTCTTTTAAGTACATATTGATCAGAATCCAAATACCTTAATTCTATTCTTAGACCAGCACTTTAATTGCAATGGATTCTCAGTTCAGTCTAATGGTTCAGCTCTCTGCCATTCTCCACCCCATTCTCTCTTTAACACACAGATTAGAATAATGCATTGAAATGGCCTTCTTTTTGAAAAAATAAAAAGGATGATCTGCAAGCAAAATATATTAATAATATGATAGTCATGTTAAAATTACAATCTTAATGACCCACAGAGCTATTTCCCTTGACTGGCTAATATTTAATGCCCAACTTTAAAAATAGAGTTATATAGTATTTATCTATATATATAAAAGCTTAATATTCAAAGTGTCCCCTTGGGAGTTCTACTGACCAAGAGTTCGATTGCTTGCTATGATGTTCCCTGACCACCAGAGGGCGGTGCAGAATGAGGGAAGGCCCAGGCTGGCAGCCGGCAGCCACTAGGACCCTACCCGTGCATGAATTCCATGCACTGGGCCTCTAGTAGTTGTTAAATATTCACAACAACCATGATGACAGCAATAATTAGCTTTATTAAGCACTTGCTATGTGCCAGACACTATGCTAAAACAACTATATGCATTATTTCATTAACTACAATCAACATATTATTAAGAAAATACTGTCATCACTCCTACTTTCCAGAATTAGGGTTTAGAGAAGTTAAGGTATTTGTCCAAGGCTGAATTCTTAATTATTAATATAAAGTGATTCTCTTAGTGAAGAACTGGATGATGATTTAAGAACCTTAATCATCAGAGGGGTTAACCCCAGAAGAGATATGTTATCTTAGATGTGAAAAAGACAATAGACAGGCTCACTTAAGGTAAAAATTGACCTTTATCAAGGAAGCTCCAGTCCTAGGATGTGATTGCCCACCATGACCCGCTTTTAGTTCAGAATTTTTATGTTCAGACCATGCTATGTGGTTGCTTTTGGTCTCTTGAGTTTGTAGGGCCCATCATGCTGGCCTCCCCTGAGCTTGTCAGGTTTAGTATGTGGCCCCTTTTCTGTCCACATTAGAGACCCTGGGTAAAAACCATAGGGAGCAAAAAGGGGCTTTTCAAGAGGAGCTATATGCACCAAACCACAACCAGCAAAGATCTAGATTATACAATGGTGTTTATCAGGGACTGATAAATTGTGTGGCTCCAGTTGGACATGGGGACAGGGTCCAGAATTGCCGTACTCATGACTACACAGAAAAGAGATCCCAGGAAATATAAAAGGCACAGCTTGCACAGCTTTCTGTATAAGATTCTGAGATCCGTCATCAAATCCTTTCATGATGTTCAAACTGAGTTATGAGTGTGACTTCAAGCAATGGGAACATCTACCAAAATTTCCAATCCAAATGGAAGCCAGATCATAGGGGCAGAAGTCTGAGAGGCCACGAATTCTTCTCTCTTTCCATTTTATAAATTCCTTTGCAGAGTGAAACATTTCAGCTGTGTAAATATGAGAGCTCAGTTTTTCCTGGTGACATCCATTGAAAGGTTGAAATGAGAGGCAGAACTAGCCTTCAGCTTTCTTGTGGAAGCTCATTTAGGTTGGCTTTCCAGGCTTGTTTGTAACTTTGTGTGTGTGTGTGTGTGTGTGTGTGTGTGTGTGTGTGTGTGTGTTTATCCTGGTGATTTTTATTTTAGATTGAATTCTCTATTGTTTTTTCTGTAGCAAAAGAAGACAGCATAAATAAAATGTCATGGGATATGTCATTTGCTGTATATGTGGAGAGTTGGAAAGTGATGAGGGACATTTAAAAAAGCATGGGGCTATTCCATTCCAGCAGAGCTCCAAGAAGGGGATGAGGAGGGGAGGCCCTATATTGTGGATTGGTACAGATGTGCCACACCTTGATTACTTTCTCTACTTGTCTCACAGTCTGACTCTTTGCTACACCTTAAATATGATAGGCATGCTTCTGCCTCAGGACCTTTTCACTGGCTGTTTTCTCAACTTGAAATTCTTTATTTCTAAGCTGGCTTCCACACTTAGCCCTTATTCAAAAGTCATTGTCTCAATGAAGCTCACTCTGACCATCTTATTTTTAAATGCAACTTGCATCCTACCTCAAAATTTCCTTGTTTCCCCTCATAGCACTTAATTTATTCATTTATTTAAATTGTTTAAATAAATACATCAGTATCTTTCAGAAGATGCCCTCTTAAAGAAGAGCTCCACCCACTTTATTTCCCAATAAATCTCAATCACACAGGGTATAGACTACTCAATTTTTGTTAAAGGAATAATTGTTTATTCCATATTGCTTCCTTCAACTACTTTTCATTATGCTTGTAAAACATGTCAATATATTGCCTTTAAAATGTATTTTTTAAAGGTGCCAATTTTGAGAACATGCACAGGGGCTGCACCTGTACCACCTCCAACTCAGATAATATATAATTAGTCAAACCAATCAAAACATGATGAATGAATGAATGTCAAACTGATGTAAATTACCTTTAAGGGAAAAGGTGAGGAGGCAGAGGTACTTTGCATATATTATGTCTGGGAGCCAGGCATTGTCAGTCACCATTTTACAAAGGAAAACCTGAGGTTCAGAAAAGTTAAGTGACTTATGCAAGTTGTACTAGTGAAAAGAAGAGACATGATACAGATTTGTGAATCCTAACCCCAGAGCCTATGATTAACTACAACACACTGCACTCTCAGTCCCCTAAATTCTGTGGAGATAATAGTTACAGATAATTGGTGTCTTGAATTCTGTGATGTTCTATGCAGAAACCCTCTTTCAGGACTAAAGGACTCATTTGCCCAGAGGTTGAGATTGCTGGTCACTGTCAGCTCTCCAGCTACCAGTTGTCCTGCATGGTAGGAACACACCTCAGCCAAGGTCATGGGTCAGCCCATTTCCAATGACTCTTCAATCTGAGGTTCAAAGGCTTGGCTCTTTGCCTCATGTGGAGCCACTCTGCAGGGCCATCACAGCTTCAGAGCCTCTGGGGGGATCAGCTGAGGCCCAATTCCTCCCTCTGCCCAGTGCTGGCACCTTCAGTCCCCACAAATGAATCTCCCCAAAGCACTTCCTACTAAACTCCCCACATGCAAATCTCTGCCCCAGAGTATATTTTGAGTCAATTTATTAGGTAGTATTGTTGAGCTGAGAGATTTGCAATGATGATACCAGTAGCATACTCCTTAAATCTAGTCTCAAACAGTAGGGAGTGCTGGCAGCTCATAGCTTTATCAAGTCAGAGGCACTCTCTCTTAACTTTCAGAAGCATGTTGGAGAAAACAACTGATTTACAATTTCGCCCTTGTGGGATCATCTGTTTCCTTGATTAGCTGAGTTTGAAATACCAAACCAGGTTGGCAGTCATCACAGCCCATAAGAAACTGCCCCTGAGAGCGCCTCTATTCAATAAGTTAGGCCAGCTATATGTGGGGCATTATGCTCATTACACTTGAGGGAATCAAAGGTGCATTAAACTACCCCGGAAAGCTTCCCAAGTCAATGAGTGAGAGCCGTTATGTGCTGGGTACTAGGTTGTATTTGATTCCAGAGAAACAAACAAGTAACTGCCCACAAGTAGCTCTCAGTTTAGAATGTGGTTCTCTAAATTGTGTGCATCAAAATCATCTGTAGAACTTGTTAAAAAAATGCCATGATTGGTCTTAGAATGGGACATATTCCTACTTAATTTTTATATTCTAATACAAGTGGTCCATGGACCACTTGTGGAGAAATTTTAATCCTGAAGGTGATATAAAATTGCTTCATCTACTATTACTGAGTATCACATTCTGTGTTAGGCTCTGTGGAGAATTCTATATAATAAAAGCGTAATATGCTAAGTGTCCAACCTATTGGTCGACCATTTGGTCAACTGCTCTGCCAGTTGCTATGACGTGCACTGACCACAAGGGCCAGATGCTCCGACCAGTAGGTTAGCTTGCTGCTGGGGTTGTGCCAATGGGGACTGGGTGAGAGGGCCGGCCGCTGCGCCCCCCGCCCCTCTACCATCCAGACCTAGGGACCCCACCCATTGCTGAATTTGTGCACTGGGCTTCTATTATATATATATATATTATAGTATAGTGGTATAGTATCTATATATATAAAACCCTAATATGCAAATAGACCGAACAACCGAATAATCCGTCGCTTTGACGTATGCTGACCACCAGGGGGCATGCGTGGAACATGGCGGACGTCAGCCATGGCGGGATGGTGGAGCAGGTGAGAGGGGGTGCCAGACCAAGGTGGGGTGCTGGTCGCTGTCATCGAGGCTCTCCTGTGCACTGCATTCCCGCCCGGCACTTGTACCTACTGCAAGTGGGGCACTGGCACTGCTTGCACCTGCTGCCAGCACCGTAGCCACCACTCACAACCAATGCCGGCGCCATCAGTGTGTGGGAGCGGTGGGAGCGGCGGGAGCGGTCTGCCGGCAGACAGAGGACTGGGGCTGCAGCAGGAGGGGCCAGGTGGAGGCATGGAGGATGAGCCGAGACCCGCCCCTGTGCTCACTGCAGCCTTGCGGCCCACAATTCCTTTCAGGGTGCACGAATTTGTGCACTGGGCCCCTAGTATGGTATATTTTATATATATATATATATATACACACACACACACATACATACACATATATATATAGTGACATAATATATAGTTTACATACTTCATGTATTTTATACTTATTGACTATATTCCATAGTATATAGAGACATACTCTACTTGGAGAGATAATGTTTCAATAATCTGTATGCATTTACTGAGAAACCATTATGTATCAGATACTATTACAAACTCCGTGGCAACACAAAGATAAAACATGCATGTTTCCTCTCCTCAAAAAGCTTTAGAACTAGATAAGGGTAATTAATTCTGCCTTCATTTGTTTACCTGTTCCATCAAGTAATTCATGCCTTCATTCATTCAATAAATATTTACTAAATTATTACCTACTAAGTGAAATATTCAATCAAAATGACAAGGAAATATGTGATAAGTACCTTCATGGAAGTACCAATATCCTACCATGGGAGGGTTGAAACCTTAGCTTCCATATACTTTTTGATATTTAAAGCTTAATTAAAATAACATCCTATGGCAACGAACAAGCAACCATAGCAGTCATCTTGAGGTGGTAGTCATTGTAGAGGTATCTGTTATGAATCATCCTAATTCCCTTTAGTTCACAAATCTGAGGGTTGTGAGGGAGGGGGAATAATGGCAAGAGTTCCCTCTGCTTTGCCTGACTCAAATGAACAATTTTTTAATTTGGAGAATTTCACAATCGTCAATCTAACTGGCTCATGCTAGCAGTTTTCTGAATTTCTAGGAAAACCTCTGGTGTGTGTCATAGTGAGAAAATGCTCAAACAAGAAAAAGAGGTAAATGAAGAACCCTGATAATTTAGAAAGAACTCACCCATTAATAGAGGTCCGGGCGATGTAACTGAGCAATTGCACAATGCGGTTGCAGGAAATGCCTGATACATAGCAGGTGGGGCTGCGCTCCTCATTCACCACTGGAGGCAGACAGCAGGAGTGCATCCTAACTCTCTTTTCTATGGAGGCAGAGGGAACCATAGAATCCTTCTGCAAATGCTGACTCCTGAAGCCCACTGCCAGTTCATTGTCATTGGTACAAGAGATGTTATATCTAATTTCCACTCCTAGAGGAGTGATCCAGATAGAGTGTGGAGATTTGGGATTTGGGTCCAGTTCTTCTATATACCAGAGCATCCTGTCACTAGTCTCTTATTCATGCCTCTGTGTGTTTATGAAAATCGAAGGTGAGAAAATACAAGCTATGCTCTCTCCTGCCCTCCAGCATTCTAGGGTTTTGATCATTTTGAACTTCTATCATTTCCCAAATGTGCTTACACTCTTTTACTTATATTCTGTAATAAATGCTCTTCCCTCTCTCTACCTTCTCCCCTTACTCTCTACCCCTTGCCCAATCGCAATCTGCTCATTAATACAGGATGTATTCTAACTCATTCATTAGCTTTACTGGTCCTTCCTCTGGGAGTTTTTCTCTGATGACATCAGCCTGAGTTGGACTATGTTCGTCCACAGCCCCCCACTAGAACCCTATCTTGCCACTAACCTTTGACTTCTTTGAGTGCAAATACTATACCTCATGGCCTCCATTCTTTCTATAGTGCTTCACGGGGTGTTAACACTTAGTAGATGCTCAATAAATAATTTGAGTTGATAATATAGTAGCAAGCATTTGTTACTGACTGATAAACATGATGGTTATACCTACCTTATTTACACTGGTTTCTTATAGTACTGTTGTCTGTTTTATTTCATATTTTATATAATACATAGTAAAATTATTATTAACTAGTTAATAAAGTAGCTAATTTAACAAAGACTCTAAAAATATGAGAGAGGTTTGGTTAAATGTTTATACCATTAACATTTACTGAAACCTTCTAAGTGCTAGTAAATGGAGAAATCTAGAAAAAAAATGGAGCTATTTCTTTGAGAAATCATAGTCTAGTTATGGAGACGGACATAAAGTAATTGACTAATGAAATGAGTGCTAATTATTTGTTCCTATTAATTGCATACTGTCCTAGGCAGTGGGACACAGGTGAGCAAACCAAAGTCCTGCCCTCAGTGAGCTTCTATTACAGAGCTATAAGTGAGGGGATAGGGCGAGGTATGAAGCATACTCCTAGGAGAAAGCCTCATTCGGGCTAAGGTAGGGGTTCAGAGATGGGTTCTACAGGAGGTGACATTTTTTGCTAATCTGAGTGGAGCAAATCAGTGCTAACTTTTAAGGACAAATTAATGCTTATTTAAGTATGGAACATTGAATGCATGACAGACGTAGTTGTAGGAGCAGAGTTCCTAGCGCCAAGTGGGTGCTTGATACACGTGTCATTCTGGATAAATAATCCCAATCCAAAATGAGTAAAAAGTGGCCCTTCCCTCAAGAATCATACATTCTAGTGGAGGAAGTCAGTGAGGTACTAGACAGTGAATAAGAGGAGAAACTGAGAGGAGACAGAGCTGAAGCTCTGAAACTCAACACATCCTTCTCCTTCCACCAACCTCCCTAACACCACTGTTCCTTCTGTCCCCTCCTGTGAAAACTAATATTCTTCGTGGGAGTTCTAAGTTCTCTGGTGTATCTGCTTCCTTTGCTGGGTGCTCTACCTTGGCCTCCTCCCAAATGCCTCCTGCAAATGTTTATTTTTATAAATGTTGCATGTACAGAGCAGGAGATAGCGAAGAGGATGAGCCAGAGTCATTTACGAAAGCACTTTGGCACTCTGCTCCGGAAATCATTTCTGCACGGAGCTGTCCTGGACAGAGTGCACTTACTCTCAGACTTTCTATCCCCACTTCAAGCAGGAGCCGTTGCAGTTTTTATTTACAGTCCGGAGCTCCATGGAGTTCCAAGCCAAAGCCTTCTTTCCTGAAAAGCCAGCAGTGGTCTCCAGCATTCATCCTCACCTATAACAGGGATGCTTTCCTGTTTGATATAAACCAGCACCCAGGTACTTGGGCTAGAAGGAAAACTATGGACCTAATTAATCCCCATCTAGGTATTTACTATGAATTGTGCAGATGGTATACCCATCACTGAGGGCACAGACATGGGGTCCGAAAAGGGGAGGAAAGGTCTAGCTTTTCTTGAGAACATGCCACATATTGCCATAATTTACATACATGACTTCATACAGTCCTCATGAAATAGAAATTATTTTACCACTTTTATAAAACATTTTTTTATTGATTTCAGAGAGGAAAGGAGAGGGAGAGATAGAAATATCAATGATGAGAAAGAATCACTCACTGATCGGCTGCCTCCTGCATGCCCCCTACTAAGGATTGAGCCCGCAACCTGGGCATGTGCCCTGACCTGGAATTGAACTGGCAACCTTTTGGTTCATAGGCTGATGCTCAATTGCTGAGCCACACTGGCCAGGCTATTTTACCGCTTTAAAGATAAGGGAAGGAGGGAAGGAAGGAACAGGTGAATTTGAGGTTCTGTAACTTGTACAATGTCCCACAGCTGGTGAATAGACTCTTATGCATTTTCCCTCTCTCTCTTCCAATCAAGCTTTCACCTCCGCCTTCGACCAAAACTGTTCTTCTCAGGGTCATCATTGACACCCACATGGCTTAGCCCAGTGGTTGGCAAACCACGGCTCACGAGCCACATGCGGTTCTTTGGCCCCTTGACTGTGGCTCTTCCACAAAATACCACGTGCGGGCGCGCATGTACAGTGCGATTGAAACTTTGTGGCCCATGCGCAGAAGTCAGTTTTTGGCCTGGGTGAGTCTATTTTGAAGAAGTGGTTCTAACGCCGAGCCACACTCAAGGGGCCAAAGAACCACATGTGGCTTGCGAGCCGCGGTTTGCCGACCACTGGCTTAACCCAACAGTCAATTCTCAGTGCTCATTTTGGTTAATCTATTAGCAACAAATGATATACAGTTCATCCCTTCCTCCTCCTTGAAACACTTTCTTCACTTGACTCCTAAGACATTATACACACTGGTTTTGCTGGCTCCTCACTGCCAGGTATTTCTTGGTCTCTTAGCTGACTTCTGCTCATCGATCTGATGTCTCAAAATTGGAGTTTCTCAGAACTCAGCCTTTGGACCACCCTCTTTCTCTCCTTTCACTCCCTGGGTGATCCCATTTCTTATCATTGTTCCAAATAACACCTGCACATCAACAGCTCTTTTTGCCCTGGATTCTGGACCACTTCTCTGAACTTCCAATCAGTATATACAACAGGGTGCTTGACATGTTTGGTACTCCCCCTGGTTTCAAGCACCCACTGGGGGTCTTGAAATATAATTTAGATAGATAAGAGGGGGAGTACTGTATAGTATATGCGGTATCCATAGGGAAGAAAAGTAAATGGAGTATCTTCTGTCCTTGATGAACACACAGTCTCAGAAAGCTGATATTAACATCTACACTAATAAAAGAGAAACCTGCAAATTGACCATCACTTCGCTACACCCACCAGCCAATCAGGAGGGAATATGCAAATTAGAAGGCCAAAGATGGCAGCTGCCCAGCTGCTCCAGGTGTTGAGTGGCCGGGCTGGGCAGGACGCCTGCTATGAGAGGGAGGGCGGAGGGGTTGGGGTGGGGTGCAAAGGGATCTACAGGAGCAGCACTCCGGCTGCAGTGAAGACGAACACTGCAGACTCCGGGCGGAGTCTGCAGCGAAGACAAAGACAGCAGACTCCGGCCAGAGCCAAGGCCTGGGTCCCGGGTGCCGGAGGAAAACCAGTGCTGGAAGCCAATGGAAAGAAGGCCTATTGCACGAATCTCTTCATGCAACAGGCCTCTAGTAAAATTATAAATGTCTTAAGAGCTTTGTGCTTTAGGAGCACAGAACAGGGAGTAAATGATTTTATCAGATGGAATCAGATAGGGAGACCTCAGAGAGACGTCTAAACTTATTCCTACAAGAGGGGGAGCCTTTGCATTCCAGCCAAGGCTGCAGCAGGGGTGAAGGAATGAAGTCTGACAGTGTGGGACCAACCCAGGGAAAAGCAGGTACAATAAGGAGAGGAAGGGGATCTGGAACTTTGTCCTGTTAAAGTCAGTTGTTCTCAAACTTGACTGTCCATCCATCAAATTACCTGAGGAGCTTTAAACAATTTTGATAACCCAGGACACAGCCCAAGCCAATCAAATCAGAGTTTGGGGGGCGGGGGACAGAGTAGTTTATAAAGCTCACCCAAGTTTGAGAACCACTGGATTATGAATTACAGGTCTGGGTGACTAATTGCACATGACGATGAAAGAAGAAGAGACACTTAGAGATAAGGTTTTGCAGACCCCATGACTTGGGGAAATGCTATTGTTTCAATGTATTTTCTATAGGATCAGATTGTTTACAATTAGTACTTGATGAGTAGCCTTGAGCAAAGGACATACTTCTCAGCAATAGAAAATGGTAAACTTACCTGATATAATTACTGAGGATTCATTAAGATAGTGCATTTTAAAAGACATAGGATGATGCCAGGAACATGATGAATTCCCCCAAAATTTATTGTATTATTTATTTAATTCTATTAGGTAAGAAGGGGCCTATAGGAAAAGGAATGGTGTCCAGATGAGGGATACTAAGTTTGGTCCTCAATATTGAATTTAGAGTATCTATAGAATGTCTAGGAGTCCTTTGGGAATAATACTGTCGTGTTCAAGATATATGTAGATACAAATCTGATACTGTTTGGTGTCACTAGTGTTCAAGCACATCAGTGCATTATATCATTCAGAGAGGATTACAGTGAAGGAAGGGAGTGAAAGAAAGCCTAGTATTATCAGGTAGATGCAAATCATTCAAAGCCTCATTTTTCCTTCTGTAAAGTGAAGATACTGGTAGAGTATGTTTCAGAGCATTTCTGTGTAAAGCACATTAAAATGTGGAATATAAGAGGCACCAGAGTACAAAATGAGCCATTGAATAAAATGGTATTTACTTGTTAATATATTGCCCTTCTTTAAATATGAGCTTCCTAACATTGAAAAGAAAAATGCAATCAGTCATAAGAATCAAACAACACTTCTCAAGAGAAAACAGTTATTTGCTATTTTTAAGGCTGAAATCAATTTCTTTCCCAGGTCCTCATTGAAGGATTAACGTGTAATGTAATGGGTGGTGTCCTCTTCAATATCTCAAATGCTTTTAAAAATGAGTTTTATGAGGCTCCTTCTCATAAAGGCTCTCTGTTTACACTACTCCATAAATGCATATTTACTTGGGACCAGATGATAATAATAGTGTCTGAGATTACCATAATAACGAAATCAGCCACCATTTAGCAAGCATTTATTATGTGTCATGCACTGTGCAAAGTACTTTATTTACATTGTTTGTATGCATCCCCAGAATAAGTGAGAGGGCAAGTATTATTATTCATGTTTTCCATGTAATGAATCAGAGGTTCCAAAAGGCCAAGTGACCACTCAGTGTCAATATGTGATATGGCCAGGATTTAACGCCAAGTCTACTCACCTCCATGGTGTATGCTTTTAATGCTACTCTGCTCTAGAGTTTAACCTACTATTTTGTCAGCACAATTTCCAATGTGCGTGGGTAAGGCAGAAATCAACAGATTTTCTAAATTCGGGAAAAGAGACTCCAAAAGATAAAATGAATTTCCTATGGTCGGCTGAGCCTTTTGATGGAAGTGCCAGCCCCTTCTGGCTAACATTGTCTTGTGTTCTATCCTGCCCGATCTAACACCGGTTGACACGAACAGTGAACAGAGGTTCTTATGTTCCTGCTCTCTTATGGGCAGAGGGTATTTTTCAGAAAAGTATAGAAAATATCAAGCAGATCGGTTTAGCTCTAACTCCTGACCCCAAGTGATCAAAAATGATACTGCTTTCTCCTTGTCCTTTCTAAACAAAGCAGCCCTTTTATGTTTAAGGTGAGTCAGTAGCCAGTGGGAGAAGACTTTGAGTGGAGGCATTTTCGCCCACATCATCTGGTTCTGTAACACTTAATAAGGGCACACCCTCTCCAGGGGAGTGTTGTCAACCAGTCTCCCTGCTCTCACAATTTACATCTTCCATCCCTCCTAGGCTACAAAGAAAACTCCTCCTGCACTTCAAACAGCAGAGCCCTGCCAAATCCTCTGCCCTCATCAATCTCCATTCACATGCCAGCAAAATGACCCTTCGGATAAAGGTAGTGAGTTAATAAATCAGCATCCTTCTAAAGCATTTTCTTTTAACTGACAGAGGGAATTGAAGTGACCACCTTCGAGAAAGAGGCAGTGATGTAATGCAGCGTATTGTTTAGACCTGAGGTACCTGCTGAGCCAGGGCTGTTTCCTTGTCATGTAACTTAGAGCAAGTTCCTCGCTCTCTGAGCTCCAGCTTTCTCATTTGTAAACAGGTGAAATGAATGGCACTTCTTTCTCATGGTAGTTGGGAATATTGTTGGGGGAAAGTTGTGTGTTTCCCTTTGTAGGGACACCCACAGGCAAGCACCTCTAGGTTCTGTCCACCCCTCACTTATCTAATTGGGACAAAATGAGGAATCCATTCATAGCTCAGCACCATCTTTTTCCTCTTTAAGATCTTTCTGTCTGAGAACTTGAGCTCTGGTTTGCCCTCTGACCTGCAATAAACTAGGCAATAAGGCCCTGGTCACGCCCCGGAGGCCTGGAGATGCCTAGGGCTGCTATGACCAGCTGTGCACCTCTGTCTAGTTCTGGAAGAATCCACTGCACATTTTCAAACAGCTCTTTCAGTAATAAAGTCAACATTTTGCTCTCTGTCTTCCAATCTTCTTTGTGCACTGGGCTTCACATCTTCAAAACTTGGGAGACTCCCTAAATTCCCAACAAGGTTTAAGTAAAATAATGTGGGTCACGTGATTAACATGATACTCTGGGCTCCTTGTAAGAGGCATGTTCTCAGGTATATTCCCGAATAATGTGAACTTCATGTGGCCTCAGCAGCAGCATTTTAATTGACACACCTATCCCCCATTATTAATCATCAATAACTATTTAGAGCTTGCCAAGAACAGAGTTCTGTTAAGAGACAGGACATGGTAAGGCAGAGCCCTGCCTCCCTGTGCTCGCCTTACCTCTGCATGATTTTACTTTATCCCAGGGCATCCCCCAGAGGGGCGACTCACGCATCTTCTGGATGATGTGGCACCACTCATGTCCTCCTGGGTACTATCTCCACTCTTTCTTTAGTCAAAACGAAAGCCAGCTTCAAAGAGACCAAGATGTGTCCCTGGTCTTGCCCAGGCAAACCATAATGGGGCAACACCAAATTTTGGCTTTATCTGTATGTAAGCAAAGACATCCCAAAACATCCGAGGGGAGGCCCCACCTCGGGTGTGAAATTCGGCACATCCACTCTCTCGCTGGGAGAGGGGGAGAGAGAGGGGTGGAGGGAGCACACACTGGGTTCAGTGTAGCCCAGCTATTTAGTTCAGTCCCACATGTGCCCAATGCTAAGAAATTAGGGAATCCAGCCCATCTCTACCCCCAGTTTCCTGCACAACAGAATGGAAATAAAAGACCAGTGTCCACACTGCCACTTCTCATGTTGGAGGCCAAGGTAGGGAAAGGAAGGAGAAGATATGATGATGATAGTATGATTATCTATTTGGTAGTTACTATGTGCCAGGTACTGGACTAAATGCTTTATATACCATTCCATTGAATCCTGGAAACAACACTAGAGTGTAGATGCATTATGATCCTAATTTTACGCGTGAGGAAACTGAGGCACATAGAGTTGCAGTCACTCATCTTAGGTCACACATCTAGCCAGTGGCCACACAGAGACTGAATCCTCGTCTCCCTCCTAAACCTCTGCCCTGCACTACATTTCTATGTGACATCCCTCCTATGAGGTCCATGGACAGCAAGTCAGTTTTTCTCCACTGGCCGTAGTTTCTTTGTCCAAAAAATGTCTCTTTCCTTCAAAAGAAATCCTTTTATATATGCCTTCTTCTCTCCATTCTGCCAGTGTTGCCCTGGCCCAAGGTCTTTTTTGCCTCTCATCTAAACTGGACCTTCTGAGGCTGCCTCTTACACATCCATCTTCCACAATGACATATTTATCAAAGCCACCCTGAGCACCGGATCTAACCCTTCCCTAAACTCTTCAGTGGCACATCCTCCTTAAATGTTAAACGTGTATTTCACATTCCAGTTTTGTTTGCCCCTTCATTCTCACCCCTTGCCACTTTTTTCCTGTAATACACGTTATTCTCTATGCAGAGTACATTTCTGCTGATTCTATTGAGTGGCACAAGTTTCCCTCGACTCTGTAAGGTGGCCTGTGCTGGACCTTCAACCTGCCCATGCCCCATCCCCAATGCACACCCCCCCCCCTGTCAATTCCTATTTATCCTTCACCTGTATGGAGACTGCCTCGGGTGTCACCTCTCCAGGATTCCTGCTCTGGCTCTCCTTGTAGGTTAGATGCTCTTCCTGTGTGCATGTGCGTCACGGACGCCTGCTACACCTTCTCTCCTGTGTCCACACTTTTACTCTTCACCAGCTTGTCAGCTCCATTGGAGCAAGGGCAGTGCCTTACTCCTCATCATTTCCCTCATCAGTAGCTCCATTATATTTGCTGAATGGACAGAGTAACCAATAAAGGAGCAGATGAGAGAAATCTGGATTTGGAAATCAAGGAAATTCGAATCCAGTGCTATTGCTTCTCTGGTGCTCCAGAGGCTCTTGGAAATTTGAAGTATAAAAATGGCCAGCAAAGAGGGAGTTTCGGCTCGCATTAAAGTCACTGATGCTCCCACTCTCCTAAGAGACTCTTGCTTCTTAAAGACAGAAGCACCCATGCCTGATTGCAGCAGGACACTCAGCAGATGCTCTCTAAGCACGTCACACATCTGTCTGGGAGTGTTAAGAGCTGGATGGATTAATAGTGCATTAATCACCCCGCCATAAAATACCATAGGTATTTTAGATAAAGGGAAAGAAGCCCTTTTGCCCTTGAATGTGCTTTGATGTGTACTGAGGCAATGAGAATTTCTCAAAAGCAAGGGGTGTGTGTGGGGGTGGGGTGGGGTGGGCGGGGACTTCAAAGTTTCTTATACTAAGGAAGATTGAACTTTTCAGACTTAACCTCATTAAGGATACTGTGCAGTTTCAAGTCCACTAAAGACCCTCAATAAATATTAATTGAATGTGAATTGAATTAGATAGAGAACCCAATAATGACTCTTGTTTTTCCTCCTCAGAGGAATTTAAGGAGCACTAATAGCTGTCTGTTACCTTAAGATAATGGAAATTTCTAGTGCCAGCTCTGGAGAGAGAAGGAAAGATGTGAAAGGAAAGAAAGGAGATATTAGAATCAAACAGATCTGGGTTCAAATCCCAGTTGTGCCATTAAAAGGGACTGTGTGTCCTAAGGGACTTATTCAAATGAACCTTAATTTGCTTATCTATAAACTGAAGATATTGATACTTATTTTTAGATATTCTGGGATTTGATGAGAATAAAATACATGAATGTTTATCTCTAAATTAGAGTCTACATTTAAGAAATTTCTCATCTATCCATCCACATCTGTCAACATTTCAGACTCATCTTGATTCATTCCTGAATCATCTTGAGGTTGCTGCGGAAGGCTCACTGCTCGATCTCCCTCTCCCTCTTTCTCTCCCTTGCTCTCTGCATTTAATTGCACTTCATTAAAAATAAGTGTCCCTTCCTAGATTGCTCTTTCTTGGCTAATGTCAGGGAATCAATTGTTCTATTTGAACTTGAGAACTCTATTTTCATGTCTTAACTTCTTCCAGTTTTAGAGAGCAACAACCAGTTACCTGGGGGATGTAATTTTTACCTCCGTATTGAGGGATTCCTGGGATTGAGACTTCAGTGCTAAAATCAGGAAAGTCCCAGGCCAACTGAAAAAAAGTTGGTCACCTACCTTCTAGCTTTGGTTCAATTGAAAAATAGACTCAGGATCCCATAGGGAACAAAAACCCCTTTAGAACTTATCATATGGTAGTAAAAGCCAAGAAAAGAAAGCACATCCTAAGGTAAAGTTAGTCCAAAAGAGGGGGGACTTGCAGGCCAAATGGAAATAGTGATGGTTCACAACACACATTGAACACTAATTGTCTAATAGAATAACAAGGCTCAGTGGAAGGCAGACTCTCCCTGTCTCATTCCTCAGGGAAGAATGAGTACAAAACCAGTGAGTCAGAGTGAGGAAGAGGGTCTGCCATGCTTGTCTCTTCCAGAAGTTTCTTCATGGATCTGTGATGACCTAGGGAGTGACTGCTTGGTTAGCATAGGGTGGCTCTTCCAAGTCCCTGCCTGAGAGTACATAATACACTGGGCCAGGAGGAATGGTGGAGGAATTTGGGACACCATCTAACTGAGCTTGAATCCTGGCTTCCCGGACCCCCATCTTGGGCAAGTAATTTTCTTTCTCAAAGCCTTAGTTGTGGGGAATTTAATATTTAACCAATTTTAAAAGAATTTAATATTCAACCTATTTTGCAAAATACTGCATGAATGTGTAGGTTCATATTATATAAAGCAGTAGTTCTCAGCTGGACGTAACTCCCCCACTCCTGGGCAGGAACCTTGGGCAACCTTAGAGGCATTTTTGGTCATCATGGGTGATACTGGCATCTAGGAGGCAGAAGCCAGGAGGCTGCTCAACATCCTGAAACATACAGGGCAGCTTCTCTTTATCTCCCAGCAAGGAATTATCCAGACCCAAACTGCAGAGGTGGAGAAATTTTCATTAAAAGGTAGTAGAAAAATGCTAATTATTGTTTGCTTCAGCATTTAAAAGTAGTATCTGAATAAAACCATTCAAGGACATTTTTTCTAACATGAACAAACAGTAAGAGCCATCATTGTTTAGATTCACCCCTATCAGGGGCACTGATATTATGATTTCTTTATCTAATGGCTTTTCAAAAGCACAAGTGTGTGGGTGTGGGTGTGGGTGTATGTACCTGTGTGTATGTGTATGTGTGTTGTGAGTGTGTGTGTGTTCAACATCCCCTCTTAATATTTTCTGGTTTTACCAATAAAATAACCATTTTTGAAAGGTCATAGGCCTGTGAATCAGTGGAAGAATACTTTAGGCTGTTTTTCACTCTGGGTAAATGATACTGTTCACAACCTCTTACAACTGTTGCACATTGACTAGGATTCCTAGAATTTTCACATGTTAGTTGATCCTCAGAACACCCGTGAAAGGGAAGGAGTGCAAACAAGTATTCCAATTTAACAAGTAAAGAAACTGAGATCTGAAAGTTCCAGGACAACTTGCCTAAAGTCACAAAGTTATTAAGTAGGGAAGGTTTTTTTTTTTGTCTCTCAGCACTGGCAAAGTAACAAATAGAAGCCAGTAGAGATATGCATTTGAACTAAGGTTGAGTATTTATTTTGGTTCAACAACTTAGTTAAAATTAGCAAACATTTCTTAGGCACCAACCTTAGTTTTGAAGATAACCAAATGACACAATTCCGCTATCAAAATTTCAGACACTAGTAGAAATTGTAATCTATATATTGGGTAGATACAATAATGTTAAGAAAAGTCTTGTTGATTTTTAAATTACAGAGGAAACATGTTCAAATGAATTTGCTAAGAGAACTGTGTCATCACATAAGAGTTAATTTAAAAGTTTAGGCAAATAATTCTTTTTAACAATATATTTTATATAATTAAACATGTGTATATACAGATGTGTTTTATATTCCCAGTTGGATTTCAAGTACATTGCAATAGTAGTCTTTCTCATATCATGCATAGGATGTTTCCTAGCTCATATTTGAGTCCTAATTTAAAGAAAATGCTTTTGAGGGAAGGGAGGTAATGAATGACTATGTTGAAAAGATGAGGCCCTGGCCAGGGGCTCAGTTGATTATAGTGTCATCCCAATATGCCAAGGTTGCAGGTTCCATCCCTGGTCAGGGCACATAAAAAAATCAACCAATGAATGCATGAATAAGTGGGACAATGAATAGATGTTTCTCTCTCTCTTTATCTGTAAAAGAAAGAAAGAAAAGATGAAGTAGAAAACAAAGGACTACGTTCATACGGTAATAATTATATTTAAAATGTGTGGTGGATTATTAATTTTAAAGTGTTTTTGATATTATCCCTCAAAATAAGAAGCTCTTCACTGAACCCAATGTATGTGTTCTCATTTATAAATTAATTTATCAGCATCTGCTGTCAGACCCTTTGTCTCTGCTTTTCCAATCCATCTTCTGATAGAAATTTTCTTCTCTGTTCACAGTTGGCTAAGAAGGTGGCGGCTCATACAATTTAAACCACTGAGGAAAAATGTTACCTCTCTCTCTCACTCGTTCTTATTTTAGTTTTTGTTTGTCTCCAATAGACTTCACCCCTTCCAGTGGACAGGGGGAAAATGGATGTATTTACTAACTGAAATTTAGAAGCTAGTATATGAAACTCTATTGTTCTAGAAGGCAAAACCCTTTTAGGTACCTTTATTGCTTTTGTGTCCAGCACATGCAGATTATATAACCCCTTTGAAGATTGTAAAATGATGTATAATGGCTATTATGTATTCTAACTGTGGGGACCTTTAAATTCTGGGATTCTTCTTGGTAAATCCACGTTCACTGGTGGGTACATCTTAAGGTCACACTCTAGGGTCTTTGGATCTGACGGGCAGGTGTTGCAGCCCTGTTTCTTCTTACTTACTAAATTCTCGAGACAGTTGTTTTACCACTCAATCTCCAATTTCCTTTTAAAAAATTTTTATTTATAAAATGGGGCAAATTCAGTATGAATTCAGGACTACTGGGAGATTTCACTATGGGAATGGGATGCAAAAAACCTAAACTGGCATCATGTCAATGGTAGCCACTCAGTGGCAGCAGCGTAGTTACCATCATCACTGTGATTGTACACCCTGTCACCTCTGCTCTCTTCACAGATTTCAGTCCCGTAATCTTTTGTTTCTTCATCCTAATCCTTCACTTCCTCTGACTGTTCCGTTTTGGTTCCGAGCAAGGCAGGCCAATTATATCTGGATCTGGCAAATCCCGCAATCTCTGCTTGGCTTTGTCAGACAAGTTCAGACTTGTACAGACATGTCCACAAGTTTCTTAGGAGGTTGACGTTGCCAAAGGCAGAACCACCGCCTCCCCTCCCTTCCCACTGGGTCCTGTGCTCCAAGCCATTGGACACAAGTCCCTGCTGTCGAAACTTCAGGATGTACACAGAGTCTGTGCCTTTGCTTTACCCGGTGTCCAGCTGCTGATACTTATCTTGAAATTCGAAGTGCAAGACTGCAATCAAAGCATCAGGGAGGGCATGATGTGAACAAATAAAGATGTTTGGGGCCTGCCTGCTTCTCTCGTGTGATTTGCACATTTTTCTTGGCTTGCATAATCCGAGGTGGCTGGGCCCACAGGCCCCTTCATTCCTTGGCCCCGTGATACAGCACATGGCAGGGTTACAAATACAGAAGCTGAACATAGGAGAGGCCTCACCCCTGCTAGGAAATCATCCACCTCTGTGCCTCCCAGACAGCACTGACGCATTCAGACATGCTGGACAAAGAACGCACAGTCTACATTCCCTGGCCTTTGAAGGGGAGATGTTGCAATGCAGAGGCAATGTGAGTGTTTGCCTAATTCATCAAAACATTCACATTTGCTAGTAATATAATGCATCTATGATGAGAAGGAATCAGGGGGAGCTCTGCAGATTAAGGGTAGGATGGCTCATGTCTCCTAATTTCTATCATTCTGTGAAGTTTTGAAGCAGCCATCCCTTCATTCAGGAAAGTGTTGCAGGGTTGTTTAAAAGGCCTGGGCTTTGGGACCAGATGGATCTGTGGCTCGTACTTGCTCCCTGTGGGATCTTGGGCAATACACTTTTTCTAAAGCCTCTGTTCTCATCTGGAAAGTGAGAGTAGTAAAACTAAACTCTTAGAGCTTTTCTGAGGATACTCTGAGATAATGTATAGTGCTTAGCAGGGGGCAGACACAGGAAGTCCTGTAGGTGAACATTTATCACCCATCTACTTTATAAGTGCCTACTTTGTGCCAAGAACTCTGCTGGGCACTTAGTATCACCCCCCCCTCCCCCCGCTTGGAGCTGGCCAAGCATGTGGATAGGAGTTGGGAGATCTGGAGAAGCATATTTTGAAAGAAGCAAAGAAGACTTGAGTCGGTTCCTGTATTATCTCTGACTAATCTACATGGCCTTGGACAAGACACATGTCTCTGAAATTCAGTTTCTTCAGCTGCCAAGCAGAGTAATTATTCTTATATCAAAAAGCAAATGGAAATATCTAATAAGAATTATAACTAGCATTAATATGCAGCTTATTAGTTTCCTAGCACTTTCTAAGCATTTTAAATTTACTGCTTTATTTGATCATTGCAACATCTCTAGGAAGCATTATTATATAGATTTTAAAAATGAACAAGAGGAGGGAGAATTTCAATGGCTTGTCCACAGTTAGCAGTCAGAAACCAGCTAGTCTGGCTCCAGAGGCTTTTTTTCTCATCATCTCACTTTGTGTCTGGTGGACTATACAGCCCTGGATAAATGTAGAGATTTATTATTATCACTCTGGAAAATTATTCCTAATGAACTTTATTTTGCTCTGATGGTTGTAGGATTCAACATGATTATTTTTAAGGAAACTGAAGCAATTGCTCCACAGTGTATTTTTTTCCTAATATTTTATTGTGAAAAATTGTAGACATACAGAAAAGTTGAAATATTTTTTTTACAGTCAACCTCTCATATAAAATCTAGATTCTACTTCACTGTTCTAGCTTTATCACTATCACTACATATCTTTCCTTCTATCAATCTATCTTGTTTGTGATGCATTTAAAAATGAGTTGTACAATACCACCATATTGTCCTCCAGTACTCCAGTGTGCATATCATTAATTAGAATTTAATATACTTTATGATTTTTTCCCCAAAATGCATTTCAGGTTCCTATTTGGGATGAAGTTATGGCAATCTCAGAAAATATACTAACATTTAACTATGGTTTTGTCTGTTTGTAATATTGTCATTTTTTAATTATTGTTGTTACTGTTGGTGGTGGTGGTTTTTACACCTGATTTTTCAATACTAAGGGCCAGTCTACTGCTCAGCTGCTTTCTTCCCCGCTCAGCTCTTCCATTTCATCCCAGACATAATGACTCCTGCTCAGCTTTTCCCACTCCCACTCACCCTCTTGTGCTCAAACCCAACCACAGTTTGCTCTCTGCCAGACTTCCATATAACCAGTGGCATTCCAGGGCTGTCACGGAGTTCCACATGGTATCCAAGTATCTGTCTGACCCAGCCAATTATTACAATGACACCTTCTACTTAGTTGGTGCTGGTTAATTATTCCATTCAGTAAGTATTTATCGAGAGTCTGTGTAACCAGGTGACCAGGAGAGGGAGAGGCAGTGAGTGGGCAGGGGGCACTGAATAACAAAAGAATTCAGTCAGCATACATTTATTGCATGATTTTTGTGTACCCAGAATTACCATCAAGGAATTTATAGTCTAGTTGAAGGAAGAAAACAAATGCGCGCGCACACACACAAATACAAACACACACACAATTGGAGACCAGCTATAGAGGGAGAAGCAAGCAAAAATTCTCTGTGGTCATGTAGATTTGTTTTTGTGCATGTCTGCCAAAGAGATGTAGAATAACGCTGCTCGTGGGATTCCATTGGGATTTCTGGAGGGAAATGGGGCTGTAAATAAATATTGGCTGGAACCAGGGCCATTCACCCATGGAAGGATAGAAGAGGACTTTTTTTTTTTTTTAAGGAGGGAAGAATTATGTTGGGCAGTTGTTAAAATGTCTTAGCATTTGTGGAGGAATTGAATGATAGAGTCAAGAACTTAGAGCTGAAGGTATTGCTGCAAAGATCATCTCTATAGAATTATAAAGATGACTACATAGCAGAATTGAGATATTTTCTGGGACTGTCAGAACTAAGACTGTTTAGCAATATGCCACATGCCCCAAAAGACAAAGGTGAGGCTCGTCACCGAACCCGGCCCATGTTCAACTTCGCTCTTGACACACGTGGTGGTGGCTTTGAGTGAATAATTTTTTTAACAAGAGAAAAATTGCATTTAGGAAAATTTATTTTTTAAAATTGATAGGTTAAAAACAGCAATGACAGCAACCCATCATTTCGCCCAGCCCAGGCCACATGGCTGCGAGAGCAGAGTCCAGCTGGGTTTTAGCCCCACTCATACTCCTCTTCTCAGCCATGCTGTCTGGTTTCCAAACAACATTAGTGAGAGAAGAGAGATTACCTGCCCTACCAAACGGGAGTCACTGGGTCCCATCAAAGGTGCTAGTCAGGGGCTGAAACCATCTCTCTGGGCGGCTGTCGAGTTGAATGGAGGTATTAGAAAACCTCCAGTGCTATCTTCATCTCTAGGATTTCAGGGCTCAGACTCTTTCTTCTGTTGTAACCCCAGTTCCCTGACATCACACTGCCCTTTACATATAGAAAGGGTCACATGGCCATGTTGACCCTTTTTTTTTTCTGCATAACAAATAATCCCAACTCCAAACCTCTACTTGTTAGGTCTCTGAAGACTGCACAAGAGAGATGTCCTGCACAGGTTCACAAGCCCACTCATGCAGGTGCATTACGGTGGCCCCGAGCCCCTCCTTTACTTCGCCAGTGCCCCCTTTTATGTTGGATGATGGCGAATCCATTTGGGGAGGGATGCTCAGCACTTCTGAGGGTACTTAGGAGCCTCCCAGAAATGGTTCTTCCTGCAAATTCTCAGGCATCTTCAAAATGCTCAGGTTGGACTGTGTTCTCCCCTGAGTGAGGAGGAGGTTATTTTGCACCCATTCTGTGCCATGTTTTATCTCCTGGGACCAAGCATGACCTTTTGTACTTACGTGTCCCACAAAACCTTTTAATAAATAGCTCCTTCAGATACATCATAGGTACATAGTTGTTCTTACCACCTCCCTTCCCCCTTTCTCTGAAGCTTTCCCCACTCCACCCCCTCCAACCAGTGCAAACTGCACGTATAAATAAACATGCACCCGGCCAGCTCTCCAGACATGTATGAATCCCAGTGTCAGCCTCATTTGGACTCATATTGCTACATAGTAAATCTATCATGAGTATTTGTGAAGTCCTCACAGGATGTCCAACTGAATTGAGTTCTTGAGACACATTTTAAACAGAAAGTCAGTGGACCATGCTGTGCAAAAGTGCAGTCAAATAAGGACAGGTTTACTTTAAAAACAACTTTGACTTTTTTTGTTTTACAAAATATAACTGTCTCATTTCAAGCAGATTAAAAATTCAAACAAAATAAAAGAAAAACATTGATTTGCTGTTTCACTTATGCATTCATTGTTTCCATCTCTCCCTCCTTCTCTCTCTTTCTCCCTCTCCTCTCCCTTCTACTGTCTCTAAAATCAATAAATAATTTTTAAAAAAGCAAAATAATAACTATAAAAAAGTCACTATCCAGACAAAATATCTGCTAATTTTTTATTTGCACCATCCCAGGACTTTCTGTAATTTATTTAACTAGGTTGAACATTTCAGGAATGCAAGTTATTTCTAACATTTGGCTTTTTAAACCATGAACAATCTTATAGTACCTTTGATGAGACCCATGATTATTACCTTGGAATAAATTTATAGGAGTGAAATTAGTGCCATACATCTCAACAATAGATTACTTGGCGAATCATGCTAGCCCCAACTTCAAATATATCCCAAATCCCAGAACTGCTCACCAGTTCCACTTCCACTACACCGTTTCTTAAACCATCACCCTACTCCACCTCCCCTTAAGTCCATCACCCTAGAACAGTGATGGGCAACCTTTTGAGCTTAGTGTGTCAAACTTCGCCAAAAAACTGAGCATAACTCGGGTAGTATGTCACTTTGAGGAAAAAACATTATTTCGCAAATGTTTCATCCTCAGGAGCAGCAAATGTTTTATCCTCGGCATGCGGCCGCCTCAGTCAACAGAAATGGCTACGCATGTCAGTGCTGACACACGTGCCATAGGTTCGCCATCACTGCCCTAGAACATTCTCATAAATGTACTTTTCTGTCTTACCACACCAGAACTTAAGCTTCATGAATCCTTCATCACTGTGCCCCCAAGAGCTAGAAAAATATCTGGATTAATAGACACTCAATAAAATATTAATTGATGTATAGATGAAAGTATGAATTTTTTATCAAAGTGTATAAAGAATATGAAAGCTTTTAATATCTATTGACAAATTGGCCTTTTTTTTTCTTCTTTAAGTGTATCTTACCTCTACTCCTACAAGCAGAGAATTCAAGGGGATAGTTTTAACTTGACTGGCCCAGATTATTTTCATGTTTATTTTCTTAACATCACCACAAAATAATGGTTTTTGAAAGTGCCCCTGATTAGGAAAGAAGCACATTAGATGTTTCATCTGGTTAAAACTTTCCCTAGAAAGTGACTCAAAATAAGTGTGACATAAAACTCTCTGAAGATGAAGCAGAATTTTTCCCAGAGTGGAGCTTTCTTCTCTATGTGTATAACTGTGTGTGTGAAGGGAGGCAAATGAAAGATGAAAAATGCCAAAGTAGTTAAAACTCAAAAGACAATTTAGTATATGAAAAAAATCTTAATCTCTGAAATCAGACCTAACTGAATTCAAATTCTAGAACCACCATTTATTCTTAGAATATCTGGGGACATTTTATACTACATCATGAGACTAATTTCCTTGTCCATAACATGGAGATAATCATTACTTCCCTTTCTTAGTTGCAGTGAATACCAGGCAGGGTATTATACTGAGCACATCTAGAATAGGATCAAATGTGCTCCATAAATGAAAACTATTTTTATCCACATTCTTGTCATATTGTTGACTTCAGCTATTCATTCTGAAACCTTATAGAGAAAGGATATCCTGAGATTACAAGAACTGTCCTCCAATATGTGAGGAAGCATTTTTGTGGAGGAAGGGGATTCACTTAGGAAAGGATTAAAATTAAATATTCCCTGGCCAATAAATGAACTTGGCTCTACAAGCTAGAACTATCCAACAAATAATGAGATTCCTCATGGAGCACTACACACATGAAATGCTTAAGAAGAGGCTGGAACGACAAATGGAAGTGAAATTTGACTCTGGATCACATCACCCCTGAACTGTTGTTATTGGTGCTTGACCTTCCTCTGTCAATGCACCTCTCTTCTGCTTATCACTAACAGTGATAATTAGAAAGAATTGTCCTATGGCTTCTAAGACCACACCTCCCAACAGTCTCCTTCATTAATATAGAAACTTGGCTTTGGATATTCATATGCAATTATGAGAAAGTGAACCCCAACATTCTTTATAAATATCAGTTGACTAAGAGTGTGAAGATTTCAGTGTTCTGTGAAAACTCTTGTTTACTAATATAATTCGCAGATCCCAAATTCTTTGCTTGTCAGCAAATTTCAGTAAGAATAAAATCACTTGTTTTATTCTGGTACCCAGATTGTCCCCTCTTTCTTCTTTAAATCCATTGCCATCTTTAGTCCTCAAATCAGTAGAGTAGGCAGCTCATTGGCTGGAGACTTAACAGAAATAGAGGATTTACTGGTATCTTCCCTGTGAATTTCACAGTTTTTAATTTTTTTAAAGTGGTTTGCACACATCTATAGCATAAGTCTTAGAGTAGAACATCACCAGAGTTTCCCAGGTTTTCTCAGTTAAAACATGTGGTATGAGAGAACGAGATAGCTTCAAGTTCCTATGAAATTTTTGCTTACTAAGTGACCTTGAGCAAGTTGTTCTCTCTCAACCTCTAGCTATCATCATTGAAAGTGTAGGCTTTGAATCACACTGACCTGGGTTCAAATCCTGCCTCTGCCACCTAGTAATTTTGTGACCTTGGACGATTGTCTTAAACTTTCAGAGCCTGAATTTCTTTTTTTTTTAATATATTTTATTGATTTTTTACAGAGAGGAAGGGAGAGGAATAGAGAGTTAGAAACATCGATGAGAGAGAAACATCGATCAGCTGCCTCCTGCACACTCCCTACTAGGTATGTGCTCGCAACCAAGGTACATGCCCTTGACTGGAATCGAACCCGGGACCCTTGAGTCTGCAGGCTGACACTCTATCCACTGAGCCAAACCAGTCAGGGCAGAGAGCCTGAATTTCTTAATCTCTAGGATGACCATTACAGTAATTGCTCATTGCTCATAGAGGCATCATGAGCATAGATTGCGATACCAGAATGTAGTGTTTCACCAAGTGCCCAGTTCATTGGAAGAGCTCAATTCATGTTCCACTATTATGATAACTAGATAACTATGTCCTCATCTGAGAGAAGCCTCCTGTATATCAGATAGTGTCCTCAATTCTGCTTCATGAGTTGAATCCTGACTACAACTTTCCTATTCTCCCAGTCACCCAAGACAGAAATGTTTACTTATTGAACAATGGGTCATCAGGGTCCTATTATGATTCAGGCACTGTGCAAATTATTGGGAGATATGACCCCAGGCCAGATGTGTTTCATCCTCCTATGGTTCTTACTATTTACAGAGTCATCTTGGTTTCCTTCCTCTCTGATACCCCTCCCCCAGCCAATAAGTTACTAAATTAATTTGAGTCTTTTGCTTAAACATCTCTTAATTCTACCCTTTCGCTCCGTCTCACTCTCACCAACTCCTCAGTTCTCCTTTCATCGTGTCTTGCTGTATCACCACAGCCACATCTTCACCATTTTCCTGGTTCCAGATTCACACTCCTGCCAGCTATGCTCCACAATCAGTCACAAGTCTCCTATCCAAATACAGACCCGATCCTGCCCGGAACAAAACCAAAACTCCTTGGCATTTCATGTGAGCCTTTGATCATCTGACTCTGTTGACCTCTAGCCTATTTTCTGGCCCCTCTCCTACATGGGCAGACTCTGACCACATGAAGCAACTTAAAATGACCTGAATTCACAGTTGCTATTTCATCTTTTGTGCTTCCATGCTTTTGCATATGCTATTTCCTCTTTTAAGAAGGCCCTTCCCCTGGCCTACTGGGATAATTCACTCTTCAATATTTATTTCAAATGTCACCTCTACTGTGACCCATTCTGAGAGAGGTCACTTCATCTTCTGAACTCTCTATACCTTGAACCTACTATTTATGGTTTCTCTTAAATTTTTATTAGTTATCAGCTCAAATATCACCTCCTTAGGGAAGGCTTTGTTGACCACTCCTTACCCCTAAAGAACTCCCAAAGCATGAATTTCTACACCAAATTATTTCTCTTGCATCTTCTTCCTGCTTACAATTATAGTTCATTAAGTCTTATAAACATAAGTCTTTGCAAAACAACCACGTCCTTATGTAACTGAAACAATGAACATTTTCCCATATCAAAAATTAAGAAAAAATACCATGCATTTCTTTCTTCATGCACAAACAAAACAAAATCTTAACCATCTCTAGGAAATTCTGGGCTAAGAACATGCTACCTAGTCAAACCTTAACATTCTCTACATTGTATCCGTTTGTTAAGCCAGACCAGGAGAAAGTCACATCCCTGGACCATGTTCTTTGGGCCTCCTTACGAGTTGTCTTTTGTAATTATGATTTAGCACTATTCTGTCTATGTTCACCCAGGCTGCTGCAATTACAAAAAAACAGATGTTTGCAGAACATCCTTTGGAATCTTGATCAAAGTGCTACTGAGAACATTTTCCAAAGTATTGCTCAGTGTCTTTTGTGACAAGTTCATCTCAGAAGTAAAATCCAGGACAACATGTCAATCCATATATGTTCTCTTCTACTAGATGCCAAGAGATAGCTACTCATCATGTTTCTCTCTTTGCTTAGACTTCCAGGAAACTCAAAGCTGCTTTTGGCACTTAATTGTTATATACTTTTTTTTCATTTAAATATACTTTTATTTTCATTTCTCTTTCTGTTACTAACTCTGTTACCTCTTTTTCAGCTTTTAATATGTGACTTTTTCCACATACTGCTTAAAGGATTTGGGACCAAGAGAGAATGAAGTGTGTGGTAGTAGAAGAAGCATGCATTTTAGAGTTACATGATACTGAATTTCAAAGTTAGTTCTGTCTGTTACCAGATTTATACCTTAGGTGCCTCTACTCTCAGTTATCCCAAACTAAAAAACAAAATATAATGTCATCTAGATATGATTATCCTCTCTAATAAAATGGTAATATGCAAATTGACCATCACTCCGCTACATAAACCACGCCCATCAGCCAAACCACGCCCACCAGCCAATCAGGGTGAGTATGCAAATTAACCCAAACCAAGATGGCTACAGCCACAGAGAGCAAGGTTTCCCAGGTAACAGAGCAAGCCAAGCTTTCCATAGCCGTTGCAGGCCTAAGCCTCCACTCAAGCTACAAAGTTTCAATTATAGAAGGTAAACAAATTCAAACAAATGGCGGCAGAATGGAGCTTGAGAGAGCAGGCCAGGGTTGCCGGCGGCAACAGGGGAAGCAAAGCTTTCCGCACACCCTGGCTGGGCTCACCTGCTTAAGGCAACAAAGTTTCAAGAAGGTGAATTAACTGCCACAGATATGGCTGCCGCTGCCCCGGAGGGAGCAGCAGGCTTGGCTCCACTCCAGGCTACAAAGTTTCAATTGTAGAAGGAAAATAAATCCCAGATACCAGGGCCTCCCCTTGGGTTGCCAGGGGCCGTGCCAGCCTGCAAACCACCACAGGCCCCTTGCTCAGGCCGCCCCACGCCCCAAGGGAACCCCACCCTGATCCGGGACGCCCTTCAGGGCAAACCAGCGGGCCCCCACCCGTGCACCAGGCCTCTATCTTATCTAATAAAAGAGTAATATACAGATTGATCATCACTGCAACACACAATATAGCTGCCCCCATGTGGACACAAGATGGCCACTACAAGATGGCCAGCAGGAAAGGGCAGTTGGGAGGCACCCGGCCTGCAAGGGAGGGCAGTTGGAGGTGATCAACCCTGCAGGAGAGGGCAGTTGAGAGGGACCAGGCTTGCAAGGGAGGGTAGTTGGAGGTGATCAACCCTGCAGGAGAGGGCAGTTAGGGGTGACCAGGCTGGCAGAGGAGGGAAGTTGGGGTCAAACAGGCTGGCAGGGGAGCAGTTAAGCATCAACCAGGCTGGCAGCGGAGTGGTTAGGGGGTGATCAGGCTGGCAGGCAGAAGCGGTTAGGGGCAATCAGGCAGGCAGGCAGGCAAGCAGTTGGGAGCCAGCAGTCCTGGATTGTGAGAGGGATGTCCGACTGCCCGTTTAGGCCCGATCCCACCAGGATCGGGCCTAAACGGGCAGTCGGACATCCCTCTAGGAGTCTCAGATTGGAGAGGGTACAGGCTGGGCTGAGGGACAACCCCCCGCCGTGCACAAATTTCGTGCACCGGGCTTCTAGTAATATTATAAGTGAAAAAAGCATATACATAAGCATACCTACTATAGTGCTTAAATTTTAAGAGGGGAATGCTTTTTCAATTATATCTGAGCCTCTTCAAATCCGATTGGAAAGTGGAGAATAAATGCATGGATAGACAAATGATAAAAGGGTAGGATAAAAATAAAGGCAACGGTATTTTTCCATGTTCAAGTGTGTAACAGATAAGAATTTGATATCAGATGAATTTGTAGAGGAAATAAAACATTGGGCTTTGAAAGGTATATGTAATTTACATATATAAAGAAGAGAAAGAGAATATTCTGGACAGTGAGACTTTGGTGGGAAATAGTGAACTGAAAAAACCTAAATCTTGTAGATCTCATAGCAAGTTTCTTAGCAAAAGTACCCAAGTATGGGTTACAGTGATAAAATTAAAAATTCAGAAAGCTTTTATTTATAAAACTAAGTATCACTGAACACACATTGAAAAGTTAGTTTCTTGGCATATTTAAAGGAAAACAAGGGTAGTATTTGAGTGTTCCTTTCCCTCTTCAAATTCTAAACAATTGAAGATTCAGAAAATGTAAACAGGAGTAACTCTAGGGAATCCCAGGATCATCTATTCACCCTTCAGAAGTCAAGAAAATGAATCATAGAGCAGAGGCACTAGATATGCTGCTCAACATCCAAGGGCTGGACATCCGACGAAGAGAAGAGAGAGGTCCAAAGTATATCAAGATAGGGGTAGAATGTGGACGAACATTCACATTCCCTTATTTCTAGTCCACTCTGGGACTTCTGCTTTGTCAGTATACCAAGTCCTATCCACCTCCACGTCAGTGCCCCATTTGGGCATGTCAAAGGGAAGTTTGTTTAAGTTTATTTTTTATTTTCCACCTCCTGAATCTTAATCCATTTTAGTCGAAAATTTACAGTGATCAGAAATGGTCTGCATCATGTTTGGAGCATGTTCTTTGCTCGTTTGTATGGCTTGATCTGAAATACCAGCAGAAAGTCTGTTTTGAGAGTCTGTTGTGAGGTTGCCAACAGAGTGTTTGGATTTAAATGGATCACACGCAACACTTCAAATGGTTTTCAGCTCAGTATCCAAACATTTGGTTTCTTATCTACACTAATTCCAAATTTTATAAAGTTGCTGAAAGTTTATTGTGGATAAATTCAGACATGCCTGAAGAAGATGCAACTGAAGGAGGTCTTCATTCTTTGGGTGGGGTTGGGACATGACTTCCAAAGAAAAATATGTATGTAGATGTATTCTCTGGCAATATAATTTTTTAAAAAAATCTAGAAAGGATATAAAAGATGATCTATTCTGGAGATGAACAAAAGGCTTAGCAGACAGCTGTTCTCTACTGGGATGTATTGAGAATCCTGAAGCTACAGTCTTGCAAAAATCATGAGAGATGGTCACAATAGATTAATGATATCTGCCCTGTGTATGGAAGGTATTGGTGGCAGCACATGGGTCAGACATATGCCATTCCTGATCTGACCTACTGCAATCCTTTTCTAATGCAAGAGAGTGATAATGACTAGACAAATGTCAATCAGGTACAGAACCTAGATTTTCTGACTTTCCTTCCATGACTTTTATTGTTCTAAACTAAATTCATACTTGGTATCTTCCAGTTTATTAGAGAATAGGCTTACTACCTGCCCAGCAGTTTCTCCATGTGTTTTATTCTTTGAAGCAAAACCCAAACTACTAGTGAACTAAGGTTTCCTCCTTTCCGTAAGAAATGTCCCAGATGGGGCCTCTAGAGCTTTATGTGGGCTTGACACAACATCTCAACTCTAGCCACCCTCCACAGGAAGAACTTGTGGATTCCTCATAGATGTTTTCAAGTTAGAATACAAAGCCCAGCCCTTCTTGCCTTTCTCTAATTGATAGTTGTCTGCACAAGGAGTAAATAAGGCCCAGATTTTTACTCAGCTGTGAGGATGTGACTTTTTTTTTTTTCCTTGAGCCTGCCAGGTTCTATATTACATAAAGGAGAATTTTAGAAAGGAGCCCTGCCTTAATCCAGGGAGGAACCAGCCAGGCCAAACATACTTGTAACACATGGGAAGAAGCTCGAGCAGGAGTGAGCAGTGTTGGACAGATGTGCAGATGTGCAGAGGAGGGGCGGAGGAGTAACAGAATCCTCCCCTCCACTCTCTAATCCCTCCAGTTTATCCCACCCAAACAAACCACGCTTAGTATTTCAGAGATACAACTGCACAGAAAGCAGCACATACCTTCTGGCCCTCAATCTCTCTTCCTCTTTTATTCCTTAGGGGGCTCTGAGCTTTGAGCTTTTCCCCACTAATTCAGAGTGTATTTTAGGCTTCTAGGGAAACCAACCTCCCCACAAACATGCATACCCAGATACAAACATCTAATACAAAAATATAAAAAGCTGAGATTTGATTCCAATTTGTAGGATCCACTGTGTTTTCTAAAAAGAAAATTCTAGTGTCACCTGGGCCCGTATGGAAACAAGTCCTGAAAGTTTAGAATGTAAAAATTCAAATGGTGGAGAGTGAGCAGCCCAGGACTGTGCCACGTGGGTTGGACTTGACTTTAGAACATCTGAACTTTAGCCCCCTCTTTTCTGGGCCTAAGTTCCTTCTCTGCCCATTCTATCTATCCTCCAGCCTCCTTGTCCCCCTCTAGCAGCTGCTCCTACTGAACCTTGGATTAACTTCAATCATCCGACTGCTACTGCTGCATTGGATTGCAATTATGTCCTTGGTTTGCTTCTCTAAAGTGAGATAATCTGAGGTTTAGAGGTAGTTTTAGATTGAAACCCTGGATCTGCCCCCTCAAGTGTATGGCCTTGAACAAGACATTTACTAGTAGCCATGCTTAATTTTGTAAAGGGAGGAAAACTTTGTGATGAAATGTCTACTTATGAAGGTTCTTTAGAAGGTTAAACGATTAAAGCACATAAAAAAATGCCTACCTGTGTATAATCTTCAGATTTAGGAAATTTTAGTTTCCGTTTCCTTAATATCTTAGCATAAGCTTGGAGAATTCCTGTTGGAAGGAAGAAAGGGAAGGAGGGAGGGAGGAAGGGAAGGAGAAATGTAGGAATGGAGGGAGAGAAAGAGAAAAAAAGAGAGGGATGGAGGGAGGGAGGAAAGAAGGGATGGGGTGAAAGGAAAGGGAGAGAAAGGAGAGAAGAAAAGGTGGTGGGAAAGTGGAAATTGTATAAATCATGCTATCTTCATTAGACTGTTAATTCCTAGGAGAGCATCGGTGGCATATTCACATCTGTATCTCCAATTCCTAGTATTGACATTAGTATATCATAACTACTCAATTTTTTCTGGCCACATTTTATTAATCTTTAAAATGGGGATAATAATTATATAATTTATGAGGTTATTCCCCTGATCATTGTTTAACCACTCTGTTGTACACCTGTAATAAATATAAAACAAAATGGGGATAATAATACCTGCTTTGCTTTACATAGGGCTTTCATGGACACCTGGTGAAATCTTGAGTGTGATTTCATCAGATGTCCATAGAAGCCCTATGTAAAGCACAGGTGGTATTATTACAGTATTAGGGGCCCAGTGCATGAATTCATGCACCTTGAAAGGAACTATGGGCCACGAGGCTGTGGTGAGCATAGCGGCGGGTCTTGGCCCATCCTCCGTGCCCCCCACCTGGCCCCTCTTGCCATGGCCCCTGGTCCCCTGTCTGCCAGCAGCCCTGCTCCTGCTGCTCCCGCTCGCACCCACTGAAGGTGTGGAGCCGGTGCAGTCAGCGGGTGTGAGTGGCCGCTGCTGCCCCGATCGCCCCTCAGGAGCAGGGGGAGGTGGAGAAGCCCTCAGGGGCGATCAGGGCCGGCAGTCACAGCTCACACCGCTGACAGCGCCCAGCTATTGAGACCGGCGCCAGGCGCTGGCAGCGGGTGCAAGCGGCAGCTCCAGCGCCAGCTGTGGGTGCAAGCAGGGCTGGCGCTGACAGTGGGTGCCAGGGGTGGCTCTGGCACTGTCAGAGGGTGCGAGCACCCGGCGGGACTGCAGCGTGCAGGAGCAAAGAATTTTCAGTAACTACCAGTCTCACCCCAATGACAGTGACCGGCACCCCACCTTGGTTTGGTGCCCCTGCTCACCTGCTCCACCATCCCACTGTGGCTGATGCCCTCCATGTTCTGTGTGCACTCCCTAGTGGTTAGCGCACATCATAGCTACCGGTTCGGTTCGGTTGTTCTGCAATTTGGTCTATTTGCATATTAAGGTTTTATATATATGTATATAGATAAATAGCCAGAGTGCTGATAACTGACCTAAAGTCTGGAATATGATGTTAAGCCACGCTGCTTGTCCCAAGTCCCTACTTGTATAATCTAGTAAATTGGGGACTAAGGAGTCTACATAGAAACATTAGCACTCACATTTTAAGTACAGACATATAGACAAATTTAATAACACTCTGTGTGGAAGGGATGAGAAAGAAAGGAGAACTGAAAACTGGATTAGAAGGAAGAATTATACCATGAATTTGTAGACAAAGAATGCATGATAAAAGAAGAAGGAATTGGAATGACAAGAGTGCTTGAGAAGTAAAAGGGTCAGTAGAATAGGAAGAGTTGTAAGCTCCATATCACTTAGAGACCAAAGCAGCCCTGTGGTGGGACTTGCCCATGGGAGGAAATAAGTAATCTTCCCCTTTGCAGGAAAGTGATGGACTGCCACATAGGATTGGGAGCATGGTATACCAGATGAACAAGGGCATATCTGAGCCAAAGACAACTTTTTACAGACTGCATAGTGCAGGGTGAGAGACAATGCTTTATCACAGATCTTTTTAAAAAATACATATTGATTTCAGAAAGGAAGGGAGAGGGAGAGAGAGATAGAAACATCAATGATGAGGGAGAGTCATTGATCAGCTGACTACTGCATGCCCCCTACTGGGGATCAAACCCCCAACCAGGAGGCATGTGCCTTGACCCCAGGAATCAAGACTGGGAATTGAACCGTGACCTCCTAGTTCAGTGGTTGGCAAACCGCAGCTCGCGAGCCACATGCGGCTCTTTGGCCCCTTGAGTATGGCTCTGCCACAAAATACCACGTGCGGGCGCGCACGTACAGTGAGATTAAAACTTCGTGGCCCATGCGCAGAAGTTGGTTTTCGACCTGGGCGAGTCTATTTTGAAGAAGTGGTTCTAACGCCGAGCCACAGTTTGCTGACCACTGTCCTAGTTCATAGGTTGAAGCTCAACCACTGAGCCATGCCAGCCAGGCTATCCCAGATCTTTATGGTAGACACCACTAGTTCATGGTAGGTAGTCAACAGTGATTAATAAACTATCCTAGAGGAATCCAAAAATAGTTGTAAATCGTAGAAGAGACTGATACGGTTTTCTGATAAGCTTCATCATATTGGAAGCCACATGTCATGTAAGTATGTCTTCTTTTCTATTCTGAGGATTCTAAAAAATGAAGACATTTATGTTATGTGAAATAGCATGGTACGTAAACAGGATTGCTGTGCTAGATATTCTAAATTCCTTGATTCAGAGTTTACATACTTTGCTGGGTGTAGGATCCATGCATAAAATTTTCTTTCTCAGCCAAACCAGCTATTGTCTTATTGGAGTAATTCCAAAATCAAAATGAAATAAAAATTATGCTGGGGCTGAAGGAGGATTGCCTTCTAAGAAGGCAGTATATTTTTTATCCAACATGAATCCCACAGCAGTTTTCCATTCATAAGTGGCATTTGCTCAGATTGAGAAATATATAGCCCATTAATTTAGCTGTTTAGGTTGATCAGGGAATTTAGAGTGAATTTCCTCTTCATCTGCTCTTTATGAACCAGAATGACCTCAGGAAATAAGGTCTCAATAGAGAAAATTATTTTCTAGGTGTTGCTTATCATCTGTGAAATACAGCCAGTGGGGTAGTGGCAGAGGTGTATATTTCTTATAGTCAAGAAGAGCCCAGAAGCATGCATACCTGAACCTCAGACAATCAATAGATCACTGTAGATAACAGGTATTGATCTTTGAAAGGAAGGTGACCAAAGCCATCTCAACAAGGAGGCAATAGGATATATGAAATGAAAAATGAATAAATAATTAGACCAGTACTGAGCAAAAATAAGTAGCCAATACATTGTAGATATCAATACTGTTATTATTAGTAAACTATTGCCAACAGAGTTAGATAGAAATTTGACAGCAGGACTTAGGGAGGATGCCTCCATTTAATTCACTGAAATTACTGAGCTCTTAATATTGGCAAGGAAATACAAAGAGTATTGAAGCTTTTTTTTTTTTTTTAACCACAGAAGCTCAAAATTTATGTGATGAGAAGACAATTTACAAAAACAGTGTGAGATAGAGCAAAGAGTAATTACATTCATTAATGTTAAGAGATTTTTTTGGCCTTTCAGAAGAGGGAATTATTTTACCTAATGGGAAGGTCAAGACAGACTTCATGAAACAAGGAGTTTTGGACAGCTCTGGACAAAAGCATGGAGTTTGGACAAGCACAGATTGAATGAAGAAGGACAGCCATGTTAGTGTGAGAAAGAAGGAAGTACAAAGATACAGTAGACTAGTTTATGTGCAACAAAAGGACTAGGAAATGAGGCGGAAAATGTAGGCTTAGGAGCACATCAATATCTTAGAAATTCTTAGATCTGTAGGCAATGGAGAAGAATTACACATCTTTCTTGAGTGGACTGTAATTTCTCTATAGACAGAACATGTAGTTTTATATCTGAACTTCTTGTGTTCTCAATTAACATGCAATAATTACCTGCGTAACTGGTGGGTGGGTGTACACATAAGTAATAGTTATGGAACATATTCGCCCAGCTGTCTTGTACTCATCAACTTACTAATTCATTCACTCAGTACTTAGTAAATATTAAATATATTGATATTTTATTAACTGTGCTACATGCTATTTGTGCCTTGAACTTGACAGTGATTCTCCTCTCTGTGTTGTAAGCCCAGGGAAGTGCCTCTTGCCCCCCTGTGGTGAGATTAACTTTCTATGTAGTAAGTATACTTTACCTATTGGAAATCACGGATATTTTTTCCCTTAGTCATTTTTTTGAATAATTAATTTTGTTAAGAAGGACAGCTCTTTAAAAATTTGAACTCCCCCAAAACCAATTTTTATGTTTCCCCAAGCACTGCAATGGAGGCTGCTGTGCCTGGCTATTAATACTCTAATGGAACACCGTGCCCTCCTGCAGAGGGGAAATCAGACATTGTGCTGAGCTGATTAGAAATGATGGCATGGAGCTTCTTCCTGAGAACGGAAGTCCTGTAACCTCAAATACCAAAGACTATAAATCTCAGCAATATATAATGGTAATTGGTTTGAAAGGCCTAATTGACACAGAGAACGGAAGCCAAGTGCAGAATGCTCAGGCTTGGGAGCTCCAGCCCTCCACCTCCTTCCAGAAGGAGATGTGTCATTTTCTCTCTCAGTGCTGGGAATAGCAATAAAGGATTTCAAAGCAGGGCCTTGCTAACTGCCAGACTCGGAGCCTTGCCTGGTGGCTGGTAGGGGCTAAACGTGGAGTTCACCTGCAGCACCCTAATCTGGGAAGCTGGTAAAAACGTAGATTCCCAATTATGATTTTAGAAGTATTGAATCAGAATCTCTAAATTTGGGCCCAGCCATTAGTAGTATTAACAAGTGCTTAGTTGATTCTTACCCACGGTGATATTGGAGGACTACTGCTACAATATTGATCCCCATCTACTCCATGAGATCTTCCCCAGTACCTGCCTCTGTTATAAGGAAAACACCTGTGACCTTGGGTAGAGCCAACCCATGTTCATGACTTAGGTCAGCCTCCCACTCACTGAGTCCTTTAGGCAAGCTCTGCTTTCTTCCTCCAAGCCCCATTCTTCTCATTTGTAAAATGAAAGAAATAAAATCTACCATGCTAGACTCTTTAAAGGTCCTGAAAGATTAGACAGGATATGAAACCATTCACAGATGGTAAAGAATCAATATTGCTGGTCATGCACTTCAGACATGCATGACTTTGGAGAGTGCAAAAAAAAAAAAAAAGGAGTTGATATTTTGTATGCCTTCATTTAAAACCAACATAGGCAAACCTTTTTGAGCCCAGATGTATGATGACTGGTACACACAGAGTTGGAGAGACCTGGATTTGATTCTCAGTCTCATTGCTTATTACTACAGAGGCTTAGGCAAGTCACTTAGTTTCCCTCAAACTATAATTTGTCATCTGCCAAATAGGAATAACCCATCTGCCTCTCATAGTTACCATATTAGAGCCTTGAAGTGGAACTGTTAAAGGCTCTCATAACTTTTCTTAGTCATACCCCCCGTCATTCCCCCATTATTGATATTCAAGAACTGAAGTTTTCTCCATTACATGTAATGTGTTAAAAATAAGTTTAAATAGTGAAATAAAAAGTGTGGAAATATTTTGCATATGTAGACTCCTCAGCACACAACCACACACATGTATGTGTGTACACATGTATGTGCACAAACATGAACACACGCAATAGGGGAGTATCATGGTGGTATCTAAGAGAGCTAGGAAGTAAACCTAAGGATTTCAGGCCTTGGCTGTACTACTTACTGGCTGTGAGATCCAAATTCCTTAGAATGGTATTCAAGCCCCTTATGGTTTGGAATATACCAAAATCTGAGAGCCAAGCATCTTCTACCATTCTTTCCTGCATGTGCCCTCAGTTACAGCCAGAGCAAGCATTTAAGGTCCCAGGCATGTCCCTTGTGCATTCTTTATTTTATACAGGATTTCAATATCCACTACTATCACAAGCGTGGACCTGTCTCCACACACACTTCTGTGCACCTCCTACCCAATCTTTATATGGATCTCCATCTCTTTCATTAAACTTGTCTGCACCTTATTTTTGCCTTATTCCCTGTGGTCCCATCACTGGGCTTAAGCCACTGGTAGCAGTTGTTGGGATATTTTCTAATTCTTTATGTGGATTCCTCTCTCACTAATCTATGGGCAAAGAGTTTACAGTTGTTTTTATGGAAAATAATATAACAATTAATAATAATACAAGAATAAACATACTTTTTTTGCCCACCCATGTATACATATTTTTCCCCAGTACCTAGTGCAGTGCCTGATGCATGACGGGCATTCAAGGCACAATTGTTAATCAAATTATTTTTGTAATCATTTGTCCTCTCTCAGACTCAGTGTTTTCACCTGTGGAAATAAAGAGTACTTGCCCTACTTAATTCATCCATGTTCCTACTAAACCAGGAAATGCATGTACAGTGCTTAGCGAAAAGCCTGTTGTATAAGTAAGCATGAGTGATTGGCTCAACAGACATTTAAGCACCTACTGCATCCTGGATCATGCACATAAAAATACTTTGCCAGCAAGTAAGCCCTCTGCAAATAGAGGCATATATTTAATGGTCATAATGTGATTGATACAATATTGAGACAAATATATGTACACACTACTGCTTGTTTAATTATAATAATGATAATAATATCAATAACCCTGTTCACGTTCTTGAAGAATAATAAGACTAAGGAATTTGGAGTTCGCAAATTGGGGTTCTGAACAAGATGATAGTACTTGATGCATAACCAGTTATGAATTCCAAGGTCAGTGAATTTAATACATTTTATATATTTGCAAATGTTTGCTCTACTCCCAGGGAAGATTTAAAAAAATTCCTATGTTTGGCTCAGGAGCTTGCTTCTCTCCTGGCAATGTGAATCAGGCTAAATGTCACAAGAATATTTCAGCATATGTGGGTAAATATTTACACTCATTTTAAACAGATATTCCAAATTCCTTGTTGTTTTTCAGTAGAGGCCTAAACCTGGTGGTAAAAGTTATGAATAAAACTTTTTCATTCTCACTCAGTGAGAAGGGGCTTTGCAAGGATTCTTGCCTCCAGAGTGCTCTATATTTTTCCTTCCATTCTCTTTGGGTTGAGCTGTTGGAAGGAAGAACTGGCCCTCTGCCATGGAACTCTCTACCAAGCCACTTCGAATTATTGCTCCATGGTCCCTGAGAGCTAGTAGAGATTCAGCTGTGATCTCAGGGGGGAAAATAGTATAAAGGAAAGAAATATAGAAGCTATACTATGAAGAACTAACCCTTGGGAAAAATGTAAAATGCATAGTGTTAAGGCCTTGGGTTGCAAATCAGTGGACAATCAGTCTAAATTTCTGATTCTTAGAGGAATGAGAAATCATGGATGGAACAAATCAAAGATTGGGCTAGTTCTTCGGGGATGTAGAAAGTTAAAGAATATTTCTAGGTTGACAAGTAGATATTATACAAAGCTTGAGGTATAGTCATTATTGTTTGTGTTTGAGGTGCACTGAAATGCTGTGTATGTATGTATGTATGTATGTGTGTGTGTGTGTATTTTCCTAGTACTGTCTCTGTTTACTAAAATACCTCAAGAGTAGAGGCCTTCCTCTGAGGAAAAAGCATAACAATATCTGCTAATAGAGCAAAGGAAGAATCTAGGCAAAGCTTCCTTCTGGTCTAACGGGCTACTCGGAAACATCCTGGGAACCATAGGTTTGCCCCATCTTGAGGCAAGCTGGTCCAGTCTTATGGCCCTGTATCAGCTAGTTCTTGGCTGCAGGATTTCCAAGGAGTTTGAATGCAAGGGCTACCTCCAAGGTTGTCTGTGTAATGAACCTCAGCCTTGGACAAGGGGAATTCTGTGGTTGTGAGTGTGAGTGCACTATGAGCTGTTAGCATACAAGGCTCACAACTGCTAAGGGATGAAAGGGAATCTGTGTGGCAACAACAGCAACTACTGGATAAGAATTGAAATCTGTTGAGGGGCAAGTTAGAATCACAGAGTGCTGTAAGTTCAGAAAGAGAGGAATTGATTCTTTTGTTCTACATTTATTGAGTGTCTACTCTGCTAGTAATGATGCTAGGCACCAGGGATATGAAACCAGAGGGAGCCATTCTACATTCTATATCCTAGTATAATCAGGGAAAGAATTATACTTTAGGATCCAATAAAAGAGGGCAGAGGAAAGGACACAGGAGCTTCTGATCACAAGCCAGTACATACATATTGTGAACCTGCTAAGTGAACAGTTCTATGGTGAGTATTAATGGAAGCAACAAAGATATGTAAACTTGGCTTCCACCTTTGGTAAGATAACGAGTGAAAAGGACTTAAGAAAATACAAGGCATGATGTACTCAGTGTCTCATAAGAGGCAGGAAGATGAAGTACAGGAGAGCTCAGAGGAGAGAGAGGTCATCAAATGGAAGAATTTCAAAAATCTGAGAATTAACATTGGAGGTGACTCCTCAAGAATGGGCAGCATATCAGCAGATGTCAATGGGGGGAAAGGTATTCCAAATAGAGAGAATGGCTTACTATAAGGAGGAAAAAAACCAGTTTCACATAAATTATGCTATGTGATTTCCAAAGAGTGGAATTTTGCCACAGTCGCAAGTAAAAATGGAGAAGCCATAGGAGATAAACCTGGATAAACAGGCAGCATGTAGAGCAGGGGTCCTCAAACTTTTTAAACAGGGGGCCAGTTCACTGTCCCTCAGACCATTGGAGGGCCGGACTATAGTTTAAAAAAAACTATGAACAAATTCCTATGCACACTGCACATATCTTATTTTGAAGTAAAAAAACAAAACGGCAAAAACACCCGCATATGGCCCGCTGGTTTGAGGACGTAGTTTGAGGACTCCTGATGTAGAGGATCTTCAAGTCTCAACAAACCAGGATGGGGGACTTGAACCTCAAACCAGTGGGTAGCTATGAATAGATTGTGAAGAGTAAAAATTTATAATTAGAGCAGTACAGTGGGAGAGTAAGTTTGGCAATGCATAATACATACACTAAAGCACCAAAAGCTTATTAGAAGAGACTAAAATAAAGTACCTCATAATTCTGTGTGGCATGCAGGTTACCTGGCATAGATTTGTTAAAACAGAACACTTTAAAACAAAGAGTGATCCCTAATATAAACTAGAAACTTTCATTAATAATAATTTATAAATATTTGTTCATCAGCTGCAACAAATGTACCACAGGAATGTAAGATGTTCATAATAGAAGAAACTATGGGTGGAAGAAGAGGAGGTATATGGTAACTTTCTGTTCCATTTTTATGTAAACCTAAAACTGCTCTTTAAAAAACTATTAATTTTAAGAAGATCTAAAATAATAACACTTTTACCCAGCCCTTTCCCCTGGCCAGTTCCTACTCATTCTTTGGAATCTCAGTTTAAACAGAGTGTTTCTGTTCCTCTGTATGGTTTCAGACCACCCTGAACTTGTCCTTGATTTGGTTATTATTTTTGTAAGGTTAATGACTAGGAATACTCTCATTACACTGTGATATGAATGAAAAGATACATTTTATTATATTAAATCACTGAGATTATGATGTTGGTTATAGCAACTAATGCTGCTTATCCTACTACCTGTGTTTACAAAATATGGATCAGGATTGTGTTTGTCTTATTCATCCATAATTTTCCTAATGTCTGAAAGAGCACCTGGCTCATAAGAGATATTCAATAAATATGTATTGATTGAATGCTTCATTACAACTTATTTGGTCATAGATATGGGATATCCTATATCAGTGATGGACAACCTTTTGAGCTTGGTGTGTCAAACTTCGCCAAAAAACTGAGCATAACTCGGGTAGTGTGTCACTTTGAGGAAAAAACTAACTCCAAGACTCTAGTCGCAAATGTTTCATCCTCAGGAGCAGCAAATGTTTCATCCTCGGCATTCGGCCGTGTGTCAACAGAAATGGCTAAGCGTGTCAGTGCTGACACGCGTGTCATAGGTTCGCCATCACTGTCCTATATAATAAAAGGTTAATATGCAAATAGACCAAACAGCAGAAAGACCGGTCCCTATGACATGCACTGACCACCAGGGGGCAGACGCTCAATGCAGTAGCTGCCCCCTGGTGGTCAGTGCACTCAACACGGGGAGTGCTGCTCAGCCACAAGCTGGGCTAACAGCTGGTGAGTGTAGCGGCCTGCCTCTGTGGCAGCGCTAAGGATATCTGACTGCGGTTTAGGCCCGCTCCCTGTAGGTGTGGGCCTAAGCCATCAGTTGGACATCCCCCGAGGGCTCCCAGACTGCAAAAGGGCGCAGGCCGGGCTGAGGGACCTCCTCCCCCCTGAGTGCACGAATGTCATGCACCAGGCCTATAGTTGGCAATTATGTTGGCTTGGAGATAAGACAGTTCTTCATTTAGGTGTTAACTCATCCTTTCACATTTGCTTTATGATATTGGCCAACTCATTTTACATCTTGAAACTCTTCTTTTCTGTAAAGTGGGGGGAAATAGTTTCTCTGCCATAGAGTTATTATAAGAAATAAATATGATATTGTATGATTTAGCCCAGGTTCCCCAGAAAACAGTTGGATGCAAGGACTAAATGCTAATGGTTAATTTTGGCAGATGCAATCCCAGGGTAGCAAAAAATATGGGAAAAGGAAAGCGAAGCATCAAAGGATAGATATAATTGCAAGGTGATGAATTCCTCTGCTATCCATTATTCTGTGATCAATCATGAAGGGTCACAATTGTACCATAAGAAGGGGGTCCATTTGGTCAGATGGGCTATCTCCAAGCAGTGAGTATGGAGAATCCATACCTTAGAATAGTTCATGTGTCAGAAGAAGGACATGGGATTGACCCTCCTGTACTTTGTTTCTCATGGTGAATAGCCCACATGTCTGGACTGCTGAATCTGGCTCTTTGGGCAGCTGTTCCAAAATCCTGATTCCCCACCCTGTGCTGTGTATGTCATCCAAGTCTAGAAGTAACAGGGGAAAACATGAAATTCAGGATGTGCCCAAGGAAAGTCAGTCTGACTTTCCATGGGCAACCAAAGGGTAGGAGGCCCACTCTCCTGGGGAAGTTTCTGGCCAGCTCCAAGAGGCAGAACCATGCAGATTCAAGCAGATGTTGTTGGCCATAGAGACAAGCTTGTGAACAATCCTGGAGGAAGAGCGGTGATGGTTGATGTGGAACTAGAAGTTGAGGACCAGAAGAATGCAGAATCCAATCCAGGGTAGAGGATGCATCCAATAGGTCCTGCAAATAATTGATCACAGTGCCTGGCACATAGGAGGAACTTAATAAATATTACTATTTTATCTTCCTTTATCCGGTTACTTTATATTTAAAACTATCATCTCTATGTCAAAGGAGATAGATTGAATAGGGGAGAATGAAACCTTAAAACAAGATAAAATGTTTTGGATAATAAATAATTATGAGGAGTACATGACATCACCTATATCCATATGCTATATGTACATACATATCACATTCAGTAAGGGCTGATATACAATAGATTTTATTTGAAATATCTGTTGAACAGATAAATGAATAATGAAAGTCAGTCTGATAAGGCTATAATTCCAGGCTATTGGAATTAGAAAGGATTTTAGAGATTGGTTATTCCAAATTCCTCTTTTATAGAAAACCATATTGAGGCTCTCAGTGGGAAAATGCTTTCCTAAGATCCAATAGCTAATAGGCAGGCATTCAGGATTATTCGTAATTACTTTAAGCCTTATTCTAATAATCTATTTATCATATCCCTTTAATGCAAAGGAATCTGATAATCCTATGTAATAAAAGCCTAATAAGCACACCGACCAAATAGCGCAGTGGTGGGCAAACTCATTAGTCAACAGAGCCAAATATCAACAGTACAATGATTGAAATTTCTTTTGAGAGCCAAATTTTTTAAACTTCTTCTAACGCCACTTCTTCAAAATAGACTCGCCCAGGCCGTGGTATTTTGTGGAAGAGCCACACTCAAGGGGCCAAAGAGCCGCATGTGGCTCACGAGCCGCAGTTTGCCGACCACGGAAATAGCGGAATGACCAGTGGAATGACTGGTCGCTATGATGTGCATTGACCACCAGTGGTCAAGTGTGCTCCCACAGTGGGAGTGCCGCTTAGTTGACTGACCTGGCCCACTGGCCCACCAGCCTGGTGGCAGCTACTCACTCCCAGGAGTCCTGCAGGTCCAATCTCTGGAGGACCAGCGCTGCCAGCAGGATCCCAACAGCCCGCAGGCCTCCTGGAAGTTGGCCTCAGGCACCGAGGCTGCTTCCCCTCCCTAGATATTCCACTAGGAAGAAACAATATGAAAGCAGCAGCCAGGTGGCTCCTGACAACCTGCGCGAATGTCTGCTAGACGGATCTGGATCCCAGGCCAGCAAGGGCTTCCCACTGCCCACCCAGAAGGCCAATCATATCCTGGCCTCCCCCAACCCTTCGGGACAGGCACCAGACACAGGGCTCATGGTTGGCGAGGGTTGCTGTGGCGGCGAGAGCCTGTCCCTATCAGTACTGACTCACGGCGCAAACCCACTGCAGGTGCAGTGGGGCCTGGATGAGCCAGAGCAGCAGGCAGGAGCAGCAGGCAGCATTGCACTACCGGTTTCAGCCCGATCCCCACAGGCCACGCCGAGGGACCCCGCCCGTGCACAAATTTGTGCACCGGGCCTCTAGTTATAATAATAAGAGCTATCCTTTTTCTAATACTGAGAATGTGTCAAGCATGTTGACCTGCCTGAGGAACTTATTATCCTATTTCATACATAGGGAAACCATGGTCACATGATGAAAGTACCTTGCTGAGTCATTAAAAGGTAGAGTCAAATCAAGTACAAGTCTCCTTGTATCTGATGATGCTCTGACCTTCTGTCTCTGCATTATGCAGCCCGAGGTGATGAATTTTCCCTCTTGTCATTCTTACAAAGTTCATGTGAAGGGAGGAGATGGAAGCTCCAAAACGTATGACAAGAAACAGGGGCACTGAGGGAAAGCAAGAGGAGGGAGCCATGGACCAGCAGAAACTTTAAAACTGAGATTACTCCTCTATCTGCTGAATTTGCCTTCGGTTTTTTGGGGGGTTTTTGTTTGTTTGTTTTTTACAAGACAAAGTCCCTTCTGGGAAAGACTCACTCAATTCCAGATGCCTTTCCAAGACATTCTTGGAGCTGAGACTCACATATCCAGTTTGGCGGCAAAGTGTGATTTTAATTAGGTGATCTCCTTTTGGGGGTTGGGGACTCTGGTGGTTGAACTTCATAAAAGAGTCTGTGGGTGGGCAGTGCACCAGGACCTCAGAGGTGAGGAGCATTTAGGACAAGCCTCCCGAAGGGGCTGGGTTGTCTTTTCATGAAATTTCACCTATTTCTTCTTCCTCCTAAAGTACTGGAAATCACTGCACCCGAGGAGAGACATGGCCTCCCTTGGATAGAAAAGGGCTTTGGAGTTCCTGGATCAGAGCCAGCTAATATCCAGGTCATTTTCTGTTAAGTCACAGGGCCCCTGTTGTGGATCAGTCACTCAATCCAGACAGGTGTCTACCTTCCTTGCTCCAGAAAGTCCCTTTGGGGCCTGGAGAGCTGCTCGTGCCACTCCCCAAGTGAAAAGTTTGTGTTCCTCATGCTCATGAAATACTGTGATCCCGCACGTCCCTCCTGGGGTGTGTCCAGTGATTTAAGGCCTTTGACATCTACACTGGAGCGCAGCACAGAGATAAATTGTTGGCTGCCGACAGTGTCTCTTCCACACTGGATGGAGCCGGGGCAGTGCAGCTGGGTTTGTGGGTGGGCCTGGTTTCTCCAGAGGGCCTGGCCAAGAGCTGCTGAGGGAATGGAAATCCAACAGCTTCCAGAAAACCTGAGACTTGAAAGAGAACACAGGAGGCACCTCCTGCAAGTCTCCCCCGGCTCATTATCATCCTTTGAAAACTGGACATTCATCTCTGATTTCCAGAGAACCTGAGGGAAATCTCTAAAATACAAATCCAATCACAACACCCTTCTGCCTTAAAGCACTCTGATGGGTTCATGGTCCATGGACATTCAAGACTGTCCCACTGCATCGTGCCTTTTTATGTTGCTGTCCCTACATTGCTCAGCAGCTTTATTTGCTCTTGTTCCACACCCACCTCCTACAGGTCACTACTCAGTTATGCCTTTCAGACCTCATCCATACTCTTTCCTCTAACTGCAGTCATCTTTGAGGCTTCTCCCTCTGTGTCAGTGGGCTTCCCTTCCCCTCCATCTGGAACCCCTTTTTATCCTTGCTTGACTAAATTTTTCTCATTCTTCATAACTCAGATTAGCATTTACTTTCTCTGGAAGGCTTTTCCTAAAAACTCCTCTGCCACTCATTGGCAAAACTAGAAGACCTGACCATGTCTTTAGAGATATTTTGACATCTGTTTTTTTTAATTAATTAATTAATTTTAAAAATATATTTTATTGATTTCTTTTTTTTTTTTTACAGAGAAGAGGGGAGAGGGATAGACTGTCAGAAACATCGATGAGAGAGAAACATCAATCAGCTGCCTCTTGCACACCCCCTACTGGGGATGTGCCCGCAACCAAGGTACATGCCCTTGACTGGAATCGAACCCGGGACCCTTCAGTCTTCAGGCCGACGCTCTATCTCTGAGCCAAACCGGTCAGGGCTTGACATCTGTTTTAATACTTAACACACACTATTGTAATTGTCTGTTTAATTTGCCTTCTCCCATTTATTGTAAGCTCTGTGAAACTACAGGCCTGATTTGTGTTTTATAATTATACTAGAGGCCTGGTGCATGAAATTTGCACACGGGGGGGCGGGGTATATCCCTCAGCCCAGCCTGCACCCTCTCCAATCTGAGACACCACCGGGATCGGGCCTAAATGGGCAGTCAGACATCCCTCTCACAATCCAGGACTGCTGGTTCCCAACTGCTTGCCTGCCTGCCTTATTGCCCCTAACTGCTTCTGCCTGCCAGCCTGATCACCCCCTAACCACTCTGCTGCCAGCCCGATTGCCCCTAACTACCCTCTTCTGCTGGCTCAGTCACCCCTAACTTCCCTACATTACCAGCCTGCTCGCCCATAACTGCCCTCCCCTGCTGGCCTGGTCACCCCCAATTGCCCTCTCCTGCAGGCCTGGTCACCCCCAACTGCCCTCCCCTGCAGGCCTGGTTCCCCACAACTGCCCTCCCCTGCAGGCCTGGTCGCCTCCAACTGCCCTCCCCTGCAGGCCTGATCGCCCCCAACTGCCCTCCCTTTCAGGCCTGGTTCCTCCCAACTGCCCTCCCCTGCAGGCCTGATTGCCCACAACTGCCCTCCCCGGCTGGCCATCTTGTGTCCACATGGGGGAAGCCATCTTTGACCACATGGGGATGCCATCTTGTGTGTTGGAGTGATGGTCAATTTGCATATTACCTCTTTATTATATAGGATTCCTAGTTCAGTGTCAGACATATTTTTTTGAGAGAGGGAGGAAGGGACATTGAGAGAGAGACAGACACATTGATGAGAGAGAAACATCAACATTGATCAGCTGCCTCCTGCACAACCCTTGGTATGTGCCCTGACCAAGAATCAAACCTGTGACCTCATGGTGCATGGGACAACACTCAGCTAACTGAGCCACATTGGTGGGGCCAGTATCAGACATATTTTAAGCACTCAATAAATACTTGTTAGCCCTGCCAGCATGGCTCAGTGGTTGAGCATTAACCTAAGAACCAGTAGATCACAGTTCAATTCCCAAGCAGGGCACATGCCCGGGTTCCGGGCTCCATCCTTAGTAGAAGACATTCAGGAGGCTGCTGATCAGTGATTCTCTGTCATCATTGATATTGCTATCTCTCTCCCTCTCCCTTCCTCTCAGAAATCAATACAAATATATAATTGTGTTCTCCCCAATTTGGCTCAGTGGATAGAGCATTGGCTTGGGGACTAAAGGGGCCCAGGTTCAATTCTGATCAAGGGCACATGCCTGGGTTGCAGGCTTGATCCCCAGTAGGGGTCATGCTGAAGGCAGCCGATCAATGATTCTCTCTTATCATTGATGTTTCTCTCTCTCTCTCCCTCTCCCCTCCTCTCTGAAATCAATAAAAATATATTAAAAAATCCTAATAAAAGAGTAATATTCAAATTGACCATCACTCCAACACCCAAGATGGCCACCCCCATGTGGTCAAAAATGGCTACCCCCATGTGGTCAAAGATGGCCGCCCCCATGTGGACACAAGATGGCCACCACAAGAGGGCCAGCAGGCAGGGCAGTTATGGGCAATCAGGCCAGCAGGAGAGGGCAGGTAGGAGGGACCAGGCCTGCAGGGGAGGGCAGTCGGGGGTGGTTCTAGGCCTGCAGGGAAAGGCAGTTAGGGGGGACCAGGCCTGCAAGGGAGGGCAGTTGGGAGTGATCAGGCCTGCAGGGGAGGGCAGTTGCAGGGGACCAGGCCTGCAGGGGAGGGCAGTTGTGGGGAACCAGGCCTGCAGAGGAGGGCAGTTGAGGGCAACCAAGCCGGCAGGGGAGACAGTTAAGGGAAATTGGGCTGACAGGGGAGCAGTTAGGTGTCGATCAGGCTGGCAGGGGAGTGGTTAAGGGGTGATTAGGCTGGCAGGCAGAAGCGGTTAGGGGCAATCAGGCAGGCAGGCAGGCGAATGGTTGGGAGCCAGCACCCCTGGATTGTGAGAGGGATCCCAGATTGGAGAGGGTGAAGTCTGGGCTGGGATCAGGCCTAAACGGGCAGTTGGACATCCCTCGAGGGGTCCCAGATTGGAGAGGGTGAAGGCTGGGCTGAGGGACACCGCCGTCCCCCCACCCCCCACCCCCCGGTGTACAAATTTCGTGCACTGGGCCTCTAGTATATATATTTGTTAAATTAATAAATGAGACCCCCAAGGGTACACTGCTAAATCTTTAGTGATCTCTATTCTTGGAGATTAAATACTTCTCTGGAAAATCTGAAGAAAAAGGCGATTGGTACAGCTTTTCACTAATAATTTACAAGCGGAATGTAAGACCTATTGGTAGTAAACACTGAGTTTTTATATGATTTTTCATTAGTAGTTTTGGTAAAACTTTAAAATATTAATATAAAGTATGGCAAGAACAGGTGTGGGCATATTCTGTTAGGCCTGGAGTCCTTCTCTCTCTCTCTAAAATCAATAAACATATCCTCAGGTGAGGATTAGAAAAATGGACATAACCCTATTTTCTCATATAGTAATTCCCCAAGTGACTTCCACAGAACATCTGTTCTGTGAGGTTAATAAATGCTGAGAAAAAAAAAATAGTTTCATGCCAAAAAGTTTGGGAAAATACATTATACATATTATAGCCTGATCTTAGAGAATCACATTGCACATCAGGATATTTAAGACTTTCATGAGTCCTTTTGAAGAATCAGATATTCTGATATTCATTAAACAATAGAACTTTTTAAAGAAATATTAAATAAATATACTACTTAAAAATATAACGTTAGAGAAATTCCAGTACCTCATCTAAGTGTTGTTAATCTATGCACACAAATGTTTATAAAATAAATAAATGAAGTGATTGATTTATCAAAATATTATGTTAACTAGTCATCTATTATTATAAATGTGACCTATTTTGCATGCCTTTACTGTTTTGGATAAAATATACTTTCTGCTTTAATTAGGAACTAGAAAATGAACCTTCATAAGCATTAATATAATGCCCTATAAGTGCAAGATGCTAAGTTCTACATTAGCACAAAAGACAGTAATAATAATAATAACTTTGTAAATAGTATTGACTGTCTTTTATTGAGCCCTTAAATATGAATCAGAAACTATATTGGGTACTTTTATAACTATTTCTCATTTAATACTCCTAATAGCCCTAGAGAGACTTATGGTATTTTTTGTCTCCATTTTACAGATGGAGAGTCTGGGACCTGAAGAGTTTAAGAAATTTTCTAAAAATTGTACAGCTATTAAGTGGATTAGTCTGTCATATTAATTGGTGCTCTTTATCCTCAAGGAACTAGTCAATCTAAATTGTAGAAGTGAAGATGTTTACACATATCTGATCTAATTTTTGTTGCTTCTGGGAAAAAGGATGCCTCTTATTTCATCTAAGTTTAGTGTGTATTCTCTGCCCAGGCTAATAAGCAAAGCATTAGAGAACCTATTGGTCTTCCTTAAAGCAATAACATAGGAAATGTTTCTCCTTTTGTCTAATGGTAGGCTTTTGTAACATTTCAAGGCAGGAGAGCTACCTTCAAGTCAACAATAGTGTCTTGAATATCTACTGTGTGTTATACTTCAAGGTGGACAAAATCACTAAGACTCCTATACTCTAAATTCCCTTATGCCAACAGCCAGAATTACTATTCTAAAACACGAAACTGTCATGCCCTTTCTCAGAATACTCACTGGCTTCCCATTACACTTAGTGTAATGACTTCCTATTTTAAGTTAAGACAGCTTTCCTTGTGGGCCCCTTACTTAATCTCTCCAGCCATATCTACTATGGTATACCATGAAGAAATTTGTTAGCACAGAAGAGCTTTGGATTCTTGAAGTTTTAAACTAAAGAGTTAGATGTTCAGATATTTGATTTGCTTTATCTTTCTTCATTTTTACTATTTGTGTTCTTATTGACACCAATTTTATGTATGTTTTATCTCCTTTGTTGGTCTTCCATAAACATTTTTTTTCTATTTTTTTTTCTTTTTTAAATTTCTTTATTGATTAAGGTATCACATATTTGTCCTCACCCCCCCCCTATTCCCATCCCACACCCCTCCCCACACATGCCCCCACCCCCCTGTTGTCTTTAATCACTGGTTAAGCTCATATGCTTGTACACAAGTCCTTTGGTTGATCTCTCCCCTTTACCCCCACCCTCTACTACTTTTAGTTTCCTTAGGTCATTTTCCTCAAGTATGAAATACATAGCTTCCGTAGGTTGAGCATTATTTCCATCAATAAAGATGGTGCTTTGAATGCAGTTTGTGACAGCTATATTTTCAGCTTTTATTTTGTTATTGTTCCTTGAGTCCCTAAATAGTTTTTTGAGCTCTTAATTCAGAAACATTTGTATTTAGATTTATAAATGCAGCAAAAATGTTTGGTAACAAATGTCATTTCATTTGTGATATGATTTTGTGAGGGTGGGAATTTTTCAATCATCTTTTCTTTACAAGGTTCCTTTTCCACTTTTTTCTTGCAGGTATTGCTCTAGATCCTATGCTGGCTTTTGCATTGTCATCATCACGGAATAAGGTTAGTTCTTTTCTTTATCGTTTTTTTTGTTTGTTTGTTTGTTTTTTGTGGAAAATTAGTGATTATGTGAGAGAAGTGCAAATAACAGGAACCAATCAATCCACAGCCTAATACCTTCTAATATGCAGTATGGGGGAGGTGTTTGTGTGTGTGTATGTACTAGTATGTGTAGGATTTGTAAAAATTGGAGAAAAGCATAAAGTATGTGTTCCTCTTTCTGTTTTGATTGAATTCTGTTGTTTTTAGAAAGAAGATGGGTCAAAGATACATTTAATTTTCCTTGTTAAAAACCAAAGTGCACCTTTGTGTTTTCAAAGATCACGCTAGTTACACTGAACAGGTTGAAGGAAAGCAAGAGATGAGGGGAGGAGCTATAAGGGGACTATTATATAAGTGTATATAAATATGATGGCTGGTGGTATTGGAGATAGAGCAAAGAGAATTGAGGTGAAATTAATAAGACCTGGTCATTGTTCTAGGCCCTACCATCAATAACCTATGATCTTTTTAAAGGCTGGAAATGTTTATTTACCTATACATTCTGGAGGAGCTAAACCAGGTACCAAGTAGATAACAATAATGATTTATTGCAACCTGACAATTAATTCTAATTAATGACAATAATGTGCTGGATTAAATGATTTTCATTTCTCCTTGGAAACTACTCAGGTACAGCAAGGGGAGGTGAGATGTGTTCTACCTTTTTCTGGGTCAGTTCTGTGAGATTTTATAGCTGTTTTTCTTAAAGCCCTTTAACGTTTTGGAAGTAACCAATGCAATTAGTGACATCACTCTAAGCATCCGTTTTCGCATTTTAAAAATGGAAAGATAATAATAAAATACTGCCACCACTACTACTAATAATAACTTGATGGGTTTTTCTTGAGATTAGTGAATAAATGCTCAGTGTTCCTCTCATGGGCCTGGTTTGGTCTAGTTACTTCGTAAGGGAGCTCCTGCTTACTCTTTCTCTCTCATTTTGCAGAAAAGGTCTCAGGCTTGGTTAGACTCTCATCTTAGTCTTCCCATTATAGTTTCTGCTTCGCTTTATCATGGTTCTTTGCACAGAGTTTTACAATTATCTGGTTATGTGCTTGTACCCCCATTAACATGTTAAGTGCCCTATCAGTCACCAGTGACTGACAGTATACTTTCCATCCAGAAGACAAAACAGGCTGGGCGCTTAACATGTTAAACCAGAATTCATCACATTGTATCTTCATACATCCCAGTACCTGAACATAAAAGGTCTTCAATATATTTTTAATGAATAAAATAATTTATTTCTAATGTCAGGTCATTCTTATCCTGGTTGGAAGATGCAACTGGCCCTTGCTGACCTATTTAACGCTTTGCACTCGCTTGCTTTTTTCTCAAGCTGCTACCGATGCTAACCGTGTCGAGTCACACTCGACATCCGAGTGCAAAAGGTTAAAACAAGGCCACTCACAGCTTTTGATCTTTGAGTTTAATTGAGAGGTTCATCAATAACAGAAACAATCCAAATGTGCCATATTTGGAAGAGCTTATTTCTCAGACTTACGGGCTTCTGTGAGCAGTAGTCACAAGCTATCATGTTTTGGTGAGTCATAAATGGCTTCAGCATCAATCAGTTCCAGAGAAAGGCTTTAATTCATGAAAGAATACATTCCATCAGAGCAGATATATATTTCTAAAGCAAAAAACAGTTTCTTGTGAAAACACAATCTCCCTGAATAAATGTATAAAATAAAGCAAAATTGTATTACATCCAACACCTAGATTCCCCCCCCGCCTCCTTTTGAAAATATAATTTGTTATCTGGTAAGCCCTTTACTTTTATTTGGGAAATTGAATAGTTGTAACTAACCCAATGAAACTGTGCTTTTGTAGAAGTTGGCCTTCTACAAATCAATTTCACTTCCTTCTCTCTAGTGGTGCCATAGCTCATCCTAGCAAGACAGTCAGTTGGCAATTGTTTTGTGAACTCCTGCAGGGTTCTCAGCAGCACATTAAGTGATGGATGGCTAGAAAGTTCATGACTGAGAATGGGGAGGGAGTGTCAACTGTTAGTCTAGTCACAATTTTATTGAAGCTGGCAGAAGAACTATTATCATTCCTGAAGTGTAGCAATTCTTTGAAGAAAACAAGCATTTATGTAAACTAATTTGTTTTCATAACCAAATCAAATGCTATAAACCAAGCTAAAATTCCAACGTGGAATTTTACCCCTTGTTCTATATAATAAAAGGCTAATATGCAAATCGACCAAACAGTGGAACAACCAGTGGCTATGACACACACTGACCACCAGGGGGCAGATGCTCAATGCAGGAGCTGCCCCCTGGTTGTCAGTGCGCTCCCACAGGGAGAGTGCTACTCAGCCAGAAGCCAGGCTCACAGCTGATGAGTGTAGCAGCATTGGCGGGAGCTTCGCGGCAGTGCTAAATATGTCCTACTATCCACGGGGAGCGGGCCTAAGCTGTCAGACATCCCCCCCGAGGTCTCCCAGACTGTGAGAGGGCACAGGGCTGGCTAAGGGACCCCTGAGTGCATGGATTTTGTGCACCGGGCCTCTAGTTTATGATAAATGAGAGTATTAGATATGTTTTGTGAAGGCTAACTATACACCAGGCATTTTGCATGTTATATCATGTCATTCTTATTTAAAAAGAAATGTTGGAGCAGGGGAAGATTTAGCCAGACACAAGAGAAGTCAACATTTTCTTACATGCTTGCTAGATTTATTCTATTATTTTTAAATTAATTTTAAGAATATTTATCAAAGCAATATACTATCCATTTTCCACAAACCAAAACATTTTTAAAAGAGGCAGAAGTCTTCTTTTACACCCTAGATTATAATTCTTGTAAAAGGCAATCACATTTTAACACTCTTAATTTCTTTTACATTTGGATTGTTTTATGCTTGTAGGCGTTTTCTTTTGACTTCTTACTTACAAAAGATAAAAATTTATATTTTTTCCACACACAAACACATACAGATTTACATCTTCTACTCATCACCTTCTAAGTATAATACCATATTAATATCTAAACCATTCTAATGCGCCCATAGTGTACTTATATTAAATACTGCTGCAGCAAGTTTTCTTTGTTCTATTGGTTAAAATAGCATAAATACCCATGTAGTTATTTAGTTATGTAACTATTGTACCCAGCTGAGCCACTAGTGTGTACACTGATTACATTTTGTTTTTGTCTAGTTTTTATTTGTTTTTATTGGAATTAATAATTGTCTCCTTACAATTTACTCTGTTTTTAAAGTGTCTACCATTAACTTAGCCTGCATTTTCAATAGAACCACAAAGCTTCTTTCAGTGTGAACACAAACACTACTTTGTTTAATCAGTTCTAGTTATTTAAACTTGAATATGATCCTTCTAGAAATCTGTCTTCCTGTTACTATGTGACATGGTTATTCTCCAAGCCTTTGACTTATCTGCCATCCTGAGATGTTTCATCTCCATCATCCTGATGGTTCCATTTTCCTCTCTTTCCTGAATTGGGACTAAGTGTTCTTGAGTTCTCAACTTCCTCTTTCTTGGTTTGCTCCCTCAATTTTTTGGAGCACATCTTCCAATAGATGCTTGGGGGCAAAAAGGAGGTAAATTCTTTAAGATTATGTATGACTAAAATATTTCTATGTCAAATAACATTTATAAATAATTTTCACATAGAAGATTAGTTTGCAAAAGGAAACAAAATCTATATAAAAAAAGCCTAAGCGACCATTGGGACGGAACAATCAGAATGACCAGTCGCTTTGATGCACACTGATCACCAGGGGGCAGACATTCAACGCAGAAGCTGCCCCCTGGTGGTCAGTGCACTCTCACAGGGGGAGTGCCGCTCAGCCAGAAGCTGGGCTCAGGGCTGGTGGGCACAGTGGTGGAGGCGGGAGCCTCTCCTGCCACTGCGGCAGGCAGCGCTAAGGAGCAGTGAACCGAGCAGTAAGGGCTGTGAGCAGGTGGGTGGTAAGGAGCAAGGAGTCCTGGACTGCAAGAGGGTTCTTGGACTACGAGATGGCATAGCCCGGGCTGAGGGACACCCCCCACCTCACCCAGTGCACAAATTTCATGCACTGAGGTGCTAGTAAACAATAAGGCCAGAAAGGTGAGGAGGCCAGATCATTTAGGACCTTCTGGACCTTGGTAAAAAGTTTTAAACTTATTCTGAATGAGATGGAAAGCCATTGGACATGTAGCAAAATCTCTAGATGTAATTTTGGTTTCTTAAGTATTCTTTAGTTATCATATGAAGTGTAGACTGTAGGGGTATTAGAGATAAAGCAAAAAGACTGTTGAGCATGATTGAAATAACGCAGGTAGATAGAAATTTGTATCCTGAGCTTAGTAATGAAGAAGGAGGGTAGTGAGATGGCATCAGTATTGTGTAAACAGTGATGCCATTTCCTGATGTAGAGAATACTGGGAACTAAATAGGTTCAGGGAGAATAAATGGATAAAAGTCAAGAGATTAATTTTAGTACATATGTTATTTTTGAGAGGATTTGTCAAGTGGTAATGTAGATAACAGAATCTTGAATTTAGGCAAGTTAGACATATTTAAAGCAGTGGGGCCAGGTATGATTATATACAATAGAGGTTATTAAACTTCCATCTTTGAGCCAAATCTGACCGCTGCCTGCTTTTGTAAATAAGGGTTTATTGGAGCACAACTACATTCATTGTTTTATGTAATGCTTGTGGCTACTTCTCTGTTACACTGGCAGAGTGAAGCAGTTGCAACAGAGACCATGGGGCACCAAACCCTAAAAAATTTACTGTCTGGTCCTTTACTGAAAATCTTGCCCACTTCTGACCTAGGGAATAAGTATAGGTAAAGAAGAAAAGGTCAAGGATGAGCTCTGGGATTTTCCAACATTTAAAGACTGGGAAGAGAGGTTGATCCAGCAAAAGACACCAAGAAGAAGCAATCGGTGAGGAGAGTGTGATGCCCTGGAGACCAAGCAAAGACAGTGTCTTAAGAAGAAGGGGAACCCTAGCCCGTTTGGCTCAGTGGATAGAGCGTGGGCCTGAAGACCAAAGGGTCCTGGGTTTGATTCCAGTCAAGGGCATGTACCTTGGTTGCAGGCTCCTCCCCCGCCCAGGCCCTGGATGGGCCTCTTGCAGGTGGCACCAGTCAGTGTGTTTCTCTGACATTAATATTTCTCTCTGTCTTTCCTTCTCTCTCCCACTCTCCCTAAAAATCAAAGGAAAAATACCCTTGGGTGAGGATTAACCACCAAAAAAAAAAATGAGAAGGGGAAGTACTCAACTTTGCTTTGGCATATGTTGTAGAGGGATAAACTAAGATGAGGATTGAGATGTAATCACTAGATTTGCAAGATAATTGTAGTAAGCTTTATAAGAACAATTTATAAGATGTATTAGTGACAAAGTCTGATTGGAATGGGTTCCCAAGAGAATGGAAGGTGAAGAAGTGAAAAGAGTAAGCGAGTGTGAGATCTACCCTCTTAACAAATGTTTAAGTTTATAATACAGTGTTGTTAACTATAGGCACAAGGTTGGCATACAGTGGTGCAACCATTACAGAAAGCTGTATTGAGGTTCTTCAAACAACTAGCAATAGAAGTACTATGTGATCCAGCAACCCCACTTCTGGGTATTTATCCAGAACAATTGAAATCAGATCTCAAAGAGATATTTGCACTTTCAGATTCATTGCAGCACTACTGACAATAGGCAAGCCGTAAACAACCTAAATGTTCATTGAAGGATTAATGTATAATGAATATAAATCATCTTTTGAGCTTTGCTGTAAAGACATGCAGAAATAAGGGGTGATAACTGAAAGGAGGCAAGGGGTCCAAAAAGGTGGAGCAGGATGGTTTGCCAGAAAACAGACTTTGAGTTGAAGATTGGCATGCAGAATGTTCACTGAGGGCATCTTTTTCAACATCTTTGGATAAGGCAAGATTAAATAGAGGGAGAAGCTGGCTGAGATCAAGTCTTAACAAAAGCTTCAACCACATCCAGGGAGAGCTTCGAAGCTGAGATTGCCCTTCTGAGATGGCCCTTTGTGAAGGGAGGGAGTCAGGCATATCTGTGCCCTCATTGATTAGTCACTGGGCTAGGTCACCCTTGTGGGAGGTGGTCCTGCTCCACCAGGATAATTCTTTAAGGACCATGACTACTGAGAGCTGTTGGTCAGCAGCCTTCCCAGCAACTGCAGGAATAAGTGTGGCATTTCCAAAGAGGGACCTGAAGGGCACATTCTAGAATTCACTTCAGAAGGAGCTTTAAAATATGGGACTCCCTGCTCTCCTCTGTACCTCTTTGATGCCTCTCTCAGCTTGTCTTTCTGAAAGTCAATAGCTTCACCTTGTGGCTGGACACCAGTGGGTCTCTGTTTTGTGCTTATCTGAAAGAATGGGAAGTAAAATCTATTTTACTAGCCTGGCTTGTTTCTCCTTCTATTAAAGGACATTAACATAACCATTAGCTTTTACTTAAAGAATTAAGGATTATTGTATTTATCCTGAGGTGCTTCCCAATAACTGCTGGCCCTCCTCTATAAAAATCCAACATAAAAGAGATTGAGTGTAACATGAAATCAATGGCTGGTGCCTTTCGCCGTTGGAAATGGGGTTGGGTTTAAAACTAAATTAGGAAGGAATTTTCATATCACTTAATGTCTTTTTTTAAATAGTTTCCATTATGTTCCTTTCATCTAATAAATGTCCTTAATTTATGGCCTCTTTATTAATTTTGAATCATAGATAGAAAGAAACTCATCAAGCCTATAAACCCAACCATCTCCCCACTCCAGAGACACCTTCCATAAATGATTTGGTGCGTGCTACCCATCTTTGCTTGCAGGCATCAAGGCGTGATGACCTCAGCAAATGTTTTCTAGTTGCTGAGTAAAAATGATTCTCCTATAATTTCCATCCTTCAGGTCTGGTTCTATATCACAGAATAGGTTTAATTTATCTTCTGAAATAGAGCCTTTTAGAGAGTTATAGGTAATTTTCAGTCTTCTTTCCCTAACTTTTTAACCTACCCACCCTAATACTCCTCTTCTGCCAGCTAAATATATCCTCCATATGCATTCAACTTAATCATAAGCCCATAAATTCTTGAGATAAGTATGCACTCTAAACACCAGGAAATAATTTCTAGTGTTTTTATCATCCCAGTTGCTCTCCTGTGTATTTCTAACAAAAATGGGGTGCTTCCTCTTGTTTAAGGCTGTATTTCTCCTTTTTCTTTCTCATCCTGTCCATACAAGATTCTCTCCCTAGAAAATCTTAGCCAACAGGCACCATTTACTGAACCCTTACCCTGTGATAGGCAGTGCACTAACAACTTTACTGTCATTCTCTCACTTTAGATTTACAATAAACCTGGAGCTAAATACTTTTATTATCTCTGTTTTATAAGTGAGGAAAGTAAGTCTTTGAAAGCTTAGGCAACTTGCCCAAGGTCTTAGCTAATAGGTGGTAGAGACAAGAGTCAATCCCACCTCTGTCTGACTCCAGAACCTGTGCTCTTAATCACTAGGCTATATTTATCAATATTACCCATGGCTCTAAATAGGATCTAAGTGCCAGTTACTCCCCAAATGGATATTACCCCTGTTTGGGTTGAATTGTGTCCCCCATTACAGATATGTTGAAACCCCAACCTCCCAGTACTGAAGAATGTAAATTTAGTTGGGAATAGGATTGTTGCAGATATAATTAGTAAAAATGAGGTCCTAGTAGAGTAGAGTAGACCCTTAATCCAATGTGCCTTGTGTCCTTATAAGAAGAGGAAAATTTGGACAGAGACACAGAAAAGAAAGAGGTGAGGATTAGAGTTATTCTGCAGCCACAGAATACCTGGGACTGTCAGAAGCTGAAAGCACCAGGAAAGGAACCTCCCCTAGAGCCTTCTGAAGAAGCACAACCCTGCCAATACCTTGATTTCAGACTTTCAGCCTCCAGAACTGTAAGGCAATCAATGTCTGTTGTAATCCAGCCAGTTTGTAGTACTTTTTATGACAGTGCTGGAAAACAAATAGAGCTCCTCAGATCTCTACTCCATGCTTCCGACTCACATTTCCAAGTGTTCCTTAACATCTTTTTTGGATAATCTCCTAGGCAGGTGCTATTTGAAGTAATTTCATAACCTTGCCTGCCTTCTTGTTTTAAAAAATTAAATACGTTGGACATATGACATTGTGCAAATTTAAGGTGTGAAGCCTCTTACTTTGATACATTTATATATTGTCATGCCATTGCTGACATAGTGATATTTATCACATTACATAATTATAGTACATTATTATTGACTACATTTGTTATAATGTATATTAAGTCTCTATGGCTTATCTTTTCTCCCTATGGCTTATTTACCACTCATTGTAAGTCTGTACCCCTAAACATCATCACTCTTATTCCCCCATTCCTATCCCTTGGTAACCACCATTTTATTCTCTGTTTTTAGCAGGTTTAATTATTTTTTGATTCCACACATAACTGATACAATATAGTACTTGTGTGTTTTTTCTGATTTATCTTGCTTAGCTTAATGTGTTCAAGACCGTCCATTTTGTCGAAAATGGGAGTATATCCTCCTATATCATGGCTGAATAATATTTCATTGTGTATATGTACCACATCTTTTTTATCCATTCATCTGTTGATGGGCATTTTTGTGGTTTCCATATATTGGCTATTGTGAATAACACTGTAATAAATATGAGTGCCTATATCTCCCAGAAATCCTGTTTTCACTTCCTTTGAGTATACACTCAGAGTTAGAATTGCTGGATTATATAATAGATCTACTTTAAACTTTTTGAGAAATACCCATATTGTTGCCCAAAGTGGTTAAACCAATTTACATTCATACCAACAATATATGTGTTACCTTTTCACCAGATCCTTGTCAACACCTGTTGTCTCTAGTGTTCTTAATGATAGCTATTCTAGCAGGTACTAGATCATTGTTTTGATTTGAATTTCCTTGATGATTAGTGATGTTGAGCATCTCTCCATGTGTCTGTTGGCCATTTTGATGTCCTCTTTGGAAAAAAAAATGTCTATTTTTGTCTTCAGATAGTTTTTGTTGTTGTTTTTGTCGTCATTAAATTGACTGAGTTCTTTATATATTTTGGATATTAACCCCTTATCTGATATATGGTTTGCAAAATTTGTCTCCATTTTGTAGGTTTTTTCCTTTGGTTAATATTTCCTCTTGCTATATAGAAACTTTTGGGTTTGATGTAGTCCCATTTGTTTATTTTTGCTATTGTTGTTTGTGCTTTTGGTGTCATTTCCAAAACATCATTGCCAAGACCAACTGGGATGAACTTCTTCCCTATGTTTACCTCTAGGAGTCTTATGGTACCAGGCCTTATGTTTAAGTCTTTGATCCATTTTGAGTTAATTTTTGTGAGTGGTGTGTGAAAGTGGTGCAATCTCATCATTCTGCATGTGTTTCTCTAGTTTTTCCAGAACCATTTGTTGAAGAGACTACACTTTTCCTATTGGCTATTTTTGGCTCTCTTTTCAAATATTAGTTGACCATATATTCTGAGATTTAATTCTTGCTTCTCTATTCTATTCCATTGATGTATGTGTTTAGTTTTGTCCCAGTACCATACTATTTTTATTACTGTAGTTTTTTAGTAATGTTTGAAATCCAGAAGCATGATATCTTTGGCTTTCTTCTTTTCACTTAGGATGGTTTTGGCTACTGAGGGTCTTTTGCAGTTTCATGAAAATTTTAGAATTGTTTCTTCTATATCTGTAAAGAATGAGTTTGCTGTTTTGAAGGTGATTGCATTGAACCTACAGATGACTTTGGGTATGTTTTGCCTTCCCTCTTGATCATGCTAACCTTTTAGCACTCTTCCTACTCAGTCTTTAGGTCCCATATTCACACAGTTACTCATACCTGGAAGATTGTTGTTGATTTTTCATTCATTTTTAAACATTTATCATGTGCCTACTAGATGCCAGACACTAGGTTAGGAGGTGGGGACAAAGAAGAGAACAATTAAAGCAGCTAGCACTAAGCTAGTGCTTACTATACACCTGTTTCTCTTCTAAGGCCTTGCATGAATCACCTCATTTATTTCACGAGCTCCATGAGGCGGGACTAGTAATACACTCATTTAACAGGTGAGGAAACTGAGGCCTAGAGAGGTTAAGTAACTGGCATGAACTCACGCAGGTGGCCAGTAGCAGGATCAAGATTTAAACCCAAGCAATCTGGCTCCAGAGTCTGTGTACTTAATGGCTGAGCTTTTCTTCCTCGTGGGAGGAAATAGCTCCTGCTTTCAGCGATGATAGAGAATTTTAGAGGACCTAAAATATTAAAGAAATAATTATGTGAATGAAAATAATTTAATAAACTGTGATAAGTGATATGAAAGGAAATTAAACAGCATTAGGGGAGAGACTATAGGATCCGGTTTCCCTGGAGAAGAGACACTTAAACTAAGATCTAACAAGGGAGTAACATTTTTCCAGGTAAAGAGAGCAGAGAGCGGAATTTCAAGGCACAGGAAACAACATACAGGGTGTGGCATAAGTAGGTTTTCTGTGCCTTGTGGCATTCTTTTTAGTTCATGAAGATGTTGTAATAATCATAACATGCATGTCTTTTCTATATGAAAAACTATAAACCTACTTTTGCCCACCCCTATATAAGGTGTGCTGGAGTTAGACCGCACATTTCCTTCTCCCTCCTGCCCCAAGTCCAACTGATCACTTAGTGCTGTTGAATCCATTTCCTAAATATTTCTCAATCTTTATAGTTTTGAATCAATTTCTTAAATATTTCTCAATCTTTCTACTTTCCACTGTCACTTCTAGACAACTCCAATGGTGTCCTAACTGCTCTCTCTGCCAGATTCCCCTTGTCATGGTCACACAGCAATCATCTTTGTCATTTAAAGACAAATCTGGTTGGGTCTCTCTCCTGCTGAAAACTCTTTGGTAGGTTCCCCTTATTTTCAGAAGGGATTTCCAAATATGTGCCATGGTGCTTGAACATCTGAAATTTTTGTCTGTCTGGTGTCGTTTTCTCAGCTCTGAAAATAGCAATCCACACTCCCTGCCATGGCCTTTGGAAACCACCTCTATGCCAAATTTTTTGGGGGGAGATGATGGGGGTTTATATTAATTACAGGACTTTTCCTTCTAGACCAGAAGGATGAGCATGTGGTCGGGAAATGACCAGTCTTTGTACTCCATCTCTTTAGATGCAATGTTTGGTCTAAAACGATGGATTATAAGCAGGAGTGTACACCAGAATGACCTGGCGGGCTTGTGAAAACCTAGATTTCTGGGCCTCACCTCAGAGTTTCTCATTCAGCCTGCCTAGGGTGGGGCCCAAGAAGTTTCATTCCTAACAGGTTTCAAGGTGATTCATTGATGCTGAAGATCAATTATAGATCAGAAAGAAGCCATAGAAGTTTATATCTACTCAATAAAGGGAAGAAAAGCTCTCCTTATTTTTAGAATCTAGGCCAGGAAGATGTTTGGAGCCATCAGTGGCCAAAACCTCTCAAACCCTAACACCTAGAAAGAGTCTAGCTGCTGGATAAGATGTGGCCAAAATAATGAATAAAAACACGGACCTGAGAGTTCAGGAGAGTCTGTGAAGAATAATGTTAGTCCCTGGATCTAATTATCACCAAGGCTACTGTTGCTCCTATTTTCTTTTTTTTAATATGAGCAAATATGTCCCTTGAATACCTATCAGCCATCCCTTATCCCTGTCCCATGAATGCTTTCTTATTTAAATAAGTTACAGTATTTCTGTCAATCACTTGGTCCTGATTATACATGCATGGCACATAGTAGGTGCTCAATAAATACTGTTGAAAAATGACTAGTGAATAAATCAAAAGGTGATAAGTCAATCTATTTTTAAAAAGTAGCTTTATAAATATTGACATAGAAGGAAAAGCACAACCTATTTAAAAGCTAAAAATTGTTTATAAGATATTATGTATACTACTATAACCTAATTTTTCTAAGAAAAAATACATGGTCATATACATATACACAGAAATTCTTTAAGATCAATCTTTTAATTGTGGTTATTTCTGGAGAATTATAGGTGATGGACTTTTAGTTTCTACTTTATATATTTTGGTGCTCCTTGAATGTCTTAAAATAAACACAAATTCCTTCTTATATTAAGAAGCAATCAATAAATATACTTTCATTTTGGAAAATAAATGCATAGTTTGAAATGAAATGAAACACTTTAGATGTGGTCTGACCAGAGTAGTTTGAAGATAGCTATTGCTTGCCGAGTTTGGGAGGCTGGACTTCTAACTTAAGAGGGACATACCATATGCCAAGCTCCCAACAAGGTATTTTTTTAGCCTCATGTTAATTCTGGAAAAGTTGATTTCTACCACAACCTAGCAACCCACTCTCTGGAGATTTTTCTGGACAGGGCATGGTTTTCATACAGAAGCATGGGGAGATTGGAACTTCAGGAGGCTAAGCTTAGAAGTAACCTTTTGTGGCTTGGCTATTTTAACCCTCCCTCATCCATCCCACACACTGCACACAAGTTTGTCTAACCAGAAAACCCTACCCAGGAAAATCAGGCCTCGGGTGGAAATTGAGAGGTGGCATTTGGCCTGGGAGGAAGGATGTTATTATTGGTGAATCATGTCGGGTGGGAGCTTATGGGGCAGCTGAGCCACCTTCCTGTCTTGATATTTGTCATCAGTGGTACATGAAGTTCACACATAAGTCATGGATGAGAGCCCATGGGCTGTTTGGGGGAAAATGTGCAGAGAAGGAAGTGGATTCTTCCATTATGCCATGGCTTTTAGTGAATGAGAAGAGACTATGGAGAATAAGTTCAGGTATGGGTTCAATTTGGAGAGAACATGCAGGAGAAGGTGGTGGATGAAAAGAGTCCCCTCCTGGAAGTCGGGCACACCTGATACTAGTCTCAGGTCTGCCAGTAATTACTTTTGGGGTTGTGGGCAAATCATTTAATCTGCTTGAACTTCTGTTTCCTCTTTTAAGTGAGGAGTTTGAACCAGGTGATTCCCAAGGTATATCTTGTGTAGAAGCAACGACTGATATTGGGCTTCATCTCCCACCTATGCCACTTACTGGCCTTGTGTCCTAGAGTTGGTACTCCTGCCTAGCACAGAAGGCCAACTCTGTAGCCTGGTTCACTGCATGGACAGTGGTCATGGCAGTGCCCCTGACACCATTATGAATGAGATTTTGTCCTACCCACCACATTGCTCTTTTAATAACAATAATAATGATGTGTGTTTATATATGTCAACCACCAAAATTATGACTGGTCAGGTACATGGTATGTGGATCTGATGGAATGTGCACATCTTGGTAGAGGTCATTCTCACTCATCAGGTAATGAAGACACAGAAAAGTTCATGGACTTGTCCAGAGTCACACAGCTAGTCAGTGTAGCAGCTGGGATTTGAACCCATGTTGTGTATTCCCAGCTCTCTTCCTCGTAACCCTCCATATTACACAACCCCTCCTGAATATAATGTCTCAGGAGCACTTCATTATTTTCCCTTGTGTATCACAAATCAGAAGCACTTTAACATCAGAAAATACCTTTCAGTTGCCTTGACATTTGCACTACTCCAGGCCTTTCTGATAAAGGTTCACACTCCAGCCACATTGGAATAATCCTTGCTTGGATTTGCATTTAAGGAGGATCTGCTTCAGTCACAGCACATATTTGATGTGCATTTCTGAAAGTGGAGGAGTTTTCAAAATATTCTAAGTCGCGTCCCTAAGGGAAGAAGACAGGAAATGAATAAGTAATACTGATTAATATTATAACATAAATAATTGTTAGGAAAACCTGCAGAGAAAGTGGACTGGGAAAACTTCTTTGCCCCATATAATATGTTCCCAACTCATGGAGATTTTCCTTCTTTCATATTTCCTGTGTTCTCTTCACTCAGTATCCCTGCTGCTTCAGCCATAGACAAATCAGATCTCATCACAGCAACCCCCTGACTGGTTTCTCCCTCCCTTCCTAGACCAGAGTTGGTTGTTATTGATTTCTTGGCTTTGTCACTTATTTGGTCCAAAACCATCCATGGTTCTTCTTTCCCTACTGATATTTGAGATTAGTACTCAAGATGTTTGTTTTCTGACCACAGACCACAGTCTATACATCATATCCACCTATTTTTCTCCTTTACTTATCCTTTGATCCACACTTGACTTTTCCAGGTACATTGAACAACTTCTCTAGCCTTTATGTTTTTGCATATGCTACTCCTTTTCCCCAGGATGTCCCTCTCTTCATCCTACATTTCTTATTTTCACGTTTCCTTGAGAGCCAGTGTTAACTCTTGGCCCATTCCACTGATTCTATCTTTCAATCCTCTAGACTCACCTGCTTGGTTGGTTCCTCTTTGATGGCTCTAGAATGGAAAGTTTGGGCTTGTAAGTGGGATGTCCCTCTCCTTCTAGCAGCAACTTTCTCACCTGCCCACCACAAAAATAGATCATGCTGAATATTGGGTGAACTGGATATGGGAACTAGGTATTTTGCCTCCTATTCCTGCATCAGGAATATGACTCCACATGCATATAACACTAAGAGCTGTTTTATGACTTATGGATCTCACACAGAGAAAAAGCCTGTGGCTCTCAGTGGCCTTAAAGCCCCACATGAGCTGAGTCCACATCCATGCTGTTACCTTCCCTCACTCATTTCCATCCAACCACACTGACCTTTCTAGTCCTTGAACATGTTCCTAGCTCTGTGTTTTGTACTAGGTCCTCCTTCTGCCAATATGATCTTTCTCTAATACCAACCTGCCTCTTCCTTTACCAACTTCAAGTTTTTGCTTAAATGCTCCTTCTGTCAGACCTTCTCTTGCTACATAACATAAAATTGCAATGATCTCCCATGCTGACTCTATCCTTTGCTTGATCAAGTTTCCTCCATAATGCCTATCATCCTTTGACTCTATATTTTTTCTATTCATATGTTGTCTGATTCTGCCACTAGAATATTAGCTATTCTATTCACTGCTGGACACATCATGCTTAGAAATGCACCTTATGCAGAATAGGAGTCCTATCACCATTTAAACAACACATGCATAGTCTTTACCCTCTTGTTTCTTATAGACCACTGGGAGGATATGGTTGACTCAACATGGAATCTGAGAAATGTTCTGGTAGGGAAGTAGGGGTAGCCGACTCAGACTAGGACTGTCAGGGAAAATAAGCAAGTCATTGTTCTTGCCCTGCAAGAGGTATAGCTGTCCAGAGGAATACATTGATAAATTAACAATTAAATAGCAAACAATGTGGAAATGACTTTGCCAAGGGATAAAATAAACTCTCTCTTATCCCTCCTACTTGTCTTTAAACCCTTTGAGGACTTAGTCCAGAGCAATTCATCCTTTTTTCCTCACACCCCACCTTCACCACACCACACCCCCACACCAACCTCCAGGTACAGTACCTGGAGGAAGAGAGCATGCAAGAAGATGCTTAATGGATGAATGAATGAATCCTGAAACAATATGCAAGCACGTGGTCCCTCTCCTCTTTAAGCAATATAAATGCCAGTGGTGATTTGGCTATGAGATGATTGTATTTTCCTGTTTATCCATTTGGCTGGCACAGCAAGGCAGGATTTCATGGTCATTCACTCGCTGATATATGGTGTGATAAAAGCAGGCATCTGCCTGTGAAGAGCAGTTCTCCATAAAGCTTTTCTGAGGAGAATAGGTCCAGTAAACTGAACTCACGCCTATTACTGGAGATACCTCCAAATTTTATTACTGGAAGTGGTATCAGGAGGAGAGTGACATGGCCTTCTCCTGGTCAATTTCATCAGTGGTGATCTGGAAGGCCAAAGATCATCTAAGCCATGGAGACCTTCTTGCCCTTGTCCACCCACTAGAAGGCTAATGTGGGCTGTTGGACTCTGAGGGGACACTGCCTCTCTTAAGGTGACACCCTTGTCTTCAGATTAATGGATGAGGAAACTGGATCCAGAGGGGGAAGGGATTTGTGTAAATTCGCACAGCTATGTTGCAGCAGAGCCTGGGCTAGAATCCGCCATCAGATACATGCTGGTCTCCTAATCATTGCTTGAATGTCTCCAATGATAAAACTTAATACCCATTTGAAGCTTCCAGTTTTTATACTAATGTGACTAACAAAAGAATTTGGTTGAAAGCATTCTCTAACATGAAACTAAAACAAAAGTAATAAAAGTCCAGAAAAAAACCCCACACAAATTAGTTCAAGAGAAGATTTAGTGGCAGTATTATATATACTGATCAATATGTCATTTCATCTTTTCAGCCTATATTACCTGTCTACCAGTTACCTGTCTGTGGTACTAGGGATGCTGATTTAAATAAGATATAGCCTCTGCCTGTCTGCAAAGGTGGTTCACAAATGTGGTTCTGAGGGTATTTGTAGCCAAAGAAAATAAGGAAGTTTGACATTATATTCATGATGTCTACAAAGACTGGAGAGTTGTGAGGAGGGAGGGCAAGAGAGAAGCCCACTGGTCAAGGCTGGCTCCTCAAATGCCCGGTCTGGACACCTAACTTTAAACTCTCTGAAAGTGTGTTTCGGATTGTTTGGCAAGCCAAGGTGAAGAACTAGAGTATAAGCTCCAACAAATTAGAAAGTATGCCTGATTCCTTACTATCTTTCCAATGACTCGCTAAATTTAACACTTAGGTGATGCTAACTCATGCATCCTGAATTGTTGAATCCAGCAATTGACAGATTACACCAAGCAACAGAGAATTAAGGGCCAAAAATACATGGTTTAGACTCCAAATGCCAATCAAATGCCAATTCTAGAAATTAATGAAGGGTGGAATCCCTAGTGTGGTGGGGCAGAGTTTGAGCTACATTTTGATTCATGATAATTCTCATCTGTTTGGTGATTTAGAAGACATTTCTATATTTGCATTATTAATATAGCTCAAAAAACAGAAAAGTTGGCAGGGGTTATTTACTACCTCTGGTATAATAGGGGTAACTGGCTCCTGAAAGGATTCACTCATAGGTGTGTCTCACTGCAGCATTATTTGTGCTGCTTTATATCAGCATTTTGCCAATATTGGATTATTAATATGTTTTAAATGTGAGCAAAAATTAGGCAATGTGGAAAATTGTTTGCAAAGTCAATTACAACAATTCTATTATCCTTTGTATGCCCACCTTCTTCAGTGTGTCTGAGCCTCTCCTCCTATTAAGAAGTGGGGTTTGCTTCTCCACCCTTGAATTAGGGCTTGGCCATGTACATTGCTTTGGACAATACAGCAGCACATGTGACAAAAGCAGAGGCTTGAAAAGTGCTTATACATCAGAGCTTACACTCTTGTCTCTGTTGGAATCCTGAGACCACACCTTGCAAGAGCTCAAGCCCTCCTCCTGGAGACATCCCAGTTACCAGCCTGCCCACCGCCAGATCCGAGTGAGGCTACGTAACCCTCCAGCTCTAATCAAATTGCCAGCTAACTGCAGTCATTGTAAATGACCTCAAGTGAGTCCAGCAAAACCAAGCCCCAATAGAAGCAAAACTCAGCCCAAATTTCTGACCCATAGAATTGTGAGCAAATGAATTAGTGTCCTAAGCCCCTAAATGTCAGTGTGGTTTTACAGTGAGAGATAACTGATGCCCAGGATGTTAGTAAATCTTTATACAATTAAGGTATGGACTCCTTACCTCTCTTGGGTTCCTTATGCCACAAATGTGAATGGAAGAACAGAACTTCAATAATTTCCTTGTGGTAAAAATAGGAGGAAAGGCATGTAGATTTCTGATAAAACTGATAAACATAGAGCTATTACTGCCTTTGGTTCATGGCCAGAGTACAAAGGTGGATTAATATGGAAAGCAACCCCCATCACTTCTATTAGGAAATCTCCACAGCAAATTATTTATGTAGGACCACTGAAGCCACCAGCATCCAGTGAGACTTTCCTTCCAGAGACCCTGATCATCCAACAACTCTCCAAATATAAGTAACTGTTGGAATAGGGTAGAAGGCAATATCCAGAATCAATCTGGGAAAAAACGTATTTCATTATGTCCATATTTGTTAAATCAGAACATAAGTCTGGTCTTAAGATATAACCTACACCTGGTCACACAGAAGAAAGGAGAAAGGCTTTAGGGGAAATAACCACATAATTCACAGTGCTCACTAATACACTAAAGGAGCACTAAAAGTTTTAAGATAATTACATAATTATCTTAATATTAATATATAAAACAATTTCTAATGATAGATTTTAAAAAAACATTTGTTTATTGCCTGACAAATTGGTTTTATGTGGACCTATAAAATAGTACTATCCAAAAACTATTTTCAAAAATTAAATTATTTTTAACTTACAATTTGACAACACTTCCAGGAATATTTATTTTATACATTGATAACTATTAACAGGAAACAATTTTTATTGGTAAATATTTAGATAATGTAATAATTTTTGTCATATCTACATCTAATTTGATGTCTGACATTTTCTGAAGAATGGTTTTTGCTCTCAGTATGGTCTTTTTAGTTTCGATGTTTTCACTAAATTGCTTGCAATTTTTGTCATTATTAAAGTTAAGAAATTTAAAATTGTAGACATCTTCAAATGACTCTTTTCAGTAGACCATAATATCGAGAAAATGCTCTCTGTAGATACTGAAGTCCCTGGGAAACTCAGAGCAATTTCTGCTAAGTAGAGGAAATTATCAACTCCATTTTTTTTACATTAAGATGTGAAAATACTTCAGCCCGAATATTTTTACAGGTATCATCTTTCCCCCTCAATTTAGCCGAATGGCTTTTTCAGCAAATATTTTTACAACATAAAAGCTCATCAAATAAGTGATACTAAATTTAGATGCTACAAAATTGAACTCATTCTTGGTTTCATCCCAATACAGTGTAGTAGAATATAAAGTTACCTAATTAACCATAGGAGCTCCTTCAAAAGATGTTTGCTACCAATCTAGATACTTCAAAATGATGTTCAACCTCACTTTCTGCTGCTGCCCACATCCAATCATCATTTTCTAACCATGTAAGTTTCCATTTGATTCTTTAAGCATACCAAACCCTTTTCTACTTAATGTCCTCCACACATATTGGTTCTTCTGCATGAAACACCAGTCTTTCCCAGTGCATGTGCATATGGTGAACACACACACGCACCCCCACACACACTAGCACACCTCAAAATGATCTTTAAAAATCTTTTGAAGGAGATTCAGAAACTCAGTACTTTATTTTTATTTTATTAAAAGGACACCTATTTTTTTATTGATAGTGAAAGGATTTACTGAAAATGTAAAAAGCATTACAAACAATTAAAGCCACATATGGTTGTAGATCTACATCTTTCAATAAATGATGAAAACATCTGTATCAAGTGCATTCTGGACCACTCTCTATGGAAGGGCCACTCAGTCTTTATTTCCCACACATATTTCATGCATACCTCACTTCTGTATTTCTCACTGACCTATCTTTATTTCCACTGGCCATTTCCTCCATCTTAGAGCCTGTGGCGGGGCCGTGACATTACTACATGGCACACCAGGAACCTCTTTGTTCCTGCACCTCCCGACACAAGAAGGATGCAGCTTTTCCTAGCCAGTCCTGTCTATGCGCTGAGTCTAAAAAGGAAGGGTTGGTGATTTTAAGTGTAGAAAGAGTCTGAGAAGAAAACTGGGCTATGGATGATTGTCATTTGGACTGAACTTTTCAGTTAAAGAGGACCTCCTAGTCAAAGTATCTCACACTCTTAGATGAGGCCATCGTGCAATATGGAACACAACGTGGAGGTCTTCCACACCATCCCAGCTAACTTAAATGCAACTGTTAATAATAACACTTTACGAAAAATGGAAAAACTTGGGCAAATGGTAAACTTGGACAATAGGACCATGTGTTCCTGGCAAATTGAGTTCTATGGTCACCTTACTTCAAAGTGTTTCCATTCCCGCAGCTATATTCAAACAAATGGTATTTGACTTAAAATACTGGTTAAAAATAATCTTAGTTTATTGGCCTTGAATAAGTAAAGAAAGTAATTTTTAAATGACAATAAATATCAGTACCTATAAAATGTTTGTGTTCAGCCCTAGCTGGTTTGTCTCAGTGGATAGAGCATCGGCCTGTGGACTGAAGGGTCCTGGGTTCAATGGGACTCTCTCACATCGATGTTTCTCTCTTGTGTTTCTCCCCTTCCTTCTATGCTATCTAAAAAAATCAATGGAAACATATCCTTCGGTGAGGATTAACCAAAAAAACGTTTGTGTTCAAAAACAAAATCAGACCATCTTTGTTGCACATTCTGCATATGTGAAAAATGTGTTCAGAAGGAAAGAGTGACTTCCCTCTCGTCACACAGATGCACTTCAGAGGAAGGCTGAAATACAGATCGTGTAGCTCCTTCCAGTGCTCCTCTGTTTATTGTTTCATTGGGTGGTGTTATTTTAAGCGATGTGTAAAGCCTTTCCATGGATGCTCCATCATCTTGAGATCAACATTAAACATCCTTAGCTTGTAACTCAAAATCCATCATGCTCTGACTGATTCCCTTACTCTAGACTTATTTTCCTCTCTAGACTGTCCTTTATGTTCTTTCTTCCAGCCAAGTATGATAATTTTCATTATTGGTAACATGCTTCCTGCCTCTGTGACTTTGCCATTGTCTCTACCTAAAACGTTTTTTTGGCTCATTTCTTCTATTCATTTAGCAAGTATTTATTCAGTGTCTATGAATGAGACTTTAGACTTCGTGCTGGCATAATGGGTTGGTGATGAATAGATAAATAAATGGATAAATGAGGAACCTTTATCAATTTGATGAATGGACAAGAACTACAGTGGGGTGAGACACAACATTCCAGATTAAACGGGTCACATGAGCATAAAGGCATTCTCAGAGATTCCTTTCTCCTTTTCCCTTACTCTTTGGTTTGTCGCAGATCAAAGCAAAAGTTGGAAAGTTGTCCTGACCTCAATCCATTTAATTATTCTTAAGTTCAAGCTGGTTGCACTAGATGCCTCAATAAAAAGTGAAAACCAGACCATAACATGGTTACAAATGGCAGAATTCCAGGTGGGGCCGTGGCCCATCTTGTAGGACACACTTAAAGGCCCCCTTCTCAAGGATTCTTTCCTTCATACTACAAACCTATTCCAAAAGGTGTGATCTCTCTCTCTTTGTCCTCCATAACACTTAATATCCACCTTTTTTTAGCATTTATTTATTTTTATCTTGTATTTGTAGTGAAAAATGGCTCTTCCTTGTCCTTACATCTTTTACCACATTGAGAGCCATCTGAGGACAAGGCAGCAGGAGGCATTCGTTTTTGTAGCACCTGCCAACACACCCTTAGTGTTCTGTAATTTGATTGGAAAATTTAATCTGTTATTTGGGTGCATTTTAGCTTAACCATTCACTCAGTTGCTTGCAAAATGTAGAACTATTATTTCTTTTATGTGGGTAACACTTTCCAGCCCCCTCATCATTGGCCTCCAGCCATGTAAGTTTCCATTTGATTCTTTAAGCATACCAAACCCTTTTCTACTTAATGTCCTCCACACATATTGGTTCTTCTGCATGAAACACCAGTCTTTCCCAGTGCATGTGCATATGGTGAACGCACACACGCACCCCCACACACACTAGCACACCACACACATACACCACACACACACACACACTACATCATACACATACCACACACCTATACACCACACACACACCACACTACACCACACATACACTGCACACATACCACACAATCACCTTCTACATGGCTGGGTTATTCCTAGCTTTCAAGCCTTAATCTAAATATCGGCTGCTCTGAGAGGACTTCCCTGACCACTCTATATTGACTACCCTTTCCTCAGTATACTATCTCATGCCATGAAACCCCACCCCTACTTTCAGTGCATTTTACAGTCTGTCACAATATACTTATTTGTATATCATTTGTCTCCACAACTAGAGTATAAACCCCCTAACGGCACAGAGGCCTATTTCATTCACCCCATACCTTGGTGTTTAACACAGTAGTTGGCCCTTGGCATATACTTGTGGAGTATATGGGGTTCACAGTGCTTTTACAAAACTTGCTCCTACTTCCAAGTCTTCCTATAATCCTGGAAGTTGGAGGTGACAGGTGAGAATGTGCCTATTTCACACGGAAGGATGCGGAGCTGTAAGGAATGATAAACACCCTGCAATGAGTCTGTGAAGAAGCTGTGCTAACCTCCCGATATGTATGTAGCTCGTTATCTACAACCCCTGGCCAACACTCCTGCTCTTTCCAAACTGGACACATGGTTAACACATGCTGTTAGCATGACTTTGACCAAGGACTTCTCAGGAGACATGCTTAGAGGTCTCAAATGCCCACTTGGGCAATCAGCCTTCAATCTGAAGCCGGCACGTGCTGCGGGCTCTGAAATGGGAAACCTTCCCTGTGTCACAGCTGAGAGCATGCTCAGGTATTTAAAGCAAGCCCTTTTTAAAACATTAATGACCTGTGAGGGGAGAGAAGAAGCTGCCTGTGTAATGCGGAAAGAGGAGTCGGATGACCACAGCCCTGGTCTCTCTCCAGGTGATGTCATCATCGGTCTCAATAATAAATTTGTAACAATGTGGCTGAGAGAGATGGGACATGATTTCAACATAAGTCAAAGGAGCTGGAGGCAGCAGAATCTAAATGGAGGAATATTTTTTAAATGGCTGGCATACAGTTTTCTATCCCCTGGGTAAGTAGATTATCCAGAGAGCTGGCAGAAACCACAGGGAGCTCTGGCTCTGGGATCCTGATAGTCCCCAGCCCACCAGAATAGTCTGAGTGGGAAGCCGACTCTTTGCTGTTGTGTCAGCTCAACATGCCCTTCTAGCTTGAAAGAGGAGAGATGGAACAACACTAAACATCTATGCTAATAAAAGGGTAATACGCTAATTAGACCCAGTCAACCGCACATCTTCCAAATGTCAGACTTACTCCTGGACAGTTAGGGGGCAACCAGGCCAGCAGGGGGCAGTTAGGGGGGACCAGGCTGGCAGGGGGGGCAGTTAGGGGGCGATCAGGCAGGCAAGCAGAGTCAGTTAGGGGCAATCAGGCAGGCAGGCAGGCAGGCAGACAAGTGGTTAGGAGCCAGCGGTCCCAGATTGTGAGAGGGATGTCCGACTGCTGGTTTAGGCCCCATCCCTGGGTCCCAGATTGGAGAGGGTGCAGGCCGGGCTGAGGGATCCCCCTTCCCCCGTGCACGAATTTTGTGCACTGGGCCTCTAGTGTATCATAAGAAGAAATCCCAGAGAAGGTTTTTCTCAACTATATAGGACCTCACCATCTTTCTTGTTTCTTCCAGAGCTATTAATGATGACTTCTCTTTGGACTTTGTCTAGAGTTTACCATCCCTTACAAGGTTCATGTTGATCTTGGCTATTTCACATGTGTTCTCAGTTACTCGAGGTGTCTTGTTTTAAAAAGTATTTTTCATTCCATCTGCAGTGTTAGAATGGGATAGAGCTCAGTTATGGTGGCAAATCTAGTCCCAAGGTCTTACATGATATATCTCTAGGGAGCCTCACAGATTCTTATAACTGTAAATGTTTGATAAGGAATGAATGAATGCATGCATAGGGTTGAATTCTTGCATAGGGTTACAAGAATCACAGAGATGATGTAATTATTTGTGAGACACATGCCACCAACTCTTTTTTATCTCAATTCTGACGTTTTACCAGTCTCAAAGTAGACTGAAAGAGAGGGGATCCATATGTTTATGCTTCAGTCCATCTCAGCTGAGCACTTAGGAAGGATTCACTAGTCTGGTCTACTTTGCTCTATTACCATCTTCGTCCAGGCCACTCACTTCTCTCCTGGCCCAGTAGAGTAAACTTGTACAGGTTTCCCTGCAGTCATATTTGCTTCCCTCCAACACATTTTTCCAGTGCTAATTGGGTGTTTAAAAATGTTAATTTGTTTTTGTTACTTTCTTGCCTAAACACTTACATGGTTACCTATTTCTCCTTGGATAAGAACCAAGATTCTTCCGGGAATGACCTGCAGAGCCCTATGGGGTCAGATACACACCCACCTTTCCTATCTTGACTTGAAGACCCATGGTTCTTCGTTCACTTTCTTTGGCCACACTGTCATTTAACTCTCTTGAACATGCCTTGATCCTTTCCATCTCTGAGACTCCACATTTACTGTGCTTTCCATCTGTGATGTCCATCGCCTCACTCTTACCTGGTTAATTCTAATGCGTCGTCAGCTCTCCATTTAAGTTACTGCATCACTGAAGTCTCCTCTTAGCCCATTCCCTCAGTGCAAATCAGTGTACACATGCGCGTACCCACACATACACCCCCTCACCCCCCCCCACAATAGCTCATCTCATAACTTGGCATACCCTCTCTATTAAAAGAACATTTTTCCATGTATAACTATGTGCTAGTTTGTATGACCAGTTGCTTAAGTGATTGGAAGGTATGGAGGGACACTGTTTACAAGTCTCTGCTTATTCCCAGAAACTAGAGGATAGTACATGATCAGTAAACATTGGTCAAATGAGCAAAAGAAAATGTATCTCAGCCCCAGCCAGCGTGGCTCAGTGGTCAGATGTCAACCTATGAACCAGGAGGTCATGTTTGATTTCCAATCAGGGCACATGCCTGGGTTGTGGGGTCGATCCCCAGTGTGGGACGTGGAGGAGGCAGCCAGTCAGTGATTCTCTTCATTGATATTTCTATCTCTCTCTCCCTTCCTCTCTGAAATCAATAAAAATATATCTTTTTTTTAAAAAGAAAAAATGTATCTCAGGTTTCATGAACCCTAAAAGTCAAAGACATGAGTTCAATTCTGAGGGGCCTCAGGATATCACATACTACAATCCACAACAAAGATGATGATGATGATGATGATGATGATGACGACGACGACGACGACGACGACGACGACGACGACGACGATGATGACAACGACGACAACAATGAATCAGTGATGAGATGGATGACCTACCAGTTATTGAGCTGTTGCAAGTCATTTGGCACTGAGTTAATAGGTTTCCATATATTTCTAAATCAATTCCCACATAAGTGCTGAGAAAAGTGAGGTCCAGTGAGATCAGATGCCCTGTGAAGTCACAGAAAAAATGCCAAACCTTGGAGCCAGGTCTGCCAAACTCCATAATCTGTTCCTTTTACAGTTCACCTCAGGCCTCTCCTTCTGACTACTTAGAAATAGTTTCCCTGCGGCCTGGGAATAAATCAGCAAGTCAGAGGATCTACTCTGTGGACGTGGGGCAGGGACATGATCCTGTGGACAGAGGAGGAAAAGTCATAAAGGAGGGAGCATGTCACAGAAGAAAGGGGGTCCTGTGTGAAGGGGTGCAGGGGAGTTTGTCCCCCTACTGGCTGAGTTGTAAAAATGTTGCACACTGATGTTTTTGACAGTAAAACTGAGTTGTGATGGTGTGTTATTGCATAGAAATATTCGAAAATAGGGTGTAAGTTGTCAGAAAAAGAGTTAGCTGTCTTTTGAGGATTTTGCCAAATAACTAGTAGAGAAAAGTTGAACTGCATTTAAGCATCTGATGAAACTTTGTCCATATATGAAGCTTTCCCTCCTCACCCCCACCCCAGCCTCAGTGAGATTCTTCCTGTGGAAGTATCTGAAATGGCTAAAAATCAATTATTTTTAAAATCTCATGATGGTGTTTTTTTTTTTTTTTTACCTGTTACTATTTTCCAAAGCATCTTGAAAAGAATGCCATGAATTTAGTTTCTTAATTTTTTGAATGTTTGAAAAATTGCACATAAATTGCCTGAATAATAACTATATGTGAATGAGTGAGGCTTATCACTGCACTCATTTAAGAGAAAGGATGTGCTTAGCAAATAAAATAACTTCCATATCGTTGTAAAGAATGTTTAAACACTATGAAGAGAACAAGCTATTCTCAAGCACTTTACATACCAACTACTGATAAGCTTATTACAAATCACTTTTCTTTATCTACCAAGATATGTCCCTAGAGACACCTACTTGGCAACTCTATATGGAACTAATATATCTTCTTTAAAAGATAATCTGCATTTATTTTAAACTTTATGTAATTCCAAGCATTACAGATGCATACCGATAGGTGGGTATTAGCCAGAATTAGGAAAGCCCTAGTGTTTACATAATGCTTTCTATTTGGAAGTCTTCAAAGGGCCACTGAATCTCAAGGTTCTTTTCTGTTTTTACTGCTGCCTTTTCTTCTATGCCCCAGTTTCTAATGCATGACTCTGCTTACTGTAACTGAATGCTTGGATTCAGAAGAGGTGTCCAGAGCAAAATCAACCTCAGCAGCAACAACATAACAAAAAGGGAATTGCATATTGAAGCTTAGATTTCAAATATATTAGCTCCTAAAAAAACTGACCAGCATTTAAAAACATTTTATTACAACAGAGTGGTTAATGCCTATTATGCATGTCCCACTGTATAGGTATAAGAGAGATACAAAGAAGTGTGTCTCTATATCTTGAAGAGCTTAATCTTGTTAGGGAAACAAGATCTTCATATGTGTATTGATAGATCAATGGTGATTTTGCTTCCCCACACCCCCAGAACATTTGGCAATGCCAGGGGACATTTTTGGTTGTTAAACCTAGTAGGGCCGATGTGGGGGGCGGGGGATGTGTCTGACATCTAGATATTACAGGTCAGGTATGCTGCTCAGCATTTTACAATTTCCAAGACAGCCCCCCCTCACCCCTACAACAAAAAGTTAACCAACCAAAGATGTCAATAGAGCTGAGATTGAGAAACCCTGGTGCAGATATTGATATGAAATTGCTACAATATGAGGTCCTTAAAGGTAGGGCTCTTGTGGTCTTTATCTCTGATTCTTCAGTATCTAGCCAAGAGCTTTGCACATTTAAGTAGTTATTAAAGATTTGGTAGTTGTATAAATGGATAAATAAACAGATGAGGAGAATTGAGGCATGAAACAGAAGGACAGCTAATCAGTATTTCATTGACCTTCAAAAAACTAGTTATGGGGTTTGAGTGTTTCACTTGCAGGTTAATTTCACAGCACTAGTCCCACTACTACTTCCCCAGTAACTGCCTTTGTTGGGAGACCAGTTTGCCAAGCAGTTTACATCATATGTGTCCAGCAATAAAGACACTGCAAATAATGATTAGATTACATGGCCTAGAGATGGTTCGATGTGTGGTAGGTCCACTTTGATATTCAAATCTCCATGAAGTTTACATTTTTGAACATTTTTTAAATGCTTACAATGCTTTTCCAACAGACTTTATTTTACTTTAATAATTTTTATTTCTTATTTATTCTGCAATTAGTAAGCTCATGTGAATATCATAATAATAACTACTGGTCTTATGAAGCTAACATGTATAATGAAATTCATTATACTTCAGAAATTTCCCTAAGCACAATAAATTTTAGTTACATCAGGAAAAGACACTCTAGATATACAGAAGTTCTCCATATTCCCAATGAGAAGCTTAAAACAAATGTAACCAGCTTGAAAATATTTATTTTAGTGATGTAGATGAAATAGTTAAACATCTACTTATAGAGTGTATAATTTTAGTTAAATATATTTAAAATTATATCTTATTAAATAATATATTAACTTAGAAGTATGCTTTTCCCCTTTATTTCATAAAATAATAATATTCAAATTTTTACATGCATTTTTTATATTGCTTAGTCATTAGTTGATCATCTCTTTAAATTTCACTTTCTACGTTGCTTCAGACAGAGGTTTTAAAACGTATAAAGATCTGTTTACTGGGATTTTATTTTCCTAAACCACAGCACTCGTTCATGTATGATTATGAAAGGTTATTTTTTCTTCCTATAGATGATTATTCAAGATTTTCATAGTGGGAACCACTTAGTTGATTCCTTTTTAAAGTGTTGTTTATAGGGCTCATTTATTTGCACATTTTGCCATTGGAAGGCTATCCTCTCACTCCATTCTCATACCCCCTCACCCCCTCTATCTCCACTTTACTCCCATGAATGAGGCACAATTTGGAGGGGAAATACCTTACCTGGTATTTAGACAGGACATTTTCTCATTCAGTTCTAACCACCACCCTTTCAGTCAGCCTAGTTGTTTGCATCATCATAACATTATGAAGCTTGGGCTTGTGACCAAGTTAAGATCCAGGCTATGTAGCTTATAGGAGCTAGAGGACAACCACACCCACGTCTCCCAGGTCCCAAAGGACAATCCACTTACCATTTACCTCAACAAGTTTCATGAGTGGAGACAAACTGGGGAGGAAAGTAGAAAACAGAAGCAAAGGAGAAGTAACTTTCTCAATGACGCTTCTCCCAAGCACAGTTTTCTTCCCAATCGATGTCTAAGGCACTTGCTCACATGACTATATTTCTGATTTTATGCTTTAGACATTATTCATTTAGAGATCCTCAGATGTTAAGAAAGATTCATTAAAAAGGGTTAAATGCCATTTATATACTGAATGCCATCAACTCCCAATATCAACATTAGGCAAAAATATTTAAAGTGTTTTATTTTAAAACCAAGCAACACTAAGTAGGATTTTAAAACAAATTTGAGATGAAAATACTACTTTCATCAAAAGCCTCTGAGTAATTTGCTTTTCCATTGATGAACCTATTTGGAACAGTCTCCTAAAGGTGGGATTTGAGTGTTAGGTTTCCATATCAATAAAATTCCTCAACCACAGTGGTGGTGTGAGGTTGGAGGAGATAAAATATTTGAAGCACAGAGCACTAAGTATGATTCACAGCTATAAAGTGTATAATTTTACATATATATTTTTTACATTTATATAATTTTAATACATATTTAAAATTATGTCTTATTAAATAATATATTAACTTAAAAGTATGCCTTTTCCCTTTATTTCATAAAAAATATTATTCAAAATTTATGAGTCAAAGTTAGTCCCTCTGCCTTTGTTTTAATTTCTGCTCATGTCTATATTCAGACCAATAGTGGTACTTGGGGGAAAGTATCAGAAGAAGTAACAGTTCCAGATGAAAAATAAGTTAACATAAATATGTTTGTGACCTGCACCATTTGCAGGAATGTTAGTTATCATTTAAAGATGATCTTAGAAGCTAATGCAAAAGCTACACTTTACAGGCTTAGGGATTGGAAGTAATTTTCCTAAAGTCATCAGTTGAGTGATAAAACTAAGGAAAGCTTATTTTAAAGAGTTTAGTGGTGCTGTGACTTTTTAAAAAAATTATCAAAAAATTCAAGGGCTGAAGTGTCCAAAAACTTTAATATAATCTAGGATCTGGAATTCATTTATAGAACTTTCTTCAAAACTCCACTCCAGGCTGGTGTGGCTCAGTGATTGAGCATCAACCTGTGAACCAGGAGGTCATGGTTCAATTCCTGGTCAGGGCATATGTCCAGGTTGTGGGCTTGATCCCCAGTTTGGGGCATGCAGGAGGCAGCCAATCAGTGATTCTTTCTCATCATTGATGTTTCTATCTCCCTCTCCCTTTCCCTTCCTCTCTGAAACCAATAAAAATATATTTAAAAACAACAAAAACAATTCCACTCCACCCACTGGATTCAGGTTCTCAGTTCCATGCTGCCAAAGCCTGGACACAGCCAGCAGAAGGCAACACAGCTTCCTTTCTAAGTCCTGCTCCTGGTTGGCAAGAATGCTGAACTTTGATGAATTTCAGACCTGTTGGAGGCAGTAGTAATAAAAGACAAAACAAGACCATTGACTGCTAGCAAAATGTCCACAAGGATACATCAGTTCCTCAAATACAGTAAATAAATGTTGCCACTGGTCCCCAGTAATGAAAAGAACCAAGTGGCCAGAGGGAGACTCAGAGATTACCTTTGCAACATGGTCATGATGCAGGTGGAAGAACAGAGCTCCAGAAAAAGAGAAGTGACTTGCCCATGGTGCATAATGAATCATGACTGAGCAACAACTACAATTCCTATCCCGTGGGTCTCTGGGAAATCAACAGATACAAATGCATAGATACACACATACAGATACAATCATTCCTTCAGAAAGCACTCTCAGGATACTCGTCCTCTCCCTCTGACATCTCTGACCAAAACCTGTTGTGGTGGTGTGACCTGGATAAGAATACAGTGACATCACTTCTAGGACATCTGCCCCTAGTAGGTAGCATCTAAGACCGTCGCCAAGGACATTTCTGGTATCCTTGGACATGCTGTTTCAGCTACTTGCTTGGCTGACATCAGCCTGACTCACAGCTTCAGAAATGGCAAGATGTGCACAGTGAGGGATGAAACAAACTCATGCCCAAAGCTAGGTCAGGTTTGCTGAAGTCATCCCCAAACCCCTGTTGCTACCTGGAAATGGCTGCAGAGGGCCTACCTCCATGCTGCAGCTGAGCAACAAAAGTGCCTCCACAGGAGACCTTACCCCCCGGAGGTGGGCTGAGATAATTTCTGGCAGTGTAGTACTCCCGAGTTATTTTTAGATCAATGGAAGAGAGCTCATTGGTTGACTGCTGGGCACACACAAATCATTTGGAAGCTACAGCTCTGAAAAGATGTCTTCCAAAGAAGTGTTCTTTCATTTGTTTCTGTCCACATTAGGAAGAAAAGATGTTGCTTATGAGGTCCAGGAAGCTCTGCTTTATCATTTTGTTTCTTGTGTAAATGTGGATGTGTGTCAATCTGTGTGCCTGCTTTTCTGTGCAGAGATAATGTGTAGAATAGAAGTTATCCTTAAAAGGCACTTAGTACTGTTTACTTTTTCACTCCTACATCTATTCATACATTTAATAAATGACTATTGTGTGTATTCCACTGACATTATCATGAACTGTCAGCCTAAATAAAACAAGCAATAGAATCATTTCATAATTAATCAAGTATTTACTGAATGCCTCCTATATGGTAGACATTGTTCTGAATGCCCAGGACACGATGCTAGATAAAATAGAGTCCCAATTATAAAAGAGGACAAAATCTAGGGAGTGAGGTAGCTGTGTACAGAGAAGAGCAGGATATGATACAGTAAGTGACAGAAAGAGGCTGCATAACGTTGCTCTGTGAGCAGAGACAAGTGAGCTGTGAACTCGTCCCAGGGAAAGCCAAGAAGGCTTCCTGGAGCAGGTGACACCTGACCTGGAGTTTCCCCCTCGTCAGGAGGAACAAAGAGATAGGAACAACTTCTCAGGCATAGGAAACAGACCTATCTTTTTTTTCCTCTGGAAGATGAAGCTTCCTGGGAAAAGAAAATCTGAGAAAGCCCCTGAAGATTCCCCCCATGACTGACGGCCAAAAAGAGAACGTGTAAGTCTCCAGGACTCTCACTTGGGGCATATTGCAACATTCCAAAACTTGCTGCTGTAGGGAAACAACTGCAGGAACCCATGTGGTTTTGGAAGGTGCTTTCCCTCTGAATCACTGCTCCACGACACCCACGCTGAACCCCAGTCAGGAGCAGAGTGGGTTTCCCTAGCCCAGGCCAACATAAAGCTGTGTTCAAACAGGAGCTTCATAGGAGAAAAAAGAAGACTTTGTGTGTCTGCTGCTAGAATAATCAAACTCCCCCTTGTCAATTCAGCAGTGCTCTTAATATACAGACCCCCCAAAGCACTTGGAAATGAAACCAAGTTCTGGAGCAGGATTCCAGAACTAAGGAAGTTGTGAGTTGCACCCTGGACTGGGATTTTTGGAGGCTTTCTTTCAATTATCAGCCCTCCCACTAGCTGTCCATTCGTAGGAAAATCACAGTCCTTTATCTAGGCCGCATTTTCCCCTATGATTGATGGTGATTGGATTACACTTCCTTGTGAGATTCTTACATTTGATTCTGCTTAGACATGTTGGCAGCCTAATAGATCTCTATAGATTTGGACCATTCCTTAGGAAACCCAGCCACTTTGGCCAGGCTATGATGGGACCTTTCTGTGCAGGAGACCTGAGAACCCACTGCTTCACAGATGTAGATGCCTCTCAGTGACCAAAGTCAGTTGTATTATTTGTCTACAATTCTTACTTCCCTCCCTGCCTTTGCTATGCTTCACTGGCAGAATATCCTTCCTGGTCCCAATACTTGGGCAACGTTTTATGACTTACTCAGGACAATGAATGTGTGCAGACCCTGGCTTCATCCTGAGACTCTGAGGTATGGCAAATATATTCCAGACTTTTGGAGCCTTTCCCCTTGCCTAGGAGAACAGCATGCCCCAGAGAGCCATTGCTTCTTTAGCCCAAATTCTGCAATGAAAAATTTGGAGTTGACTTAAGTCCATCCTTAATCCTAGAACCCAGTGTAGCCAAGTCAAGTCCAGTCAAGCTTAGCCATATGATAATATATGGATTAATGTATATACTGCAACTGAAGTTAGCAGCAACCTATCCATTCCCCTGTGAGCCTAGGAGATCTCCTCATTGTTTTCAGACACAGAGACTTGGGAGTTGTTGTCATGCAGCAGCATTATCTCAGCCAAACGCTGACTGATGTAATGATCCTCTGGGGATTGGACTCCATAGATTACTCTGCAGAGTGTGAAATAGGGCTCTGTATTAGTTTCCTTTTGCTGCTGTAACAAATGACCACAAACTTAGTGGCTTAAACAACATACATTTATTATCCTACAGTTCTGAAGGTCAGAAGTTTGAAGTGAGTCTCGCTGGGCTAAAATCGAGGCATTGGCAGGGCTGCATTCCTTCTGGAGGCTCTGAGGAAGAATCCATTTCCTTGTCTTTTCCAGCTTCGAGAGGCTGCCCGCATTCCTTGGCTCGTGACCCCCGTCCTCCATATTCACACATAGTATTGTTCTAAACATGCTGCTATCTCTCTGAGTCAGTCTCTCTCTCTCTCTCTCTCTCTCTCTCTCTCTCTCTCTCTCTCTCTCTCTCTCTCTCTCTCTCTTTGCTTCTATCTTTTAGTTATAAGGATTCTTGGAATTATATATTGTCCACTTGGATAATTCAGGATAATTTTCTTATCTCAAGGCCAGCTGATTAGCAACCTTCATTTCATCTGCAGACAGCATTGGTTCTTCTTTGCCATATAACTGAACATATGAATAGTTTCCAGGGATTGGGAGGTGGGCATCTTTGGAATTGCTTGATTAACCAACCATGTCTCAAGTGTGAAAGAACCCTAAATAATACCTAGTCCAGCCCTTGTTATTCAGGAAGCTCCTCTAGTCTACAATATCTCTTACTAGAGGTCGTCCAGTCTCTGATGATGCACTTCTAGGGATGGGAAAACTACTGTCTCTTCGGTCAAACCATCTACATGGAGGACAGCTTCTTTGAGAGATGTTCGCATTACTTCTAGTTTAATCTTATTACTCTTTCCATAATGTCACATAATCTTTTTTTTATAAAAATGCTCAGAGAGTTAAAGACAAAAAACCCCACACAATGCTAACTGAAGCTTTCCTTCTTTATATTAAGTCCCAGGGTCTTCAAGCATACCACACAAACCCAAATGTCCTCTCTACTGAAGGAACCCTCCTTGCCAATATACTGAAAAGTTTATAGCTAAGCTGAATATAATGCTTCATGACGAAGCAAGGTAAATCAGTAGAAAAAAATGGGTTCAAAAATTGGCTCTGTTACTTGTTAGCTCTGTGTGAGTGAGCAAGACAGCTTCACTCACCAATCCTCAGTTTCTTCATCTGTAAAATAGGAATAATGGTACTCCTCTCAGAGGGTTGTCATGAGGAGAAAATCTATTAAACAAATGAACTAACTGGAAAGGGCTCTGAAATATTGTTATTGTTCAAATTCATTTGTTCAATTTCAGTTCAACCTCTATCCAAGGAAAGGAACATCAACATAATGGACATGGAAATCAAGCCAGATTTATAATAAATTATGTCTTCACTTTGAAATGACTAAGATATTCTATACTGAAATGACAGAGGTCATGGTGCATTATAATGCTTAATTTCCAATGTAGCTTTAAGTTTTATTTGGTTACTAATAATATGAATCAATCATACTATACTAGAAGCCCGGTACACAAAATTCATGCATGGGGGGGGGAGGGCAGGGGAAGGTCCCTCAGCCCAGCCTGCACCCTCTCACAATCTGGGACCCCTCAGGGGATGTCCAACTGCCGGTTTAGCCCTCAGGGAATGTCCAACTGCCGGTTTAGGCCTAAACTGGCAGTCGGACATCCTTCTTGCAATCTGGGACCACTGGCTCCTAACCGCTAGCCTGCCTGCCTTATCGCCCCTAACCACTATGCCTTGGCCCCCACCACTGTGGCTTCGTCTGGAAGGACGTCTGGAATGACGTCTGGAAGGTCGTTCGGCTGTCCTAATTAGCATGTTACGCTTTTATTATTATAGAGGGGACCAGATGTTGCTCCATGTTCTTACACTTTGTGGTCTACAAACCCTGGTCCTCTCCACCCTTGTCCATGTAGCACTTCCATTATACAATAATAATTCAGTAAATTTTCTTCAAGGTCATCGTATAGAGTGGGGAATGGGGGCTTAGAGAAGGAAATGTACTAATTGATTTGCTGAACTGGTGGCAGAAAGCCAATTGAAGATGTGAGGCAGAGCAGTGTTAGCCAATGGTGCAGTAAATGCAAAGGCCCTGAGGCTAACCTGACCTGTTCAGAGCAGCACAATCACTGGTGTGTCTCATAGTGGTAATAAATGAGGTCACAGAGGTAAGCTAGGGTCAGATTAAATGGGGCATTTAGGATATGGGGAAAAGTTCATAGTTTATTTTTAGTAAGGTGAGTAGAGGTTCTTGAAGACTGGAGTAACATCTGATTTCTATTTTTTTTAATCATGCAGTGCTAATATCTGATTGTGGAGAGTGAGAGTGTCCCAGGGAGACTGGTGAGCTGGCAATCACAGTAATATATGTGAAAGCTGCATTACATATGTTGATGGCAATGCAGTTAAGACATGGGCTTGAATTGGATGTGGATTGTTAGGGAATGAGAGGAGTCAAGAATGACTCACACATATTGAATCTGAGCAACCAGGAAAATGGTGGTGCTGTATGTAGAAACCATCGGAGAGGGTATGGAGGGAGGCAGTAGAAATCAGAAGTTCAGTTTTAGACATACTGCATGGAAAAGATCTATTAGATAGCCAAGGGTAGGTGTCAGTTTTTAAATTAAAGGTATGAAATGCAGATAATTGGTAATGTCACAGTAGGAGAAAAGAAAATGTAAGTGCCATCAGCATATGCAGGGTATTGAAGGCCCATAAAGTCCATGCAACCACCCAATGAGAGGAAGCAGAACAGGAAGAAGCCTGTAAAGGAGGCTGAGAAAGAGAGGCCAGTGAAATAGGAGGAAGCAGAGAGAGGGTGGCACTCTGGGTGCTCACTGGAGAAAGTACATCAAAGAGAGAGTGGGCAACCATGTCAAATGAAGCTGATAGAACAACACAATGACTGAGAGGCTATCCTATCTAATAAAAGAGTAATATGCAAATTGACCATCACTCCAACACACAAGATGGCTGTCCCCATGTGGACACAAGATGGCTGCCACAAGATGGCCAGCAGGAGACGGCAGTTGGGAGCGACCAGGTCTGCAAGGGAGGGCAGTTGTGGGCAATCAGGCCAGCAGGGGAAGGCAGTTAGGGGTGACCAGTCCAGCAGAGGAGGGAAGTTGGGGTGACCAGGCCTGCAGGGAAGGGTAGTTGAGGGGGACCCAGGCCTGGAGGGGAGGGCAGTTAGGGGAAATCAGGCTGGCAGGGGAGTGGTTAGGGGGTGATCTGGCTGGCATGCAGAAGCGGTTAGGGGCAGTCAGGAAGGCAAGCAGGCAAGCAGTTGGGAGCCAGCAGTCCTGGATTGTGAGAGGGATTTCCCAGATTGGAGAGGGTGCAGGCTGTGCTGAGGGACACACACCCCCGTGCACGAATTTCGTGCACCGGGCCTCTAGTCTATGTAATAAAAGCCTAAGCTACATTAGGGCAGAATGACCAGTCGCTATGATGCGCATTGACCACCAGGGGGCAGATGCTCAATGCAGGAGCTGCCCCCTGGTGGTTTGTGTGCTCGCACAGGGGGAGCGCCACTCAGCCAGAAGCTGGGCTCACAGCTGGCGAGCACAGCGGCATGGTGGGAGCCTCTCCTGCCTTGGCCATAGCGCTGAGCCAGGAGCTGAACGATAAGGAGCAGCGAGCAGGCGAGCGGTAAGGAGTGAGGGGTCCCTAGGAGACCTGGCCTACGTCGGCAGACGGACATTCCCCGAGGGCTCCTGGACCAGGAGAGGGCGCAGGCTGGGCTGAGGGACCCCCCACTCTGTGCACGAATTTGGCGTACTGAGTTTCTAGTACAGTGGTCGGCAAACTCATTAGTCAACAGAGCCAAATATCAACAGTACAACGATTGAAATTTCTTTTGAGAGCCAAATTTTTTAAACTTAAACTTCTTCTAACACCACTTCTTTAAAATAGACTTGCCCAGGCTGTGGTATTTTGTGGAAGAGCCACACTCAAGGGACCAAAGAGCTGCATGTGGCTCGCGAGCCGCAGTTTGCCGACCACGGTTCTAGTACATTTAATATGTCGGTGAACCTTGCAGGAAAAATGACCTCTTTAACTTTATTGAACCCACTTCCCAAATTCATTTGTCCAAAACAACATTTTTCTTGTTCATGTCCGTTTCCATGCCCGGAGTACTCAGATATAAGTAAAGAAGAAAGAGTGAGCACCTCAAACTCCCATTCCCATCTCTCCCTTTCCTTCCTCCCAAGAGAGTTCCATGAAAAGAATAAAGAAGGGGAAGATGGCATGCGTCCTTGCAAATGTGTGTGGCCTTTCTGTCTGATTTCGATTAGGCAAGGCCTGGTTTCTTAGGTATGAGAAGACCTCACATATGGACATTAAGCCACAAGCAAAATCCAAACCACAGCATTCAGAGGCTTGCTTGTCACCAGCCAGGTCTGCCCTTTGGAAGTGGTCCCTGGAGAACCCTCTGCAGTGTGGGCAGGACCTCGCCTGGCCCCATCCTGCTTCTTTTCCCGGAGTCCCGAGTTCCACTGTTGCTTAAAGAGAAGTGTCAGGAAAGATTTTCTTTTCTTTTCCAGATCTTTGGCAAATGTCTGTGCAGATCTATTTTGGTGTCGTTAGCTCAACACTGCTGTGTTTTTCTTCCCAAAGATTTAGTAGGGTATTTCAAAAACACATTCATGTTCCCTCTCTCTTTTTACCCATGCAGCCCCCTATTTTATCTCTTTCTGTCTCCTTCTGTCCTTTTTTCTTTTTTGACCTACTTGGATTCAACATGGACTTTTCCCTGTCATGGCATGGAAAGGGCCCGTGTGGTCAGGGCAGGCTGGACCTGCTCCGCTGCCACCTAACCCTGGGCTTCTGCAGCATCCACTTAGGTTGCAAACCAGAGCAGCTGCAACAGATGTAGAAACACCTGTCTACCAAGTCAGCATGAGGGACCTTTGCTCAATGCACAGCTCACACTTGTATGTGAGATAGAATCTTTGTCGAAGAGCAAAGGGAAAGGGATGGACAATCATTGAAACTGTTAGATGCCCATTTCCAGGCTGGTTGCTGTCAAAACATTCTCACTGAATCCTTTACAAGCACGCTGTAAGGTAAGCTTTATTATGCCCAACTTGCAGTTCAGGTCACTGAGGCATATTGAGACAAAGGGACTTGCCTGAGATCAATCAGAACTGGTTTATCAGCCCAGGGTTTTCAATGAGTAAGAGAGAGAAACAGGAAAACAGTGGCTGTCTTCCATGAGGAGGGGAAATTTATTTAAGGAAGGTAATGTAATTAAGAACTTGAGTTAATATAAGATGCAATCTCTACACCAAAATAGACTTCAAGAGCGTTCCCTTGTGTTTTAAGTGGTTCCTCTCTACCAGGTAGGCCGCACACTTTGCTTAATTCCTGAAAACCAAACAGCCTTGCTATGAATTCCTGTTATGTAAATAGAAAGTGTATATTTTCTTCTTTACTTACTTCCTTTTGTAAAAAAAAAAAAAAAAAAAAAAATCCCCTCCAATGTCTTTCTCAGTGACATAGAGATTTTAATGCTGGCCACAGATACACATACCCTAAAAGAGTAATGAGTACTTTATTCCCAGCTCTTTTTCTTGGATTGGAAACACTTACTACCATTCCAGTTTGACGCCTTAAAAAAGCATATGTACCGAGAGTGGCATAACAAAGAACCTCTCTCGTCATCTTAAAGCATCTCCAAAAAATTTTTTTCCCAATGCTGGGCTAGGAGTTCTCCCAAATTTGGCATCACAAAATGAACAGGAATGAAGGAGGAAACTTTTATTTCTCCTAGAAAAATATGATCTACTCCTGTTTTGAATCACCTTCAAAAACCTAGACATTTGGTCCTACGAAGTCGTGTTTCAACTACAAAATATGGGGATGTTGACGTCTTGGTGAACTGCAGTAAATATTAGATTCTTTCAGCTGGCTCGCTTCTTAACTCCCACCAGCAGCCTCAGTACCGGGCCAGCCCGTATTTTAATCCAAGGCAGCTAGCCATTGTTCCCTCCAGGGTCCCACTCAGCCCATCCAGGGAAAGATGGAGATAGTCTCCTTCTCCCCACTCATCTCACACCAGATAATGCCCCTGGTGAGTATATGGCACCCCGGTTTTCCATGTATTCCCTCCTGGCTTCAGAAAGGAGACAAAGGGATCAGATGTGACTGTGGAATAAACCTAGAATGTCCCAAAAAAAGAAAATCAACAGTCCAGGTTTCTCTTTAGTTGTTTATAGGGTAGCCATTTATCAAGACATCCATTTTTCATACAGCTAGAGAAGAATTAAAGTCATGGGCTTACTTCTTCTGGAGTCCAACTAATCCTTCTTTAATAGCTGGCACAAGGATTTGTTTCTTTCCCAACAGTTTTGGGCTCTGAAAGGCACTCAAATGTTCCACTGAATTATACCGGATATATCAAATTAATTCTATTAACAGGCTTAGCCTCTGAATCTTTAACCAGGCCCCGATGCACATGCACTCACTGGTGTGAATGACTTCCAGCAATCTCAGAGATTGCTCCTTGGAGCTGTAGCCACACTGAAAGGTGAGCCTGTCTCTGACCTCACTGCATTCCACAATGTTAAATAATCAGCTAAATGGTTACAGCCCTTTTTCCAAAAGGGGGTACTTGCATTCTCCTCTTACCCCCTCCCACTCCTGTGGTAGCTTGGAATTTGCCTTCAAACCAGTTTCGGGACCCATGAACTGTAATGGGCAAAAGCAGGTGATGTGAGAAGCATGGTCTCCACTGAAACTGAAAGTAGAGGAAATCCAGGAAATCTGTTGCTAAATCCTGCCCTTGTCCTTACTTCCCCCCACCTTCACCTGCTGCTTATTGGAATATGTGCCATTGCTGTCTGTGTTCTAGACTGTTTTCCTGCCCACGCACCACAGCTCCAGTTAAGCGCCTGTTTGGGGTGTATTTTTTTTTTTCTTTTTAGAACATCCCATGCTTACCTCTATCAAAAATAATCACAACAATAATAGCTAACATTGACTCTTTCCAATGTGCCATACAGTTTTCTAAGAGCTTTATAAATATTAACTCACTTCATCTCTGTTACCATCCTATGAGGCAGGTACTATTATGATCCCAATTTACATATGGTACAGCTGAGGCACAGGGCAGTTCAATACTGGGCTTGGGGACACAAAGCCAGTAGGTGGTAGCACTAGGACTAGACCCAGGCAGGTCCATGCAGGTGGTCTAATTCCATCATAACAATTTGCGCTGTTGCATTCAATGCCCAAACACAGTTTATGTGTTTTATTCCATTCCATTCTCCTGGTGGTCCTGGGTAGTAGGGGTCACATAGTAGCCCCATTTTACAGATGCAAAAGTAAAGTGATATGTTTGAGTCCATATACTGAATACACTTAGCATCAGGATTCAAATTCAGATCTTTCTGTTTCCAAAGCCCAGGTTCTCCATCAGTAGGCCTTAGGAGACAGTTTTATAATTGCTTATTTATTTTTCCATGAGTTTTCTTAGTATGTGATCTCAATATGATTCATTTTTCTGTGCTAACCCCCTCTAGACAATAGCAATGATGTGCACCTTTTATAGATGCTTGCTGTGCTCACCTGCACTGAATATATTTTGAGCCTTAGTCCTGTCAATTGGCCTCATGAGGGTGAAGAGAACCTCCAGGGACAGGGGACCATCTGTCTTAGCTTTGTGCATGTGTTTGCTCTGTTCTACTTTTCTGAGTGAATGGACATGTAGAAACCTCCATCCCTTCCATTCCCATGATAGCACACATGATGTGTGTAGTGGAGCCCCAACCTACAATACAGGACTGTGCTGGTGTGGTGTGACAGACATCCACCACCTGCAGTGGTTCATTGTCTGCCCTGCCAACGCTGGGGACTTGCCATGATCACAGTAGACTTCAGAGGAGCAAAAGTTGTAGAATCAGAAGGTCCCAAAGTTGAGACTATTTTTTGGATGTCTTACTCTGGGAAAATTCCTAAACGTTTCTGTGCTTTGATAGCTTGCATGAAAAATGGGGAGTAGTACTTACCTTATAATATTTCATGGTAATTAAATGAGAAATATTCAAGCAATGCTTGACACAGTGCCAGGTAGTTAATAAACTCTCGGTAAGAGGTAGCAATTATAATGACTGTGCTAAGCAGTCTTTGCTTTTCTCCTTATCTCCTGGACACTGTCTTCCCTGCTCTTAGCCCAGCGATATCCAGTGTTTTATTGTATTTGCAGAACATTTCATTAGCAAGATGCAAGAAACTATTTCAGTAATAACCTTTATATGTATCAAGTCCTCGCTGTGTGCCAGGCACTGTGCTGAGTACTTTAGCTAGATTAGCACATTTCATTCTCACCACACCCTATGAGGAAGGCACTGTTATTTTCCCCATTTTACAGATGAGGAAGCAAAGGCTTAGAGAAGGTAATCGGCTTGCCCAAGGTCATGCATTTAGTCAGTAGCAGGGATGGGATTCCAACTGAGGCTAACTCCACAGTCTGATTCCTTAACCCAGTGGTCGGCAAACTCAATTAGTCAACAGAGCCAAATATCAACAGTACAATGATTGAAATTTCTTTTGAGAGCCGAAAACCGACTTCTGCGCATGGGCCACGAAGTTTCAATCACACTGTACGTGCGCGCCCGCACGTGGTATTTTGTAGAAGAGCCACACTCAAGGGGCCAAAGAGCCGCATGTGGCTCATGAGCCGCGGTTTGTCAACCACTGCCTTAACCAAACCTGGCATGCTGAAAATTTCTCCCTGTAAGCTGGGGTTGAATCTCTTATTTTTAAATGGGTGACAAAGAAGAGCAAACATTTGGAAGGTCACATTTACCCAGCTGTAAGGAACATTTGGGACTTGGCTTGCCAACATGGGAATCTGTTTTGTTTGCAAGCTTTTATGAGTAGCATTGTTGAGTCCCTTCACAGGCTGTCTTCTATGTATTCTTTACAAATGATCTTCAGTGAACTTTGGGGTTCCGGGAAGCAGCTGGAAGGTTTGCGTAACTGCCTGTGCACTTTTCTGGCACAGATGTCAAATGTTCTTAAATTTAACACAGATAGAACTTAGTGGCTATCGATCGGACTCTTGACACAGAGCTCTCAGGTTTTCCTTCTGTCATATTTTACTACATCCCATGGTGATGTTGGTGACCTTCTAAGCTTTCTTTGAAATCGTATTGATCATGCAATTAAATGGTCTCTCCATGTGTGTCAGAAGGCCAAATTGGATTAAGCTCCTGCTGCCTACTTCTCACAGCTTCAGCTCACAATTCCAGATTATCAGTCATCATATAGAACGTGGGTGCTGGGTTTGAAAGGCTAACTCCAGGTTGGGCCAGAGCCTGCATTACAGGAAACACTGCCAGCTTGCCTCTTCTTGTATGTTCTTCCCACTTCCAGGAAAGCAGTGTCCTGATATTTAATAGGTCCTCGTTCAGAAGGCAGTTCCCCTGGAACAAGGGACACACATTCCAAAGCAGACTTGAAACTTCTAAAGGCTTATGTATTTGCTCTGCATGGCAAAACAGCTCAGGCAAGGCCCCAGAGAGTTCAGGAGGAAGCCACCATTGGAAAAGTGGTGAATGTGCCTTTTTCTCCCATTGATCACTTGCATGGGTTATATGCTTGCTGAGATCTGGACCACATTTGGGAGATGGCATATATAAAAGACATATTAATGAGATATGGCAAAGCAAGGGGGAGGGGAATCAACTGTAGCCTATGATTCAGGACACAGGAATTGTGGTGTTCCATAGCTCCTGATGTAACCTCAGCAAGCCCTGCCTCCTCGGCAGGGCTCAACTCTACCATCTGTAGGTTGAGAATGTGGGTCCCGAGATCCCCTTCTCTGTGAACAAGTTTATTGTTCTGTGTAGCCTGTGTGAGACAGCCTCCCCCTTTCAGAGTAGTTCTCAGGATGCAAAGTCTGTGTCTGTAATAAGTAGGAGTGAGAAAGCAAGGAATGACTTTCCACTCTGTTTTCAAGGAGAAAAACCTCACCACTCATTGGTCCACGGAGGCAGCCAATGTTTCCAGAAGGCTGGTGTTAACTGATCTCAAATCTGAACCCTGGTGAATTAGAAGGCCAATTTTCCAATCAATTCCAGCTGAAATTCAGAATGCTTGTGGAAATTTAGGGACTGGTGAGCTGCAGAATTGCCAGAGATAATTTCTATTGCTCTGGACTCAGAGCAAGCCCTAGCAATAATAATAATGATGATGATAATAAAAAGACTGGCAGTATTGCAGAGAATCCAATCTGGATGTCAGCAATGCATTCAAGCCCGTCTCCAATTCAGCAACAGGCAGGCAGGATTTCATCCTCGATGTATTTTTAACACCTTATAAAAAGCTGTTGCATTGGTTGTTTTATCTGTTCTTTAACAGCAGGGTAGACACTCAGGACCAACAGCAACATTTCCTCCAACCAGGAAATAGGTTACAGGGAGTTTTCTGACATTACTGGTAGTCACCCAACTAGAAGTTGATGGCTTTGCATTTATTGCCACTAAGGTTAGTGTTTAGAGATTAGTACACACCCAACCTCATGTCAGTGTAGACTATTCGGGAGCTCCAAGAGACAGTTGAAAATTCATTAGTCTGTGACTACCAATAGTTAGGCACTTCCTGTGTACCTGGAACAGTGGTGACCTCTTCACATAGAGCTCTAAACCTGGGACACCATGAGGGTCTTTCATTATACTGTTCATAGTGAGGAAGCTGAACTCTGAGCAGTTAAGAAATTTATCCTAGGGCCTATAGCTGATAGCTTTGAGATTTGAACTTCATTCTCTCTGGTTCTGGGACCCATGCTGATTCTGGAAGGCTTGAGGGTGCCTGTGATCTGTCTTCTGTGACAGCCCATGCTATTTGAAGCACCTCCCATGAAACTCATCCTGGTGCAGTCATTGTGCAGAGGGAAAGTTATTGGCTGATTGGCTGTTATAAACAGCCATCGAACATAAGACGTTTTGCTTCATTTAAAGTAACTTAGAATAAATAATATTTTCTAGTTATGAAAGTAACATGAATTCATTATTAAAGTTTTGGAAAATTCAGAAAGTCACTTAGAAGAAAGTAAAAGCTATCTATTATCCTGCAAATATGAGACTACTATCCATGGCTAACATTTCTTTTCCTGAATTACATCATGGTTAGTTGCTCAAATTCTGGAGCCAGATAGACTTAAGTTCAAATCCCAGTTCAAGCAATTATTTTTGCATTGATATGAGTCATCATGTTGTTTGTTTATTTGAACTTTGGAAAAAAATAACTTACAGATGGCATCACCTAAAAAAATTAAAACAAATAGCCAACACTTCTATAACATTTACTCTGTGTCAAGTACTGTTCTAAAGCTTCATCTATAAATTCATTTAAACAAAAACCCTATAAGGTGGTTACAGATGTTGTCCCCAATTTACCCATGAGGACACTGAGGCAGAGAAGTCATTTCCAAAATCACCTAGCAACAAAGTGTTAGAACTGGGGTTCGAACCCAGGAGTTCTGATTCCACAGCTAATGTTCTCAACCATTAATGATACTACTTCTGGTATTATTATTATTGTTTTCTTTATAATTTTTATTTTGCAAAGTTGTAAACATGCAAAATATTGTTTTGTTATCAGCTTTCTTCATTTAACAGTATGCCTTGAACATGTTTCCAAGTCATTAAATACTTTGAAGGAACATGATTTTTTTTGGATGTCTTCATGGCATTCAATTGAATGTCTGAAATGTAATTAGCTTAGCCAAATCTCTATTGTTATGCATTTCAGATGTTTCTAATTTTTATCACTGTAATAAACAATGCTGAGATGAACATCATTGTACGTGCATTCTCTGGTTATTTCCCTTGGAAATTTTTCTAGAAGAAGAATTGCACAGTCAAAAGGATAGAACATGTTTTATGTGGAAATTGGTGGGGGATATTTTTGTTTGATTTTTGAGAAATGGGGGCTCTCTTTGTAACCTCACCACATCAGACACACACTGCTGTGACAAGGGAGCTATTAAAAGTCACAAAACTGGAGTTAGGACACACACATTACATATAAATATTTATTAAATATAAAATTAGTGGTTCATCAGACCAGAAGCCTTGCTAATTCATGGTTGGAAAAAATGTAATAGCTACTTACCCTTACATGTTGGTACAGCCCCACTCCAGAGTCTGGAGACATTCTGGTTCGTGGCCTGACAAAGAGAATAGTGCTTTATTGAGCAATTACCATGTATCAGTGCAGAACCAGGTCATGTAATGACCCTGCATTGTGCAAAGGAAAGTGTACTTCACAGATAAGAAGATGAAAGGTTGTGTGTCATGCCCAATGTCGGAGAGATGGGGAGAGGCAGTCAGAAGGAGGCCCAGGTGTGCCTGTCTTCACTTTGCTCTTCTGTATTTCACCACATCACCCCAAAAGTTCAATGATTCTGTATCAGGAATCATTGGAGGAAATGTCACTGTGACCTTGGGTGTCAGTTCCTACATCTACACTTCAGTTTTGGTCCTTGGGTGTCAGTTCCTACATCTACACTTCTGTGCTCCTGCCTGTTAGCCTTTACCTGAGACCTGAGTCAACCTCACTGAATGGATGCCTCCATATTGCCACTGTCAGTCTCAAAAAGTTGGGTTTGTATAGGGGACCAACACCTTCCTGTTTGCATGATGCATTTCTAGGTAGCACTAAAGGTCCCTCATTCCAGAAACCCTGTCTCAGACAAATCAGGACAGTTGGCCATTCTAAATATGTAATTATACAATGGATCCTGGGTCATACATTCACCAATGTGTCTCCTTGAGAATCAATTCATTCTTTTATTGTCATCCACTCCTTCATTCATATCTGGCCAATAGACAGCCATTTGATACTAAACTCCATACTCCAGGTGAGATTCAGATAGAGGTAACATCTACATTTATTCTACTCTTGGTTAACAGCTTCCAACAGGAACATGACAGGAAGGCATGGTTCCATTGTGGTATAATAGAACCACATATAATGTCTGCATTCATACCCAAAAATGGATGGTGCATTTGAAAAACTATAAGAAGTTAAGCATTGCTCAGGCATGGGATAAGGGAATCATGGTAATTCCAGTACCCTAGTCAGACATAAAAGGGAAGTAGAGGGGAAATGTTTACCGAGAAAGTTGCTGCCCATTACAGAAAAGGCTGAGATTGAGAGGAGGAGCACATAGATGACCATAGTAGGACCTAATGCAGAAAGCTGTAAAAAGTTGGAGCTTCGTGTTTTAGGACTTTATTTATTGAACATCTGTATGCCTGTAAGTGTTGTAGATGCTATAACTATAACAGTAATGAAAAAGAGGCAACTTGCCCAACTGGGCATGGCTCAGTGGTTGAGCATGAACCTATGAATCAGGAGGTCATGGTTTGATTCCTGGTCAGGGTACATGCCTGGGTTGCAGGCTCAAACCCTAGTAGGGGGCATGCAGAAGGCAGTCGATCAATGATATTTCTCTCTCTCTCTCTCCTTCTCCCTTTCTCTCTGATATATATATTTCCTATATAATAAAAAGCTAATATGCAAATCGACCAAATGGCAGAATGACTGGTTGCTATGATGCATACTGACCACCAGGGGGCAGACGCTCAATGCAGGAGCTGCTCCCTGGTGGTCAGTGTGCTCCCACAGGGGAAGCGCCACTCAGCCAGAAGCCGGATTCATGGCTGGTGAGTGCAGCAGTGGTGGTGGGACCCTCTCTTGCCTCTGCGGCAGTGCTAAGGATGTCTGACTGTCAGCTTAGGCCTGCTCCCCATGGGGAGATTTCCTGGACTGCGAGAGGGTGCAGGCCAGGCTAAGGGGACGCCCCCCCCCTCCCCCCGCCTTCCGAGTGCATGAATTTCATGCACAGGCCTCTAGTGTGTGTGTGTGTGTGTGTGTGTGTGTGTGTGTGTGTATAAATGAGGCAACTTTTCTGTTCTCATAGAACTAGCATTCTAAAAGGGCCAGCAAACAATAGACAGATACATAAGTAAAAGAGCTCCTTTCAGATGGGAACAAATACAGTGCAAAATTAAAAGAGTGATGTGGCAGCCAGGGTCTGGGCAGGAAGTACAAACTGGGTTGTCAGAGTAGGCCTCTTTGAAGATATGTCATTTGAGCAGGAACCACAAAAATGAGAAAAGCCAGCTGTACTAGGATAGTCAAAGATTGTTTCAGGCATGGGACAACAGCAAAATGAGAGTGAACTCAGCATGTTGGAGGGACAGAAATACAACCAATGAAGCTGGAAACTGGGAATGAGGAGAGGGGATGGGGATGAAGATGAAGACATCCATCAACAAGGGCCAGACAGAATCAGGCCTGTAAATGGAAAGTTACTGAAAGTTCACTAATGAAGAAGTGATGTCATTGAAGCTAGGCCTTTCTACAGTATCACATACACCACCATAGATCACCATTCAATTTCTGATATTACAACTTTACAATTTTATGAACATAGGAAAGGCATTTAACTCATGATCAAGTGCCAGGCATATAGTGGTGAGGAAAATAGACACAATTTTTGTCTCCATGAAACCTGGTCTCTGGGAAGCTGAAGTTCCTGGACCAACATTATGGTAATAATAAACCTCATTTTGTATAATGTTATAATGACCAAATAGGATTACAAGAGATAACAACTAGCTTAGTTCTAGGTACATGGAAATAGTCTGATGAATGTTGAGCATAACCCCCTTCCATTATGAAACCATCATTCATGGGACCAGCTCAAGGTCTTTTCCTATTTTTTGCTAGGGCTGTCTTAGTTCAACTCAGTTAAGTTTTTCAATAACAGATTCTCCATTTGGAGAAATGACGTATCTACATTTTGGTATTCCCATTATACTCTCAAACTTCCATGGGCTGCTACTTTATTCCAAATCCTACTCTTTGTAAACCTAATTCTTTTTTTAAAGGATCCATTTATAAAGTTGAGAAAGTCTGTGAGGATGACCATACATCACAGATGTTCTTGAATTGATGGACAAAAGCAGTGGAACACAGGTACATTCAGAGTAGAAGTTGAGGCTGCAGCAGAGCCAGATGGAGAGCTTCTTTATCTGTGGCTATTAATTTTTGTTTATGTAGCATCTACTGACTTCACTCACTGGAACCAGTATTATGCAGGGTCATGCCCTACACACTGGCTTTCCGGAAGGGTTACTCATTACCTGCTCCATGTGTGAACAGGGGCAAGCCATTTCCGAAGGAAGCCATCTGAAGGACTGTTCAGCATTTACTTTCCCATGTTCAAGAATTCTTAGAAAAGTGAATGATTACCAATAGGTTTTAAGATCTCTTCTACTTGAGCAAACTCCAAAGGCATTAGGAAGTTTCTCCAGCAGGGCTGGCTCCCAGATTTGGAAATCTAGGATCATCAGGCAACCACTTCTCAATCCATACTATGTGCCAGATATTACATGCCAGGAAGGGTTCACAAAATTGATATGACCTAGAAGTCTGCCTTCAAGTCATTTCTATTCCAGTAAGAATGGCTTCCCGTTGCCTTCAGGCGAAATCTCAAAACCCTAAGTGAGGTCCAAGAGGCCCTTGGCTGGCTGCCTCTGCTCTACCGTCACATGTCCTCTGGCCAAATAAAGAAGTCCTTCTTTTCCAGACACTTCTTGTCCTTAACAGCCACCGCAACCATGCATTTTCCCAGTTGATTTTCCAGAAACAATTTGATGGAGTAAAAAGAACACAAATTCTGAGTCCAAGTTCTGCAACTCACTTGCTGTGTGTCCTTCAGCAGGTCACGTTTCCTCTCTGATCTTCCCTCTCTCTAGCTGTTAGAATGGGTGGGTAGTGCTAAGTCATCTCTACTCTTCCTTCCATCACTGATAGTCCAGGATTCTGGACCTAAATGTAGAGGAAATAGGACATCTCCAGAATATTACAGATGTCTTCCACACCAAGAAAGAAGAAATAGCTTTCTTCTGCTCACTCAATTCTTTTTTGCCCAGAGTAGTAAAACTGAGGTCAGCAGAGCTGACCATGCTATTTATCTGCTTCTGTGTCTTTTGAACCTCTAACAATACCAATAAAAGGCTCGATTCAGTGCCATTCCTCAGCTCTCACATCAATCCTGAGAAGTGTGAATTGTTATTTCCGTGTTACATGTGGATAAATGGAGGCTTAGGCAGGGGACTTGGCTGAGGTTGTATAGAGTCAGACCATGGTGTCAGGATGTAAACCAATGCGTGGGCTCCTTCTGGGACCACAGAAAGCCTCCCCTATTCAGCCCATGTCCTGCCTCTGGTCCTCATGACTGGGTCCCCATGCATAAGTGGCAGCAGAGGGAGAGTCTGAGACAGAACACTGTGCAGGCTTATTTACAGTGACTGGCATCCCCCTCCACAGCGGGGAGAGGCCAGCTCTGTATGTGATATAGGGAAACCACAACAAGGCAATCCCTGGAACTATAAAAGCAAATTAAATCAGGGATTCTGGCTGGGGATTTAAACATCTTAGCTGCTTTGATTTCTCTAGAGAAGCTGGGAGATCCAGCCAACTCCCGTCATGCCCTCCCTCCCCACTCATAGCATGTTTTTGCCCCAGGTTTTCAATCTGGTTTAAGTTGGCCATTTGGAGAGAAGCGAACTTCCTGGGCTTGAAGAAAAGAGGGCGTTCTGGGATTTGGGAGTACTTCTGTTTGCCAGTCTCTTCTGCTAACAGCGCCGGGGTACCTGGGATGCTAGTGGACGCAAGCGTGAATAAGGGTAATGGCAGGGCCTCAAGCACTTTTCACCTATTAATTCCCACAGCAATGCCATCACAGAAATGCTAGTAGGTATTGTCTTCATCTCTATTTTAAATATGAGGGAACTAAGGCTCAAAGAGATGAAGTAACTCCCTAAGCCTTAGGGAGTCGGGGTCATGCAACCAGCAAGATGAAGCCATGTTTCAAATTCTGGATCATATGACATGAACCCATTTCCTGTTAGACCACATAACCATATTACCTCCCACTGTCCTACAATGTTGTCCGGATCCCTTGAGAGACATTTTATTTGTTTCAAATATGTTTTTATTTTTTTCAGAGTGGGAGGGAGAGAGAGAGAGAAAGTAACATCAATGATGAGAGAGAATCATTGTTTGGCTGCCTCCTGCACACCCCTTACTGGGGATTGAGCCTGCAACTCAGACTTCTGCCCTCGACTAGAATCAACCCAGGACCCTTCAGTCCACAGGCCAACACTCTATCCATCTAGCCAAACCTGTTAGGGCCCTGGAGAGACATTATAAAAGAATAGTCCATCCTGCCCCAAAGGAAACATTCATTTTCAGCTACCCAGACTTTTCTTCTTAGAAGAGGGGCAACACACATAGTTTCCTTATGACACATTTTTAGAAGGACTTTGACACTCACATAAATAAAGATTCCCAGCACAAGCCATTTGGCAGGAGGAAGCATACAAGAAAAGCAGAATTGAAAAAGGGAAAAAACAGGCATTACACGTATTTTATAATTGATAAGAAGTCATATAGCATAGTAATTAAGTTTGAACATTCTACAGCAGTCTAAGAATACAGGAATCTCAGCCCAAATCCTCCTGTTTTTTATCTTTAAAGAGAAAGTAATGATATTGCTACCTAACAGGATTGTAGTGCAGATAAAATAAGTTACTATCTATAAAGACATTAGAAGAGTACCTGACACATAATGATATACATGTCTACTAGTATTATTTTTTAACAAGTTTATCCTATATAATAAAAGCCTAATATGCTAAGTGTCCAGTCATCCATTCAACCAATCAAAGTGTAATATGCTAATGATATGCTAAGGCCGCTCTACCACTCGCTATGACGTGCATTGACCACCAGAGGGCAGACAGTCAACCAGTCACTATGATGTGCACTGACCACCAGGGGGCAGATGTTCCGACTGGTAGGTTATCTTGCTGCTGGGGTCCGGCTGATCAGGACTGAGCGAGACGGGCTGGAGACACCCTGGAGCCCTCTTTTGGTCCCTCTCAAGCTAGCCAACCTCCCGTGTCCCTCCCTGGCCTTGATCATGCACCGGTGGGGACCCTCGGCCTGGCCTGCGCCCTCTCACATTCAGCCTGACAGCGGAACGACTGGTCGCTATGATGCACACTGACCATCAGGGGGCAGGTGCTCAACACAGGAGCTGCCCCCTGGTGGTCATTGTGCTCCCACAGGGGGAGCGCAGCTCAGTCAGAAGCTGGGCTCATGGCTGGTGAGCGCAGCAGCGTTGGCAGCAGCCTCTCCTGCCTCTGTGGCAGTGCTAAGGATGTCTGACAGGCGGCTTAGGCCCGCTCCCCATCAGTCAGGCATCCCCCGAGAGCTCCTGGACTGTGAGAGTGTGCAGGCCTGACTGAGGGACCACGCCAAGTGCACAGATTTTGTGCACCGGGCCTCTAGTTGATATATAATCCATATACCATATAAATCACACATCTGAAGTGTGACATTCAGTGGCTTTTAGTATATTCACAGAGTTGTTGAATGTTCATCACTATCAGTATTAGAACATGTCATCATCCTAAAAAGGAACCCGGTGTTTATTAGAGTTACTCTTTCCCCACAACCACTAGTTCCTATCTCTACAGATTGGCCTGCTCTGAAGGTTTCATTAAAATAGAATCATAAAATGTGTGGTTTGTTGTCACTGGCTTCTTTCATTTAGAATAATGTAAGGTTCATCCATGTTGTAGCATGTGTCAATACTTCATTTTTTTGATGATTGAATAATGTTTCATTATGTAGATTTATCACCTTTTATTTGTCCTTTTACCAGTTGATGGGCATTTGAGTTATTTCCATGTTTTGGCTACTAAGAATATGCTTCTCTGAACATGTGTACAAGTTTTCTGTAGTCAAACATTGTTAAATTTTTTTCACATATACCCAGGAAGGGAACTGCTGGGTTATATAGTAACTCTGTTTAATTTCCTGGGAAGCTTGCTACACTGTTTTTCTTTCTTTAAAAAAACTTTATTGTTGAAAGTATTACAGGTCTTCACCACACTATTGTCTGTGTCCATGGGTTATGCATATATGCATACAATATCTTTGGTTAATCTCTCTCTCCCACCCCTCTCCCTGCCTTCCCTCTGAGATTCTGTATTCCAAAGCAGCTGCTTCATTTTGTATTCCTACCAGCAATGTACACAGGCTTCAATTTCTCTACATTCTTGTTAACACTTGTTTTTGTCTAACTCTTTTATTTTCACCAATTTAGTGCGAGTGAAGTAGTAACTAATTGTGATTTTCCTTTGTATTTCCTTAATGGCTAATGATGTTGAGGATCTCTTAATATGTTTATTTGCTATTTGTACATCTTCATTAGAGAAATATCTAGGCATATCTTTTACCTGTTTTTAATTAGGTTATTTATCTTTTTGTTATAGAGTTGTAAGAGCTCTTTATATATTACTAGAGGTCCAGTGCACAAAATTTGTGCACTGGTAGGGTCCCCAGTGGCTGACGGTGGCCAGCCAGGTACTCCCTCCCTTCCCCCAGCTGCCTGCCACCGCCAGGGCTTTCTTCCCATCCTCCAGCTGCCTGCCACTGGCCAGGGCCTCCCTCCCTTCCCCTGGCTGGCCCTTGTCCCCTGGTCGAACTCCCGGAAGAACTCCCAGTCGAGGGGACTAATTTGCATACTACGCTTTTATTATATAGGATAGATTATTTGTCCTTATCATATATATTATTTGAAAATGTTTTTATTTTCTAAGATTATGAGTTGCTGGAAGGAAAGGGGGGTTCATGATTCCGTAGGATCATAAGCTTTGGAATCCATTCTGAGTTTGAATGCTGCAGATTGCCATGTGCTAGCTTTTTTACCTCAGATCGGTTACTTAACTTTGTAAAGTGGAATGACTAATTCTGAAGCTTCAATTTGTGAGGATTAAAAGAGCTAACATATGCATTGCATATTTCACAGCAACAAGTATATATGAGGGCTAGAACATAGAGGATCTCTTATTGTTCAGTGCATCAAAGAGTTCAAAGCATTTTGTGGTAATCAATTTATTTTCAAGACCATCATGATATCTGATAAGATGATGATTATTTTATAAACTAGAGGCCCGTTGCATGAAGATTCGTGCAATAGGCCTTCCTTCCCCTGGCTACCGGCACCAGTTTTCCTCTGGCACCCAGCACCCAGGCCTTCGCTCTGGCCGCCGCCTTCCATCTTCACTCTGGCCGGAGCCTTCAGTCTTCTCCGCTCTAGCTGGAGCACTGTTCCTATAGCTCCCTCCGTCCCCCACCCGCCTCCCCCTCATAGCAGGTGTCCCGCCCTGCCCAGCAGCTCTGCACCTGCATATGCAAATTAACCCACCATCTTTGTTGGGTTAATTTGCATACTCACTCCTGATTGGATGATGGGCGTTGCAGATGTATGGCCAATTTGCATATTTCTCTTTTATTAGTGTAGATCACTTGCATCAGGAGAGTAAGTAATAAACCCAATAGAGGTAGAGGTTGCATGGGTTGCAGGATAGATCCAGAACTCAAACTGCTTTCCTCTGACTTGAAGTTTAATGCTATACTCAAACTACTTGATGGAATGTTTGAAGTTTTGGTGCATAAACAGAGAATGGAAATTTCTGGGATTTTAGAAATACCCCTATTATAAGCAGTAATGCAAATAGGCAGATCATAAGCAAATAAATTAATATGTAATCATTCAACCAATTAATCAGATCACCTCTGGCCAAAACAATATCTCCTATCCCAAATTCTATCTTGTGATGTAAACTTTCCATTTCTTCCTTAAGAGGTAACACTCATTCTCCTCCATTTAAATCTGAATTGGCCCTTTTATTTGATTTGACCAATAAAATGTGGCATAATTGATGCTGTTTAATTGCTGTGAAGAAGACTAACTCACCACATAGAGCAGCTCACATGGAGAACCATGACCCTTGGCTAATAGCCACAGATGAACGCCTGGCCAGCAGCCAGCACCAACTGCCAGCCATGTGAGTGAGGCCATTTTGGACCAACCCCAGCCAATAACAAGTGTAGCAAAAGAATCGCTTGGCCAAACCAAGCCTAGAATTGTAATAAAATAAAATATTTGTTTAAAATGCCAAATTTTAGGATAAAATATTGCATAATAATAGATAGACAAAACAACCTGAAATTCTCGTGTAAGGAAATAATGTCAGACTATTTTTATTCATAATTTGATATAGCTAAAGAAATTCATACATCTACTTTCCTCAACTATATGTAAAGCTTTATTTTACTGGATCCCCGGGAATGCCAATAAAAGACCATCATATTCATCTAACCAGGTCTCTTTGCATAAATCTAATAAATATATAATGAGTGTCTACTAAGTTTCCAGCACCATAGAAATGAATGAGGGAACACAGTTTCCTGCTCTTGCATATGATTGAGGAGAGGGAACTGGCGCTGAACAAGTAGTTATGAATTGACAAACTAGGAAGGATCAGCAGGTCAGGACTACTCTCCTATCAGCTCGGAAAGCTGAAACAGTGGCTACTTCTATTTTAGTTATTATTACTGCATAACAACAATCTCTTCCCCCTCATCAACTTAGGACTATTCAAGTCACATCAGAATTGCAAGAAAAAAAAAAAGGTTCTAGAATGGAGGTAGAAAATGTGCAAGATGAGCCTGGACATTTTGCAGTGCCAGAAAATAAGGAAGTGTTCAAAAACATAAAGCAAATAAATCCCACACTGATGAGAGTATGTCCAAGGGACACAGGAGCCAACTAAGTGAGTGCCCGATGACCAAAGCGGAAACAATTGGCACAACAAAATGAACAAAGAACCCTGGATTATAACTCTAAGTAGAAAATAAATAGCCCTGAATCCATACAGATATGAATAGATGATTGAATAAATAAATTATGGAGGACAGACAAATCTCCCACAAAGAAGAATTTCAAGTAATCCTTGTGGATGGCTGTGCCCTCACAGTCGTACTCCTTCAGTGTGGGCTGCCCATAGCAACTTTTCTTCAGTGAGTACAGTATGGAAACAGGGTAAACAAAGTAAATTTACCACGGGAAAACTGACATCTGGGACCTTAGCCAGGTGGTCAAGGCTAATGCTAATAGTGCTAAATCATGTTGATAGTTCATACCTTTAATAGGATGGCATAAAAATGGCACTTTATTTCTGTGATTTTCCTCCTGAAGATACACAGCCCCAGTCTAATTGTGAGAAAAAAACAAGCACCTCTGACGAAGCCCAGTGGAGGGACATTCTACAAAATGCCAAACCTGTGCTCCTTAAAACTGTCAGGTCATCATCAAAAACAAGGAAACTGGTTGAGAAACTCACTGCCAAGAGGAGCCTAGGGAGACAGGGTGACTAAATGTAATACAGCATCCCGGGTGGGATTCTGGGACAGAAAAAGCATATTAGGTAAAAACTAAGAAAATTGAAATGAAACTTGGACTTTGGTTAATACTAGTATATAAATATTTGCTCATTATAACAAATTTACCTTACATCTGATTAAACAAATTTATCATCAGATGTTACTAATCGGGAAAACTGGATGTGGGATATATGACAAATATGTACTATCTTCACAATTTTTTTGTAAATCTAAAATTGTTCTAAAATTAAATTTTTATTTTAAAAATCCCAAGGAAAGACATATATTTTTAAACCTCCAGTTTCTCAATTGAGAACAGAATCTATATAAATTACCAACACAGCCAAGTCCCTAAGTGAAGGGTTCTTCATCTTTCAACATGCTGAAGCCCTGGAAGACTCTACAGTTCTGATTCTCATCTTGTTCCCTGAATAGGTTGCAGCAGGGTATATGGGAGGTGTGCATGAAATTGTCTGAAAACTGTGGCCTTAAGGTCTAGTGCAAAAGATCCTCTGAAGTCGGGAGCAAAACAGTTTCAATCTATGTAAATATCAAGAAATGAGATTCTGTAGGTTGCCTGCCAGATGTGTTTAGCTGCCACAGCTGTGCACAAATGGTGAGCACACAGTTTGCATTGTCAAGCAGAAGTGTCATTCTCTGAAAAGGAGAAGCCTGTGGCTGCCAGTTGGAGGTTAATGGGTAATACATATGAGTGACTTGCTCCCAGCAATCGATAAGTAAAATCACTGGACAGTGGAGAATTCCATAGGAGGCTTAAAAATTGGAAAAACTTGCGAAGGGTGTCATAGTCTTGGGATCCAGGAATTGCCTTTGAAACATGTTGTTTATTTTAGAAACTATATTAAAATTGCATGTGTCTGATAAGTACAAAGATGGGAGAGAAACTTCCATTGTAATTAAATATAAATGGTCATTGTTGGGGGAGGGGGACAAGAGCATCATCAAATGTAAAAGATAATAAAAGGGTAATATGCAAATTAACCATCACTCTGTCACAAAGATGGCGGCTCCCAGTCCTCTCAGCCCTGCCGGAGTCCCCCAGTCCTGGGGCGGGGGGGGGGTGAGAGCAGGCAGCATGAACAGCCTGGAGGAATGCTTGCTTCGTCGCCACAGCTACGAGGCAAGCATTCCACCCTAGTCACGGAGGACCTCTGGGCATGGAGTGGCTGGGGGTAATGGGGGAAATGCTTGCCTCATCGCCCTGGCGATGAGGCAAGTGTTCCACGCCTGGCCGCGGATGGGCCTCTGGGCCGCGGAGAGCCTCTGGGCAGTGGGCGCGGAGCAGCCAGGTCCCGCAGAGAGCTACTGGCGCACGGATTCGTGCACAGGGCTACTAGTTATGAATAAAATGGATACATATGGGATTGCTTTTAAGCTTTCAACAGGTGTCTCAACCCTCTCTAATGCTGTTTGCATTAAATGTGGTTTAAATCTGAAGATAGCACAAAATCTGGAAGTGACTAATTTCAGAAATGAGTAGTAGAACATGAGCATTTAGGGATTAGAATAAGAAGCGATATGTAAAGTTATAGGTCTATCCATCTTTGAGAGGCTGGGAAGCGAGAATATCTAAGAAGCGGACTAAGTTTTCAGGAGGAACTCTCAAATCAAGAGACTTGAATTCTACTTTGAGCTCATCGATTAGATTTCCAAACACACTGTTTCCCTGCTGTGGAGCAGAAAACAGAGCTGAGGCATTGGTGCAGAAATTCCTGACTTTGAATCCCAGTTCTGGGCCTTAACTCAGTGACACTAGACAAATAATTTCATCTCTCAGTACCTCAATTTCTTCATCCATAAAATGGGCACCACATCTCTCTTAAGTATTGTATAGAGAATTCAGTTAGTGAATTTAAAGATCTTACCCCAGTGTTTGACACTTGTGAATTAAACAGCACCTATTTTTCTTTTCCAGGATTTCAACAACATTTTGTTTCCCCCTTTTTTTATTAAATTTATTGGGTGACATTGGTTAATATAATCATATAGGTGTGGATTTCTATGTTACAATATCTGTATATTGTACCATGTGCCCACCACCCAAAGTCAAATATTCTCCTGTACCCATATATTAGCACCCCCTTCATCCTCCTTCCCCTTCCCTTTGACAACTACCACACTGCTGTTTGTGTTCACGTGTTTCAGTTTTAGATCTCACATGTGAGTGAAGTCATATGGTTCTTAGCTTTTTCTGACTGACTTATTTCACTTACCATAATATTCTCAAGGTCCATCTATGTTGTTGCGAATGGCAGTATTTCATTCTTTCTTAGGGCTGAGCAGTATTTCCATGTGTATATGCACCATATCTTCTTTATCCAGTCCTCTATTGCAGGACACCTTGGTTGTTTCCATGTCTTGGCCATCGTGAATAATGCTGCAATGAACATGGGGGTGCATATATCTTTGCAAATACATGATTTCAAGTTTTTCAGGTATATATCCAGGAGAGAGATTGCTGGGTCGTATGGTAGCTCTATTCTTAAATTTTTGAGGAATTGCCAGACTCCTTTCCATAGTGGTTGTACCAGTCTACCTTCCCACCAGCAGTGAATGAGGGTTCCCTTTTTCCTACAACCTCTCCAACTCTTGTCATTGTTTGTCTTTCAACAACATTCAATGTGACCTGACAGACTAGAATGCTAATCTGAAATATACCGAAAGGTTTTAAAAGAGTTAGTATGAGACTGAATTTCATCTGAACAAAATCAATGGCACAGGTTGGGATAGTTCTTTAGATTTAACTATGGATTTGTGGAATAAGGAGAAACCTAAGTCAAGGTCACATTTCCAAAGTGAAAGCCACTTGGTTAGTCTAATTGAGTGTCCAGTCATTTTCATAGTGAGGCCACACTTAGAGCATTGACTTTAATTCTGAATATCTCCTTTAAGAGAGATATTCACAAGCTAGAGTCCCAAAGAAGCCTGAGTAAGATCATGAAAAGTCTGGAAATCTTGTTACATGGGACAGTTATTTGGAAAGTGCCTATTTAGATAACTATGAAAACCACTGAGTGGCACTTTGAGTGACAGATTTTTAATAAACACAAAAAATATTCTCCATTATCTCATTTTCTTCTCTCTTCCAAAATATCCAGAACCTCTTCCTCCATCCTCACTCTCAGCTGACACCCTTGCTTGATATTTCACCGAGAAAATGAAATCAACCAGGAGGCAATTTTAAAGAGCTCCCACCTTCACGTCCACCTCCTTCCCTACATCTATACTTATAATCTGTATTCTGACTTACTAGATGTTTTCAGTTTCTTGGCCAAGACAAAACCTTTCCACCTCCTCAAAAGGCCTTATCCTCTCTCTCATCTATCTAAACATCTCTCAGGCAAGTCTCCACTCCTTTCTCCTGCGTCATTAATTTTCCTCTCTCTAGGATCTTTCTATTCGGTTGTAAAATTGGTATTATTCCCCTCAAAAAAAATTTTTGGCCCTATTATTCCTCCCATAAACTACCATATTTGTCTTTTTCCCTTTGTAAACCTTGAGTTCCCAATGTCTTCTCACATTCCCTTCAAACTTTTGCCCACACTACTCCAGCAAAACCGCTCTTACCAAAGTAACTGGTGATTGCTGTGTTGCTAACTCCAATGGTCAATCCTGTCCTCGTCTTACCTGACTTATCAAGCAGCATCTGATAGTGCTGATCTCTCACCTCTTTGAAACACTTTGTTGTCCACCCACACACTCCATCTACCTAGATTTCTTCTTTCCTCTCTGGCCACTCCTTAGTCTCCTTTGAAGATTCTTTCTAATCTCTTCCATCTCTCAACATTGAATACCTAGGACTCAGATCTGGGATTGTTACCCTTTATTTATACTCACTCCCTGGTTAAAGCTATCCCGTTCCAGGTCTTTAAAATTCCATATCCGAGATAACGTACAGATTTTACCAGCAGCTTGGTGATATATAATGCCTGAACCTCAGATTCTTATAACCAACTCAACCCAACATCTCCACACAGATATCTCATTTTGTATTTAAAGCTAAAAGTCCAATACTGACATTTTAATATTTTCCCACCACACCAACACCAAACCTGCTCTATCCATAACATGATTTCTATGTTGTAGATCATGAAAGTGTCATTGTTTTCTACCCAAAGGCCAAAACATATAATCTTACGATTTTGCCCTTTCACTCTCTTGCTCTTTAACCCATCAGTCATCTTGGCTTTGCATATAAAACATATCCATGAGAAGATCACTTCTCACCACTTCCACTGCTATCTCCATGTTCCAAGCTTCCATATCCTCTCACCTGTATTATTTCAGTAGCTCATGATCTTTTTAACCAGCCTCCATTGCTGTTCTCTTCAAAAAGTCATCAACAAAATAAAATGAAATAAAAAATTAAAAAGCCCGGCCAGTATGACTCAGTGGTTGAGCATTGACATATGAACCATGAGGCCACAGTTCCATTGCTGTTCTGGGCACAAGCCTGGGTTGCTGACTCGATCCCCCGTGGGGGGCATGCAGGCGGCATCCAATCAATGATTTTCTCTCATTGGTATTTCTATCTCTTTCTCCTTCTCCCTTCCTCTCTGTAATCAATAAAAATATATTTTTTAAAGTCCTCAACGTAGCTGCTAAGGTAGCCTTTTTAAACATAAGTTCTATCATGAATCTCCTTCCCCAGAACCCTCTCAGAGCATGAAAGCCAATGTACAAACCATAGCAAATAGGACCCCGCAGTTCTGCCCACCTCCATTGTCTAGCCTTATCTCTTCTTTTTCTCTCACTTCAACCACATTAGCCTCCTCAACTCAAGCATGCTCTTATCTTTGAGTCTTTGTAGCTTTTGTTCCATCTACTTTGAATGCTCTTCCTCCAAATAGTTTCGTGGCTCGATTCCTTCAATTATGAATGCGATGGCATCATCTCAATTTGACCCTTTCTGGCTATTTACCTCTCACACTTTCAGCGATTCTTATCCTCCTTTCCTGTTTTATTTTATTCTCCTTAATCTTTTTTGACATTAATATGCTGTATGTTTTACTTGAGTTTTCTGCTATAATATAAGTGTCAAGTAGGTACCAATCTTTGTCTGTTGCTCAGAATACGTCCTCAACACCGAGAACAGCCCCTGGTGTATAGTATGTATCCAGTAAATACTTACTGAGTAAATGACTGGCTGGGAAGAAGGCTAGATAACCCACACTTTTTTGAGAGGTGGTGAGCTCCCTATCATTGGGCCTACCTCTCTCAGATATGCTGAAAATAAGGCAATTGCATAGGGTAGGTTATTTCCAACTCCATGATTGTATGAATGAGTTATAATTTGAGGAATTTGGAGATTTTGATGTAACTGTGTGATACTGACAATCATAGAGGATTAAAGCAGCATGACATACTGTTTACACCTTAAAATAATCAATAAATCATCATAATATGGATACAACTACATTTTATGGATGAACCATTTTTGTCCCAAAGGTTGCCACTATTCTGTTCTGTGTCATATGGCCAGCAAGTGACAGTAAAGAGAACACTTAGCCATGGCTTGAAGTCTGGATCTATGTAAAAATCTTATAGGAAACTTTTTTTCTTTTACCTCTGTTTCCAGGGTTGAAATTTAAGTAAAAGAAGACTCACTTTATATTGTTTCTGAGGAAGTGTTTGTTTCATTAGGCACACGTGCTATTTTACCTATACAAATTATTTTTAAAGTATTTTTTATTACAGTGTTTCCTAACAAAGAGTTTAAAAGGAGTGTTCATTCTGCACTGGTTATGTTATATATGGAAGCGGGTAGACAGAGCATTTGAAAAAACATGCTGCCTTATTGCAGTTAGCTGAGAGGTAAGAACTAGGTCTCATGTAATTCCCTTTACCAAGAATTATAGATTTGAACACAGGAAGGTGAGGTAATGAGGCCCAAGGTGCAGATGATTCAGCAGCTGAACCACAAACAAAACCTTAAAAACTCCTGAATTGGAGACCAAAGCGCTCACTTTCTTCGGTGGTGACGGGAGTGACCTGAGGTTTGGCTCATAACACCCTTGTCCAGTGGAACCTTGTCAGGAACACACGTAGCTGCAGCCTTTGGGCAGCTGAATCCTGGAAGGGACACAAAGAACAGCTCAATCCTCATGGGGTGGCTCCTCTCCTTACGTACAAAATAGATGTTGCTGGTGCTTTGAAATGGATAGAAAGCCACATTTTTGGTTCCTGAGGGAAACTCAACATGCTCCCCATCAGGTATGGTCACATCCTGGGTGTTGCCCCCTCAGTCTTTTTAGCATCCACCAAGCCCCTACTCCAGCCCTCACTTCTGACTGGCAACCTCGCTGGTCAAGCTGGACTTGTGCCCCAGTGTTAATTTAAAACCACATCTCAACATACAACATCCACGCTGAGAAACTGAGTGACTACATCTTGCCCTATTCCCTTTCCTTTTGCTTTATTTTTTCATCCCACATGGAAAATTCTCTCTCTCAAAAAGGGAAAAATCAAGGCTCTCTGACATCATTACGGACCATGTGTGGATCAGAGTGCAGGGACTGTGATGCATTTGCTTACAGAAGGTTGAGAGGAAGGAGGGGCGGGGCGTGTATGTGAATCACTCGACACAAGGTGAAAATATTGGTGGAAAAATCCAGCCAGCTGATGACTCTGAAATTTATTTAAATATAGTCTCTATGACCCATGTTTCCAGGGAATTTAAAACAGTGGTTTCCATTGACCACACAATCCAAATTACAAAGAATCACATACTTAAGTGTTCTTTATGGACTTAACACAAGTGGAGGAGGAGAGAGAGGAGGAACCAAAATAGTTCAGAGTGATATCTAAATAGTTTTTACGCACGCGCGCATGCATGTGTGTGTGTGTGTGTGTGTGTATGTGTGTGTGTGTGTGTGTGTGTGTGTGTGTGTGTGTGTGTGTGTGAATAGAAGCTTGTTGGCCTCAAGGGGAATATAAAATACTTGGGGCCTGCCAAGGTATATGGTTTCTTTTACATTACTCTATCATATTGGGAAATCCCTCAGCCTCCCCTAGCATTCAAGACACAAAGAACTTAAGGACACAAGTTTTGCCAACAAAAACTACCGTTTCCAATCTCACTCCTGTGGAGCCCAGCTCAACACCACTTGTCAAAGTACTCCCTGCACCCATTGCTTACCAAATGTCCTTTGTTTTTCTAATATGCTTGGCTCACAGTTTTAGAAGCCAACATTTTGTAAGTACAGGCTTTCTGTCCATGCTGGAGGGGAAAGGGGCCATAACAAGGAAGGGTGGGTTTCCTAAATACTTCTGAATGTTCAGTCTGCACTGGTCATAGACCTGGATTCACCAGCTATTTTGTGCAACCTGGAGTTTTACAAAAACCTCTCTTGGCCTTCCTCCATTGTATCTCTGTCTTGTTGGGAGTGATCTGTTATGGCACATGTTCCTAATATTCTCCTTTCCCTTCTTTGATGAACCTCCTAATACTTTTTACCTTTGCATTTATTGCTTGTACATCATAGTGAATTTATGATATTTATGGTTTTGTGGATTAAACTTTTTAGAAACCATTTTCTTTTTAAATTCATATTTTTATTCTGTGTTGTATGTGTCTGGGTTTTTAAAAACAATTGTGGTAGGGAAGGTATAGTTGATCTTGCTGAGGGTAAAAAAAAAGTCATACTATCCTAATCTATAACACTCTGTCCTTCATCTTTCCTCTGTTCTGTTCAAATTTTTCAAATTTTTCTTCTAGAAAATTGACTCAATATATTTAACCTTGCTTTCACTGTAGCTTAATTTAATTGTATGTAAAGCTTTATTCCTTTATTCATTTACTCATTCATGAGTCCCTGTATGAGTTTAATTATTATTTTTTCCTCCTGATGGTCCTTCTGCCTTAATTATCTCTCAAACCCATTGCATTTAATACATACGTCATTTTCTCCTTGGAAATAATCTCTATCCCTATAATGAATCAATATGATTCTAGTCTACAGTACTCAAATGTGGCATTTTAGTTTATCTTGTTGACCTGAATAAAAATGATTGCCTTATTTCATAAGCCTTTTTAGAACAATGGAAACAGTTGGCAACTCCAACATAACCCTCAGTCATAGTTAGTTTCCCAGTATGTCCAGGGTAACCTCTTGTGATGCTCATGTATTCAGTTATATCCTAGGAAAGTTTTAAGTATCAATCTGCATTAAGTTCAATAAACCCTTGCATTGTTTCAAGTCTAGGTTTCTCACTCTGTTCTTTTTATGAGTTCTATACCTTCACAGTCTACTGCGTACTAGACAGCTCGAACTTGAAGTACTGAAACTGAACTTATCTTCCTCCTCCTCCTCTATCCTCTATTCTCTATGCTAATGGACAGTAGGACCATCCACAAACCACTTAACCTGAAGCCAGAGTGATATAGAGTGTTATTTTTGACACACCATTAACCCTTATCCCTAGTGCCCTACCACTTCCAGAATCCTAGTGAGGCTACCTGTTCACTGTCCTCACATCTGACATCTCACTCCACCTTGCAGAAGGTGGGCTGCACCTGGACAACAATGATCTCCTAACTGGTCCTTGTACTCACAGTTTTGCCCCTTTTACTCTACATAGAAGTTAGAGTGATGATTCTTAAGCACCATTTTGAATCTGCCACTCTGTAATCCCCTTCTCTGAGAAGTTTCTTACTGTCCTCAAGAGAATTTCAAGTCATTTTAAAAAATACATACAGGCCCATCTATCTCTAGGATCTCATTGCCTTCCATAGGCACCCTGCTACAAACATACTAAGCCTCTTTGAATTCTTCATAGCAGCCATGCTTGCCCTTCAAAGGTATCCATGCCTCCCTACATGCTGCTACTTGTGCCTTGGGACACCCTTCAGAAGCACCGACCCTGTGGTTCCCTTAATACCTACTTGATCATTTCATTCACTAAGTGATATCAAGGCCCTCCTTCATGTCAAGCACTGTGCTAGACACTTGAATAAAGGATCTGACATGATTATTTTACTTTAAGGCTCACAGTGTGGAAAAGTAGAGAAAAGCATGAATAACTATAATGATTGGTAGGCTGAAAAAAAGAGGTTGGTCTAAAGGAAATAGTTGTGGATAATAAAGAAATGTGGCTTTCTAGATGAAAAAAAAAAGCCAAGAACACAGAGACAGAAACCAGCTGTCAAAAGTTGCACAAGTTTGAATACAGGTTGCTCTTCCAGGCCCAAGATGAGTGCATCCTTGCTCTAGTAACAACTAGGCACAATGGTTCATGATCACAGTGTAGGCATTTGTAATTGTTGTTAATGGCTGTTTTTTGTTTGTTTGTTTTGATAATTACAAAAATAGGGAATCTTGAGATTTCACCAGAATTTGAAGTGCATATATCTTATCTCCCAGCAAATATTTTAATATCCTCAATAAAATTCACTATAGGTGGTCTTCCAATCTCTACTTGCATATCTCCTATTATGAGGACGCTACTCCAACTTTAACAAAACAGAGTGCTGGGTTGAGAACTAAGTGCTATGTGTTCAAACCCTGCTTCAAGCATGCCTTGGCCATCACAGTGCAGCCACTTCAATTCACCTCTCTGTTTGCTCTTAGAAACAAACCTTAAAAATCTGTATCTTAGAAATATGTCTTAGGTTACTTATTGAAAAGTAGAGAGATAAAGTATGTGAAAATGCTCAGCCCTGCAACCGACACATAATAAGTGCACAATAAATGGCAGTCCCTTGCCCTGTGTGATGCTTTCTTCTTCATAAAACACCTGTTAAGACCTCACCCTTCTCTGGCATTTCTGCTTTCATATGTGTCTAGGAGCTCTAAGGTTTGCCATCTTGGTTATTAAATCTAACTTACACCCCCCTAGAGATGCATAATCAAGTGATTTTGGCATGTGAAATAAAATATAGCAAATGTTATTGCTATGATTATTCAGCTGCCAGTTTATAGTGACCCTTAGATGATGGGTTACATAGGAAGCTCTGGGGTAAATAAAACAAGTTTCTGCGAACTTGTAAATGGTTCATTTAACCTGATTCTTTAGGGACAGAAAAGAAAGCCTTCACCTCCCTCCCTCTTAGAAGGAATGAATGTTAAAGCACTCTGCCAGATTTTGCATTCGGCAACTCAGGAAGTGTTTCTTGTTTCTGTATTTTACTTTCTATAAAATGTATTTCTGTTGGCCTCTAGAAACAGTCACAGAGATGAGAGATAATAAAAATATTGGAGTATGTTCATTGTTTAATACAAATCTTACAGCCACTAGAATGTTGGTTTTGTAGAGGAAGGTATAATTTTCAATGTACTATCACTGGCAGCCTGAGCAGAGCTTTACCTCAAGTAGTTACTTGAGAATTAGTCAATAAAATAATTCCCGTGAAATAGGCTGATATTCTTATGCCAAGTAAGTACTTTACAAATCCATCTTCATTTTAAGAATATTTTAGATGGGGTGGGGGTTTGAAATGAGAGAAAAAATATTCAGAAGCACATGTACGAGGCTTTTTCTTGCAGCATCTTATACAAAACAAATTTTTAAAGCAAAATAAAAATTGGAATATTCAAACTAGAATCTTATAGCTAATCTGTTTTAGACTTTAATATGATAATAGAGATTCACTAACATAAAAGAATGCTAAAAATATAGTATTGATTGAGAAAAAGATATACTCGTATATAGATCTATATGGATAGATCTATATGTATAATGACATACCATAATTTTTGTCTTATGATGAGGGGATGTGAATAGTTTTATTTCCTTTCCTTTGATTTTTCTTGTGTAAATTTCTTATTTAAAGTATATTTTTACATTATGTTGAATAAAAAAGAATTTCCAACAGAAGGTCTTGTCTTTTTAATTTGTTGTAAAGGTACTTTTTGATATTGGCACTGACCCAGACCAATTTCTCTCAAAACATTGTTAGACTACCTAACTTGGTCAAGGTCATCTCAAAAACTTCTGATGTTCAGCTAATAATCAGTTGCATTGGGTGTATTTATTATAATCCTCTTTGAAAAATTCTGTTTGAACACATGTTGGGAAATGGCCTTGGATTGCCCTGCCTAAAAAAAAAAATACTCTAATTCTTTCTGTCTCCCCACCCAAACCACCCCCATTCTTTAGAATGGTATTGGCATAAAATCCACATTGCTTCTAAGAAAAAGGGAAATTTGCAATTCTTTGGCAGGAAAAAAAGTATCATAAAATGTATCTTAAATTTGTGTTTTGATCATCAGAAGATATGAAAAATAAATTTAGCCAAAAATAATTTTCTGATGGCAGAAATAAAATGTGGTTTTTATTGTTAATGATACTAATAAAAAAGTCAATTCAACATTGAATGCTGGAGACTGTGGGTCATATACGGACAAATATATCATTATCCCAGCCTGGAAGGCACCATTCTACTCTCCGTTTCAGTGAGTTTGACTGTTGTAGATACCTCATATATGGGGTCCTGCAGCATGTGTCCTTATGTGACTGGCTTATGTCACTTAGCATAATGTCCTCCAGGTTCATCCAGGTGTTGTCTATGGAAGAATTTCCTTCCTTTTTTTTTTTTTTTCAGTAACAAATGCTATTCCATTGTATGTATATGCCACATTTTCTTTATCCATTCGTCGGTGGACTTTAAGTTGTTTTCATTAATTGGATATTGTGAATAATCCTGCAAAAGTATATAAGAGTGCAGATAACTCTTTGAGATCTGAATTTTAATTCTTTTGGATATATATACCCAGAAGTGGGATTGCTGGATTGTATGACAGTTCTATTTTTAATATTTTTAGGAACTGCCATACTGTTTTTCATAGAAGCTATACCAGTTTATATTCCCATTTAATAGTGCACAAGGGTTCCAATTTCTTCAAATTCTAGCCACTACTTTTATCTTGTTTTTGATAATAGCTGTCCTAACAAGTGTGGTTTGTTGTTATGTGGTTATTTCATTGTGGTTTTGATTTGCACTTCCCTGATGATTAGTGATGAAGAACATCTTATCATACTGGTATACCTGTAGACCATTTGTATGTCTATTCAAGTCCTTTGCCCCTTTTTAAGTTGGCATATTTATTTCTTTTGCTCTTGAGTTGTTGGAGTTTGTTACATATTTTGAATATTAATCCCTTATCACATATGTAATTTGCAAATATTTTCTCCCATTCCATATATTGCCTTACTTTGAAAAAGTGTTTTAATTTAATGTAGCCCCATTTGTCTGTTTCTGCTTTTGTTTCTTGTTCTTTTGGTATCATCTCCAGGAAATCATTGCCCAGACCAGTGTCATAAAGTTTTTCCCCTATCTTTTCTTCTAGAATACTTATGCTCTTAGTCAGTAAATGTGAACTGAATGATTTGATGCCAGCTCTCTCCTTGATGGTCACTGATGGTAGGTGTGACAGTTGAACCCTATGGGTATCTATTTGCATACCTAGGAAATGGGTTGCTATCTGACCTACGCTTCTCAAAGTTATTGATAAGATTTAGTGAGATGTCTGTAAAACACAGTGACATGTTAACACAATGGAGAGGTCGTACACTGATGCAAAACCAAATTATTTGCTTTGTTGAAAGAAAAACAGCTTGGCTTGAGGGTGCTGTTAATGGCTGTTAATAAGGATTACATTAATAAGTTTTAGACAGCAAATCAAATCAGTCACCAATCTCAAGAAGAGCCCCCTCGCCCCCAAAATCCTATCACATCACTCCTTGAATTTCATTGTCACGCCTTTCATTATCTGATGTTTCTTGTTTGTTCTTTTGCTGTGTCTTTCTTCCCTGCATTATAATGTGGCCGCCACATGAGTGGTGACCCTGTTAATCATATTCAGTGATCTGTGCTCAGCACCTATAACAGTCATGGTCACCTCATGTGTGACTGTGGAAGAAATGAACATATGCACAAATAACTAGACCTCAGTTTTCAGGGCCCTAAGAAAATCCGAAGGAAAAAGTTCTTATTTATATTTTCTATATAAGACTCAGGTTGAGCACATTGCCCAAATAGTTAGAAAACTACTCTAACTCCAAATCCCATGTCAATTTTTTAACACATCATGAGTAGTTTTTCTCTTGGGTGGTATATTAACCCTCTAGGGCTGCATCACAAAGCACCACAGAGTAAGTGGCTTCAAAAACAGAAATTTATTTTCTCACAGTTCTGTGTCCAAGATCTAGGTGTCCATAGGTTGATTTTTTCCTGAAACCTCTGTCTAGTTTGCAGGTGGTCATCTCTCTGTGTCTTTGCATGGTCTTTGCTCTGTAACTATCTCTGGCCACATTTTCTCTTCTTATAAGGACACTAGTCATATTTGATTACAGTTCACTCTAATGATGTTATTTTAGCTTAATTACATCTTTAAAAACCCTGCCTCCAAATACAGTCACATTCTGAGATATTGGGATTTAAGCTTCAGTATATGAATTTGGGGAAGACACAAGTTAGTCCATGAGAGGTGGTGATTTGAAATATCTCAGCCTAGTCCTGGTCTGTCACTTACACACCTTACATGCTAATGTCCAAAAAACAAAACAAAACAAAAGATGGTACTCCATTGGAGCTCAGAGGAGCAACTAACTTGAGTCTATGTTAAGGTAAACATTCCAAAAGGGAGTCATTCCTAAAGAGACTTGAAAGGCAGGTAGCAGATAGGCAGGCAAGGGTAAAGAGGGGTAAGCATCGTGGATGGAATAGTGGACCCCCCAAAAGATATGTCCACTGGAACCTGAGAATGTGACCTTATTTAGATATGAGCTTAGATATAATTAAGGTAAGCCTCTCAAAGGCAGTGAAGGCTGATTCTGACCCACAGTGAATGAAGAGAAGGCAACTGGACCGTGGGCAATAAAACAGAAGAAACTTTACTTGGAGCCAGGCAGGGACAAGGGGAGAAAGGAGAAACCCCTCAGAAGTAGGCTCATCAGGTGCCTTCATGGAAAAGTAAGTAACTCTGTACCCTACAGTAAGGTCCTGAGCCCTTCACTGCAGTGCCAGGAGACCTCTAATCCCCCTTCGAGATAGAACTTGGGGATAATCATGGCTATAGCAAGAACTCCTGGGATCGTTTACCCGGTGGTAGGCTCGTGGTGGTGCTGATGATAAACTCCACCTCCACAGAAGGTAATGAGAGTCAGGGATTTCTTCTCCGTAGGGCAACACAAGGTCAGACTGGCCTGTACTTGGGTTCAGACCAGGTTTTTGGAGTCAGGTGGGCGTGTGTAGATATTTTTAAGCTAAAAGACTCAGTGTCACCCAAAGATCCAAACAGCTGAACCTTTCTGCCAGTTTTGAAAAGACACACGTCAGTGTGCAGGTTTGAGTGAGGAGTATGTTCCCTTGGCCCTCCGCCCGGGCCCCTCTATGGCTCTGCCAGAGGTGGGGATGCGTGGGAAGACACAGCTCATTGTGGCCAACCTCAGCTCCCCGGCATGTCTGGCTCTGGCAACCACCAAAGGTTAAAATAATTTTAATAAAGTCTAATGAACAGCTCAAAGCCTCAGAGTTATTCCTAGGTCAATGGTGTTTCAGGCAAAAGCCTGGGTTCAGTCCATTTCGTTAGAACCATTTACCGTCATGGTTCATGGCAACCGCTCACCCACGAAACATTTGCAGAGCACCAAAATTAATATTTATAGTAAGTATAATAGCATTCATTGTGTGCCAAGAACTGCGCTACACACTCTGCGGGCATTATCTCATTTAGTGCTATGAGGGGGGTCTCGTATGTACTGTCCCTAATTTACAGATGAGCAAACTGAGGCTAAGCAAAGTGAAGTAACTTTCCCACCATGACCTAGAGAGGAAATGGCAGTGAGGGGGATTCAAATCCAAGTCTATTCCACTCCAAGCCCATGTGTTTTTATTGCTATGTAACATGTAGTTTTCACATGAGTCAGGACCACGCTAAATAGGTCATATTTCCATCCCCTAATTACTCACAGTCTAAGAGGATAGATAAATAAGTAAATAATTACAATACAGGAGGGTATGAATAGCGTCCGAAGGCAAACCTGGAGAAGCTGTGAAAATTCTGAGGAAACGCAATGGTCTGAGAGACCAGAGGGTCCCTGGCAGGCGGATTCTGAGCAAGGTTTTGAAGGATGAGTCAGACTTAGCCATGTGGGCAAAGCAAGAATGGCAGATCAAGGTATAAGGCATCAAGAATTTGGTGCAGTTAGGGAACTTGCAAGTCTTGCAGTAAATCTTGAATTTGCGTTAAGTAGCAGGGAGCCAGTAAAGGAGTTTATTTGCGGAGAGCTCACAGCTGTGTATTCCTGAGCTCGCTGTGGCAGCACCTTCGGCCATAGGTTGGCAGCGGGGAGTGGAGGGCTGGGACGGGTTCAGAGCTGAGCAGCCACGTGCACTGTGCCTCCTCTGGCATCAGTGGGCTCACTGCCGCTGTGAGAAGTGACGTGCATGGCCAGCGCTTGGTTCACAACCCACCTGTTTTCCATCTGCTCGTCTGCACCTTGGAGGGTCGAACTAGCCTCTTATAGGCCCCTGCAAAGTTATTCAGCCGTGGAAATTGAAAAGAAAAAAAAAAATCCTCAAGTTTGTTTTTTTGTGGTTGCCGCTGATTAAAACCACATTTGACAGAGTGCAAGGAGGAAAACACCCCAGGTTTGAAGGCAGCATGTCAGAAGGAGGTGAGCGATTAGGTGCCTTCGTCTCTACAACCATATCCTGTGCTGATCCAGAAACTGGCCTGCTGGCCTCCTCCCTGATTTTGGGAACCTTGGGAAAGAGCATGGTGAGGCATGGGAAGCCTCCTCCACAAAGCCCCCAATTCTGATGGGACAGTTAAGCTCCTCGTAGCTTCCCGGGAGCCCACATCTTTCTTCTCCCACAACTCCCATGAGTGTGACTACATTTCACATCCTGCTCTGCCTCCAGTAGGGGAAGAAATAAAGTAAATCACTCTGTGGAGGAAAGAGGACTGGTGGTGTGATTGATTTATGAGAAAAGAAAGGTTAAAGGAGCAGTGTAGTGCATAGCTGGACAAAGACTCGAGGGAGACCACATGAAAGGGTGCAGGTTGGAAGAGCAGCTCTTGGGAGATGTCAGGGAAAGTGGTTCAAACAATTCGAGGCAGAATCCAAGAAGGAGGAGGAGAGGCATGAACAGGTGCTGCCTGTCTGCTGATGAGGGATTTTATGGACATTGATTCTCTTAGTCCTCATAGTATGATCGTGAGATGAAGTGATATTGCCTTATTTTATGGGAAGAAATAGACACTTAGAGGGGTTAAAGTATTAGTCCCCAATTAATGCAACTATAAAATGGTGCAGTTGAGTTTTGAATTGAGATCCAACCTCTTTTCTTGAACTTACCAATCAGCAGGAAAGCTGTACTAGTATTTTTCAGGCTAGTTTATTATATATAGCCCCGGTAATTTTATAAGTCTGATTGTAATACTTTAATACTATTCTAATGTGGAACCAGGACCAAGTCCTTACTAAATAGTTCAACCAAATAAAATAGAAACATCATTGTGGAATCAAGTCAAGAGGAAAATCAAATCATCCTTCTTAAAGGCTCTTTGCCCCAAAACAATGAGAAACAGCCTAGAAATGGTCAGTCTCCTTTGGAAGAGAAAGTGTGTTACAGGGAGGAGATGTTACATGGGCCTGAGTTTAAATTATAGCTCTTTCTGTTTTCAAGCCAGATGATCTTGATCATGTTATAGTCTTTCCTTCCTCATCTCAATTATTTTATCTGTAAAATGGACATAGTATTTCCTACCTCACAAGTTGGTCACTAGAATTATGGGATGGTTTTGTAAATTAAAAAAATAATAATAATACTGGTCCTGGCATATAGCAAGTAATCAGTAAATGCTTAGTGAGTTTAAATTGTTGACAGGATTAATCTATGGTTATATTATTGCTATTACTGTTATTGTTTCCACGGCTACGATTATTGGTACTGCTTCTAAAGTCTTTTGCCTCTAATAAAGAAAATCCCTTGATCGCTTCTGATGGAACTTGAATAGCTAGTTCTTTCTTTGATTCTCTCCCTATCCCCCCCCCCCCTTAACTCTTGGCTTTTTTCCACGGAAACAGAAGGAGACTATCAGAGAAGAAACACACACACACACACACACACACACACAAATACAAATGTGACAGCCAAAATGGTAGAATGCATCTGCCAAAAATCTACAACTTTACACCAGGGGCAGACATGTGACTTGACTTTCCCCACCAGGCTGGACTTGTGCTGTCACAGCAAAAATTGATCTTCTGTTTGTGGAAAATTATACACAGCTCCCTCTTGTCTGTGCTGGGGAAAATTCAAGTCTAAATCCTTGCTCACAGATTCTGGCAAGTGTTTCCTGCTTCATATCTGCTGATTTCTCCCCCCCCACACACACACAAGTATTTATTGAGCACCTAGTATGTGCAGGCCTGGGAATAGTCATGAAGAGGAATACTGAACCAAAGCATACTTGACCGGCCTTTGTCAAGTTTATAGTCTGGGGTGTGGGGAGGAGGGAAAGATTACTATAAATGACAGACTCATAAAATGTGATTCCAGCAAGGATTAGGACTTGACTAGGTAATGAGAGAGGGGGAAATGTCCCGGTAAAATTATCTATTCTTTTTTGTAATGGTAAGAAATGCTGTAAATTGTAGAGAATAGAAGACTGACAAAACTAAGGAGAGAGCTCATGGCTTTGGGGTCCAATCTCAACATTGTAGCTTACGGTTTAACTCAGTCTTTCTTAACAGGTTTTGATCTGTTAAATTGGAATAATCCTCCCAAGGCCTAAAAAGAATAATTCATATAAGTCTGCTCTCTCTGCCTACACAGCTCTCCCTACCTCTGCCACCTGTTAACTCTATACATCTTTAAGGTTTAATTTTAAATGTTCCTTCCTCAGGAGTCTTCTTTGACCCTCTGAGAGTAGGTGAGATCCATCTATTATACACCCCAATAGCACAAGGAACTTCCTCTTTCTGCACTTACTACATTGATAATAAAAAAGGGTTTCATGAATACAGCTGTTTAACATCTGTCTCCCACACTCAACCTCATGAGGGCAGGGTCCTTGCCTGCCTTAGGCATCATTGTGTCCCCAGTTTCAGGCACATGGTTGGGCCTCAATAACTATGTTTGGAATTAAGTTGAATAAACCCCCAGCACATTCCTGGCACAGATGAGGCCTTTAGTAATGGAGCTTGTGATTGTTACATTGTTGGATGTCAGTATTACAGGAGAATTTTGCATAGTAAGAATCACTGTTACTAGCTATAATGGTAACCAACCACCAGTAGGTTTATCATGATGGCTCCTGTGTTCTCTTTTAGTTCCCAGCTTTTCTGCCTACCTCACCTTCTCAGAGACAAGCACTACCTGAATTTCCACCACTTTTACTGTGTTTTCCTCACTGCCCAACCTTACTCTTCCGAGTAGAAACCACATTTGCTCCAGTACCTCTAAGTGACTGACTCAGTAACCTTGTGAGAAAGAGTCTGAGTGGCCCAAACTCATCATCAACTATAAACTATTATAACTTTGCACTAGTCCAGTACTTACAGCTTCCAAAGAATTCATATTCATCTTTTCACTTATTCCCCACATTATGTCCATTTCATTGATGAAAGAACTGACATCTGTTGATGAGAATAACCGTACCCAGGTCCCACTGTATAGGATTTCAACCAGGGACCTCTAGAGGCCAGACAGATACCTTACTGGGATGCACAGCTGGGAGGGGCCTGGAAAACCCACCCTGGAGGAGGAGCAGTCCTGTCAATGACTGGCAGGCAAGGTTGACAGAAACTCAATTTAAAACACACGCTTACACAGTGAGAAATCTGGATTTTTATATGAATTTAACCACTTTTCACTGTTGGCTTCTGATGCAAATTCTTTTTAAACGCATAGCAATCCAAACCAAACCCAGCCATAGCTCAAATTCAGCCCATGGACCACCCATTTACAAGTTATGATTTAGATTTTGGAATCCTCCAAAATAATAGGCATTGTCCCTCCCAGAGGTCAAATCTTAGAGGCAGGTAGTCCTTGGACCCTAGGGTAGTTCCCAGGTGTAGTCCACTGGCTAGCAAGATGAGATCAGAACATAGTGGGCATTTTAAAGGCTTGACTTGGCCACATTGGAAAGATGTTGCACTCCACTCTTGATGTTGGTAAAGTGTATTAGGTCATGAAATCCAGAAGTCTGGAATCCAGTGGTTTATTATGACCCCCACTTTTATGGAAAAGAAGAGTAAGATCCAGGGATGTCAACTGCATGAACCCAGACATCCAGTTTATGGAACATCCCCCTCTTGTGTAAGGCCTCTCATGTCATACATCTCTCACCGTGTGCAGGCCCATCTAATTCCCACCTCTGCCAGCAAAACTGTCACCTCCTTGTCACGTGTTATCACTCAGGGATGCACAGGAAATAGGTACTTTTTTGAGGACTTGTAGCCAAGATGCATTCCCCATCTTCTCCTGTGAGGTTCTGCTTAAAAGTTCAAAGTTTCACGGAAAACCCACATCTTCCACAAAAGCCTTCGTAGTTCCGTTCAGTTAACATATTTACTTCTTCCCTGTGCCCCTATGAAGTATTTCAGTATTTCTGCCTCTTTATTATAATATAAGCCTTGTGCTAGAGTTACTGCTGACATATCTGCTTCCACAGAATGATGGTAAGCCATTGGTGGGCAGAGCCATGCCTTTTTCACTTTGTGTGTCTCACATGGAAACAAGCTCAGCATCTGGGTCCAAGGAAAGCTCCCTATTATCTATTGAGGTATCTTCTTTGTAATGGCCTGACATTGTGCTAGTGTATAGTTGGTGCTTAATAATTCTCTTTTGATTGATAGTCCCTTTTAGAAGCTAACAGAATACTTGCAATTATGATAGGCACTCGAAGTGTTTTCAGTGAATTAATGAAAACAGGACCTAACTGGCTAAATACAGGGAATTTCAAGAAATTTTCAACCTGTCTAAATACCTCTTTTGTGAGGTTTTGCAGGGGAGTTTGTTGCAAGGTCTCTTGTTAGCTGTTTGAGGCAGGACTAGGGTATGGCAACAAAAGGCCTAAGGTAGAAATTTAAGCAGGTATTTATTCATGGGGCTATGCAAGCCCAATGATGCCCTTGTAGCGATGGTATGAGGGCCTCCCTTACCTTGAACCCCCTCGTTCCAGCCCTGTCCAAGATGTGTTGTCGGTTCCAGTATTAGTCAGCTCAGGCTGCCATAACACAGTAATGCAGACTGAATGGCTTAAGTCATAGAAACTGGCTCTGTCATAGTTCTGGGGGCTAGAAGCCCAATATCACAGTATCTGCAGGTTTGTTTTCTCCTGAGGCCTCACTCCTTGCCTTACAGATGGTTTGCCTTCTTGTTATGTCTTTACATGGTTGCCCCTTAGTCTGTGTGTTTGTCTCTGTGCTAATCCTCTCTTCTTAAAAGAACATCTAGTCCTATTGGATTAGTGCCTAGCACTGTGACCTCATTTTACCTAATTACCTCTTGAAAAACCCTATCTCCAAATACTGTCACATTCAAGGTTCTAAGGCAGTGGTTCTCAACCTTTCTAATGCCGCGACCCTTTAATACAGTTCCTCATGTTGTGGTGACACCCAACCATAAAATTATTTTCATTGCTACTTCATAACTGTAATTTTGTTGCTGTTAATGAATCGTAATGTAAATATCTGTGTTTTCCGATGGTCTTAGGCTATACAGCCTAAGACAGTGGTCGGCAAACTCATTAGTCAAAGAGCCAAATATCAACAGTACAACGATTAAAATTTTTTTGAGAGCCAAATTTTTTAAACTTAAACTTCTTCTAACGCCACTTCTTCAAAATAGACTCGCCCAGGCCGTGGTATTTTGTGGAAGAGCCACACTCAAGGGGCCAAAGAGCCGCATGTGGCTCACGAGCCGCAGTTTGCCGACCACAGGCCTAAGACCATCGGAAAACACAGATATTTACATTATGATTCATAACAGTAGCAAAATTACAGTTATGAAGTAGCAATGAAAATAATTTTATGTTTGGGGGTCACCACAACATGAGGAACTGCATTAAAGGGTCGCGGCATTAGAAAGGTTGAGAACCACTGTTCTAAGGGGTTAGGGCATCAACATATGAATTTGGAGGGATACATAATTCAGCTCATAACGGCCCCCAAATGCCATACCTTACAACTTGTTTGATCTCCTTAAGATGGTTTTTACCTTGGTAAATGAACATTTGTAATAATACCATAAAGTGTTCATAAAAAGCCAGTTATGTGGCTTTTTATGCAACTTAACAGTACTTGCTCCTGAAAGAGATAACAGAATCCCTTCTTCCTGCCACCATCTTTGTACCATGCCAGCACCTTCTTGTATATCGGTCTATGTGCTAGATATCTCTGGTTATTATGTATGATTTTCTGTGATGTGAACAGACAGGGAAAGAGGAGAAAGGCCCACCATCATTTATATTGCCCATAAAGCACAGTTACAGGCAGTACCTATGTTTAAGTGCCTGTAAATTCTGGTAAAAATGATTTAAATTATAACTACTCCAGAAATAACTTTATCTGATGGATCACCCAATGTTTAATTCACTGGTGGAGGTTGTCTGGGGATCTTGGCACATTTAAAGGGACAGAACTATTTAGTTGGGTCATCTTTAACTTGGATAAACTGATAACTGTGTTTAAAAATGTAATAATAATATATAGTTTGAGTATTAGGAGAGAACTGAGAATACTTTAAAGTTTAAGATTTGTAGCTGTATGTAGTTCAGAATATTCCAAAAACATGTGGGGGTGCTTGCTTAGGACATGCATCATTATTTGAGCAGTTCAAGCAGTTGTTGGAATCTCCAATCTTTCCTTGCATCAGACTCACTGCCTCCCCTCGGGTGGACCTGGTGCTTTTTGGCAGAAAGGATAGATTGGGAGGGTAGGAAAGGTGGTTTAAGGTGAGATGAATGACAATGAGTGGAAGATATTAGTTGGGTAAAGAAGGTCGGAGCATAATGACTGACCAGGGCTTATCAAGCAATCCACCTTCAGAGTTTCTCCCACACCATGAAGACATGCCCCTGGTTGACCAGCCCATCAGGTGTCCCTCTTACAACTTTTCTAAATCTTCACATCTCTGTGCTTCATGCTAAGCAGAGTTCTAAAATGTATTTTCTGTTTTACTAATTCTTTCTTCAGTTGTGTCTAAACTTCTGTTTAAAACTCTGCTGGCTCTATACATTTCAGATTACAAGTTTAATTTTCAGGTTCTCCTTTGAAAAGTTCTTTTGCTTTGATAGTACGATACATATATATTTCAGATTATTTTATTACCTCTCTCAGAGTCACCATTTCTTCTGTTTGCTGCCCTTGATAGTGGGCTATTTCTGCGCATCAGTTTTAATATTCTGTGTGACCTCATCCTCTGTGGAGGTTATTGTTTTTGTGGTCACGGGGAGAATTTAAGGGTGTTGGTCAGGGCATAGAGGTCAAGCCCAGTCCTGCTCAAAATTCCCAACAACAATTTAAAGGATGATAATGGATCATGCCTATCAGGTTTCTGAAACAGAGATAGGATTAGAAGTGTAATTAATACACTGGACTAGAAGTCCTCCAGCTTTTGCATATATGATGACTGCAAGGAAAGCAGGGGCCAATGACAGAGCAAGGCTGCCGAGAAAGCTAGTGGGGTCTCAGGTCCTCTGAATGAGAATGCTGAGCCCAGGACAGAGACTGCTGTTCCGTGTTCTGGCCTCTAACTGGAAATAACTTCTGCTTCTGGGCACAGCACGTTTAGAATAATATTAACAAATTGGAAAGTGCCTGGAGTCGCTATACTTGTGGATGAAGGACCCTGATGTCATAGGGAAGTTGAAAAACTGAGAATATTTTGCCAAGGAAGAAAATCTTAAGACTCATCATGAATTAATTTAAATGTCCCAGTTGCTGCCTTGAGGTAGAAGAAGTAGACTTGTTCTGGGTGAACCCCAGAGAGCGGCACTATGACTGATAGGTAAAAGTTATAGGAAGGGACATTTCTGCCCCACAGAAAGGAGTTTTGAACCAAGAATCTGCCTGATAGATGTTATAAGTGTTGGAGAGAGGAGTGAGCCCTCTAATATCAGAAGTATTCAAGGAAAGTCTCTGAGTCCCTAAAGAAGCAGAACACAACCAATGATTGGGCTGGATGACCTCCACAGCCCAAGTGTGATGATGGGCGGCATAGGTGGGTCTGGGACCAGAGCACCGGGGCCTCTACAACTGTGTTGTGATGTCAGGCACGTGACTTTACCTCTTAAACAAGAGGCTTGTGAGAATCAAACAATAACTCATCTGAGTACCTAGCACATCAAGTGAGATATAATAGACTTATAATAAATGGTAGTACTTTTAAAATATTTTTCATAGTATTGTTGCATGAAGGGAAGAAGAAAATGAATATTTAATAAACATCTGTCTAAAGCAAAACTATAGATAGTTCTTATATATATTTGTCTATTTATATATATGGACATCTTTTTCTCTCATGACCCTATGATTAGTTGTTAAAATAATTAGTTGTTAAAATTTCCCTGTTAACAAGTGAGGAAACTGAGACTCAGAAAGGTGAAAACAAGTCATCCAAAACACATGCATAATAAGTGAATAAAGCAAGGCTTAAACCTAGATACTCTCCCTCAAAGATCTGATCTCTTAAAAATTAGTTTATGTAGCCGTCTGCAGGTATGTTCTCTTGTCCTAATGATGCCATTTTTATTGAGTGTTACAGAAACATTTGTCTTAGTTTCTCCACGTGGCCAAAACCTTTGGGAGTCAGAAACTAGAACCATATGCTGTTTGTATTTCTAGCTCAGTCCTAAGCACATAAAGGATCTCAATATTTCTCACATTGTAATTTTACTGAGACTTTATTTCTGGAGATGATCTCTTGTAGTGTTTATTTGGGGCTGTTGGATGTTAGACATTAAAAATCCACAATTATGAACGTTTAATATTTCTTTGGGTGATCCTTACCCCATCTATCCCATCTGAGTATGCTAATGGACCTCCCTCCACGTTCATCTGTCTGTGCTTCCAATTCAAAGCGTGGGCAGTTCAAGTTAATATCAGGGGAACCAGTGTGTCAATGCTAATTGTGTGACTTTGGGCAAGTGACTTAGCAGCTCTAAGCCTCCCATTGGTAACGTATGTAGACTAAGCCCTCTCTTGCAACTAGTTTGTGAAGATTGAATGAAATAATAGAGCAGAGGCAAACAATATATTCAGTAAAATGTTTCCTTTTCCTTATGAGAACATAAATGGTCTTCTTGCCCCTTATTTCTAAGTGAGGACATTGGTGCTTAAATCTAGGCAGAAGAATGGGACCCTTATGATAAAGAATATTTCCAGCTAAGGACCTCAGGATCTTCTACTCACTGATCCTTTACTCATTGCCAGTTGGGTATAAAAAATAAGTCCAGAGGGAGATTCTGAGGTCCTAAGGAGGACCGAGATGAAAGGTGCTACTCGGGGGGGATGGGGGAAAGCTGCTCCTGCCACAGCCATGTTAGATTGTGGTAGGACAGTATATATATAATTATTTGGGGACTGTTAGTATAGCAACTAGTATTACTTCCTCTGACTTATACAACTAATAAATGCACCGAGCATAGTATCCAGCACATAAGAAACACCCCAGCCCTGCCAACATGGCTTAGTGGTTGATCATCAACCTATGAACCAGGAGGTCACGGTTTGATTCCTAGTCAGGGCACATGCCTGGGTTGCGGGCTCGATCCCCAATGTGGACTGTGCAGGAGGCAGCTGATCAGTGATTCTCTCTCATCATTGATGTTTCAATCTGTCTCTTCCTCTCCCTTCCTCTGTGAAATCAATAAAAATATTTTTAAAAGAAACACCCCATAAGTGCTTGCATTCTTATTTAACACCACAATATGCCAAAATAAGGACATTTTCAAGTAGCAATAGCACTGTGATTTGTAATTTATATTTGAGTTCTTCAGTTCTCTACAACTGTCAGGGAATAACTGCCTTCATTTTCCACTTAAAAAAATTGAGAAAAATTAGGAGGAAAGAAAAACTCCTCTTGTCTGAGCATTGTCTATGGGCCTGTTGGCCGAGTAAATACTTTGTTCAAAGTGCCTCATACCTGGTAATTCAGATTGTTAGCACTATGGAAACATCTCAGAGAGGACACTGGTACTCAGAGCAGGCTCCACATTCGCATAACTGGTAAGTGAAAAAGTTAGAAATTCAGCTTGAGCCAGTGTGTCTCCCTAATCCATGCCCCTTTGGACACACAGACAGTTTAGCCTCCTGAAGATCCCACAACCAGCCTTCCACTGAGCTCATGGGAGACTACAAAAGTGTAGACTCCCAGAGCACACTGACTGCCTTCCTCTGCAGCCCCATGACCTGAGCTATTGTAAGTGGTTTCCTAGTTAGTCCAAAGATGGGAATCTTTTCCATCTGCCTCTCTTCTCCAGAAACACATTGGAACAGTGGTTCAATGAATCCATTAGATTTCATATATTGGGAGTTAACTGTGATTGTCCCTTTATGACATCAAATAAACCAAAAGAAGTATGCTTTTTAAACATCCCAAGAAGTAAATACATTTTCCACAAGGGAAAATATGGGTGCCATTTGCCATTGAGTAATATGGCAGCAGATGGAACTCAGCATGAGGCACTGAAATCCATGGGTGTTTCCTCCTGGAGATGCTGTCTGCCTGAAAAAGAAAAAAAAATGCTGGATGGTAAGGCTGTTTTACAGCAATGAAAATAAACAACGTTATTCCAACGTAATTAATCTTCCCCAAAATGTTCTTCCTTCCGTGGTGTTTTTGTTCTCACCAGTGTTTGAGGACTCTCTCCCTAGGTTTGAGTCACCAAACACCTAGTTTGATTTTTTAAAATGTTTTATGTTTAGATACAGGCATGTCATTACCCACTGAGAGCTTAGTCATCCTTTCTCGGGGTCACCTCAGTTCCTCAACCCATCCCCAAGTCTAACTTTTCATCCTCAGTTACCCCTCTTACCTTATTCCCAACTTTACAGCTCAGCCAGCTGCCAACTGATTCCTGCATAAGTCCTGCATCAAACCAGCTCATCTTTGCCTCTACTCCCTTCTCTCTGGTCTCCTTGCTTTCATAGCACTTAAGAAAATCCCCTCACTTCCCACATCCTCTCTCCTTTCTGGAAAAAAGAAAGTATTTGTGTGTTTGTTCAATAACCATTTAAAGAATAATATTGCTGTAGATACTCATTTACCTGAATTCTTCTAATTCCATTAGTTTTTGACATTAAAAATAAAAGACTTGCTGAGAGTCAGTGTCAAGAAAGCAGGAAACTGACATCTTTGGAGCATGTGCTCTAGGCCTGGCACTGTGCCGCACACATTACAGATCCTTGTAGAGGGTCATGATGGCCCTGTGAAGTAGATGGACCTGTTTCTATTTCATAAATAAGGAACGTACATCTCAAAGAGTTTCAGGAGTTTCCCCCACATTACCCAGCCATATAACAAGTGGTAGAGTTAAGGATGTGGATTGAGATCTCTTAGCCTCCAAATCCCTTATTCCTCCATGAAATCTGGAGTCACATATGCCTAGATTGAAAACATTTATTAGGTCTGTGACTTCAGCTAGTTTCCTCTCACCCTGTGGCCTGCCACTCCTTCTGAGCCTTAGTGTCCTCATATTTAAAATGGTGAAACTGTATCTTCTTCAGATGCTTTTAGTGAGGATTAAACAAAATAACATATAAAAGTAAATTAAAATGCCCAAAATAGTGTCCCCATACCAGAAAGCCTCAAATGGCACCTCTGTTTATTAGAGATGAGTTTTGAAACATTGACCTTTCAACCGTGAAACCGGTTCAGACAGGACATAAGTTAAGGTGTTAGAGCTGGAGAGCAGGTTGAAATACTTCAGCTCAGGATGCAGGCGACAGTCCAGTGCCGGGTGCTGGGGTACAGATTCACAGGGCAGCCAACTGGATCCTAAAATAGTTATCATCAGTGGAAAACAGGTGCTGTGTGAGAAAGCATTGCCCAGTACAAATACAGACATCATAGGATGAAACTAAATTTTTTCTTCAGAAGCAGAGGTTTGCATTTCTATCTGGAAAATAAGTGCTACCCGATACTATTTAGCAAGATATTGAGTTTGTTGTCCCTGGGATTCATGAAATAAATAGTCAACTTCTTATCAGAGCTATAATTAGATAGCCCTCACATTAGCAAAGTTAACCCAGATGGTCGAAGGCACTTGCAAATTGTGATCAAGATCTATGACATAGAGATGACCACTCTTGTTCAATATCTACCATATGTAGGATATGGTGTTTATGTTAAGCATGGATTATCTATTTTAACACACACACAAATGAAGAATCCGATATCATAATTCCCATTTTAGACATGGAAGAAACTGAGGTTCAAGAAGTTTAGAGTCCTTGCCCAAAGTCATAGAACTGGCAAACAGGTACTTGAAACTAGATGTTTGTGGTAACAACCTCTAGTCTATACGTTTAACTTACTATCTCAAAAAATATGTAACATTAAATGTATATACAATAAATATATGTAAAGTAAAAATATATTAAATATAGAAATATATATAACATAGCATGTACTGGCCCAAGGCGATGCTGCAACTAGATAACTAGATGATCGAGACAGTTTTGACCCAGGCAATGTGACTGGAGAGACCTAACCTATATTCATACCACTGTGATGTCTCTAAATAGAACATCGTCTGGACCCCATTTTCCCTGGGAAATCAGGGAGGCATGACTTAAAAACAGAGAATAGAGATGACTAAGTAGTGAAAAAAAAATATCCGGGAGTTAGGCAACCTCACCTCCTATTCTGGTTCAGAAACTAGATTTCTGCATAACTGGGGCAAGCCATTCTCTCTTGTCAGTGACTCTGAAGCTGCAGAGAAAATTCTAGGGGGGCTCCAGAGCTTATTTAGGGTCTCTGAAGGGGTGTGTGTGTGGAACCAGTTAGATAGTGTCATGCGACAGATGAACAGGAACTAAAATAGCTCTTAGTGAGGTTCCCTGAGAGCTTGGTATCACATGCTTCACATGTATTATGTACCGTAGTCTTTCTAGCAACCCAAGGAAGGTAGTATCATTGCCCCCATTTGACAGATTAGATAAGCAAGGCTTAGGGAAAATGGGTAAGGATTGGAAATCTAAGTCTTGCTAACTCCAAAGGTAATCATTGAGCCACCCCACTAGTCTGGAAGAGGACGCTGCCTTTCCCAGGTGCCAGAGGAAGAACAAATCAAATGGTGAGACACTGGGACCTGACCCTGCATCCATGTTATCTGGGCTTTAGAATCACAGGCTCCCATTCCAGACCTACTGGTTTCTGTCCCAGAGATCATCTTTTTAAAAATATATATAATTTTATTGATTTTGAGAGATAGGGAAAGGGAGAAGGGAAAGAAAGATAGAAACATCTATGCGAGAAACATTGATTGGCTGCCTCCTGCACACCCCTTCCCCCTGCCCTCCTCCCCCCCCCCAACCCCCCGCACTAGGGAGATCAAGCACACAACCCCGGCATGTGCCTTGACTGGGAATTGAACTGGGGTCCTCTTGGTGCGCATGGGTTGATGCTCAGCCACTGAGCCACACCTGCTGGGCAATATCATCTTTTAATGAGCTTGTAGGATGATGCTCATGAATACTGAATGGAATAGTAAATGGCGAACTGGTAGTTTTATGCTGTGAAGGCAGAAGCAACCAAGACTGATGGCTCAGGTCAGAGGAGGAATGCAGAGCATGCACATGTTCATGTGTGTGTGCATGTGTGTGTGTATATTGGTGTTTAGTGTGTGTGGGGGGGGGAGCAGAGAGAAAAGAGAGTCCTATGTTTAAGGATTGATTTAAGTGTTCACTCTAATGTCAGTGCCTCCAAGAGTCTTCTTGGGCCATCTCAAAAGCTCATCTACCATTATTCTCCCATTTTTTTCAACCTGCTTTGTTTATCTCAGTTTCACCTTCTCTTACTTTACATTTGCTTATTGTCTCTCCTCCTGTAGAGTGAGCTACATGAGGACAGGGACTGTGTTGTGCTCACTGCTCTGCATCATCATCTCAGCAGGGGCTGGTATGTAGTAAAATCTCACCCTGTGCTTGTTGAGTGAGTGGATAATAGATGGGCTTTCAAAGAAACATAGTTTTGTGAGTATGAAAAAAAAATGTGTGGAGCTGGTCATAGAAGGATTAGGCAAGCTCCCTGACATGTCAGTGGGACAGAAAGGAAGGATAGGGGACCCCACAGGAAGCAGCCCAGTGAAAGAAACCACAGAAGTTTCTACCACTTGGGAGCCTTAAACAAATTCATTCTTCTTTCTGGAAATGAGTTTTCCCATGAATGAGCACATTTACCTCCCAGGTCAGATTTAGGGAGTTACGTGTGAAAATGCTACGAAGGACTTAGCATAACAGTGAACATGAAGGGCAGACTCGCCCGTGTATGTTCCTTGGGGACGCGGTGTAATGAAGTAGCAGTCTAGAGCACAGCTCTGGAGTCTCATTGCTCACATTTTTGTTCTGGATCCCCCAATGTTTTACTGTGGTACTTTCAGAAAGTCTCTAAACCTCTCTGAGCTTTCACTCTTTTATCTGTAAAATTGGATAAAAATGGCAAGAGTAAATGACGAAACTCCATGTACTGGGAAACATTTAGCATTATGCCGAGTACAGAGGTAGCACTCTCTAAGGGTTATCTTAAATTTTAGGCTGATTTTAGTTCTGTCTGTTCTTCTTTCTCTATGGAATTATCTGAGTAAGTTCTGAGCTCCCCACTTTGTAAAAGAGATTGCAAGCAAAGTCTCCTTCCCGAAAGCAATTATCTGTGGAATACACTGAGAAGAGTGGACTTAATAGAGCATCCAAATAAACCACACACCTTTCTAGCAGTGTAGTCTTTTCAAGAGAAAATGCACTGTTCAGTACCACCAGGAGTCAGGGTGGCTGCATGGAAACTTTAAAAGGGAACCCTGGATGAAAAGTCTACCCCAAACTTGTCCACAGAGAGGGGAATCACAGAGATTGGTTGAACTGTAGGAAGGTTATGAGTTTGGGATCTGCCATATTAAAGCTGAAATGCCAGGAGAACATTCCATGTGGGGATATCTAGATGTAGGAGGTATATATTAGGAATAAGCTGCATATTGGTAGTGGTTGAAATCTTAAGAATAGATAGGTTTGCCAAGGGTCTAGAAAAGTATATTCCCATCTGTTTCAAGGTGTTTATTGGTATTTTCTGAGATGAGAATAGGGTAGTGCGTGTTCCCCGGAGTTTTTTCACCTTAAAATCCCTTTAACAGACAACCTCTCAGAACTAGAATCCCAGAGAACACACTCTGAGAAACTCTGATTTAGACCAGCAAGAGGAAGAGGGCCCCATTGATGAAGACAGATTAGGTTTTGCTTCAGTAACAACTAACCTCCAGCTCTTAGTGGCTTAAAATAACACAGGTTTGTTTATTTCTTACCCATCATCAGCTGGCAGGGGATCTTTACTAATTGCTGTTACTCGGGGGCCACATTGGTGGAGTCGCCACCATCTTCAGTGCTGCTGGTCTCTACAATAAAGAGACCCCTAGTGGGTCACAAGTTCATTTATTAAACTCCCTGGCATGGAAGAGATACATATGACTTATCTTTAGTACTCTTTCACCAGGGGTGGCCTCATGTTCCACTTAACCAAAGAGAAATAGGAAGTGTGACCCCTACTATGTGTCCAGGGGGCTAACCTACCATGTGATCAGAATTATTTGGTGTGCAGCAGTAATATTGATCCCAAGGAGAAAACCTTAATGAATGTCTTGACTTAGCAAAAGAAAGAATCTGACAAAAGGAAAAACAAAAGATATGGATGAAGGATTTCAGAATATAGTTCAAGACACAGATTTTTCTGGGTTTTATCATTGACACACACTCTTCAGACTTCTTTTTCTTTCTCCTTGGCGGGAGTAACGGATTTCTGGGAATTCTGTGCTGGCCTAAGGTCACATCTTTTTTTGGATGGGGATGTTGATTTACCATGTCCCCAGCCTTTACCTGTGTCACCTTTTTTTTTTTTTAATCCTGAAACCCCTGCTGTTTCCTGACCTGTTTCTTGTTGGTGATTTAACTTTTCCCTTCTCTCATGGTTTAAGGTTAGACAGGAATTATCCATTTGACCTTTGTGGGTTTCACTCCTGGTGTTCTCTTGCTCAGACATTGGTGCATGCCTTCATAGAGCCCCACCCCTGGATGGTGGGTAGCCTGTCCTCCCCTCTCAACTCTTAACCCAAAGCCAAACACCCTGATCAACTCATAAACCAACTTTTTCACCTTAGTTAAGTTAATCTAATATAGTATAGTATACATGGGATTTGGAGTCAGACAGACTGGATAAAATCCTGGCTCTTCACTTCTAGCCTTCTTACCTTGGGTGAGTTATTTCTCACCTCATTCAATCCTCCTTTCCTCATCTGAAAAATTGGGTCAGTGACCCAAAAACCTCACAAACCAGTTGTGACAATTGTAGGAGAAAATGTTAGTACATGAATATCAGTTTTGGTATCATTTCTGCATACCAAACCACTGAAAACCTTGTGCGGCTTAAAGCAAAACCAACTTGTCATTGGTCACAAGTCTTCAGAGCCCCTGGGAAGTTCTGATCTGGTCAGGTTTGGATCATCTCAGCTGGGTTCACCATGTGCTTAGAGTCTACTGGAGGCTCAGCAAGGGCTGGTTAGTCTAGGAAGACTTCACTCATTGTTTGGCAAATAGCCAACTGTCAACTTGGGCTACAGGGGTGACTTGACCATGTGTCTTCCATCATCCAACTGGCTAGCTTGGGACTATACTAATGGCAGTTGGCAGGGGTCCAAGAGAGAAAGTAGAAGTGTGCAAAACCTTCTGCTGTGTTTTCTTGGCAAAGCAAGTCCTAAGTCTATCCCAAATTCCAGGGGTGGTGAGATAGACTCTACCTCTTGATGGGGGAACCTGTCAAAAGGTGTTGATGCAGGAATCAGCAGGACATTGGAGTCATTTTTGCAAGCAATCTACCACAGCCCCATATTCTTCCTTCCCCTCTCAAGTCTTTCCTGTCCTGCTCTAGCACTGGTCCAAGTGGTTGTGAGCTTTCTTGAAGGCAGGGACTATACATTGTACATTTCTGCATCCTATGCTTCCTGAGCATCAAATGAACACCACCACTACCATCATTGTCACTCAGTAAATGGTGAATTTATTCCAGGTTCTATTTTAATCACTTTTCAATACATCTCTTGGTTCTTATGACCATTCTCTATATAATAGCTACTTTTGACTGACTTCCCATTCCCATGCACTTAATAGGTACCCAATAAAAAATATATTAGATGGACCTTTTTGGGGGGAGTCTTAAGCTATGTTGTGAGGTTAATACCTGGTTTGTAGTTCTAGGAGATGGATCCAAGATTGAGATGGTGAGTCAATCATTCCCATCTCTGACTTCTCCCATTACCCACCTGTTTCACCTCCAGTTCACCCTACAGACTTATTATCCTGGGTTGAATTCAGCCTCTCATGAACTCCTGTGATATTCATCATGCCCCAAAGTGCCAATATTACTCATTCTCACCCACACACCTCCTACTTTTCTCCATTCATATATTTGCCCATAGTCATTCTAGCCCTTTGCCTATGTGAGCTTATCACAGTTATCTTTCAGAGCAATAGACCATAAACCCTTATGCTTCGCCATAAAGAGCAACAGTAATAGCAATGTCTTTCTATTGCCAAGTACTTGTCCTGACATCTCATTAGATTTCTGCAACTGCCCTGATAGTACATGAGGCAGGTACAATAGTCCTCATTTACAAGCATGGAAACCAAGGCAGGGAAAGATTTAGTGGCTTTCTCAAGATCACACAATACAACAATGTTCAAGATAGGAGGAAAACTCAGGATTTAATGCTTTATAGGCCAGCAATAATTCCACCCTCTTGCCATTCAACCTGATCTATTCTCACAATGTGAACTCAGTATAATCAAGGAACATCTAGCGGTTGTTGACTATATGCCAAGCACAATTCCAAAATGGAAGGCAGATGAAATCTGTCCATCTAAGGAGAAACACTGCTGTGTTGTACCTGGAAGTGTTTTATATTTAGGTGATCCTGGTTTCTAATCAAGTTTCTATCCCTTGCTTGTTTTGTGATCTTGAGTAAATTATACAGTATGTTTCATCCTCCGTTTCTTCATTCCTTAGAAGTGGGCATTCACTTCACACCACGGGTTTATTAGGAAAATTACATGAGGTGATGCAAATAAAACTCTGACACATAGGAGCCATTCTGCAGGCTATTATTATTGTTGTTGTTGTTGTTGTTAAATGTGAGTGAGGCAAGAATGAGTCATGTTAGTCAATTGCTCAACCCTCCCCTAGTCAATCTTCATCACATTTATGTCTCTGTTTTGATGTTTGCCCAAGATATAAACGGTTTGTCTACTTAAGATATAGGTAGACATTTTTGTTTCATGTGCCTAATTCCAGAATGGCCCTTCTAGCTCAGATGTGTAATTTGAAACATAAATGGCATATATACATCCATTAAATGTATTTTACCCCTTATGCAAAGGTGTGTACGAGCTGGAATAAATGGTAACTTAGAAAAACAATGATATTCAAAAAAATCCGTGGAGACAAAACTGAGTCCATGATCTCTGCAACCTTGTGGGACTTAGTTTCTGAACAGCATCCTGGACTTTGATGCTCAGGAAAATTATCATTTCAAACCCTCATGATCTAAAATTATTTGAAGGCAACTTTACATGTATTGTAGCTTTCTTATTTTTTAGCTGTATCAAAACCCACAGAAGTTAATGACAAAACATAGACAAATTGTATGTCTCTACCTCCAACCTCTCATGCTCCACAATGCCACATAAGAGTCAATCAACATCTTTGTTGTATTTGTTTTCTGCCTCTTTGTTTACAAGCAGGTTTGTATTTGCTTCTTTTTACTTAGCCCCCTCACCCATATGAGTTAAAGTGACCATTGTAGCTAATTTGTAAAACTAGAGATGAAGTAATTAGACTCAGAAGAGTAAAGTGGAATGCCATGTTCTTTGAGTTCATGATGAAAGATATGTCAATCATACCTCAGTAAATTAGTTAAAAAAAAACAACAGCTGGAAGTTGAGAGTGCACATTCCCTGACACCAGTGCTTTTCCCAATGGTGTGCTGAAGACGATAAAATGGAATCCAGGCTGATCTGATAAAGACATTTTTGTCCCCACTCAGCTCTGCAAGAATGCTTGTAAAGCATGACTTTCTTCTTGAGGATTGGAGAGTTGGAAAGATCTGAATGGAACCATGGAAGACAGATCACTCTGTAAGGAGCAAGGAAGGGACTGAATAATTCAGTGAAATTTAATGGGCTTTTCAGAACATGCCAGCAATTTATTCCCATTCTCTAACCAGATGCCACAAGCCAGCTCTCTCCCTCCTGTCTGATCCATTTGGGAGGCTTCATTGGGGGATAAATAGGGTTCTTCCTAGAAGCTGGAGGCCCCTCTCCTTGGTTGTCTTATGAGAAGCTCCTTGTAAATGCCAGGGGCTGGTTTGCACAGATGTAGGTGGGGCTAAGTGAGGTGGTAAGAGTCTTGAGGACTTCCCATCTTTTGGACTGATTGTTATACACTGGAGTAGCAGAGCAGTACTAAATAGAGTTTCCTGGCCTTGTCACAGCGAGCTCTCCTCTGTGATGTCATAATTTTGAGTAGCATTCTGGATTTCAGCATCCCATTGTAAAACAAGGAGGTTGGACTCTTTCCCTGAGCATCCTTTGAGTTCCAAATTTCATGGTTTTGAGTCACTTAGGAAAGTGTACAGCTCTTGTTAGGGCTCATTTAGGTGAGACAGTCTAGTCATATCACCCATGTTGGGCACATTAACCTAATTGAGCCTTAGTTTGTTTATGTAAAACTAGAGGCCTGGTGCACGAAATTCGTGCACGGAGGGAGGTTGTCCCTCAGCCCAGCCTGTACCCTCTCCAATATGGGACCCCTTGAGAGATGCCCGACTGCCCGTTTAGGCCCTATCCCTGTGGGATCGGGCCTAAACGGGCAGTCGGACATCCCTCTCACAATCCAGGACTGCTGGCTCCCAACTGCTTGCCTGCCTGCCTTCCTGATTGCCCCTAACCGCTTCTGCTTGCCAGCCTATGACCCCCTAACCACTCTGCTGCCAGCCTGTTTGCCCCCAACTTCCCTCCTCTGCCGGCCTGGTCACCCCTAACTGCCCTCTCCTGCAGGGTTGATCACCTCTAACTGCCCTCCCTTGCAGGCTTGGTCCCTCTCAACTACCCTCCCTTGCAGGCCGGGTGCCTCCCAACTTGCCCTCTCCTGCTGGCCATCTTGTGGTGGCTATCTTATGTCCACATGGGGGCAGGATCTTTGACCACATGGGGGCAGCTATATTGTGTGTTGCAGTGATGATCAATCTGCATATTACTCTTTTATTAGATAGGATAGAGGCCTGGTACAGGGGTGGGGCCAGCTGGTTTGCCCTGAAGGGTGTCCCGGATCAGGTGGGGGTTCCCTTGGGGTGTGGGGCGGCCTGAGCGAGGGGCCTGTGGTGGTTTGCAGGCCGGCCACGCCCCCCTGGCAACCCAAGCGGAGGCCCTGGTATCTGGGATTTATTTTCCTTCTACAATTGAAACTTTGTAGCCTGGAGCGGAGCCAAGCCTGGGGTTCCCTCCGAGACAGGCAGCCATTTGTGTTGGGGTTATAATTGAAACTTTGTTGCCTTAAGCGGGTGGGCCTGGCCAGGGTGTGCGGAAAGCTTTGCTTCCCCTGTTGCCGGCGGCAACCCTGGCCTGCTCTCTCAAGCTCCATTCTGCTGCCATTTGTTTGATTTTGTTTACCTTCTATAATTGAAACTTTGTAGCTTGAGTGGAGGCTTAGGCCTGGCAAGGGCAGGCGGAAAGCTTGGCTTCCTCTGTTACCTAGGAAACCTTGCTCTCTGTGGCTGTAGCCATCTAGGTTTGGGTTAATTTGCATATTTGGTCTGATTGGATGGTGGGTGTGTCGGAGGTATGGTCAATTTGCATATTTGTCTATTATTAGATAGGATAATCATAAAAAGATGACACATATCGCATGGACTTGAAAAGTTTGAATCAGTCTTGCCTGTAAAATTCTTGGTTGCCGAACTTAGCATGTAGCATTCATATTATAGCTGCCATTGTTATTATTTAATATTGTCTTTGTTGTGAGTCTTACTTCTTTTCTGCTCCCCCCCCCCCCCCCCCGAGCCTCTGAGGCCAGAGCAAGATATACAGCCAAATAACATCCCTAGGGACTTCTTGGCCCTCCAAGAAAAATGCTTACTTCACATCCTCTGGGCTATCAATTAGTAGCATTTTCTATGGAAATCAACTCCCTGAAAGAAAGGAAGGATTTCATTTCAAGCATGAGAAAGGAGAAGGAAACAAAGATTAGTCACAGCTCTAATGTGTTCCAATGCCATTGGTGTTATTATCTCAGCAGCCAGGTATCCAATGCTTCCATAGCTATTGAGCAGAATGGAGAGCTGCTGAAAAGTGTCTCAGCAGAGCTCTGCCTTGCAGGTGTATGAGTGGTATTAGCCGGGACTTGATTTGAACAACATGCTCTTCTCTTGACTAAGTTGAAAGGCTTTTACTTTCAGCCACAGCATCTGCTTAATATAGAAATGCTATTTTTCGGTTGCTCTTAGGTCTCCACTAGATCACCCAAGGAGATCCAAGCTCCTTTCCCCAACACACAGGGTTCAAAGTTCAATTAGGTGGAGCAGAGTCAAGTCCCCTCTTAACTGGTTTCTCCTCTCATTCTGCAGTGTTTCATCGCCAGAGAAGCTCAGCTTCTCATTGTCACATGTCCTTTTATTCCAGGGTATCATCCAGCCCACAGGCCATATAAGGCCTGTGAAATCATTTGGTATGGCCTTGCCAAGGCATTAGTGGTGAGTTAATTAAATGTTTGACCAAATATAGCAGGATAATTTTTAAGTTGATAATTTTATATGGCCTGCAAATGACGTTATAAATACCCAAATGGCCCTTGGCAGAAAAAAGGTTCCCCACCCCAGTTTCAGACAGTAGAAACAGTGAACTGGCACTGTGTATCTCCTATAATTCATTTGATTATAAACATAAAACATACTAAGAAAATTCAAGCAGTAGAGAAGTATGTCCATGAAAATATAAAATCCCTTAGTCAACCATATATCCCAGTATCTACAAGCTCTGACACTAAAGATTGTGACTATTAATGGTATAATGTGTACCCTTACATGCATTTGTCTATGAATTTATAATTGCAATTAGATGGGCATTTGTTTGGGAATACACTTTGAGTTAGAAAATGAGCTCTTAAGTAAAAAAATAGGGCTTGGGAAGAAACAAACCGAAGAATTAGGCTGTTTCTCTGGAAGTAGAGGAGGAGTGGAGAGGTCTGAAGAAATAGGAAAAAAGTCATAGTGAAGCCAGCAAGATGGAAGGATGTCATATGTGTTTCGATGCCACCCCATATGCTCAATAACGCTCAAATCTTCACCAGTGTCAACAAGATAAAGAACTTGGGTGTGAATTGATTCTTGGAGATACAGGTAAAAAGATAGAGTTGGGCATCCCTAGTTCAAATGGGATATAATGGAAGTAGCATGAATATATGTAAAAACAACTCTATGGAGAAAAACAAAAGGGAAAAAGTCCTGGAACTTACAGAAATCATAAGGAAAGCTTTTTAATATTAAAACCTGAAATTTAGGTTTGGGCCTAGGTTAACTATGCTTCAAGTTCTTAACTACTGATATATATATATACACATTTTATATGCCATATGATATATATGTTTATTATATGTATACATAAATGCATATCCATGTCTATGCACGATATGTGTGTGTGTGTGTGTATAAACCATATTTATACACACACACACACACACACACACACATACATACGGATACAAACAAAAATTATATGGTTTTGTTTTGCAAAATCCTTTTTTTGCTCAGAAATATATCATAATATTGAAGCATTGTATTTCATAAGTATTTGGTGATTGGCTGCAACGAACCATGATACAGGCACTGGAATACAACCAAAAAGAGTCTTTTCATAGAAAAGATCTATATCTTTCTTCTTAATGATCACATTGAATTCCACAGTAAAAAGTTTTGTTTTGTTTTGTTCTGTTTCATTTTGGTAACAAGCCCTCTAGTGATAGACATTTAGGTTATTTTAGTCTTTTGATGCACCGTGCTCTAGTGTGCTGGTGTATTTGTGTATATGTACAAATATTTTTGAAGGTAGTTTCCTTGAAAAAAATTGGAGGAGTCAGGGACCATGCATATTTTAAAATTACATCTGTATTTTCAAATTCTCCTACAAAAAGTTAATGTCATTAAAATTTTACTGGATTAAATATCAAATAACTAAAGACTAATGTAGAAGCAGAATCCCTATCAGATCTTGTCAAGAATATTGATGATGATGATAGATGATAATGATGGGGATGATGATAGTGAAGGGGATGATGATGAAGTAGATGGTAGTGGTGACGATAATGATGACAATGCTGATGATGATGCTAGTTAACATTTAGTATAGTCTTACAATGTATCAAGTATTATGCTCTGTATCTTTCAAACCTTGTGGACTGAGAGAAATAAAACCTGTTCAAACATTAATGGCAGGTAAATAGAGTGAAGATTTGAACCTCTTCTTTCATACGCCAAAGCCCACTCTACTACTTCAATACTACACAAGGGTTTGCCATACACTATTATTATGAGACTAGAGGCCCAGTGCATGCAATTCATGCACGGAGGGGGGGGGGGATGTCCCTCAGCCCAGCCTGCACCCTCTCCAACTTGGGACCCCTCAAGGGATGTCTGACTGCCCGGGCAGTCGGACATCCCTCTGACAATCCAGGACTGCTGGCTTCCAACTGCTTGCCTGCCTGCCTGCCTTCCTGATTGCCCCTAACCGCTTCTGCCTGCCAGCCTGATCACCCCCTAACCACTCTGCTGCCAGCCTGATTGAAGCCTAACTGCTCCCCTGCCAGCCTGTTTGCCCCCAACTTCCCTCCTCTGCCGGCCTGGTCACCCCTAACTGCCCTTTCCTGCAGGGTTGATTGCCTCCAACTTCCCTCCCTTGCAGACCTGGTCCCTCTCAACTGCCCTCCCTTGCAGGCTGGTGCCTCCCAACTGCCCTCCCCTGCTGGCCATCTTGTGGTGGCCATCTTGTGTCCACATGAGGGCAGGATCTTTGACCACATGGGGGCAGCCATATTGTGTGTTGGAGTGATGGTCAATCTGCCTATTACTTTTTTATTAGATAGGATAGAGGCCTGGTGCACGGGTGGGGGCCAGCTGGTTTGCCCTGAAGGGTGTCCCGGATCAGGGTGGGGGTTCCCTTGGGGCGTGGGGCAGCCTGAGCGAGGGGCCTGTGGTGGTTTGCAGCCCAGCCATGCCCCCTGGCGACCCAAGTGGAAGCCCTGGTATCTGGAATTTATTTACCTTCTACAATTGAAACTTTGTAGCCTGAAGCGGAGGCTTAGGCCGGAAAGGGCAGGCGAAAAGCTTGGCTTCCTCCATTGCCTGGGAAACCCAAGCCTCCTGCTCTTTCCAGCTCCATGGCTGCCGCCATTTCTGTTTGGATTTGTTTACCTTCTATAATTGAAACTTTGTAGCCTTGAGTGGAGGCTTAGGCCAGCAAGGTCAGGCGGAAAGCTTGGCTTACTCCATTGCCTGGGAAACCCTAGCCTCCCTCCTGCTCTCTGTGGCTGTAGCCATCTTGGTTGGGTTTATTTGCATACTTGCTCTGATTGGCTGGTGGGCGTGGCTGGTGGGCGTGGCTGGTGGGCGTGGCTGGTGGGTGTAGCGAAGGTATGGTCAATTTGCATATTACTCTTTTATTAGGTAGGATGTTCCCCTAGTAAAAACAGCATGGTAAATAAAAGGGTTCTATAACAAAACTAATTCTGGGAAATAGTTTTTATCATCTGTATATTTTTGGAAATTCACAATACTCATGAATTAAGTAAATCCCCTAAGAAGATGTTTAACCAAGCCAAACAATCATTTCTCAAATTTAATTGATTTTGAAACCCTTAATCAAGCACAAGTCTATTCTGAGGAACACACTTTGAGAATTATTATCCTTGTTGTACAGTATTTCTATGACTCATTCATAGAATCACAGGCATTTCTAAAGACTTTTTTTGTTGTTAATCCTCAACAGAGAATATTTTTTCCATTGATTTTCTAGAGAGAATGGAAGGAAGGGGCAGAGAGAGAGAGAATAAAATATTGATGTGAGAGAGGCACATTGACTGGTTGCCTCCCACCCAGGGCCAGAGATTGAGCCTGCAACTGAGGTACATGCCCTTCCCAGGAATTGAACCCAAGACCCTTCAATCTGCAGGCTGATGCTCTAACTACTGAGAAAACTGGCTAGGGCAAGACTTTTTAAATATAGTTTACACTCAGAGATTTATACAGATAACAATTCTCCCACAAGCCTTTGCTGGAAGATCTGCAGTAATGGGGCTTACTACCTCATGGGCTAGCCAATTTCATCTTTGGATACCCCAGTTGTTAGAAAATTGTTTATTATATATTCAACCACATAACCCTGTGAAATTTAATCACCGATTCTAATTTTACCCATTTGCAGTTTCACAGAGTATGTCGAATCCTAATTTTCCCTTCAGATTTTTTTTAAAATTTCCTAATGTGCTTTATATATTTTTCAGTACAAATAAAGCATATTGCTTTCACTAAAAGTGCAACTTCAAGCAAAAACCATAATAGAACAATTAAATTATTGAACCCTTGTTATTAAGAAATATAATGTGCTTTTTCACTGATGTTCAAAGATTCTCTCTGGGATTTATTATTGTAACTCATTTAAGTACAAAGTATAGTCTCAATGACAGTTATTGCCATTTCATATTTATCTAAAAATTCAAATATGAATGTGTATGTAATTTTAAAACATTAATTAACTTTACCCAACTATATTATTAAAGACTATGTACTCAGTGGGGGAAATGTTAGGACCAATGGGGGTTTTTAGAGGAATTATGCAAAGAAATCTCTTTTATTTTCTTAAAGACCTAACTTGAAATAAAATAAATTAAAATGCCCATCTTGGAAAATAGTCCCTACAGATTTTTGAAGTCAGTAATCACATATTAGTCCATCCCTCATCATCTTATCCCTACACTTCACGGCCCATTTTTCTTCCCCCTGCTCATATCTGGATCTTTCTCATCTTCACAATGATTCTCTCTTTAATATGCTACCATTGGTCTGCACAGACATCAAAGTGTGATTCCCAGAACTGGACATGCCATTCTAGCTGTGAGCCAACTAGCATAGGTGAGGACAGAATCAGTATTTTCCTAGATCTAAACATTCCATTTCTATGGACACATCTAGTTTGGGACAATTGGGTTTTGCAACCTCAGCACACTGGATCTTCAACTGTACTTAACAATAATTCAACCTTCTAAATAGCTGTGACTTTGGAAGGGTAAATAGGTGTTGATGGTGGCAACTTTTGAAGAAAGCAGACATCTAAGTGATTATGAAGTTTTGTTTGGTACTACTCTGACCCCAAAGGAATATTTACTTTTGTAGTCTCATGGCTTAAAGAGCTCTCTCTATGCCCAGAGAAACTGATACGCTAAGGGGCTAGAGGGAAAGGGAGGTACATAATGAAAAGTAAAGGATGAATTACAGCAATTATTTTCCCAAATTTTATAAGAAAGATAAAAATCTTAAAAGTATAGATCAAAAGAAAAGAATTAAAAATAAAAGAAAGTAAAACTATTATGATTTAATACTTTGCATGTATCTTCTTATTTAAACCTTATAACATAAAGAATATGTCCCCTACTTTTTTAAAATTTTAATTCTTTATTGTTTAAAGTATTACATGCATCTCCTTTTGCCCCATTGATCTCTCCCCAGCTGCTCCCACCCCCCAGCACATGCCCTCACGCCCCTACTGTCTGTGTCCATTGGTTATGCTCATATGCATGCATACAAGTCCTTTGGTTGATCACCCTCCCTCCCGGCCCACCCCCCACCCCCCGCCTGCCTTCCCTCATAGTTTGGACAGTCTGTTTCGATGCTTCTATGTCTCTGGTTCTATTTTTGTTCATCAGTTTATGTTGTTCATTATATTCCACAAATGAGTGAGATCATGTGATATTTATCTTTCTCTGACTGGCTTATTTCACTTAGAGTTCCTTCTTTTTTACAGCAGGGTAGTATTCCATTGTGTAGATGTACCACAGTTTTTTAATCCACTCATCTGCTGATGGGCACTTAGGTTGTTTCCAAATCTTGTAAATTGTGCTGCTATGAACATAGGGGTGCATATATCCTTTCTGATTGTTGTTTCTAGTTCCTTGGGATATATTCCTAGAAGTGGGAAATTGGGTCAAATGGCAGTTTCATTTTTAATTTTTTGAGGAAACTCCACAGTGGCTGCACCAGTGTGCATTCCCACCAGCAGTGCCCGAGGGTTCCTTTTTCTTCATATCCTCGCCAGCACTTGTCCTTTGTTGATTTGTCGATGATAGCCATTCTGACAGGTGTCAGATGGTACCTTATCGTCGTTTTGATTTGCATCTCTTGGATGATTAGTGACTTTGAGCTTGTTTTCATATGTCTCTTGGCCTTCTGTATGTCCTCTTTTGAAAAGTGTCTATTTAGGTCCTTTGCCCATTTTTTGACTGGATTGTTTATCTTCCTTTTGTTAGTTGTATGAGTCGTCCCCTACTTTTAAAGGGCAGAAAACATGGATTCAAGAGGTTAAATGACTTGTCTGATTTTTATCAGCTGATAGGCTATTGAGGCAGGATTTCTACCCGGGTATGGTCTATCCTAAAACCCTAGAATTCTATAATTCCAAGACTCTTTCCTCCATACCCCTAGATAAATCCCAGTGGTGCTGGGATGGAGCAGCAAAGACCAGTGAGCTCGGCTTTGGAATGTGCCAAGGGGAAGGGCCAAGCAATGAGCAACTTACAACAGCCTGAAATAGTCAAGAGTAATTGCCCAGTGAACTTGCTGCCTTCAAGGCCTATCAGAAAGGAACGCCTCTCAGCTCCCCAGTATGAATTAATTCTGAAAACCAAAAGCCTTACAGAGAACATGTTGGAGGTCCCCAGTTAGGCTGCCTGAACTCCAGTTCTAACTTTGAAAATCTTTAATGGCTTCTTATAAGTTCCTCAGATCCTGGGGATACCCCTGCACTGATGGAGAAGAAGCTAAATAAACAGTACTAGCTGGTATCTTTTCCTGGGGACAGGTTGTGGTTGGCCATTTTATTCACCTATGTATTTGACACTATCATCACTATTAATAGATAGTATTTACTGAGCATTGTGTCGTGCACTGTGCTGATGTTTTATATATAACTAGAAGCCCAATGCACGAAGATTTGTGCCAGAATGGGCCTTCCTTTCCCTGGCTGACAGCACCGCCTTCGCTCTGGCTGGAGCCGCCTTTCTGCCTTCCTACGCTGCTCAGAGGCCCGGAGCAGCTGGGGGTGGGGTGGTGCCCACGTATGCAAATTAACCCGCCATCTTTGTTGGGTTAATTTGCATACTCCTGATTGGCTGGTGGGCATCGTAAAAGTATGATCAGTTAGCATGTTACTCTTTTATTAGGTAGATATCTCATATTATCTCAAACATCATATTTTGAAGTAAGTCTTATTGTTATTTTAAATAGTTCTTAAATAGGGAGGGAGGAAGGAATCTTTTGGAGGTGATGGATATATTTAGAGCCTTGATTGAATGAAGTGTTACTATGCCCATTTTTATCAGTGGAAAAACTATAACATTAACTTGCCCTGAGTCCCAGAGTAAATAAGGAGTGGAGTCAAATTCAAGTCTGTCTGAAATCAAAGCCTACTTAACCCAATACTTAGCCTGAAGCTTCTCAGACTTTGTGATGTATTGTAATCTTCTAGGCCTTGACCCAGATTTTGATGTAGTGGGTCACAGTGGGCCAAGGGATTTACATCTGGACAAGCACAACCAGATAATTCTGAGCACCATAGTTGCAAAGATGGTAAGTAGAGGCCTCTCTTAGTAAGAATTGACACCCCCCCAAAAAAAATTGAATATGGTGTCCTAATAAAAATACCTGAAAAACGGGGACATGCGGGGGGTGGGGGGATGAACCCATGTCTGGAGAGAGGAGAGGAAAGTGAGTGGTGTTGAGATAATGAAGGAAGAGAAATGGTCCATCCTGAAGTCCTGACACTCAGCGATGTCTAGAAGTTTAACTCAGTGGTTCTGATCCCAGTGATTGACCCTTGCTTTGTGCCACTGGCTTCCCGGATTGCTGGTTGGAGCATTCCCTGACCAGAGTCAACACAGCAGTGAGAAGGAAGGAGCACAGTGGGTGGGTAGGGGCTTGGTTTACAAACCAGTGTCCTTTCCCCTGCTGCTCCCTCCAGACTTCTGTAGCCAAGGGGAGTGAACAGAACCGTGAACAAAAGGGGCCAGGAGATGAGCAGTTTCCTGTGGGATGTGAAATGTAAAACTTATGCATTGCCTGGAAATGCCATAAGAAATTAATATTTGTTACAGAAACAGTAGGGCTGCATTAATATTTTAATGGTGAATGAATATTTAATCCAAAACTCTGGATGGAAAGCGGACAAGACAACCATGGCAGGAACAGTTACACCACCCGGTTAGAGATGTGAATGATTCATTGGCTCTGTCAGTAGTAATAATGCCACAGTGTATCTATTATATAATTCCTTTGAAATATTGGGAAGTAACTCCTCAGAATCAAAATTAGAAGCGTTGTTTATTCTTTAAAAGGCAGCCCTTGAAGCATCAGACAGAGCAAGTCTTTGGAATCAGGGAAGCCTGGAATTGGGTACCAACTCTATGGTTTACTGACTCTGCAACTATGAATCAACCCATTCACCTCTTGGAGCCTTATCTCTAAAAAGAGACAAGCATCTATTTGATGGGATTATTGGCTGCATCTACATTAGTCACTCAGTTAATGTTTCCTTTTGTGTTTCTCCTTATTTTTATAATATGGTAAAAAACAAATACCTTTAAGGTGGCTGAAATGTCTCTTAATTTAGCCCCATGCCTATTTTTGAAAGAAAGACAATGACACTTTAATTTTCTTATTTCTCTTGGATCCTTATGTCTGTCACCATTCTTCTCAGTAAAATATTCTGTAGTTTGGAGAAAGCTATTTTCCTAATAAAAAGTCCAATTCTGTCTGTAACCCTTAAACTTAAAATTCATCAGCGATGCTTGTCTTTTAAATGTATACAGGTGTCTCCATGTAGCTCCACTCTTAATGGTCACATGCACATACCATTGCAATGAAACTTATACTTCTCCTGGCAGGTAATTCTCCCTCCTTCAACACTAGACTATGGCCCTGTAATGCCTGTTCCCTCTCATCTCTCCTATGTGGTCCCACTACACTTTATTAGCTTCTTTATTTTGCCACTTGGGACTTTCTATAATTTTATATTAAGAATAGGGGCTTTAGAGACCCATCTGCCTTAGATAAAGTCTCCACTCAGCCTGTTATTCATTGGGTGATCTTGAGTAAGGTCCTCATTAACCCCCTAGCTCAGAGGCCTTAAAACTGGGACAATGACATTTACCTCATGCATTACAATATCTATGACATATACATATAAAGTGAAATATTTTGGAGCATTCCCATTTCACAGATGAGGACATTGAGATGCAGAGATCCAATAAGGTACTCAAGGTCATTCAGTAAGGACTAAAACCAGGTCTTCACATGAAAGTGCTGCAGGGGATTAAAATGTACTTGTAGCTAAGCTAGCCATGAAAACTGCTCCCTGCCACTCCTTGATCCTTCCTCTGCTAGCTCGCCATTGAATGGCTACCAGGTTCATAATGTTGCCATATGTGTAAAGATGAGAATGGACATAGAGAAGAGGGTATCTAGATGAAGAACTAAGGAAGTGGGATAAGACAGGGGACAAATTATTATAATACATAGCAGAAAGTCATTCTTGAAAAATGGGAAGAATGAATGTATTGCAAAGCAGAGACAAAATAGCAACTTAATTTTTAACTCACATATTGGGATTTAGTGTAGAATTTCACAAGGAGGGAAAAAAAATGTGAGGGAAAAAAAATGTGACCACCAGTAAGAAACAGAAAAAAAAAAGTCCAAAAACCTCTATGATAGATGATGCCAGTGAACTACAACCAAACTTTAAACATTCATCATTTTTTTCCTTCTTCTGGATAGAATTAAGTCATGGAACAAACTTCTGTGAACGCTCACCTTTTTGTTTTTCCTGGAAGGACGCATGAAGTATACGTGGGAGAAAAGGCATGATGGATGGATGCAAGAAAACGGAAAAGCCAAATCGATTACACTCAGGAGTCAGTCTGCAGTTCTGTTTAAAAGTTTCTGCTTTGTTAAGGAAGGGAAGCAACCATATGATTCCCTCCCAGACGCTGTACAAAATACTTTACGTAGCTAATTCCACTTAATTCCCACTGGAACCCTAGGAGGAGGGAATTGTATCAGCAACCACAGCAGTCACTCTGCCTGTGTTAAACAACAGAATATTTCTGGGCAGCACACACAAGGATCTCTGCAGGCCTCCACCACCTATGGATGTAGACTCTATCCTGGATACCTCTGCCGTAATGGAAATCCCCCTCTCCCTCATTCCTTCATTTCTGAACCACTCACTTGACCTCCGATGTCCAAGGCAGAAGTATCAAATCAGCCAGATCCAGGGTATGCCTTCAAGACCAGGATACCTAAAGGGGTGCATTTCTTCACATGGATTTCCTACTTCTCTCCAAAACACACACTGAAGTCCCCAAATTGAGAACACGTCCATATTCATGGCAGACCAAATGATAGTTACCTGCTGTAGGTACTGTCATCTCAACTTTATAGATGAAATCATCAAGGCTCAGTAAAGTAAAAATATTATCCTAAGATTTCATAGCTGCTTTAAAAAAATTGAGGTATGATTTGACATGGAAAAAGCTGTACATAATTAATGTATACAACTCAAGTTTGGTGATTAGTATACATCTGTAAAATCCTTGCCACCATCAAAACTATAGACATATCTATCACCTACTGAAACTTCCTCCTGCCCTCTTTATAATAATAACTAGTGCCCTGGTGCACAGATTCATACACATTGAAAGGAAATTAATTAGAAGGGGCAGGATTGGGCAAAACAGGCCAGATATGCCCTGGAGCCAACCTCCCGCAGTTCTCTCCCCAGCTGGCAGCACCTGGGGTGGTGCAGCGGCTTGAAGGGCATCTGCGGAGTGAGCGGGGTCCCTCTGGCAGGTGGGGATCTCTCAGCCTAGCCTGCAGGGATCAGGCTGAAATCAGCTCTCCAACATCCCCCGAGGGGTCCCGGATTATGAGAGGGCAGTTCTTGGGTGACGCACCCCAGAATCGGGCTTCCTCCTCTCTGGTTCTGGGGTGCATCACCTGAGGACCGCTGCTGCCAAGTCACTGCAGCTCAGCAGCTCTTGTGTTGAGCATCTGCCTCCTGGTGGTCAGTGCACATTATAGTTACCAATCAGACAGTCGCTTAGCATTTTATATAGAGAGATAAGTATTATTATCATTATTGCTAAGAACACTAACCATAAAATCTACTCTCAGAAATTGTAAGTATACAATATACTATTGTTAGTTATAGATACTATGCTGTATATTGAGTCTCCAGAAATTAATATCTTACATAACCAAAATGTTGTACCCTTTAACCATCACTTCTCCATTTTCCCCTCTGCCCAGCCCATGGCAACCACCATTCTACCCTCTGCTTCTATGAGTATGACTAGTTTAGATTCTGCATTTATCTATAGTGAGATCATATAGATGTGTCTTTCTGCGTCTGGCTTATTTCACTTAGCAAAATGCCCTCTACATTTATCCATGTTGCCCCAAATGGTAGGATTTCCTTCTTTTTAAAGGCTAAATAATATTCCATTTTATGTATATACCACATTTTCCTTGTTGTTGTTTTATTATTATTCGATTTTACTTTTAAATTTATTGGGGTGACACTTGTTATTAAAATTATATAGGTTTCAAATTTTTAAAACATTTATTTACAAAGATATATGCACCCCTATGTTCATTACTGCATTATTCACATTTTCTTTATTTATCAGTGGATGGACAGTTGGGTTGCTTTCATTTTGGGGCTATTGTGAATAATGTGGTTATGAACATGAGTATGCAGATGGTCTGTTGGGTCCTTGATTTCAATTCTTTTGGATATATACCTAGAAGTGGAATTACTGAGTCATGTGATAATTCTATTTTTAATTTTTTCAGGAATTATCATACTATTTTCCATTATGGTTTCACCATTTTCACTTTCCCACTATTACTGAAGAAGGGGTCCAATTTGTTCACTTTCTCATCAACAATTGTTCTTTTCTGTTTCATTTTTAATAATAAGTTCTAATAAGTGTGAAGTGGGTCCTATCTCTATAATAAAGAGCCAGGGTATAACACCGTAAAGACCAAAGCTGGACCAGACTGGAAGTCAGTGCTGGGTTGCTGACTGCTTCCGCTGCAGGTGTGGTGCCCCAGCACTGACTGCTGAGGGAGCTGTGAATCAGGGCCAGAGAGAGGCCTGAAGAGAGAAGCAGGGACTGATCGTTGCTTCTGTGGCAGCTTTTGACCAGCACTTGCCTCTCTCTTTCTTTCCCAGTCTGGCCAGCAGCTGCGCCTCCATTTCTCTCCAGGACTGCAGGCCCCGTTGATAGGCCAAGAGACGCTGACTGGCATAGAAACTGACCAATCAGAACCAAATCTGGGTGAAGTGTGAGGAACCAATGGCTGCCTAGGAGGTGGAGCTTTTGACACTGACTGGCATAGAAACTGACCAATCAGAACCAAATCTGGAGGCTTAGAGGTGTCTCTGTCCAAGGAGAGTGGTTGATCCTGAGGCTGGCTCTAGCAATGGCCTTCACAAATCTACAGAAAGTGCTCATCAGTGACAGCCTGGACCCTTGCTGCCAGAAGATTCTGCAAGATGGAGGGCTGCAGGTGGTAGAGAAGCAGAACCTGAGCAAAGAGGAGCTGATAGCCGAGCTGCAGGACTGCGAAGGCCTTATCGTCCGCTCGACACCAAGGTGACCTCAGATGTCATCAATGCAGCAGAGAAGTTTCAGGTGGTGGGCAGGGCTGGCACCCGCGTGGACAATGTGGATCTGGAGACTGCCACTAGGAAGGGCATCCTGGTCATGAACACTCCCAATGGGAACAGTCTTTGTGCTGCGGAGCTCACCTGTGGGATGATCATGTGTCTGTCCAGGCAGATTCCCCAGGCGACGGCTTCGATGAAGGATGGCAAATGAGACTGAAAGAAGTTCATGGGCCGAAACCGGTTTGGCTCAGTGGACAGAGCGTCGGCCTGCAGACTGAAGGGTCCCAGGTTCGATTCCGGTCAAGGGCATGTACCTTGGTTGTGGGCACATCCCCAGTGGGAGGTGTGCAGGAGGCAGCTGGTCGATGTTTCTCTCTCATCGACGTTTCTAGCTCTCTATCCCTCTCCCTTCCTCTCTGTAAAAAATCAATAAAATGTATTTTTTTAAAAAACACACACAAAAAAAAACACAGAAGTTCATGGGAACCGAGTTGAATGGAAAGACCCTGGGAATTCTTGGGCTGGGGAGGATCAGGAGAGAGGTGGCCGTCCGGATGCAGTCCTTCGGGATGAAGACTGGAGGGTACAACCCCATCATCTCACCAGAGGTCTCGGCCTCCTTCAGCATTCAGCAGCTGCCCCTGGAGGAGATCTGGACCCTCTGTGACTTCATCACTGTGCACACCCCTATCCTGCCCTCCACAACAGGCCTGCTGAATGACAGCACCTTTGCTCTGTGCAAGAAGGGTGAGTGCGTGGTGAACTGCACCCGCGGAGGGATAGTGGACGAGGGCACCCTGCTCTGGGCCCTGCAGTCAGGCAGTGCGCAGGCACAGCACTGGACATGTTCACAGAGGACCCGCCTTGGGAACATTCGTTGGTGGACCACGAGAACGTCATCAGCTGCCCCCACCTGGGCGCCAGCACCAAGGAGGCCCAGAGCCACTGCGGGGAGGAGATCGCTGTCCAGTTCATGGACATGGTGAAGGGCATAGCCTTGCGGGGGTCATGAATGCCCAGGCCCTTACCAGTGCCTTCTCTCTGTACACCAAACCTTGGATTGGTCTGGCAGAAGCTCTGGGGACTCTGAAGCGAGCCTGGGCAGAGTTCCCAAAAGGGACCATTCAGGTGGTAACACAGGGTTTATCCCTGAAGAATGCCGGGAACTGCCTGAGCCCCGTAGTCATTGTTGGCCTCCTCAAAGACGCTTCTAATCATGTGGATGTGAACTTGGTGAATGCCAAGCTGCTGGTGAAGGAGGCTGGCCTCAATGTAACCACTTCCCATAACCGCACTGTGCCAGGAGAGCAAGGATGTGGGGAAGGCCTCCTGAGTGTTGCCCCGGCAGGTGCCCCCTACCATGCTGTGGGCTTTGTCCAGGGCACCACACCTGTGCTGCAGGCACTCAGCAGAGCTGCCTTTAAACCAGAAGTGCCTCTCTGCAGGGGTCTGACCCTGCTCCTGTTCCGGGCTCAGCCCTCTAACCCTGCCATGCTGCCTACCATGATTGGGCTCCTGGCAGAGGCAGGCATGCAGCTGCTGTCCTACCAGACCTCACTGGTGTCCGATGGGGAGACCTGGCACGTCATGGGCATCTCCTCCCTGCTGCCCAGCCTGGACATCTGGAAGCAGAATGTGACTGAGGCCTTTCAATTTCATTTCTGACCTTGGGGCTTACCAGGACCAGCCTTGGGGGCTTTGTGATCAACATTAAGAGGTCATATTCCCAGGGCTGACACCACTTATGTGGTCTGACCCCTGTAATAACCACTTAATAAACAGCCCCTCCTCCCTCCCCCGCCCCCCCCCAAAAAAAAAAGAACCAAATCTGGGTCAACTGTGAGGAGCCAATGGCTGCCTAGGAGGCAGAGCTTTGACGCTGACTGGCATAGAAACCTACTAATCAGAACCAAATTGGCCGGCAGAGGGCAGTTGGGGGTGAGATCAGGCTGGCAGGGTAGGGCAATTGGTGTCAAGATCAGGCCAGCAGGAGAGGGCAGTTGGTGGTGAGATCAGGCTGGCAGGGAAAGGCAGTTGGGGGTGAGATCAGGCCAGCAGGGGAGGGCAGTTAGGGGCGATCAGGCAGGCAGGCAGAGGCAGTTAGGGGCGGTCAGGCAGGCAGGTGAGCGGTTAGGAGTCAGAGGTCCCAGATTGTGGGATCGGGCCTAAACCGGCAGTCGGATATCCCCCAAGGGGTCCCTGATTGGAGAAGGTGCAGGCTGGGCTGAGGTAACCCCCCCTTCCCCCGTGCACGAATTTCATGCACTGGGCCACTAGTAGTATAATATTTACTGCATGTTCAACACTGGCTCCCAGAGTTCTCAGTGGGATAAGAGTGCCAGTTCCCCCCACACCGTGGTAACTTGCTTTTATTGCTTTCCTTCTCTTCCTTGCCTGGATTCCATATTTCCCCACTCTCCTGGTATATTCTCTGATTACCTCCCAATGAACTATTTACATTCAAACTCTTGCCTCAGGGTTTGCTTCTAAGGATCTTGAACTAAGATACCTATTTGAGATTATTCCTTATCCATTACAGTACTTAAAAAAAAAACTTTATTGTTGAAAGTATTATTATATATATTTCCCCTTTTCCCCCATTGACCCCTTCTAGCCCTCTCCTGCCCCTCACTCCAGGCCTTCACCACCCTGTTGTCTGTGTCCATGGTTCATGCATATATGCATACAACAAGTTCTTTGGTTGATCTGTTCCAACCCACCCATCCCTACCTTCCCTCTGCGATTGGACATTCTTTTCCATGCTTCTGTGTCTCTGGATCTATGTTATTCATCAGTATATTTTGTACAGTACTTAATTGACAACACCTAATTCGCTCCATGAACATCATCTACACTCCTAAAGAAATACAGAATTTATTCAGCCCATCCCATAGAAAGAAATCTTTCTATCTTTAGTATACTCAAAACTCTTACAACTTCAGAGGGAAGTGGGAGCTCACGGATCTATGCAATTGCTTTAAAACTATGTTCCATGGATCCCCACAGTTTTGGGGACTCTGAAAGTGTTTATTTTGTGCAATATGAAAAATAAGTCAGCTCTACACTACATTTTGAGATATTTCAAATGAGCTAACTGGGGTTGCTTAGTGTATTGCTTTTGGTACGGAACTCTGGTCACAATTTTTCCAGTCATCTCTTAATTAAAATTATCCAGAGTCTTCAAGGCAAGTTTGTTTTTTTAATGTTGTTATAGACAAATATATCTTCGTCAGTCAGAACTTTGTCATGCTGTGTCATCATGTAATAACTCCAGATTCTTTGTGTTTTTTTTTTACATTAATTAAGACAATGAAATCATTTCCAGGAAAATCCATAGCTGCTTTTTTTCATATGTATATATGATGTTCCAGTACAGTTCCTTTAAAGATGAACAAACAATCCGTAAGGTTTCCATAGCCATAGAAGTTGGTAATCTATAGATCTATGTCAAGCCCTCATGCAATTCATAATTTCCTTCATCAGCACCTTGACATGTGTGCTTACACATGGCAAGTTAAAGAAAGCTTTCCTCTCCTGGAGAAGTCTGCTTTATTTTAGAATAATTCTAATGCTATGAAGATTTCTGTATTTCCCTCCTATTGAGCTGAAATCTGCATCCCTAAAACTTCCACTCTTCCATCCAGGAGAGATTTTTTTCTCCTTAATCTTTAAGGGCCGCCTCCAGACCTCATTGGAGTTTCCCAGTGTTCTTGCACAAGCAGGCAAAAACCATTGCATGCATTTGAACTCCTGTACTTTTGGCACCTAGCAAGGAGTGGGTTCCCCTTCTCCACTGGCTGGCAGCAAGCCTCCCCTTTTCAGTCCATCTGTAACATATAGGAAAGTGACGGCAAAGATATGGATTTCACCAAACTTAATCAGAGCCTTAAGTGAATCAACAGGGGTGGGGAGGGGAGAGAGTTAGGGGTGCAGAGAAGGGTGGGCAACTTTCCAGCCCCACAACATATGGCAATAGTTTCATTGAAAGCCCAAGACTGTATTTATTTCATGCGGCGACATCGCCCCAAGAAGCATGCAGGCCAAATTTCTAATACATGAACCCTAAATCCAATTTTTCAGATCTCCTCCTCTTCCTCTGATTTTTCTTCCTTCACACCACCCCCTTCTGAGCTCATTTCTCTTATTATTATTATTTTTTTGAGGACTCTCTATTCTCCTTGAAAGCTGGGGTAGTATGAATGGAATGTTTTGATTTACGACAGCCCCCCTGAATTCTTCTTTCCCAAATCAATTAATTTTCACACATTCTGACAACTGAGGGGTAGGAGCAAGGGCTGAGGGGGGCAGTGGTTGGGTGGTGAGAGGTTAGGGTCTAGCAGGGGGTGAGGTGAGTGGGAGATCGGAGCTCCCCAGAGGGGTTTAGCCAGGGGAAGATGAATTACCCTTGTGTTGGTGTTGAGAGAAAAGGACTGGGGGAGAGCTCGGTATCTGAGATGAGCACACATGAGCACTGGGGGCAGGGCAATTGGCTGTCAATCAGAGGGTTAAAAACATGGAAAAAGAAAAAGGCAACTTCATTCCAGGAAGATAGAAAACTGGGGAATTCGAAGACCTCCTCTGCCTCCTTGCCTCAGGTTGCCTGTGGCCTGCCCATTTACTCCTGTGGCATTGCCAGCAGAGGTGGGTAGTGGCATTTCTTTGCAGCAAATATTCAAGAATTCTGATGGAGGAGATAGGAAGAGGAGGCTCTTATCTCTCTCTCTCTCTCTCTCTCTCTCTCTCTCTCTCTCTCTCTCAATCTTTTGTATTTCATTTCTCCTCCTTCCTTTGTTCCTCTCTTCCTCCCATTTCTCCTATTCTACTTACTTTTCCCTTCCTTCCTTCCTTCCTTCCTTCCTTCCTTCCTTCCTTCCTTCCTTCCTTCCTTCCTTCCTTCCTTCTTTCCTTCCATTGTTCCTTTCTCCTTTCTTTTTTTTTTCATTCTCTCTTGATCACTCAGCCATTCAGTCTCCCAAAATGTACTCACCAGCTCTTCTGTGTGAGACTCTATGTTGATTATGGTAAGAAAGACCAGACTTTGGAGATTGATCCAATTCAAATGAAAAGACATTGACTCATCAAGCTCTGTGCTAGATGCTGGGATACTGGGTCTACAAAGAAGAACACAGTGCTGTGACCTCAAGAACTCAATTGCTGTGTAGGGGAGACAGGCATGTCATTACTCATGTGTTTATTCATTAAATCTGTATGTCAGGTTCTGGGACTATTTAATGTTTTTTACTCTGTAGCATGTGGGACCATGCCTAGCCTCTAGTTGACATACATTAAATTCAATAATAAAAACAAGTTATTAGAAACCTGTGATGTGTCAGCTATTTTGCATGCTTTATCATCAGTCCTTCCTCCAACCTCATAAAAAAGATACGGTTATCCCCTTTTTACAGACGAGAAAGAGAGTCATAGAGAGGTTAATTTGCCAATGTTAAATCACTTAAAGGGTAACATGAAGATGCTAATTCAGATCTGCCTAATGCCAGTGCAGAACATTTTCCTATTCTTTCTGCCATACTGCTTTTTACAAAAATATGTGAATGAAGAACTAAGTCGATGAGATGCAAGTCTTCCTAATTCAAGAAATAAATCTTATCCTCATTAATAGGAAATCTAGGTTGTAACATATTATACAGTACACAGACCTTTACAAATAAATATGTAAAAAAAGCTGGCATGTTCCATGTTACACCAGCCTGAGGTCTCTGTGGCCTGAGCACCCACATCATACTGGTCCAAGCTCTCATTTGCATGATTGTGGGGCCTCGGCATCATCCAGCTAACATCTCTTTCCAATTATTTTTTACTAGAGGCCCGATGCCCAAAATTTGTGCAAGGGGCTCAACCCTCGCAGCCCCAGCTTCGTCCGGAAGGTCCTTGGGCTGTCTGGTCTAATTAGCATATTACACTTTTATTATTACAGATATCAACCTATGCTCAGTGAGTAACCACTTGTCCTTATATTCCGGTCCTTTATTGCTGTCTCCTGCACAGTCACTTGGGGCAGTTGCTCACCATAAACATGATGCTCAGGACCCTGAAAGGGAATAATATGCTCCTGCTAAGGATGATTCACCTCAGGGTCCCTCAAAATACACGACCAAATATTTATGTACTACTCCTACTACAGGCCCAAAGTGGAACATCAGGGAGGCTCTGTTCATGGAGTAACTGACTCATCGCAGACTTCCACCACCCTCTCATCAGTGAGGAGAGAGAGCTCCTTGCCAAACCTTGCTGTTTTTTACAGTACACATTACATCAGAGCCAAGCTGTGTTCTGGTCAGCAATGGGGAGAATGCTCCACTCTTCAACTCCGCACGACTCTCTCACCTGAGCCTAACGAAAGTTTACTTACATGCAATTGACTGACTGTGAAAGTTGTCTCTCCTCCCTGAATCCATATCCTTTGATTGTAAACCAACCCACTGACTCTGGGCTTTGGCCAGGTGACTGATTTTGTCCAAGGAGATAATAACAAACTTTATGTAAACAGAGGCTTGCAAAAACATGTCTGACCCAGACTGCTAGAGGATGAGACATGTGAAGCAGAGCTAGTTAGTTCAGCTAAGACTATTGTAGATTCACTAACACTCCAATGATCACCTGAGTCTCCAAAGACCGAAAGAACTGCTCTACCAAGACCAGCCCCATTCAGAAGAACTGCCCAAACAACTCACAGATGTGGGAAGAAAATAACATACAGTTGTTTAAAGCCACTACTTTGAGAGGATCGTTTGTTATATAGCTATAGCTAACTGATATATTTATTGTAAGTGAAGTCTCACAAATTGTCTCATGGAAACAGATTTTTTAGCTCTTGCCACCAACATTTCTCTTCAAAGGGTCAGACCCAGCTGAGAAAGAAGCATAATCCTCTACTTTCCATCTCCGGCATTTCACTTTTCTTATCTACCTTCTGCCCCAAAGAGCTGCTTACAAGAACTGTCTTATGGTGCTACCAAGAAGCACATGACCTGTTACCCATTCTACTCTTCTGATCTTAACTCTTCCCTCTTCTCCCTGTCCTCTCTCTCTGCATTAAGCAGCATACCAGCCTGCTCTCTCCTCCTTCACTAAGAGAAAAAACTAAACACAATGCTCTCACATAAATTAATTCATGCAAATAGATGCCTATGGGTCTACCAAATATCGCTTCATTAGACATATATAGACAAGACTCAATTCCCTTTAGACTAAGCTAGGATCTGACTACAGAAAAAAGAAATAGACATAAGTGTAGTTGATATACACTAGTATATCATACATGTACACACACAGATGTAACTTGTGTGAATTATACAGACACAGTAAGATTAAATGGATAAGAATAAATAAAGGAGATTGCATTATGCAAATGTACATTGTTACCACTAAGAGAAGATGTCATTACTATTTTGGCCTTTATCATGTATTAGCATCACACATACCTTATCCTAATTATAGCAGATTCTAAAGTAGCAGGACATGAATTCACAATGTTTTTGTGCTTGCATCCTGCCTTATGACTTTACAAAGGACATATGAGCAGTTTTGAACTTCCAGGAACCCATATCTGGTACCTGGTAGGGGACCAGCCTCAGCTTTGCCAGTTCGCCCTGGTGGTGTCAGAATAAATCAGTCCTGCTCTTGCTGGCATGTTTCTAGAAACTCTCTCTCCCTGACACCTGCAGACAGGCCCTCTTTTATTTTACCTATTACAACCCTCAACATCAAGAACAAAAACATGTCTTTCTTCTCTCAGCCAAAAAAGGGGGGGCACTGTATTTCATGAACAATAATTTGCCTGTGAAATACTTGACAAGGACCAACTCCAAGTATGTGCATGCAGTAGAAGGAGCACTGGGCTAGAAGTCAAGAAGCACAGGTTCTAATGACAGCTCTGCATCCAACTGACTTTGTGAACTTGGACATGTTACTCCAGGCTGGATTTATGTCCCTTTTATGCTTGGTATCTCTTTGTTGAAGTTCTCCCTATATTCCTTGAGCATCCTTATAACCAGTGTTTTCAACTCAGTATCTGATAGCTTGCTTGCCTCTGCTTCATTTTATTCTTTTTCTGCAGTTTTCTGCTTTTCTTTCATTTGGGGCATGTTTCTTTGTCTCCTCACTTTGGCTGCCTCACTGTGCTTATTTCTATATATAACGTAGATTTGCTATGTCTCCCACTCCTGGTAGTGTGGCCCTATGTAGTAGGTGCCCTGTGGGGCCCAGTGTCCTAGTCTCCTTGATCACCTGAGGCAGGAGCTGTCTCTTTTTTGGGTTGTATGTGCCCTTCTGTGTGGTTGACCCTTGATTTTTCTGTTGATACATCAGTGGGTGGGATTGACCCTCAGGCTGACTGGCTGTGAGAAATGGCCATGACCGCAGTGTACAAGCCGCTGTGCATAGGCTGACCCCATGGAGTAGCATTTGTCCCAGTGGATTTTGGTGCCTGCCGAGACCACCCTTTAGGTGTGTGGCTTGTGGAGCTAATCAGATGGTTCTCAATTGTGGTCTGAAGCTAGAAACTAGGTATATTGGTTCTGGAGCCCCTTGGGAGTAGCTCCAGGGCAGGCCAATGCCAGCTGCTTTCGATGACCAACCTTGAGGCTACCTGTCAGGAGCTACAAAGCAATCCATGGTTAGTAGCTGCCTGTGCTGGACCTGGACTTGCTAGGGAAAGGCCATGCCTTTGAAATGCAAAGTTGTATTAAATATTCTTTAGGACTCTAGCTTCAAAAACTAAATGAATTGATCCAGAGTTTCTTAAATTGTGCCATATAACTGGAAGCTGTACTGCTTGGGAGTTTAGATCTTGGAATCTATCACTGGACTGCAAGACACCCGCATCTTTGGTCTGAATCACTGCAGGAGAATCCAATTTGGTATGTTCCCTCTCTTGTATTATCACAACTCTTTCCCCAGAAAGAGTGCAGAGTATTGTATATAAACACAAAATTAGATCAGGTCCCTTCCCTGCATAAGTCCTCCATTTTTCCATTGAACTTAGAATTTGTTCAGCTTGGCTCTTGCCTCCATCATCAATTTTATCTCCCACCACCCTCCCATGCTGACAACCAGCAAGGAGACAGGAACTCCAGTCTTACAACTACATGGAACGGAATTTTTCCAGCAATCTGAATGAGCTTGGAAGTGCATTCTCACTCCCCGAAAACCAGGAAGGGACACTGTGCTGTGGACACCTGGATTTCAGCATTGTGAGACACTAACCAGAGCCCATGGCCTTTTTGTGAGACCTAGCCAAGCCAAACTGGACTTCTGCCCTACATAACTGTGTGATAATACATTTTTTTTATTTTAAGCCACTAATGGGGCAATAATTTTTTATAACAGCAATAAAAGACTAATACAATGCTCAACCAAGCACTCATCTGGGAAGATGCCATGAAGAAAGAGATCCCCAATTCCATTTCTTAGGCCTTATTTTACTCTCTTAGAACCTTTTAACCTTCTCTCAAGTAACACATATCCTAAGATTCAAATTACTTCCAGCCTCTGGATGAAATCTCAGCTGCATAAATGACAGGTCATTATGCATAGCAACATCAAAGTCAGACTCTAGTTGTACCAGGTTGATTTCCCATGAAGTTTTGGGACCCCATGCTGCTGCCACACTTGAAAATGGAAAGAACTGAGTGGGACATGTTCATTGTGGGAAAAGGTCTCAAAATTATGAAAAAAGAAAGGGCTGGGGTGTTTTGCCTAAAAGAGCCCCGAAGCTCAGGGAGAAATTTGTTTGTAGGGTTCTCAGAGAGGTGAGGAAACAGACTTCCATTGATTCCAGGGAAGAGAACATAAATGGATGGGTCCATAATATAGAGAGCTTAGTGCCCAGGGGCTAACCATAAAAGGTCTTCAGTACATGCTTAAACTGAAGATGTTGTATTGGGACAGCACTTCAGAATTTTTGGTCCAACTTTCTCATTTACCAATAAATAAACCAAGGCCCAAAGAGCAACACTTGTCACATGACCTTTAGTCTTTTGCCATAAAGAAATTGTTTTAATTATTCCTGTTTTATGGAATTATGAAAGACCCATGGGGAGAACTATCAAAAGAGAACATGTTGCTCTTCAGGAATTGCAGTTCCTTCCTCAACTCTTTTCTCTATAGTGCAGACTCTGGCTCATAGTACCTTCACTCCCACTGCCCCTGTGCTAAAAAAAATGTGGAAATTATAGTTCTTGTCTGACTCCTCAAAAAACAATCCTGAGACTTTAGATGTGTCTGGGACATATACTTTCTTTTGCACTATGTGTTTAAAAGGGATTTGTACAGCAAAATAAGGGTCCAATCAAGATGTTCAAATTCTGTTTTAGGCAATGAAATAGTTCAAACTTTCACTTAAAAAATATTAGTTCCTTCTATGCTAAATAGGGGGGTTGCAGAAATGAATAAGATAAAATCCTCACTGTCTAGTAGTCCACAGGGAAATGACATGGGAAAAGAGCACTAGATCAAACTGTATTGTAAGTGCTGGAGTGAAGAGCTCTCTTAAGGTGAAGGTGAAAGTGCAGGGCCTTGAGGATCAAGGACAAGGCCTGATCCATGTATAATCCGATTGTTGCGCAAAGAGCTTGGGAATGGACAAACGGATAGCAGAAGGGGCTGGGAAATTTGGCTGAGACCATGCATGTCATACGAAGGAATTTGTATTTTCTGAAAATCATGTGGATTTGAGGATATATTTAAAGGATTACAATATCTTGTGTTTAGAAAAGACTTCTGGTAAAAGGGGGAAGGTTGATTTCCCATAATCTCCTTAGCAACAATCAATTTTAAAATTAGGATCATTAATGTATGTCTAGTAGGCTTCTCTTCTGGCTACATAATTTTAGCTATTAATCCTTGCTTTTAAAGAATATATATAAGTGGTGGTTAAAAGATATCTTTATAAAATATTTGCACATTCAATCTTTATAGCAACATTCTTCACAATAGCTGCACAATGGAAGCAATGCAAGTACCAATTGACAGGAATATTATTCAGCCTTAAAAAGAAAGGAAATTCTAACATATGCTACAACATAGGTAAACCTTGAAGACATTATGCTAAGTGAAGTAAGCCAGTCATAACAACCACCAAATATGGTCTGATTCCATATGTATATACACATACACACACATACATACACACACAGACATACATATACATATATGATATACCTAGAATAGTCAAATTCATAGAGACAGAAAGAAAAATGGTGGCTGCTGGTAGCTAGGGCGAGGGAGGAATGGGGAGCTATCTAATCTAATAATAGACAAATATGCAAATTGACCGCACCTTCGCTATGCCCAAACCACGCCCACCAGCCAAGCCACGCCCACCAACCAATCAGGACGAATATGCAAATTATCCAAACAAAGATGGCGTCTAATTTGCATATCGCGACAGCGTAGAAAGAAGCCAAGAGCTGCAGAAGGGAGCAAAGCTGCAGAGAAGCAAGCAAGCCGGGGGGGGGGGAGGAGAAGGGCGAGCGGAGGCGGGGCCGGGGGAGAAGGAAGTTGAGCAGGCGGGGCCGGGGGAGAAGGAAGTTGAGCAGGCGGGGCCGGGGGAGAAGGGGCGGGGCCGGGGAGAAGGGAGGAGCAGAGGCGGGGCCAGGGGAGAAGGGAGGAGTGGAGGCGGGGCCGGGGGAGAAGGGGCAGGGCCGGGGGAGAAGGGAGGAGCGGAGGCAGGGCCAGGGAGAAGGGAGGAGCGGAGGCGGGGCCAGGGAAGAAGGAAGGAGAGCGGGCTGGTGGAGAAGTTAGAAAAGCAGGGGGGCTGGCGGAGAAGGCGGGCCGGGGGAGAAGGGAAGAGCGGAGGCGGGGCCGGGGAAGAAGGAAGGAGAGCGGGCTGGCGGAGAAGGCGGGCCGGGGGAGAAGGGAAGAGCGGAGGCGGGGCCGGGGGAGAAGGGAACAGCAGGCGGGCTGGCAGAGAAGGCAGGCCGGGGGAGAAGGAAGGAGCGGAGGCAGGGCCAGGGGAGAAGGGAAGAGCGGAGGCGGGGCCGGGGGAGAAGGGAACAGCAGCGGGGCGAGGGACAAGGGAGGAGAGCAGGCAGGGTGGGGTAAAGTGCAGCAGGAAACCCTATTGCAGGATTTTTCCTGCAACGGGAACGCTAGTCTTACCTAATAATAGACAAACATGTAAATTGACCTTACCTCCGCTACACCCACAGCCAATCACATATCCTAAGATTCAAATTACTTCCAGCCTCTGGATGAAATCTCAGCTGCATAAGAGTGAGTATGCAAATTAGAAGGCCAAAGATGGCGGCCGCCCAGCTGCTCCAGGAGCAGAGTGGCCAGGCGGGGCAGGACGCCTGCTATGAGAGGGAGGATGGGGGGCAAAGGGATCTACAGGAACGGAGTGCCGCAGCAAAGACAAGACTGCAGACTCCGGAGTCTGCAGCAAAGACAAAGATGGCAGACTCCAGCCAGAGTCTGCAGCAAAGATAAAGATGGCAGACTCTGGCGGGAGCAAAGTCCTGGGTCCCAGGTGCTGGAGGAATACCAGTGCTGGAAGCCAAGGGAAGAAGGCCTTTTGCATGAATCTCTTTGTGCAGTGGGCCTCTAGTTGTTTAATAAATACCAAGTTTCAATTGGGGAAGATAAAAATGTTCTGGAGATGGGTGGGGTTCATATTGGCACAACAATGTGAGTGTACTTAAAGCCACTGAACTGGACATTTAAAATGATTAAAATGGTAAATTTTCTGTTATTTATATTTTTACTACACTAAAAAAAATTCTGTAAAATATAGGCAAGAAGTAAATTTCAACCCAGCTCTGACAGAGTCCTGGGGTAGCATACTACACTATCCAGCTTGTCACCCACACGTTTATTTGTACCAGGAGACAAACGTGGGCCAATTCAAGTCTGTTGTGTCCTCCTGAATCAGGGAAATTCCATCTCTCTCATTGTGTGCGATCATTATGCTAGGGCAGTGGTCGGCAAACTCATTAGTCAACAGAGCCAAATATCAACAGTACAACGATTGAAATTTCTTTTGAGAGCCGAAAACCGACTTCTGCGCATGGGCCACGAAGTTTCAATCGCACTGTACGTGTGCACCCGCACGTGGTATTTTGTGGAAGAGCCACACTCAAGGGGCCAAAGAGCCGCATGTGGCTCGCGAGCCGCAGTTTGCCGACCACTGTGCTAGGGCCTCTGGTAGAGGGACAGTCTGCCAGAAGTCTCTCACCTTTTCCCTAATATTTGGCATGAGACCAGAAGCTCAGATGTTTTCAAAGAGAGAGAGAGAGGGGATATCTGTGAGCTGAGCATGATGGAGACCTAAGTTGCCCACTCTTGGTCAGAAAGCAAAGAGGATATTTGCTGCAGAGTAGGATTCCTGGAACCTAGTGCCTGCTGAGATGGCACCAGGAGACAAACCACCTGGATAAATGGAAGGAACTGTCAGAAATAAGCATAATGAAGAATTAGAGGAGGATGCAGCAGCCCAGGTGGCACAGAAAGAGCATGAAATTAAAGCCAGGTGGCCTGGGTTCAGGTCCTGCTCTGTGACTTCACCTCTCTCTAGAGTTCTGATGCATAGAAAATGGGATGACAAAATATAAAGTGCATGTATGCTGTAAGTACCCATGCTAGTTATGTTAGTTCTTCTCCTGCGAGCATGGTATCAAGAAATGGTCCAGTTCTACAGTTATATCAGTTCCGTCCTCAACATCCATCTGTGTATTTCTCATGCAAAAGATACCTCACATTTCTCCCCACATATGCCACCATCTCATGAAATGCCCACTGTGTGCTAGACATTGTACTGACTGCACATCTTAGATCTCATTCTAGTCTTTACTTCTGATGCTTGAATTGTTTTTAAGGCTTCCCTCTGACTTCTCTCAGGTTCATCTTGTCTTACAGGTATCAGGCATTACCTTGGGGGAAGAATTGCAGTTGGATTCCTGGCTATAGTTAGGTGATACCAAATGATGTTTTTGGGTCTCCTGGAGCTCTTCCCTTCCTCACTTATACCTAAATTGGCTTGCACTTCAAGTCTTCATGCTACTCCCTATACTCAGTTATCTGGTGAGGGGAGTCCCATATGGGGGGGAATAGCCAGGGTCTATCTTAGTAGAAAAAATGATAAATGAATTTCTCCAAATTGATTTCAATTTCCTCTTGAAGATTTTTTAAAGTGACATCTTCACAGGATAATAAAAATGTACATTTTATTATCTATTTGGGGGAAAAGCATCAGTAGATGATATTTGCTTCTCGTAACTAGGGACTGGCCTCCAAGGACTTTAAGTGTGGAGAAGGTCTTTGAGATCATTTGGTACAGGGGTGGTGAGCGTAAATGTCCACCAAGGCCAGAAAGAGCAGGGAAATGAGTGATACCAGTCAGGAAGGTGAACTGGGGAGGTCAAGCTTCATCTAAAGAGGAAGTTACTACTGAGGCATCAGGATTGGTGTCTTCTATGATCATAGGAAGACTCTAATGCATTCAGATTTGATGAGTTGGCAATTACTTTTTAAAAAATATTAATGTTGTCACTAAATGCACATGTTTTTAAAAATACTGTCTATACCAATCATAGCATGTTGGCACAGCCCGTGGGCTACCAGTCTGCAATTTCGAGCTTTGTCCACACTGCTCATTTTAGAGGTCCAAGAAACGCAAATTAATTGCCCAAAGTCACATCAAACATTCCTGGCAGAACTGGAATGAGAACTGAAGCTGAGCCAGATCCTTCCACAGCAGCTCTCTGGTGGTTCTTTCATCCATGTGGCAAGAAAGGTGAAAGGAATAGGAAAAAGATGAGGTGAAACACATTTCGCTTGAAGGAGCAAACAGTCCCTGTGAAAGAAAATGTGATGTCTTTCTTAAAATGTCACCAACTTAGCACATTCTTCTGGACAATGCAATCTGCTATCCCTGTACTAGGAATAGGGACTCCATGAGGAGTGAGACAGTGAAGGTCATCACCCTGGCAGACACCACTCTAAAGGGGAAGTCAAGCACCCAAGCAGTTATAAAAGACTCTGAAAGGAGCTGGGATAAAAAGTGAAAGGACTTGTGAGAACACAGAGGTGGGGAACCCAACCCAGCCTAGTGGTCACAGAAAGCCTTCCAAACCCAAGGAAGGGAGTTACAAAGGGGTGTGATGGGTTGATGGATGGCAAAGAAAACAGTATCCCCTGGAGTGTGAAACCCCAACCACCCAATCCTAGGGGAAGAGGAAAGGTATCCTTTGCCCATCACAATGGGTGGCATTTTAATAAATTCTAGCTCTGTGTTTGGAGAAGAGGCATTCCTCTTTGGTTTATTTCCCAGCCTTCCCATCATTGTTTACATGGAAGAAACAGAATGCTTGTTATTGGGGATGGTGTTGGAGGAACTCAATCTCCATGCGACATTCACAGTGCTGGTATGGTTGACAGCTGTTTGGAAGCACAGACTCTGAGTATGGTTCCTAGCTCTACCACTTACTGGTTGTGTGTTCTTGAGTAAGTTACTTATCTTCTCTGTGCTTTAGTTTTTTTCTCATTAAATGGGAATCACAAGAGTGCCTAACTATAGGGTTGTTGTGAAGATTAAATTGTAAAATCCCCAGAAGATCTTAGAACCAGGTCTGGTTCCTGGTGCTACTTAATAATTCACTGTTATACCTATTAGGGCAGCTGGATTCCATAATCTTTAAAGTCCCTTCCAAAGCTGGGGTCATATGACTCCACATAGATCATAAAATCAGAAGGTCTGATTGGACAAACATTTGCAGTGGAGAATGAAGGATTAGAAAAGACAAATCAAAAAAGTTAAAAACATATCTAGTGATCAGGAATCCATTTATTTAGTGGATATGTGATAGGTAGAAGACATTACCATTCCTAATTTTAATAAGATCTCAATCCTTTTCAGAAGTTGAGAAGTATTCCTATGACGGAAAGAAAACGTGATTAGAATCTCCATAATGCAGACCCAGAACTAGTTTGTTCATTTTTCAACAACCATTTGTGAGCATTTCCTATGTGCCTGGAGTTGTCCTAGATGTAGGAATTCATGAAGGATGAAGATGCAGTGAAAGGGCTAGAACAAAATTAATTGGGAGGGATCCAAGTGGAACTGAAAAGGGGCCATTCACGCCACCTGGGAGGTGTCTGAGCCTGCCATCTCTCATTTGAATTCCTGCCACAGCCTCCCAACTGATCTTTCTGCCTCCCATCTTGTCCCTCTTAACCCATTCTCCTCACGGCACAGCAGGCAACACCACTCCACAGTTTGTTTAATGTCAACATGGCTTGTAAGACCTCATAGCATGTGGCCCTGCCATACTTCTCCTGACTCATTTCTTGCCACTCCACTCTCATCAACACACTTCCTTCCATCACTTAAACTTATCATGATTTCACCTCCAGACTTCCATAATACTGTTCCCTTGATGGGAATGGACTTCCCTTGACACAGCCAGGCTCAATCCTGCTCATGCTTCAACCCTCAGCTAAAATTTTACTTCCTTTAGGAAGCCTTCTGGGATGCCCTCTGATGTGTACACACACACACTCACACTCTCTTGTAGATCTGGGTTAGGTGACCCTCCTCTAAGACCTCTCAGTGCCTTGTACTTCCCTATTGGAACACTTACTAGGAGGCATTCTAATGTCCCTTGTCTCCGCTAAATACCCAACTACATACGGGCACACACAATGGCTGTCGTGTTCACCATATGCTCTCAGCGTCTCCCACAGTCTCTAGTACAGAGTTGGTGCTCAGGAAATGTTTAGTGCCGTGCTCCCCCTTCTAGGAATGGTGACACAAGACCATATGAGCTAGCTCCCCAATATCAACATCTCTGATAGACCCAGCACCATACCGCACCCTGATTCCCTGAAAGTCTGATTCTCCTCTATCCCCTTCCTTCTGCCCAAATCTCCCCCCTCTCCCTGTGTTTCACCTCCCATCAGTTCTGGAATCAGTCCTTGCTTTATTAGGCTTGTGTTCACTTTGAAGCTGTGGCTACACATGGCCACACAAACTCTGGCATCCAGGCCTCCAATCATCCAGAGCCTTGGTGACCTGACAACAAAACATCTGGGCCACTGACTCATCTTGGTTTTCTTTGCATCCACATGGCTTGGCACACTTAGGCACTGCCTGAAGGTCGGTCACTGAATCCCGATGCCGTGACAGTTTCCGTCTGGTCTCTTGAAATCATCAAGCGTTTGTATACATGGGAAAGGCTTTTCTAATCAGAGAACAGCTGGTTGTGGTGAGGGATCTATCTGTTGCTCCCACTATTAATTAGTAACATTTTAGAAAGCAGAACAAGCAAAGGGAAAAAGGAAAGTTTACCCCTAGGAGGGAAAATTGGAAGCCATATGTAAAAATTATAGGCAATGGAGGTTGGATTAACAAGAGATGATTGAAGACCCTCAGGTAAAAGACAAATATTTCTTCTCTGTGACTTTAGGGAGGAAAGCCATGATCAAAAGTTTCAGAGAAGATGATTTCTGGCATTATTCTTTCAACAAAAAGGACTGAATCTTTTATTGTTGTTGTTTTTCAAGCAACATTTATCAAACACCTATGTCTTTTGGGCCAGTGCCCGAGGGAGGCGTGTGATGAGCAGTTACCAGAGTTCCTGCTCTCCAAGGGGCTGCAGTCAAATGGGGGGAAAGTGACACAAACCCAGAGAGTCGAGGTGATGCAATGTTTACATTCAATGGCGCACATTTGCATTGTGGGAATAGAGGAGCAGGGCACCATTTTTGAGTTTCAGAACTGGTACCACCATTTACTGGTGAAGTGATCTTGAGCAAATCTCATAACCTACCTGGCATGATGGTAGTGGACCTTGATGGATTCAGTATAGGCAATGGCATTGTGTAGACGAAAAATTGATTTATTGGTATTATTTTCCACCATTCAACTTTCCCAAATTCACACAGGACAATCTTGTAAGTTACGGAGCTTCTGGTCATTGAAAGTATTTAAGGAGGCCAGGTGATGTCTAGGAAGAGAAATGCTTAAAGAGAAGTCCCTGTGCTGGAGAGAGGTCTATCAATGCCTGAGGCTTTCTTATCTATAGCACCTTGTTATAAACAAGACTAGTAAATTTGGTTCTTCTTCTAGAACATAGAGAGTGCACCAAAGTTGGGAAGCTCAGAACCATCTGGCACTGAAGAGTACTCTTCCCCTACCAGTGGGATCGAGAGGGCCACCCCTGACCCTGGCCTGACCTCGGTTTTCTCACTAGGGATATGTTAACCTAGACCACCAGCAAGGATGAGGGGTGAGTCCCCACTGCATTCTCCAGGGCCCCTTGATCTAGTTCCAAAGTTCCTTATTCTAAAATGTTTCAACTCTTCCTCCCGTCTCATTCTTCTTCCATTACCAGGTCCTGTTGATTTTACTCCCTGAACATATTTGTATTCATTATCTTTGGTCAGGCCTCACCACCTCTCACATGAGTCCTTTGATCTCTAGTCTTGTTTTCTTACCTCCAGCATCTAGTATAGTACTTTCTTCAAACAATAGCCAGAGTGATCCTTTAAAAAAAGCAAATTTCATAACATTGCCCCCTTATGTAAAACCATTTAATATCTCCCACTGGTCTGAGGATCAAGTCCAAGCCTGCTGAATGTCTTATAAGGGCAGTTCTTCAGCTTGTTGATCATTGTGCACATTATACTCTAGTCAGCCAAACCAACTGCATCTTTCAAATTGCCTATCTAAGTCCTTCCACAGGACCTGTGCACATGCTGTTCCCTCTGAGTGGAAATGCCAGCTCTCTCCTTATCTGATTAAACTTATGTTTTCTCCCTCTTTGAAAATTCCCCTAACTTTTTCTTTCTTCCCCCTTCATCTAAGTTAGAATTAACTATTTATCTCTTGAGGCAATATAGTACTCCACATGCACCTCTATCAGAGCAGTTTGAAAACTTGATTACACTCCTTTATTTGAGAGTTTGCTTTCCTCGCTAGTTTTTTTAGGGCAAAGACTGCATCCCAGTCACCTGACATACAGTATTTTTAAAATAAGAAATTGAACCTGGACAAACTACCACATGGTATTTCTTAAAATCAGCAAATTTTATGACCATTCTTAAGCTCTTTTATTCTGTAAACAAGTTCATAGCACTGAGTATTGAGCCAAAGATAAAATCAAGCAAATTTCAAAATTTACCCTCTTTCTTCAAGTAACTCCCAATCTCCGGACAGGAGCCTGCTAATTAGACTATGTAATTAGTGTCATCATGAAGATCTGAAGAATAATCAAGTGAGGTGAGATTTTTCATTTTCCCGTGCCATCTGGGGACATGGACAGCATGACTATCAAAAGCCACATCGTAAACAAAACATTTCTTCAAGCAAGAGATTGTCCATTAATGTGTCTGTGGACTAAGGATGAGCTACTGATCTTTAAGGAAATCTTGGCTCTCCCCATCGAGGTTCAATCTGGACGTGTGGGCAGTAGCCAGTGCTACTTTCCTCCTCTGCGAAAGCTGCAAGCCAGTGGTGGTCGGTCTCATCCGTCCCATGAGGGACATCACCATGAAATAGGAGGATTCAACGAGCATATTCAGTCTTGATGGGCTGCCATCTGGAGCTGTCAGACTTCTTTCCCCCAGGCAATAAAGGTGTTGTTTGAAGCTTATTAGTCCAGAAAAACAAAAATAACAAAAGTATATAATTACCTCAAAAATGTATCTGGGTGGGGTGGGAGTTGCTGTTACATATGCATAACTTCCCCAGGAATATGAAGGGTATAATAGTCACTCTTCAAGGACAAGGAATACTAATGAGTACTTGAAACACGACATGCTTATCTGGGTGGCAACCTGTTTCTCTGCATTGTGGAGATGTAGAACTCCTTGGATTGGAAGCACCCAGAGCAAGGGAGCATCATTGCAGGAGTCCTGGAATTCCTAATAGTGTCATTATCATGATTGACAGGCAGTGGGCTTATGCATTGTCCTAACATTTCTTGGCTTTAAAAGTGTTTCATTCATTCACATATCTGACCACAAAGATTCAGCTAAACTAGTGCCATCACAGGAATTGTGATAGAGCAGACTAGTGCTTTGGTAGGACTCAGGAGACCTGGGGTCTTGTTCTAGCAAAGGCCAGGTGCAGTGGCTACCTCCCATTTCTCCATTTTCCTATCTCTAATACAGGGATGGGAGCTACTGGACAAGAAAAGCTTCTGTCTAGTTCTGCCTTTCATGGCGTCTATGTTTCCATGGGCTTTATTAGCTCAACTGCATCTTTCTCAACAATGACACTATAATGGAATATTGTAAGAAAATCTTCAGAGAAAGTACTTTAAACATCAAAATTTCCATACTGATGAAATCAGGGATATATAGCCCTGGGCTCTGTGGCACATTTAAGGAAGATACTATAATCAACCTTAGGGAGGTTCCGTGCTCATCGTCACATTCGTAATGTTCTAAAAGTAATGACAGCCACGTCAAGCAGGTCATAGAAAGTATCCATCAGAACTACTATGGCCGTAAGGGATTAAATAAGCACACTAACTGTACTTAAGTGGACCAGTTGCCATTGTGATCTGGATCAAGAGTGTTAATGTTAATTGCCTGGCCAGCATGGCTTAGTAGTTGAGCATCAACCTGTGCACCAAAGGTCACTGGTTTGATTCCCAGTCAGGGCACATGCCCAGGGTGTGGGCTTGATCCACAGTGTGGGGCATGCAGGAGGTAGCCGATCAATGATTCTCTCTCATCATTGATGTTTTTATCTCTCTCTTTCTTCCTTTCTGAAACAAATAAAAATCCTATCTAATAAAGAGGGAATATGCTAATTGACTGTCACACCCTCACAAAGATGGCAGCACCCACAGCCAATAGGGAGAAAATATGCTAATTGCCATGCCCTCAAAGATGGCAGCGCCCACAGCCACAAGATGGCAGTGCCCAGTCCCCTCAGCCCTGCTGGGGTGGCAGGCACAGCACGGCTGGGCCCACCCCGTGTGCCTGCCTCCAGAGTCCCCCAGTCCCCTCAAGCCCCCCAGCTGCCCAGGGCCAGCCCAAGGCATAGGCAAGCCTCGGATGTTGGCTGCCCAGCCAACCAGGGCCACCCGAGGTTCAGGTAACCAGGGCCGGCCGAGGCTTGCACTACCAGTAGTGGCAGCAGCAGAGGTGTGATGGGGGGGTCGCCTCCTGCCCCTGAGGGCTCCCAGACTGTGAGAGGGGGCAGGCCAGGCTGAAGGATCCCCCCCACCCCCACTCCAGTGCATGAATTTTCATGCACCAGGCCTCTAGTGTGTGTGTGTGTGTGTGTGTGTGTGTGTGTATAATTTTAAAAAGAGTGTTAATGTTTACAATAATCCTATCTAGCTTTATATTATGATCAGAAAACTTTTAAATTCGTGCACAGCATCTCTTAGTGAGTAAAGAGAGCAAGATACCTGGGTTGAGTCCTCATTTGATAGATACAAGCTGTGTGACTTGAGAGAGAGGCTGTAAAGTTCACAGCATGGCTTCTGGCATAGTGAGTGCTCAGGGCATGAGACCCGTGAGGTAGCCAGGAAGAGAAATAGTTAGACCCACGTCCAAATGGCTCATTTACCCAGTCCGCTGTGGAGGCCGGTTGTTCTCACTTCTGAGCTCGTGTTTTGTTTGTATAAAAAAATAAGAAAGGAGGACACAGAGAGAGGGGTGGAAGGAGAGGGAGAAAGGAGGAAAGAAGAGTGGGAGGGAGGGGGAGGGAGGGGAGGAGGGTAAGAGGGGGGGAGGGTAAGAGGGAAGAGAGGTAACAGAAGGAGGGAGGGAAAGAAGAAGACGGAAAAGAGAAAGAAAGAAAGAAAGAAAGAAAGAAAGAAAGAAAGAAAGAAAGAAAGAAAGAAAGAAAGAAAGAAAGAAAGAAAGAAAGAAAGAAAGAAGAAAGAGAAAGAAAGAAAGAAAGAAAGAAAGAAAGAAAGAAAGAAAGAAAGAAAGAAAGAAAGAGGGAAGAAGGGAGGAAGGAAGGAAGAGAGAGAGAGAAGGGAGGGCAGGAGGGAAGGGAAACAGAAAGAGGGAGGAAGGGAAAGAGGAAGAAAGGAAGGAAAAGAGAGAGAAAGGAAGAAAAAAAGAAAGGAAGAACAATAGAAAGAAAGGAAAAAAGAAAGAAAGACAGGCTCAAGTTCAGTAGAATTCCTTGCCTGTGATCCCAAGTAAGCAGTGTTTCATTCTTCTGATCTGAATGTCAGCACCTACTGCAAAAAGGTTCATTGTCATTATCAAACTAATATTTAGCCACTCTGGTAACCGGGGGGCGGTGGGGTGTGTGTGGGGGGAATACAAACAGGTATTTAAAGCAGAGTATGTAGTCTGGGCAAGGAGTTTGGAAGCCATGCTAGTGGACAAAGCAAGTACACACATCAAGTGTGCTTGCTAAGGGGTTGTCTCGCTTTCCTTTCCGCTTGCCTGGCATAGCAGACACACATGATGTGGCAGAGAAAGGGACAACTTGAAATTCAGCAATTAGACATTCATTTGCATCAAGTCTTAGCTTCTCGGGTTTCCTTCCTTAGTCCCTCAGGAGTCTGAAAATTTTTTAAAAAGAAAGAGAGGGAGAAAGAAAAAGTTCCAATGAAAATAAAGAATGTCATTTTTCTTTTTCCGTTATGAAATATAGACTGAGGATGAATGAGTCCATTTGGATAGAGTGGGATCCCTTGGAACAAATATCTGTGGTTGGAATTTCTCCTTTAAAAGTTGTGTAACTCTATGTCTGTCGTTCCATGGGTTTCGAGCATTGGCAATAGGCTGGTGCAGCGTGAGATACAGACACCTAAAGCAGACAGCCATGTCTCTAAGCACGTACTCTGAGTCAGGTGCTGTGCCAGGGCCTTTGGTGCCCTATCTCATTTGTGCCTCCCATTAACACTACCTAAAATCACCTAACACAGAGTAGGTGATTTTAAGCCTGTTTACAGATGAGGAAACGGAGACCAAGCAAGAGGTGAGGTAATTTGCCCAGCAGCATGCATCTTGTAAATAACAGAGCCAGAGATTCAATTCATGCTCCAAAGCCTGTGTCCAAGACACAAACCGTGTCCAGATCCTTACATCCTGCTTGGCCAGAGAGGGCATTGACGTAAGACTGCAAAGCCAGGGAGCTGTTCCTGTAAAGGCTGCTCCTTCATATCATTTTAGAACCACATTCTGCTGAGTGAAGGAGGTATTGTTGTTTCCACTTCTCAGATGGTGAAACTGAGCTGCAGATGGATAGAGGCACTGTCAGAAGAATAACGGTGGGACAGCTGCTCAGGACATCAATGAAGTTTTCCTCAGGAGTTGTTCTTGACATTGAGGTAATGGGGAAGTCTGGGGTTTTTTCCTTTCTTATAACTAACTGTGGAAGCCCAAGGAGGGAGCAGTTAGGAGCAAAATTTCATTTCAGGAGCAAAAGTTTAGTCGTTTTGGCTGAAATTCTCACACAACTTCCCATGAATCAGTGAGCCTCTAAGTCTCAGGCTACCCGTCCAGAATGTGTGACTAAGAAATGTGCTTATGTCCAATGGGTGTTGAGAAGATTTGATGAATGAAAGCTAAGCGAAGTGCACTGTCTTAGAAAATACACTAGAAATGTTACTTATTGCATCATTACCATCATTGTCATCATCATCATCTGCTGTTGTCTAGCAGCAAAGGGAACCGTGTTAGCCAGTCAGGATGGGGTATGCTCGCACATCAAGGTGCACACGAGGAATCCCAGGCTCACCCCTCTTGGCTGTTTTACCCTGGTTCCATCACGGGACCCCTGAGCTTCAAGCTCCTCCTCCCTGAAGTGGAGCCAGTCGCAATCCCTGCTGTCTCACCTGCCTTTCAGAGAGATCCCAAATGTCAAATGAGATGATGGAAGAGAAAACCTCTTCACAAAATCTAAAGTGAGCTGTGCATAGAAAGACTGTGCTGATAATTCATCTTACAGTATTTTCTTCTTCTTTTCAATATCAAAATCCACACACAAATATACCTCCATTGTAAACGGAGAAGCCAAGCAAGACAAAGTAAAAGTCCCCTGACTCCCTCTGTGTGCTTGCCCTGGGCTCCCCCATCTCATCCATCAGAGGTACCCAGTGTGTACCATTCCAACCAGCTTCTGTCACATTTGTTTTTGTTTTCGGTTTGTTTTGTTATTTTAGTTAATGTCTTCCCTTTCTGATGATATATGTGGCTGAGTGGTTGAAGACTAGGTTCAGAACCCAAACTGCCTGAATTTGAATTGTGGCTCCTTCATATTTAACACTGTCGATAAGCTGTTGAGTCTTTCTGGGTCTCACTGTCCTCTTCTGAGAAGCGAGGGCACTAATTGAACCTAACTCAGGACTTTGTTGTGAGAATTGAAATGGTGAATGCAGCAAACAGGTAACCAGCGCCTGGCACCTGTGTTCCTCAATGTGTGTTCATTACTAGTATTGTTAGACAGGCAAGCTCACGAGGACATGGGTCATAGTTGAATCCTTGGCACTTAGCCCAATACCTAGTACCCAATGGACACGTAACAAATATTTCTTAAATTAGTAAGAGAACACTATGCTCATTTTCATATTGGGAGGCTAAGGACTGGGGAAAGCTTAATAGAAAGGCGATTAAAATAAGAAGTACTTGTACTAACTGAGCATCAACTCTGCACAGAGAAGTCCTGTGCTTAATGCATGCTGACTTATTTACTCCTCATGGAAAACCCAAAGGACATGTGTTATTATCACTGCCCTTGCTTTACTGGTGAGGGAACTGGGACATGGACAGGGTAGGTCTACACAGTCACATGGTCAATATTCAAACCCAGCCAGTGTGGGCCCACATGGGCATTCTTCGTTTCTCTCCAGTCTTCAAAGGTTTGTTAACCAGATTAGCATGAAGACTCTGAGTGACTTGGGCCAGTAATAACTACACAGTGTTTTCCCACTTATCTTTCTGGGCCAAAGAGCTTGCTCCTCTCCCCTCTGGGGGTAAAGTTAATGATGTGGGACATGAAGACAAGGTCTTATTGCCTTTGAGAACATAGGTGTCCTGTGGCCCAGACAGAGTCAGATGTTGAGACCGCTTGGTGGATTGAAAAGCCTGGCTGGCCAGAGAACCACCTCTACACTTAGAACCCATTTGACCTCAAGAGGCAGCCCACCATTCTGAACTGTGCTAAGCAGTACTGTGGAATGACTCCAGTGTGCTGATGAGAACCAGGGAAGAACTGAGTGGGTGGGAGTCTTAGGGGTCACATCTTTCAGGGGGTTTAATTGGATTCCTATTGGAATCAGGATGATGATGATCAGCCTTCTAAAATCAGAAGTGAATTATCCACATGGGTCATGTTCAGAATCATTTAACAACTGGTAGTTCCCAGTCACCACTTCACCAGGAAGAATATTGGCCCCGGAGAACAGAGTGGACAATGGCCCTACAGCATGGCCTTCCCAGAGCATATTTGCTGGCTACCGGTCCAGGAACTAGGTAGTTTTCTCCCTCCAAAGAAAGGGACAGATTCTCAAAGGGAAAGGGAAAGGATTTGTTTAAGGCAACACAGGGATTTAGTGGCAGAAGTAAGAACAGAACCTGGACTCTTGGCTCCTATAAGAGCCTCTCAATCAGCCTCATCTAACTCATGGTCCTTATTAACCACCACAGGAACACATCCAATTGGAAATTGGTCATTTCTGAACATGATACCACACACACAGTAAAGTTAAACATCTCCTTTTTCTGAGGAGCACAGAGTTCTTCATATCTACCAGGGCCATGGTCTAAGGCAGTGGTCGGCAAACTCATTAGTCAAAAGAGCCAAATAGCAACAGTACAACGATTGAAATTTCTTTTGAGAGCCAAATTTTTTAAACTTCTTCTAACGCCACTTCTTCAAAATAGACTCGCCCAGGCCATGGTATTTTGTGGAAGAGCCACACTCAAGGGGCCAAAGAGCCGCATGTGGCTCGCGAGCCACAGTTTGCCGACCACGGGTCTAAGGCTATTGTTGTTGCTGCTATTATTATTAACTAGAGGCCCGGTGAACAAGACTCGTGCACTGGGGGAGGGGTCCCTTAGCCTGGCCTGCACCCTCCCGCAGTTTGGGACCCCTCAGGGGATGTCTACCTGCCGGCTTAGGCCCGATCCCCCCTTGGGGACATCCGTCTCGCAGTCCAGGGCTCTTGCAGTCCAGGACCCCTCGCTTCTTAACGCCTGCCTGCAGTGGAGGTGGGAGAGGCTCCTGTCACCACAGCTGGGCTCATCTTCTGGCTGAGCGGTGCTCCCCCTGTGGGAGTACACTGACCACCAGGGGACAGCTCCTGTGTTGAGCGTCTGCCCCCTGGTGGTCAGTGCATGTCATAGCAACCGGTTGTTCTGCTGTTCGGTCAATTTGCATATTACGCTTTTATTATATAGGATTCACTGTTTAAAGTTAGTATTTTCATATGTTGTCCAAGTGAGTCCACATCCTGTATTCTCCCAGAATTGAATGGCATTCTCTATCAGTGTTGAGCAATTTGGTTAACCTCACTGTGGAGGGCTGACCACTGCTGAAGCCATGAGTTTCAGGACAAACTTGGGACACTGCACAATGAATCTCCAATTTTCTGGATGAAATTTCAAATGTCTCATTGCTGTAGTTTATCCTAAAGCTTAAGAACACAGGCTTTGAAGGCAGTGCTCTAAAACTCCTTTTCTTCTTTGGAACATGGAAGTAGTCATATTACATGCCTCTTAGGGGTGCTATAAAGACTGCATGATGCAGTGAATAAGCACTCACCACACGTAAGCAAACAATACATTTCAACTACTAGTGACAATGATGATAATTTGAGAGTGAAAAATTGTGCTAGACAGCTAACCAAACCTGCCAGGCACAGAAATTGATAACTGAAAAATAATTGTCAATTGAATAAATGAGTTATCACCATCTGCAATAAGAGCGGCATCATTATAGCAGAAAGAATATTGGTTTGGGAACCAGGAAACCAAGGAATTCTCACTTTGGAATGGTTTGGATGTGTGACTTTAGAAGAATCCCCTCCCCTCTGTGAGTCTTCAGCTATAGGTTTAACAGGTTGTAAAGCTGTTTCTACTTTAAGAAATATTTATGACAGTGGGCTGGTGCAGTACGTACTAACATCATCCCCAAATGCCACCTAGGAAGGGAAGGGTTATGTCCACATGACAAGGTAAGTAGCCACACAGGCTGTGCATGAGAACTGGTGGCATGGCTTGAAGACAAGATGAGAGAGAGTTTCAGAGGATGGGGAGATTAATTCTGACTGGTGGAGGGCATGAGTAAGGTTTCCTGAAAGAGCCAGGACTTTCTTCAACTGGGTTTTAAGAATTCAAAGGACCCAAGCTAAGGTGAAGTGAAAGAAACAGGGCATTATTCTGGAAGTTACACATAGCAAGGAGAAACAGAGGTCCCTAGGCATTTGCCAAGTGTTCGCTGAGTCTCTGTTCAGCATAAACCATAGAGGGTTAATCCCATAGGGGATCTCAAAAGGCAGAAGACTCCATCTCACCTTCGAGAAGCTTAAGACCTGGCACAGAAAGGAAGACAGGGCATAAATCCAACAATTTAGGAGACCCAAACAAGCTAAATAATCTTCTGGGAACGATTTATTTTCATGTTTAATAAAGAATAATGTTATGGAGAAGGTGACATTTGCACTAGATTGGAAAAAAAGCACAAAGGTTAGAGATTTGGTTTGGAGGTGTATCTTCCAGCGAGGTGATTTGGGTAAAGTGCTCCCTCTTTCTAAACTTGAATGTCCTTATCTTTGAAAACAAACAGAGCAAAACCAACCTAATCGAGTGGTTATGAGACTCTGTGCCCTCATATTCATACATGGCATACAGAAGGTGCTCAACAAGTCCTGTTATTCTTCACTGGCACAGACTGAGTTTTATCAGAAACCATTGCTGAATTCGTTTCCCAGGGAAAGGTCTTTTCAAAAGAACAATTAATTGCATTTCTTCAGTCTCAGTTGATATAAAAAGTGGCCAACTGGACAGTGATTCTGCAATTTCTGGAGAGAAAAACAAACACAACAGAGTTGAAAGCATTGTCCATTATGTGACTCAAGGCCTCATCTCAAAAACGCCACAAGATACATTTGTCCTGGAATTAAGCGGAAGGGGTTATCAGATGTTTTATTTTCTGTTCAACAAAACCAGACAAAAGGAATGAAGAGAATGCCCACCATTGCCCATTTCCATTTCCGATTTCTCCCAAAGCTTCCTCTTCCACAAGATTAAGGAGATATGGTCCTGAGTCCAATTTAAAAGAATAGAAAGATTAATAGTAGATTAGAGCCAGGCCAGCAAGGCAGTTAAGAATAGGAACTTTGGAGTGAGATAAACTTGGGTTCAAATGTGTCATAAAATCCAACTTTACTGAGCCTCATTCTTTAAAAAGTCTGTATAATGGGGATAAGAAAAACTACATACAGTTTTGAGGATAAGATGAAATAATACAATAACCATTCAAGATGCTGTCTCATAATAAATTATAGCTAATTATTATTATTACTAAAGAGTAAAAATAAAAGTGATAAAACTGTGTTTTCCTACAAATAAAAAATGCAGTGTCAGGCAATAATCTTCATCCTCAACTAAAACTCTACATTTAAGAAATGCCTGGGCACCTGAGGTGAACAAAATGACACACTTTGGAATGAATCAAAGGACCAGGGTTGGACTCTAGAAGCTGCTGTTTCAGCTCCCTAGTCATAAGCCTGCAGGAAGACTAAGAAAGGACTCCAGTTCATTCCAGAACCACCCACTTGTGGACACAAAAGGTTAAAAAAATACAGAGGAAGACAGCTGGAGCTCACCAGCTCCACCTCCAGCCAGAGTGATTCCTAATCTGGAACCCCTGACCCTACCTCAGGCAAACAGTGTGGTCACCGGCTCTCTTTTCTTTATGGCTTTGTAGAACAGGCAATTATTAAATTACCGATTTAATTTGTTTTTTCCAGACGGAGCATAGAGATGCTAAAATATTCTTCGGGCTGAAAATAAACTTATGCTTTAATATGAGTTAAGAAGATAGAGGGATTTACAGAATACTGCTGAGCAGTTCAGATAGACTGAGTTCTAACCTACTTCCTAGTCTTGTGAAAAGTTAAAAACTAAGTATAGTATCTAACACATAGTCGGTGCTCAATGCAGGTGGATCATTATTACTCTGGCACAGTTTTTACAATTGACAACTCTACTACATGTGTTAAATTAATAGGATGGAACTACTGTTGGGAAGGAAGTAGAGAAGCCAGTGTTTAGTTAACACCCACTGACATATGTACTAGTCACTATGTAACATGATATCCATCGTCTCATTTAATCTCCCAGGTAACCCCATGACATCTATAAAAATGAAGAACAGTATCAAAAAGGTTAGGGGATTCTTCCTAGCCCCTAAAGCTAGAACACATAGTGCTAGATCCAGATTGGCTGAGCTCTCCACTGTTTATTTGGTCACTGTGATTTAGGGTGTTTAGATTTTTTTTTTTCTCCTGTAAAATAGAATGATTACTGGTCCTCCTCTGTAGGCTCCTTAGGAGGATTAAATGGGATCATTCCTATAAAAAGCATTTAAATATTGCTTGGAACACAGTGCATACTCAATAAATGTAAGCTGTTATTAGGATCGTTATTTAGCAAAGATAGGCTTTGAATCCAAATTTCTTATACTCCCAAGTTCACATTCTTTCTAGTGATTCTCAACTTGGGCAGCCAATGAACTTCAATGTATCTGTCTGGGTGTCCATAGATGTATCATTTGGGAAAGGCTGGCAAAATTACGTATTTTTTAAAAACCTAGTGTGTTCAGAGCATTGAACATATTGGTACCACGGAAAAAAACTAAAGAAGCAAAAAATATTCATTTTTACATCTATATAAATGTACACATGTGTAAATCTATATATGTGTGCATTTATATATACATATTTAATTAAATTTAATGGTACTAAAGCAGGAGATATGTGCAAAGTGCTGGGCTAAGCACTTATCTATACACAAATATGAATGCAACAGAATCGTTGTCTGCACAGAAAGGGGAGACAAGCACATGTGTAATTAAATGTAATCATTGGTTTTGGGGATGTGCCCAGAGAAATTCAGAGGAAGTTCTAGGACAGCCCAGACGAGGGAGCCCTTCAGGCTAGTGGAGGAACAGCCCAGACGAGGGAGCCCTTCAGGCTAGTGGAGGAGGGATGTGGTGGCAGAAGTGGCCCTTGAAGATCCTTGCCCTGAAGGGTTCCAATCTTGAAGGAGAGACTTAAACAGGAAACCGAGAACAATGCAAGATCGGATCTAATCTTGTTCTGGATCCTACCAGCCAGACAATGCCTGCCTAGGAATTCTGAGATGAGACTAATCCTTCTGCCTTGGAGTAAGAAGTAGGTGGGGCTCTGGCTCTAAATTGAAGCTGGTGAAAGTGCAGCAGTCCATAGCATTTAGATCCTGAAAAAAAAGAGAGGTCACTCATTTATTGAGCACCTACTATGTGTCACAGCACACTGTCCTCAGGATACATCCATAATAAGGCCACTGAGACTCAGAGAGTCTCAGACTTGCTGGAGGTCATAGGAACCCAGGGCAGGGTGATTGAAATGTGTACTTTGACCCTCCCTCACTTCCTCAAACCCTTCCCAAACTTTAAGACTCCACCTAGGTGTTGTTACTCTCCTAACTTCCACTAGACCCTGACCCCTTCTCTGGCAAAACACCTTGTTTTTACTTATTGCCAAGTAATAAGAGTGGAGGGACAGAACTATTTTTATTCTAAAAAAGTAGTTTTTAGGACAAAAGTCCCCAGGAAGAAGGGACTCCTTAGGGTGGGGGAGGGTGAGAGGGAATTGACCAAGTATGGGATGATTAAATGGGAATTATTGTCACACTGCAATAATCAAAGGCTCCATTGCACTTCATATTTTGAAGCAACCTTAGGAATCTTCAACTCCTGTTCTTTCATTTCACATAAGAGCAAACTGAGGTCCAAGATCTCACACAGCTCAGAATGAGAACCCAAGTCTCCTCACTCTCAGATGATTGCTCCTTGACTACAGATAATGAAAGATCAAGGAAGGGAGCAAAAGAGGGATAGCAGCATGTGACATATCACTTATTACATATAAATAAATAAGAATGCCATGCATAGGCCAATGATTACAGTGGATCATGAACTAAAGGTTACAATTTACCCAGTCTATCCATCCACTCAGTCAAAACCAAACACACACATACAGAATACATACATACATACATAGATACATACATGCATAAAAGTAAGAGTGGCTTTCAAGACAGGTGGGATAGAATAATAAATGGATGTTCCATGAAAGACCAGTCCAAGGCTTTGCCAATTGCTCCCAATACATCTAGGGGCTGAGTCTAGCGGCTCTAGGACCTCTGAGACTTGGATCTCTCTGTCCCTTCCTCTTTGTGCTGCCACAGGACAGCAATGAAAGCCTGGGCTCCCAGAAGGTTGTTTGTCTTTAAGAACCTAAGGAGCTCCTAGTCCTTGACAACAGCAGTAGATTAAATGGTGTGTATATAGCATTTGTATGGTTAAAGAGCATATTTTGTCCTCAAAATAATATTGTGAAATGCCTATTCCCATTTTAAAGGTGAGAAAGTGCAGGGCTAGTGAAGCAACTCAGGGCATAGCACTGACATGTGTTGGAGTGAGTGGGGACTGAGAACTATAGCCCTCGTGTTCTAACTTCCTGGAAGAGTTGACAAAGCTCCAAACGTCTAGAAATATTCAAAACCATTGTATACAATGACTTAGCAGCCCCTGGAAGAAATAGTGTTTCCAAATGACTAGTTGCCGCAAATGAAGTGAATTAGTAGGCATCTTCCAACTTCTATTGGGGAAAGAGAGGGATTTTGTGAGATATAATTTATATCCTTTAATATAGGTGTGTGTGTTTTCCTTTGTTTTTTTTTGGTTTGTTTTGTTTTGTTTTTTTTAATTGAATGGCCACCTAATGGCTTTTCTAGATGACTTGGTGTTGTAGAAATTGAAAGATTTGCTTAGGCAAATTCCTTATCCATGGCACTTCTTTCCACCCAGTCTCTGGAAACACATGTAGAATAGGATGCCATTTTCATTTTATAACTGGAGAAACTGAGTTCAAACATTCTTGGCCCAGGACTATATGGCATGTTCCTTCCAAACCAAGATCTGAATCTGGGCTCTCCTGTTTTCAGAATGGTGTCATAATCCCTGCATGCTGCTTTCTGGCTTTTATAGAGGGGACGGCTGACTCATTTGCTCATTCTACAACTCTGCAGAGTTTCACAACCACTTATTCTCCACTGGTGTTCCCTCTCCCTGAAGAGTAGGAATGAGCCCAGCTCTCAGATAGCATCTGGAGCAGCCCTGAGGACCAGAGCACATGGGGAGCAAAGTGGCACATTGGTGGAGTACATTTCACCCCCAGGCTTCCAGCATGCTATCCACATGCAAACCTCACACAGCATATTTTTATCACTACATTATTTGAACAGACTGGTAATAATGTGTAATCCACCACTGCTAACTCATTTTGACTTATTAAACACTTGGATGAAAAAAAAAAAAAAAAGGAAAGGAAAGAACCTTTTTGCCATAAGGGGGAGCTTTTGAGTTCTATAAAGAGGGGGAACAAGAACAAAAATACATTACATCTCTGTGCCAGTTCAAAACAGACCTACAAAGCAGCACATTGGTCAGATCCTTACCTGGGACTTGAACAATGTTAGAGAACCTGAATTTCTCAGGTTGATTTTTAAAAAAATAGGCAAATTAATATTTCACTCTCATTTTTCAATATTAAACTAAAACAATGTCTAACAACCAACAGAATATTTTTTGAGACTATTCAGGAAAAGTGAGAGACCTGGCTGTGCTGAGTCCACAGCTTCTGAAAGGAAAATGCCTTGGGAAATGCCATTCCTCGGGGTTTCTTCTTCGGAGGACAGCTTTTGGACCCGCTGAAGCTAGCAACACAGGGGCTCAGGGAAGAGGGGGGACTTTCATCGTTGCATAACTTGAAGGTAATTCTGAGAAGGAGAAAGGGAGGGAAGGATAGGAAAGGCAAGAGAGAAGGGAAAGGGGGGAGGAAGAGGAAGAGAAAGGAGAGAGAGAGAGAGAGAGAGAGAGAGAGAGAGAGAGAGAGAGAGAGAGAGAGAGAGAGAGAGAGAAAGAAGGAGAAGGAGGAGGAGGAGGAGGAGGAGAGAGTGAGGGTAAGAGAGGAGAGTGAAAGGGAGAGACAGCATTAAAAAAAAATCTGAGAATCAAGTTTCAAGACTCTTTATGTGCTATAGCGAAGGATGAGGTTTACCAGCAAAGTGCAAAGGAGATCCTGAGAGAAGAGAGAGGTGTTTTATTTTTTTTTTCTCTCCCTCCAGGAGGGGGAAAAATAATAATGAGGAGGGGTGGGGGGATGAAGGAGGGAACAAACGCAAGCAAACCAAAACAAAAACAGGAATGCGTGTGTTTTGAGCAGGAATGAGGAGAGCTGGGAGGACCATAAGGGGGTGTGTACAGAATTTCATTAAATTGTTACTTTAAGATTGTCTTCTTAAAAAAAGAGAGGGAGAGAGGGGGTGGAGAAGGAAAGAGGCAAACGGCAAAGTGGACGCAGGCTGGGTAGCTTGGCCTCTCCAAACTGATTGATTAGTCATGATCCCCGCAGTTTTAACAGGGACTCATTCAATTGGGAAGGTGGAGCGCTCGGGAGCAGATTAGCATACGCTTGTTTACTCATCTTCTGAGGGATTTCCCCCCCTTTCCTTTCATTTTGTGAAGAAGGAGGGAGGGGAGGGGGGACCGGTGGGGGGAGAAGGGGGCTGTGGCTTGTGTTATAAAGGACGCAAAAAATAAATAAATTAGAGCATCTTTTGGGGGGAGGGAATTCAGCGGAGCAGTGTCTTAGAGGAGCTTTTTTTTTTTTTTTTGGTAGAGCAAGAAATCATATAAAATAAAATGAAATAAAACAAGGAGGAAGGCAACCAGCTGTTAAGAGGGGGGATAAGGCAGATAAAGGAGCGGGGAGAGAAATTAATTGCCAACCAGGAGGAGTTGGGCTGTATTTTTCAAAGGTGGGGGTAGTGGAGCACACACCTTGAGGAGGAAAGCGAGAAAGAAAAGAAAAAAGCAAGTGAAAGGGGGGGCTCGCCCAAGAAGGGTGAAGAAGCGAAGAAAGTCGAGGCGCCGAGTCTCCCAAAGCTGGCAGCTCCGGGCGGCGGTGCAGGGGCGAAGGGGGGGCGGGGGGGACCGTCGGACATGCGGCTCTGGAGTTGGGTGCTGCGCCTGGGGCTGCTGAGCGCCGCGCTGGGCTGCGGGCTGGCCGAGCGCTCCCGCCGGGCCCGAAGAGACCCGCGGGCCAGCCGCCCCCCGCGCCCCGCTGCCGGCCCGGCCACCTGCGCCACCCGGGCGGCCCGTGGCCGCCGCGCCTCGCCGCCGCCTCCGCCGCCGGGCGGTGCCTGGGAAGCCGTGCGCGTCCCCCGGCGGCGGCAGCAGCGGGAGGCGAGGGGCGCCGCCGAGGAGCCGAGCCCGCCGAGCCGGGCGCTCTATTTCAGCGGGCGAGGCGAGCAGCTGCGCCTGCGGGCCGACCTCGAGCTGCCCCGGGACGCGTTCACGCTGCAAGTGTGGCTGCGAGCGGAGGGGGGCCAGAGATCTCCAGCAGTGATCACAGGTAGGCGAGGGCGCCCAGCGGGCGCTGCACCGGCCCCGCAGCCCCAGGGGCGCGCGGTTGTTTGGGCGCGGGCGGCGGGCTGGTCCGGGGTGGACGGGTGTGTCTGTGCGGGAGCCGCCCATCCGGAGGCGCGGAGGCACCCTGCACGAGCTGCCAGGCTCACTTTGCCCCATCTGAGGAATGGGTGCTCTCAAAAGGTGTTGCCACTTAAACCCCGGGGTGGGTGTCAGGGAGCGGTCCTGGAGGTCCTGAGACCTGAGGTCGGTCAGGAAGAGCTTCTCCCTGGGAGCCTGAAGAACAGGAGCCTTTTTCGTGATGGTCCAAAGTGCTGTCTGTTTGGGATGGAGGGGAGGGTGACCCAATTGGGATGCATGTGAAAAGAGGCTAGGGGACCATTGCTTTCTTGGACTTTTTAATCGAGGTAACCCCCCTTCACTTGACCCGGTTATCCTGAAAGCCTGCAAGGACGAGGTTGTTGTAATCTCCTGGATTTAGAAGTCCTTGAAGTGCCCCAAAGTTGCTCTCTGCTTGATCTCTGCCTCTGGGATTGACCCGTTTCCTTCCAGCCAAACACCACACACACACACACACACACACACACACACACACACTCTCACTCACTCACTCACACAGAACCATCCATGTCCTCACTTTTAAAGCCTGTTGCCTGCCCCTCGGGGCTGGGGCAAGACCTTCCTCACGCACACCCTGCCAGTCTTCCCGGACTTGGCTGCTGAACGGGGTGCTTTTCTCATTTGGGACTTGGAGTTCTCCCTCCTCACCCTCCCTCTCTGTCCCCTTCCCGGTTCCATAGCAAAGCCCAGAGTGAAACCGGACACTCTTGGAGGGTTGCAAACCTTAGAAGTGCTCCAAAATCCATACCCTCGCAAAATGAATCTGTGGCAATGCCTTTAATAAAACCGGGGGACCGAGGTGGGGTGGCGCTGGAGGAGAGAAGGAAAGTTTTGCCTCTTCTGGCTGGGAGATTCCCTTCCTGCACAAACAGCCTTGCCAAGTCCTGGGACGTCTTAAAGCCAGAGAAGGGGTTCCCCCTTAGCTGCAGCCAGGAACGTGAGGAAGCGTTTTGCGATCCCACCCCCTGACACACACACTTTCTTAGAAGGGAAAGCTCTAAGCTCTTCCGCAGCTCTGCTCCTTTCTGCCTCGGGGTGGACTCCCTCCCAGGTAGCTCTGACTTTGTCCTGTTTACATGAAGCCCATTTCAGGGGACCCCAACTCAACTAATGTGCCAAGAATGTGCCCCTAAAGCTCCCACTCTCCTGCTACCAAACCAAGAGCTAGAAAGTGATTTCTCCCCCCACACACACACATATATCTGACGTCATCGCATGCTATTTTTTCCTCCTTTTTCCCCAGGAAGGAGAGGGAAAGTGAGCTCATTCACTTTCAGCCCCCAAGCCCTCGTCACCCAGAGCAGGGTATAATATAGGGTAGAGGAGAGACGTTATTCATAATAATGATGATGATGATAATTCAGGACTGCGGTATGTTTACTTCTCTCTGGGAACATCGGAGAAGCATAGAGCCTGCTGCTTGGAGAGGATTTTTAAAAGATGAGAGGATCTGGTTTTTCCCCGTGTTTACCTGTCATAACCAGTGATTTGGAAGGCTTCCCTTCCAGAGGGGAGAGCCCAGGGTTATATAGGTATCATCACTGAAAAGGCAGTAAATGCATTTAAACATATATGTAACACCTGGGATTGCACAGGAGCGTGCTTGCAATTGTAATTCAGACAAGGAGCCTCTCTCCACACGTGTTCTCCTGTGCACTCCGTCACTCTCCCACACAAAGATTTGTGCAGTAAAATACTTTAATTGGATGGGGGACGCTAGGTTATTATTGCTTGTATAAAATGCCTGGTCCATTTTATGTGTGGAAATAACATTCCTCTCAAAAAGGAAAAAAAAAAAGGCACTGCTGTAGCGCAGCACCAGAAAACCAGGAGCTTTTCTCCCGAGGATACTGGTGGATTTTTTTCCCCTCCCCTAGTTGAGTTGGAGCCAGATTTGGCGGTGTGTAAACACCTGGCCCTGAGCCAGAAAAGACTCATTCTGCGTATCCTCCACACGGGAGAGACTGTCGGACGAAAAAGAACCTGCTTCTCCTTGAATTAAAAAGCAAACAAACAGAGGTTGTTTGCAGAAGCACTTTTTCAGCTTCTCCCTTCGTGTAAGTTTGGGCTGGGAGAGGCAGGGCCCAGGTGGGGCAGCGGGGATGCAGGTGCCTAGCCATATCCTCCTGCTGCCAGAGAACTAGGGCCTGAGTTTGCTGCCTGACCTCTGCTGGCTCTCTGAGGCTGGGCGTCGCCACTTTCCTAGGAATCCCTGGTCACCTATCTGGAGAGAGCAGGCATCTCTCAGCGGGACCGCGCTGCTATTTCAGGCAGAGGTTGCTGCCTCGCTGTCAGGCCAGGCTGCCTTACATCACTCTTTGCTGCAGGATTCGACTGGGTTTCGCAAAGGTCTAATTTTACGGTGCAGTTAACCGGGTCTGTAGTCTGGCAGAGGCAGGCCTTGCTGCTCCTGGTAGGCGGGCCGAGCTCCCAGATCTGCCTGGGATGCTATTTCTGCCCCGGTTCAAACTTCACTGACACCAGTTCAGACAGGCGCTTGGAGAGGCAGAGGGAAGGAGGGAAGGAGCGGTTTGCTTCTGAAGCTCAGAAAACATGCCTTTTATTTTCCCAAAAAGGAAGGAGAGAAAAAAAAAAGAAAAAAAATATATATGAAAACAGATATATATTAATAAATATAAAAGGAAAGGTTTGTGCAGGCAAAAACAAAGCTAAAGTTAGAGAAAGTGCCGTGTGCAGGATTCTCCGGATGACCCCCAACAAGGGGTGGACTTCAGGCTTGGCGAATTCTTTAAGGCTACTGGGATCAGGGTGCTGGGAGGCTACTGGTGCTAGTTCTCTCTCTGGCTGAATAGGGAGGCAGAGACAGGAACAGAGGAAGGTTGTGTCCTGGATGACAGGTCTTCAGTGGCAGGAACTGTGATTTAATCCCAGGCATCCTGACTTCCAGGCCTCATCCCCTACACCATGGAGAGAACATGTCTAATAAACACCATCACCTCTCATCCCTCACAGACCCACCACCCAGGCACAGCCTTAAGTCTTCATGCGTGGCGATTGGGGCTATCTTTCAAGCTTGGGGTGGGGTTTTTTTGATGCATCCCTTTGTTTTTGTACCATACCAGGCAGGATTCAGACCCCTGCCCCTTGTCCCCAAGTGCCCCCCCCCCCCCCCCGCAGTGCCCTCCAGTTTGAAAGAGAAAGAAAACAAAAACAATGAGTTCAATTTGCTTCATGGAGCAGAGGCCCTGAGCAGCAGTTAATCTTGTTAAAGTTTCTCCTGACCTGTTAGATGAGTGAAATGTGGACCCCACAAGTCCTGCCCTCCTCCCACCCCACCCCATAGTGATCCAGAATCCCTGCTCAGAGGAGAAAGTTATTTACCTGAACCCCATCCAGGAATGCCATCCCCTTGCCCTCCCCCCTCCCCATGCTTTCTTCTTTCGTTCTAAATGTTGGACTGAGTTTGCTGACTACTCAGAAGTCTTTTTTGTCCCTCCCTTTTACAGTTCCCACTTCCTATTATCCACTCCCCCCCCCCCCCAAAAAAAAAAAAAGAATTCCTGCATTTTCCCAACTTGAGAAAGCTAGGCTCTAGGAGTCCGTACATTAATACTATTCTCCCTGGCATTTGTAGTCATGGGGTGTCTAGAATATTGCAATGGTTAGAAGCTCATTTTAGTAGTCAGGTTACCTAAGTGGGAATCCACCTCTGCCCCTAACTGGTTGTGTGACCTTGGGCAAACTAGTTGACTCCTCTGGGCTTCAGCTTCCTCATCTACAGAATTAGGATAGTATGAGTATCTATCCATTAAATGAGCTCATATGTGAAAAGTCCTCAAAACAGGATCTGGTGTATAGTACGTGCTCAATAAACTTCGTTCTTGTTATTCAACATGATTTTCCAAAGGTCTCGGTCTTTGTGGACTAAGGACACTTAAAGGCAGGAGGGAAACCAGCGGTTCCTGGATGCCTTCAAGTGCCAGACACTGTGCTAGGTGCGTGTTTTGTGCCTGCACATTTCACTCTCACAACCACCCTGGGAGGTGGGCATTCTCGGCTCCCTTTTACCAAGGAGGAAACAGAGTCCCACCGGCCATCAGGTGGACAGAGCATAGATGTGAACTTGAGTACAGAGTGCCTGTTTCCTCTTCGGCAGTCTTTTCTGGAGCGAGAAGAAATGACTGCTGTGTGTTCTTCCTCTCTGCCTCTCTGCATGCTGATCATCACCTACAGGTTAAAGAGGATAAAGAATAAGCATACATCTCACCTGGAACCAAGGTTTGACCTAGCAGATCTGTTTTTCTTTTCAAGCCAAATTATCAGACAGACTGGGCTTAGACTTTCTGTTGACAATTAGATGCTGTGTGAGTTGAATCAAGTCACTTCATCTCTCTATCCCTTGGTTTGCTCATCTGTGAAATGGGCATAATAAGATTGGGATATTGCAATAAAATAACTATGCAGAAAGTACCTGGCACAGTTCCAGCTCACATTAGGGACTCAGTCAACAGTAGCTACATCTAGTCAATAACCACATTCTCTTTCCAGTTTGCTAGCTTGGTCTTCAGAAAGCGGGGCAGTTTGCGCCCCGATAGGGCTCCTCCTCCTGAGTTGCTGGGGAGTCTGTCTAGAGTAGACAGTGTATTTTGAAGAAGAGTTAGACCCCCTCACATCTCTCCCTTGCACTTTGACTTCCTTTTATGTGACCTACTTGGATGACCCCTTGGTGGTGAGAGCCAGAGGAGGTCCAGAAGCACTGGACCTGTAAGTAGGAAAAGCAGATAGCCTCCAGGGAAAGCCTGCACCCCCACGCACAGGAGCCAGACCGTGCTCACAGCGGAGTCCAGGTCACAGATCTACTGTCACATGCTGCTTGCTCCTTCCCCAACTTCCACATTCCCCCAATGTACAGCCATTGCATGTACAGATGGGGGATGGAGGCTGCATTGCCCTGGCCCCTCTGTACAGAGGAAGGCATGCTTGAGGCGGGAAGTGTGGGGCTCAGGAGTGTGGGCTGTGCATGGTCAGCCCAGGCACAGACTGGGTCAGACAGCTCATTGTGCAGCAGGGAAACTGAAGACCAAGGTCATACAGGAGCTAAGAGTTAAACTATGTTCATAAGCCACCTCCTCTTTAGTGGGCCAGGGAGATCATTTGGTCCAATAGTTTCTGTCCCCGGCAGCACTTGGCATCACCAGCTTTTACAACATCCCAATGCCCAGGCTGCCTCCCAGGGTTTCTGATGTCAGGGCTTGGGCTGGGCACTGGTGGTTTTCAACGTCTTCTCAGGTGGTGTGGAAGGACCCTCAGTGGGGAGAATCACTGATTCAGTGTGTTGCCTCCCTGCTCTGCAGATGAGGAAACTGAGGCCCAAAGGGGAAGTATTGTTTTCTGCTTATGGAACTGGTTAGTGGCTGAACCTTCAGAGAAATCAGCTGTCCTGATTCTGAATTGCCAAACATCAGGAAAGACCCTTCTTCTGTTCTTAGTTCCTTTGCTGAGCCCACACCCCTAGGTGCCCTGGCCGTGACATTACCTGTTTCCAGAGCGATTGCTGTGTGTGAAGCCATCCTCCCCTTCTGGCATTGCCTTTAAAGTGTGAACATGTTTGTATTGTATAACACATTGAGTTTTATGCATCTGATTTTAAATGAATCTCCCCAAGTGCTTGAGAGGGGGGCCCCTCAGAACAGGACCAGGGGATATTAAAAAGGGAAGCTTAGCCGAAACCGGTTTGGCTCAGTGGATAGAGCGTCGGCCTGCGGACTCAAGGGTCCTGGGTTAGATTCCGGTCAAGGGCATGTACCTTGGTTGCAGGCACATCCCCAGTAGGGGGTGTGCAGGAGGCAGCTGATCGATGTTTCTCTCTCATCGATGTTTCTAACTCTCTATCCCTCTCTCTTCCTCTCTGTAAAAAATCAATAAAATGTTTTTTTTTTGTTTGTTTGTTTTTTTTAGAAAAGGGAAGCTTAGTGCCGAGGCATTCCCACTTTGCCTGGGCTAGTCCTGCAGGAAAGGGTATGTTCCTATTTCACTACCACCACCCTCCACACACACACCTGTGATCACTGTGAAAGCAGCACTAGCTGCAGGTCTCAGATGAGAGAGATCCCCAGGGGCCCCAGGTAGGAGGACTCCCTTTATAGGCAGTCCATGCCTTGTCTGCCTGTGGCCAAGGGCTCAGAAGTGCAGCAAATGCCTTTTCTCCCCTCACCTGCCACACACCCTTCCCTGGGATTTCATTTTCTTTGCCTCAGCATTCCTTTATCTTTCTTCTTGATGCTCTGCGGGCTTCACCTCAGACCTTGAAGAACTTACCAGAAATGCTGAGAGCTGACCTGTGGACTTTGGCCCCTCGGCTCCTTTGAAGATCTAAAACTGGGAGTCAGGAGCTCTGAATTCATGTCCTTCCCTGGCCTCCTCTGAACTGCGTGACTTGGGGCCTCTTGAGTCAGCCACCGGGGCCTCAGGGGAGAGGGATTCAGGTGTGGTTACACTCAACATCCCTATTTCACAAGTTGCCACAGGAACCAGGTGAGGCATGGTGGCAGAAGCTGTTGGCCAAGGTCAGAACCCAATCCACATGCATGTCAATAATAGGAGGAGGAGCCAGAAGGTGGGAGAGGTGAGGGATTTGTGCACTCAAGGTCATTCCTGCAGAGGTGTCTTTATTTCATTATCCACACTGCAAATGATAAACAGTGTTAGCAAATCTTTTGTTACCTGTGACTTCACTGGAGTCCTTTGATGTTGGGACTTAACAGGTCTGCCAAATCCTGCCATTTATTTACTGCGTGATCTTGACAACTTAACTGCCCCTCTCTGGGCCTCAATGTTCTCAGGATGCACAATGAGGAGTAGGGATAGAATAGAGATTTTCAAATTGTGCCCACAATTTTATGGACCCCCTGTGAAGGTCTGTCTCGCCCACCTTCCCACCTTATTCTGCTTAAATTGTGGGAATTTACAAGATTCCATTTAAAGGAATGTGGAGGTTGCTTAGTTGCAGAATTTGAGTGGATATGGACTGACATTAGGAATGATTGTGACTTTTGTTAGGGGTAATAATGATAATACTACATATTTTTAAAGATCCTAATCTGTTAGAAATGCCTGTTAAAGTATTTATGGATAAAATGATGCTACATTTGTATGGTTTGTTTAAAATTTTCCAGAAAAAATATTAATAGGGTATTGGGATGAGGGAGGGTAAAGATGAAAGAAGATTGGTAACCTGATGACATCGTTGAAACCAGGTCGCAGAGATGTCGGGCTTCAACACAGTTTTGCCCGTCTCTCTGTGTGTGATTGGAGAGTTCCATCATTAAAAGTTTTAAAAATGAAAAGAGTTTCAGAGTCACAGGAGGAGTTGAAGTTTTAGGTCCCTGTGTGTTCGGTGAGCTGCTCTTTTTTTCAAATACAGAGGTGGCACTTTGAGAGGATGGAGGACTCTTCCAAGGTCACACAGAGAATAACTGAAAGAACCCAGTCTGGGCTGCAGAATTTTAAGCGATGGACCATCCTGGGAAAGCCCGAGGGGAAGGGAAGAAAGGCGGGGAGGGGAGCCTTAGGAAGGACATGCAGAAGGGCCAAGTGGAGCCTTGCTGGGCACTAAAAGGCTTTTGAGGGAGGAGAGTCATTGCAGTATGGAATTGCCCACACATTGTGAAAAGTGTAGCATCCTTGGTTCTGTGCATAAGAATCTCCTAGGATCTGCTAGTCATTGTGTCCCTACAGAACATATTGTGATGGCACACACACTCATGTTCCCACAAACCTATTTTTCATGGCTGGCTCATTATTTCTCTCCATCTCCAGCAGTCTTAGGAGTTTCCTAGGGCCACCTAGAGCCCTGGGGGAATGACCTTCAGTTGACTAATCTCAGCAAGAGCTGACACCACCAGGAAACGGGAAAGGAGCCTGTGTTCACTGAGGAAGTATTTTGTGCTGGTTGATCATAGGACTCGAGTCAGACAGCCTGGGTTTGATTTCCTGACTCTCCCACCTGCTAGTGCATGACCTTGGGCAAGTTACTTAATCTCTTCAAGCTTCACTTTTCCCATGCGAAAAATGCGGACAGTACCGGCCCCCAATTCATAGGCTTGTTTTGAAGATTAACTGGGCCTCCATGTGGAAAAATGCTTAGTAATGGAATCTTGACCATGGGTAAGCACCCAGTAAACGTTAACTCACGTTGGTATCATGTGTGTCCAGCCCTTGCCACACGTTATTTCAAATTCTCTCAACAACTCTTAGAGATAGACATGCTTCTCCCCTTTGGCAGAGCCAGGCACTGCCTTTCCCTCCCTGGCCACTCTGGAAAGATTCATTGGGATCCTCTTAGCATAAAACAAAAGGAGAAAGGAAAAACAAACAGAAGAAACACTTGATTGTTTCATAATACTAAAGCAGTGTGTGCTCATTGTAGAGAAGGTAAGAAATAGAGATAAAAACAAGAGACAGAGTAAAATGTAACCACCCCTTCCCAGGCATTTGACAAATATTTATTGAGTGACTGCTACATGCCAGGTGCAGTTTTAGGCCTTGAGTACAGAGCGATGAACCTCAGAGGAGAATGCCCCTGCCTTTGGGAGTTTATATGGAGGGTAGGGTGAGGTGGGGTGGGGTGGGAGGGAAAAGGTTTATCATAAATGAATGGTAAACCGTATCACACAATGTCAGGTGAATGCTTGACATAAGTAAAGGAAAATAAAGCAGAGGAGGGATTCTAGGGAACGTTTGTGTGGGGCTTGCAGGAGTGAGATTTAAACGGGGCTGCCGGAGGCTGTGCTGAGCAGTGGCATTGATGATGAGCCCTAAAAGCAGACCCATGGCCATCCAGAGAAGGCCACGTGCACTAGAGAAGGAAGAACAGTGCACTGGGAGCTGGGAGGTCCGTTCCAGACCATCAGTGCTTCGCTTGATGTGTGACTTTGGGCACTTCTCTGTATGTCTTGGGCCAGTTTTCATCATCTGAACAATGTGGGTAGGGAGGATCTTATCTTTGTCCTAGAGAACCTTCTAACAGACATCTCCTAGGATTCGATAATTCTAATCAGGGTTGTCCAAAAACAAAATTGCAAAGTTGGCATTAGTTCCAAGTTTCTTCCCTTTCTCGGTGCATTTCCCTCCACTAGGTGGTGCCTGTGCCTGTCTCCCTCAGGGGCCAAGTGCCCACACACTTTCTGCTTCCTCTCCCCCAACATCACTCATTCTCAGAAAAGGACATGGCATTCCTTCTTGCTAAGGTATCAATGACTGGGAACAACTTAGAGTGTTACTCTTCCAGAGACATATATACTTTAATATCGCAAAAGAAAACCCAAAAAACTTTGACTCAAGAAGCAAAGTACCAATAGGTAGAATTTCAGTCCAAGACTGACTGAAGACATTATTTAGGGAATATTGGTACTTCCCAATGGCTGGAAGCCATCTCACCAATAGTATTGCTAATAATAGCTGCCATAATATGCAAAACTCTCACTGAGCAACTTTCCCTGTGATCACTTACTTGGCTAATGGTGAGAGTGCTCAAATTTCACAATTTCTTACTATACAAAGGCCATTCCAGAGAAGTTTTTGACATCAGAGTAGAGCACTGGCCTTTTAGTCTTGCTTATCATTTTAATCAGATCATTTTATGAATTAAAATAGTAAGACTCTGGAGTGTCTAGCCATCTGTTAGCCTATTTTCCTTCTGGGAATCCCCAGTACTGTCATCCATGAAGGACCTCTTATTCCCTCCAACCCCTTCCTTTCTCTCTTTCTTCCTACCCCTCAGACCTACTGCACTGACTTTGGCCATTAAAATTTTTCTTCAAACAACAGAAAGAAAACTTGTTTTTCAGTATTACTTACCACAAACCCAGGGTCCTGGAAGAGTAGGAGACATGACCCTGTTTAAATTTTAGAGAACTTGAGAAGTTCTCAGGTTCAAGTTCATTTCTAAGAGACAGAAAGTCCAGTAGATGGGAGGTTGCAGCTTGGAATTTAAGTATGTGCATCGGGGGAAGCATGTGACTAAATGCAAAACCCTGCCTCTTTTGCCCTCTGGAAGTTGTGGTTTAACCTATCACCTTTGTAGTCAAGAAGGCATTCCTGTATCTGTCCCATGTCCATTTTCCCTTAATTCCTAATTCATGTTGCTCTCTAAACATGAAATGTGGCAGGACTAAATAGGAGCAAGTGTTTGTATGATATTGGACATCTTTCAGCTACAAAAGCTGATGAGAAAATAAAGATACATTAACAAGCCAATAAGGAACAAGTAGGCCTTGCTTTAAGAGATGCAAAATATACAGACAGAAAACATAATACATACTTGTTTTCATGTAAGTCCAAAGACTCAAGGTGTGTAAGATTGAGAAACACTCATGTAAGCCATTCATTTCATAGATGAGGAGCTGAGGGTTGGTGACTAACCCAGAGCAGTGACCAGGCTGGGTAAGTTCCTCTGTTTTCTGAGTGTGAGGCTAGAGCTATGTCTACTTGTCTCCTCACTTTGCACCCAGTCTCATGAAGTAATTATCATCTATCTGCTGATGTGCATCATTTATCTCCAGATTCTCTGTATTCCAGACTGATTGATCCAGCTATCCGCCAGAAATGTCAACATGCACTTCTAGCTCAATCATTTTTCCTCCCAATTCCTTGTGTCCCCATCTAGTGCCACCAACTGTGGATATAACATCCACCACATTCGCTCAGTCATCAGTTCCTGTCTGTCCTGCCTCCTTGACAGTTTTATAGCTGCATTTCCTCTTTCTAGCTTAGGCCCTCTTCATCTCTAGCTTTGACTCTTTCCCTAGTAATATGGTGCCCATTTCTATGAGCTTCAACCCCTGCACTCTTTCAACCTATCCTTCAATATCCGATAGCCAGATATTTCTAAAATGCAAATTTGACTCTAGCTAGAGGTCTTTCAATAGCATGGAATTATTTGCAGTACCCCAGATAACTTAGGCTTTTATTCCACATCATTTTCTTCATTCGGTGTGCCTCCTATATCCCCATGCACCATTTTTCAGAACACCTAAGCCTCTGCAGGATTCTGCTCAAGGTTCCCCTCTTCTGGGAAGCCCTCCCTGATTTTTCTCTAAGTAGAATTGGTTCCCCACCTCCCTTATCCATCTGCCTCCATTGTACCCTCTACACACATATATCAAAAGACCTGGAATTCTTTCTGTCACATTTAATTATGTGCATATTTGAGGTCATCTCCACTTCTTCACTGCCTAGCACAGTGCCTGGCTTTTAAAGGAGTCATATATATATATATATATATATATATATATATATATATATATATATTTTTTTTTTTTTCTCAATGAATGCATGACTGCAAAAGATAACCAGCTAAATATCTAATGATTCTGGAAGAAAGAGCTCAGGAACCTCAGGCATGGTGCATTACGTAACCAAAGCACATGACCTACCCCGTGCGTCACACTCAAAAACATTACACAGTGGTTAATTCCATTTCCCCTTGAGCAAAGAAGTCAGAAGAGAAAAGAAATCTGGTCTTCCAAAACAGAGCCAGGAGGGAGCAGTGTATTTAAATGCCTCCTCAACTCATATTTCGGCCTTTCTAATCCAAGCCACATTTTAGCCTTGGGTCTACCCTTCCCAGCCCCTCGCCTCTTTGCAAAGCATTGGTTCTGTGTGTGCACTGCAGCACATAATTTGAAGCTTCCCTCTCAGATTTCTCTCTCTGCCCCTATCAGCTTCTTATTGGGCCTCCAGTGTCCTGGCAGTCATATCTGTTGCCTGGGTTTTTATCCATTTCCCTTCTTCTTGATGGGAGAGGGGGTCTTCCCTCCACTTCCCTTGATCTTGTGAGACCTTGGGATGACCTCAGGATCTGGAATCCTCTATCCACTGTTTATATACCCTTGAGGGGGAGAGTACACATTCTCAGCCGTAATAACAGTAATAAAAGCAGCTAGCTTATAATGAGCACTTACTATGTACTGGCACTGTGCTGAGTGCTACACTTTGAATCCTTTGAATACGACTTAGAAAGTTACAGGACTCACTAAAGGCCCCACAGCTAAAGGTTAGTGGAACTGGGGTTCAAATATAGGACATTGTAACTTTTCTCTATCCACAGGGCCTAGTGCATCGCTTGGGATGCTGTAGTTGTCCTGTAAATGATCCATGATGAGAGGATGAATTATGAATGAATGAATGAATGAATGAATGAATGAATGGTGTTTCCAGTCACTAATGCACTCGGAGATTGTAGACTGAAAAGGGAAGGGATCAAGGGGGAGAGGACGGAAGGGAGGGAAAGATGGAGGAAAAATCTGAATGAATATTAAAAGAGATTGGCTAAGAAATTTCTGATATGCAAAATTAATTTGCAGGTGACTTTTGAGTAAATAGACCATTTACATCCATGAGAGCATTTCCCATCTTTAAGTAGTCTACTGGGAGATATACACGTATTTCAAAGATGCTCTCTGCCAAAAATGTTTCCGGATTTCTCTTTTGAGAAATTCTGGGGTGCGTTCTCCAGAATATGCCCAATGGAGACAGGTTGTCACCCTCTGAGAGGTCCTGGGTACATTCTGGGCCAAATCCGAGATGTGTGTAGTGATTGTGCCGCATGAACTAGGGTCCTGAGTGGAGGAAGGACTGGTAACAAGGCTGACGTACCATGTGCTCTCCCTGGAGCTGATCAAGCCTCCATAGAACCATTGCTGAGCTCTGCTAGGCTGATTAGGTATGATCTGCTAAAAACAAGCAAAAACAGAATTTTGTTCATCCCTCCCCTAAATTCTGAAGCTGGAATGATGGAGTCTGCTTTATCCAGTCTGTTCAGTTTACAGATATAGAAACTGAGGTCTGGGCAAGTTAACTTGTTAAACTATGTTGAGTAAACTTAAGCAACAAATTGGCAGCAAAACTGAAACTAGAATTCAGGTTTCTTGACTCTCAAATCAGTGCTCTTTCCACTGGATCCTTTCGTTTTTCCTTCCAGTGTGGGATGACAGTGGCACTGGGGGTTCACGTTGCTGAGTTTATTAGAATCCATCATGCAGTTGCTTTTCTTAAGCACTTCTTATGTGCCAAACCTCTCCCCTCGGCATTCTGTGAGGTTCAGAATGGCAACATATTAGGAGAGGTAAAAACAAATTAGGCGAGGTAAATCAACCTCCCTCCCTCCCTCCCTCCCTTCCTCCCTTCCTTCCTTCCTCCCTCTTTACCTCCCTCCCTTCCTTCCTTCCTTCCATTTGTCCATCCATCCATTTGCCCATCTATCCATTTGCTCATTCATTTAATTAGATAGTTATCGTGAAGTCTTTGTGTATTATACATTGAGCTGCGATGTGTGGGTTAAAAAGGACAGGGTGCAGGTCCATCCCTGAGGAGCTCCCAGTCCTAGTGGCGGAAGCATGGTAACTACTCTAAGCAATTAATCATGTCCCGGGCAAGCACAGAGTCAGATACTCTGTGTTTTTGAATACATCATGTTTTTATTAAGGGGCCTAGAAAGTGTTCTAAGATTTCAGAGGTGTAAGAGGTTGCTCCCACCTGGAGGGGTTTGGGGACTTATTCATGAACTAGGTAGCATGGGTATGTATGTAGAGTGCATGCCTTCCCTTTCCTATGGAAACCTCATGCACATCATTTAAATTGTAGAGCCATAGGTCAAATGAGAACAATGAGCACTTTTTGATTCATGTCTCAGCGGAGGACATTGGCCACGAGTAGCTTTTAGGAGTATGACACTAGGAAATGATTGGATAGTTAATCATCACCATTCAAATCCAGTCTAACAGCCCCTTGTTTCTCCCCTCATTGCATTTATCACTCTGTTGTGATTGCCTTTGAGCTTGTCTGTCTCTCCCCACTGTTGTCCAAGCTCCTCAGAAGCAAGGACCACTTCTGTCTTTGTCTCTGCTTTATTCCTACCATTAGCACATGGCCAGCCCTGTGGGTTGGTGCTCAGTAAACTTTGTTAAATGGATTGGAGATGCTCCAAATAAGGGGGACAGCAGGGTGACCGAAAGTGGGTGCTGTGAAGGAAAGATGCTTTGAAAAAAGATATTATGGGCCCTAGGAAGGGTCAAGCAGTGACAGCAAACATGTTATGAATGGCATTACCGGTTAGATATAGTCCTGGTCTCTCTGAGCTGACCATTACCTGTGTGTATTCTTACCGCTTCTCCGCATCACTCTCCACCTCCCTTTCTCTTTGCTGAGCCAGTGTATCATTCTGTTGCTTCTAAGTCCTTCTCTCCATGGTTTTCTCTCAGCTTCTCCAATCGCGTCCCTGGAGAGCTGCTGCACAGCCAGGTGTGACAGTGTGGGATGCAGCAGTGCTCCCCCTGCAGCCCTCACCTGGGCCATGCAGACCTCCCAGAGGAAATGAGCACAGCACGCTGGCACGAATCATGTCTGCTGTGCTCAGGGCACCTCCCAGGGCCGGGTATATTGCAGGGGTTCAACCAATGTGTGTGGGTGGGTTTCTGGATGAAGAAATGATGTAAATTGATGGTGCCTCTCGTCTAGTCTCCTCAGTTCACAGATGGAAAAACCCATGTCCAGAAGAGGCAAGGAAATTATCCCAAATTCCATTCCCAAATTAGGGACAGAAAAGGACTGGAGTCCAGTTGTCTATTTCTTCTGTTCTAACCATTTTGTCCTGGGATTTGGGCTCAGATATCTTAAATTTGGCCATAAAGATTTCAGAGCATTGGATCCTGTAGTTGGATAGGACCCATACTATCTTTTTACAAGTGGAAAGTCTGAAATCCAAAGGTGGGAAGGGAGATGACAGTGACAATACCAAGGCAAAAACCTGCACATATCTCCATCTAACCAACAAATAGATAGTATGTGATGTGCCCAGCACCTTTAGAGATATAGCAGTGAGCAGACAGAGCAGGTTCCTCCCTCATGGATTCTGAGTTCTTGTGGGAAGAGAAATACAGTAAATGAAGATGGAAAGTGGGAGTATTATCATTGAGAGGAGAGAGAAAGGATATAAAAACCATGGCATAGGATAAGTTCAGGATGTTGAGGAGTGGGTATATAAGCCACTGGGAGATGTGTGTCTGGAGATGAAGGCATCCCGGGTCATGGAATCTGCATTTTAATCTAGATAACCTAGGAAGTTATTAGAAAGTGTCAAACAAGGAAGTTACTAATTATATCTGGTGTAGGTTTTCCAAAGATAACTCTGACCTCTAAGGGGAGAATATAATATGTGAGGACAAGAGTAGAGTCTCAATCATACCATTATCATGGTGTGAATTGATTGTTGATATTATTTTTGATATGACTTGGTCTTTTGTTTAATATCATCACCATCTATTTCCTTGCCAAAGCCATTACCAACTAAAATAACCTGACTAGCCTTAATACTTCAGGTCAGTGGAGGAGAGGAGCGGTTTCCTTGGTCCAGGAAGACTTGAAGAGATTTATGAACCCCAAGACATTTACTGTAAAATTTTGAGGCTGTGCACATTTTTCTGGGGAGAGGGTCCAGAGTTTTCATCAGTTTCTTAAAGGGGTCTGTGGTCCCCAAATGATGACTTAAATGCTGAAAAGCAGAGGGCACAAGAGGTCATTTCCTGACGCCTGCTCCCAGCTCTAAAATCTGAACACTCAAGCAGATCCGTGAAAATGAGAATGTTGATGCTGAATTGTCAGATCAGCCTGAGGAATTGCACTTTCCTTCATCTGTACCCTTGTTGGAGTAAATAGAATTTGGGACATTTTTCCCTCTAAGGACAAGTTAGTTTATTCCTTAGAAATATAACCTACAACTTTGTTTATTCAAACTCTGGTCTCTGAGTTTCTCTGAGTTTTAAAATAGGGAAATTCACTTCAAATGTGGCTTGAGGTGGTCCTGACCATAATTATTCACTATGAACTTTACCCATGAATCTCTGAGTCCAAATATCCATCCCATTTCCATCCATCCAACCATCCTCCCACCTACCTTATCTTTCTCCCTCCTTTCCACCCTCCCTCTGCCTTCCCTTCCTCCCCCCTTTCTCCATCACTCTCATTCATCTATCCACCCATCCATCCTTCCTTTCATCTCTCCACCCTTCCATCACTCCATGCTGTCATCCATCTACCTGTCCATCCATGTAATCTTAACTTTACCCGGCTCTCTACTAGGGCTGGGAGCAAGAGTTTGAAGACTTCAACGCTTGTTCTTAGGCTGCTGTGTGTCCTTGAAATAATCCCCTGAGAAACCTCCCCTGAACCATTTGCTTCTGCTAGAGCGCTAGTGTGGAATCCCACTTCAGAAGTTGAACACTACTTTGAAAAAACAAAAGTGGTCTGCCTGCACAGTTATATGATTACAAGTTTTTACAGTATGCTCTGAGTCTGAGTCTAGACCACTGGAAACTCCTTTAACACACTCATATTTTAGTTCAACAGCAGCTTCTACCCTTGGGTCATCAGGTGGTGGGAGGCCAATAGAGAAAGTGAAATAGAGGCAGGGTTCTCAGAGAAAGGGCAGACTTTATGAAGAGAGCAGAGAAGGGAGCTCACAGTCACTTGGCTCATGGGACTCTCTGCCCACAACCCCCAAAACCCTTGTAGAGCGATTCTAAGCCTTCATGATCCATGTGTGTCCTTGGATGCATGATGTAGCAGGAAGCCCTCGTGGCATGGGGTTGTTTCAGTTTCCGAAGCATTTTCGACATGTACCTATCATATTCCCACTCGCCTTGTAAAACAAGCATTTTCATTTAATACAGTGAGGTCTTTGTATTCTCAACAACAAACACATGGTCTAAGACTCGTGGACACAACCTGCTTTTTTCTGCAACACCCTCCCACCCCCAACCCCAATCTGTCGGCCCTTACAAAGCCCAGTGTCAGCAGAAATATCTGTTTACAAACAAAGGCTTCAAGTGAACAGTACCAGGAGCTCAAACAGACTTCTCAAACATGCCCCCAGCTCCGTCCTTGGAGTCTTTATGAACAGTGTGTATCGCTGGCAACAGCTTTCGTGGAAGTCTTCCTGCCTTTCCATCTTTCCATCTGTCTTCATGTCTGGCTTCCTCTGTCTCCCTCCACTTATTAAAACCGTGAGGATCCTGGCCGCCAGAGGCAGTCGGATGCTGGCCTGGGCCTCATGGATATCTGGAAAACAGAGCCCAGGCAGGGAGTTGCTTACAAACAGCAAGGTAGACCCAAACACACCCAGCCTGTAGTGTCATTTGAAGCAGAAGCTGATTGAAGAAGGATTATTAATTAGATGCATGTAATAGTCACATGGTGACCATGCAGCTCTAGATTATTTTTCTAGGATTATCAGCAACTGGAGAAATTCTTTCACCACCATCTAGAACTTGAGTCTACTATAGCTCCCTATAATAGTCAACACATTTGGCACGTAATATGTGCCAGGCACTGTTCTGAGTACATTGCATGCATTGATTCTTTAATCCTAACAGTGACCTCCTAAAATAGGTTCTGTTATAACCCCAGTTTTCCAGATGACAGAATCAAGGTCCAGGAAAGTTCAATGACTTGCCAAAGGTCACACAGCAAGTAAGTGGTAGAATCAGTCCCAGGGTCCACATTGTAACCATCCCTCCACAAAACTCTCCAGATCAGCTCAGAATGCCTTAGCCTCACATACAACTTCTTCCTTATACATTGTTTCCTACCATAGCTTTCCTGATTTCTTACATCAGGGTTTCTAAACGTCAGCACTGTTGATGTTTTGGAGCAGGTAATTTTTGTCCTGGGCGTTTTCCCTGTGCACTAGAGGATGTTTAGCTGCCTGCATCCCTGGCCTCCACCCACTAAATACAGTATCAGCCCCTCTTCCATGGTGTTAATCAAAAGTGTCTGCAGAAACATCACCACATGTGCCCTGGTTGAGCACCATTGACTTACATGGATTCTTCTGGTTAAGTAGAATTATCTGGTATTCCTGAAACATATACTCCCACCTCTGTGCTTTTTCACATTTGGTTTCCCCCTTCCAGTCTCTCAGTTCCTCAACATCTTTTATAGCCAGAGAAGAAACACTAGTCTGTCTGGGTTACTGATCTGCTTGCTCTTATGCTTTTTGTTGTTGTTGTTTAAAAAATGGTCCCTGATTACCAACTTTCCATTTAAAATCCCCTAAAGCTTCCACAGGAGTCTTGAGTCAACAGTTCAACTCATTCCATGTATTCAGCAGTTGTTTATTGGGGTCTACCTTGTGTCAAGTCCCAAGCTGGGCACTCAGAGTATGAAGTTAAAGAAGGTCCAATCCCTGCAACTCAAGAGTTTATGTGATAGACTGTTCAAGCTGGAAAGGAACTTAAAAGTTCCACTCTCCACTCTCTCCCAGTTAAGTAGAGGGAAACCAAGCCCCAGAAGGTAGGTGATATTTGATCAAGGTCAACTAGAGACATGGGCGAGCTAGGTCATCCTCCATCTGTGGAATAATATTAAAATTCTGAAGTCCTAGTGAGCATTTAAATACCATTTTTCATCTGGAGCCTTTAAAGAGCTCCTTTGAATTGAGTCACAATTCACAATTTTCTAGCAGATAGCAAAACAATGGAAAATATCTGAGTAGCCTGTCAGCCCTCTCTCTTCAAAATTTTGCTTACATTCCACACTTTCTGTTACGTCTTAATGACTGCAGATGGCCACTGAGCACTGGACAGGGAGTCTTAAGACATGAGTTCTAGTTCTTTCAGCTGTGTGACCCTATAGATTAGATTACAGTGGTTCTCAACCTTTCTAATGCCACAACCCTTTAATACAGTTCCTCATGTTGTGGTGACCCCCAACCATAAAATTATTTTCGTTGCTACTTCATAACTGTAATTTTGCTACTGTTATGAATTGTAATGTAAATATTTGTGTTTTCCGATGGTCTTAGGCGACCCTGCTAGCGGTTCTCAACCTGTGGGTCGTGACATTAGAAAGGTTGAGAACCACTAGATTAGAAGGTGATGAAATCCCTTGCCAGTGATCTCCACCATGGAATCTCCTCCTGAAAAACTACCAGTGAGTCCCTATTGACTATGGAGTAGACTTCAGATACTTAGCATGGTGTTCACAGCCCTTTGCAGCCTAGCCTCAGACAGCCCTTGCTGTTATTTCATTTCCCTCTATTACTTTTTGTCCCCTCAGTTCCATCGAAAGCAGAGATCACAGCTCTTGGCCTTGGCACATGCTTCACCTTCTGCTAGGTCTTTGTCCGTCTTCCCCCCCCTCCTCCCCCCCAAATTCCTGTTCCTCTTGCAAGGCTCGGTTACTGAGTTGCTCATTCAGGAAAACTTCACTGAGCCTCCCTGTCCCAATTAAGTAGCTCTGTTTGTTTGTACCTGTGCTAGAACTTACTCTATCATGCTTTATTTATTAATAATTACAATCTATCACTCTGCCTCACGTGGTCTGATTCCCTGGCTGGGCAGCATAATGTGGAAGTTAAGAACACGAATTCTCGAGTCTGATTGCCTGGGTTTGGAATCCACCTCTGTCACTTGCCAGGAGTTACTCAGGCTTGGGCCCATTACTAGAGTTTCTCTGAGCTTCAGTTTCCTCTGTAAAATGGAGATAATAGTAATACTTCCTGCTTGGATTATTGGTGAAGGTTGCCTGAGCTAATCCAATGCAAAAAGTTTAGCACAGTGCCCGGTATGCAGTGAACGCTTGGCGCCATCAGCCGTCCTTGCCCTCCCTGCACTGGAGAGTCATTTCGCATGCCACCAGCCCTGTGAAGCCAGGATCTGCCTGCCTGGCCGTGTCCCTTCCTTATCACCCTTTCTCATCTCTCTCCCTGAAAGGCTCACCCCTGGCTGTGTGGGCTATGATGAGGTGATGGCAGGCTCACCCGAGAGAGGAGCTTTTGTTTCCAGAGCTCAGCCCACACTGTCTAGGATGTGTTTTTACATAACTTGCTATGGTCCTGCATCAGTTATGAAATTGACATCATTTGGCTTGCCCACGTGGGAACCTTCCCCATCCCTCTGAGTGCCTTTGTCCACTACAGGTGCTCAGTGTTCCCTCCTGATGCTGTTGTGTAGATGAGGGTCTGAGGTCCAAAGATGGACCCAAAGTTGACACATCCATTAGGCAAAGTTGGCCCAGAGCCTAAAGTCCACAGTACTTTTTGGGGCCCATAAAATGGCTTGATCTCTTTTAAAATCAGAAGAAAAAAGTTAATATAATAATACCATATAAGTAATAATGAATCTAGCTTCCTGATTATATAAATCTTTATAGCAGGGCAGTCATAAAATATAATTATATTTATGGGGGAAGGAAAAAGTGGCTAAGGCCCATGAAAGTCAGGATGAAGAGGAATTTTCCCAAAACCAATAGTATACTAGTGATGAATCAAGGCAAAGTTCAGAAAACTTTTTCCTACCTTTTCAAAAAAGTCCCTAGACGTTATTTCATTTTCACAGAAAGGAAAAGGGGACCAGAGAGAGGTGCCACTTACCTCAGGTCACAGGGCTCAGTCATGCCAGCACTCAGCCAAGTTGTGCTTTCCTGACTCCTTGTCACTTAGTACTTGACACAAAAAGTGGCCATATGAAGAAGTAAATATGCAACTAATTAAACAAGTTTTGCTTATATTTATCCATAGAAAACCTAAGGCATTGGTTAAGCACTTGGCTTTGACGTCAGAGAGCTGGGTTCTCATCCTAGTTATGTTATAACAAATCAAATGGCCTTTGCCAAGTCAGTGCAACACTCTGAATCTCAGTTTTCTCATCTATAAAATGGGACCAAAAGCACTCATATCAGAGTAGTTGCAATAATTCAGAGATGATGCACAGTAAGTTCTTTGGCCTTGTACATGGCATGCCATAGATGGCGGCTCTTTCTTTCTTTTTTTTTTTCTTTATTGGTTATGGTAACGTATGTGTCCCTCCCCTCCCACCCCCACCCCCGCTTGTGCCCTCACCCCCCCTAGTGTCTGTGTCCATTGGTTATGCTTATATACAAGTCCTTTGGTTGATCTCTACCCCTTCCTCCCACCCTCCCCTGCCTTCCCTCTGAGGTTTGATGGTCTGATCTGTGCTTCTCTATCTCTGGATCTGTTTTTGTTCATCAGTTTATGTTGTTCATTATATTCCACAAATGAGTGAGATCATGTGATATTTATCTTTCTATGACTGACTTATTTTGCTTAGCATAATGCTCTCCAGGTCCATCCATGCTGTTGCAAATGGTAGGAGTTCCTTCCTTTGTACAGCAGTGTAGTATTCCATTGTGTAGATGTATCACCGTTTTCTTTCTCAGTAGGTTCATATGGCTCTGAATGGTGTTAGAACAAATCAGAGTAGTGATCCTAGGGATACTGTAAGGAGATGGTATGGTAATAATAATCCATCCCAATAGTATCAGCTCCCATTGTATGTACATTGTATCAACAGGACTGGCCCTAAATTAGGGACTATCAGGTCTCTTGCCAGAGGGTGTAGCCTGTGTCTGGTCTATACCTGGGACATCCAGCTAAGACCTGATACATAGATGCCCCATGAACATGTGTTGAATGAATCTGTGAATAAAGAAATGGATAGATACATCAGGCAGGACTTAGGGTTTTTAATTTGGGGAATAGAAGAGGCAGGGGTAACTCCATCAAAAGCCTCAGACATTTCCAGGGCTGTCCTGAGGTCAAGGGCACAGAATAACTCCATGGGTTCCTGAAGGACCGATCCTGGGCTACTGAGTGGAAAAGAGAGGAGAGTGATTTGGGTTCACTCTAGTGAGAAATGCCTGAAGGTACAAAGGCCTTCTTCAGACTGTAGGTGTTCTCTGATTCTGGAAATATGAACAGACACTTGTGGAGATGTGGCACAGGTGGTCCCAGCAGGAGGTCAGGGGTAAAGGAAATGATTAGATGACCTCAAAGGCAACCTCCAGCCCTGACTATGCCTGATTGTATGAATGAGGAGAAGGGCTTGAGGCTGTTGTGAAGAGTGTGACAGCAGGATGCACTGGTCCTCAGAAATTGCTGGGAAGCGGTATCTTTTTCTCTGAGGTTTGGTGAGTGAGTAGGGAGGGAGAGCTTATAGGTCCTGAAATCATCCGAATGAAAAACATAGGCTGTCTTCTCCAGGGCAGCGCCAACGTCAGCCCCATGCAGTGCGAGAGTCAGCTTTGTGCTATGGCAACATGTGAGAGGGAACGACAACAACAAGGCATGAATCCTGCCCCTCCCCTTTCATCTTTGTCTTTTTCTTCCTCTCCTCCCACTTTCTCTTTTTAAGTTGATATGCACCAGTTTCATTGACAACGTGAAAAAGTGAGCAGGGAACATGTCTCTATTTCAGAGGACAACGTCAGAAAGGATAAAGTTTAACAACACAAAAGAGGGAACAAAACAATTGGTTCTAATTCCGAGAAAAAGGAACAGACATTTATGATGAATATTAATAAAAAGTGTAGCTGACATTTGTCCCCTGCTCTGAGCATGGGTGTTTGCGTTCTCTCACTAAATCCTGAAAATGGCACTATGCATTGCGTACTGTTGTGATCAGTTTCCAGATGAGGAAACTGTGGGGGAGGGGGGATTTTGCCCAAGGCTCCATAGCTAACAAGGGGCAGCCCTGGGATTCCAAGGAATCAGACTCCGTAGTACACGTGCCTAACACTTGTTATATTGCCAATGACCCTGTGCCAAGTCCTGGTGTGTTCATTATCTCATTAGTTCCTCTACAACAGTGGTTCTCAACCTTTCTAATGCCGCGACCCTTTAATACAGTTCCTCATGTTGTGGTGACCCCCAACCATAAAATTATTTTCGTTGCTACTTCATAACTGTAATTTTGCTACTGTTAATGAATTGTAATGTAAATACCTGTGTTTTCCGATGGTCTTAGGCTCTACAGCAGCGGTTCTCAACCTGTGGGTCGCGACCCACAGGTTGAGAACCGCTACATGAGGAACTGTATTAAAGGGTCGTGACATTAGAAAGGTTGAGAACCACTGCTCTACAACCATGAGAGGTAGTTAGTATCATCTTCATTTTAGAGAGAGATGAAGACTAATATGAGGAGAGGTGCCCCGACTTTCAAGTTGCATAGCTAGTGAATGGTAGAGGCAGCATTTGAATGCACATTTGTTGGTTTATAAGACCCTGACATTCCTGTGTCCACACAACCTGCTTGCATAGAAGCAGAAAAAGCAAGCTGGAGTGTCAAGAGCCAGAGGGAATCACAGGTGAACCTTGAGCCCTCAAGAACACTTTGCTGTCCCAAACACACCATATAGGTCTGTGTATTAATAAAGCTTATGGGTTTTAGGAACCCTTGGGCATACTCTGGTCAATCTCACCTTACATCTGGAAAGCCTTAAATAGTTTACCAGGAAATATGCAGCATGTCTCTCCCTCATCTCTGAAAGCAATCTATCACATTTTCAGGATAAGACTTTTTAATCCCTGCTGTACTTGTGGGAAAACTGAGGCTCAGGGAGTTGAGTGAACTCATCCAAGGTCACACAGCTAGTAAAAAAGGTAAGCAGACCCATGGAGTTGGGTGAGTTTCAGATACTGGTTCCCAACAGGCAGAGAACAGACACACACGCCACTGCGGAGACTCTTCCCACTGCTCCACACAGTCCTGCACTGGGGAATTGGCCCCATACGTTCACTTGCATGGCCAACACATAGGAGACACCTGAGTTAATCTTGACCTTGTGGATTGCTCCAAAGGGTCTCTTTTGATGCTCTAGCCCAGTGGTCGGTAAACTCATTAGTCAACAGAGCCAAATATCAACAGTACAACAATTGAAATTTCTTTTGAGAGCCGAAAACCGACTTCTGCACATGGGCCACGAAATTTCAATCGCACTGTATGTGCGCGCCCACACGTGGTATTTTGTGGAAGAGCCACACTCAAGGGGCCAAAGAGCCGCATGTGGCTCGCGAGCCGCAGTTTGCCGACCACTGCTCTAGCCTTTCTTACACCAGGAGACAGGGATGTCCAGAGCTCAGAACAGTTTGGGATAAGCCTCCAGCCAGGTGTAATTTCTTTTAAGCATCCCCCTTCCACTGAGCCCACAATCAATCCTCTGAGCCAGGGTGGGCCTGGAGAGCTGAGGATGCTGAGGAGCAGTCCCTCAGGTACTGAGATGTCTGTCTCAGCGATGTCCCAGCCTTTCTGGGGCTGCCGAGTCCTCCAGGGTCCCCTTGATGGTCCTCCCTCCCGAATGTAGCAAATGCAGGGACCATGGGTACACTTAACCCAAATCTGTCTGTTTTAATCACTGTCCTCTGGACAGATAAAAGCTTTCCATGGGATTGCTCTCTCAAGCATTGCTCTGTAGCTTTGATACCGGCCATTAAATCACAGAAGGGAAAACAAAACAAAACACAACAAGAGAGGGGCCAGCTCCAACCTTTAGCTCTTAAATTTTTTAGCCTCCTGAGAGAAACCAGACTGTTGACCTAAATTCCCCCTTTCATCCCCTCATCCTCTCACCTCTGCTTGTCTTTCCCCAGCAGAGGTCCCACAGAGAGTGTACACCCTTAAATTGGAGGGCCTGAAACTGCCTTCCTTCCCTTCTTCCCCCTCCTCCGTGACCTTACATCTCCCCACAGTGGGAACCAAGGCTGGGATGTCTGACAAACCTGGGATATCAGAGTCACAGGGAGTCTGAGACGAATAGGACCCCCGTAGCCATCTGGTATATCCCTCCTGTCTCATAGGTGGGGACATGAGGGAGCCCAGAGAAGGGAGCTACTCTCACAGCTGAGTAGTGGTGGAGCTGAGCAAAGAACCTTGACCTTGGGCTAGGAGTTGTTCCCATTGGAGAAAAGCATCTGGAGGGGAGCTCTGGCTTGGTGTTGGTCTGGTTGTGATGCCGCCGCTCTCTAGCTGGGACCCTTGGGGATGGGGGGGGGGGTCACTTAGCTTTTTTACATCTCCATTTCTTTCTCTGTCAAAGGGATGTCAGAAAAGCCCACTTCAGTGGGTCACTCTGAGCACTAAATAGGACTAAGACATCTGTGCTTAGTAGAGAGACTGCTACATAGAGGCTTCTGTGACTGTCACAGGTAGAAATGATCCGGTAGAGTTTTCTTTCCTCCCATCTTTACTCTCCCAATGAGAGAAAACAAATAATAATATAAACTTGATACACATTGTCATCCTTTGCTAATTGTCTTCCCTAGACAGTGATGGGAGAAAGTCAAATGTTATCCGAGCTAATTTGGTGCTGCGTTAACCCATCCCAGGGCTATCTTTGAGGGCAAAAAAATGCTGGATGGAGGCATAGCTGAGGCCCCACTCATCTGTGGGAGAACTGAACTTGAAAGCAGGAATCTCGAATTCCAGTCTTTCCTACTGCTTAGTGCTGTGTGACCTTGGGCAGGTGACCTCACCTATCTGTTTGTCAGTTTTCTCACCTGTAAATAGCATCCATTACACAAGGTTACTATGAGGGTTATATGAGACACCTTGGCACCGAGCACCTATCCACCTGCTCAACATACAGCAGGTGCTTCCGAAATGCACACTGGAGCTGAAAAACAGAAGCACCTGGCCCCTGTGAGGATCACTTCCTGTGTGTGGTGACTACACATGGCAGTTCTTTCATCTTCCTAATGCATCTTGCTCTGCTCACAATAGGAATTGAGTAGATCGAGGCAATGTATCATAACCAGGCAAGAATTCTGCTCTGGGCACCAGGCACTGGACGATAGCATAGATCAGTGATGGGCAACCTTTTGAGCTTGGTGTGTCAAACTTCGCCAAAAAACTGAGCATAACTCGGGTAGTGTGTCACTTTGAGGAAAAAACATTATTTCGCAAATGTTTCATCCTCAGGAGCAGCAAATGTTTCATCTTCAGCATGCGGCCGCCTCAGCGGCCGAGTGTCATCAGAAATGGCTACGTGTGTCAGTGCTGACACGCGTGTCATAGGTTCGCCATCACTGGCATAGATCTTAGAGAAATTTTTGTGGGAGAGCTGAGAAAACTCATAAAATGATGGCACTTTCCTTTTGTAGGGTTACCATAACAGTGTTACAGACTGGGTGGCTTAAACTACAGAAATGTATTTTCTCACTATTCTAGAAGCTAGGCATCCGAGATCAGGTGTCCAGGGGCGGGGTGGGGGGGCGGGGTTTCCTTAAGCCTCTCTCCTTGGCTGATCAGATGGCCATCTTTTCCCTGTGTCTTCACATGGCTTTCCTTCTGTGTGCATATGTGTCCTTGTATTCTCTTCTTCTGAGGATACCAGTCAGGTTGAATTAGGGTCTACCCTATGCACCTATTTTAACTTGATTACCTCTGTAAAGGCTCTCCAAAGAAGGGCACATTTTGAGGAACTAGGGATTAGAACTTCAACTATGAATTTTGGGAGGACACAATTGAGCTCATAGCAAATGGACAGGCAGCCAAGAGTTTGACAGCAACTGTAAGAAGAACATTTCAGTATAGACCCTGTAAGTTGGGAGAAACCTGGGTCAGACACCAACAGGCAAGGAGGCTAGTGCTGGAAGTCCAGATGCTGAGGGACAAACCCAAGGAGGCAGTTTTTATTCCAGAGAGACAACAGGTCCAGGAAAATCTCGGGTCCCATGAAGTGGGATGAGCCAAGAAGGACAGCTTAGGATCTAGTCATAAAGGACCTTTGAGTCTTAATCGGTTTTGGAGGCCCAGGCCGAAGAATGACACGGATGGCAGCCTCCTGGCTTGCAATTCAGTTCAACTTGCTTGTGTTGGCGCTGTGGGACTTACAGAAATATTTTTGGAGGGGCCGTGCCTTCAGACAGCCCACACTTGGCGCTTCATGCAATGACGCCATTAAGAACCTGAGCCTAGGAATCCTGTAGGCCTCTATTCCAAGCCGCATTGCCCTGGACCAGCCTCTTCCCCTCCCTGAGGAGCAATGCTGAGAGTTTTGTTGTGAAGATTAAGTGAGAGAATTAATGTAGGGCACATGGTACTTAGAAAGGTCTAAATAAAAGGTTCGCTGCTCTTTAAAGAAGCCAGCAATAGAGAGGCGTCCCTCCCTCCTTTCCTTTATTTTTTACTTCCAATAACAAACTCTGTGGAGCATCCACCAGGCTCTGTGCTAGGTGCTGGGCATTTCACAATGAACCAAGTAGACACACATGGATGAAACAGAGACATTGGGTGAGTGATTGAGAAATGGTATGGAAGATTCGTCTGTCCCTGGGGTGGAACACAGTGATCAGACAGAGCTGCCCTGGGGTAATGTCTTTAAAGTGTGACCTTAGAGGGTGACCCTGAAGCCCAGAGGAGTCTCCCAGTCCTGTCCAGGCCAAGTTTTGGGGAGACACCTCGAAGCCTGCTGCCATTGGCCTTGCCCCTTCACTCAGATCTTCACCTCTGGGGTGAGGCTTAGGGGGTGGATGAGAAGAAAGCGAGGCATTGGCCATCAAGTTTCTAGGTGGGAATAAGAAGCCCTTTGTACAGTAAGCCTACCTACAGGGAGCAAGGGACACATTAGAGAGGCCAGCTGACCAGGGGTCCAGGGACCGCTGATTACTATGGGAGCTGAGGGCAAGCCTCCTTCATGGGCTGGGCCTCCACCTCTCTGGCTGGGCAGTGGGCCCCACATACCTCCTGGGCTGGGGAACGGGCTCTCTCCCACCTTCACTGTCTGCTTGTACGTGATGACAGCCTGGAGCAGCGTGTGCTAATCAGATGTGGATGTGCGCACGATCGCCTGAGGCTTCCGTCTTGCCAGGTGGGCACGCGTCCCCTGGGATCAACCTCCAGTACTACACAGATGGTGCCAGCTTCAGACCGATTCTCCCCATCTTTCACCATCTCTATCTTCCTGGAGAATCATGGGGAGAGCCCACAGGAGGAGTTGTCAGGGGTACACCTGTGTCCTCCAGAGAACACTGTTCCATGCCCTGTGTGGAGATACACAGAGGCGAGGGGACCTAAGTATGCTGGAATCAATAGGGAGTGACAAGAGGCATCTGATTCAAAGCAGCACAGTTTTGAGGACCTCTGGTTACAAGGAACCATTCTAACAGAACAAAAGAGCTCTTAAATTGCGGTGGGGTGTCATCTCATGTGAACCCCCTCCTTTTTCAGAGAAAGGAAATAAGGCCCAGCAGCATGGGGTGGGATGGTGACTTCTCCCAGGCAAGTCCATCCAGCAAGCTGAGCCCAAATCTCTGGTTCCAGGGCCCTGGTCCTGGTCTGGTGATTCACAGTGTCGCCTCCCTACCTCCAGCCCCTGAAATGTGACTACTGTTGATGAAGTTATTTTCATACAGAAATAAGTCGCTGTCACCATTATATCCCCCATCCCATCCCTATTGGAGTCAGTGATTTCCATTCGCCCCTCACACTCCAGGTAAATATTTCCCTCTGAACTTCTGAAGCCACCGCTTCAAGGTTCTCATTTCCCTTAATGTGTTTCCTCCTGGTTCCATTGAAAACGCTCTCTCTGCCCTTCCTCTGCCTCCTGGGGCTCAGCCACCTCTTAGTCCTGGCTCCATGTGCTCAGTGTCGCAGTCTGGCCTTTGCTTACTATTTCCTTCATCTCTCAACTGCAAACAGGGGTGCCCTGAGCCATGGTCCCAAGCCAGGAAGGTTCTGAACTGAGGGCACCCTACAGATGTGTAAACATTTTACCTTGCTAACCCTGCTAGCCGCCTTCCAAAGGCAACAGGAAAACCAGGGACTGAGAGCCCCTGGCAAAATAAAAACCTGCAGAGACAGAGAGCGGGTGGGGGGGAGAAAGGATCCCGTTTCAGATGTTCATTTCCTCATTAGAAGAATTTTCTGTTCAAGTGTAGGGTCTTTGTGTTAGCCAGGGGAGGAGGAGATGGTGAGTTTAGAGGTGAGGTGGGAAACACAAGAGTGGGGGCTCTAGGAACCATTGTTCTCCTTGTTTCCCATAGTGGGCTAACTTATTCCAAATCTGGGGTCAAAGCCTTGGCTTGCGGGGAAGGGGCAGTGTGGAGGTGCAGTCTCCTGCTAGCAGCTAGGCCCACTGGGATTTATGATTTCTGAATAGGCTTGCCAGGGGATTGCAAGAGGACTAGTGCTTTTTTGAACCTTCATCGTACTTGCTCTTGGTACATGGTCAAGATGCCCTCAGGGTACCGTCTCTCTCTGACCTTTCTGTGTTTTGCTTCTTGTCATTTTCTACTTTTTGTCCTTGACATAATTCCTAGACCTTCCAGCATCTGAAAAAGAAACTACCATTTGGAGAGCCACCGTGTGCCACGTGTGGTGTATCTACTATGGCTTTTCAGTATGACTATATACTTAAAGAGAGTTACAGATGAGGGAAGTAAGATCCACAGAGGTGGGGGGATTTGGCCCAAATGTACAGCTAGTAATTGCTATCATCAGAATGACCCCGAGTTCAGAGGCCCTACTCTTCCTACCCTACCGAGAACACACTCTGTCTTCTGATCCTCTCTGTCCTCTAGCCAAGGAGACATAAACCAGTGCTTTTGATCCCACTAATCATTCCTGTGCTCATTCATGAAACAATAAGTGCGTGCTGTAGGCAAGGCATGGAGCGAGCTGCTGACAGAACACAGATGACCCAGACAGAGTCATCCCTCTCAAAAAAATCATCCAGTCTGGGGTGGGAGAGGGTGTGGTAAGATGACTCGAAAACCAGAAAGCACGTGTCCAGTTTCCTAAAAGTAAAATGAGTTCAGAGAAGAGAATGATCATTCCTTATAGGGCTATCAGGGAGAACTTCTTGGAAGAGGTGGTTTCTGTTTTAGCCATTGGAAAACTTAGAATCACAGGAAAGCAGACAGACCAAGCATGTGAGGGGATCTTCATTCAAGGCCTTTATTTACCAGGTGGAGAACCAAGACCCAGAAGAGATACTTGAGGCTTCACCAAGGTTGCTCAGCCTGTGAGAAAAGGTTGACTTTGGGAGGACATTCTGGCCATTTCCTGAAGGGCTGTCAGGCAAAGTGTGGGAGGAGAGGTAGAGATGAACTTAGATGCCTGGCACCAAAACTGCTATCCATGTCAGTAGCTAACGGAGAGATTTACACAAATTCTAAGGCCCCAGTGCCCACAAAGGAGTAAAGACTGTGTGGACCCTCTTTTATTGGTTTTTCTGGAACCTCTCCATGCTCGTTTGATGAGTGCTAATGGTAGATGCATACTCAGAGTTAAAGTGACCGCAACAATTTTCCAGCTGAAAGTAGGCCCTGTCCTAAATGAGCATCTTCTATTAATTCTTGCATCCCCTCTCTTTATCCTACCACCTGGCATCATGCATCATCCAACATTTAAAATATACTCTTACTTAGAAAGCCCTCTTCACCACCTAGCAGCCTGTCTGTGCCATGGACACGGGTATATTCCAGAAAGGCTGGGGAGTAGGGGTTGGTGAGTGGAAAGATCATTAGATCCAGAGAGAATCTGTTAAGTTACTTCTTGGGGTTCCCAGAGTAAGTCTAGAGATGTCCTGGCTTGAAACTTTGCCAAACACCTGACTGAAACTTGTGCCATCCCCATGCAGATGGTATGGTTCAGATCCCCAGTGGCATTGATGAGGGAGAGGGAGGTGCTGAGGACTGTGAATCCCAGGGTCTGATGGATCCAGCATCTATTTACCAACCAGTTGGCCTTAAATTTATCTCTTTATTTTCTTTAACTTCCATGTGCTCCTTGGGAGTATTACATGGATTAAAGGAATTAATGCATACATAGACCTTAGCACAATGCTTGACCTGCCACTGAGGCTTGGTAGATTGTACTTATTATTGTTAACTATTAGTAGGGGTCCCCAACACCTGCTTATGTTAAGAGGCTGCTCGTTTTATTTGTTTAAATATTAACTTTGGTGTTAGAGGAGAACAAGTTGAATTGGGTCTCATGAAATTGGTTCATGACTCTGTGTAACCTGACAAATGCCTTCCACTCTCTGGGTCTCAAGACTCTGAGCTGTCATGTGAAGGAGTTGAAAGTGGTGATCTCTGAAAACCTTTCCAGTTCAGCCAGTCAGCATTGCTGCCTTTCTTTGGGATAAGTGTCAGGTCTGGCCAGACTCCTGTTAGAGATAGAAACAATGGAGTTCTTGTCCCCATCTCTGCAGGCCGGCTTTCCCAACAATTCACTACCACTGTGCACTGGATGGCTGGCTGCTCCTGTCTGATGTGCACTCAAAGTTATGGCAACCGTAGGAAATGCTGTCCTACTAAATGAACACCTTTTATTCATTATTATCTCCCTCTGTTTCTCCTCTGACCTCCCATATCATTTCTTACTTAAAATACCCTATTAATTAGAAAGCCCTCTTTCCCATAGAACAGCTTTGCAAAATCAAAGGTTTTTGATTTGAATGATCGTTATTGGTGTTGTCGTCAATGTTTTCTTTGGCTCATGTACCCATTCTTCAAACAAAAATGTTTCTCTGTGTGTTCCATATGCAAAATCAATAAAAGTACATCCACTTGGGTTACAGTTATGGTGAGAAGCCCCCAAACCCAACTCCCCTGTCCTCTCAGTTTCTCTAGCCTTTGCCTTGGCCTGGGGGTGGTCCCAGAGGCTCCAGTAGTAACTGCCAATTTGAAGACGATTGGTCTAGGACTGTGGTCGGCAAACTGCGGCTCGCAAGCCACATGCGGCTCTTTGGCCCCTTGAGTGTGGCTCTTCCACAAAATACCACGGCCTGGGCTAGTCTATTTTGAAGAAGTGGAGTTAGAAGAAGTTTAAGTTTTAAAAATTTGGCTCTCAAAAGAAATTTCAATCGTTGTACTGTTGATATTTGGCTCTGTTGACTAACGAGTTTGCCGACCACTGATCTAAGACATCCTGATATAAATTTTATCACAACGAAATAACGTACCCTCCTTTCTTTCCATCCTTTATTTATTCATCTTTCTTTTTTGGGGCCACATAGGGCTGTATGACAAGTGCTCTTATACCTCACGTGACCGAGGATGGGTCGTGGGCATTCACACCATCAGTGACCAAGGCAACAGAGACCCACGCTACTTTTTCTCCTTGAAGACAGACCGGGCCCGACAAGTGACCACCATCAATGCCCACCAAAGCTACCTCCCTGGCCAGTGGGTATTCCTAGCTGCCACCTACGACGGGCAGCAGATGAAGCTCTATGTGAATGGTGCCCAGGTGGCAACCTCTGGGGATCAGGTGGGTGGCATATTCAGCCCATTGACCCAGAAGTGTAAAGTACTTATGTTGGGGGGCAGCACCCTGAATCACAACTACCGGGGCTACATTGAGCGCTTCAGTCTGTGGAAGGTAGCCAGGACCCAGCGGGAAGTCCTGTTGGACATGGAAACCCATGGCCTCCACACGCCTCTACCTCAGCTCCTCCTACAGGAGAACTGGGACAATGTGAAGCGCACCTGGTCCCCCATGAAGGATGGCCACAGCCCCCAGGTGGAGTTCAGCGGCGCCCACAGCTTCCTGCTGGACACCAGTTTGGAGCCCCCTCTGTGCGGGCAGACTTTGTGCGACAACGCGCAAGTCATCGCCAGCTACAACCAGCTGCCGCGCTTCCGCCGGCCCAAGGTGGTGCGCTACCGCGTGGTCAACCTCCACGACGACAGCCACGAGAACCCCACGGTGAGCCGCCAGCAGATTGAGCTCCAGCACCAGCAGTTGGCCGAGGCCTTCCAGCCCTACAACATCTCCTGGGAGCTGGAGGTGCTGGAGGTGAGCAACTCCTCCCTGCGCCGCCGCCTCATCCTGGCCAACTGTGACATCAGCAAGATCGGGGACGAGAACTGCGACCCCGAATGCAACCACACACTGACCGGCCACGATGGCGGGGACTGCCGCCACTTGCGCCACCCTGCCTTCATGAAGAAGCAGCAGAACGGGGTGTGTGACATGGACTGTAACTATGAACGGTTCAACTTCGACGGCGGGGAGTGCTGTGACCCCGACATCACGGATGTCACCCAGACCTGCTTCGATCCTGACTCTCCACACAGGTAAGACCCGCTGGGCAGGTGGTGATGCCCAGCTGAAAGCTGAGCTTCCCCCCATTTTATAGGCATGTGCCTTGAGGCCCCTGGGGGTCTCGGGAATTTTCCAGCTCACACAGCAGCCTTGTGACTGAGACCAGGCTTTACTCATGTGATCATGGGGACCACTTCGAGCATCATCTATTACAAAAATGTGTTGACTGCCTATTCTGGGATAAGAAGAAATGGTCAGGACCCTGTCATCTCAAAGAGCTCACAGTCTAAATTGGGTGGCATGAGCTGGGTACAAACAGCTATTGAAGCATATGTTGTAGAGTGGGCTAGAGTTGTGCTGTCCAGCCACCTGTGACTATTCACATGTAAATTAAGATGAAATAAAACTGAAAATCCAGTTCCTAAGCCACACTAGCTGCATTTCAAGTACACAGTAGCCGTATGGGGCTCCCATACTAGACAGAGGAGTGTGGTCAGTTGGGCAGTGTGAATAAAGCCGGGGTCAGATCTCAGTGGTACTATTTCCTCACTTGGTGACCTCTTGGAAGCCACTTCCTCATCTATGCAAGGAGAATAATCATGGTGCTCACTCTGCTGAGCTGCTCTGAGGACTGAGAGGGCATGCAGGGGTGGGCAAAAGTAGGATCACAGTTGTTTGCATAGAAAAAAGCATGCAGGTTATGGTCATAATACCATAAGAATAAACTGTGTTTCACATACAACCGTAAACCTCCTTTTGCACACCCCTGTATAAAGCATCGTCTCTTTGTAGTGGCTAGCAGGTAATATGTGCTCATTGAGTGTATCTGTCATTCTTTGTATGATAAAGGGGAGCAGATGCTGTGTTCAGGGAGTGCCATAGGATGTCACAGAGAAGACTCACTTGCAGAATGAGTGTCTGGGGAAGGTGCAGGTACAACTTGCACATCAGAGACTGGGTTGGGGAAGAGAGGAGGGCCCTTGGGCAGAGGTACTTCTTCCCGTCCTGCTGAGAAGAGGGTAGAAGAAGGGTCTTCTATGTAATGCCCCCCTTAGCCTCTGCCTTATGGTATCAACTCTAACCAGGAAAGCAAAGGAGAAACCCAAAGGTGAACCCCTGGGTGATTTATATTCAATGTGAGACCAGGAAGAACTAGTTCCAAGCCAGAGAAATGGCATTCACTTTCCGGATGTCCCAGATTCAGGCTGAACTTTTCCATTCTGTCTGCACGCAGGACCCTGGACCTGCTGATAGCCCGGGTGCATTTGCAGACCTCGGCAGGTTTTCTGCTGACTCCCCTCTTTATGTCTCTCTCCAAAGAGCAAGGGCCGCCCATGTACAGACAGAATACCTATGTGCAAAGGAATGACGATGCCTGGCAGTGAGCCAGAGAGCACGTCAGCTCAGCCTCCTGGCACCAGGAGGGCCCTGGACTCTCACCTTGGCTCAACACATGAGCAGTCCATGTGGGAAGCAGCCGTGGTGTGTGGCCAGCTCCTTCCAGGTCATGATGCCCTTTCATCTCTGCTCTCATTTGGGCTTTGACAGAATTTGTCCAGGAAGACAAGACAGAGGTTAGTTAGCATTTGCATTTGATGGACAGGAAAAGAGAGGAACTTCGAGAGTGAAATGACTCAGCCAAGGTCATGGGTCAGAAAAGTCATTTGGTTAAATCACAAATGCAAGTCTTCTGAGATTAATGCAGTGTGTGCTCTGCTGAGCTAGACTCCCAGGAGTTACCAGTGTACCCAGGAAGAGTGGGCATGGGGAAGGGCAAAGGATCTGAAATAGGTAGAAGTCATTCACCCATTTATTCACTCATTCATTCATTCATCCTTCCATTCTTGCATCCATGCAGCACATGTTTATTTAGCACCTACCAAGTCCCAAGAAGGCGGGTAGCCTGAGCCCTCTTTTGCTGAAGGAAATCCAGGATTCAGAATGGTGTAGGGATTGACCCAAGTTTACTCAGCTACTCAATGGAGAGTTTGGATTTGAACTCAGATACATGGATTCCAAAGCTCCCACCAGAGGAGGGTATTTTTAAGTCCAAGGAACAATAAGTGGCAGAGTTAAAGGATAGGGCTGGCAGGCAGGACAGCTTCTCTAAAGCCTTGGGAGAAAATGAGTGGGATTGGGTGAGGACCGAGGGCAGCTGGCCTTTGTGGAGGGCACACTGTGTGTGTGTGGGGGGTGGTCATGGGGCTCCAGGTCCCAGATACCTCACCATCAGCAGGCATAGCTGGCAGGCTCCAGTGGCCTCCCCTTTCCTAAGTCATGGGACTGCATGCCCAGCGTGCCTGTGAGTGGCCCTGTGCCAGTGCTGTGACCAGCCGCGCCAGGGCCTGTTTCTTTGCTGGCTCAGAAAGTTGTGTGCCGCTATCTCCTGGCGGGTTGGCGGTGTCAGCATTCTGGCGGAATCAGGTCTCCTGTGTGCAGAGAGAAACCTGTGGAAGTTTGTAGAGAAATACTTACTTTGTGACTTTTCAAAACGGAGGCAGGCAGAAGAAATGACAGAAGGAAGGAAGATGGGCACCTGTGATAGAGGCAGTGAAAATTAGATTGACATTATGTAGGTAATTTGTAATAAAGAGCTCAACTTAATTCTTGCCCAAGGTGATTCATTCTCATTCTCATTCTCATTCTCTCCTCTCCTCTCCCCTCCCCTCCCCTCCCCTCCCCTCCCCTCCCCTCCCCTTCCCTCCCCTCCCCTCCCCTCCCCTCCCCTTCCCTCCCCTCCCCTCCCCTCCCCTTCCCTCCCCTCCCCTCCCCTCCCCTCCCCTCCCCTTCCCTCCCCTCTCCCCTCCCCTCCCCTCCCCTCCCCTCCCCTTCCCTCCCCTCTCCTCTCTCTGAGTAAAGACAATATTTAAATTGCTTCTTCTCAATCTATGGTGAAGGGCCAGGTTTTGTTTTTTCTATATGCTATAAAACAGTACCTTTATAATATACAGCAAAAGTGAACTGACATAAAATGAAATACCACAAGCATGGCGAAGCAGTGTCTGAGTTCTGTACAAGTATCTAAGGGCTCACTCCCCATTTCTGTACTCACTGTGCAATAGACTGGTGAGAAATAGTTGGTCCATTGCCTACTCACTAGCCCCAATGAAATTTCATCATTGTGACAATTTATGTAGCGATTCTCTTGAGTAAAATAAGATCCACCCATAATGCAGCTGGGCAGATTGGCAGACTCCATCAGAGAAGTACGATGTCTTTCAACACATTTAAACTCACTTGTTATCTAATAGTCCTTGGGTCCCTGTGTTACAGGAGAGCGTCTAGCTCTAGCAGATCTGGGGCTGCAGACTCAGAAACATTCTCTATAGAGGGAACTGAAGGCCAAAGCTCACACGGCCTCTTAGTGGTCACGCTGGGGTCAAGGGGGCTGTAGATCCCTGCATCCTGGTTGTCTGCCGTGCACAGCTCCCCAGCACTGCCTGGACATCCTTGCCACAGAGACCTGCTCTTTGCCTTCTGTTCTCACTCTCTTCTTCCCAACTGCTCTAGAGAGCTTGGGATTATGAAGTGCTGAAGGACTGGGTTTGGAAGAGAACTGGATAATGGCCTTGGGTTTCCCTGAGCCACACAGGCAGCAAGTTTTCCTTATTAAGAGGCCATGATAAGCACAGCCAACCAAGGATGAGCACAAAGAAGGGGACTGGGACAATGAGGGGGCCAGGAGCCGTGGCATGTAACCATTTGAAGATGTTTGGCTTGGATGAGAAAATTCTCACAAGGACCACAGGCCCATGACACATGCACTTCAAGTATTAGAAGCCATGTTCCGTGGAAAATGGCGCAGAATTACTCCGTATGGTTTCTAAGCCATGGCTGGTACCAGAGTGTTGCTATCACAGGAGGCAGTGTTGAACTGAGTAACAGGCAAGGCCTTTTTCTTATGAGAATGGTCCTTCCAGGGGAGTAATTCTCTGCAGGTGAGTGAGCTCCCCATCACCTGAGACATGCCATGGAGGCTATAGCTAGGGTTATGGCAAATGGTGGAGAAGGTGGCCTTGATGGTCTTGGGGTTGAGTACTACACAGCCCAACTTTATGCTTATATCTTATTCCAAGTCATTTTAGGGAACCACATGGTGAGTGTTTCTATCCTCTAAACAGGCATTTATTGGGCACGTCTCCCTCTGCCGGCCTCTCTGCTATTCACTAGGGACGTTGGCAGCAAGGGAGGCATATTCCTCACCATTGAAGGGCCTCCACTTTAGTGGGGGAGTCTTATTCAAACATAAGACATCCTGAGCTGTGGTTTTAGTGACATACAGTGGCAGGAGACCTAAGAAGCAGATATTGATTCTGTCTGGGGAAAACAAGTAGAGCAGGCCTGATTTGAGGAGGCATCGGGCAGCACGCTGAGAGGTAGAGATGCAGTCTGCATCAGTCAGAGGGTCCTGGCAGGAACCAGATGGCACATTCAAACGGAATAATTCAGGAGAGTTGAAGGAGGAGCTATTTTGAAGGAGAGGCTATTTACAATAGTATCGGTTATTTACAACAGTGTAGGACAACCAACAAGGTCAGAGTTGTAACAGTGGGGAGCTATTTCCATCCTTGGCCTGTAGGGTCAAGAGGAGGGAGTGGCTGTGGAACCTAAAGAGAGTGGCTGCGTGGAGAGGGCTTTCTGGCAGCAGCTTTGACTCTGGGTAGAGAGGAGTGACCAGCCTGCAGCACCCTGGCCAGAAGGACGTCGGAAGAGTAGATTCTTCATATTGTTTTCCTCTGCCTTCCAGTCTCCAGCCAGTGCTTTCTGTTGGGGAACCAGACTGGGAATCACAAGGCAAAAGAATCTGTTTATGCAACTCAGGCCAGCCTCGCAAGGGCACAGAGCAGGGTGGAGAAGGTATGGGAGAGGATGTGGATGAGTAGAAGAACATGTCCAGAACACCGGGAAGGCCAGCCCATGTGGAAGGTACAGCATAAGCAAGGGGAAGGGGAGGAGTTGGTAGGGAGGACTTGGAGAATAAGAAGTCATCCAGTGTGGCTCAGATCCAGGCCATAAGCAGAGATGGGTTCATCTCGGGGAAAACTCTACTATCAGACTAAGTCCTTCCTCCTTGCCTCATTTCCTTACTTTATGTCCTTCTTTCCTTCCTTTCTTCCTTCATTTTCTTCTTTACTTATTTCTTTCCTCCCTCCCTCTCTTCTTCTCTTTTCTCAATAGATAGTTGTTGAATGTCCCTTTTGTGCCCGTCCAACCCCTGCCCTTTTGGAGCTCAGCATCTAGTGCAGCAGTCGCCAACCTTTCGGACCTCATGGACCACCTGTGGTCCTCGGACCACTGGGTGACAACCGCTGATCTAGTGGGTGAGACAGGCAGGTAAAGGTACCATTGCAATCACTGGTGTGAGAGAACGATCCCGCGTTGGCCAGGAGGAGCAGTTTGTGTGAGCAGGGGAAGTCTTTCTCTCAGACTGGACAGTTAGAGAAAGACATTCCAATGAACCTTGGCATTCTCTGGTGTGGTGGACATGAGCCAGGTGGGCAGAGCTTCACCTGTAGCCACTAGAAATGTCTACAAACAAGTTAGAATGCACTTCACATGCCTTTTAATAAATAAAATGGAAAACCCGGGTGTTAATAGAAATCTCCAGTAGCAGGAAATCTCAGGTCAGGTGACACTTTGGGCTGTAGGCATCCCACTGCCAGAGGGTATTGCAACAAACCCACCAAATTCCTGGTGGGACCACTCCAGTCTGCAGGCTCTGACTCCATCAGGTGAATTTCACCTTTGTCCATGAGTATGTCTTCATGTGGAATAGGACACAGAGGAATAAAGGGGTTTCCCTTATATACTGGTGGCTTGTAGGGAAACATTATATTTTCTCTTGTTGTTCATTATTTTTTTTCATGTAATGAGGGCATTCCCTGTATTCATGTTATTATTATTATTTTTGGACCCAGATTTCTGCTGGACATTGCTGGAAATCGTGGGAAAGGGTAAAATAAGCCTTGAGACAGACTCCTTTTATATATATATATATATTTCAGAGAGGAAGGGGGAGAGAGATAGAAACATCAGTGATGAGAGAGACTCATTGATCAGCTGCCTCCTGCACACCCTACCCTAGGGATCGAACCTGCAACCTGGGCATGTGCCCTGACCAGGAATCGAACCATAACTTCCTGGTTCATAGGTCGACACTCAACCACTGAGCCATGCCAGCCGGGCAAGGCAGCCTCCTTGACCGCTCTGCTGGTAGACCCCTCAGCCTCTCCCCCTGCCCTTTATCAGAGGCCATTCAATGGTTCATCTTCACTCACTGGGTCTCACTTCTTTGCTGGGATGATTGCATGGGACATATACTTCTTTCCTCCAAGTTCTTTCCAAATCTGGAAAAGTTGCATGGAACCAGGGGCTTTCGAGCTGAAGATCCAGCCCCCTCTTGCTATAGACAAGGAGACTGAGCTGCCAGAGATGCAGCACTGGCCCAGCCTCACGGTGAGAGTGCAGACGAGTTGAGAGCAAAACCCCAAGTCTTGTCTCCAGGACCCCAGGCACTTCACCCCCCTGCATTGTCCTGGTATCTTAGAAGCTGGCAATCTGAAACTAGGAAAAATTCTATTTGGAATGGTCATATTCTTACCCATCATCCGTATTTTGTTAAGACACTTGAGTAAACAGGGCACTGTGATAAATGCCCCGGGGAGCCACGATGTAATCTCTGTCCTGAAGGCGCTTGTAAGCTGTGGTTTAATGACCTTTGTTACCGTCACTCCAGACACGGCCAGGCGGCAGATGATTAATTTCCAGATGAACCACACAGACGATAAGGCTTACGTGCGCCCTGAGAAAAGACAGGCTCACTGTGGTTTGGAGAACTTGGGAAAGTTTTCTGGTGGAGAAGCATCTAGTTGGCTTTGTAGTGCTATAGAAGAGGTGGGTGAGTCCTGGCCAGTTTGGCTCAGTGGATAGACCGCCGGTCCACAGACTGAAGGGCCCCAAGTTCGATTCCAGTCAAGGTCACGTACCTCAGTCACAGGCTCCATCCAGGGTGTGCTGATCGGTGTGTCTCTCTCACATCGATGTTTTTCTCTCTCTGTCTCTCCCCCTCCTTCCACTCTCTCTAAAAATCAATGGGAAAATATCCTCTGTGAGGATTAAATAAATAAAAAGAGTTGAGGGAGAGCAAAGAGATGGAGGCAGGAAGGTGTGGGGAGGGACTGCAGAGAGGTAGATGCCATGATTGTTCTTCAGGTCGTAGAGCCCAGAGAAGCTGACTGTTAAGGATGCAGGAAGAATTGAGGCAAGATAGATTCTAGGCCTGGCTCAGCAGCTCCTTAGCTATGCAATCCTGGGCAAGTCTCTTAATCGCCCCGTGCCTCCATTTTCATCTCTGTCAAAAGGGAATAATAACAATATCTGACCGCCTGGATGGCAAGATTGCCTTGAGGGTCACATAAAACAATATCCCACAAAGGTTCTGGGAAGTTAACCAGCGTACAGATGAAAGAGGCCCTGGCTATTTTTTCAGCAACTTTTTTTTCATTCTTTTCCAGAAATCATGTAAGAGAAATGGCTTGGAATTTTATAATCAGAATATCAGAGTTTATTTAATGTGACTAATATTCATTAAAGCAATAACAGGGGTCAGGCCTGGTGGAGGGGGGAAAGGATGCATGCTGGAGACTGACCAGGGTTTGAATCTTGCTCCCACTCTCGATCCACGGCCTGACCTCGGCCGATTTCTCAGGGAGAGTCGCTGGCTTGTCATCTGTAAATCTGGGTGAGAGTGGCTCTCTTGGGACATGTCAGGAAACTTAAATGCAGTCCTTTGTGTGAAGCGCCTGGCGCAGTGTCTGGTGCATAGTAGATGCTGGGGCAAGCTTCCTCCCTTCTGGATTGCACACACGGATCCCTCGTCGGCATTGTTTTTTCAGAGATGCCGTCCAGCAGCTTCATAAAACACGCTTAAATGGAACCACTACACACACTGAGGGCATGTACCCAGATTACTTTCATTCTTAAAATATTATTTGTTTTTAGGACTGTCCACAGAACTGACATTTTTAAATAACGACCACAAAAGTTATATCGAACTCATTGGGCTTGCACACTAGTTTATCTTGAAACCGACCCAAATGTCTAACTATGTTAGGGGACGTATTTCCACATGGACTAATCCCAGGCACTGTTGGGGGATTGGTTAGAATGGGTTGACATTCCAATTTGGTTGAAGTTCCTAGATTTTTCAGCAATTTCCAGCTCACATGCCTGCCTGGTCCAAACACACAGGCTCAGGCCACTGATGCACATGGTCTTATTTTCTCTGGTTCCACCTGGGCTCCCCTCGGGCTTATCTTCTGAACAAAGTGCACCTTTGCTCACAGGTCCCATCTGTGACCCTGGTGTGCCTGTGACCTTGGTCTTTGAGAGCAGAATAGAGGGGTGAATGAAAAGCAAGGGAAGAACTGCACGTGGCCCCTAAATTGAGGTTAATAAGGAGCTCAGCATAGTGACCAGTGAGAAGCTGCGGAGGATTGCTCATCTAGCAAATCCATAAGACTACTGGTTTCAGAGACAGAGCATATTTGAACCAGCTCCCTTAACATTCCTGTGACCTTGAACAAGTCTCTTCCTTTATCAAAGACTCAGTAGCCTCCTGTAAAATTGGGGTAATAATAACACATGTGAAGGTTTAGAGGATTCAGTGAAATAAAATACAGTCCTTAGCGAACTCTCAAAATAGCAATGCTGGTTAGTTTGGGGATTTTCCGTCTCCGGGAAATCTTCTGACCTCTTACACACATGTCTCTTCATCTCCAGCCCCTCCTCGATCCTGAGCCCCTCGCCAGAGCCTCGGGACTGGCACGGGACTTGGGATGACCTGGTCACTCTTTACCACCAAGGCCCCTTTTATTCCAGGTCCTTGCAAATTCCATTTTGAAAGAGTTTCAAAAGCTCTGCACATATTAAAGGCTAATGTATCCATTTTCTCAAGAGATAAGCAGTACACCACACAAGTTAATGCCTCTCCAACAAAAGGCAAGCTCATGGCTGGGATCTGAGGAAGGGGCTGGCTGAGTAATTCACGCTGGTCCTAGAGAAGGCAGGGTCCTGGGAAAGGGGGGATGCCCTAACCCCCTCAGGCCCACACTGAGCACAGGGAAGGGGTGGAGTGAGCCACCTCCTGGCCAGGGGCTCTGGCCGCTGCACACTCTGTCTCTCAGTTACTGATGCAAGTTGGACTCCTTTCTTGGGAACTCGCCAGGGAGGCCCCCCCAACTTGCGGGGATCTGAGGTAGCTCCCCTTTCACTCCTTTCCTTGATGTGTGTGTCCACGTCTGGCTCCTGGACGGATGGGAGCACTGGATGGATGGGAGCACTGGGTGCCCTTTTGAGGGCCTCAGCAGGAGGCGGTGGGGTTTTTCCATCCTGGGTCAGGCATAGTCAGCACTCTCATTTTCCTCTCTCCATCCACTGGTGACACTGACCACTCATGACAGCCTTGGTGCTTGGTCACACACCCTCCCAGGTTGGGAACAAAGCAGAGGGGGTGTGAGGGAGGGTTGAGAGGACAGACAGCAGGACCTTTTGTTTGCATGAACCACATGTCCCTACATGGATCACAGCTCAGCTTATCTTCAAAACTCACCGTTGGCTTATTGTCTACATCCTGAGGGAACCCCTACACCCCCACTCTCACTTTCTGAAAATACAAAATTAGTGTTTGCACAGCAGGGGGTGTTGCCCACAGGTTTGTTGGCCCAAGTCAAACAGCTTCCATTTCCCCATTGTTGGGCGGGGCCTTTTCTGTCTTTCTCCTTCCCTCTCTGCTTCTCTCATGTTTTGCCCTGTTCTAGAGGTTGTGTGGGTGGTCTGGTGGTGAAGGGTGAAGGTGAGGGCCCTGTTGCCTCCATTTCAAGCTTCTGATGTTTGTGATCACAGCCTTTCCTGGTGCAGCCAGCCAGCCACAGCTCTTAGCCTTGAGCTTGACTTCTGATTATTGACCTATTTTTTTATGGCCACAGAGGACAAGGGTGATTATAACTCCAAAAAGTATGAAGCATCTCAGAATCATACAGAGGGTGGAAGAGAGACACAAGAGAGACCTCTTTTCCTGAGAAGGTGTGCTACCAACAAAAAACCCAGTCTGCCTGTGGCTTGGCAATACCTTAGGAAGGAAGTGATTAGATATTGCCAGTAACTTCCTAGCCAGCATGGAGTAGCTTACTTCTTTGACTCCCAGTTCTTCATCTGTAAAATGGGTAGATTTGGGTAGAATATTTCCCAGATCTCTTCCTGTATAGGCATTTTCAAATCAGACACTCTCATCCTGCTTCCGGGCTTGTGGGGGAACTTAATATTGAAAAAGTACAAATAATGCCAGACACTGACACTAGAGACATCAAGGGAGATAAGAGATGGTCTTGCCTCTCAGGGACTTGCCGGCCCCTATATCCTAATGGAGTTTAATGTATTCAGAGTAGCAATGAAGGAACAAGTATGCTCTATGACAAGTTAATTAAAAGAAAAAAAATCCTACTCCTTTGACTCAAGTCCCAGCGGTGGCCTAATGATGGTACCCCACCTTAGGCAGTCTGTGTACCTGCTCCTTTACTTATTTGGGGCCCTCAGGCCCTGAATGTGGCATCCTTGTTCCAAAAATCAGTTTGGATTTAATTCTCCTTTCGACAGCCTGACCTATAGTGTCATGCTTTTCCCAGCATCGTTTCCCCATACTCGAGCTCTGACTGTCACAAGACCCCGTGAGACCTATCTCTTCTCTAACCCCGGGAGAAACCCAAATTTAGGGAAGTTCCTAGGCTTGTCCGAGGTCATCCAGAGAGGTCTACATTTACTGTAAGGACTATGTAGTTCTAACTTTAGATCATTCTGTGATTTGCCTAAAGTTAGGTGATTTGTATGGGGCCACGGTGCAGACTGAAAATCTAGAGGTTGCCATATTGATGATGATGTAATTCTTGCTCTATTCTTCCCAAACATAATATTGTTCAGTCACTCTTCACATCAGTTCCATGGTTTTCATGGCTAACAAGTAGAGCCAAACTACACAGTCTACCTAGAACATTGTGGCTGCCACGGCTTATGAAATAGAGGTGATTTGTCTTGATTTAATTGCGCTCCAGTGTAAGACAAACCGCAGGGCTGTCGGTGAGCTGTGTGTGTATCCTGCTCACTGTGGTCATTGTATGATTTATCAACTGTGGTTTTGATCCTCCAAGAGGCAAGTGAGGTGGTGAGAAGAGGCAGCTGGGGGCCCTGGAACTGTTGTGCAAGCAATAATTTGACGTGAGATAATCACATGACTGTTCTGGTACTTTCAACACACCACCCCACTTCAGTTGTTGCTTCTTCTTACTTATCAGGGTATTCTTATTGCTTAATGGTTTCCTCGAAAATAAGTAAATTCTGAGAACCTGGGGCTGTAAAACAAAGATTATGGTACCCCATGCAGAGATCTTAGGAAGTGCGGGATCATTTCACTCTGTTTGTGTGTGCACCTACTGTGTGTAGGTACAGTGCTAGGAGCTGGAGTACAACGATGAACATTTCACAAGTTAGGTGTGATTCAACCTTCATGGAGTTCCCTGTAGGTAGGTCAGTAGCTCATTGGATCCATGCTTTATGGAGAGGCTCAAGGTGCTGAGGAAACAAAGTGAATGGGTACTTGACTTGTTAGGGGTCAGAGTCACTTCCAGTCTGAGTCATGTTCACCAGGGGGTGTCACTGAGCTTGCCAGGAACCAGGTGTTCTGACACTCTGCCTTCTGCTCCAGCCTCTCCAGAAGCCACTTCCAAAAAGACAAATGAGAAAAATATGATCTGAGTAGTTCCTAGTGAAAGGTATTCACTTTAAATTAGTGTCCTTTATTCCAAGATAATTTTATTCTTTTCTTTGGAGGGCCACTCCAGTATCCTTTATTTTATTCTATAAGAGACATCATACATGCTGGTGTGTGTGTGTGTGTGTGTGTGTGTGTGTGTGTGTGTGTGTAGGAAGTCATCTTCAAATGCTTTGTTTGTTTGTCAAAGTTAAAAATCGCTACCTCCACCTCAATTTCTAAAAATGATCCAGAGGTCTAAGAATGTCTCCATTGGCCTCACCCCTCCTGTGAGTCAGCACCTTCCTCTCCTCCCAACCGAATCCTCATGATTCTGATCCAACCCATGTCCTGGGCTTGGCGTGATCCTGCCCCTCAGTGAGCCACAGACAGCGATGTTCCCAAGAGTTGACCTTTCATGTGACTCAGCAGAGGGCAAAACCCCGAGAGACAACACTCCTAAGGGGCCAGGAGTGGGGCAGGAGAGCATTGGTGTACAGAATCTGAGACCAGTAAGGGGAAATGTCCAGTGGACCGAGTCAGAACCCAGACCCTCATTCACCTCCCTCCCACCCCCACTCAGCATTGAATTGTCCCCTATGCATAAATACTCTCCTACTTGATGTTCTTAGGGTTTCTCTACAAGCCACTGCCAATTCCTGCTTCTCCATTTTCTTCTCTCCTCCAGTCCATCTTCCATGTTCCCCCAGAAAGGAAAGAAAGCTGTTTGGGAAACATGAACCAGGTCATTTTTATCTTTATAACATCTGCCAGGGTCTTCTTAGAGCTTTCTGGACACTCCATCCTCCATAACCTGCTGTACAAGAACCTTCCCGATGTGGCCCTTGCTAGCCCCTCTGGCCTCATCTTGGGGAGTTTTTCCCATGTCCCCAACTTTACAACCACCACAGAGGACTTACAGAGCCTCACTCTTCTCACGCTTTTGCATGCCTCTCGGCTTCTGGAGCTTCGGCCCTTTTTCTGGTCTCCCACACTCGGTCCGACCTCCAATCACTGTTTATTTTCCATATGAAAACCTCACTGGTGTCTTACCCACCTTCAGGGAGAAGTCATTGCTCTGTGCTTCCATCACGTTCAGCACCCCTCCTATTGTAGCACACAGAAGATAAGAGACTCACAGTGAAGGCTATAGCCCGTCATAGTCAACAGACGGGCCCACATCCCACCTCTGACACCTGTGGGTGGAGGAGGGACTTTGGAAAAATGGTGTCACCTCACTGAGCCCTGGTTCTTCCCTTATAAACTGGGGATTCCCACACCTAATGAATGCATAGAGCTCTTACAATGCTTCAAATAAATAGTATAAAAAAGTACTTTAGCACTTCCAGGGTGTAGTCAACTCCCCAAATGGTAGGTTTTATTAGTATTATCACATTATGTTGTGATCATCTGATTTGTCTCACTTCGTTCATAAAACTGCTAACTCTGGGATGTGGAATTTGTTTGTATGCCCAGTTTCTACCTTAAAGCATGGTATTTGGTAGCATCTCAGTAAATTCTGGTGAAGGAAAGAGGAAAAGATTGAATGAATGATATGCAGGGAGGAAGGGAGTTGGTAGGAAGGAGGAAAGGAAGGCTCACAGGAATGGAGGGAGGGCGGGGGGCGGGAAGAGGAGAGTAATGGAACCATGAGTAATTCAGTAAATAAATAAAAGAATAATTTTTTGTGTGTGTTTTTAATTTAATATATTTTTATTGATTTCAGAGAGGAAGGGAGAGGGAGAGATAGAAACATCAATGATGAGAGAGAATCATTGATTAACTTCCTCCTGTACGCCCCCCTACTAGGGATGGAGACCACAACCCAGTCATGTGCCCTGACCAGGAATCGAACCATGACCTCCTGGTTCATAGGTTGACACTGAACCACTGAGCAACACTGGCAGTGCTTTCAATTGATCTTGGATTGGTGCTGTTACATTTTCCTTAGACTGTGTGTCAAGCTTCTACACAAAAGCTATTATTTTTGAAACCAATCGTTCAGAATTCCTAGAATTTAATAAACTCTCCATGCACTTCTCCCCCTCCCCTCCGCCCTCCCTTTGCCTCTCCTTAGAGACAAGAGAGAGGCATATTTAAGCATTTCTGACAATGAAAGTAAGCAGGAGAATAAAGTCCAGATCATTAGGGCCCTTGGGATAAAAGTACAAAATCCAGGTTTTAGAACTGGTCACCACTTGGAGAAAGCTTGTAATTTGGAATGAGGGATATGGATGCAATAAACATTCTGAGGTTTATCTTGCTTTAATGACTTGTCTCGAGTGGCTTTGATCTTTACGTTTGATAATCACTTTCAAATGGCCCAGTGTGTTCTGAAAGTGGAGGAGTGGGTCACGGACTTGAGATCCTCCCTGGGAATGACAGGCTGCATCAGGATTTGGAAATAGGCGATGTTCACAAGACTCGCTCTGTTAGCTAAAGAAACAGGGCACCCGCCTGCGAGGAAGATAACCACATCGGTCCAGTGATAGGAAGTAGGGTTCACTGAGGAAAGGACACCACAGGCCTTGGGGGCGAAGGCCTGTTCTCTCTAGCTCCTTGAGTAAGCTAAAAAGAGAATTGGGCATCATGGGGCCTCTCCATGGGGTAGGCATCCTTCTAGGTACTTTCGTATGTATTGCTTCCTTGAGTTTTTATATTCCCCTTTCTAGGTTGAATGTGAGCATCACCATTTTACAGTTGACAAAATTGAGGTTCAAGAGAGTTGAGTCCCTTCTATAAGGCCACCCTTAAGTAGGAGAGGGAGCATTTGAACCCTTGTCCGTCTCTCTCTTAAGGTGTGGCTTTAACTCTAGCAATCTGCTGCCATTTCCTATAATCTGAAAGAACTGCCCCCAGCCTCCAGCTTGGAAGTCGCCCACTCTCAGCCAACTGAGGGCATCAGCACGTGGCTGGCACCATCCCTGTAACCCACCTGCACTGGTTAAGTGCCCAGGGGACAGCCCCGTGGCATGACACTTCTCAAAGGTCTCCTTGGCGGCTCTCTTTTCTGCAGTGGGGAAGTCAGTTTGCTTTTAGTGAGAATAGAACCTGAAACGGGTCTGTCTTGACCTGGGCTCCCTGTGAGCCACACCACTGACCAACCATCTTTAAAATGGGAGAGCCCATGTATTATGTTTCCAGACTTGGAAAAACTCAAGTTTTCTGTGATTCATTTAAGGGATTTGTTGTTGTTATTGTTCTGCATTCTGAATGTAGTTCCCTTTTGCTTCTCTTTCAGCCAAACAGGCCCTGACAGCTCTCTCATTGAGATTATTACTGAGTTGTACCATCTCAGGCCAGGGCATTTAGGAAATATGTTGTTGGCACTCACCAGTGAATGAGATGCATAAAGAAAATATTCTAATGACAGTTGAGTTGAGAGAGCTTTGATCTCCCTCCAAAACTGCTCTCATGGCTTTGAAATGCGGTTCTGGCAGAGGGGTACAGTCTGGGTGCCTTGGCACTGTGGGCCGGGCCCCTTGAAACCAACATTCCAGGGGACATGCAACTTTCCCAGTGGGGTTCAGGTGCACGGCTGTGCAGGAAGAAAGGAGGCACCTCTCTTGAGAGGCAGCTCAGGGGGATAATCCAAGTTAGGAGGGACTTTCCAATTTAGCTCAACATTTCCCAAACTGTCTTGGTTATTCTATTATTTGGGTTTGGGGTAAAGGCGCGTGGGGTGGGGAGAAGGAACTATGGTCCAATATGTTTGGGAACACTTTATACACTATCTGACCGACTCTTCCTTTTGCATATTAAGGGCTCTGCAAATGCTTGCAATTAAGAAGTATATGTATTTAGCCTTGTTTAACAGAGCATGTCCTAAACCCATTTGACTGGGAAACATTTTTCCTTTAGATGTGCATCTGGTTCATGTGGGTTTAGCCTTCTTCAGACTGGGATTTGAAAAGCACTGAGCTAACTCACGTGCTCACAGAGCAGGTGGTGAGCCTGCGCTGCAGACTGGGCCGCAGAGTGTGGCAGCAACAGGCCCGGAGTTCAGGCAATGCAGGTTCTGCAGGAAGCTGCGCTCCCTCACATGCCCGACTTCCCAAGCCAGGCTCTCCTGCAGGGAACTGTGTCCCCCGAAGGAAAGGATGACTTCACTAATTGGCATGAAAGTGCTGCCACCCAGCCTCGTGAATAGAGGCTTGTCCTCAGACCCTTCTGTGACCCTTGGGCAGGTCGGTGCATTTCCCTGAGCCCTGGGCCTCTCCTCCTGTTTTGAGGTTATGTAATTTCAGAGAGAGGTACTCAATAACTGGCAATCATTAGTAGCACACTCTCTCTGTCTCTTTAGAAGGGAAAGTTTGGGAGATACAAAGGTGATAAAGATTTGGCTCCACCTGCTTGATGCTCATAGCCTGATGGGGAAGACAGGTGCTCGCACCGTGAAGGTAACACAAAGGACGGTGATAATAGAATCGCCAGAATCCAAAGTGTGTGTGTGTGTGTGTGTGTGTGTGTGTGTGTGTGTGTGTGTGTGTTGGCGGGGTGGGGGTGGGGGATCTGAGAAGGGAGGCATCATTTTCAGCTAGAGATGATGATGACGATTTTGGTGTTGCTAATAATTATCATTGGAATAATAATAACAATGCAATGAAAATAGCCAAGGTTAACTAAGGAGTGCCTTCTATGGGCCAGGCCCTGTGCGAGGAACTTTCTCTGCTGTGCCTCTAGTCCTTCAGACAACCCTTTTAGGTGGACAGCATTATCCCATGTTACAGGTGTGTGGTCCTGAGTGGGTCCATGGAGCGCATCACCTGTACACTGAACTTAGCATGGAGGTTTGGGTTTTGGAAAGCTGAGACTCAGGAAAAGAGATTGTGGGGCAGAGGAGGGGAAACGGTGGACATCCTTAGGGAATGGGCGTAATTGGGGGAAACCAGAGGTTCTCAGGTGAGGAAATAATGAGAACTTGAGTGGAAGGGTGTGGGAGGAAGAAAAAGGTTGGATGGTGGGATGAGACACTAAAAGCCAAGAGTGAAGGAGCCACCCAGAGGCCAACTGTCAGTTCAGGTGTTGCCCAGGAGGAGAAAATAGGAGACCAGGACATGGAGGGGCCTGCCAGGACTGTGCTGAGCTGCCTCCTTTAATGCAACTGCATCCCTGTGCACTAACTGAGACTCAGAGAAGTAAAGCAACCATGGACATAGCTCTGGCCATCCAACTTTGAATAGTATTGCCTTATAAGTTAACAGACATACAGAGTTTTTGTATTTGGATTGATTTTTTTCTGGGCTAATGATTTTTAAAAAATAAATTTGACCAATTTATCTTATACACTCAGGGCCAACCTTCCCACAGTGGCAAAATGGAAAGGCACGTGGCCATGAGCAGGTCCTTGTCCTTTTCTCATCCTCAGTCCCTCTAGACTCTCGTGATCCTGCTCAATTTGACCTTCTGTGATTTCTCCTCCACCCATTGACTGAAAGGAATATACAGTATCTTAAAGAGATGAAGCAGGTAGATACCTACATGAACTCCTGTCCCCAAGATTTTCCCCTGATGCATTTGGGAGACACCCAGCTAGGCTCTGAATTGGTGGGAAGACTTAGCAAATAGAGGAAGACTTTTAGCCACAGAACTATTTTCCTTTGGGTGGGTCCCCCCCAAAAGAGATAGAGAGAAGAGAGACTAGTGGGGCTAGGAGCCAGGATGGCTACTGTGGATTCTTTCTCTTTTGAGAAACAGAGGCTTCTCAAAAGTATAAAAAAAGAAAACTCACAGACAAGCAGGGGAATACCTCCAACATCCCACATCTCTGCCTTGGGCCAGAATGAATGCCACCCCCTGAAAAGATTGCTTCTGAAATTACAACTGAATACACAACCAGTTAAAATGTCTCCTCTGCCCCGCCCCCCCCCCCCCCCCCCCCCCCCCCCCCGCTGAAGTTTTCTCAGCCTAGAGCCATGGGTGAAGAGGTAACTTTCTCTAATAACATTTGTGTTCTCTGCCAGAGAGAACACTTGATGGAAGTGGACAAATCAATTAGAAAATCATATATAATAAAAGGCTAATATGCAAATCGACCGAATGGCAGAATGACCAGTCACTATAACATCCACTGACCACCAGGGGGCAGACGCTCGATGCAGGAGCTTCCCCCTGGTGGTCAGTGCGCTCTCACAGGGGAAGCGCTGCTCAGCCAGAAGCCAGGCTGACGGCTGGTGAGCGCAGCAGTGGTGGTGGTGGGAGCCTCTCTCACCTCTGCGGCAGCGCTAAGGATGTTCAACTGTCGGCTTAGGCCCACTCCAAGCTGGCAGTCAGACATCCCCTGAGGGCGCCGAGACTACGAGAGGGTGCGGGCTGGGCTGAGGGACAACCCCCCCCCCCCAGTGCATGAATTTCATGCACCAGGCCTCTAGTAATAAATAATGTGGAAAGGGCTGATCCAAGAAAACCTCAGCTTCTCTGTGTTTTCATTCTCCTCCCACACACTATTTCCCTCTCCACTGTGGCCTGCAGTACCTTTGGAAATGAGGGTGAGGCTTTGGGAAGTGTTGGCCACATCTAAAGTTGCCCTTGGCCTTGTCACTCTGTGATCTACAAACCCCTGTTACTTCATCTATAAGATGGGGTAAATAATAGGAATAGCTAAACACTTATTTCTACATGCCAGGTATTATTCTAAGCCCTTTACATTTTCTTTTTAATGTCCCAAATCCTCTGAACAGCTCTATGAAATAGGTACTATTATTGTTTTTGTGTTTTGTGAATAAAGAAACTGGTGTGCAGGGAGTTAAGTAAATTGCTCAGTTAAGATATTTGACCCAAATATCAAGTGGAAGAGCTAGATTCAAATCCAGGGCTCTGGCTTGGGACGGAGCCATCTTGCCCACTCTGTGGCATCACATGTGCGCGGAGATGGAACAGCATGTGGAGCTGGCATACAGCAAGTGCTTAATAAGTGTTGGTTTTCCTTCTTTAATCACAGAACATTCTGGTTTGAACTCCTTATGAGGCTTCCAGGCCAAGAAGCTGAGGATGGGTCCTTGAGGATGAAAAGGGCACAATAGCAAGACTTTGCATAAATATCTGAACTATTGTGGCTGTCTTTGAAATTGGTCACTTCAACAATGTTCAGGCCCATGTAGATGCACCCTCTCCTGGCCCTGCCTGTGTCTATAATTCAAGTTAACCCGTTATTTGAAAAGCTGTAAAGATTATGGTTACATGAGTATTTGGTTTTATGAACTCTTGATGATGTGGGTAGACAGGAGGGCACTTGAGGTCTCAACATCTCTTATTCCCATTGGAGTAGAAGTGTAAGGTCATGAGCCACATAAATGCTCTGAGAAGCATCCAGTGTATTGATAAGGAAACTGGGGTCTCATAGCAAGGAAGTGCTGAAACAGACTGTGACCTAAATATTTTGGCCGTTTTCTTTCCCAGTGTGAATTCAACTCCAACCATATGTACTGAGTGCTTCTCAGGTGTTAAGCCCTGTGCTGAGGACTCAGTAAACAGATGAATAAGGTGCATCCCCTGCCCTCCAGAGAGCCACGAAGAGTGGCAGATATAGACAGGGGTAGTGATTATTTGGAATGATGTTAGAGTGCCTACTAATAGGAGGTGGATGAGTACAAAGATGGTAAAGAAGGTGGGGGTGATGTAGAAATCAGGGAGGTCTTCCTGGAGGAGAGGTTCCAGATGGACTTTCGATTTGTTCATCAGAGTCCCTGATAGAGGTAATTGCATGAGAAAAGGCACTGGGGCTGATGCTTCATGGTGGGTGATGCCAGTGCACAGTGGGGGATTCAAGAGTGAACAGAGAGAGAGGAGGCCAGAAGTGGAGACAGGTTCTTGCAGGCCATGCTGGGAGCTTGGACTTTACTCTCACATATGGAGGCCCTTCCATGACTCAGAGGGAAAGACAAGGGAACCATCATTATGTGCTCTACAGGCCCTTTGTCAATCCCCTAGGAGAGAGAACATTGTGAAAAAGGAAAACACTTTTAACTGACTGTGTGACCTTCGCAAGATATGAAGGTTCTTTAAGCCTCTATCTTCTCCTCTGGAAAATGGGGATAATAATGCTCCCTACCTCGGTATAAATAAGTCGATGAAAGGAGTTAATCCATGTAAAGTCGGGCCACATAGAAGGGCCCAACAAACATCAAATATCATTATTCCTGGACTTTATCTCACCTACTACATCAAGCTGCCTGCCTCCTTATTTATTTATGTTTTCATTTATTTATTAATGAATCACTGGATTCATTTCCAACCTTCCTCAAGAAGTAATTATCAGATGCTCACAAGATCCCTAAAATACATGACGACAAACATAACACAGGAGCTGGAAGAGGCGCTGTGAGCAGAGAGCAGGATGCCTCTCTCTGTTCAGGAATGAGCGTGAATAAGGTTCCTGTGGCTGATCCCTGCTTTAGCCTTTCTATCTTGATGGGAGAGTCTTCTTCTGCAAGGGAAGACTTCTTAGTACTGAGCACCTAGGATGTGTCAGTCTCTCTCCAAAGACCTTTTTTTTTTTTTCTCTCTCCAACATGTGTTTGTCCCAAGTGTTAAAGAGTTAAGTGGAGTTAATTCACTTTCCAGATATGTCAGGCTACCATGGCAGTGACCTCAAATACAATATCCTTCTCTAGTCTCTGTACAGACAAAGACATAGAGGCTTGCAGAATGCAGAATCATGTGCTACAGGAGACAGCATGATGCCCCAATCAAAGGAGTATGAGTTTCCAAGCTAGACGGAATTGACCCTGAAACCAAGTTCTGCAGCTTTGGACAACCTGTTTAATAACATTGGGCCACATGTTGCTCATCTTGAAAACCAAGTAACAGTGCCTCCTTGCATGGTTGGTATAGAGATGCAAAGAAGGCTTCCTTCCTAGTACAGCTCCGTATACACCAAATGAATGGTCCAAGGTCCATAGTGAATGAGGAAAGAGAGAAAGAAGCCAAGACTAGAAATTATGTTCAATCTTCCACAGTCTGTGTTCTTGATCTGTACATACTCACACTGTGTGGCCCTGTCACCAGTCTACATAGCTGAGTCCTTAGGGACACAGATGTGGACCTTAGATAAATCTCGGTTCTGAACTGAATTCTGCTATTTGTAAGCTGAGCAACCTTATCAAGCTTCTTAAATGCATAGGGATGTAATTTTCTTATCTATAAAATGGGACCATATCAGTTACCTTACAATATGTATTGAAAGAAGTCAATGAGCTGATGTCTATAAAGTGCTTAGCAAAGTGCCTGACACATAGTTGCTCTTACTGAATGAGCAGTACCTGTTATGTGAAGAGTCACGTTTTTGAATGGTGATGACAGCCAAGGTTCTTTTTCTATTACAGAGCGTACTTGGATGTTAATGAACTGAAGAACATTCTTAGACTGGATGGAACTACACACCTCAATATCTTCTTTGCAAACTCCTCGGAGGAGGAATTGGCAGGAGTAGCCACTTGGCCATGGGACAAGGAGGCCCTAATGCCCTTAGGTGAGAATTAGAAACGTCTCCAGGAGGGAGTTGGATTAGTACAGGAATACATTTACTAGTGGTGATGGTGATGATGACAGATCACGGTGATCGCGATCCTGATGGTGGTGGTAGTATGGGGATGGTGAACAATTTATTTTTTACTTTTTAAATTTACAAAACTCTTGAGCATTCCTTATCTCTTGTCACCCACTAAGAAATGCTCTGAAGAAAATAATACAATAGTATTCACCCTGTTTACCAGTGAGGAAACTGAGATTTAGAGAGGGAGTGGGGGCTTATCCAAGGTCACACACGTCAGTGGCAGAGACATGTTTTGAATTCAGATTTATTAACTTCGTCCATCAATTGCTTTCAGTATCCCCTGCCTCTCTGCCTCTTTGTTCATGCAAATATCTTCTCACCCTTGTAACCACATTGTGCTGGCACAGCCAAACATGGGTTGCCTTGAAAGCCACCAGAGAGGCAAGAGAAAGCGAATTTGTAAGAACTCCTTGTTCCTTCATGTTCCACCCACCAACACCAGGAATTCTTCTTACATTCAAACTATGCATGTCCATAAACACGATACATGTTTATACATATCAGTCACCAAAGTCAGAAATGACAATGGTTTCTGAACCACGCACTGTGAGCAAACATTGGAGTTGTTTGATTTTTAAAAAATTTTTTCATGCTCTCTCCAGTTCACGGATATACACAGACGTGCATTTTTTAACTTGTGCATATTTGAAATCATAGCATAAATGCAATTTTGTGTTCTTTTTTTCACAGAATGTTATGCTATCTACATTTTTCCATGTTGTAGCAATCTTCATAATTACTTCCCACCCCACTTTTTCTCATTTAACATCACACACATCTTTCTGGGTTATTTTCATCTCTCTAAAGACGCCATTTGTAATGGCCATATGACACTTCATTGAATGAGGGCACTGCAGTGTCTTTAACCGGTTCCCTTTGGTAGAATGTTCCCGTTATTTCCGCCAGTGAGTAGTGATGACTCAGTGAGTGTCTTCATCAGGGAATGCCCAGGCTCAGCAGAGTGACCGTGCTGGATGTTTCCTCCGGCTGCCTGGTCTCCCAGAGATAGACCCACGGTCCAGGAGCTGCATCTACGTTATCTTGGAGATGAAGGACTCTGTAACTTCAAATGATGACGTTGTGCTGAATCAAACTCTAGACTTAGTTCGCTCCAGACAGCTCTCATTTTCCAGTTGTTTTTAAGAGAATGAAACCACTGTGTGTGTGTTTTGTGTGTGTGTGTGTGTGTGTCTACCCATGTGTATGCTGATGTAAATAGAAATAGATACAAAGAAAAATATATAGTGATCCTCAACTGGGGAGGGGTGGATTTTATCTCCTAGGAGACATTTGGCAATGTCTAGAGATATTTTTGGTTATTAAAAATGGGGGGATGCTACTGGCATCTAGTGGGTAGAGGCCAGTGATGCTGCTAAATGTCCTGCAAAGGCCACAGAAAGGAATTATCTAGTCCCAAATGCAATAGTGCTGAGAAACCCTGAGGTTGGTGATGGATAGACAGACAGGTGGATTCACAGACAGACAGAGAGGTATTGGGCAGAAGAGAGATTGCAACTTAGGTAAACTTGGGCATGATCAGCTTATACCACATGCTTTGTATGATGTCTGGGGAATCGTGCTGGTCCAGAGCCAAAATCCATAGTTGTTCTCAGCAGCGAACAGATTCAGTAGTATGGCCTTAGGCAGGTCTCTTTCTTTTCCCAGATCTCACTTTCTTCAGATTTTAAATGAACAGGTTAGGCTAGATGGTGGCCTCCAAGGACCCTTCTCTGTGCTGAAATTTTGTGCTATTGGAAAAGCAACAAAAAAGGCCATGAGCAGTCTTAACAGGGTTGAACAGCGGACTTCTAAAGTTAGAGAAAAGTACTCCTGATATTCCATGAATTTCAGAGACTGGCTCAGGACCAGAGGTACAGAAGGCTATAAATCCATAGCATGTTATAGTATTTCAGGATGATGTCAGGCTCCAGCTATTTCACCTTTTAAGAGAAGCAATGAAACAGGACTCAGGCTCTGTGCTATCGCTCTGTGCAAAGGGGTGCGCTGGTGGGAATGAGGTAGAACAAGCAGAGCCCACCTGGACATTAAGTCTGCAATCCTGTCCTTATCCTTGAAAAATATCTGTGTGGTCCTCCCCCCATTACCTCAACGTCGAAGTTTCCTGGAGAGACGGAGTCATTGACACTATTGTGGCTGTTTCTTTTAGAACTCCCCAGAGAGGCAAGGTCACTTTCCCAAGATCATACAGCCAATATGAAGCAAATTGAGGATTGCAACCCATGTCAGGCTAACTCCAGCTGTCCTTCAGGCTGCCACCTCCCTGTTTTGAGAGATATTGGTCATAAGCAAGTTCTCTTAAGTAGCCCCAATCAAACCCCATTCATTAGAAATTATACATACATATATATATATATATATATATATATATATATATATATATATATATATATATGTATGTATTCTCTTCTCCTGCTAGTTACACCATGATCCCTGGAAAAAGTCTTGGGTGGGAAGGGGATTATGTTTTATATTATGATCGACATAAAATAATTGAGAGAGATTTCCTGTCTTCTCTTCCTCCCTGCCTCTGCCTGCCCTTTTTCACATACACACGTGCACATACCCCCATCCCCACAGCCCTCTCATACATCTTTATCTTTGAGTTTGAAGAAGGCCCTGAGCAGTTCAGAATTAATAGACCCCACCAGCCCCATGACTGAGCAAGCTCGCCCTCCTGGCAGTTCAGTCCAAGATAAAGCTTCTGCTCGCCAGCACCAGGCCTGCCAGGACAGATCGAAGCTCTGCCCTCTCACCATTCTTGGATAAGATGCTGCTTTGCACTTAAAGTTACTACTTACAGGAAGTTCAGACCTTAATTTTAACCTTCCCCTAGACACACTCAGATTTAAAGTTTACATATCTTTCTGCTAGCCTGCATGGATTTCTCCAATGCCTGAAATGAACATGGAAGGATGCTGCCAATTGATTCTATGAGACCTCTTTCATTTGTCTCTCCAAGCAAAGCAATGCTGTCTTCTAAGACACACAGTGTGGACTATTGGTCCTCAAACTAGACTATGCAGACAGTCATCTGGGGCTCTTGTTCGAATTCATATTTCTCTGAAGCTGTAGGTTTGGGAGGGGTCTGAGATTGTGCATTTTTAACCACCTTCTAGGTGAGCCATACTTTGAGTAACAAGTAGTTAGACAGTGAGTAAGGCACTCATTGTTACGTCAGATGCTATACTAGCTGCTTACATGTGATTAGAGTTGGCATAACTTTTTTTGTTGGGTCAGCATTCAGCAAATATTAACGCACATTTAAGGAGATGCCATATTTTGGTCCCTGAGGTAGGCATCCACTGTAGAACTCAGATAAAGAGCCCTCACTTTGGACTCCAGGGATCATGGTTCAGATTTCAGCTCCACACTGACTAGCTCCTGACCATGGGCCAGTCGCTTCACTTCTCCGGGAATCAGTGCCTGTCTCGCTAGGCTGGGAATGACTGTGATTATACACAGGAAACACTCAGCAGCTGGCCTGAGGAGACATCATAATGCTCAAGAAATATTGGCTTTATGGTCACTGTTACAATGACAAGTGCAACACAGTGCTGGCCTTCACGAACGTTCACTAGCAGAGACAAGAGAGAAAAAGGACTGGAACTCAGAGATGGTCATTGACTTGCTCAAGGTCATAGAGTTAATGCAGGCAGAATGAGCCCTGAAGCCACGGGGTCTGACCTTGAGGGCTTCATTTAAGCAGAAGCACATAGAATACTTATCAACCTGGGCGTGACTTACTTTCTAAGGAAGAAGTTGCAGCAGAAATGTTTACCGGCCCAGAAATCAGAGGCCTTGAATTCGAATTATGCAATCTCTCTTAAGTAGTTGGAGAACACTTTGGGTAAGTTGCCTCACTTCTGTAGGCATTGGTGTTTCCATCTGGAAAATGAAGGGATTGCACAAAATGACTTTTGAGACTCCTTCCTACTGAATCAGTGATTCATATGACAAGTCACAACAGTTCCCAGGGCAGTTGGAGGCATAGGGTGGAAAAGCCCGTGGGTACTTTGGGCAGCACCCCATTGATTGGGGGATTCCTGAATCAGGAAGCAAAGTGTCCAGCTTGCCTCATGCTCTGGTTTTCCCCTTGCAGGTGGCATCGTCCTGAACCCATCTGTCTATGGCATTCCTGGGCACACCCACACCATGATCCACGAGATCGGGCACAGCCTGGGCCTCTATCACATCTTCCGAGGCATCTCAGAAATCCAGTCTTGCAGTGACCCCTGCATGGAGACCGAGCCCTCCTTTGAGACCGGAGACCTCTGCAGTGACACCAACCCAGCCCCCAAATACAAGTTCTGTGGTGACCCAGGGCCAGGAAACGACACCTGTGGCTTTCATAGCTTCTTCGACACTCCTTACAACAACTTCATGAGCTATGCAGGTAGGGCCCCACTCTTGGCAGGATGCCCGGGGCTGGGTGGCAGATAGGGGCTCCAGTCCTGACTCATAGTATCTGTGAGCAAGCTGCTTACCGCTTCTAACACATCTTCCCATCAACTCCTCATCCCAGACTATCAGGATAATACTCTTTCTGGTAAACCTTTCTACTGCAGCTTCTTCCTTAGAAAGTAAGTCATGCCCAGGTTGATAAGTATTCTATGTGCTTCTGTTTAAATGAAGCCCTCAAGGTCAGACCCCTTGGTTTCAGTGCTCAGTCTGCCTTCACTAACTCTGTGACCTTGAAAACCTCAAGTGTCCGTGGGTGATGCTGCGTTTGAAAGCCCCTCAGGAAGATGCACATTGGAAAGCCCGTGGACTGGTACTCAGGACACCTGAGTAGAGGCTTGGCTATGCCACTCGCTTACCTGCTGTCTTTCAGCCCATCCCATCTCCTCTCCTTTCTCAAGAAAATGGGTTCTTTAGACTCTGTCTCTAAGGTCCCTCCTGGTTTTTCAGCTGTATTTTTCTCAGCTCGTGGTTTTTGAACCTTTAAAAAAACACACCATAAAATCCTCACACCCTCCTCTGCTATTTTGTTACAATAAAAAAAAAATGGAATGCTTTTAGTTTTGTAAGTACATAATGATTACGTGAGATCGATATGTCCTTTTTCTAAGCGCACATGTCCTATCAAAACCCTTTAGTAACAGTGTTACAGATTCATTCCTTGTGTTCTAGGGTGCCCTGCACTTCCTTTTAGCATCTGTGAAGACCACTTCTAGCCCTTGTAACATCTTTGGCAAATTAGAACAAGACACCCCTTCCCCAGAGTAGCCACAGCCCTCACTGCTGGCCCTAAAGCAAGAGCCCTGCGTAAGGCAAGAGCTACAAAATTGTGCAGATTCTATTATAATATTCAATTTAGGGCCTCTTTTCCCACTAGAACAAGGGAATTCTGTGAAGGTGCAGATTGTCTCTACTCCATCACTGTATTCCTAGCACCCAGAACAGGGTCTGCGTGCTTAATAAATGCTTGTTAGGAAGAAAGGGAGAGAGGGAGCCATGGACACATGAAAGTGAATAAATCCTCTTATAATAGGCCTATAAAATTGATGCTTATCAATAACAGTATTTCTACTTATATAAAAGGTTATCGTCCATAAAGGACTTTAGACGCCATTTCAGTTCATTCTCACCAAAAATCTAAGGGGTAGGAACTATTGACATTTTACAGATGACAGTTCTGGGATGCACTGAAGTTATGTGCCCCAGGTCATGCATCTGACTGCAAGCACTTCTTCCCTTCTGCAATGGTGCCACTCTTCACCAGAGACACAGATAATGGAAGAGAGGGAAACTGAGAAACCTGGGTGGTTTTCCCACCCTGCTCCACAGAGAGGCGTCAGGGACTGCCCTGGGTGGGGCTCTAGGCCTCTATTTCCACTTGAACCAGGGAGGACCTCCAAGTGTTTTTCATTTCTGTTGACGTTATGCTTCAGATTGCATGTAGAAAGATGACTTTGCTATTAACACGCACTGAATTGGATGATCCCCAGGGGTCTTCCTATTTTCCCATTTGGGCTGGTGATCCCTGGGGGTCTCAGGTACATACAGTCCAAACCTGAGGTCTCTCTAAGACTCAATCCCCACCCGAGCACCATAAAGAGTCTTTAGGTTTCATTCTCTGAAAAGACCAGAGTGCTGGGTATTTCCTCAAAAGCAGATTCCCACTGGGTTCCACTCCCAGCCTAGCGGACATCCCACATCCAGTGCCCTGTGCCCTCACACAGCCCTGCTTACGGTCCATTTCTGCGGCACCTTTCCTTGGCCAGCGCAATGCACATGGAAAATAAACAATAACATGAGTTTGGAAGTTTGCCGGCCTCTTAGGAGCCTAGGAGCTGCCACTAGCTACCAGACCCCCATAAACTAAATCTCTTTTTGTTCCCCTTTGTACAGATCTAAAGGGTGATTGATTTACTGTTGTTTTTCTAAAGGAACCCCTCAGCTCAGTGACCCATTAACAGCAGAACTAATTCACTGAGCTACGATAACAAACTTACACCCGCAAAAGCATATTCAAGGCGACCACGAGCTTTGAAATGTTTGTTTTCCTTAGGATCTCTGATAGATGAGGTGACAAAAGCAGCTGGATGAAATTCAAAATGCAGAGCAGGATCGGGTTCTCAGGGCCTGGAGAGCAGGAGAGCGGTGCTTAGGGACCTTGCAGTCCAGGCGAGAGGGTGGAGCCCCGCGGGGTCAACTGCTTGGAGTCCTGCCTTCCCAGTGCTTCTTCCTCAGGCCTGGTCACTAGCGGGGTGAGGAGTCTAGTGCAGTGCTGTCTGCAGAACGTTCTGCAGAGAAGGACATGTTCCGTGTCTGTGCTGCCCAGGATGCTAGCCGTTAGTGAGACTGAGGAACTGAATTCTTAACCTTAAGTAATTGTAATTCATTTCAGTTGACATAACTATGCCTGGCTGGTGGCTACCGCATTGATCAGGTCAGATCTTCACTGATGATTGAGTGTCTATGACAGGCCAGACACTGTGTGAAACACTTCATAGGTTTCTCTCACAGAACTTTCCAAATAACCCGATAAGGTCAGGGCTATTATTATTGCACCCATTTTACATATGCAGGCAGTGTGCTTTAGGGAGTTTCGGTAGCTGGTCTGGAGTCACGCAGCAAAACCAAGACAGTTTTTCTCACTGGAAGGTTATCAATCAGTAATTATCTGGTTCTTTCTGATACTAGGTGAAGCTGAGAGGGTCCCAGGTGCTCAGATCAAGCTGGCACCAAGCAGGTGACGGGGCAAACCTAGTTGAGCAAAAAGAGAGTGTGGTCACATTGCCCTGGGCAGATAGGAGGGCAGCAGCCTGGACCATCCTTCCTGAAGATAACAGGCCCTAGGGGCCCACCAAGCACCAGCCCCCCCACCCAGGAGTGTGGTAACCAGCCTTTTCCAAACTATGGGAGCCACTGTCTTGTCACCATCTTCCTCCGTGTCAGGGCCCTTAATGTGCCATATGCTTCACCCAGCCACCCCATATCTAAAGAATATATCCTAAGGAAATAAATCAGTTGATGTGTTTA